>NC_133617.1:626631325-627978825 GCF_048593235.1 Sminthopsis crassicaudata
ATAGGGGGCAGGGAAGAAGGCACAGAGAGACATTGTGTATTTAGAAGATAGATGAGAAAAATCCAAGAATTCAAGGTAGGAAGCAATGTAGAAGGCATTTGGGTGGGAATCAATAGAGGGAAAAATAGAAATGACCATTACTGTGATACTTTAGACCACCTCAGAAGAAAGAAATAGGTAAAGAGCTTAAGAAACAGAATACAAATTAGAAGCAGAGACATGACTGAGAGGTATAATATAGAGAGTAGTGATGGAACATTACTTTTATCTAGCTAGCTTCAGAGTTCTTTCCTCTCTAGCAAAAGAAAACAACTAATATGGCAATTTTTATCCTACACTATTTAAAAATACACTTTTGGTTTTTTACAATGCTAGAATTTCTTACAACATCTCTCTCTCTTTACTCCCAGAGGATTGTCCCATATAACCAAGAATATTGAAGGAGAAAGAAGAGAAGGAAGAAAGAAGAAAAGGATTAAAAAATCCATTAGCAAAACTGATTATTATATCTAAAAATTTGAAAATATATTCAACGTGTCACATCTGTGCACCTTCTATCTCGGCAAAGGAGGGAAAGGATCTTCTCATATTTCTCCTTTGCTTGGTATTTGTAATTTTTCAATATTCACTTTTGATTATTTTGTGGTTCTTTTCATTTACTTGTATTCATTGTGTGTATTGTTTTCTTGGCTCTACTTAACTTCATTCTTCAATGGGCTGATAGTACTTGATGATAATTTCATTCTTTAAAAATGTAGAGGAAGGGACAAAAAGAATTGCTAATCTACACCTGATTATGATATATATCATAATAATAATGAACACATGATACAATATATTCTATATCATTATATAATGAATACAATATATAACAATAAATCATATATCATATCTTTAGATTGCTGAGAGTTCTCCTTATATCACTCTTGGAGAGACATTTTCATAACAAAGACTTTTTTTAAAAAGAAATTTAAAAGTTGGTGATCCATGTCATCAATCTCAATTAGTGGGGAGGCTGAAGATAGTAGCTTTCTTAAGTATAGCAGTTTTGAGTTGCAATGAACTATGTCTATATGAACTAAATTCAGAACGGATATGGTAAATCTTCGGGAGCAGGAGACCAGCAGTTTGCTTGAGGAAGGGTGGATTGGACTAAGTTGAAAATGAAAGTTCAAAACCCCTGAGCTTGATCAGTAGTTGGGATCAGGCTGTAAGCAGTTCCTGCATTTCCAGTCTAGGAGAGATGTGGAGAGTCTAAGACTCTTCCTGAATAAATAATGAGTAAATGAATTAAAATAATGTAATAAATAATAAAAATATGACATAATATAAAATAATAATAAATAACAAAATCAAAACTAAAAAGAAAATGGAAGAGAAAATTATTAAAATGTAACAACACATTACAAAAAGTATATGTAATTTATAATGTTAGAAAAATTCTGTCTATATTTCCACCTGTGCAAAGGAGGAGGGAGAAAAGGTAGAAGTGATATAACTTATTTGTTCAAAGTTGTTCTTAAAATAACATTATTACTATATAAAATGTTTTCTTGATTCTGCTCATTTCATTCTTCATTATTTTGAAGTCTTTCTATATTTTTTCTAACATCATTATGCTCATCATTTTTTATAGTATAGTAGTATTCCATCGTAATCATATACTACAATTTGTTCAACCATTCCCCAATTGATGGGCATTCTTGCAGTTTCCAGTTATTTGCCACCACAAAGACATCTGCTATAAAATGTTTAGAATGTATAGGTTATTTTCCTTTTTTCCCAAATTATTTTTGGAAATAGACCAAATAGTGGTATTTTGGGGTCAAAAAATATAGGTAGTTTAATAACTTTTTGGGCTTAATTCCAGGTTGCTCTCCAAAATGGTTGGATCAGTTCACACAACAATGAGTTAATGTCCCAATTTTTCCACATCCCCTCCAACATTTGTCACTTTTCCCTTCTATCATTTTAGCCAATGTGATTGGTATACATATAATAATATAGGTTTTGATTTCTGCATTGGAAAACTGCCTGTTCATATTCTCTGACCCATTTACCACTTGAGGAATAACTTATATTCTTATAGATTTGATGAAGTTCTTTATATTTTTAATATATTTATAGTATATTTGTAACAAATTATACAGATAAATATGTGTTTTATATATTTGCTTTTATATGTTTTAGATAAGAGACTTTTATCTGATAAACTCTTTATACACATTTTTGTCCCCAGTTTTCTGCTTTCATTCTGATTTTGATTATATTTGTTTTATTTGTACAAACCCTTTAAATTAATTAGTTTTTCTCAATTTAATTAATTAATTTATCTGTAACTGTGAAGTGGTGATTGCAAATATTTCAATTTCCATTTTATAGCTGTGGAAACTGAGGCTTAGGAGAGCCCAAGTAACCAGTTTATGATCACAGCTATTAGGCATTGGAGTTGGGATTTAGACCCAAGTTACTTGGTTCTAAGTTTACTGCTCAGCTCACTATATCAGTCTAACAAAACTTGAAAGTTTACTTTAAAAAAACAAACAAATTTTAAAACACTTCTTTAGTTGACAAGTCAAACATTTATTAAGTGTCTACTATACACCAGGCAAAATAAAAAACAATTATCTTCCCTGAATCAGCTTACAGTCTAACATGCAAAGAACATCATACAAATTGGATATGTACAGGAAACATTGGAGATGATCTCAGAAGGAAGGCATGAAGATTTAGGAGCACTCAAAAAGGGTTTTTGCAGGGATTTTTCTCAGAGACTTAAAGGAAGCCAGGAAGCAGAAATGAAAAGGGATAGAATTCCAGGAATGACCAGTGAAAATGTGGAGAGGTTGGGAATATCTTGTTCTAGGAATGCCAGTGTCATTGGATTGTAGAGTAGGTGGAAATAAGATTTAAGAAGAATGGCAAGAGAGGGAGAGGAGAGGTTACAAAAGGTTTCAAAAACTAAATAAAGAATTTTATATTTGATTTTAAAGGCAATAGGGAGTGACTGATGTTTATTGAATAGAGAAATGATTTGTCATCTTTGATGGTTGAGTGGAGAATGGACTGGAATGGGGAAAGCATCTGCCAAACAGTAGGCTATTGACTGCAATAATCAGGTATATGGTCAGCATAGAGTATAGCCAGAGTGTCATATACGACAACAGCAAAGAGACCAGGGTCATTGGACTTCAGGGTATGTGTGGTGGAGCAAGGTATAAAAAGATGGAAAAGATAGGAATGGGGTTAGGTTGTGGTAGGCTTTAAAAAACAGATATTTGGACCCCCAGATGATTGGGGAGCCATCGACAATGTGGTAAGGGCTGATCCATCAGATTTATTGTTTTTTAGGAAGACTAATTTGACATCTTTCTGAATGGGAATAAAGTGGAGTGTTAGATAGATATACCAGGAAGCTATTGCAATACTCTGAGTGTGGAGAGATGAGGTCTACGCCAAGACAATGGCAGTGTCAGAATAGAAAATGGGGTGAAGGGTCTACAATAGATGCTGTGAAGCTAGAACTGACAGAAACATAATCAGATAAGGTGGGAGTGGAGTGAGAGAATGGGGAGTAAGGATGATACCTAAGTTTCCAGCCTGGAAGATGGGATTTAGTGCCCACTGAGATTTAGTGCCATTCACACAGTACTGTTGTTTATTACAGTAAATATTGTAGCTTAAAAAATAATAAATTAATTAACAGTTGGGGTCCAGTGACTTGCCCAGTTACACAGCTAGTACTTGCTGATTTAACTCAATAGTCCAACCCCAACTCCAAGCCCAGTGTTCTTTTTACCACCTCCCACCAGAAAATATCAACATGCTTTGACAATGTGGCCATTGTTAATAAGTTTAATAACCACTGATAGTTTAAATTTATAATGCTTATAATAATTTATAATATTTTTATTTAAAATTAAATTATTTAATTTATAATAAATCTATAAAATAGAATAAATAAATGCAGCATAGTACAGATAAAATGTCTGTCAATGCAATATTTTTCCCTCCCTTTCTCTGCTTCCTGCTTTCCTCCCAGTTTAAGTTGCATGCCATTCTATATAGACCCTTTCAGCTTCCATGAGGACTCAGACCAGACTGACTCATACATCACTTCCTCATAGCTAAGGGGCAGTGATAAGAGCTAAAGAAGTTTTAGAGTCTGTTTCATCAGCCCCGGGCAGTGGCCGCTGCAGCTCAGAAAGGAAGCTTGTGGGTATTGTCTTGCTCTAGAAATCTGGAGGTAGGCAAACTCATTTAGCTTCATATTTAGGACCCATCTTCCCAATACCTATCGAACAGTAACATCTAATATGGGCTTGCCGTGTAGATAGTAGGTCTAATGGCTGTCTATTGGGCTGCTTTCAAATTGCATCCTTGGTTCCAGACTGTCAAAAATGGCTGCTGCTCACTATAGATCCCCCCTTTAAATTTTTTTTTAAGTGTTTGATTTCCATTCCTCCCCCCTCCCCCCCAATTAAGTATAAAAACAATTTCTGAGTTTCCTTTCTTTGGAAATCATGCAGACAGCCAGTAACTGTGACTCACTTGAGTGTGTGTCTGATAACAAAAAGAAGTCCTTTCCTTCCTTTGGATCTGTGTAAGACTGATAGGACCAAAGCGAGCTATCCGGATGGGGTCAGGGTGGCCTTAGGGGGATTCTTATAGCCATGTAGTCTAGGCAACCAGCATAGTCAGAAATATTATCCTAAGCACAGAGCAGCCAAGATGTCAACCAAATATTTTATTCAGCTCTAATTGCCACAAGTCTCCACACCCAATGGTAGAAGCATAATGTGCTGAATCTGAGATTTCAGGAAATGGAGCTGATTAAAGTGTGCACTAGTAAGAATACAAAAGGAAGCTTCCTTTCTGCTCCACATCCCAACAGCTAGTAATTATTGGTTTGTTTGATTTTTTTTCCAACTGTAATTTTGTCTCCATTTTTCCTGCTGCTTGCCATCCCCTTAAATGACAGGGTGTCACTACACAGAATGACAGGATGGATTGCCAAATCTGGTCAATCAGAATGGTGCTCCAAACGATGACTTCCTTGGGAAAGGAAATTTTCAGACCAAGTTGATGTTCCTTTTGCAAACATCAACCCCCAGGAACCACAAATCTATCCTTGAATCAGATTTCTCTCCAAGGAGCCCTTCCTTATATGCCTGTTCCATTAAAGTCTAGGCTTCAGATTAAAAAAAAAATCAATAAAAGGAAGAACACATAAATTATTTCAAGACACAAAGCAGGGATTTTCTTAGTTCAACCAATCACAGGAATCTGCTGCTATTGTGCCTTTTTTGTTTTAAATTAAAAAATCTTTAATATTTTGTTATTACATAATAGGTTTGATTTTTTAAAAAGGAATGATAATTTCAATGTGAAACCTAACTATTATTAATCACAATTTCTAATAAATATACTTGTGATGTAGGTCTGAACCACTCCTCTGGAGATGGTCTGTCTCTTGAGGATTATAAAAGGGACACTCAGGGGACACAAGCATATATCAGGCAGACACATTTAAATTCTATTATGCTGATATCTTCTCTCCTTCCCCCTACCCCATATCCAGCAGTTCATACACAGATTTGCCACAGGCTGTAACCTTTAGAAAGCTGCAGTTTTAGAATTCCCAAGCACAAAGGCTCATTCTTTAAAATATGTGCTAAATATCTGTCAATCATTTATTATTAGCTATGTGGCACACCATTCTCTTCCTTTTCTCTTGAATTCTATCTGTCCCCATGCTCTTGGTTCCTCTCTCATCTCATGTTAATTTTCTCTCCTTGTTAAGATTTCTTTTGGAAAGTTCTCCTTCACCATTGTAATAATATCTCTACTTTTGCTGCCAGCTTTGTAGAATTCTCTTGGTGTCTTTGTTTCATTCCACTTCATTCTCTTTTAAAAAACAACAACAACAACAACAACAACAACAACACCACATCCATGGTCAAAGTGTTTGAAGTTAAGTGACTTGTTCAGGGTCATACAGCCAGTAAGTGTCAAGTACCTTACAATGTATTTGAACTCAGGTCCTCCTAACTTTGGGGAAGGTGCTCCATCTACTGCTTCACCTAGTTGCCCTCCACTTCATTCTTTATGCTCACTTTGGCCTTTTTCTCTGAGTTTTTTCTTTTAATACCTAGTCAAGGTATACTGAAAAGCTATGCTGATGAAAGGCTACTCTTAAACAATAGAAAGGAAAACTCCTACCATATACTATAGGTTTATTTTTAGATAACAGACATTTCCAAATGATATCACTTTCAAAAATATATGTATATGTACATATATATGAAGAGAGAGAGAAAAAGAGAGACAAGGAGAGAAAGAGAGACAGAGAGAATAAATCATTTTTAATGGTTTTTATTTATTTATTATAATCATCATAGCTTTTTATTTTTCTAAATACATGCAAAGATACTCTGCAAAACTCTGTGTTCCAATTTTTTCTCCTTTCCTCCCTACCTCTCCTCTCCCCTAGACAGCAAGTAATGCAATAGAGGTTAAACATGTGCAATTCCTTCAAATGTATTTCCACATTTATCATGGTGCACAAGAAAAATCAGATCAAAAAGGGGAAAAATGAAAAAGAAAAAAATAAGTAAGCAAACAACAACAGCAAAGATGAAAATATTATGTTTTGATCCACATTCAGTCCCCATAGTGCTCTTTCTAGATGTAGATGGCTCTCTCCATCACAAATATACTGGAATTGGCCTGAATCACCTCATTTTTGAATAGAGCCATGTCCATCATAGTTGATCATCACATAATCGTTTTGTTAAGACCCTCTCACTTCTAAAATTTTCACCACCTAGTAAATCTCCCTGGCTGGGCTTCCTTCCTATTGCTATGAATGTAGGTGTCCCAACTTTAGGGAAGTCATTAGAGATGACAGAGATTTTAGAGAACATTTAATCCAAATCATTCATTTTGTAGACAGTTTGAGTCCCCCTGAAAGAAGAAGCAATGAGTGGGAAGACAGGGCTAATTAATGTTACATCATACTCTTGGTTCAGAATTCTTCCCATTATACTCTGCAGTCTTAGTTAAAGAGGATGTTGTCATCACTCTTTATTTCAAGCCATTGAAGTCTAGAAAGTGTTAAAGAGAGAATAACACCTACAAGAAGCTTTTTCCTTGATATGATTAGAAAGTTAATTGTCCAATTTAAAAAAAAAATTATGCTAGGAAATTCCTTTTAGCTCACATTTAGGATTTAAAGTTTGAGGGAAATATTTAATATAGACCTCATTTTACAGATGAGGAAACTGATGCTTAGAGAGGAATGAATTGTCTAAGGTCATGTAGTGGCTGAGGTAAGATTTAAATTCAGGTCTTCCAAATTCAATGATCTTTTCTACTTCCAAACAAAACAGAGAGAATTTTCTTTAGAGGGAAAGCTTGACAGCATGCTTCTAGAAGGAATCATAGAATCATAGATTTAGAGTGTTAAGGGACCCAACAAGTCCAATTCATTAATTTGGATTTTACAGACGAAGAACTTGATGTTGATATATATATGATATGATTTGCCCAGAGTCATAAAGATAGAATAGAATAGAAGAGCCAGAATTTGAATTCAGCTTTTTGAACTTCACATCCAAATTATTTTCACATCTATAATGCCCTATAAAAAATTTTCAAGATTTCAGTCACTTGCTTTTTGTTTTCTTATTTTCTTTCCTTTTTTATCTGATTTTTCTTATGCAGCATGATAAATATAGAAATATGTATGGAAAGATTTATACATGTTTAACATGTATTGGATTGCTTCCTATCTGGATAAGGGGGTGAAGGGAAGGAAAGGAGGAAAATTTGGAACATAAAATTTTGTTGAAATGAATGTCAAAAACTATCTTTCCATATAATTTGATAATAAATTTTTTAAAAAGAAGATAAAGTACAAATAAATAAATGAATGAAAGATATATCACTGGAGGATAGATGTGAATCGTTTCTAATCTTTTATATCTCTCTCCTTGCCCAATCCCTCTATAAATTTCTTGTATATTTCCCCCCTTAATGTCTTTTTCTCTTCCGTTCTTGATGGAATGAAGTTCACCAAGATATAAATACTTGGTAATAAAATGTGACTCACCTATTCCCTATTGCTGTTAAAGTAGCTGAAAGTCAATAACTAAAATGTGTGCCTGACTCAGTAATTACATAGTTTCATCTTTACTGAAATTATCCTGAGATCTAGAAATTAGAGGTGAAACAGTCCATGAAATCATCTTAACCCAGCCTTTTTCTGGCAAATGTAAGTGTCTTTTCTGGGAGATATTTCCAACACCCATTTAGTTCCAAAATATTCAAGCAAAACATCATTCAGATTGTTACCTTCAAATGACTTATCACATGCTACAAAACTGCCAGAGTCCATTTCTAAGAAACACATTTCCTGATATCAAATAGTGGTTAGCCAAGAGAAAAATGGTTTGCATTAGTTTATAACAGACAAAGATCCACAGGATTAAATGAGCTATAATTTATCAAGCCAGATTCTTTCAGTTTCTAAGCTAGGGATAAGTGACCTAGCATGAGGAGTCCAGATCAGTGGCAGGCTGGTTAGATTTGCCAGGAGAAATGCAAAAAATAGAGAACTTCTCATTCTGCTTCCTATTCTCACTGACTTTCAGTATCAGGGCATGGTTAGATAGTGGGACAGGGCAGTCTAGAAGGGATCAGGATTGGGAATTTAGCCTGTAGGTATGGCAAATAGGGACAAATATTATTAATAAGGCATTAAAAACTGAGGATCAGCTAATAAATTAAGAGAGAACATTCATATGGAATATAGGATTTGGTCAAAGAACACGAATTTTAATTTTGGGTCTGTTGCTTACATCTATTTTTGACCTTGGAGAAGCCATCTTGGTTTATCCATAGAAAGCTAGAAGCTTACTTTACATCAGAGATTCTTAATCTTTTGTATGTTTAGGACCCCTTTGGCAGTCTGGTAAAGCCAATTATGTGCTTCTTATCAGAAGAATATTCATTGCCTACAATCTTCATTCAAAAAAATGCTAAATTTCAATTAGAGGTGAGTGAAAATAAAGACATGTTTGTTTCTTGTTTTTCGTTCCAAGTTTATTGATCTCTTGAACTCTATCCATGGACCCTTAGATCTGTGGATTCCAGAACCCTGAATTATATCAAAGCTTTTTAAACTATGGCTTGTATAACTGAATATGAGAGTTGCAAAAATTTTGGCAACAGTAAAAGATAGCAAATATTCCACCAAAATTTAATTCTTCATTTAAAAATAAACAAGCACATCCATTTCATTAATATGTAAATTTGCTTTCATCTTTAATATGTGGCAAAATTATATGTATACTAAGGAATTGTTTTAAAATAAGTTTATGATTTATTATCAGTTGATTTTTTATCTATCCTATATCCATACATAGGGTTGCATATAAATTTTCGACGTGAAAAGGGGTTGTAAGTGGAAAAAGTTTAAGAAGTTTTGGAATAGATGATCTTCTGGGTATTTTTAGCTCTAAATTTCAAAATCCTATCATACATAACATGAATCTCAGAGGCAAACCTTTTAAGGAGAAGTTGGATGAATGACTATCTATTAGGTTTGTTGCAGAAAAAAAAAATTACTGAATTGGCCAGGAAGATGCAATATATAAACCCTAAGGTCATTTTCCATTGGAATGATTCTATACTTCTTTAAACTTAAATGAGAATCTACGTTTTCAGGCTAAACTAGAAGGAATAGGTGACCTGGAAATGTACATTTATACTTAAATACAAAATCCTTGAGTATTGTGTATGTGTTTTAGGAGAAGGTGGTATCACAAAATCAAACACTGTTGTTGGAAAGGCAGTGATTCCCCCAAAAGATCTAAAATCGTTTTTAGAAGAACTTGTACAACTCTCTTCCTTGGAGAGTGGAAGAAGATGAACGTTGTTTGGGATGGGGTTAGGACATCTCTGCCAACTGGCAAGAAGCCAAAATGCGTAGAGATGGTCTGATATCATGAGCCAAAAAATCATTTGGCTGACAATGACATTAACTCCAGACATGTTCCAGCTCAAACTTATGGTTTTGTAGTTTAAATATGTGAGGGACTTTAATAGTCATCCAGTTCCCTTTCATTTTATAAATTAGGAGATAAAATAATTTACCTAATATGACACAGATAGCAAGTGACAGGATTTGCTTTTGAATCTGGGTCCTCTGGGCTCAGGTCCAATTTGTTTTTGCAATTATACCTTGCTGAAGTCCTGAGTTAGGTCAGCCGGTTGTCAGTGCTTCAACAAAAAGCATTGATTTGCTACATGAATTGATGCTGAGTAAAGGGAGCAGAACCAATACAACATTGTATACAGTAACAAGATTACGTGATGATCAACTATGATTGACTAGGCTCTTCTCAACAATGAGGTGATTCAAAGCAGTTCCAATAGAATTGGAATTGAAAAAGCTATCCACATCCAGGAAGAGACCTATGGAGACTGAACGTGAATCAAAGCATAGAATTTTCATCTTTTTATTTTTTTGTTTGTTTCTTTTTCATTTTTCCCCTTTTGGTGGGATTTTTTTTGCATGATGTGACAAATATGGAAATATGTGTAAAAGGATTGCACATATTTAACCTATATCAGATTGTTTGCTATCTTGGAGAGAAGGGAGAAAAGGGAGAGAAGAAAAATTTAGAATGTAATATTTTGCAAAAAGTTGAAAATTATTTTTACATGTATTTGGAAAAATAAAATAATATAAAATTATTAAAAATTTTTTAAAAGATATCAATTTTGGTCAGTAGTGGGTATTTCATATTTGTCAATGCCCTTTTTAAAATGAATTGAACATGTTACTCTGGATATAGCCTAAACAGTACTGATTAAAATAATACTGTATTTTTCTATTTAGTTCCTTAAGAGGTTTTATGGATTCAGCAGTCATTTCTAACCTTGTTTAAGGATGTGAACAATAAATGAAAAAAAAAATGACCCTATCACAGAAACAAAGCAGAAGACTTGGAGGATGAAAATTCAATATGGTGATAATATAGGATGATTATCTAAATACATTTAAGTCTCAAGTAGACTTTATCTGAAAGGGGAAGTTAACTTATATAGACTTAAAAGTAGGACTCCTTTCATTTGTTTCCTCAGAGAATAGCACAGCGTCTGACACATAACAGGAACCTAATGAATTTGTGTTGAATAATTAGTTAAAAGGAAATTTTTATGAAGTGGTAGAGTTGTTAATATCTTAGATACCAACCACCTTTCTCCTCACTCCCCTGTTTTCTATTACCTGCAGAAGCAATAAAAATGCCCTGCTTGCTATTCAAAGCCCTGTACAATCTCACCCCCTCCTACCTTTCCAGTCTTTTTACACCTTACTCCCAGCATTATATATAAATTTACAAATTACTCCCATGTTGTGAAAATTCTCTTGTAACAAAGTAAAATGGATAAGTAAAACTAATAATACAGTGACTTCATCTAATACTTTCTGCAATATTTCACATCTGTAGCATCCCTCTTTCTCTCTATTAAAAAGAAAAAGAATAGAAATCTATTTTCTTTCCTTCATACCCTCCACCCCATTGTGGAGGAGAAAGAAACACAAATTTCTTGTAACAAATATACAAAGTCAAGAAAAAACGATTACCCTCATTGATTGTATATAAACATAAAGATATATGTATATATATATATATATATATATATATATATATATATACATATACCACATTCGTGTTTATAATGTATATGCATATATACATATGTATTTGTCTCATTTTGAGTCCTAAAATCATTTTCTTTCTGTCATAAGCTCTGTCATACGATAACCAATTATGATCCCAGAGGACTAATGTCGAAACATGCTATCCATTACAAAGCATCTATACACATGATCTCATTCTTATAACAATCATACGGAGTAGGTAGGGTAAGTAGTTTTATGTCCCATTTATACATGGGGATATTGAATTTCAGCAAGATTAAATTATTTTCTCAGGGTCACATAGGACTAAAAATGGAGGAGCCTAAATCTAAGACATCTCACCCTACGTTCCAGGTACTTTCCATTCCACTATGAAACTGAATTAACTAGCCACATATTACATAAACCAGACTTTAAACTGGCTGCAGAGGGGGAAAAAAATTTGGTCCTAGCTCAAAAACCTTCCATAGTGGTAAGGAAAGACAGAGTAGTGCTGTATTTCACTTTATTGCTCTTTCCTATTAATTGAGACTATCCAGAGTTAGGTTCTAAAGCAGAAAACAGGATGCCGGGCAGCCACAGAGTGTAGACTGACCAGCATAAAAATGGCAGTGGCCCATGTACATTAGCAAATAGCTCTGGTTTGGCTGGAGTCCCTGCCCTGAGCTTTGAAAAAGCAAGAAATTATACCTCTTCTCATGACTAAATATGGAAGTTGTACTTGTTGACCTATCTGTTTTTCTGGAGGATAGTAGCCAAATTGATCACAGCCAACCAGCTGCTTGAACTCTTGCAATAGCCAACAACTAATTGTTCTCCCTGCCACTGCTCCTTCCTTACTCAAATTCATCATGCACACCCTACCAGATTAATTTTCCTAAGAAACCATTTTCATCATACCCTTCTTTTGCTCAAAATATGCAATGTTTCTCCTTAATAGGGCATTTCAAGCTCTCTAAAATCTTGCCTTTAAGTATGTATATATGTTTTGTATATGCATATATATTATACACACACACACACACACACACACACACGTATTGCTTTTAAAAATCTCCTATTAGTTTCCAAATACACATTCTGTTCTAGCCAGACTCTTATATTCACTATTTCCCCAAACATTCTTTTGCTCACACCATTCTCTCACCTGAAATTCCATTCTATTTTCTCTCTATTTGGCTGAATACTAGGCTTCCTCCAAGGCCTAGCTCAAGTTCCAACTTCTATAGAGAGTATTTTCTAATTACCTCATACCATAGTCAAGAGTTTCCATCTAGATGGCTCTATTTATTTTCCAGTACAGACAAGGACCGTCTTAATATTGTTAATTAAAATTTTATGTGCATAGTAATACCTCTATTAATAAAGAAGATATAATCAAAGAGGTACTTGATTATCAGAAACTGGCTAACCAGAGGTAGACATTATAAAGGAAGCATTAGAATTCCAGGATATAAGCAAAGGGTGTTATGGTATGAAAATATCATTAAATGTAAAATGATATAAACATGATTAAAACATGAAATATTCATTTTAAAATGGAAAATGAAACAAAAGAAGTAGAGGGAGAGAAGAAGAAGATGAGGAGATATGATAGGAATTGGGGGAGATTTATATTAAAGGAGAGGAGATGGAGATGAGGAGGTAGACCAAGATATGATTGGAATTCTCTGTACAATCAAATGCCAAATTATAATTTCAGAATATGGAAAAATAGTCATGGATTGTGTGCCAGTTTCATTATGAGATGAGGGAAAGAAGGGATGGAAGATGAAAATGAAGAAAGATGTGGAAGATGAAAGTAGGGAAGAAGAGTTAAGGATAGAGATATATAATTAAGAGGCTGAGGAAGAAGAGATGCTGAAGGAGAATATAGATGGAGGTGAAGGAAAATATTGTTGAAGAGAAAAAAGAAAAAGAGGTAGAAGAGAAAGACCTTGAGGCAAAGAAGACAGAGGAAGGAAGAGATAGTAGTGGAAATGGAAGTGTCTGATTACCTTTCTGCTTCCCTTCCCTTTAGATGAGGAAGTCTGTAGCTCTCTCCAACTGCTTGGGTTAACCTTTAATGTGGCAGCTTTCTCCTGGTCCTAGTGTCAATCCCAACTCTGAATGGATCTAGGTCCTTGATATCTGCTTCTTCCAACATACTGATAGAATTGAAATCAAGTTAAAATGAAAACAATAAAAAAGCAACTTAAAAGGCACTTAAGAAACCTTTAAAATCTGAGGATTGATTGTGATTGGGGGGAAGGGAATTTTCTGGTAGACTAAGTAGATGAAACTCCTTTGAAATCCACTTTTCTGGATTAACTGTTGGAGCCACCACTTTCCAATGGGTGCCTCCCTGAATTACAAGTCCATTTATGAGTCTCTGTAGCAATGGATTGAGCCTACAAATCTTGGCGTTTAGAGCAAGGTAAGAAATATTTATTAAGTACTTATTATGTGTCAGATATTATGCTAAATGTGGGAGATATATAAACAAAAATAAAGCAAATAATAAAGCAAAAATAAAGACAACCCTTGTTCTCATGGAGCTTACATTTTGGAGAAGACAGCTCATAAAAGAAAACTAAAAAGCAGCTGCTATTGGGAAGGAGTGGGGATGGGGTCAGGAAATTGTCCTGTTTTGCCATAATTTATTTTAAAAACTCTTTTCACCTTTGAAGGCACAGTCTCAGAATTTCTTGTATTTTGGTGGGGAGGGAGGTGTTTTACAATATTCTATCATCTAAATGGCATCTGACCTGAGGCCATGTAAGATTTCATCTAAAAAGTATGATGTAGAGTGACAAGTCCCAAATATCTGAATCTGAATCCTACCCTCTTTGTGACCATGGACAATTTATCAAACTTCTCTGTACAAGTTACTAAATCTTTCTGAACCTCAGTTTCCTCATTTGTAAAATGGGAATAATATTATTTATTTTCTACAAATTTCAACTTTTACCATCACCATTTGATCACATAATCATAGATTTAGTACCAGAAGGATTCTTTGAGGTCAATGAATTTAGCCCCAAATTTTATATGTAAGGGTAGCAGCATAACAATACAGGAAATCTCAAGAAGTAATCCTAAGAGGAGCACTAGTAGTGAGGACCTGATATCTGAGTGCAAATTGTGGGATAACTTTAGCTAGGGTGATATATATATGTATATATACACACACACACAATATATATATATATATGTATATATACATATATATGTGTGATGTGGGTTGAGGTCCCTTTAAGATTCCTTTCTGATTCCCAGCCCCCACAAACAGCTTCCTCCTTATCTAAAAACCCATTGAATTCTATTGAAGCCCTTTAATTGGAATTTTAACTGCTATCCATCTAATTAAGTTTATATGATTCATTGTCTAGATTTCAAATTACAGTTCAATGATGAAATAGGAAACTCATATTTCTTCAGATTCAGATACCATGGATATAACTGAAAAGTTCACAAGCAGGTCAATTCCAATCTCTTTTCATGTCAGCCAATCTTTTCCTGAGTTTTAGCAAAGGAAACTTCACATTCAAAGAAGCTTTAGCATAATACCTTCTACAGAGTAGATATTCCACAAATACTTATTGCTCAGATTCAGTTCTAGATTATGTCTGTAGGACAAATTATAATCGATGACAATGAGTCAATACAGATTATAATTTTGGATTATATATTTGCTTAAACACTTATAAAACAAATTGTTCAAGAAATCTCAAATACTATACATGCAGTATTCTATGTTAATTTCCAAATATTCATTTATTCATTCAACAAATATGGATTGAATGCCTGTTGAATGCCTAGAAGCAGCTAGATGGTATCACAATGGGTTCTCAATGTTTTTTGTTTTATGATGTCCTTTCAACAAAAAACATACTATGAACCACAGGTGATTTAATATGTTACTCATACTATTCTTTTAGGTATATTTACTGAGCACTTATAATTACAACTTTTGCCCCACAAAAGCTCCAATTTAAATTTTATATTATATAATTACATAAAATTTATTCTATCTATATTATAATAATTCTATTTATGAAATATTATGAGTATTTCATGTGAAACATTCTATCAGAATTAAAAGAAATCCAGAAAGACATCATATGTTTATTATCATCTGTAAAATTTCTTTATTTTTTATTGACTATATAATTTAATATATTCTATTATATAATTTATATGCTATATAATTTAATAATTTAAAATTTAGTAAACATTTTAATAAAATAAGTTACAATTTGGAAGATATTTAACATAATATAATAATCATATAAACTCAATTTAGATGTTGGACTTTTTTATTTGAACAAATATTTTCAATATTTGGCTCAATACCAAAGAAACCCAGTCTTAAATTTGGTTCCTCATAGAGTATATTTCTGTATTTTTATTTATAATCATAAAGTGAAAATGCTCTTTATACAGATATGTGGTAGAAAATTGTAAGAGAATTTTATAGGTCTTTTGGTAAGAGATGGATTTTCATTAAAAAATTTTAGCCACCTAAGCAATTGATGAAAATTAATAGCTAGTTATAATATAAATATTTGATTTTTATGGACTTACAAATGCTATGGGTTTTTTTACATTTTTTATTAAAGCTTTTTTTTCAAGACATATGCAAGATGATTTTTCAACATTAACCCTTGCAAAAACTTGTGTTCCAATTTCCCTCCTTTCTCCTACCCTCTTCTCTAGATGTCAAGTAATCTAATGTATGTTAAACATGGTAAAAATTTATGTTAAAGTCAATATATGCATACATATTTATACAATTATACTAGTGCTATATTAAATAACTGCCTTCACCTTCTGCCACATATATTGTTTCATTTTAAAACAATTCTTTATGGTTGTTTTTCTTTTACCACTTGATTTTCTTCTACCACTTAAACACTAGCTAGATTCTCATACAAACTCCACAGAATGACTAACAGGTATTACCAACATTTGCAAATCTACTAAATAGAATAGTAAGTAAAGGATAAGATTAGAAAACAGAATGAATACTTCAGTGAGAAGTAATATAAGATTTATTTCTGCAGAAAGTTTGTCAAGATGGCTTCAATGCCTGGAAATTAATGCTTTCAAATAGTCTGAGAATTACAATGTAAGAATGCAAATATTTGTAATATCTTGATCATGTGACTATACACCTGATGACATATGATTACAGGGTAACAGAAAGGAATGAAGGAAGTATTCTGATACAGGGTGAAAAATGCAGATGAGGATGTTTATAAGTATCTGATCATCTGTAGAGAGACTATTTGCACCAAAATGTCAAACCCTTGTGGTGGTTTGGAAACACTCTGATGACATTTTAAAAAACTGTAAGAACATGTTGTATTTAATCAGAAGCATTCAGAGTTTGATGTAATCACTTCAAAAACACCCAAATTGTTCTGCATACCATCAAGATTATTTCATATTGCTGTAGAAATAAACCTATAATGCTTCAAACTTGTATGTGCTTGTTGTCACAGAAGAAAAAAATATTGTTTACATAACTGTTTAAGGTGTCAATAAAGAATTTTTAACATAAACCTCTTCAACTTTCATTATGAACTCCAAAAAGATAATTTAACCTCTGTTTGCCTCAGATCCCTTAACTATAAAATAGGGATAATAATAGTACCTAAACCAACAGGGTTGCTATCAGAATTATGTGAAACAATATTTATTTATTTAATTTTTTAATTATAGCTTTTTATTTATGAGATATATGCATGGGTAATTTTTCAGCATTGACAATTGCAAAACCTTTTGTTCCAATTTTTCCCCTCCTTCCCCCCAACACTCCCCCAGATGGCAGGTAGTTTCATACATGTTAAATATGTTAAAGTATATGTTAAATACAATATATGTATACATGTCCTTATAGTTATTTTGTTGTGCAAGAAGAATCAGACTTTGAAATAGCATACAATTAACCTATGAAGGAAATCAAAAATGCAAGCAGACAAAAATAGAGGGGTTGGAAATTCTATGTAGTGGTTCACACTCATTTCCCAGAGTTCTTTAGCTGGATGTAGCTGGTTCTATTCATTATTGAACAAATGGAACTGATTTGGTTCATCTCATTGTTGAAGAGAGCCACATCCATCAGAATTGATCATCATATAGTGTTGTTGTTGAAGTATATAATGATCTCCTGGTCCTGCTCACTTCACTCAGCATCAGTTCATGTAAGTCTCTCCAGGCCTTTTTGAAACCATCCTGCTGGTCATTTATTATAGAACAATAATATTCCATAACATTCATGTAACCACAATTTATTCAACCATTCTCCAATTGATGGGCATCCACTCAGTGAAACAATATTTATAAAAGATGTTTGGCAGAGTGTGTGGCACCTGCTAGACTCCACATAGATGCTCCTTCCCTTTTCTTCCCCTTCTCATCTCTTCTCTTATCTCCCCCTTCCCCTTTCTTTCCCCTTCCTAATAATATAGGAAGTATTAGGTAGACTTCATTTCAAATCCTGTCTTAGACACTTAGCAGCTGTATAATATCGAGCAAATCTCAATCTTTTTGGCCATAGTTTCCTTTTCTGTGAAATGGGACTAATAATGATGATGAAGTCAGACAGCAATACCTAGTTCAAAATAGAAATGTGACAAATTCACAATGGCCATTCTCTTTGCCAAAATGAAGATTTATTTAGCAGAAGAGATCAGAGACAAAAATAATGGTAAAACAGGCACCAGGAGTGGCAAATATGAAATAGCTGAGAAAGCATAGTTAGGAAGGAATTGGGAAGAATCCATTAAAGGAATACACCATTGACTGTCAGGTTAGATCCATAGAGGAGTTTAGCAGACTAACCAGAGTTAGCTAGAGTAAGAAAAAAGACTCCATTAAGAGAAGGGGAGAGAGAATACCTCATAGTGGGCTCCTTCCTGAAAGAGCTTAGCAAAGATCTTCAGCTTTGGGGTTTCTCAGAGACATATAGGCAGGAACTCAAGAGTGAGGAGGACTCTAGGAGCCAGAGGGAATGCACCTGGCAGACCAGGTCCCATACTTGTCTAAAGATATGCTAATTAATATCTCAAAAGTCCTTTAAAGATGCACAGAAGTTGAGGAATAGATAATGAAGGTTGATAAAGAGTCCCATTCTTACAATCACTCTAAACAAACAGGATAGTATGGGAATTGGTTATATCTGATAATGGCCAGATGAGCTTCTTCTTGATCAATAACACCTTCCTCAAAGGGTTGTTGTGAACATTAAAGCAGATCATGTATGTAAAGTGTTTTGCAAATCTTAAAGAGCTGAAAAAAAGTTAACTTATAAAAGGGACCAAAAACACGTAAAAATGATTACATTGTTTAAGGCACATACAATTTGCTATAGGGAATATGAACTTGAATAAAATGTGACCTTTTATCTCAAGATACTTTTCATTCAAGAGTTGCTTTTAGTCGTAGGATTTTGAGCTAGAAAGGACCTTAAAGGATACTTATTACATCTTTTGTTTCACTGTTCTATTTAGAACTCCTTACTATATATTAGCAAATGAAACTTGAACAACTGTATGTGTGGTGAAGGTAAACTATTACAATATTAAAATTATTGATCTGAAATAATGTATGTAAATGAAACCAATTCAGTTACATTAATAAAATTTTAGTAATAAAATTAAAAAAGAAACAATTTTATTAATTTTTAGTTTATGCACTAAGCAGAATCAAGTTGATAAATTGTGTGCAATTTTATTATGTTCATTGTTAGGCAACCCTCTAAAGTACTTCATTCTCAATTGCATAGTACCAGATACAAGTATATGGGTTAAATATACAACTCATGTCATAATCTTTCAAATACCCTCTCTGATATATTCTTTGTCTTGGCTCCATAGAAGCAAAGGACAGATCTATATACAATTATCTGGGAGAACACAGACATACTCCATAAGTTCAAGATTGTGCTTATCAACAAGATAGGATTGTGGGCCATATAGAACAAGCAGTAAGGAAACTAGAAATAGCAGAGAAATTCCACCAAGCAATTGCAATTCGGAGAGCCTTCCTTGGCCATTCATTCTTAGTCTGCCCCACAAATTATGCATCTCAAAAAAGATATTAAGAATGCAACTATATTGAAATAGAAGTGGAGTCTCAGGGAATCCACCACTTCTTGAGGTAGGTCATTGTACTTTTAGACAGTTCTAAACAAAAGGAAGTTTTCCTAAACTAGCCTTTTTGTATCTTTCCTATTGCTATTGGTGCTGCCCTCTGGGCCTAAACAGAACAAGTCTAATTTTTCTAATTTATGGATTGCACACTCAGTCCCATTCTCACCCTCAAGGTACTCTTTGCTCTCCTGTAAAGTCTCCAGACATATTGCCAAACTTCCAGGTTCTGCATTCAACAATTAACTTTCCTTCCCACACTGTTTATTAAAGATATATCTTATAAAATTACACTATACAGGAGGCAATTAGGTAATGAAGCTGAAAGAATACAGTCCCTAGAGCTGGCTTCAAACACCTCTAGGCTCACTGATTACCATAGAAATTGCCACTGTGCATATTTTTTGATCATCCATCTATAGCATTGTAATCATTTGGTCACCTTCAAAACTGTTTCAATAATGGCAGATGATGTGGAAAAAATATTCTCATGAAAGAAGTAATATGTCTTTGTCTTCCCCATTCAGTCCTGCAATATCTCAAGGTTCTAATATCCTATGACTTGTATCTGTATCTACCAGTTTCTCCTAGAACAGGTATTACATAATGGAATTCTTTTTCTTTTCCTTCTTCCTCCCTCTCTACCTTCTTCCTTCCTTCTCGCTTCTTTTTCTTCCTTTCTCCCTCCTCCCTCCCTCCCTCCCTTCCCTATCTCCTTCCCTCTTTCCCTTTCTTCTTTTCTTCCTTCTTTCTTTTGGAGGCATCTGAAGGTTGTGTCTTACCTTGGGTCATACAGTTATTAAATGTCTGAGACCTGATTTTTTTTTATTTTTTATTTTTATTTTTATTTTTTTGTGGCTAGGATTAAGTGACTTGCCCAGGGTCACACAGCTAGGAAATGTTAAGTGTCTGAGACCAGATTTGAACTCAGGTCCTCCTGAATTAAAGGCTGGTGCTCTATCCACTGCGCCACCTAGCTGCCCCTGAGACCTGATTTGAACCAGGTCCTCCTGACTCTAGGGATGTTATTCTATCAATTTCACCACCTAGTTGCCCCCCTGTGGTGTATATTTTTATAATAATAGACTTTTATTTTTCAAAATACATAAAAAGATAGTTTTAAACATTTACCTTTAAATCTTGTGTTCCACATTTTTTCTCCCTTCTTCCCCATTTCCTATCTCCCCTAGAGCACAAGCAATCCAAAAATCAGATCAAAAGAGAAAGAAATGAGAAAAAGGCAAATAAACAAACAACAACAAAAATGTGAAAAATACTATTCTGTGATCCACATTCAGTCTCAGAGTATTCTCTCTGGATGCAGATAGCTCTTTCCATCCCAAGTCTATTGGAATTGCTTTGAATCACCTCATTATTGAAAAGAGCCAAGTCCATCACAATTGATAATCTTGTTGTTACAATGTTCTATTGGTTCTGCTCACTTCACTCAGCATCAGTTCATATAGGTCTTTCTAGGCTTTTCTCAAATCATCCTGCTCATCATTTCTTATAGAAATAATATTCCATAACATGCATATACTATAACTTATTCAGTCATTCCCCAATTGATGGACATCCACTCAGTTACCAGTTTCTAGCCACTACAAAAAGGGCTGCCACAAACATTTTTGCACATATGGGTTCCTTTCCCTCCTTTAGAATCTCTTTGGGATATAAGCCCAGTAGAAACACTGCTAGGTCAAAAAGTATGCCCATTTTGATAACTTTTTGAGCATAGTTCCAGATTCCTCTCCAGAATGGTTGGACCAATTCACAGTTCCACCAACAATGTATCAGTGTCCCAGTTTTCCCACATCCCATCCAACATTTATCTTTATCTTTTCCTGTCATCTTAGCCAATCTGAGGGAAGTGGTATCTCAGAGCTGTCTTTTATTTGCATTTCTCTAATCAATAGTGATTTAGAGCATTTTTTCATATGATTAAAAATGGCTTTAATTTCTTCATCTGAAAATTATCTGTTCATATCCTTTGGCCATTTATTAATTAGGAAATGGCTTGTATTTTTCATATAGTGTAACTTTATAAGAGATTTCTTTAATAAACAAATTAAAATTATTTCTTGACCTTGGGCAAGGCATTTAATTTTTTCATGTCTCAGTTTCCTCAACTGTACAATGGAGATAATAACACCTAGAATAGTTGTGAGGATCAAAAGAAAAAAAAATAGTTACAAAGTACTTAGCATAATGCCAGGCATCTAATAGGTACTTAATACTTAATTTTTAGTTCCTCCCCCTTCCCTTCATCTTCTACCTAGTGAATATTAATTCTGAATTAGTGGGTTCTGAATGAATGAGTTTTTATTCACTTATTTTGGTCTGGATCTGTGATTTCATCCGTATGAAAAAAATTTCTGGTGTGGAAATTCTACAATGGAGAGTAATGACTAAGTATAATTTAAGGTTTTAAGGAATTGTTTGTGGCACTAAGAGGTTAGGCAACCTATCCCTCATCATACAGTTTTTGAACCCAAGTATTGGTAACTCCATTATATCATGCTGCTGTTCAAATTTTTGCTATGATCATAAAGATTGAGAAATATATGTTGTATTTCACATGTGTCTTCTCTCTGTGTATATGGAATTAGATTGCCCTAAATTCCTAGAATATGTATATGTTTTACACAACATATTTGTGGATTTTATGTTTAGCAGATATGGGAATTTGGATATAAAAGTCTTAAGTCTGAACCACATCTCTCCCAATATTTTGATTTCAAAAGGCATAAGGCAACTCTAGACAAGTGTACTACAATGCATTTGTTTTGATGCCTGTGTTTGGCTATGTAGAAATATTGAGGGTAAAGAATAGAAGAGCTAATGAAAACTTTGCTTAGTGCACTGGGGTCAGGGCTTAGAAAATGCAATTTGTCATTGTTAGTTAAAACTAACTTTTTCTTTTTTTTCTAATCAATACTATTTCTTCTCTCTCTCTTTCTCTCTCTCTCTCTCTCTCTCTCTCTCTCTCTCTCTCTCTCTCTCTCTCTCTCTCTCTCTCTCCCTCTCAAAAATTAAATGCTGAAATTTTAACTCCTGTTATTTGGGAAGCTTATATGAAAATCTGACTCTCAGAGACTTGAGATCTTCATATCTTGTAAAATCTTATTTGGAACAAATTTAACAAAATAATTGTTCATAACATACAACATTTGTATAATAATTTTAACTCTCTGAAGTGTTCTTACATTTATCATCCATTTAATCCTTATTTGAAGATAGATATGATAATCTTTCTGATACAGATGGACAAACTGGGACCAAGAAAAATTAAATAATTTAACTAAGATTAAATAATAAATTGATGATAATTTAGGTCTCCTCAATTTTAATCCATTATATTTATATATACTGTTGGAATTAGAAATATTTCAACAGTAAATGGATGTTAGAACTGGAATTGCCCTTAGAAATCATTTAGTTCAAACTCCTCATTTTATGGATGAGGAAACTGAGGGCCAGAATAGGGAATGACTTATCTAAAACCATACAACTTAGTTGGTGACAGACAATATTAAAACCTAGGTCCCAGTCACTTTCTGTTCATTGGTTTTTCCAATTTAACTAGTTATACTTTTTTTTTATTCAGAAACAACTTTAAAATTGAGAGGGAAAGCAACTTCACAGCTTTTATCTTTTCTTTCACATCTAGACTTGAAAACATCCAAGAGCTGGATTACCTTAAACATTATCACTTGATGATAGCTCTATTGCCTTTGTGTCACCCCTAAAGAGAGGATTTAAGTGGGTTAAAAAAACAACCCCAGAAAGTGGGAAGTATTCCAGAGAAGATAATGTGATCCTCAATGACTTTGAAGCAAATCTCAAATTTAAATTATTCTGCCTTAGCATTAAAACTTTTACTATACAAGGTTTCTCATGGAATAAAGCTAATGCTGCTGCTGTTATTGCTCAATCTATTTCAGTCTCTTTGTGATCCTATTTGGTATGTTCTTGTCAAAGATGTGGGATGTTTTGCCATTTCTTTCTTCAGTTCATTTTACAGATGAGGAAATCAAGGCAAAAAGAGTTAAATAAAATGCCTGGAGTTACACAGCTAGTAGGTATCTGAGGTCAGATTTGAACTTAGGTCTTCTTGACTCCAGGCTTCATGATTTATCCACTGCACCACCTGACTGCCAAAAGCTTGATGACAAAGTTTAAAAGATCTTTTTTCTCTTTCTTTCTTTCTTTCTTTCTTTCTTTCTTTCTTTCTTTCTTTCTTTCTTTCTTTCTTTCTTTCTTTCTTTCTTTCTTTCTTTCTTTCTTTCTTTCTTTCTTTCTTTCTTTCTTTCTTTCTTTCTTTCTTTCTTTCTTTCTCTCTCTCTTTCTTTCTCTCTTTCTTTCTTTCTCTCTTTCTTTCTCTCTCTCTTTCTTTCTCTCTTTCTTTCTTTCTCTCTTTCTTTCTCTCTCCCTCCCTTCCTTCCTTCCTTCCTTCCTTCCTTCCTTCCTTCCTTCCTTCCTTCCTTCCTTCCTTCCTTCCTTCCTTCCTTCCTTCCTTCCTTCCTTCCTTCCTTCCTTCCTTCCTCCCTTCCTCCCTTTCTCTCTCTCTTTCTTTCTTTCAAATGTCTATTATAAGTTCCTCAAAGAAAACTTCAGATAACTGCTTGGTATTTCAAATATATTTGGGAATCATGACCACTTGTTCCAAGCTTACACCTTTGTGCCTAGAGGCACATTCATTCCAACTGTTAAAAGGAAGAAAACAGAATGCTTGAAAGTAACAGAGGGATACATTTCATGTATTTCTAGAGGGGATATTGGGGGCTGGGGTAGACAGTTTTCTCCTCCAGTGAATATTCCCAAAGTCTTTATGTCTAGATCATGAATGTAATGGCTTCTTTTTTTTTTTTTTTTTTTTTTTGCTTTTTTATTGAGAATATCAATGTTTTTTTAAATTTAATTTATTTATTTATTTTTATCACCTCTAGAAATTCTGCCTAGTGGTCTGGGAAATTATCAATTATCCAGAGTGCTAGGAGAAGGCTGACATTGCTCAGTATGAGAAGAGATGCTTAGGGTTAGAAAGCTCATAGTTACAAAGTCCCTCAGCAAGCATAAGATGATTACCTACTATTTCTTTAGTACTGTGGAAGTACATTGTAGAATTTAGGATTAACCTAGTGATTAATGTAGTACATAGAATCACATAATTCTAGAGTACTAAGAGACTTCACAAGTCACATGGTGCTCAAGTCTACCTAAATCATGAACTGCTTTAATGAGATATCCAGTTTATTGCCCCCTTTAGAAAATATTCAGCAGTCCCTGGCATATAGTTGTTGAGGTTTAATGCATGCTTGATTGACAGATTGAAACTATTGACTCCCTTCAAGGTTCAGCTCTTTTTAAAAAGCTTTTCCTAATTCTTTGAGTTGTTAGTGCACAGTGTAATTATTTTGAATGCATCCTGTATTTACCTTTCTATCAACACATTGTGTCCTCTTAGTAGAATATTCTTCTTGAGGGCTGGGGATATCTCATTTTGATATTTGTGTTCTCAGTATCTCCTATGACATATATTTTTAAAATTTTTAAGCATTTCTTTTTTATTTAATATTTTATTTTTCTCAATTACATGTAAAAACAATTTTAACATTCTTTTTCAATTTCTAAGTTCCAAATTCTCACCCTTTCCTCTTTCCCTTGCCCTTCTTCCCTCACCACTTTCCCATTCATTGAAAAGGGGAATTAAACATAGGTTGTATATGTATAGTCATGTAAAAAATATCTCCACATCACATATGCTTAGCTCACAATAATCACTTTAAAAATACTTGATGATTGATTTTTAAAAAAAAGTAGCTCTCTATCCTCTGCATGAATATCTCCAGTAATTGGGAATCCATTTTATGTTTTCTGGCAGCTCTCCTTGTCCTTATGTTAACTTTGTATATGTTTGTACCCATTGTTTCTCATGATACAATGTAAACTCATTAAGAACAGGCATTATTTCTTTGTCTTTTTCTCCCCAATAGATTATCTAACTGGGGACTGTTGTGAAGTAGATATTTTATGAATGTTTGTTAGCTGATCAGAGGATGCAAGGTATGGAAAAGGAATATCTAAAATGATTCCAAACTGTCTCTTTAATGTTTCTTGACTTCCTTACAATATCCTAAGAACCATCATTTCCCAGAGTAGAGGTTAGGAAAGGGGCTGGATAAACACTAATTAACTAGTCACCTTAAATCTGAAACTGCAACTGAACAAGTCTCCAAAGATAGACAGATATAATCTAAGGGATTTTGAAAACTGGGAAGGAAACAAGGAGTTAGTGGATATGCTTCCTTCTTCTCCTGTGAAAGTCCAAAGAAGAAACCCAAGCAAGTAAAATTTATTATCTCAAGGAAAAATTATAGGTCCCATTTCTACAACACTCAAATGTTTATAAAGAGCTCTTTTCACAATGACCTTGGGAGACAAATTGCACATATTTAATTTAGATTGCTTGCTGTCTGGGATGGGGAGGGAAGGAGAAAAATTTGGAACACAAAGTTTTACAAAAATGAATGTTGAAAACTACCTTTATATGTATTTGCAAAAATAAAATACTATTTCAAAATTGGGGGAGGAAAAGTAAACATTGAAAACTAAATTTAAAAAAGTAAAAATATTTTTATTATACCTTTTGTTTTACATCAAAACATTTCCCAATGTTCTACAGGTTTCCTGATTTGGGTAAAGATCAAGGTTGTTTCTAGCACACCATGAAAATAGCATTACCATTTTCATCTCTGAAACTATCAACAAATAATTTTTGAATAGTTATAATGCAAAATTGCCTGACATTTTGCACGTGCAAGATCTTTTTGTCTTAATAGTTATCCTTCATATTTGTAGGATAGACCATAGGTTTCAAAGTAAATTCTCTAGAAGATGCATCTTATATTTCCACACTATTTCCATGGACCTTTTACTTCTCTGACCTCACACACATTTTCCACTGCTTCAGATTCCTAAAGTTGGAGCTGGAAATTGTTCCTGTAACCACAGACAGATTTTTAGTTTCCTTCTGGAGAGGTTCCTTCAGAATGTTTGATTTATAGATTTCCTCCCTCTTCACCCTGCTGTTTATTGGTTTCCAGAGGAGAGTCCAATTTATTTCTCCAGGTTACATGCTGAATGCAAGAGATTATTTTTTATAAGCCTTCCAAGTGTGTCCTCTTGTTTCCTGTGAATTTATAGAAACTGGCTCTGTGTCCTAAGAGACACTTTCTTTCGCTCCCTTTTTGCCCCTTGTTTGATGAACTTACTTTCAGAGAATTATTTCATTTGGGGGTAGAGGGGAGGCACAAAAAGGCTGATGAGCCAGTTCAACAGTTTTTCTCCAGAATACTATTTCCACCTCTTAAATCCCTACTGAAATTTTAAGAGTGCTTTTCAATACAGGACACAAAATAGAATTTCCTGATTAGCTGTCAGGGATGTTTTGTGTTTACAGACATGAATCATATCCAGTTTTTGTGCATTCCATTTTTCAGTGGAAACATGACACCAACTGATGCATATTTTTGTCGGACTAGTGAGGAAGAGTGTGGGCCCATGACGAAAAAACTTCTGACTCACATGGTGTGACTTCAATCTTTGTCTCAGCTCTCCCATTGCTTTGGGCTGAAGATTAACTTGTCACTAAACATGAAATACATTGGATCCTTATTGAAGGGCTCAATTGCTAAAGAAATCCCCCAAAGAAAAGTTAGATGCTACAGTACATGAGAAGATGAGGAGGGTTTTTTTTTTATTTTGTTTTTTTGTTTTTTGCAATTTTTGCAGGCAGAAGGTTATTTGAGAACCGTCTACAACATAGGAATAGCTGTACATTTCCTATCCCTTTCAGCTTTGTGATCTTGTCAGGGTCTGTTTCATCTCCCCTTTCCAAACAGCCACCATCTTCCTTCTTCTCTCATTAGAGTACTCTGGCACCCTCAAGTCCTGGAATTAATTTCTGCTTTAGGAATAAACATATTCACAGGGACATGGTGAAGTGTTTTCCCTGGTTGAAATATAACATCCAAGTCACAGGACTTTGTTGTTGATGGATATGCATAATAAAGGTAGGAATTTGGGGCTGAATTTTTTGGCAATCCATATCATTACTCTTGGCCTCTTGTTCAGTTCTTAGGATTCCATATTCTGGCATCTCTCTCCTGTCTGTTCATCCACATATCTTACATTGCTTTGATTTCTTATAATGGTTTGTTTTATAATGAATGTCCGCCTTTCTTCCTGTGTTCTGTCTACCTTTTCATAACCATAAGATTATCCTTCTAGTTCTGATATCCTACTTTATCTATGGAATCAACTGCAACTTATAGTCCCACTGTGACCACTTTTCTAAAATTAACCATTTACTCTTATTGGGGTCAAGTATTTGGCAAGCACAAGCCAGAGCAGCTCATTTCCAACCAAATAGTCACAAGAATATTTTTAACTGTCGTGTTAAGAAGAATATTCAACTCAAGCACAATTAAATAAGGGGCTACAGGAAAATTTATAGTAAATATAAGATAAAGAAGTCTCTGGACTTTTCTACAATAGTCCAGAAGGCTTTCAATTTGACAGGGTCAGAAAAGTCCTCAAGATAGTTTGCAACATGAAAGTTCCAAGTGCTTGGTCTGCCTCTAACAGGAAGTCCCTGGAGATTGGATTCTCTGCAAGGTCACTTGGAGGAAGCCTGCTTAATTGCAGGAAAGAGGCATGGGGCCATCCTATGGAGCCTGAGCTGTCGTGTTTGGACCCTGGCCAGGAAGCGGTTAGTGCTGACATTATTGCTTTGTTTATAGAACATTGGCAAGTAATCATCTTGCACATGAGAGGGTTGGACAAGAACATTCCCATGATGCCAGGACACAAAGCACAACTTCTAGAGGTAACAGAATTCTGTTGCTATACCTACCCCTATATTGTGCAAATGGACCAAAAAAAAAATCTGCCAAAAGCTACTTAGCTTTTTGTCAGTTATAGTAGTCCAGTTGTGAACAAATGGATCTATTAAATTCATTGATTCATTTATTTAACAAATATTTATTACATGTGCATGAGGAACATAAAGAAGAAAAAGAGGTGGCCTCTGCCCTCAAAGAGCTTTGTGTCAAGTAGGGGGATAAAAGAGGTATACAAAATAATTTGAAAAAGAATTATATTCTATATTATGAAATGCTGGAGAGAATCACTTTAAGATGGAAGGATCAGGAAAAGCTGTCTTAAAGGAAAGGGCATTTTATGATTGATCTTGGAGAATGGATAGAATGAAACTTGCATTGCTTAAGGGAAGGAGATGGAGTGGAAAACGTTCTAGGTAGAAAAAACGGAGGAGGGGAGGGATAAAACATTATTAGTAAAGGGAATGATGTGAATACTAGCTCTGACAAGTCCAAACTTCAATATTGCAGGAGTTATGATTCTTCATTCACCAATGCTGATAGCAACTTATGTACAACTTCGTAGCTGAAGGGGTTGGGGTGGAAGATAGTGAGAAAAGAGAAACAGGAAGAGGGTAGGTATTTATTTATAGCATCTACTATATTCTAAGCACTGTGCTATTATTATCCCCATTTTGCAGTTAAGTAAACTGTGTCAATGATTTCCAACATCACACAACCAGGAAGTGTCTAAGGCTAGATTGAATTCTAAGCATTGTGCCATTAGACAATTTTCCTTAATTGCTCTAGTGGAAAAATTCATATCCAGTGGTCAACCAGTGACTGAACCATTTCCACTGGTTATAATTTGGTTACTATTTCCATGATTATGTGATGGCAGGGCTTTTGCTCCATTCCTTTTAACCTTCAAGAATCCAGGGTTGGTTTCACACTGTGGTGATACATTGAGGAAGGCTTTAGATGAAACTGGCTAATTTTATCTAGATAGAGAGAGAGAAAGAGACAGAGAGAGGAAGAGGGAGAAAGAGGGAGAAAAAGGGAGAAAGAGGAAGAGACAGAGACAGAGAGACACAAAGACACACGGAGAGAAGACAGAGATAAAAGCAGCAAAGTAAAGTGAGAACTGGGTGATTATTGTGCAAAGTAACAGCAATATTATACAATGATCAACTGTGAATAACTTTATTATTAAGAACAATAAAATGATCCAAGACAATCATAATGATGAAAAATGCTATCCACTTCCAGAGAGAGAACTGTTGAACTGACTACAAATTGAGTATAGTTCTCTCCCTTCCTCCTCAATCTCTCTCTCTCTCTCTCTCTGTCTCTCTGTCTCTGTCTCTGTCTCTGTCTCTGTTTCTGTCTCTCTCTGTCTCTCTCTCTGTCTCTCTCTCTCTCTCTCTCTGTCTCTCTGTTTTTTTGTCTGCCTTTTCTCTCTCTTTTTCTCTGTCTGTCTGTCTGTTTCTCTGTCTCTGTTTCTCTCTACTTTTCTGTCTGTGTCTCTCTCTGTTTCTCTCTGTCTCTGTCCGTCTGTCTGACTGTGTGTGTGTATGTGTGTTTCTGTCTCTATCTTTGTCTCTCTTTCTCTCTGTCTCTGTTTCTCTCTATATATCTGGTTCTCTCTCTCTCTCTCTCTCTCTCTCTCTCTCTCTCTCTCTCTCTCTCTCTCTCTCTCTCTCTCTGTTTTTCCTTCTCTGTCTGTCTTTGTCTCTCTCTGTTTCTCTCTGTCTCTGTCTGTTTCTTTGTCACTGTCTGTCTTTGACACACATTCTCTCTGATTCTGTTTCTCTGTCTCTCTCTCTCCCTATTTGTCTCTCTCTCCTCTCCATTCCTATCTCTCTTTCCCTCCTTCCCTCCCTCCCCACTCTTTCTCTCTGTTTTTCTGTCTCTGTCTTTGTCTCTCTCTCTGTGTGTTTTTCTTTCTCTGTCTTTGTCTGTTTCTCTGTCACTGTCTGTCTGACACACACACACTCTCTTTCTGTCTGTCTCTCTCTCCTCTCCATTCCTATCTCTCTTTCCCTCCTTCCCTCCCTCCCCACTCTGTCTTTCTCTCTGTTTTTCTGTTTCTGTCTTTGTCTCTCTCTGTGTGTGTTTTTCTGTCTCTGTCTTTGTCTGTTTCTCTGTCACTGTCTGTCTGACACACACACACTCTCTCTTTCTGTCTGTTTCTCTGTCTCTGTCTCTCTCTCCTCTCCATTCCTATCTCTCTTTCCCTCCTTCCCTCCCTCCCCACTCTCTCTTTCTCTCCATTATCCCCAACTCCAAAATCCCATTTTGAAGGTCAATCTTCAAATATAGCTCAGATGTAGGTATATGAAGTAGCCCTGAATTTAATTATCAGTGGCATACAGATAACTAGAATAAGTCAAGTTCATTCTTTGTTCAAGAATAATCCTTATCTTAGAAATTTCACAGATAGGAATCAATAGAAAGAGGGAAAATCTTTCTATGGGCATATCTCCCTCACCAAACACTTAGACAGGACCAGTCACTGGATTAGGTAAAGAAGATAACTACTTTCATGAGGGGATGTGAGAAGCAAAAGGATAGACCTCTCTGATTTGCTTCCTCCTCATTTCCCCTTCCACCAACCAGTTTTCTTTCCTTGAGAATATAGTTTTTCCATTACAGATAGAAGGAGAGGATTCATGGATGAAGGAAGACATAAATAGCTGAGCCAGGTAGCAAGTCTACATTGATGAGATAGATCATTAGGCTATAGATAGATTACCTGGAATACAGTTGCTGAGGAGGACCCTGAGCTGGATAGGAAACAGTGAATCCTCAGTGATACAACAAATCCTGTCTGGATCGATTCCAATTGCTGTCTCAGATCCTGTCTGTTTTGACTCTGCCTCTGTGGTCTAAATAAATAAGAGTCTCTGGCCTTATTCCTGGGGGTGATGTGGGAGGCATGAATCACAAATCAAAAATCCTGTGGATTGGTAGGGGGTGGATAGAGGAAGTCACATGTGTCTCTGGAACCCTTCTTCCATCTGGAAAATGTAGGCCTGCTTTAACAGGGTCAAGGACCCTGTTACAAGGGGAGGACATCATATATTGCTTGTAGAACTCAGACAATCCAACTGCCTTCATTTGTGTACAGGAAAAAGTATTGGACTTGGAGTCAGAAAGTCCTGAATTCAAATCTTGTCTCAGTTATTTTACTAGCTGTGTGATCCACAAAAGATACCTTAGCCTCTCTGAGTCTCACTTTCCTTATCTGTAAGAAAGGGATTATTATAGTGCCCGCTTCAAAGAGTTGTTATGAGAATCAAATGAAATGACATGAAAAGCATTTTGCAAATCTTAAAATGCAATGTAAATGCTAGCTATTATTTTGTTAGTTAGAAAATTGAGTCTTTGGTGTTATTTAGGGAAATGACTTTGCAAAGCTAAAAACTCCTTTATAAAGGAGATCATTTCAGGTTTAGATAAGCTGCCTCTGCCTTGAGAGGGACTGGGCAAGAGGCCCTCAGGACCCTATTCAGCCAGTACTCAAGTATAATGTGCTCTTCTTGGAGACCTGGCTGCTGCTTCTAAACTCTGGGTAGAATGTTCTTGGCAGTATTTCTAGCTATCTGATCCTGTCCTGGCTTGCTAACCCTGCCTCTATCTGCTCCGCCAATTGGTTAATGCATACTCAACGAACATAGTCCTACCTGCCCTCTCCTGGATCCTGACTCTTTCACTCATCTCAGTCCCTTGCCCCACTCCAAACAGGAACTACCTGACGAGTCATCCACATGGGCCTTGAGATGAGTCACAACAATATATTCACCTGAGCCAGACTTCTGAATTTTAATTGCTGTGCATCAGCCTAGCCGCCTTGGTCTGCTCTTCCCTTTCCAGACTTGACCTTCACCTGACAGCCATACTCTAGTTTTTCCCCTCCTTTTCTTAGCTATTTCCTATCCAGGACCTTATTATTCTTGCCTCAATCACCAGCCCATTTATGGGTTTTTTGATTCAATCTTTAAGGAGACTGAGTTTGGGTCAGGGCTGGATTTTGGTTAATTATAACCTCCACCCTCCCTACATAAAGTCTGTTTTTGATAATTGGCTACTTCTATCTCATTTCTGATCCCGTGGTTTAAATTTTTGCCTTTTTCTTGAACTCTAAATGCTCATGGTAACTGTCTTTGATCTCCCTCCCCCTGAAGGCTCATACTCATGGTGTTAAAGATTCTGCCTCTAGGACTCAAGAGAACATCCAGAAGCTGACTCTGTTTTCTCCTCTAAACCCCTAAATGCAGATGCACCTCCAAGGTTTAGTTCTTGGCCATTGATAATCTTTCTCAGTATATACCTTCCTTCTTGGTGATCTCTTCTCTTCCCAGCATCTTCTCTCTTACTTTTATATGCCAGTGATTAAGAAAGAGTAGTGGAAAAGCACTGGATTTGGAGTTAGAATACAAGGATTTGGACTAGCTCTGCTACTTGCTACCTCAGGGAAGTAATTTAACTACATTGGATAAGAGTTTCTTCATCTTTAAAACCAGTTGGTTGGAAAAAAATTTCTTTTAAGGTCTCATTTAATCCTAAGTCATTTGATTTTATGGCTCTGAAACCTGTATCTCTATTAACTCTCTATTTTAAAGTTTTTGTACTGTATGTTCAAGCACATAATTTTCAAGCATGTTCAACTAGGTCATATAGAGAGAATAATGGGCCCAGAGTCAGAAACACTTGAGTTCTAGTCTAACCTTGGATACGTACTAATTGTGTGATCCTGGGCAGATTTTTTTGACTTTTGCATCAATTTCCTTACTTATGAAGGTGGGCACAATAATAACAACCTACTTGTGGTATGGTATAGATCTGATGAAATAATAATTGTAAAATGTATTACAGTATCTGTTACATTTAATGCACTCTCTGCCTCGAGAGAGACTATATAAGTGTTCTTGGTAATGCCTATTACACAGTAAGTACTATATAAATGTTGTTTTCATCTGATTAATAGTTTTACTTAAATGACTTTTCAGTTATTAAAACTCAACATATCTAAAATGAAATCTATCAACATCTCTCTCAAATTCAGTTCTTCTTTTACACTTACCAATTTCTCTCAAGGGTGCCCTTATTTTTGTTTTGTCTCAGATCTGTATCATTGATATAAGGAACTCCCTTTGAGAAAATTTCATCTACCAACCCAGAGTAGCATTTGTTCTGCAACTTATAGTCTAAGAGAGGTGCCTGGGCCATTAACAGTTCAAGACTTATTTAGGATCACACAGTCAGTTGCAGAACTGGTTTTCCTGCTGTTGGTTGTGTTAAAGGCAAGGCAGGCTCTCTGTCCTCCGTGTCATACTGCCTTTCCTTATTATTTGAAGGAAAACTGATGATTCCATCCTATTCCATAATCAGTCACCAAGTCCTGTTGAGTATTCTTTGATAATATCTGAGTCATGTTTTCCATTTCATTCTAATTGTTCTTATCTTGATATAGGTCAGTGTGGAGTCAAATGATATAAAGAGCTGTGAATTTGGGTTCAGAAGACTTGATCTCAAACTCAAGATTTGCTCTTTTCTAATTATGTGTTTATGGATAAGTCATTTGCCTCTATTTCTTAATCTATAAAATGGGAATGATAATAATAATAATAATAAAATTCTCTTTCACAGGATTGTTGTGAGGAAGAAAGTATTTTGAAAGCTTTAAATTCTTTTTATTATGTTATAGTTTATTATAACAATTTCTTTGCCTTTAGCTTCTCTCAACTTCCCCAATCTGATACATCATTGCCAGGTTAATCTTTTCTTTTTTTCTGATATAATGTTCTTTACATTTTAAAAATATATATTTTTAAATTAATTTTTTAGAGTTTTGAGATCCAACTTCTCTTCCTTCCCCAATCCCTCCCTCCATCCACTGGCAAGAATAAAAGGTTTCCAGTAGAAGATTTTAGCTGGGACTTTAAGGACGCTAAGGAAACCAGGAGATAGAAGAGGAGGGAGAGAATTCCAGGCATAAGAGACAGCCAGAAAAAAAAAAGCCCAGAGCCAAGAGATGAAGGGTCTTGTTCAGGGAACAACAAACTAGATAGTAATAGGGAAATTTGGAAGAGGGAATGATTTAGGAGGAAGGATAATGAGTTTGATTTTGGACATGTGTTTAAGATATCACCTAGACATTTAGTTTTAGATATCTAAAAAGCAGTTCTTAATGTGAAAGTAGAGGTCAGCAAGGTTGGGGCTGGACAGATTGACTTGAAAATCACTGATGTACAGGTGATAAATCCACAGAGCTAATAAGGTCACCAAACGAAGTAGTATAAAGAATGAAGAAGGCTCAGAAAAGAACACTGGGTAATACTTGTGTTGTAATGCCAGGGAAACTAAGGCAAGATAGAGATTAGAGAGTTTTTAATAATTTATTTAAAGGGAGAGATTTACTGGGACCAAATGGATCCATGGATTGGTCCCAGCGCTGAATGAGACTATCGTCTCCAAGAATCCACCATCCAGCATCCAGCAGCCAATGTGAGTTCTCCATGACGTATTTATACACAGTACCTAAACAAAGGCAGGGGGGTGGAATCCAAACTTTGGTGAGTCTGAATCTCCAGGTAGGAACCATTACTTCAGTTCTGACAGGTTGGAGGGGGGCAGGACCATAAATTCTAACAAACTGGGAATTAAGAAAGTGTTTGTCTAGAGACAGAAAGTCTGGACTCCCCCTTTTTGAGTTTACATATTGACAATTTATAACCTCTGAGTTATACCAGTCTTAATGAACTGGAGCGGGGGGAGGGGAGTTTGGAACTCAGGGGATTGAGGCAGAACAATTAAGGAAACTGAGGCAGGACCAATTAGGGAAACTGAGGCAGGATAATAAAAGAGAACTGTGGCACAACAGTAGTTAGTGAGTGTGACTTGAGTGAGGATCCAGCAAAGGGGACTGAGGAGTAGTAGTTACACAGATAGGAGGAGAACCAGGAGAGAATGGTATCCTAAAATCTTAGAGAGAAGAGTGTCAAAAAGAGGATGATTGACAGTATTAAAAGCAGAGAGATCAAGAAGATTGAGGGTTGAGAAAAGGCTAATAGATTTAACCATTAGGACACTGTTGGTAACTTTGGAGAGAGTAGTTTTAGTAGAATAATGACATCAGAAACCAGGTGGTAGAGGCTTAAGAAGAGAGTGAGAAAAGAGAAGTGGAGAAACCTATTGTAGCTGACATTTTTGAGGAGTTTAACTATAGAAGAGAGATTGGATGATAATAGGGATGGAAGGATCAAATGAGAGTTTTTCAGGATGAGAAAGACATGGACATGTTTATAAGCAGGAGGAGATGAGCCATTAGAGGAGAGATTAAAGATAAGTAAGTCACCTTTTACTCACCACATCTGATGATCAATCATCATCTTCTTGACCTTTCTTCTGCATTACATTGCTGACTGCTTTCTTCTGGGTATTCTCTTCTTTTTGTGCTTTGTGACATTACTCTATCTTGGCTCTTCTCCAGCCTATCTGATTTTCCCTTCTAGTTTCTTATGCTGGCTAATCATGTATATCACACCTTCGAAATGTTGAGTATTCCTCAAGATTCAGATCTAGCCCCCCTTTTCCACACATATTCTCTCACTTGATAACTTCATTAGCTGCAAAGAATTTAGTTATCATCAGCATATAAATACTCTCCAGATTGAGTCATCTGGACAGTGCATTGGATAGAGTTCTAAGCCTGCAGTCAGAAATTTCTGAGTTCAAATATGGCCTCAGATATTTATTAACATTAAATATGTGACTTATGGCAAGACAATTAACCTCTGTCTGTTTCAATTTCTTCATTTGTAAAATGAAGATAATAGTAGCATCTATGGCCCAGGGTTGTGAAATATCAAATAAAATATTTAGAAATGTTTTGTTAACCTTAAAGATATATAAATTGTAGCCATCATCATCAGAATCATCATGGTTATTATTTGCCTAATGCTCCCTTGAGTTTTACTTGTTCATCTCCAACTCAACATCTCCAGTGTCAAACTGACCTCTCTACAAATTTAAACATTATCCTTTCTTCAAATTTCCCTATTTCTGTTGAGGGCATCACTACTGTTTTGTCACCAAGTCTGAAATCTCTAATCCTCACTCTTTCAGCCCACATATCTAATCATTTGCCAAATATTGTAATTTCTACTTCCATAACATCTCTTGTATATTGCCTCTTTTCTCTATTCAAACATTCCTAATTCAACCCTCGTTACCTTTTCCCTAGACTGCTGTAATATTCTCTTAATTGGTCTCCCTGCCTCAAATCTTTCTCTACTCCAAATCTTTTTCCATCCAGTTGTTGAAATACTTTTCTTGGAGGATTCTGGGAAGATGGCAGAGTAGGTCAAGATCTTCCTATTTCCCCCACAAATAGAACAAATTTGTGCCTCAGAGCCAACATAGACTGGTGACAAACCAATAAGACTTGGACCAGAACTGGGATCCTCCTGATAAAACTCAACAAAATCTGAAGAAAAACCCTGGACCAGAATTAATCTGTCTGAAATGCAAACAGTTCTGGGCTAGCTCATCATCCCTACACCAAGTAGGGATCCCTTGAGCTATCTGGTTGCAGCTGACCTACAGGAACCATAGAGTCTTTCACCTCCTGGACTATTTGTGGAGTCAGGATTTGAATCCTAGAAGACCAAGCAAATCTAACACTAGGTCCAGCTGTGCTGCTGAGACAGGGCTCTGGGTGAGAAGGAATCAGCACCTGGAGAGTGCAGAAGCAGTGAGGTAGGGGCACTGCTGGCTATGGGCACTTGCAGGAGGGTGGAATTCTTGGTCTGGGGTTCCTGGTCAAACTGGAGAGCTGAAAGGAAGCTTGAGGCACCATCCTCCCACTCTATGATTAGAGGTACTTACCTAATACTAAATATTTTAAAAAACTAAACCAGCAAAGAAGAAAGAACCCCATAATTGAAACATATTATGGGAATAGGGAAGACTTGGATTCATCTTCAGAAGAGGAAATTTTAGCAAAAAAGCTTCTACAGCTTCTACCCCAAAGAGTAATATAAAATGGCTCCCTGTCAGAGAGAATTTATAGAAGAATTTAAAAAAATAATTCAAAAATCAAATGAGACATTGAGAAAAAAAACTAAAGAAAAAAATTAAAATCAAACAAGAAAAACAAGATTATGAAAAAATTATCAACCAATTAGAAAAGGAGGTACAGAGTATCAAAGATGAAAATAACTCTTTGAAAATTAGAATCAGGCAAGAGGAAGCCAGTGAAGCTATGAGAGATCAAGAAATGACAAAACAAATTATAAAGAATGAGAAAATAGAACAGAATGTGAAACATCTCAAAAGAAAAACAATATATCTGGAGGACAGATCAAGAAGAGAAAATGTAAGAATAATCAAACTGCCAGAAAGTTGTAACCAAAAAGAGAACCTTGACATAGTAATGCAGAAAATACAAAGTCCGATTCTTTTTGTACAGCAAAATAACTCAATTGTATTTTATTGTATTTTAACTTATACTTTAACATATTTAACATGTATTAGTCAACCTGCCATCTGAGAGAGGAGTGGAAGGAAGGAAGGGAAAAATTGGAACAAAAGGCTTTGCAATTGTCAATGCTAAAAAAATTACCCATGCATATATCTTGTAAATAAAAAGTTATAATAAAAAATTATGCAGGAAATATTCTTAAAAATTAGCCTGGAGTGATAGAACACAAGGGGAAAGTAGAAATAGAAACAAATTATTGATCACCATCTCAAAGAGATCCTCTGTGGAAAACAAATGGGAATATTATTACCAAAATTTGAAACCCCCAGATAAAAGAGAAAAATTTACAAGAAACAAGAAAGAAGCAATTCGAATATTCTGGAACTACAATTAGAATTGTACAAGACTTTTCAGCAGCTACAATAAAAGACCACAGATCTTGGAATCAGATCTACAGACAAGCAAAAGAACTAGGCCTGCAGCCAAAAATATCATATCCAGCAAAATTATTTATGATTTTGAATGGGGAAAAATGAGCATTCAACAAATTTGCAGATTTTCAGGACTTTCTATCAATCAAACCTGAACTTAACAGAAAATTTAACATATAAGAACCAATATCAAAAAACAATTTTAAGGAACTCAACATTGACAAACTGTTTAAACATGGACAAATTGCTTATGTCTTTTTTTACATGGGAAATATATACTTTATATTTAAGATTTACATCAACATCCTCAAAAGAAACATTGGCAACGTAAAGATAAAAACTGAAATCATGTTATACAAATGAAGTTCAGAGGAAGAATATACACAGAGGCATTAGAGAGGAGAGGGGGGCTTGTAGTTCTGAAAACCACTCACATTGGGAATGGTTCAATAGGCAACACTATATATACACCATGAAGTTTATAGCACCTTCCAAAATATATAAAGAAATAAAGGGGGATGGATGGGTGGATGAAGTAAAGGTTGAGGGAAGAAGACAAGGGAGGGATCCTTATGTGTGGAATAATTAGTAATAGTAAGCCATGTCATGGAGCAGAAATTAATGAAATAGCAGGGATACAAAAGACATATGTGTATGTGGGGTATGTGTGTGTGCAAGTGTGGGTATGTATACATGCATCTACATATGTATACATAAATATATCTTTTCTTAACTGTAGCTTGCTTGGGGATGGGGGAGACAAAAGGGAGTTATGTGTGTGTCTGTGTGTATATATGTATGTGTATGTATATATCTACATATGTACATATGAATATATCCTTTTTTATCTGTAGCTTGTTTGAGGCTGGTGGGGGGAAGAAAAGGGGAAAGAAATAAAATAAAAAAGTGTAAAAAGACAATACAATAGTTTACAAGGTAGTAAAGACAAGACAGACACTCATGAATATAATTTCTTCAACTAATATATATACTTTCTTAAACTGGTATTTGTTGTTATATATTTTGAATCCTTCCTGATGTTCTGCTGGGCACCTGATAATGTTCTCTTTTCTTTTGTTTCTTTTTGTTTTGTATTGCTTTTTCTGTTTTTCTTTTTTCTTATTCTGTTTCTTCAAACAATATAAATTTGGGAAAAAATAAAGTAGTTTTCCTGTAGCACAGATTTATTTGAACAAATCTCTCCCACAGACAGTAAACTCAAAGGTTCTCTATTGAAGTTATCTCTTTCACATTATGATGGTTAGGGGCATGGGAGCCTCCAGGGTCTGGAAAGTATGCATAAAGCTTTTTGGACTTTCCTTTGTACCGGAGAAGGAATCTGAATTTTTCTTTTTCTTTTATAGGTTTTTTACAATCCCTTACTATAAAAGTTAAGTTATTAACATAAGTATTAAGTTAAGGTTAAGTATTTCATTATAGGCTATATGTAGATCGATGCTAAATAAAAATATCATACATATATTTTATATATTTTCAATTTTTTAAACTTTTTCTGTGCCATCTGCTGGTCTTTGCACAGCATCTGTAGCTCTAAAACTCCCCTAAATTCCCATTTACTTTCTTATGCCAACCTGGGATATATTGGAACTGTGATATATTGGAACTGTGGTGGGGAAAATCATTATATAGAAGGGATAATTGTAAACTCTTCTGGTTGATATACTTTAAAATCTGGTTGCAAATGACTTCTCTTATTCCCTTTTTTGTACTCTGCTTCAGTTGAACTAACTCCTTGTTGTTCTTTACACACAACCCTCCATCTCCTATCTTTGTGCCTTAGTATTGGCTACCTCCCTTACCTTTAATGCACTTTCTTTTTACTTAGGACTTTTATAATCCTTTAAAAAAGGATACTACATTTACACAAAGCCTTTTTAATCCTCTCAGCTGCTAGATTCTCTCCCTTAATTTTATACCAATTTTGTTGTTATTTAGTTGTTATTCAGAGTTAAGTGACCTGCCAGCTATTAAGTGTCTGAGGTAAGATTCCTAATTCCAGGACAGATTATCTATCCCAGCTGCCCCCTTTTGTGTGTGTATGAAAATGTGTGTACGACATGCACATATACATATACACACATACATTGTCATCCCTTGCTGGACTATAAGTTCCTTGAAGGCAAGGGCTGTTTTATTTTTATCTCTGTATTTTCAGTACCTAGCACATAGTGTTCAGTATATAGTGAATACTTGATTTCTCTTTAATCAATTGATAGAAAATAAAACTTAATGAAGGCATAAATGAGATTATATGGCAATTCATAGGAAGGAAGTGTGCATTTCTGGTTGGGAGACTGTGTAATGCTTTACTTTCCTATCCCTAGAATCACAACTTTGGCTACAATGGGAGAAAGGATATAGTCACAATGAAGAATTTATTTGGGAATATTGCCCAATTTGAGGATGCCATTGCCCCATCTAGACATTTTCTTTCCTGAAATTTTTATATGTCCCATAACAACTTCCAAAGTTCTGTTCGTACAAAATTTCTGCTATGATCCTGCATGTAGGTCATGAACAAATTTGGAGTTTTTAGAGGTTTTGTGGGTTTAGAAATAAATTTAAGAAAAAAGCTGTGAATAGAAGAAAAAAAAAGCTTGGGTGATCTTACTTTGAGTTCAGATTTCTCAGCAGGATTGACCCAGTTATATATTAGCTCTTCCCCAAATATCTGCCTCTTTAATTATCTGGATTTTTTAGGCCACATTTTTTACTCTGACTCATATTCTAGGAATTATAAATTAATTTAGATTCAAAGCATTCTCTTTTTAATAAAATATCTCTTGGACAAACATTGGTCATTCATGTATTAATATGAATTAGTTCCTTCTTAACACCTCAATGAGAACCATAATAATGAAGGAATGGAAATTTTGCTTGTAGAGGTAGAGGAAAGTAGGTAACCCTGGAGCTTGGAGCAATCTGAAGGGATTGGATGCCATAGGGTTCAGGATAATATAACATTAGGTATTGGGAAGTAGGAGAGGGCACAGAAATGGAGATGAGAGGATCCTAAAGATAAATCATTTATTTCAAGATTTTGTCTGGGGTCACCTTTTATCCAGAAGGGAAGATCTAAATATAGGAAAGAAATTTTCTTCCTTTTTTCTCCCGCCTAATGAACTACTTGACTCTGCTTCTAAGATCCAGAATGAAGAAACCCTCTTGTAATATTCTATTTCTGCTACATTATGATTTAAGAAGGTTTTTTGAGAGATGGCCTGTAGTCCAAAAAACTACTACATATCACATTATTTCAATGGGAAATCATGTTTTAATTTCCAAATAACCAGTTTCCATATAAATTAAATTGTCTTTGTGGACAAATTGGTGATTATTTATATAACATTTGCTGTATGTTAAGAGGTAGTAATGGAGGAGTCACAGTTCAGGGTGGAAAAGGATCATAAGTAAGAGTGATTAAAAAGGTTGAAAGGCAAGAAAACATATTTCCTAAGTTCCAGAGACACTAAAAATGATGTCTCTACTATTCTGGATTTGGGTATGAATAAAAGAAATGATGACCTCAGTCCACATCCTAAAGAAGACAATGGTTTAGAATAGTGACTATACCTGCCATTTTCAGGATAGTTTTTTTCTCCTTCCAAATAAACTTGAGTAAAAAAAAATTGTGTTCAATAGCACGACCTCCTGATTTCTCTTTAAAAGAGTCACTTTGAGAATTGAAATGCTGAAGCTAAATGAGCCTTTTCCCTTTTGGTTATAATATTAATAATTAAAAAAAGATCTGTCCTCACTCTACATTTTCACCAGTTCAGAGGGCCAGCACATAATCTGAAACAAGCTTCTAGGGCTCTTGTTTCTTCTGTGAATGTGGCTGTCCAGAGTGAGTTGTTGTAAAGTGGAATTTATTGCACAATATGGACCTTCAGTTCCTTTGGGATGAATGCTTTGGAAAGCATGCATTTAGCTGACAATTGCTAAGGCAGCCAGACGCACTTGGAATCTGCTAGAGCCCAGTTCTATTTATTGATGGTATCAAATACTTTTATTGCACAAAATCCATGAAGACAGGGAGTAGAAGCCTTCACATTCCTGGCCCCCTTCTGGGTTCACGGTGAAGCCAAGACCACAGTAATATTAATAATACCTCACATTTATATTGTTCTCTAGCTTTTCAAGCATTATATTTATTGAATCCTTATAAGACTGTGATGTGAGACAGGAGGAGCAAAGTAGGTCAGATACTATTTTCTTCATTTATAGAAAATGCATCAATGAGAAACTCAGTGATTTGTGTATGGTCCCAAAATTTGCTAATTAAGGGCAGAGATATATCTAGAAAAATAGACAAGTGTTGCAATGGATAGAACACTGATCCTAAAGTCAGAAAGACCTAATTTAAATCCAACCTCAGATATTTACTTGCACACACACCACTCTGAGCATAACTTTGTTTGCCTCAGTTTCCTCATCTGTAAAATGAGCTGGAGAAGGAAATGGCAAACCATTCTGGTATCTTTGCCAATAAAGCCCAAATGGGATCACTAAAAGTTGGACACTATTAAAATGACTCAACAACAACATATCTAGAAGGCTTATATCTTCAAACTAAATGTAAGGATTATTCTACCACACCATACATGATGCTTCTTAATGGTTTAAAGTTCCTTTGAGATCTTTGCAGAAAAGTCTGGGTGATGTTGAAGATGATGTCAAGATAGAAATGGGTGTTTTAGAGCACTCCCTATGTTCAGGAAAGGAATGAAGTTTTATGCAGAAGTCTGAGCAGTTTTTTATCTGCCTGTTTAAAAATGTTGAGTAGGAATTTCACTCAGTCCTTGAAAGGATTATCATTTGTGAGTCTGATAGGATGCTAGCTTTCCTTTTTTTTTTTTTAATTATAGCTTTTTATTTTCAAAATATATACATGGATAATTTTTGACATTTACCCTTGTAAAATCCTGTGTTCTAAATTTCCCTTCCTCTTCCCCCCCAAAAAACTCAACTCCCCCAGTTGGCAAGTGACCCAATATATATTAAACATGTACAATTCCTCTATACATATTTTCACAAATATCATGCTGCACAATAAAAATCAGATCAAAAAAGGAAAAAAATGAGAAATAAAACAAAATGCAAGCAAACAACAACGAAAAGAGTGAAAATACTATGCTATGGTTCATGTTCAGTTCCCACTATCCTCTCTCTGGGTGATGCTAGCTTTCTTACTTGCAAGTCAAAAGCTGCTACTGTCCCCCAAGTTTGAACCTTCAGAATTCCTTTTAATATCAAGCAAAACACTATGGGATCTTGGTTTATTTTTTTTCTCTCTGTGAGAGGCTCCACACCCAGGAAAAGTCCCAATGAACTATCTTCCAAATAATTTAAAACATCTCTGTGTACAAATTGGTCACTATCGCTATAACATTTACTATGGGGACTTTTCCTGGGTGTGGAACTTCTCACATAGTTGATGCTCAATGAATATTTGTTAAATGAATTAACCTTTAACTTCTTACTTTTCTTCTTCCCTCACATCCAATTAATCACCAAGACTTGTTGAGTGTTTCTTCAAAATAGTCTTTGGATTTGTTCCCACCTCCTTGTTCCCACTGTTATGATATTTGCCCAGAATCTTACTCCTTCATTCTTGCCCTACTATAAAAAGTCTCCCAGTTGAGCTCTTTAAATCCAGGCTTTCTCCCACCCAAAGTTAGACTATTAAACAACACTCCTATCTTGTTATTCTCTTGACCAAAAAGTGGTTCCCTATTGCCTCTGGTATCAGAGCTCAATAGAATAGTAAAAGGAGTATGTGGAGAGCTGGATTTGGTATCTCAAGAACTGATATCAGCATTTGATTCTGCCATTCATGTCTGTGTGACATTAGTCAAGTCATTTAACTTGAATCTGTTTCCTCCACTATAAAATGAGAGAGTTGAATTAGATGACTTCTAAGCTTCTGGCTTTCTTAGCTCTATGATGATTCTCATCCTGGAATCCAAGATCTTAAACATTCCAGCTATAATCTTTCTTATTTCTACTACTACCTAAAAGGAGTCTTATTAATGCTAATGTGGTTTTTTGATGCAAACACATCTGAAGAAGAGGGAATGGCATCAATAATGTAGACTCAGACATGCAACAAAATTGAGCTTGCATCACTTTGCTCATCATTGATCTTTTCCCTATTGGCATAATGCATCCCAGGATCATCAAGTATAATGGGAGATACTCAAGCATCAAAGACATGGTTTCTTAAATCAGAGGATTTGGAACTCAATAGAAGATCCCAAACCCAGAGAGAAAATATGCTTCTGAGAACCCCATCTTGCTGTAGCTAAGGTGCTTTCTGTTGCATGATTATATTATTGGCATGGATTTGTATAAATCACTTTCTCTTTTGAACATTAGTTTTCCCATCTAATAAAATCAAAGAGTTGGATTGGATAATGATTCATGTCCCTTTCAGTTGTAGGCCTTTCTGTCCTATTTTAGGGCTGGCTTATATTCAATACCAGCAGTGGTTCAAGTGGTACTCCCACTTATATATACCACATGCATTCATTTGTGCCAGAATGTATTAACAGTTTTCTTCTAGCCCAGATTACCATACCTGATCCATTCCTGCTTCTGTGGTTCTGCTTTGTTGCCTTCTCTTTTGTATTAACCAGACAGGGCTTTCTCTTCTCTCTCCCCTACTCCTTTTATTTCTCTGACTTTAATTTTTTGTTTTTTCTGTTTCTCCTCACCTTTTCTATAAGCCTAGCTAGACTTTACTCATCTTCCAAAATCCAGATACAATCCTTCCTTCACTGGAAATTCTTTTCCTGGTATTCCAGCCCCCAACAATGTCTTTCTTCGAACTAACTCTTTTTATTCATCATCTTTACTAGAGTATTTTGCACTTCATTGCAGTATTGTACTATTTTCCATTGACTGTCTTTGTATAATTCTTTTCTCAATTAAGAGTATTTCTAGGATAGAAACCATCTTTCCTTCTCTCCCTCCCTCCCTCCCTCCCTCCCTTTCTCCCTCCCTCCCTCCCTCCCTCCCTCCCTCCCTCCCTCCCTCCCTTCCTTCCTTCATTCCTTCCTTCCTTTCTTCTTTCCTTCCTTCCTTCTTTCCTTCTTTCCTTCCTTCCCACAGTAAGCACTATGGACAGCAAATGTTTAAGATAGGATTTAGACAAATTCTTTATCCTTAACTAGGTATCTTTCATGAGGGAGAACATAGCTTGGTCTTTGCCCAGAGAAAGTATTCAATAAATCTTTATGGAATAAATGAATGAATACATATAACTTTCTCATTAGTATTAAATTAGAATCTTGATATTTCATTGGATTATTAAAATTATCTCTATTATTTTTCATTCAGTGACCTATGACTGTTGCTACTCTATCTATATAGATATCAATACCTCTATGCTTTAGGAGATGGTCTTTGAGATATTGTGGCATAAAAGTTCATCATCTTGAAGCAAACATAATGAAGAACTCCTTTGAACCTAGGGTGGTCATCAGACAATGGACTTATAATCTGTCTCTTAGCTGGAGAAATATATTTACCTGCCATTAAACAAAACTAGGCAAATGATGGCCTCTGGATTATTTTACCAGTTGTTTCTGATTTGAAATCAGAAGACTTCAAATCTAGGTTTGATCACTTATTGTATATCTTAGACTAGTCATTTTACTTCTCTGGAAGGTAATTTCCTTACCTGCAAATTTAGTAGAGTGTACAAGATGATTTCCAGGCCTCCAGCTGGAAACCAGAAGACCAAGATCTCCTTTCTCCCAAATTCTCCCCAAAGTGACTCTTACACAGGCACAGAGCATTGAATGATCAATTTTTTCCTCAATGAAGAGCCACATGCCAATGGATTTTGAAGCACATGTTTCATTGTCTTGTCTTGGGGTAAGTCAATTAACTAATCATTTTTTCATCTGTAAATAAAGGTCTAGTTAGTGTCTGAGGTCCCTTTCTTCCTTAGATCTATAATCCTACTATTGAAAGCCTCACACAACTTATAACAAATAATTTTTTTTTCCCTCCAAGATCCCATATCCACCCAAAATAATTACATTAGTTCCATGGCTTGTAGAATACATGTACTGCAAATGTAGAATGAAATTTTCTCAAAGAGCAAGTATAAAAAGAATATCTTACACTGATCATATTATACATTATTTCACTTGATCCTCTAATCATCCTCTGGGGTGGGCAGGTATTTTGGTCCTCATTTTTGAGACAAGGAAATAGTGATCCAGGAAGTGAAGGGAGTTGTCCAAGTTGTCCCATAGCTAATGGTAATCTGTTCCTCTTTCCATTATTTACATAGTCACCAACTCATCATTTCTACAGACCATTACACACATCCTCCATAAGGAATTTAGTGCATTTTCAACAAGAATTTATTCAATATCTGCTATGTTTCAGGCACTGTGCTAGTGACTGAGGTTTAAAGGCAGAATGAACAAAAAGTCTGTAACCCCAGAGAGCTTTCATTCTATTTAGTTTTTAATATACAATCTGAAAAAGATATGCCCACCTTTGGTTGTGCAAAGACCCTGCTCTCTTAAATATAATGCAGCATTTTGGAATGATATTCTTCAGTTCACCAGGCTGAGCATGTGGGAGACATCAGTTCTTCCTCTTGCAGTCTGAAGCCTCAGCCTACGTGCCTAAATACTACCAGACATATTAACACAAGGCCTCCAGAGCACATGATTGCTTGTGTTGCATTTTATGTCTCTGGGATTTTATTCAAATATTTCATGGTCTCTATACAGCAAAGTCCATTTTTAAGAGACTCTATTAAAGGGATAGACCTCCCTCAAGACATATTTCTGTGCCAAGACAGAGAAATAGTTCCAGTGAAGGCAGCCTTTTGAGTAAATGCTCAGTTTATAACAAAAAATTCTTTTAAAAGGAATGGAAAATAGTACTTCCTTTGGCTAAAACCAATTGTTAAATGAATTCATATACCAGAGAATTAATCATTCTAGGTGAATTAACTATACAGATTTTTAGAGTCATTTCTGTTGGACATTGTATTAATTCTTTCAAGTGTATGGACCGAGACAAACTGATTTTTATATTTCTATCTCTAATGTTTAGAACATAGTGTTTTTTCATTCATTTATTCACTGTCATCTTCTCAAATATTCCTTTAGTGCCCTCAAACAGAAGATTAAGATACTTCCAGAAGTACTGAATTTAGAACCATTCACCAAATAGGTCTGATCAGGAGCCTAGTGGCACGAAGCCACTAGGTGACTGGCATAAAAAGAAAAATAAAATGCTAAGTGGGGCTGCTGTCTATTTGGTGGGCTACTTGCCTTAAACATAGTTGGCACCCAATTAATATTCATTCAATAAATGAATTAAAGGGAATTACAAGGGTTCTTTGCTGCTCTAAATGTTATCTCTGAAATTCTACCATTATAATTTCCTTTCTTTGGTTTTGTAGGCTTCTGGCTCTCCCAGCATGCCACATTAAATTGCAAATGTTCTTGAACTATTACCAAATAAAACAACTAATCAATTAAAAAGAATTTATTAAATATCTACTGTATGCCAAATGCTGTGCTAGGAACTATGGATATAAAAACAAAATTAAAAAGTAGTCTATTTTTATGCAGCTTACACTTTATTGAGGAAGATGACATAGCTATATATACCTAACTACATATGTATATACAGAATACATATATACAGAATAAATGGAAAGTAGTTAAATACAAGGTAGTTTGATTTTTATTTTCTGGACAAGAAAACAGTGGTCCAGGAAACTGAATGGAGTCATCCAAGATGCCACATAGCTAATGGTAAATCCAGATCTCTTAACTGTTCTTTTCCCCATTATTTACACAGTCACCAGCTCATAGTTTCTGCTGAGCATTGCATGTATCCTCCATGAGGAATTCATTTTCAACTATATAAATATCCACTATGTTTCAGGCACTGTGCTAGTCACTGGGATTTAAGGAAAGAATGAACAAAAGATCCCTGGCCCCACAGAGATTTTATTCTTCGGAGAAAAGGCACTAGCTTTTGGGAAGATTCAGAAAGGCTTCACGTAGAAGTGATTAAATTGTTTCTTAAAGGAAGTGAGGGATTCTTTGAAATGGAGGTGAGGCAGTAGGGCTTTCCAGAAATGGGAAAGAAGGTAAAGCTGAAGAGATGGGAAATGAAATACCATTTATTAGGAAGAGCAAGAACACTCAATACCAGAGATGTAGGAAGGGAAATACAGTAATGTATATTAAGACTGGAAAGAGAGGTTGGGAGTTAGTTGTAGAGGACTTTAAAAACCAAGCCTAGGAACTTCTATTTTGTTCCAGAAGTATAAAAGAGCTACAGGAGTTTTTTAAGTAGGGAGTGACTTGGTCAATCTGCATTTAAGGACCATTTCTTTGATGGTTGTGCTAAGATGACAGGAAAAGATAATGACAAATGTTGGAGGGGATGCGGGAAAACTGGGACACTGACACATTATTGGTGGAGCTATGAAGTGATCTTACCATTCTGGAGAACAATTTGGAACTATGCTCAAAAAGTTATCAAACTGTGCATACCCTTTGATCCAACAGTGCTACTAGTGGACTTATAGCCCAAAGAGATCTTAAAGGAGGGAAAGGGACCTGTATGTGCAAGAATGTTTGTGGCAGCCCTTTTTGTAGTGGCTAGAAACTGGAAATTGAATGGATGCCCATCAATTGGAGAATGGATGAATAAGTTATAGTATATAAATGTTATGGAATATTATTGTTCTGTAAGAAATGATTATCAGGATGATTTTAGAGAAGCCTTGAAAGACTTACATGAACTGATGCTGAGTGAAGTGAGTAGAGCCAAGAGATCATTATACACTTCAACAACAATATTGTATGATGATCAATTCTGATGGACGTGGCTCTCTTCAACAATGAGATGATTCAAACCAGTTCCAATTTTCAGTGATGAAGAGAGCCAACTGCACCCAAAGAGAAGGTTGTGGGATCTGAGTGTGGACCACAGCATAGCATTCTCACTCTTTCTGTTGTTGTTTGCTTGCATTTTGTTTTCTTTCCCAGTTTTTTTCCTTATTGATCCAATTTTTCTCGTGCAGCAAGATAACTGAATATATATATATATATATATATATATATATATATATATATATATATATATATATATACATATATATACATACATATATTGGATTTAACTTACATTTTAACATATTAACATGTTTTGACTACTTGCCATCTAGGGGAGGGTGTGGGAGGAAGGAGAGGATAATTTGGAACAGAAGGCTTTGCAAGAATCAATATTGAAAAATTACCCATGCATATGTTTTGTAAATAAAAAGCTTTAATAAAAAAAGAAAGAAAGAAATGGAGAAAGGATTTAAGGGCAAGGATACCAATTGAAAGCAAAAATTAAGAAGAGATGATGATCTGTTAGTAAATAGGACTTAGTAAGTAAAGAGAACACTTAGTTATCAGTTAACTTTCTGACCAACAGTTAACATCTTGGAAGGGACTAGTAGAAATTGACCTAGTGGGCAAGAATAGAAAGAAGAGATACATAGCTTCTTAACCTTTGAAGAATCCTTAGGAATCATTTATTCCAAATCTTTACACCCTTTGCTTTTCATAAATTAGTCAAGGATCAGACCAAGACCATAGTGAGCTGGGATCTGTCCAGGGTACCATATATCAATGTGCATCATCTTAACTTTTTTTTCTTAAAAGTATATGTGTTCACTTTGCCTATGGTGCAAATAATTCTAGGGCAAGACCACTAAGAAAGCATATTATTATAGGGCAAATGGACTAAAAGATAAATCCTTAATACAGTCTTGGGTTTCAAGAATACCTGCATAGAACTCTGTGTAACTTATAAGAAGGAATAAAATAGTTCTTAGCCAGTAAAGCCCTGTATCCTATGCTTGCACACCACAGCTACATGGTTAGCAGAGGTTGGGCATTTTAATGCATAGCTTGGATTTCATGAAAATCATTATTTAATATTCATTAGACTACATCTGTACCCCATGAATCAGCTCTCATTGAATTTATTTAAAAGGATGCTTGGTGAAGAAAATGTCAACAGAAGAGAAATAATGTTTGTCATGAACAAACCTGCCAGGGGCTTCAGGCAAAAAGCCATGATAAAAATGCACGCCTTGCCTCATGCCATCACTGTGAAGGTCTGTCTATAAATTTGGGCCCTGCTGTCAGCACCTCGGGAACTGCTCTTAAGATTTGAGGCTTGAAAAAATTGTAATTCCTTCACGTACACTGAAGGGAGTATTGTCCAAAAAGCATCAGTTAGGCAGAGGACAAATAGTTGGTATGTATTTTCCTACCTTCCTTCCTTTGGTTTTACTGTCCCCACTTTTTTTCCTTTCTTTTTTTTTTTAACATATAAGTCCACAAGGCAAGCCCCCCAAGTTAATTAATTCTATTTTTCTATAGATTGCACTCTGGAAAGGGAGTTGGGCCAGAGACTATTCCCAGATGTCCAGAAAGCTGCAAATATGTCCTATGAAGTTGCCAGAGCAACTGTAGCTGCTGCTGACATCACTGGGAACAGAAGAAGGAGGTTATGAGGAGGGAGACAAACAAATTCCAGGTGTGCCTTCCTTAAGAAACCTGCCTTTAAGATAGTCATAAAGTAGATAAATCGAGGTGGCTTCTTTGTATGATAAAAAGATCTTTCTCTTTTCCAAAAAGTCTTTTCCCAAGTTTTCTTGATATTGGAGCTTCCTTATGAATTTTTAGGAGTTATCTCCCACTCCAGTTTGAAGGGTCCCTGTGATTTTCTCAGGCTCAATGAGAGTAAAAGGAAACATCACTTCATCTTGAATCTCTATCCAGTTTTCAGGAAAATAACCCAAAACCAAATAAAAATATATTTCATTAAACCATACTGACAAAATATAACAGAACAGTCCATGAAGTAAACTTGTCCTTAACCTTTCACAAGACCAGTTGAAAACAATTCTCCCCTCAGGGACTTCTGTAAAGTAGAGAAAGGGAACACATAATTATGGCCATAATGATGGGAGAGTTACATCCTAAAGACTATACACAGGGAGAAAGAGAGAGAGAGAGAGAGAGAGAGAGAGAGAGAGAGAGAGAGAGAGGGAGAGAGGTTGGTGAAGGTCCAACTTTTCATGGGGGTTTTTCTTGACAAAGATATTAAGAGTATCTCCTGCTTATTTTAAGGATGAGGGGCTGAGGCAAAAAGGATTAGGTGACTTGGTGAGGGTCACACAGCTAGTAACTGTCAGAGGCTAGATTTGAACTCAGGAAGATGATTCCAGGCCCAGTGCTCTATGCATTGTGGCACCACATAGCAGCCTTCCCTTCCTTGAATTTTCTGAATAATATTAATTAAATACATTAAAAATACAAACATATTAAAATAAATATATGGAAATATCACACAGAATACATAACCATGTGTATACATATAGATATGACCATGTATCTAGATATATAGATCTATACACATGTACACTTATGCATATATGTATATGCTCACATTTATAGAGAACTTATTATGTGTCAGATACTGTTAATGCTTTACAATTATTATTTTATTTGATTCTTACAACAACCCTTGTAATTAGGTGTGACTATTATCTCCATTTTACAGATGAAAACATTGAGGCAAAAAGAAAATAAGCGACTTTCTCAGAGTCACAGAACTAGGAAGTATCAGAGCCTACATTTGAATTCTAGTCATCTTGACCCCAGGCTGCTCTGCACTGTTCACTTAGCTGCCAGTCTGTCTCTGTCTCTGTCTCTGTCTGTCTGTCTGTCTGTCTCTCTCTGACTCTTGTCTCTCTCTTTCTCTCCTCCCCCACATGTCATAAGATACATGCATGTATATAAATGCTAGTACACACACATATTTATACATGTATTTGCATGTTTAGGGACTTCAGGTGAAGAGTCCCAACACTAGAGCAGGTCTCTTGCCTTTCAAGCTGTCCCAAGATAAGACAGCATCTCTACCACTGTCAATCACAAGCAACTTGCTTCTTAGTTTCCAGCTTAGGTGCTTCAGCCTCACCTCTGCCTCAGTGGATCATGGCTAGCCAATGCTTCAGCAGGTATTAAACCATCCTAAGTGTCTTCATCATCGCTACCTCTCACACTCCTACCTATCATAGCCATGTGACAAAATTCAGTTTCATCTTTTACAAATAAATGGCATTTTAGCTTCAGATTGTCTAGTCTCAGTAAGACCAGGAAGTATTTCATTCTTGTATTTGTCTCCCTAGTGCCCTGCATATGTAGGAACTTAATAAAAATTCCTTGATTGATTGACATTCAATACATTCTTTGACAAGTCTTTCATTTGCTTCAGGTTGCACATGGGTGATATAGAAATTCCCTTAGGTGGCTAACTTGAAACAATTTGCCTTATTCTATAACATACGTGTTCTTCAACTTAACTGACTGGCTTTCCCTTGCCTTTTTCCAGCTTAAGAGGAAGAGGGCAACCATCATACCCCATGTAATGATTTCCTGAGGCTATAGCTAAATATATATTTTTCCTTTATCTGTCCTTTCCATTTCCATCATGCTATGCAAAATTGTCTTGCAGCTTTGAAAAGGATGCTTGATGAAGAAAATGTCACTGGAAGAAAAGTAATGTCTGTCACGAGCAAACTTGCCAGGGACTCCGGGCAAAATACCAGAGTTAAAATGCAGGGTTCGCTTTGTGCCATCACTGTGAATGTCTGTCTATATACTTGGACCTTGCTCTCAGCACCCTGGAGGCCACTACTGGTACCTCTTAAATAGGAAAATAAATGTCAGTGTGGGGGATGGACAGTCAGTTCTTGGCAGATTCTTCCCATTCCAGTAAAGTGCTTGTCCTTCTAGTGTCAATTTATATAAATCATCAGTTATCAAAAAATTTGGGTACAAAGATATTTAAAATTCTAATGTAAGGAACCACTCACTATCCACTGAAGCTCAGTCAGAGTCCCATTCAGCCTCCTGTTCAGAGTCCCTGCTACCAGGATACAGATTTATTGTGGTTGAAACCCTAACCAAGAAAACAAGATCACCAGATCTTCCTTCTTCCTGAATGTGATTTAAGTGGAAGTATAGCTGCTCTTGAAGAAATACCTATACTGTGGAACATGCTGCTGTCGACTGGAGGACTCTAGAGACTTTTCTATCACCATCCTCCATATATTCAATATGGCGGAGGTGGTGAAACACAAAGAGCAACCTATGACATCAAAGTGGAGGAGCCCTTCTCCTGATCCTCACTTCATGACATAATAAACTATTTTGTCTCCAAAACCAAGAAGATCTTGGTCTCCTTCCATCCAGAGAACAACAAGGAGAGAGAAAGAGAGACAGAAAAAGAGAGAATGAAGGAGTTAGAGCCAAGACCAACTAGGAGAATGGATGAAGCAAACAGACAGGCCCAAGCCTCCAGCCAGGAAAGGCTGACCAAATCCACAGCATCCTGGACCAAGCAAGATCCAGCCTGGTTGCCCATTCCTCTGCCACCTGTGCTTGCTCAGGATGGGAACTGCATAGTACCTATCAGTGATGAGCCCACCACCCAATATGAAGATGAATAGGGAATGTTTCTAAACATGTTAGCTACCCTTAAATGCAAGAGACAAGGGAAATCTTTGTTCAGAATGCTACTCATGCCAACCAAGCCCAAGAGTCTTATCAGCTCCAGGAAAATTAGTCCAAGCTCTTTCCAGACCAAGCTTTCCTTTCTCATATCTGATATTACAAATATTCCTGAGGAGTTGAAAAGGAAGCTATAGCAGAGGAGGACCAACCTAGAGCAGTGACACAGCCTGTATTTGATGACAAGGACATAAAGTCAGTGGAATCATGCCCTTTTTTGACCTTGACCCCAAGGGATGCTGCCTACCTCCTTCTTGCTCTTTTTATTTCCTCTAGCTTTAGTCCTTTAACAAATGGGAAACACATTGGGTCTCCAGTCCCTTAGGGATATCTTAAGGACACCCCCTATAAGATATTAAAGCCAACAAATGAAAAAAATTAATTAAAAATAAAGATAAAGTAACTTTGAAAGTACAATCATAGAAAGTTGGAACTGGAAGGACTTCAGAGATCAGCTGATTCAACAGTCTCATTTCAGAGGTTTAGGAATTCAATAAACCTTGGTTAATGAAAAAAAATAGGCTTTGAGAGGTGAGATGATATTCAGGCTATAAAACACCAAGACCTAAAGAAAAATTTGCTGACTTCAAGTCTAATGTACCTATTCTTAAATAGAGACAGGGACAGAAAGATAATTTGGGAAAATAATAGGATATGTATATTTCTTTTCATATACTCTCTGGTTTAGTCAGACTGGCTAACTCACTGATTCCATGTATGACATTCTACTACTTGTCTGTATGCTTTTGCATTAGCTGATTCCTCATGCCTACAATTCACTCATCACTCAAGGTAAACCCTGCTTTAGCTTCCCTACAAGGCTCAGTCGAAGCTTCCACAAAGGAAGAAAAGAATCAGAGAAGACATTTTTGTGGGAGAAGAGTTTGGACCAGGAAAGCCAGTGGGGGATGGAGGAAGCATGGTGACTGGTATTCCTGTCTGGCTTTTCTCTTTGTCTATTTTCCCTTGTCTGTGTTATATGTGCTGTGCTTTGCTGTAAAGCGCTGGAGATCTTAGAAACAGAAAATGCCAAAACATATGAGTGATGGTGTCTCTGTATTGCAAGGTCAATGATAGCTCTGCCCTTGACAATACCTTCTATTACTAGAAAGAAGGGATGTAAAGCTGAATTGTTAACAGCCCACTCGTTCATTGGAGATAGATCTGAAATGAAGATATACAATCTCTCAGATTCCCTTATTCTCTTGGGTGTCCCTGTATTAGAAGTATGGGGACTATGACAATAAAAGAGTCACAAAGTCCTTGGCACTGTCAAATCATACAGCAGAAACTGATGTGGTTTTATAGTGGAAAGGATATAAAAGAAAGTTTATTATCATTGGCTTTGCCAATGATTCCTTAGACTCGTGGGGCTTTTCCATGTTATTTGCTGCTGAAATCACTTGTATGTGTTGTCTGTCTTAGCAAGTGAACTTCTGGAAAACAGAGATTACCTTGCCTTTTCTATTTGTTTCCCCATCACTTGATACAGTGCTTGGCACAAAGTAAGTGTTTGATAAGTTCTTTTTCATTCATTCATTCATTTATTCATATTCCTACATTATTATAAAAATATTCTAATTGATACTGTTACCATCTATATTTTCCCCTTTCTAATATATTCTGTACACAGTAGCATTTCCTTGTATCACTGTTTAAAAAAGGAAAAAAATCTTAAAAGGGCTCCCCATTGTCCACAACATAAAGTCTAAATTTCAAGGGGCTAAGAAACTAATCAATTGTATGAAAGTGAAAGCACTCAATATAGATTCATTTTTTAATTAATAAATTATTCATTCTTTTTTTCTTGTCTTATTGTTTGCATTTCTAGTATAAAATTTTAAATTGCATTTTATTTTTCCCAATTATGTGTAAGGCAATTTAAACATTCATTTAAAAAATGTTTCTTCCTCCTTCCCTCTTCTCCCTCTCTGTAAATAGTAAACTATTTGATAAAGGTTTATATATATATATATATATATATATATATATATATATATATATATATATATATATATATGTATATATATACATATATATATATATGCAATCATGTAAAACATATTTCCATATTAGTTACATCATGAAAGAAGAAAAAGAATAAAAGAAAAAAAATTTTAAAAATAAAGTGAAAATAGTTTTCTATAATTTGCATTTAGACACCATCAGTTCTTTCTTTGGGTGTGGATAGCATTGTCTTTCTTGAGTCTTTTGCATTTGTTCTTTGCTCCATTCATTCTTTAAGATTAGATTATTTAGTTTCTAATTAAATTTTAATCTATGCTTCCAAGGCCCTTTATTGAATACATTATACATTATGATCTGAAAAGTTCATTCAATTTTTTCCATTTTTATGTCCTAATACATAGTCAATTTTTGGGAAGGTACCATGAACAATTGAGAAAAACATATGCTCTTTTCAATTCTCATTCAGTCTTCTCCAGAGGTCTCCCAAATCTAATTTTTCTAAAATTTCATTCATCTTCTTAACTTCTTTTTTTATTTGTCTTATGATTAGATTTATCTAGTTCTGAGAGGGGAAAATTGCTAGTAAGAGTTTTGCTGTCTATTTTCTCATGTAACTCATTTAACTTTTACTCAGAGATTTTCATACTATGCTTTTTGGTACACATATGTTTACTATTAATATTACTTTATTGCCTATGGTGCCTTTAAGCAAGATATATCTACTTTATTTAGGTCTATTTTTGGTTTTGCTTTTTTGATAATGACTGCAACATCTGCCTTTTTTAGTTCAACTGAAGAATAATAGAGCCTGCTCTAGTTCCTTATTTTAATATTATGTATATCTTTCTGTTTCAAATGTATTTCTTATAAACAACATGTTTTTGATTTCTGATTTCTAATCTATTCTTCTATCCACTTCTATTTTATGAGTGAGTTTTCATGATTTGACTTGTTAACTGTATTTCCCTCCATTCTATTTTCTTTTGTTTATTCTCCCCTTTCTCTTTCCCTCCCCTTCCTCCTCCTGTCTCTTTCCTCTTTCCTCTTCTTACCGTGAGTATCGATTTCTATACCCAACTGAGTTTTTAATGTGTGTGTGTGTGTGTGTGTGTGTGTGTATTCTCCCTCATTGAATTAGCTCAAATGAGACTTGCCTATTCTTTTTCCATTCTCCCCTCTTTTGTAAAAATGTTACTTGTGCATCTGTTTTATGTGAGTTAATTTCCCTAATTCTTTCTCTTCCTTCCCCTTTCAAGGAATCCTTCTTTTTCACCACTCCATTTATATGAGATCATTGGTACATAATTAATTTGTACCTGTGTTTTCTGTCATTGTACGATCCTTTTAAGAGCCCTAATAATAAAATTATGATTTCTCTTTCATGTCTGCTTTTTTAATGCTTTTCTAAAGTCTTATGTTTGAATGTCCAATTTTCTATTCAGCTCCATCAGGAATATTTGATGTCCTCTATTTCTTAACCGTTTGTTTTTCCCCTACAACTTTATATTCAGTTTTGATGATGGGTTATTCTTGGTTGTATTCTTAGCTTCTTTGCCTTCTAGAATATCATATTCCAAGCTTTTCAGTCTTTTGGTGTGGTAGTTGCTAAATTTTGCATGATTCTGACTGATACTTCAAATTCAACATCATCTCCTACTTTTAGCTCCTACAGGTTGCCATTGTACTGTGAACAGTGGAAGAAAAGTCTAGCTTGACGTTCTGAACACTGAATAAATCCATAAGAGGTCAGCAGTTTTTCAATAACCCCAGTTTCATGCAGTGCTGCCGAAGTACCATTGGGGTACCCGTTGTGTCCATTGTTGTGGAGAAGGTTTGGATCAAAGCTCATCTCACAGTGATAATCAAACATTGCACTTTCAGTAGTATTTGCTGATTCTTCTTTCTCAGCACACGTTTCAAAGGATGAAAATTTCTAGTATATTTTTTTTAAAAAAGAGAGAGAGCAAGAGGAAATGATCTACCAAGCTAATAAGAGATCCGACTGCTGCTGAATGATTTCTTTGTAGCTACTTTCAATAGTCTTTCCTTGACCTGGAAGTTCTGATATTCAATCATAATATTTCTTGGAGTTTTTATTTTGGGATCTTTTTCAGGAGATAATCAGGGAATGCTTTCAATTTCTATTTTGCCCTCCAGTTCTAAGATATCAGGGCAGTTTTGCTTTATAATTCCTTGAAAAATATGTATAGGCTCTTTTTTTAATCATGGCTTTCATTCTAAAATTATCTTTCCTTGATCTAGTTTCCATATCAATTGTTTTCTGGTAAGATGTTTCACATTTTCTTATACTTTTTCATTCCTTTGACTTTTATTTGATTCTTTTAAAAATATCTCATAAGTTTTCACTTGCCCAATTCTAATTTTTATGGAATTGCTTTCTTCAGTGAACTTTTGTACCTGTTTTTCCATTTGTCCAATTCTACTTTTTTAAGGAATTATTTCCACATTGTTAATGAAGCTGTTATTTCTCTTTTCATAAATTTCTTCCATTGCTCTCATTCTTTTCCCAATTTTTCATTTATCACTCATTTGATTTTTTTTTTTATCATGTTTGTACTCTTTCTTAAGTTCTTTAACTTTTATAGTTGATGGAATGAGATCCTGAAGAACACTGGAGGGGATAAAATCAAGATCACAATTAAGGAGTTTTTCTTGGAAAAGAAAAGCAACATAACCTCAAAGAGAAGTTGGTTGAAGATACAGAAAAAATTTGGGAAGGAAGAAGAGATAACATGGAACTGTTGTAACTAGGTGCTTGCTTTTTTTTTTTTCTCAGTAAAACTAAGATGGCCTCATTTTATTGGGATAAAAGAGGGAGGCATAAGGTTTTTCCAGCTTTCTTTGCATTGAAAGGAAACCTTTATAAGATGCTGCTACTTATTGTAAAACAGAGGGAAACTATACTATCACCAGAGCTGCCTTTTGTTGACCTTACATTAGAATTTGTCTATATCCTGTGGAATTTTCCAAAAGCTAGGTCCTTTGAATTTCCCTCCAGAATGACAAGCACCATATGATCACACCATTTTCTTTGGAGAGGAAAGAGCTGACAAAACTATTACCCTATGTCCTAAATTTGGAAGTCTTTATCAGAGATATGGAGTTGTCATCTGGGACATGTCTCAAATGTCTCGATTTAAAGTTTAGAAATCTCTTTAGTAGTTAGATGGTGGAACTATATAAAGTATACCTTGTTTATGTAATTATTGTGCAACTAGGGAAAAATCTCATGACCTGTTTGAGCTTCAGTTTCCTCATCTGTAAGAGGAGAATAACAATACTTGTACCTCCTACCTCTAGATCAACTAGGTGTTACAATGGATATAGTACTGTGCCTTGAGACAAAAAAACATTGTCTTGAGTTCAAACTTGACCTCAGACACTAGCTATATGACCCTGGGTAAATCACTTAACCCTGTTCATCTCAGTTTCCTCATCTGTAAAATGAGTCGGAGAAGGAAATGGTGAATAATTCACTATCTTTGCCAGGATAACCTCAAATGGGGTCACAAAGACTTAGACACAAATGAAAAATGACTGGAAAACAACAAAAACCTTTGATCTTGGAGGATTGTTACAAGGAAAGACCTCAGTAAATGTTAGTGAACAATATTAGTACTTTAATCTTCCCTTAAAATTGCATCTAAATTAAATTTTATTTTAAATGTAGTAGGAAAGTTCTGTATTAAAAGATGTTCCCTCTGGTCATATAATACCTAAAGTGTTGTGTTCAATTTATAGCATTTTAAAATAGGAATTATTTTTAAACTGAAGCAATTTCAGAAGGGACAAAGAGGACAGTGAAGAATCTCTAATCAATGTCACATGAGGAATAATTGAAATAGGTAAGGATTTTTAGATTGGAGAAGATTCAAGAATATTTAATATCTTTAAATATTTAAACAGCTATAATGCGAAGGAGACAATAGATTTATTCTGTATTGTAAGCTTAGAACCAATGGATGAAAATTACAGGAGGCAGATTTTGGCTTAATATAAGGAAAAACTTTACACTGAACAAGTTGTATAACAAGATAGCAAAAAAAAAAAAATAGCTACTTCTCAGGGAAATTTAGAAGACACAGTTGTATTGGATGGGAGGTTGAATTACATGACCCCTGAAGCTCCTTCCATCTTTTAAATTGTTATGATTCCATTTATTTTATCATGAATTCTTTTATAAAATGAAATGAAAACCCATACAAACCCAATAATCACTTACTAACATATGCATCTTGTATATACATGCATATATATGTAGGTAGTGTATTAGTAAAGATATATTTTTTTCACATATTGAGGTTTTTTTTAAAGGTAGCATACCAATTTAAGTTTACCATTAAATCTGACTGAAAGTAATTTAATTTTTAAAAATACACAAATTCTGTGCATGTTTGGAAATTATCTTTGGAAATTAGTAATAAGACCTTGCATTTGCATAGTCAAGGGAAAGAAGACTTAAGAAAGATATCATTACTGTCTTCAAATATGTCGTATGGAACAATTTTGTGACATCAGAAGAGCTAAATATCATTGTTCCTATTTTCTAGATGAAGAAATTGACACTCAGAAAAGAAGTGTTTGCCCAGGGCCACAAAGCTCTCTGTTGCCAAACTAGGACCTGTGTTTCCTGATGCCAGGTGATGCAGTGAATCTCTATATACTGTTTTGGTTCTTCCATGATTGACATGGAGATGAGCTACTTCACATCTATAATAGATCATAATTAGGGCTACCTTTTCCAAACCTAAGAAATAGAAATGGCAGGACCATTCTCTGGTATGTATTAAGGACACTGCCTAAAAGAGTTTGGGAGCTCCTTAGAGAAGATGCTAAATTAACAAAGTAGTAACCATGCAAAAGACATCTTGGGGGTCATATGGTGTTCAATTCTGATGGACATGGCTCTTTTCAACAATGAGATGATTCAGGACAGTTCCAATGGTCTTGTGATAAAAGAACCATCTGCACCCAGAGAGAAAACTGTGGGGACTGAGGTGGATCACAATGTAGTATTTTTTACTCTTTTTGTTGTTGTTTTCTTTCTCATTGTTTTCCTTTGTGATCTGATTTTTCTTGTGTAGCATAATAGTTGTGGAAATAAGTATAGAAGAATCGCACATGTTTAACATATATTGGATTACTTGCCATCTAGGGGAGGGGGGTGGGAGGAAGGAAGGGAAAAATTAGAATACAAAGTTTTGAAAGGGTAAATGTTGAAAATTATCCATGTATATATTTTGAAAATAAAAAGCTTTTATTTAAAAAATTGGGGTCCATGGCACAAAATTGGAATGCGATCCTTCTGGTGCTGCCAGTCTGATAAAGCACCAAGTGATTGAATGCAGACTCCCCTTAGATCAAACTGCTGAGCTGGTGAGGACTAGAGAAAGATTTGAATATCATATAACCAATGAAAAATTCATCTCCTATTCAAGCTGAGCAGTGTGACAGGCTGCCAAATGAAAGAACTTCTTTTCCTTCGTGGTGGGAAACCTTCTGGTGCCTGATGAGGTCCCTGTGGTTACATTAATGCTCCATCTGCTCAAGTGGAGACCTGAGAGCTCCTCTGGCAGGATTTGTTTCCCTTAGGTGGTGCACCTTTCTCCCACTTGGCAACCAACCTTATAGTTTCCGAAACAAATCTGTGCAGAGGCACGCTAAAGGAGAAGGTTTTCTGGACAATTCTGGACAACCAGGACATCAGGTCTGGGCCAGACAAGCGAAATAGACACACTGGCCTTGGGGATGGGGTGGGGAGGGAGCAGATGGGCTAAAAGGGACAATGCCAGAAGGAAACACCTGTCTGAGATTTCAGCTGTGGGATTCCCTAAAGTCTGATTCTCAGCCAAAAACTGTGTCAGACATGATGATGAGGCACACCCATACACAAACATGCCTTGTTCAAGAAAACCTAAAATCTGGACAATTTTTCTTGAATCCATATTAGTGATTTGGTCATCAGTCAACTCATTCCCAATCACCCAAGCTTCAACTGGAGTCCCTTATATTTTATAAAGTTCCTTGTCTCCTCTAACACTAGTACTAGACCTAGTAAAGGAACCGTTAATAGGGATAAGTGACCTTAATGGTCATCTAGTCCAACTCCCTTATTTAAAAGATGAAGAAATCAAGGTCTGAATATATTAAGTGAGTTGTCCAATATCAAACATGCATTAAGTGGAAAAGCTGGGGGTCAGACTCCATTCCTGCAACTCCAAGTTCCGTGTTGTTTCCATGATCTCGTGTTTCCTCCATGATTGATTCCAAAAGCTGTTGCTTGATTTTCCTAGTCCCTTCACACTTTAGCATCATGGAGAGTATATTACTAAAACTGTACTAAGCCATTACATAGTAAAGAATCAATAAATTTGCCTAAGTATTAGGCAACGTTTTTTCTTTAACTGGGGAGGGGGATATAAAGCAGAAATTGTTGGTCTTTTTTATCTTGAAGATTCTTCCAACTGATGGATAGGTGAAGTAGTAGTTCTGGTGATCAAGATGCCTGTAAACTATAACAGTAAAATAGGATGAGGTAGGTTTGTGAGGTGAAGGGAAAGAGGAGAAGATAAAGATGGAGATAATTTAATTACTGCCAGCCTAGGGAATGACCACATCCAGATCCACAAGTTTCCAGTTACTGTTATTTGTCCTGTTCAGGACTCCAACCTGAAATCAGTGGCTTGAGACACTAACTTACTATGTGGCTCTGGTTAAGGGCAGATCTCTACCATCTTTTCCTTCAAGTTTGTTATCAGAATTATTATTATGCTGAAGTGGAATAAATCTGCAAAATTAATTAGACTATTCATTGCTATGTTTGTTTCTACTATGAGTGAATGAAAAGGAGTTATTAAGCTGTTATTTTGTGCCAGTTCACTGTGCAAAGTGCTTGGGATATAGGACAAAAGAGAGACAGTCCTGACCTCAAAGAGTTTATATTCTAATAGGAAAATTAATATATAGAGGGCAATAATGGCCAAGGAAGAGAATTCTGGAGAGTCACTTGGGTTATTGATTAATGTGACCTTTCTGAAATCAATTATTATATTGACTTGATTAATGTGCCAGAGTGAGATGTGGAAGAGTGGGACATACAATAACGAGACAGAATGATGGTGGTTGTAGTAGACTGAAGTATAACAGCATGGCCTCAGGGAGTTCCTAGTCCCTAAAAGACAGGTATTTTCCCCTGGCTCTGCCTATGACAGACTGCCTATGACAGACAGAACAAAGAAAAGTACCTTCCTAAGGGGAGCTGTCAGAGAATTCCTAGAAGTGATCACTGAGTCTTAGAGCATTTCCTAGAGCACTGAGAGTGTCTTATTCAGGTTCACACAGCCAATATGGTCAAGAGACAGGACAAATCTAGGTGTTGCTATCCCCACAGTCTGCTCTATTTTTCCACATTGTCTCTTCTATTGAGCCAGAAAATCCTACATCAGTCTGCTGATACTAGGGAAAAGCAGAATAGAAGGAGGGAGGTTTCTGTCTGTGTTCAGTTACTGAAGAAAGCAATTCTACATATTCTATGCTGGTCATAGATGGTGTATAGTAAATGAGTCTACTCTGAACATCCTGTGTGAGCTTGGACAAGTCACTTTTCTTTTCCAAGCTTCAGTTTTAAACAAAAAGGGGTGAAGTTGGTATCTTTCACTCTGAAATGTTTGTGCCTATGTTTTGTTTTTGTTTTGGCACATATCTTCCTCAGAAACCTACTCCTGGAGGTCAATAAAAAGCTAATCATAGGGCAGCTAGGTGGTTCAGTGGATAGAGCACCAGCCTTGAAGTTGGGAGGATCTGAGTTCAAGTGTGACCTCAGACACTTAACACTTCCTAGCTTGGTGATCCTAGGCAAGTCACTTAACCCCCAAATGCCTCAGGGAAAAATAAAGCTAATCATAGGAATCAGAAAATATCACTTTACAATATAAAACCTTTTTTTTTTGATGATTTCAAAAGTACCCCCAAGATGTGAATGGTAATAAAACCAAACATTCATCTTAGTCTCTTAAATAGAATTCATTTTATTTTATTTGAAGAACCACTGTGGGATGTTTCCTTAGTGAGAGATATCTGACAGAGTAGATTTTATGTATAGGCAGAACAGGTAGTTTCCTAGGTGATTTGAAGATAGCTCTGGAAGATTCCATGCCCAAGAATATGTCTTCTACCATCCTGCTATTATGCCTAAAAATCTATTAGAGATGCATTTCTTTGGCTTAAGATTTCACTGCTCCAAAGGGGCCCTTTTAAAATGTAAACATTCTTGGGAATGGTAACATATTAAACAACTATCAGTGATTAACACCGGAATATTTTATTTATATATTTATAATTTGCTAAATGTAATCAATCATTATTAACTAATGTTGGATAGGTAGGGAGAAAGATTAGAGAAGATGGGTCCCTTTCAGAAAAGACAGACATGGGTGGGGAACTATGGTAGGGGATCCAAAGGGCAAATAATGAAAGCATTGAAGAATGAGGAGGCATTCAAGATAAATGATGTACTTCAAAAACAGAGAAGTATGAACTTTCATACAGTAGAAACCATGGATACTTGCTGAATCATATATGCTCATGTATAATTGCTCCTAAGCATTTTATTAGTCATCTTGGGAGATGTCCATTCACTCTTTTTCAGATTATATTTAGTGCCATTCAGTGCATGCAAAAAAAAAAAAAAATACAGATAACTATTGGTCTTTGACACAATTTTTCATCATATATATGTATGTTTCGATTAAACACTTATTTACTAGGCATCCATTTTGTGCAAGGCATGGGTTAAAATAATAACATTTACATTTTTTTTAACCTTCATGACTTGATGGCCCAGTGTACAATTTGGGTTTTTTTCTCACAAAATCTCTTTGGTTCATGTCTCCATTTTGGGAGCATCTGCCTTTGACATGTCTCATGAAAAGGGGCAGCTAGGTGGCGCAGTGGATAGATGACCAGGCCTGAATTCAGGATGAACTGAGTTCAAATCTGGTCTCAGACACTTAACACTTCCTAGCTGTGTGACCCTGGGCAAGTCACTTAACCCCAGCCTCAGAAAAGACATGTCTCATGAAAAATTTATGACTCATTTTTCTCTCTAAAAATGGGCATTCCCTTTTAATCAGTCAACTGAGACAGTGAACATAAGTACCATTTAGCTTGATTCTATCACCATCATCAACAACCCATCTAACAGACTCATATCACAGCCTCTAGATGGTCAGGAAAAGCTTCTCCCTACTCCCACAGGGAGTATATCATTCTTCTGACTTATAATCCCAGCCTTTGTAGCTCAGCATTGCTAAGGAGTCAATCAATAATTCAATCCTGGGTGGGGTCCTACTCTCCCCATGGGAAATATAGCCAGAATTGGATTGCAAGGTCTCCTAAAGACTTACATTAACTACATAGTTCACAGTCTTGTTATGCAGTAATTTTCAGTTGTGTCTGATTCTTTGTGACCCCATTTTGAGGTTGTTGTAGTTGGGATTTTGGTGGGAGATTTTTTGGGGTTTTGTTTTTTTTATTTTTGAAAGGTACTGGAGCACTTTGCCATTTCCTTCTTCAACTCTTTTTACTAATGAGAAACCTGAGAAAACAGGGCTAAGTGACTTGCCCAGGGTCACACAACTATTAAGTATCTGAAACCAGATTTGAACTTCACAATGTCATACAGACATTTCTCTATCCCTGTCTCTAATTGTCTCTGTCTGTCTCTTTGTCTCCCTCATTTCTCTCTCTCTCTCTGTCTCTGTCTCTCTTTCTCTCTCTGACTTCCTTTTATCTTTGCTGTGATGCTCCTTGTTGAAACTGCCTCTTTTGCCTCTTTATATTGTTGAGATTCCATTTCTTTTGCCTTTTTTTTCCTTATGAAAATTGTCTTCTTCCCTTCATTCTCTTGTCAAAATTCCATCTCTCTTCGCGGTTGCTTAGATACAATGGCCTGAAGCCTCTCCTCCTCTCCCTGGACCATTATTTTCCCCTACTATGAATAGAGTGCCAGCCCCAGGAGAGTCTCTGCCACCATTTTCTCTACTTTATCTTGGCTCCTTTGTGCACACTTTCCCCTGCAGGGGCCACGTAGATATTCAAAGCTCTTTCCATGCACATGTGTAACACAGCACTTCTATTTTTTCTCCTCACAGAACAGAGGTTCTGTCTGATTTAGAAGCAGATTCCTTCCTGTGTGTTTGCTTTGGATATCTTTATGAATCTAGTAGGAGACTTACCTTTCTCCTGCTTATACATGCACTATTTCATTTGAAAGATCTATCAATCCCATGATGTATCTACTAAAATATTATTGTGCTCACTTTGCAGATGTAAAAATAGAGACTTAACTTGCCCAGAGATATATAGCTAGTAAATGGCAGAACTGGTACTCAGATACATATCTTTTGACCCCAAGTCCATTTGCTCCTAAATTTGGTTTGGATTGATGTATCTAGAATCAGGAAGCTGATCAGGAAGTTCAAATCCAGCTTCAGACATTACTAGCTATATGATTCTGGGCATATTATTTAACCTCTGTTTTAGTTTGCTCATCTGCAAAATAGGGATCATAGTAGTACCTATTACACAGAATTGTTTTGAGGATCAAATGAAATAATATTAGTAAAACATTTTGTAGACCAACAGGTGGCATATTATTCACTATTATTTATTATTTATTATTCACTATTATTGTTATTTTTAATTGGAGGTGACCTTGGGCAGTTGAAGACTATGGCTATGGAACACAAATTCCAGTAGATTTTATCAAGTTGTGGTAAGACTGTGCAGAAGCCTAGGAACTAATGGTGTCATGTCTTAGTCTTAGTCTAGCTAAATTGAGAAACATTCACGAGAAGCAGGTGACTTATTAAGTGAGGAAATTTTTGATTATGGTAACTTGTGATACCATTTATTAAATTATGCAATCTGCATTGATGGAGAGGGTACCCTCATTAATATGTATCAGTGCCATTTTAGATCATATTTCTTAATCTTTTCTCTGGCATGGACCAATTTGGCTGTCCAATGAAATGGAATAATGTTTTTAAATGCATAAAATAAAACATGTAAGATTCTGTAGGAAACCCATTAATATGGAAAATAGTTAGCAAAATATTTTTAAAAGTTCATGGAGCCCAAGTTAAGACTCCTGATTTCCAAATCAGGATATGCATGGATATGCACTTTGATCTCTTCTTTAAGGACTGCAACAATCTCTGTTTGATTTTACTCTCATTATATGATTTTTTTTTTAAAAATTGGGATAAATTAAAAAGAATTCTCCTTTGGAAAAGATGTTGGAAATTTTCCCAACACCTCTTGACATCAGTAGAAACACCCTTGGATATTGCAAAACACAGGGTGGTAATTACCACTATGAAATATGCCATAAAACTTCACCTAAAGTGCCTGACTGAGTTCCTTTAAAATTGGAGAATCAAAGTAAAATGGCTACTCATTCAGCAGAACCATGAAACCTAACAATTTCCTGGCCAGGCTATCCTCTACTTAAACAGTCTTGGAAGCAGCCATCTCTTTCTTCTGGTCACTAGGGAATCAATCCAGTAAGTACTGGATTCAATCCCTCATATTAACATCTGCCTGAAGCAAATTCACTCAGAACTTCTCCACTGACCCAGATTTCCTCTGAAAGTCAAACAAGAAAAGTACAGAAAATTGTAGTATAAGAAAATTTTCCTGAAGTCCTTTGCCTAATTTTTCAAGAGACCAGCTCCTGTCTTTTGGGCCCTCCATCCATGGACCACTGAGTTAGCAGATAAATAAAATCCGGTATGATTCTTTGACTTCAAAGTCAATTTCTTCCATGTGTGGAAAAGATAGAGTAGGGTGTGGGAAGGGGATGGGAATTGGGAATAGAGAATATATATATATATATATTTTTTTTGCTGGCAAGGGAGAGACTATATGACCTAATGGATTTTTTTTTTCCATTCCTAACTTCAGGGATTCCATGATTAATTCAGACATCTGGTTTACCTCTCCAGTGAGATACCATTTTATTAACTACCGTGTAGGAAACTGTCTTGTTATCCCAGACAGAGAAATAGTCACTCCCTGCTTCCTCAAAATGTGCAATTCAGCCAAGCTAATAACTTTCTATAATTTTTTTTAACTGGCCTAATTCCGACTTCTTTGTAAAGAAACTCAATAAGGACCTGTCAAAAAAGACCTGGAAAATGGTGTGTGTGTTTTAAACAAGAGCAGAAATTTATGTGGAAAACTCTTCTTGTAGATACTGGAAATTTCTGGGCATACAACCAAGCACACATCCATGCTTGTAAACAGTATTGTTTTACTATTATTGATATAACAAACAAGCACTTTCATGTTTGCCACAGGCTGTGTGTCATTTGTCTGTTTTTTGGGACAGCTTGTTCTGATAGGTCTAGGGATCCTAAGGGGTGGAGAGGAGTAATTTAATATTCAAGTCAATTTAGTTCAAATCAATCCAACGTGCATCTATTAAATGCCTAAAATGTACTAGGCATTATACTAAGCACTAGGGATGTAAATACAAAAAAACCCAAAAAACAAAAAACAAAAAAACAGTCCCTGCCCACAAGGAATTTGTATCTTTACTGAGAATAACTCTTCTGGAAATAATGATGGAGACTTGTGACCAGGGAAGTCCGATCTTCTACAGATACTGTTATTTCCAGGGAATGGGGGTGGGGTTAAAGCAGGGGATGATCTAAGTGCTGACAGCTTTCTTCCTAGCAGAGATGGTTTGCAAAATCTTGAAAAACCCTAGAGCATAATGGGGCTCTAGGGATAAGCTTAACCCCACAAATTGCCTCATTTTCCTTGCTTCTAGGAAGTGAAGTTGTATAACTCCGGAGATAATTGTTTCTGAATCAGGAACAAACTATTTTTTGTTTTTGGGATTTAGAGGGAGGGAGAGGCAATCAGCTCCTTGAGGGCCTAAGAGGGAGTGGATTATGGTGTGGTGTGAATCTTGCAAAAGCTATATCTGGAATGGACTTTTCAGGAGCCAAATAGAGTGACTTGGGTACCAGGTTGCTACTCAATGGACCTCAGTCACCTAGATCAGTCCACCCAAAGATCTAAGGAAGGGAGAGAGAAGGAATAGGATAACTTCTTCCTCTAACCCTATAATGACCTTGGTCACATTCTCCACATGGCTCCAGGATTTGAAAGCTAGAGTCCTAGACTATACACTGGTTTGGAGAAACAACCTGTATCTAAATTCTTTTTTTTTTTTTTTTTAAATGATATTTCCCCCAGTTACAAGTAAAAATCATTTTAAACAATCAGTTAAAAAAATTTTGAGTTGCAACTTTTTTCCCTCCCTCACCTCTTCCCTTTCCTGACACAGTAAGCAATTTGATATAGGTTATACATGTTCAATCATGCAAAACATATTATCGTAGTAGTCATATTGGGAAAGACTGTCTAAATTCTTATAAGCAGATGCAATAGGTTGTCATACAAATACAAAAAAGAGATGCATGGACTATATACTTAGCTGTCTATCTTTTCACCAATTATTCTCTCTCCGTTCTGACTCTTAGTTAAGATTTTTGTCTTTCACCAAGTCAAGTTGACTGATATTTATTGAGAACATTCTTAGCTATGAAGCCCTGTATAAGCTATTGCAGGGTGGGGAGGGATCAAAAATTTAGCCTTAGACTGTGCTTTCCACTAACTTCCCTTGTAATAGGATTTGCATATTTGCAGTCTTCAAATATTTGAAGTATTATCTTGTAGAATGGGGATTGGGCACATCCTTTTTCATCCCAGAGGTCAAAAGCTAGAAGCAATGGGTGGAAATGCTATGGAAGACAATTTAGACTTGATGTCAAAATTAGCCCTGTCCATGAGTAGAACAGACCATCACAAGAGATTTCCCTCAATGAAGTCTTGAAGCAAATGCTGGAAAGTTTTTGTTGTTATTGTTGTTGTTGACAAGTCGTGTCCAAGTCCTTGTAACTCCATTTAGGGTTTTCTTGGTGAAAATACTGTAATGGTTACTATTTTCTTCTCCAGCTCATTTGACAGATGAGGAAACTCAAACAAACAGGGTTAAGTGACTTGTTCAGGGTCACACAACGAGGAATCTGAGGCTGGATTTGTATTCAAAAAGATGACTTTTCCCCATGTTATCCCCAAGTCTCTATCCACTGTGTCACCTAGCTAAAAGGACTTAATGTACCTAAAGACCATTGTTTTCTCTTATTACTCTGAACCTGTCATTCTGTCACTTAGTAGAACTGAGTTTAAATCTTGGTTCTGAAAATGGCTAGTCATGTGACTAGGAAAGTTAGTCCCTCTGACTTTGACTTTTCTTTTCTGTAAATGTGGATAATAGTTCATGTGCAGAATTCACATGGAAGAGAGATCTCCTGTACGTGAGAAAGTCCCCCAGATGCCTCAATTTGTGGCTGACCTTGCACGGATTACATCGAGGCATGGCACTCTGCAGAACCACTTAGAACACATCTGTAACTATTTAAAAGAATTTGATATCACTACCTATATATCAAAAACCAAGTGGATGAAGAATGCCTTTTGTCTATATCAGGGGTTCTATGTGAGGTTGAATCCAGTCCTATTTTATTTAAAAATGTCAAAATCATTCATTTAGCCCTTGGGTAGTACAAAGACAGGTTGTAGTGCATAGTTTGCAAATCCTTGGTTTAGACAATGATATAAAGGAAAGGAATAAGCATTTATAAAGTTCCTACTATATGTCAGGCACTGAACTAAGCGTTTTACAAATATTATCTTACTATCTAACATAGTGATATAATTTTTATCCTCTTCAAGAATAAAGAGAAACAACCAACCAAACAAAAATATCAAAATACCCTGTTTTTCCTTAATATAAAAGAGTTTTGGAAAGAATACTGCACTGGGATTCATAAAAATTTGGATTCTAATCCAAGGTAGCCACTTGCTAGCTATGTGACCTTGGGCCAATTACTTAACATTCTGGACCTCAGTTTTCTCATCTATAAAATGGGGACTAATACTATTTACCTGCCCTATTTACCTCCAAGATACATTATGAAGATCAAATGAGATAATATATGAAAGTATTATAAATTAGAAATTATAGGAACATCTCATACCATATTCTATAATAAACTAAAAATAGATATGTCATCTGAATATTAAGGGTCATGTCATTAAAAAAATTAGAAGAAAATAGATTGTATACCTATCATAGCTATGTGTGGGAGATGAATTTTTTACCAAATAAAAGAAAGAGGCAATTAAAAGATAAACTAGATAATTTGATTACACAAAATTGGAAAATTTTCATATAAACAAAATAGATACATGAAGGATAAGAAGGGAAATGGTCAATTGGGAGAAAAATCTTTATATTGCATATCTCTGTTAAGAATTTGAAATCAATAGGCAACTATGTACAATACATGTATCTATACAAATATACATGTATATATACATGAATATATATAAAATATGAGTACAGATACATGTAACTATTCGTACATATATGTATCTATACAAATATGTATATAAATGCATAGAGATATAGATTTGTATATACACAGATGTATGTTTATACTAGCATATCCATAATATATATATGTATGTTAACAAATATATGTAAGCACATGCATGTAAAAACCAAATTCATACTCCAATAGAGAAATGGTCAAAGGATATAAACAAACAGTTTTCAAAAGAAAAATTGAAAACTAACAATAGCTATATGAAAAAAAAATACAAATCATAAAAAGTAAGAAAAATGCAAATTAATGCAATTCTAAAATTTCACTTCATATTCAATAAATGGACAAAGATTGACAAAAGTTGGGAATCATTAAATTACATTATTGTGGGGAGACAGGCAAACTAATCCTTATGGGTAGAGCTGTGATGAAGTACAATTCTTCTGAAAAGAAAATTAGCATTATGCAAATAGAAAACTAGAATTTCTATAACTTCTGATTCAGTATTTACAATGTTAAGCATGTATGAAAGGTTCCATATTCATTAACATATTTATAAAAGCACTTTTTGTAGTAGCAAAGAAGTTGATTTTCTCTTATTAGGAAATGACTAAAATTGTGGTTCATGAATGTTATAGAATATTGGTTATTTCTGGAGGCAATCGAGTTAAGTGAGTTGGCCAGAATCATACAAACTAGTAAGTATCTGAGGAGGATTTGAAGTGAGATCTGCCTGACTACAAGCCCAGAGCTCTATCCACTGAGCCACTTACCTGCCCTGATGTTATAGAATATTAATGAACTGTAAGAAAAAATAAGCATAATGAATTACTAAAAATATGGGAAGACTGATATGAATTGATGCAAAGTGAATTAAACTGAATCAGGAATACAATATGGATCAGTACAACAATGTCAATGGAAAGTATCATGACCACAAAACAATATAAACTGACTATTTACAAAAGCACAAAAAGACAAGCATAGCCACAAAGAAGAGATGTGAGAAAATATCTTCCTTAAACCCTACTGCTTTGTAGAGATGAGATTCCTTTGGTGCAGAACATTGCATATAATGTTGGATTTTTTTCAATACATTGATGGGTTTTGATGAATTTTTATTTTTCTTCTTTCTCTTTAAAAATTTGTTATTAGGCAGGAGCATATGGTTCTTGAGCTAAGGATGATTTTTGTGTTTTTAAATAAAGTTTTTATTGTATTTTATAATTTATTTAAAATGTTTACCCCTTATAACAAGGGATGTATCTTTGGAATGAGGGATTCTCTGAGCAGAGGGTAGTATATAGGTGAGATTTGAGTTATTATAAAACAAAACATTCAAAGTGGGTAATTTAAAAAAATACTATATGCATTTTGTTGTTGTTGTTTTTCCTATTTACATCTGGGAGGTGATGCAGTGGCATGCAAATGAATTGAGAGAGCAGTGCAAAGTCACCAGTCTTATTTTCTTCCCCAGAGCTTCTGGGTCCATTGGCAAGATATAGATCAAGACAATTGGAGATGGCCCTGGATGTAGGGGGGAGATGTTGACCTTTTAAAACTAAAGTCTTTAATAGGTCTCAGTTTGACAATCCCAGTCAGTGAGTAAGTCTAGATAAGAAAGGAGACAGAGAATGGCCTCTTTTACCTAGTCAAAAAAAAAAAAAAAAAAAAAAAATCCATCTGGGAGGGAAAGACATTCAGGGTTTCTGGCCAAAACAAAATAATTACTATTACATTCACTCTGAGTCAATCTGGACCCAAACAACACTAAATGAGGTTTGGCCTAGAACCTATTTTTGATCAATTAATGAGAGCCAGAGTGATTTGGGTTTAGAGCATGGTACTAGATTGTAAATCCCAAGATATTATGGGAGGTTTCAGAGATCAAAATTTACATTTCTTTGGGCAGAGCACTTGCAGATAAGGGTATGATACCTTATGTGGACAGAGGGAAGGAAAGAGAAAGAAGAAAAAGAAAAGAAAAGAAAACAGCTCTTTTCCTTTCTTTCTTTTTTTTTTTTTGTTTACACATAAATTCATTTTATACCATCTAAACATCTTGCTTCCATTAATTTATGTAAATCCTTCTTGAGCTTGTTATTATTTTCACTCTGTATAGTGTTTCAGTTCTCCAGCTAAGAAACTTCCTTAAATAATGATGACCTTAGAAGAGTGGAGTGAATGATTGTCTAAGTGATGTGATTTAAGGGAATATTGGGGATGGGCCAAGGAGCAAGAGCTGAGAGAGAGAATAGAGAGAGGGAGAGGGAGAGAAAGAGAAAGGGGAGAGATAGACAGACAGACAGACAGACAAAGAGACAGAGAGGAAGGAAGGGAAGGAGGGAGGGAGAGAGAGACATATAGAGACAGAGACAAAGCCAGAGAGACAGAGACAGAGAGACAGAGACAAAGAGACAGAAAGAGCAGGACTAGACAGTAAAATTTGCATAGGTGCATTTCTTTTAAATATAGATTTCTTTTAAAATTCTGTAAGTAAAGTTGAATTTACATAAATCCAGAATTGTCTGTAATAGGAAAGCAATATGAAAAAATGTGTTGAAGCTTCATTATAAAGAGCTTTTAATTGCAGAATAGAGTAATTTGCATTTTATCCCTGAGGCAGTATGGAGCCATAGAAGCTTTTTGATTATTGGAAAAGACTGATCATTCCCGTGTTTGAGGAATATCAGTTTGGCAGCCATGTGGAGGATGGATGAGAGAGTTAATGGATTGGATGCAGGGAGATTAAGTAGGTTTTTTGCAGTAGTCTAGGTAAAAGGTAATGAGGACCTGAGAGAGCCTGGGGCCTCTGAGAGTAAAGATAAAAAGGATGAATGTAAGATATATTGTGGGGGCAAAACTGATAAGACTTGGCAAATGATTAAATATGTCAAGGAGTAGGGAAAGAAGAGAATCAAGGATACTACAGACTGCAAACCTGGATGTGTGGAAGAATGATATAGAAGTTGGATTTAGGGGAAAAGCAATTAATCTCTCAACTAGTATTTGTTAATCATCTACTGTCAAATTCCTTTGTAATTTAGTCTCCCCCTACCTTTCCAGTCTTCTTGCATCTTACTATTCAGGGTCTGTTCTTTAACTCAGTGACTCTGGCCTCCTGGCTATTGCACAAACGAGACATTCCATCTCCTAGCTCTGAGCATTCTCTCTAGTTTATCCCCAGTGCCTCTGCCCCAGGAATGCTCTTACTCCATCATTCAGACTTCTGACCTCCCTGGCTTTCTTTAAATCACAGCTAAAAATCCCACTTTCTACAAGAATTCTACCCTAATCCCTCCAAACCCCAGTGTCTTCCCTCCATTAATTATCTCCTATTTACTCAGTATATAACTTACTTTGAATATATATGTTTGCCTGATATGCTCCTCCTCCCTTAGATTAAGTGCAGGGAATTTCTTTTGCCTCTTTTTTGTATTCCCAATACTTAGCACTGTGCCTGACAGTTGGAAGGCATTCAATAAATATTAATTGAATGTATGAATGAATGTGTCAGATACTGTGCTAGGTGCTGGGGTTATAAGACTAAAATGGAACTCCCTCTGCCTTCAAGGAATTATATTCAATCATAATACATAAATAAATATATACAAATTAAACCTAAGATACATTTTAGGGAGGAGGCAGTTAAGAGATCAGAAAAAGTAATGAGCTCCATTTTTGGCATATTGAATATGTGATGCCTTATGGGGTATCCAGATGGAGAAATAAGGCAGTAGGTGATGGGGATCTAGACAGAAATGATGTCTGGGTATACAGATTTGGGAGTCATCTGGGAGAAATCATAACTGAACTCATGGCACCTGATGAGATCATTAGAGAAAGGACAGAGAAAAGCAGAGGTTTCAAGACAGAAATCTGGGATATGCACACACATCGGAGCAGGAAATAGTTGATGAGTCAGCAAAAGATACTGAGAAAGATTAATCCAACAGAAAAAAGAATAATAAAAAGTGAATTGTCATAAAGATGCACAGAGGGGAAATTATATAGGAGAAATGGGTGGTCCACAATGTCAAACAATAAATGAAATTCAAGAAGACTGAGAACTGAGAAAAAGTCATTCAATTTAGAAATCAAAATTATTGTAAACTTGATAAAGAACAATTTTGGTTGAATTGTGGGATTTCAAAGGCAGACTACAGGAGGTTGAGAAGTGAGGAAAAGGAAACTTCAATGGTTTAGATGGTCTAGGAGTGGCTGGGAAAGGTAGGAGAGATACAAAATAGAGGTGGCAAAATTAAATGAAAGCTTTTTAAGGATGAGGAGATCTGGACATGTTTGTAGGCATCAGAAGAGGAGTTATAGAAATTAGAGATGGAAGGAAAATGATTGATTCAAAATGGGATGGAATCAAGGTCAAAAGGAAAGGGTTTGGCTATGAAGAGAAGAAAGACCACCTTCTTAGAGATTGTTAAAAAGAAGAGAATGGCGAGTTTTGTTAAGATGTAGAATTGGATTCAAAAAGGAGCTTATGACTGATGGCCTTGATTTCCCTTAGTAATGTGTAATATGACATCCTTTGTTTGGATAGGGGTCATGTTATTAGTAGTCTGAAGGAGAAAAGAAGAGAGGTTTGGAACAGATGGTACAGAGAGTTAATAGAGCCTATTAGGGAGGAGTGAAGGAATCACACAATACAGCTGTGAGGGCCCAAATGAGATTAAATAACATAAATTTGTAGTTGATTCAGTCAGCATGGTTATGTGACTTTCTCCAGCTGTGTTTAGCAGCAGAGGAGAGAAGAAGGTGAATGATGACCATAATTGTTGCTTGGGGTTTGAAAAAGATTGAGCAGTGACTGGAAAAAAGGGCAAAAAAAATTCTAGATCATAGGACAGTGTAAAGGCTAACAGGCTAACTATAGGAATCAACATGGCAAGCAGAGGAAAGTGAGATCAGAATAGAGATAAAGCACCAGACAAGCAGGGAGAGGTCGAGATGAGAGGTTGTGTTGAAGAGGAGGAAGACTAAGTTTTGGAGGGTTGAGACCTAGGGAGACAGACCTGACAGGAGGCTATGACCAGACCAAAAAATATAACTTTTGTGGAGGCTGACCTGATCAAAGATATGACTGCCCTGGATGTGGCTGAAGAATGAAGGTGAAGGTCGGGATAGCTGAGGAGGTTGATGAATTGGGAGATCAGAGGATTTTTTGCTGGCCCAACCATGCATTCATAGTGTGGGTTCAAACCACCATAAGGTTGGTTTGCCTCAAGCTGGGAGGGTAAACAGAATTGGGGGAATGCAGAGCTTGTCCAAATTCAGCTCAAGTGTTTTGCATTTTAATATTAACCTAAATGAAATGCTAAGTGGTGGAAGAATTTGAGTTATTTGGAAATCTGGGGAACTACCACTTTAGCCCTGCAAACTCACCAAGGAATTTAATCTTCAATCATTCCTGTACCTCAATTATTCCTTCATTTTACAGTTTTTTCCCTCCTTTCCTCCCCATTTCTGAAGCTAGAGATTCTCTAAGAACTCTGAGTATTTTTTTTTACAGTCATGACCTGTGAAAATAATAATAATAATAATAGATTTTTACAAAGTACTTTAAGGTGTCCGGAGTGCTTTACTTACACTATCTTTAGGGAGCATCAAATGATTCCTGGATGGTAGGTATTAAAGCAATCAATTCCTTTTGATTCAATAAACATTCATTAAGGTATATAAGATGCTATGCCAAGAAGCATAGGAAGGAGGATGGACTGATATCATCTGGCTGAACTCAGATAAGTAATTGTAAATTAATTTGAAGAGGAAATGAATACCAGGAGAATCAGGAAAGATTTCCTTTATGAGGGGAGAACTGAATTGTACCTTAAAGGTATATAAACTAGGAGGAACCTGAGTAGGGAATGTATTAACCAATTAACATTTATTAAGAAAGCATCTAGGTAGTAAGTAGAGCACTAAGTCTAAAGTCAGCAAGATCTGTGTTCAAATATGTGCTCAGACACTTAGCTGTGTGATTTCAGGAAAGTCAAGTTTTATTTGTCTTAATCCACTAAAGAAGGAAATAACAAACTATTCCATTATCTTTGTTAAGGAAAACATGGACAATGTGGTCCATGGGATTACAAAGACATGACTGAACAACAATAATAAATATTCAAGGGTACTGATAAAATAAAAAAAAAATAAATTTAAAAAAATAGTCCCTGTCTTTAAAGAACTTACGTTCTAATATAGAGTGACATCACATACAGGGAATGGTGGCCAAAAAAGGGAATCTGGTTTAAATTGTTGCAATGAGCGAGTAGATTTGTAGGACATTTGATCAGATTAGGGGGTCTAAGAACAATAGGTAGAAAGCAGGAGAGGTGAAATGAATATGGTGACAAGGTAGATGGAAAGATGCCCAAGGTAGTGAATGGATGACATATGCTGCATGGTCTAGTCTTGGTGGGGATGAGGGAGAACCAGAGTTGGGAGTTGATATAATGGACTTTGTATCTACTCAGTAACTGATCAGGACAGCTGAGAACCAGGATGAGAATTCCAAAACCAGGTGGTATAATTTCCCCAGGTGATGGAGTGAATAAAACTCCAACAAAAAGACCCTAGGTCTTTAATAACTAGGTTGTTCATAAGGAGGGGAGGCAAGTAGGAAGGAGCACTGACAGGATTATTTGTCTTAAATAGGTTTTTTGTTGTCTTAAATGGACCTTTATTGCAGTAGTCCCTTTGAATTCCTGTTCCAATTCCTGGCACACCCTCACAGTTACTGTATCCAGTCAGAAGGCAGTATTATGATGTTACCGTTTTAGTTATTTTTCTCTTATAAAAGAACTTACTTGAACCCCACTTCTCTGTGGATTCATTAAGAACCACCCACTTTATGGCAGTATATTTTCTAGGGACTTGCCATGCCTTATGGCATCTTCCTCCTGTTCTGATCTTTCTCCTTTTTAATTGTTAAAAATCCCATATGGAAATTAGTCCACTATCAGCAACCTAAATGAAATCTTCTTCTCTTGATTTGGAGATGGTCACAGCCTACAAATTCTTTTGCTACACCTCACGACACTGGCCCCCAACTCCAATATTTTGAGGATCCCCAACATTTGGTGGATCGTACATGCAAGTCCTGAAACACCAATATATTTTTGGGAGTCTAGCACTTCTGCACCCCTATATCTAATCAATGGTTAATAGCAGAGAATTGTGGAAATCCCCTTTGGGTCAGAGGCACAGGTTCTTCGTGAAAGAATTCACGAATCCTGAAATATTAATTGGCAAAAATGGAAGTTTATTGTTGGAGAGGAAGCCAGTTTTGCTAAGAGACTGATTTCTTTAGTGGCAAAGTCCTATTAGGGAAATGGAGGCTGGCACTGAGAAGGGAATGCCTTCTCAGCAGGCAGGGTCCTTTGGACATTCTGCAAAGAATGAATTCAGAAAATTGCCCTTTAAAAAGGAATCTTTGAGGCTCAGGTTTCAGGTTGAAAAGAAAGCCAAAGTCCCCAGGCCTAGATGCTTATCAATATCTGGCCCAAATCTCCAGTTGGAATTTAAAAGGGTCTGTTATTCCCAAAAGATCAATGGGGTGCTTTTTGACCAAGATTTCTAATTGAATAACAACACTTAATTTATCTGGGGAAATATGCTTTCCCAGGAGGGCCTGAGATTCCAATCTTCTTTCTTTACAGATCAAAAGGGAACACAGTTTTGGAGTATGAATTTTAAAGAGAACATAGTTTCACCCCCCCTTCAATACAAGGAGACCTCTGAAACCCTAGTGTTTTGGGGAGGTTCAGTGTTTTGCATCCCATACTCCATCACAAGGATTTCAGGCATAACCTCTGGGAGATCTTGTCTAGAGTTGTCCAAGGTGGAAAAAAATATGGCAGATAAGGCAGAAAAAGACAAATGGCAAAAGACTAAAGGTAGAAACTTGACTGGGATTTGAAGCATGGGATTTTGGGTATCTTCTTGAATATGTCACTGTTTTGTTCTCCAAGGGATAAAATACATTTGAATCCTGTGGCCTGTTCCTTTTCTTCTTCAAGGAACATACTACATCAGGAAATCTTTCAGGGGAGATCTAGTGCCCAAATTATTGACTTTAGAAACTCTTGAAACTGGGGTTGCCCATGAGGCAATTCTTAAAGGCTGTGTTGCTCATTATATTTCCCTTTGCTTCCAGAAAGCCATATTCCAGAATCATGCTACCTGAGGAATTCATAATTCCTGCTCCTTTGTATAGGAGATGGGGATTCAGGACCAATGTCCTTGAAATCCCTTCTCAGAGCTCGAATAAGCACATTTCTCTTAGAGTAATATGGAGAGCCATTTTATTGGTGAAGAGACTAAGAGAGAAATAAATGATTTTCACATTTCTGTAGTTTCACAGTGGGAAGATTCTAACTAACCCACACCACTTCTCTATCCTCTTATATAACCTGTTTTGCCATGGTGAGCACTTCTGAACTTGCCTAATTTGGTCTTCAAACTACATAGTTCATTGTGGAGCTTTCCACCTTGAGAGAATTTGCAAGAGGGAAACTGCTCCCAGAATATCCTTTGTAGGCCCAGGGACCCTTCCCCATCATCTCACTTTACGAATTTTTTAAAACATTAGTATTCTCTTGGTAATTATAATTAGTCATCATTTAAGTCCTACCCTGATGCCATTTTGGAGTTTGTGGGTGGTTCTATCAAACTGGAAAGATTTTGAGTATGATTGGTGATGGAGCCTTCTTGTCTTGTTGTAAGTCCAGGCAGGCCACAGGGTGATTTATTATTTGACCATAGCATTTAAGAAGACATTGAACTATAAAATAGAGAAGTTGCAATCTATAGGATATAGAAGTAAACTACATTAAGGAAATTCTAGTATTATAGGGTATAGAGCTGGAAAGAACCTCAGAGGCCAGTAAGACCCTTTATGTTACAGATGAGGAATTAAGTGACTTGTTCAAGGTCAAAGATAGAATTTGAACCAATTCTAAAGCCAGTATTCTTTCCACTACTTATCATACTATTTCACTTCCAGATCTTTAAAGTGCTGAAAATTTTGTAATTATGAAGGGTTTGAATAAATAGGGTTTGTTTTTTTAATGTCCTTGATTTTCCAAGTCTGAACTCCATAGTTGGAAAAAAGTGGGAGTTAAGAATAAATGATGTCATATATTGGAATCACTAAAGAGAAAAGGTAAAATATTTGATCCCTTTCATTCCACATTTTGGCCAAGTGCTGAAATATAATCACAGGGATATTTTCTGGCAAGGCACATATAATTTAGGTTCTGTTTTCCAGAGCCCCAGAGACTCCTCCCTCCCAGCACATCAATGTTTCTGTCCTATCAGTTTTCCCCAAATAGAATCCTGCTTGCAAGCTCTCGAATCTGACACATATCCCAGTTCATTCACACTTTGGAGATACCATATGTTAACTCACAGCTGTGCTGTAGCATGAGGTTAAAAAAAAAGCTTACTCTGCCTCCACTGATACACCCACGATGTCTCTTCCAGCGGAACTGTTTAGGATTGAGAACAGCTTGCTTAATACAAATGTGTCTCCGATCTTTTATGGAGCTGACATTTTCTCATGATATGGTATACTCTCTGCCGACATTGCAGATAAACTTTTTCCTATTAAGAATTGGCTGTTCTCATGGTAACAGAGCCAGTCCCTTTTAAGAGCACGGCATCCATCATCTCAGCTAATTTTCTGTTTGCAGATTCTTACACATCACCTGTAGGATTATGGAATGGCCCGGGTTCTTCTTGGCCTTTGAAGGCCAACAGGGAACAATAATTGAGAACAATCTTTCCTGAAGAATTAATTTCTAAAGTCTGGAGGTCTCTCTCATTCCCATGTATTTAACTGGTCATCAAACTTATTTCTAGCCCTCAGTTATAGGTTGGAATACAACACACATAAACAGGTAGAGCAATTGATTGGGTTCTCACTCTTCCAGAGTATAAATTGGACAAATCTCCCGTTCTGGGTGCAAGGGGAATCCCTGAAAGGTTAGAATGTCTCTTTCTCTATCTAGTGTTATGACTTTGGGTCCCCATTCCAGTGCCTTCCCCTCACTCTTAATCACTTGTGACTAGTGTTTCAAGTTCCATTTAACCAATTAATCTGACTTCATATGGACTTCATAGATATAATGTGAATAGAAATATAAAGATTTCACTCTAATACCTAGGATACATATTTCCTCCCATATCACCTCAGTTCCTGAAGAGACTTAAAACTTAAAGTAGTTTCTAGATAATTGATCCCACCAAGGTCATACTCAGATGTGTCATAGTATTCTGGGCTATACTCTGAAAGACATTACTCTGGATGGTGGACAGGATGACTATCAAACTCAGCACCCAGCCCTGCTGGCCAATGTTCTTAAGGTAATAGCCATCTCCAATATCCTTGACTTTGAAATGAAATAAGAATTCCATATCCCTGGCATATATATCGGTCTTGAATGGGGAAGACTCAAAGCCTCTCCTTTTATAGTAGTGATGCTCTTTTCACCTGAATGCAACTAGGCATGGAGTTAAACCCCCCCAAAAAAAGAAAGAAAAAAAGAAAGAAAGGTTGGTCTGACTAGTGCTTTTGTAATGTATCCCAATTTCAGCTCCTTAGTTAATCAAAGAGACTTCTCTTCATTATGTGGTGAATAGATCAAAAACATGTAGAGAATATCTGTCCATCTTCCAGGTAGGATTTTCATTAGCTGGGCACTCGGCACATGTCCATCAATGCTGGATCTCCAGGAAAACATAACCAAATGAAGTAAATATTTCTATTTGGAGTCCTATAGTTTTGGGGTTCTTTTAATCTTATGGAGGAAGATTTTGCAAGAACACCTCATAAAGATGTAAAGTGTTAGAGGGAAAAACACATGTATAGATAATTTAGTAAGAAAACCAGTTAAGGCAGATTATCCCAATGCATTTAAGGATAAAACTAGGAAGGAAAGCAATATCCCAAAATGAAAAATATCTGCAAATATTTCTATAATAGACTCTTTTTTCCATCAATGACATTGAAGCCAGTTAGGAAATGAGAGATTATTTGACTTGTCCATGATCACATACTTAGTAGACATTAAAGACAAGACTCAGAAGTTCCTGGATCTTTCTACCCACTCTCTATCCACTATGCCATGATTCTTCAACTCTTCTTTCAAGTGCTTTGTTCCCTTTACACTCATGATATGTCTCCAACATTTTTTTTTTTGCAAGTCTGGAATCTGAAGTAGAATACCCTATTAGTAGATTATAATGGGAAGGAGTATAATGTTGGACTCTGTTTGACTAAACTTTTCCTATCTTAGTACTCCTCTACTTCATTTCCTTCTCTCCAAATCAATTTAATTTCCCCCAGGTATTAGAATTCCTAGTTAAAGCTCTGCAACCCCCTTCCCACTTTTGAATGCATCCACTACCCCCATAGGCAGTACATTATAATTTCTATTATGGCAGGCTATATAGCTTATCTAAAGTTATATTTTAGATGGCTTACTGTAGGCACTTTTGAATTTTTTTTAATAAAAAGGGCAAAGGTAAACCAACTGACATCCAAATTGTTGTAGATTGTGCTATTAATTAATGAGGTTATATTATAGGGAGCAACAAGATGGTGTAGTGGATAGAGCACTGGATTGGAAAAAATCTTGATAGGAAAACTTGAAGGCAAAAGGAAAAGGGGACAGCAGAGGATGAGATGGTTAGGTAGTGTTACAGAAACAATGAACATGAACTTGAACAGACTTCTGGAGATAGTGGAGAATAGAAGGGCTTGGCACACTATGGTTCATGGGGTCACAAAGAGCTGGATGTGACTGAACAAAAATTATATTATTTTATTTACTTAGCATTTCTTGATAACAAGGATGTATTTCAAAGTCTGGGAGTTGAGTCAACATATTAGTATAAAAAAAACTACACTGAGAATTGAGAATCTAGTTCTGTGGCTAACTACATGTATGATCTTCAATAAGTTAAAACTTTGGGCCTCAGTTTCCTTATCTATAACATTTAGAGAGATGTACAAATTTATCTCTTAAGGTACCTTGTAGCTGTAAAAGACCACAGTCTTCTTAGCTATTACCTTTCACAATACAAGTCTTCTTAACCTGTCTCATAGTGTCTAAGGGATTTGGATTTAAAAAATATCCTGAGAACTAGATTTCAATAAATTTAATTTCCTTCAGATTTCTATATATATTTTTTCTTTTATTCATTCTGATTGATGCCAAATTGCCAAATGGGTCTATGACACCAAAAAGTTTAACAGCCTCTGATCTAATGGCATGCCTGTACCTAAAGATAATATTTTGCAAATGCTATTGATTTATTCTCTGATAGATATTTGAATGAATGTTGTATCTGGAGCTAGGGAATTTGAGTTTAAATTCTCCTTTACATACTCTACCTATATAATCTTGAGCAAATCAATTTATTTCTCTGGGTCTTAGATTGCCCATCTTTAAAATACAAACATATGATGGTCTCAAATCTCCCTTCTACCTCTAAATCTATGGTTCTAGGGTCCTATAAACTGGTTTAAAATATTTTTAAAGCAAAGGATTAAATTTTAGGACTCTACAGTATTCTTTAAACATATTAAACCTTAAACACATTAAGCAGATACCTAATTCATTTTTTTGGCAGGTGAGGCACTTGGGGTTAAGTGACATGCCCAGGGTCACACAGCTAGTAAGTATGCCCTGGGCCATCTACCTTCCCCTACTTAATAAATTTTTAAACAAATTGGATTGGGGCCATTGTATTCTTAATTCTAACAGGGAGGGAAGAACAGTACTTTAAGGGCCCAGTCAGAAAAGTCAATACAAGAACTCTTAGTATAACAATCTCCAACTTAATGCTGCACTGGGTCATCACGGACTTTAATTCTTTCTTTCAATAGATGACCATTCTTTTTTTTTTCAGACTTATAAGAAAGCAACATCTTAATAATCCAAAGTAGTGACTAGAAATGCAACCTTCCTTTCTAGAGATTTCTTTGGCAAATGTCTATTCTAAGCTCCATATATTGTTGCTAACACCTGCAATTCTATTTCTCTCCATCCCACTCACAGATGGCTTTCATGGGTGATCCAGATGGTAAGAATCAATTTCCCTTGCTTTCCTGAGAAAGTATAAATTATTTTTAAAAAACAGATAGATTAGATAGATGATAGAGAGATAGAGATGGATGGGTAGATAGGTAGTTAAATGGATAGATAGGTAAAAAGGCAGATAGATATGTAACAAGTGACATTCTGATAGGTAGATTATGTAGAGAGGTAGATATATGGGTGAATAGATAGGCAAATACATATATGGATAGAGAGGTAGATGATAATCAATCATTTAGATAGATACATAGAAAGATAGATAGATGGATGGTAGAATATGGGGCAAGATTTATCTTTTATTATTCTTGATATGTAGTACTTAGCATAGTATCTGATACCTAATAGGTGCTTAACAAATCTTCATTGAGTATTGACTTACTGAGAGACATTCGTATTGCCCTTTGGAATAATTAAGCTTTTAACACTTCATTTAATACTTCAATATTATATTCCATAATTTATAGATATAGAACTTCAATGAGACAATATTGGTGTTAAAAAAATTGGGCTTCATGAGAAGTTTGTGTACTAATGAAGATGGAGTAGTCAGAAAAATAATATATATAATGGCTACAAAATATAAATGGAAAAAGGGGGAATAAAGGGTAACTAAGTGCTGTAAAATTATTATTACTTCTCTCCCTCCTTTGCAAAGGTGGGGGAGTATAGGTGTGAAACATTGCATATACTGTCCTACATGATTGATACAACAGTTCATTTGGTTGAAATTATATTTTTCTTTTTCTTTTAATCTTTATTATATTGGATAAATGTATAAAGAAAGGAGGGGAGAGAATATATTTAGAAATGAAGTTGCTATAATAACAAAATATGTAAATAAAAATAGATTTGGGAAGGTTAGAGTTGGAAGGGTTAGGGTTAGAGTCGCATTATGGACAATTTAATATCACTCAAAGTACAATGCATTTTCCAAAATTTGAACCAACTATCTTACTACCTCTTATTCAATTTAGGGCCCAATTTTTGTTCTTTTGCTAGAATAAAAAACATTCAATTCAACCATATTAACCACCTGGTTTTTGCCAGGCATTGTGTGAGGTGCTGGTATTTCAAAGAAAAAAATCAAACAGTCCTTTCCTTTCTGAGAAAACAAAAAATCCACAGATAAGTCAACACAGAACTATATGAAGTAAACACAAAATAATTTGTGGAGGTGGAGAATAGCACTAAAGCTGGGTAGATGAAAAAGAAAGAGTCTCATATAGGAGGTAACAGTTGAAAAGAGTTATAAAGTCTAAGAGGGATAGGTGAGGAGTGAGATTATTTCATGCACATATTTTAATGCAAAGTTGGGGAGACACAAAATGGAATGTCAAGTCTAGGAATGAGCAAGTACTGTATATTAGTGCAGCTAAAATATAGACTAGATGAGAGGGAATAACTTGCAATAGACCAGAAAAGAGAAACTTGGGTCAGAATATGTAGGCCTTTAAATGTCCCACTGAGAAATTTGCATTTTATTACAGACAGTAGAGAGAGCCTGGAACTAATTTTTGAGGAGACTGATATGGTTAGATAGTCCCATGTTTTAAGAATATATATATGGTAGCTGAGTGGTGAATAAACTACAAAGAAGGAAGACCGATGTGGAGACTATTGTTCATTGCTGAGGGCCTGAATTGGAATGATGGATCCAGATGGGTAGAGATAAAAAGATCGACGTGAAAAATGTTGAGGAGGTAGATTTGATAAGATTTTGAACCTCAGTGGATGGTACAGAGGAGACAAAGGAAAGCATCAGGATAATTCTGGAGTTGTGAACCTTGGTGAATTGAAAGATGGTGATACCCTTAACAGAAATAGGAAAAGTGAGTTACGAAGAAAGGTAACAAATTCTGTCATGGTTATATTGAGTTTTCGATGTCTTGGAGACATCCAGATAGAGAGATATCTTCAACAGTTAATGATATAGAATTTTTGGTTAGGGAAAAAATGAAGTATGGCTGAATAGAACTGAGTTATTTTCATGGAGCTACATGAGACAATCAGGTGACACAGTAGATTGAAGTCACAGATGAAGTCAGAAAAACCTGAATTTAAATTCAAATTTTACTATTTGTGTGATCTTGGACATGTCACTTAACCTCTGGCTGCCTCAGTTTTCTCATTTCTAAAATGGGGATAATAATAATCTCTTACCTTTCAAGATTACTGTGAGAATACAATGAGAATATTTTTATGATGCTTCTCAAACTTTAAATCTAGATGTTATAATAATAATTACTATTGTTTTGAAAATAAAAATAATAATTATTATCATAAATGATAATTGAACTTAATGAAGTTGATGAGGTCATTGAGAGTGTGGAGACAGAAGACCCAGGAGAGACATGACTAAATCACTGAACAGACTGCCCTTTCAGTAACCTGTCCCAATCCAGGCAGCAAGCATTCTTCACTGATTCGGTTTTCATGTGGCTTGCTAGACTGATGATGTAAGTCACTGTGGATCTTGTTAAATAGGCATTGTAGGTTCAAAGTAATCAGCACCAAGTTGCCCACAAACAGAATTATCTGCATAATCTCACCGTCTACTGAGAATCCCTCTTTTTCTCTGATCTCAGCATAGGATATTTTCTAGGGCTGGTTAAAACCCTTGACAAACATATCTTCCCTGCCTTTGATAACTAGGTGATAGTGATCAGAGGATTCTTAAATAAAATTATCTTTATGATTGTATTTATTATAGACTTTTGTACATATACACCTTTCTGGAGAAGAACCTTTTAAGTCTGTGTTTTCCTATTCTACAACACAAACAGTTTTTGGAGGTTTTTGTTTTTTGTTTTGGGTTTTTTGGTTGTTGTGGTGGTGGTGGTTGTTGTTTTCGTAATAAGCAAAAAATAAACACATTAGATTCTTATAGGCTTTAAACAGCTGCCAATTATGTGATTCTGAGTCTCTTTTGAATCATCCACAAGAAAATGCTCACTTCAAGTCTGAATCAGCATCTTCAATGAACCCATTTTCTATAAGGACTTTACAGAACTGAGAGTAAAGGCATATAGATTGGTAGTTAGTAATGACTTCTTGGTTATTTGGGAGAGGATAATAATACTGCCTTTGATCTTTTTCATTCTTTTGGAATCTTAACCTTGGATCTATCTGGAAAATTGATCCTGGACTGCCTTTAAAATGTATTGTTCCTTATTTCTAGGAAGGTAATAGTTGTGCATTCTTCATTTTCAAAGAGGATCAACACCATCATGGGGTGATATCTTGATTTGCCTGTGAATTGGATTTAAGTGAGGCAGACTTACATAAAGTCAACAGCCTTCCTCTCTTTTCCTAAGTCATAGAAATTCAGTGGTAGGACAAAAGTCACAACTTTTTCCCGGGATGTTGTAAATGAAATTGAGATCTTCAATGAATGACCAAGCTATTAAGTGTTCCACAGTACCTGCTTCAGCTGACTTCACAGTTATTGGAACAAATTGTTCTCATCCACCCATTCCAGCCAAGGGAAGTCATCACATGCTTAGGGTAGACACTTCCCTAACTCACCAATAGGTTAAAGGTCTATAGAGATACAGATCAGGAGAAGTTGGAGTTTAAAAATCTAAATCTGAATTCCAGTTCTGCTGCTTATTGTCAACTCTGAGTCTCCGATTTATTTTTCTCTATTTAATAGTATTTTGTTTTTTTTCAATTACACATAAGGACAGTTTTCAACGTTTACTTTTATAAGATTTTGATTTACATTTTTCTCTTTCCTTCTCTTTCCTCCTCCTACTCCAAGATGGCAAGCCATCTGATATAGGTTATAAATATGCAATTGTATTAAACATATGTCCACATTAGTTATGTTGTAAAAGAAGAATCCGAGCAAAAGGGGAAAAGCCACAAGAAAGAAAAAAATGAAAACAGTATGCTTTAATCTGCATTCAGATTTCATAGTTTTTTCTGGCTATAGATAGCATTTTCCATCATGAGTCTTTTAGAGTTGCCTTAGCTTATTGCTGAGAAGAGCTAAGTCTATTAAAGTTAATCACTGCACAGTGCTGTTCCAATGTTCTTTTGGTTCTGCTCTCTTCACTCAGCATAAGTTCATGTAAGTCTTTCCAGGTTTTTCTGAAATTTGCCTGCTTAACATTTTTTATAGCACAATAGTATCCCACTACATTCATATATGACAACTTGTTCAAGTGATTCCCCAGTTGATGGTCATTTCCTCAATTTCCAGTTTGTTGCCACCACAAAAAAAGCTGCTGGGATTTATGATCATATATAAAATGAAGGTCTTAGACTAGATGATCTCTATTTCATCTTACATGAAAACTCATCTAATTGTCCCCGTGACAGGTTATGTTTGTATATTTATCAAGTTTATAAACCTTTCCTATGTCAAGATGAAATAGAATCTATGAAGAATTCAGAAGTTCCTTCAAACTAACTTAGAACACTTCTTGTATGTGGCAATCTGAATGTGAAGGTTGGCACAAGGAAGGTGAAAAAATAGGAAAGGTGATTGGACAAAATTAAATGACATTGAGTAGAATCAATAGGTCATAAATTTGGAGCTTCAAGGCCCACAGAGACTGTCAGATATGAGACTTTCACAGCTTCAGCTGCCTAAATACCTGTTGGGACAAATTCTTCTCATCCACCCATTCTGACCAGGAGAAGACTTCATATCCTCCATGACAATGGCCAACATCTTTGACCAACATGTACAGAGATAAGCATAAAAGAGAAGATAACAAAAATGTATGGTATAGATAATAATTGTTATGTGGAAATGATCATGAAGGAGAAAGATCTGGGTCATTTGAATCAACAAAGAAAAGGTTCACACTGAAGGTGCTGATAAACAATGATTTGTTTGGACTTGGATAACTGATGGATAGTCTAAAAGTATTCATAAGGTAGTAAATCATGCAGAGGAATGTTTCCAGCATGTTAGGTTGACATTTTAGGAAGAATGTAGTAATTTGTATTGGGGAGGGAAAGGCATTGGGTGATTTCATTGACAGGAGGGACTCCCAGTAAAGAGATTTATTTATAAACAGGCCTTTAATAAATGCCTATTATGTGTTGGGCAATATTCTAATCCTCTGGGGATATTTTTTTTTTAAAGAGAAAATTATCCCTGTTCTCAAGAAGCTAACGACTAGTGGGAGAGGCAACATGCAAATAATGCATTACATTCAGAATGTATACCATGTAGATAGAAGGCAATCTCAAAGGAGAAGATACTAGCAACTGGGGGTTGCAGAAAGGACTTCCTGAACAAGGTGGGTTTTAAAGTGAATATTTAAAAAGTGTGGGATATTAAGAGAGGAAGATAAGGGAACAAAGTTTTAGGCCTGGGGATAGGACAAATTTTTATAAATTCTAGTCTTAAAGAGTCACTTCAGGACACTGAGAGGTTAAGTAATTTGTCCAGGACCACAAAGTCAACGTGTATCAGAAGTTCTAATACTCCATATACCCACTCTCATGGAGGATTCATGAATGAGAATCCCATAGGAGGAGGCTGTATTCTGAGACAGGAGAGGTAATATTCATAAGTATGTTACTGCAAATTCACCAATATGTTTTACATTGGTCTCTGACAATTTCATGTATGTAATTCTCTCCTATTAGTCTCAGATTTCAATTTCAGTCAGGGATTGTTTTATTTATTTTAAACAAATACTTGTTGAATTGAATTGAGTGAATTTTCCAATCTGATCAGTTAGTATTTTAAAAATGAAAAATAACCCACAACCTAAATTATTATCGTCCCTGATTTTTTTGTTGCTGTTATGGACTCTTACATGATTTCTGTCTAAAGAGCACCCCCAGGAGTATTTTGGGAAATCCTGAAATTACTGATGCCATATGATTTTTGCTAGTGGCCCCTATTACATAGTACTGGAATGTTCAGTCAACACACATTCCAGAATTCCTTGCCTACACAGTCTGGCTCCATTTCAGAATGGCTGGTGTACTTGAAGATGGGTGTGCTGGTAAATAGCCTCATTTTCAAGTCTTTATATAACCAGCTTATTGTAGGATTTTCTTTTCTCCACCCACCTAAAGCTCACTGCTGTCTCAGTTTCCAGCATGTGCTAACATGAGCTCTGGCTCAATAGCTTTGTGAACTTCAGTGTCTTTTGAATTTCTTCTGAATAATAAATTTGCTGTTTCCCTCAATATCTTGGGCCACTTCTGGGGTCCCTGTTTGTTCAGAGATATGGCATGTGGTATCATTTCCTTGGCTACAGATGGAGGAAAGCAAAATAAAAAAGACTCAGTCATTTTTACAAGAGCAATACACTGTATTCAATCTACATGGTGTGTGTTTGCATGTGTGTAAAGAGAGGGGGAGAAACTCTAGGTTTCGGGTTTCAGTTCAAATGTGAAATTCAGTTCCAGTTTATCCAAAGGTTTCCTGAGGTTTATAAGTCTGTCCAAGAAATCTGGCCCCAGTTTATTACTTCATACTGAAATCATGCAAAACTCATGATCTCATGAGCTTGGATGTGAGACCAGGTGAAACTTAAATAGCTTAGAGTGCACTTTTCATAGAAGCTGGGGTCATCTAATCTTGACTTGGGGAACATGGAGCAACCAATGTAACTGGTAACCAAATTGAAGATTCTGGGGAAACCTGTGTTCAAGGACTTGCAGAAAAATGAAACAGCTCATTTTCATTCTGTTTTCTTAATGCTGTCCTTTGAAGAATGCTTTAGGAAGCTCTTGAGGATCTCTCCTTACTTTTTCCTGGATGAAGAAATTACCAATTATTTTTGTGCAATTGTAGTCATTTATTGTGGTCACCAAACATAAATAATTACTGGTTAATTTAATTTCCCTTCCCTGTGATATTGTACCCTGGTCCTAAGCTGTGTTGTCACTGTACTGTCATCAGAAAGTACTCTTGCACATACATTTTTTTTTAAAATCTGGCACTGCATAAAAGGAATCTGTTCTTTAGGACAAGGGTACCAAGTCAGGAGATCAGGACCTATGGATAGATCCCAGACTATTACCCAATGGCCATTGTCCTACTCCTTTACTTACTCAGGAACTTTGTTGTCAACTGTCCACCAATCTCAGTTCTGCCATTGTCAAACTTTCAAAATCAAAAGCTAACACCCCAACCCCAAACTGTGGCCCCTGGGTCTAATAATTTATAGATAAGTTAGACTAGATTCCACAGGGATTCTTAACTTTTCCTATGTCACAGACCCTTTTGACAGTCAAATGAAACCCATGGAGTCTTTCTCAGAATGTTTTTCAAATACACAAAATAATAGGATTACAAAAGAAACCACTTATACTGAAATATATTTATCTGTCTATCTATCATCTCATTGTCTGTCTTTTGCTGTGTCTTTATGTATCTATCTTTCTATCAAACAAGTTCGCTTACCCCAGATTTAACTCCTGGATTGCTTTCTAGGCAAGTCCCTACACTGGTCTTGATATGCAAAGGTTAAGGATGAGTACTAACTTGAGCCTACTCCCAACATATAAATATTATCCAGTTTGTGCTTGATAAGAATGCAGCAGAATTAGCGATCCTAATTTCTTTGGCCCTCTGTCTGAGCTTGCTACCCATCCTGTACCTGGACAAGTATTTGTTTCTTATATCCTTTATCTGGATTCCAGCATGGTAATCTCTGATTCTACAGTTCAATCCTTCTTTTTCCTAGAAAGCAATCTTACAAACTACCAGACGTGTCTGTTTGGACACTAGGACCAAAATGTATACATATGTTTCTAGCATATCTAAATGTGTATATGTTAATCTTTATATATAGCGATGTCTAGATACATTTCTTCTTTCCTTTTCTCTTCTTTTCAATCATACTCCCCTCCATATATGTATTCTCTTATTTCTTATTTCCTCCATATACATTTCCTCCTTATACCTTTTATCCATCCTGATTATAAAGAACAATGTAGTTTGCTCAATGCTCATCTTGCTCTGCCAGAGATGTTTCAAATAGACACAGGGAAACCCATACATGGAAGAAAGGGGGAGCTGAAATTCTGAGTAACCCAGAACCTATTTTCTCTTCTTATCATGAGTAGCTAGCTAAGGGAGCATGAAAAACATCCCCACATTTCACTGGAGAACAAATTCTAATGAATTCTGAGATGTGTCAGCAGCTACTTTCAACTTTCAACTACTTTCTTTTGGAATGACCTTATCTTCTCACAGGTAGGCAGAATTATGATGGGAGCAAAGTTCTTAGTTGGTGCTCTCTTCTACCTCTATGTTTGGTAGCAGCAGTATTCTTTTTTCCCAATCTCCCTCTCTCCCATCTCTCCTTTTTCAAAATTTATTTTTCTTCAGAACCTCTTCTAAGTTAGCTCATATGGCCAGGTCAGTTCTCCACACTCTCAGTTACTTCCCCTCCCTCTTCTTGACCCCTTCCCTCAACCTCATAAAAATTACTGGGTTTGTTTCCCTCTCCCTTTGAATCCCTTTCAACTAGATTGTCAAGGGTACATGTCTCTGCTTTTGTGTAATCAAACTAATCGGTCACCTCCTCCTAAGTAAAATAATATGTTAATCCATTTCAAAAGTAAACAGTGGGAATTTCAAAACTGGGGAAAATTTTTTCTTGTTAAGTTAGTCATTCAAGAACCTCTTATCATACTATCTTTCTGATTATTTACTGTTCCTACAATGTAATTCTGACTGTTCTTCCCTAAACATCTTTTTCCCCCAAAGATAATGGAAGTCTCTTGGTTGGCTAGACACCAAGAAGTCAGGCTCTTAGAAGGACTACATCACTCATTCATTGTTCACCACCCACTGGATGCTTTCTTTCCCATTTTCCATTTCCCAGGCCTAGCAAGTTTCACCTGAAACAGGACAATAACTCCTTCAGACCAACGGGGAATTGAGACACAGCTGCAGATCTGAGATGTTTCCATTATCTGAGGGTCAAGGAATGAGACTAAAGTCCAAAGAGACTTAAAGCTATTCAGGATTTTTAAAAGGTAAGTTGGGGAAAGGACCTGTGAGAGAGGTCGCCTTGTGTTTATAAAGTACTTCCTCAAGGCTTAAATTGTAACTCCATGTGTTTACTCTTTCTAGATTTGTTCAAACTGAGGTTCCTAACTAAGGGGATCTGAGAGTAAGAAAAAATGATTAAGGGAGAAATCATTTCATTTCTGTGAGCTAACTTAATTTCCTCATCTGAAAAAGGGTATGATAATTTCAACAACAGAGTTGTTGTGAGGCCCAAGGGGAAAATGTAATTAAATGTCAGTTATTAATGATAATAATAGATAATAGGAAATGCTTTCCATGGGACATACAGAGACTCACTAAAATGCATCCCCTCAGATAGCAATTGAGCCCAATCTATGGCTTTTAAAAAAAAAATTCAATTTTTTAAATAGCTTCAATAATTTAATTGTTTTTAATAATAAAGCAAAAGAAAAGTGATGCTTAAAACTGATTACTTGGCCTATTCTCACCTCCTTTGGCGTACATCTCTTGATGGGCAGCATCTCTTTGGTCCACAGTTGGATTTAATAAACCTTCTTTTATGGTCTTGGTCTTTCCCCTTTAATTGGCTTTGTAGGATTGCTGCTGTCCCTCTGCTTCCCATCACAGGACCTTTTCTCTTGAGTGATCCATGAGTCGTTTTTCTTGTTTTACTGAAGCACTTTTAGAGTCTGGTACCTGCCACAGTCTTTTCAATCAGTTCCGCAGATTTGGGGTCCGTTCTTCATGTTTGTGGCACCATTACCAGCAAGAAGAGCCAGAGCTCCTCTCCTGATCAGTCATGTAACAACACTGATCAATTAAAAGTCACAGTGTTGAACTAGATGTGGAGACTTACAAAGGAAATAATCTCTGTCATCTAGGACATGGAATTCAGTATCTACAACTAGAACAGACTTCTGAGCCATCTAATCCAATCCCCACCACCATTTTACAGTAGAAGAAGCTGAGACCTAGAGAGCAAAAGATCAAAGTTTTAAAAGTTAGGATTCAAATCCTGTTCATCTGACTCCAAATCCAACATATTCTTTCAAGCCTCCACTGGAGTATGATTCTATATAATCAGGTGTTGTTGTAATTCATGTAATTTGTATTTCCAGATTCATCATGCTGCTCAAGAAAAATGGGATTAAAAGGGGGGAAATAAAAGAAAAAAAAAAACCAAGCAAATCAACAACAACAAAAATAAAAATGTTTTATTGTATTCCACATTCAGTTTCCACATAGTTCTCTCTCTGGATATGATGGCACTTTCCAACACAATGTCTATTGGAAATGCCTTGAATCACCTCATTGTTGAAAAGAGCTAAGACTTCCCCAGTCTTAACTCCCAAATCCTTAGCTCTTCTGAACTTTCTTTTTATTGTTGAAGGTATTATCATCCAGTCACCCTTGACTCACTATAGACATACAACTTTTCGTCAAAAGTTATATACCTTTCAGCTTTCACAATGGGACAGCTAGCTGGCACAATAGAAAAAAGGTCTTAAATGAGAAACATGTCTTTTCCTGAGTTCAAATATAGTCTCAGACACTACTAGCTGGGCAAATCATTTAACTTTGTTGGTCTCCATTTCCTCATCTATAAAATGAGCTGGAGAAGGAAATGACAAATCAGTATTTCTGCCAAGAAAACTTCAGAGGGGATCATGAAGAGTCAGAAACTACTGAACAAGAAAAATCTTCATAACAGCTCTCCTATGTGTCCTTTTCTCTCTACTTCCATAGCCACCATTTTGGTTCAGGATTTCACCATCTTTTACCTAGGTTATTGCAAAAATCTCCTGACTAGTCTCCCCTCCTTAGGCTTCCTATTCCAGTACATTTAACACAACACTGTTAAAGTAATTTTCCTAAAACATAGGTCCAACCATGTCAACCCCTTACTTAGTAAACTCCAGTGGCTTTTTTATTACTTCCAGGATCAAAAATAAACTCTTTCATGGCATTTAATACTATTCATGAATTAGTTTCTTTTTAACTTTAAAATCTTTTTACACTTAACTCTCCTCCTTCTATTTCATGATCCAGCTACATTGGTTGGTTCAATTTTCATTGCTTGCATATAACCCCTCCCTCATCTCTGGGCTTTTGCTCTGTTTCTAATGTCTGCAATGGTCTCCGTCATCCCTTTTTGTTTCTCTGGTTTTTAAAAAGTTTCTTCTCAAATTCTAACTCGTCCAGGAAACCTTTTCCCAATTCAAAATATTTATAACTCTGATAGAGAGGTGATATTTTCAGAGTACAAAATAAGACATATATTTTTTTTTTGGAAGGGACAAGGCCAAAGTGGGAATTTGGTTTGCTTTACTTTAAATGTTTGTGATGGGGGTTTTGTTTTCCTTTTTTTCTCATTTTGGAGTGGGAGGATGAGAAGATGGACTTGAAAATAAAAATTTAATTTAAAAAGGAATGCACTAATGTACTTGATGACAGGAAATACTATTACCTTTCTTCATATACCCAGTGTTTAGTAGCACAGTATCTGGAACATGGTGTTAATAAATATTTTTGGTAGATTGATTAAATAATCTCTAACATTTATTCAGTGTTGTTTCACTTATATCTCACAGGATGTTCAGAGGAACCTTCAAGATTTGTAGGAAAGGAGAGACATTATTTTACAGATGAAGAAACTGAGTCTTGATGACTTCTAGTCAAAGTTACTTGGCTCCCTATCTTAGGACAGGATCAGCTACAATAAATGTGTCGAAAAATACAGGATCATAGATCATAACATTAAGATCTGAGAAGGAACTAATCCAGAATTCTTATTTTTACAGGAAGAATATGAAATCCAGAGAAGTGATGTTCAAGTAAAATGAAAAGTATATGTGGCAGGGCAGTGAGAAATTATAGTGAGAACAGGGCAGTTCTTGTAATCAAAATACTCAGGTTATTAAACTGTTTTGCACCTCTAGAGAGGCTCCTCTATAGAAAATGTCTTTTCTTTTATGGAACAGATATAAGAATAATTGCACTCAGACCCCACTAGGTGGCAGAGTGGATAGAGCCCAGTCCCTGGAGCCAGGAGGACCTAAATTCAAATTTGACCTCAGACAGTTACTGATTGCATGATCCTGGGCAAGTCACTTAAATCTGATTGCTCCCTCCCTAATAATATCATGTTATATAATTATAACTTTATTATAATTACATAATAATAATAATTGCATTCCCTGTCTTGCAGCAAAGATCTGAGAAAATTGATTCTTGAATCTGAAAGCCTCCTAGAAATGTGTGTTATTATTATATATAATACAGTCCTTTTTTATCCAGAACTGGAATTTCCTTCATTAAGGCTGATTGACAACTATTTTGCAATTTATAGTCTTAAAAAGTTGCCCAGAGCACTGAACAATTCATAATAATAATAGCTAACATTTATATAGTGCTTATTCTGTATGTCACAGACTGTGCTAATGGCTTTATAAATATCTTATTTAATAATAATAATAGCTAACATTTACATAGCACTCACTATGTGCCAGGCACTGTGCTAAGAGCTTTACAATTATTATTTCACTTTATTCTCACAAAGTCCTGGGAGATAGGATAGTAATATCCCCATTTTACTGGTGAAGAAAAGGAGGCAGAGGTTAAGTGACTTGACTAGGATTATAGAGCTAGGAAATGTCAGAGGTGAGACTTAAAGACAAGCCTCGCTTTTCATTCATGATGCCACTTTGTCTTTCATTATACAACTACACATATATAATATGTGTGTATAAAACACATACGGGGCTTAAAAAAAAGAAAGAAAAGAAAAGAAACTTGTTTCTGGCACTGTAACTTAAAAGTCACAAAGGTAATGACAGCTTTGACACTTTTGGGAAAAAGTTATTATAAATTACCATAGGAGCTGAAGAAAACAAGAAAAATGTGTTATTTTATGACTCAGAGCAATTAATAATGGAATTCTGGGAAAAGAAAAACTGAAATAAATTTCTAATATTTAAATCTCTGCTGCTTACTATCTGTGTGAGCTTTTACAAATCACTGAATTTCTCTGAGTCTCAAGGTTCTCCTCATATATAACCTAGAAGGTCCCTTCCAACTCTCAGTTCATAATTTTGGATTGATGAACATATGACCTGTCCTCATATTACCAAATTTGAATTGACTACTCATCTGAACATGTTCAAAACTAAAAGAAATGACAAGCAGGATAATACAAGCTATATTTTGTAATAAGATCAAAAGAAGGAAAATGTGTATGAGTATGAGTTTTTTTAGAAATTACTGGGTAATGAGTAGAAATTACTGAAAGGCACATTTAGGGTTGAGGTAAGGAAAAAAATTTCCTAACAATTATCAGTATTGTCGTTTCGGTCATATCTGACTCTTCATGACCCAATTTGGAGTTTTCTTGGTAAAGATACTAGAGTACTTTGCCATTTCCTTCTCCAGCTCATTTTACAGATGAGGAAACTGAGGCAAGCAGCATTAAGGGACTTGTCTAAAATCACATGGTTAGCAAGTGCCTGAGTTTGAATTTGAATTCAGCAAAATGAGCCTCCCTGACTCCAGGTCTGGTGCTCTATCTAAAATTGGAATCCACTGCCCTCTTCTCTTCTACCTGTTTAAGATTTTTAAGAAGAATAGGTATGACCAAAGCAGATTCTTGTTCTGATTGAAGTTGAACTCTAGAGACTTCCAAGATCATTTCTAACTCTGACAATCTTTGATTCAATTCTGCCCAACACTGCCCTAAATATGATTTTGGGCCAATTTCTTCCCATCTTTGGGACTTAGTTTCCTTACTTTCTTTCCTATAAAACAAAGGAGTTAGTCTCAATAATTCAGTGGACTGAAGATTGACACTGGAGTTGGAAGCCCTGGGTTCAAATCTTGTCTCTCTTACTTTGTATTTGATGTTGGGCAAATCAAATCATGGTCTTCAATTTCCTCATGTATAAAATAAGGAAGCTGAACTAGTTAGTATCTGAAGTTCTCTCTATCTCTTGATCTTTCTAAAATTGCTTTCAACTATGAAATCATTATATTACGAGATTATTATTTTATGTTATGTATATTATATATTATTATGATAAAATTATATAATATTACATATTAATATATTATGAGTGACTAGGCGGTACAGTGGATAAATACAGTGCAAGGTCTGGAATCAACTTTCTAAATTCAAATCTGGTCCCAGACATTTACTAGCTGTAAGACCTGGGCAAGTCACTTAACTGTGTTTCAGTTTCCTCACCTGAAAAATGAGCTGCAGAAAGAAATAGCAAACCCCTCCAGGATCTTTGCCAAGAAAATCCCAACTGAGGTCACAAAGAGTCAGAAAAGACTGACCCACAATTGATGCTATATGCTATATAAAAATATATAAATTTTATATGCTGTGCAATATATTATCATGTTATTTTGATCTGAAATGATTGTGTTCACAAAGTCCTTTAATAATAATCATCAAATCACAGGATCCTAGACCTAGAGTTAGAAGAAAACCAGAGGTCATCTTGTCTAACTTCTTCCTTTTACAGACGAGTATATTGAAGCTTTGGGAAGTTAATTGAGTTGTCTTAAGTAAATGCATACCATGCTTCTCTCTTCACTAAGTCTGTGCCAGGGAAGGTTGTCTCAAGAGGCTTAGCAATTCAGAAATTTGTGAAAGGGTCTCGGGCATGTCATGGCATTTCACTATAATATCTTTTCTTATCCAGTTTAAAGGCTGGGTGTGGGAGAGGTGAAGGCTGGAAGAGGCTGATTCACCCCACTCATATTTCTAATTGCTATGTAAAGTGCCACTTCCCTTGCCTCTCTAGGTTTTAGCCAGGGTGATAAAAGTCCTTGTATGTAAAACACTGACAAATCATTACAGAAATATGTATGGATGTCTAAGAATTGAATGTCAGTTGCAGGCTCCAAACAAGTTGTGTCCAATTCCAACTGTCTGTGGGTCTGAAAGCACCCACTCCTCCATTTCTGGCCACAATCTTCATTCTATGTGCAGCCAGCACTGGGCATAATGAGCTTCATAAATACTTAAGCACAAAAACCAGAGCTAGACTTTAATGTTTGTATAATACTTGAGCCCTTTCCAAAATGCTTTCACATATGTTCTCTAACTGAGGGCTATGAATGAATCCTCTCCATCAGCCCTAGGGAGGAGGGGAAGCATGTCCTTGATTAGAATCTTCTACCTTTCTCACATTGCCTTGCCCAGCTTCAAGCTTTGGGGAATGATTGGAAGAGCAGAACATAAAGCATTGTTTTAAAACTTCATAGTTAAAAAGCAAAGCAAAACCCCACTATATTATATTATGTGAAAAGCAATTGCCCAGCTTCAAACTTTGGTGAATGATTGGAAGAGCAGAACATAAAGTATTGTTTTAAAAGTTCATTGTTAAAAACCACTATACTATATGAAAAATAGTTGCCCAGCTTCAAGCTTTAGTGAATGATTGGAAGAGCAGAACATAAAGTATTGTTTTAAAGCTCATTGTGAACAAACAAAGCAAAACCCCATCATGCTATGTGAACAGCAGTTGGCCAGTTGGTGTTGGAGTAAAGCCTCTAGACTTCTTCCCTCTGGTAGAATCATGGTTAGAAACCCCATTGCCAGAAATTATTGTAAGAGTGGCGTTGAGTTTCTAAGGCATTTTATTATTATTATTTTTTTTTTCCTGAGGCTGGGGTTAAGTGACTTGCCCAGGGTCCCACAGCTAGGAAGTGTTAAGTGTCTGAGACCAGATTTGAACTCAGGTCCTCCTGAATTGAAGGCTGGTGCTCTAACCACTGAACCACCTAGCTGCCCCTCTAAGGTATTTTAAAGAGAAATATGTCACAAAGTGTAAATTCCTAGATGCTCTAAGAAAAGCCGAGCATGAATGGCTTGAATCATCATAACTCGTGGTTCAATCCGTGACATGGTTTTTACATTTTCTGTCTGATGGTAATTATTTTGGACAAATTATGCCATAGAAGCAGACCTCCAGGCAAAAATCTGAAATCGGAATGGGAACAAGACCCTGCAGAAGGTACACTCTCCTGCAATGAGGCTGGTCCATGTGCTTGACAGATGTTTAAGGCTCATCTAGACCCATGATCTCCATCTAGCGGATCATGCTAGCTCATGCTGGACTTGGCTAAAAATAAAGTGACTTCAGCCTGTGCCTTTCATTGCTTTTGCTGCTTCTGAAGAGCCCCTTTGTCTTACTCTAGCTAAGTGTGACTGGTATTCTGTTCCAATGTCCTTTAAAAAATTCAGTTGAATACTGAATCTTATTTTTCCTCATGAATACTTATGATAGTCTCTCTTCCTAAAAGGGATAACCTGGGCCACACACAGCAAGTGACCTTTCCTCTCATAAGACCAGACCTCAAAACCTCCCCATCTCCCAGCTCATTTTTAGAGAGACCTTGCTGTCTAACTGGAGGCATAGTAATCACCAGTTACTCCATGGCTATGTTTCTAAGGGCAGAATTCCTACTATCCTCCTCCTTCTCAGACACTAGCCTAATAGTTATCTAGGGCCATATAAGAAAGGTCGATTTCTTCTGTTCCCCACTATAGTCAGCACACAGGTGGTTAATAAATGCTTCAGGTTGTAAATGAGAAGTCAAAGCCTTTCCTGGAAGGAAGTTGTATTCTCTTAAAATGTAGTTAAACACTTGTTAAAAACAAAAAATCCAGGAGTTATTAAAATAAGGTCAAGTGTAAAGTCAGCCTGGAAGAACCTTTGGGATTCTTCATGAGATGACTTGTCTGTAAGGCCATGGGTTTCTAGAGAGAGGAAAGATTAGTGCCGTATACTCCTCTTTTTGTTTTAGTAATTACCACCAATTTAGGGGGAAGTTGGGTAGTATAGCAGATAGAGCACTGGATCCAGAACCAGGAAGGCCTGAATTCAAATGTGATCTGAGATACTTCTATCTGGGCAAGTCACTTTACCTCTGCCTTGGTTTCCTTATCTGTAAAATGATACTCAGTGATACTTAGTAGTACAATGCTAAGTGATACAGTAGATAAATTACCTGGCCTGGAATCAGGAAGAATCATCTTCCTGAGTTCATGTCTTACCTCAGACACTAGCTGTGTGAATTGAGGCAAGTCACATAACCCTGTTTAACCTCAGTTTCCTCATCTGTAAAATGATCTGGAGAAAGAAATGGCAAACCAATCTAATATCTTTGCCAAGAAAAACTCAAATGAAATCACGAAAAGTTGGACATGACTGAAACTACTCAACAACAACAAAATGGAATAATAATAGCACCTATCTCCCATGAGTTGTTGTGAGGGTAAAATAAGATAATATATGCAAAATACTTAGCACAGTGCCTGGCAAATAGTAGGCACTATATAAATGTTATTGTTATTTAAGAATAATTAGGTGACTTCAGCTTGTACACTCAATTCAACATTGATGCAAGTGATCTTTAAGTAGTTTCAGAAAGACCTTTAAAATCATTGAGATGATTGTAGATTCTCATTGGAAATCAATCCCATGTCTTTGAATCTTCACAAGAAAAAGGACTTTTTCTTGTTCTGATCTGAAGTATCTTAATAGATGTTCCTTCACTTTCAAATTATTTTTCATAACTACTCTAATTAAACTGGGACATACTTTCTTGAATGATTTTACTTATTTATATTGTATCTTATTCTCTAATTGGAAAATGGTCATTTTTATTTCCACAGGTATCATGATGGTGTCTTTAAATGCCATGGTTCCAGTGTGACTTTCTGACTTTTCTCAATGAAAATGAACAGAAGTGACCAAGGAGGAGGAACAGCAGGAAATGCTGGCTCCATGAGGTAGCAAAGATGGAACCTTGTCCAAAGATCCATCACTGTCTTTTCACCAGTCTGCAGAAAGTTTAATAAACATGACTGGGAAAGCAATATGGATAGCACCCTAAAATTGCCTCCATAAGTGAAATCCAATAGTATGTCTGTATGCTGGAGAGCTTGGGGTACAAGCAAAGCTGTTTACTCCTTCAAGGTTGGAGATAGCAGTGAGACCAAACCCTCAAAAAATAAAAGTACTCATAAGACTTTTTAAAGTTTAATGTACAGTATTGTGCCACAGTTCTCTTTTATTGTCCTGACTCAGTTTACCTAATTGTTCTGCCTCAGTTTCCCTAATTGGTTCTGCCTCAGTTTCCTAATTGTTCTGCCTCAATCTCCTTAGTTGCAACCCCCCCCCCTTTCATGAAGACTGATATAACTCAGGGCTATTTGCTCTAAGGTTATAAATTGTCAAAGTGTAAACTCAAAAAGGGGGAATCTAGACTTTCTTTCTATAGTCAGACGCTTTCTTAACCCCCAGATTGTTAGAACTTTTGTCCTACCCCCCAACCTGTCAGAGCCAAGTTGATGGTTCCTGCCTGGAGATTCCCACTCACCAGAGTTTGGATTCTACCCCCCCTGCCTTTGTTTAGCTACTGTGTATAAATATGTCATTGAGAACTTGAATTGGCCTGCTGGATTCTTGGAGATGATAGTCTCATTCAGCCCGGGACCAAACCATGGATTCATTTGGTCCCAGTAAATCTCTCCCTTTAAATAAATTATTAAAAACTCTCTAATCTCTATCTTGCCGCAGTTTCTCCGGCATTACAGTATTAAACATTTTCTCTCTCATTTTCTCAAGTTTAGAAAATCAACAAGACAATAAATCAAGCCCTGATTTGTAACGTTTGCTGATCCTAAGCTATAAAACTAACACTGAAACTTTAATAATCAGCTCTTAAGAGCTGACTCCATCATGCCCCTAGCTGTCTCTCTGGGTCCTAGGGGAACATTCAACAAGTTGTTACGTTTTTGTCTAACACTGTCAGCTCAAGCTTCTGTTCCATTGTGTTCCCCCCAAATTATTTGCCAATTATTATTTTCTCTCTTATATCATTGATACTATTGAGTTGGGAAGGAGGGACCCCCAAAATCCCAGACCGATGTTACAAGGTGTCTCGAAAAAATTTGCAGGCTTGAACATATTTCCTCGTCAAGGGGTGAAGTTTTATTGAAAGCAATGTACACCATTACAAAGCAGACTGAATTCCAAGGGAATCCAGTAAAGAAACAGAACCAAGGAGAGTCATTTTATCCAGCTTCTACCACAGATATGCTAATTCTATGGCTTATGGGCTAGGGAGTTTATCATTGGCATGTTAATCTCCAGATGAATTAAGGGTGATCTCTGAAATTTGATTTTCACTGACCAGATCATCAGTCAGCAATGAACTGACTAGTCTATTCAAAATTGATTAGGTGTAGGAGTTTTCTGAAGCAGACTCCAAAACCAAAAGTTTTCGGATTTCCTATTACATCTATACCTTCTTTGATTATCACTCCATTATCATTTAACCAATTAACATCAATTAGCTCTTTAAAAGGATATTTACTTACAAAATATAACCAAAAAAGGAGTATAATTAGTTCTTAACATCCAGGAGTACATTATCTCTTATACTATCTCGCTCCCTGGGGACACTAGGCTCATACTTAATGTGATTGCTACAAGGATATTACCCTGCCAAATTCACTTCTGAATACATCATGAACAAAGGACAGACTCAATTCCTTATTTGTGGGACTCATCATCACTGGTTTTGGAATTTATCCCCTGCTGGGCGGAGTCCCAGGGCTGTCCTGGCATATTTGGCTTGACTTTCTGAAAATTCTAGCATAGACTCATGGCACTAGATCTCTGGCAGCTTGCTCTGCTAACCTTTTGAAGCTCACAAAGTTGTATCCTGGCCCTTACGTATTCAACATTTGCTCAACTCTCTCAGCAAGAGCAGCACTTGACTTAGGCTTCCATGCTTGCTTTGGGGAAAAGAGTACCAAGAGATCACCTTACATGAACATCACAACAGCTTGAGAGAAAGAAAAGTCCCTGTAGAAGTCTCCTCTTTGGGGTTTTAGGTCTGGCTTATCAGCCAAACAACAGTTATAGCACAACTGTGCATACTCTGAAGTGGAGAGCCTCGAGGGCGCCTCATTGGATGTCATTGTGAATGTCCAGGAGCAGGCTCACCAAGACTTCCCAAGTAGTTCAGCAGCGAGCAGAGCATGCTATATACACCCTCAAAGGATATGGTTCTCATTGCCTAGTGATCTGTTAAAATTTTATAGAGAGACAAATAAAGATATAGATAGAGATATAGATAGATGCACATATATAAATATATAAATATGTATTTATGATTATGGAACATGTGACCCAAGCCTTCTGATTAATGACTATTCATCTCATCTTGCCCCTTCCTGTTATCTCCATTCTACCACATTCACCTTCTCTCCCCAATTTCCTCACTAAGGAAAAACAATAGAATTCTAGCTCTGAGATTAATAATCAAATCATTTCTATCATTCTTGTGAAGAGATGTGTCAATCAATTGTCCTATGGTCCCCAAACACTCCCTCCTTCTTCCCTGTACAAAATATTACTCCCTGTCATCACTTCCTTTTATATATTAATAGTCTTCCCTTATTAGAATATAAACTCTGAGGTCAAGGGCTGTATTGTTCCCTTTTATCTGAATACATCATTATTAACACAGTGCCTGGCACATAGTAAGCACATTATAAATGCTTTTTCATTCATTCATTCATTCTTGTATTAATTTATTCATGGAGCAAGCAGACCAAATATGAAGGGAAGAAGGAGTCATTAGAAAGAATTTCTAGGAGGAAGTAAGTTCGGATCTAGAAGCTGAAGAAGGTTATAGGTACAGATGGTAGAAAGGAGTGAGATGAACATTGGGGAACCCAAAGATCTCTGAGCAGGAAAGAGCAGGTTGTACTAGAAGGGATTTAGAGTAGAGAGATCATTCATGTTAGGGAAGAAAAGAAAAGGGGAAGAGAATTTTTTGGACTTTGAATGCCAAACTGAAGCATTGAGATTTTAAGCAAGAGTCTGTATGGAACCACTTTGAATCTTTAAACAAAAAGGATCAGGATGGAAAAGGTGAAAGTAATTATTTTGGGAAGCTCTGTGGAGGATACCTTCCATCACAAAGAGATTACATATAGTTCAGCTGCCTGACTTAGTACTAACTGTAGCAATGAAAGCCTAGGCTAGAGTATAAGAGGAGAAACAGAGGGGAAGGACCCACCTGAAAGAAGTCTTAAAATAAAAACCAGAGCCACTCTGGGATCATTCAGACAGTAGATATTAAGTGCTTGCTGTATGCAAGACAGTATTCTCATTTCTGAGTGTATTAAAGATAAATATGACATGGACCTTCCTCTCAAGATATTTATGATCTGATAAAATAAAAATGATATTTACAATCTATTAAGATATGAAAAGAAATGGGAGTTAAATATAATTCTTAAGTTTGTGAGTTTCAATTGTGAAATTTTCAATCAATTATAATAAAATGTTTCCTATGTGTAGAGCAGGAAGGTGACATAGTGGATAAAGCTCTGGGTCTGGCGTTAGGAAGACTTATCTTCATGAGTTCAAATCTGAATTGATTCTAGCTATGTGACCCTGGGCAAGTCCCTTAATTCTATTTGCCTTAGTTTCCTCATTTGTAAAAAGAGCTAGAAAAGGAAATGGCAAACAACTCCATATTTTTGCCAGAAAAACAAAACAACAACAACAAAAAACCCTTCAAATAGGGTCATGATGAATCCGACAAGGCTGAGAAAGACTGAACAACAACAAATGTGTTGGACTTTGGAGACTTTCTTTTTCTAACTGGACCTATATTTTATTTCATGTACATAGGAATCTCCCTGTTAAAAATTCCTTTACCAATATGGATCAACACCTTCTCTACAACTTAGTGTTAGAAAGTTATCTGGTGATCCATTCTGATGGACGTGTCTCTCTTCAACAATGAGATGATTCAGACCAGTTCTAATGATGTTGTGATGAAGAGAGCCATCACCCAGAGAAAGGACTGGGGAACTGAGTGTAGTTCACAACACAGCATTTTTACTCTTTTTGTTGTTGTTTGTTGCATTTTATTTTCTTTCTCTTTTTTTCCTGTTTGATTTGATTTTTCTTGTGCAGCAAGATAACTGTATAAATATGTATTGATATATTGGATTTAACATAGTTCTATCATGTTTAACATATATTAGATTACTGGCAATCTAGGGGTGGGGGTGGGGGAAGGAGAGGGAAAATTGGAACACAAGGTTTTGCAAGGGTTAATGTTGAAAAATTACCCATGCATATGTTTTGAAAATAAAAAGCTTTAATAAAATAAAAACAAAGAAAGTTATCTGGATTCTGAAAGATTAAGGGACCTGTCTAGTCAGTGTCATATACTCAATATATGTCAAAGATGGGACTTGAATCCAGGTTTTCCTGACTCTGAAACCAACTCTTTATCCACTATATCACAGTTACTACCTCTTCATAAAGACAAAAATGAAACAATCTCTGCCTTTAAGGAATTTATAATCTATTGAATCCAACTAATTTGATTAATGATATTCAGAGTCTTTCCTATCTCTAGGAAGTTTGATCTTCACACCTCTATTGTGGAATAAGATTTTTTATTTCTTTTTTGTGGAAGGGGAAGAAGCAAGGCAATGAGGGTTATAATTAGCCCAGAGTCACATAGGTAGTCACTGTTTGAGACTGGACTTGAATGCAGATTCTAGAATGGGCACTCTGTCCACTGCGCCATTTAACTGCCCAAGATTTCCTTAGCTCTATTTGGCAATCCGTAGGTAACGTGCCAAGAGCAATACTCCTAAGTGCAACTAAAACAGATTTTTTAAATGCTGTTGGGAAATATTTAATAAAATCAATAAAAATGCAGTAGAACATAGGTAATGTTAAAATGTGGTTTTCTAAGTCAGTATGTGAACTTGGAGGAATCCTTATGTATGGTTTAATGATTGTTTCTATTTGAGTTTGGCACTATTACCCTAGAGCACATGTTTTCCCCATTATCACACAAAAAAGGAGTTCTTTCAACAGCCATACTCAAGGGCACACGAATTCTTGTTCCTGGCATTGTTTTCATTCTTCAACTTGACCCAAAATGTTGTTTCTGGGATGAAATTTCATGATCTTTGTTCAGCCAAGGAATGCATTTTTTCTAAGGAATTTGAAAAACAAACCATCTTATCATTTCTACATTCTTAGAGAGTGGACCAAAATGGAAGTAGATGCTTTATCATGATGACTGCTGTTTAGTTTGTGTGCATGTCAGTGCCACTTTTTAATCAATACAAGACAAAAGGAAGTACTGTAATCCCTGGCAATCCATTTAGATGCAAAGAAATGCATTTAAAATTAGCCATTAATTTAGTGTTAAAGTCTCCGAGACATGCACACATACACTCTACCAACCAAAACAGGAGGAATTTTTAAAAGGCAAAATTTTAAATGCCTACATATTATTCTTATTTACAAATGTAGGGGACTATAAGTAAAGAACACTATAATAATGCTCTTGGTTGATATTTTACTTAGTTTTATTGTATACATACATATAAGAAAATAGTTCAATAAAACTAAATATATACATATATACATATATAAACATACACAACACACACACACATATATATATATATATATTTATACACACACTATTATGAGAGGACCCTCTTTTGAGAAGAGGATTTATGCTGAAGAATGAAGATGATAGAAAAAAGACAATAATTAAAAAGAAAATACATGCATGATGTTTGAAAATACTCAAAATATAACTAATAATAGTATTTATAAGAAGAATATTCATATAATACTTTAAGCTGGCAAAGCACTTTACATACATTATCTCATTTTATGTAACATAAAATGTTGATGTGGCTTGGGCCTTAAATGAAGCTATTTTTGCACACTGGGGAAACTTTAAAGAAAAATCCCATCATTGTGCATTACAGTGGAAAAACTACTGAACAATCAGGTGTGGCACTTGGCTCTACCAGCGCGATCCCTGACAAATCACTTAAGAAATCTGATCCCCTGTTTCTTCATCTGTAACAGAGCAATAACTATATTTGTGTTATTTATCTCACAAGACTATCGTGAGAAAAGTGCCTTATAAAATTTTCAAGTGTTACAAAAATGAAAACTATTAATAGCATTATCACCATTGTCTATGTTATTGCACATAGAAATATGTTTAACTTGGATATGGCTTAAATGTTGCACCAACTTTAATAATTCCTTTGGTCCCCACTAAGGTCAAGCCTTCATTTGCACTTCAAACACCCTGAAGCCCTGGCACTGGGGGCAACAGCAAGTTGTAGCTGCTGGGTAGTAATCTCTAGGAAAGATCAAACAATCAAAAAATACATTCCAGAAACTTGAGCAAACCAGAAACCTCCAGCCTCCCTGAGACAACAGACTCCCTAAGGCTCCCCTTTGATATATTCTGAGTACCCATTAGATTGGAGACCATTTCAGAACTTTAATAAGAAGGCATGTGATCATGAAGATTACTCTGTTAATCAGCAGTCCCAACCTGGCTTCCCTGACTCCAATGAGACTGACCATGAACCCACACAGGTTTGAAAGCCATCCTCGGGTGATTCCTTTTTTTCCTGGTTCTAAAAGATGATGCTTCTGTAATTCAAAAAGCATCAAACCCTCCACCCTCTGCTGGGTCTGCTGCAACCCAGCCTCAGCAGGAAAATAGCACGATTGCCTCTGCTTTGACTGAGAGTCCAGTGAAGGATTTCAGGAGCAAACTGCACATTCATTTCTGGATTTGATCTTCTAGTTTTAATAAGTCTTTTTACCAATCAGATTGGGCCTGATGCTACAGCTTATCTTTTTAGAGAACTGCCTGGGGTATAGAGGGGAATTGAATGGGCATGAGTCAGATGCATTACTGAATCCAAGGTTGGTCCCCTGAACACATGATGCTTCCTTGCAGCCCATTCATGTAAACCAAAGAGTACAAATGTTATCCTATTGCCTGAGTTAATGCACATATTTTTTCAAGTGTGCTTATTTTGTATTATTTTATTTTTATCATTATTTTAAGAAAGGGAAACAAGAGGCTGGTAGATGGCAAAGTAGATAGAACAACTGGCTTTGCAGTTAGGAGGACCCACTGGCTTTTGATACTGTGTGACCCTGACCAAGTCCCTTAACTCTGCCTCCAAAAAAGAAATGGAAACAAGGAGAACATTACTTGTAAGAAACTTTTTGTAGTGTGGGACATTTGCCTGTGAAAATTCTCTTCTGTGTAGAAATTTTTTTCTATTTCTAGAATAGAAAAAATATTCCATTTTTTCTATAGAGCATAAAAGCTCATACACACACAATGTGTTTGTGCACTTTTTGGACACACAAACACACATACACAGAGTCTGTGAAGTGTGTGCCATTCACTATGTTCAGCATTGGCTGATATCTCCAGGGATTCTGACTTAGGCCAAGGAGCTCACAAAGATGAGTTTGAAGTGTTTTTCTTGGCTGTGACTTTTTTTTTTTTTTTTTTTTTGATGGTTGACACCAAACCAGAAACTTGCTTTTTACTTTTTAGAACAAGGGACAATTCTGCTTTAATTTAACCAGGTGAGACCTCATGAAAATAAGTGGTAGCCATTCAACTTGTAAAGAGCCAAATCTACCATCTCCTTTCTAAGGTTACCTAAAGTGAACAGCTCAGGGGCTGGAAAGAAGGCTCAGTCTAGATGCTCTTGAATAGAGCACCTGATCACAGATGGAGCGCTGGAAGGGAATTCAAAGGTCTAACCCTTTTGATTGTTTGATCTTTCCTAGAGATTACTACCCATGCTAAACATGATTAACTGTTGTACAGTCATTGTCCAACTCTTCACAACCCCATTTGGGGTTCTCTTGGCAAAGATACTGATGTGAACTATCTTCCCCTGTCAGAAAGAAGCCCATCTGGCTATTATTAGATATAACCAATTCCAATAACAATATCCTGTTTGAATAGAGTGACTGTGATGATGGAACTCCTTTGGTTATCCTTCAAGCCTCTTTTGATAAGTCTTTTGCCACCAAACAACTTTTGAGATAATGACTAGCATACTTTTAGACAAGACTGGGGGTGGCCAGGTGCATTCCATCTAGCTCTTTGACCCTCCCTCTTGAGTTCTTGACTTTACACCTGGGATATCCTAAGGCTATATTTCTCCTAAGAAAGATCTGGTTATGATGAAGATCTTTGATAAATTCTTTTCAGGACTAATCCCACTTTCTCCTTATCCTGTCAAACTTCTATGGATTTAACCTGCTAGTCAATGGCTTACTCCCACTGCATGGAGTATTTCCTTTCTCTTGGATAATTAATTGTGAGTTCCCCCAGGGAACTAGTTAACTATGCGCTCTCCAACTTTATTTCATATTTGCCACTCCTGGTGCCTATTTTACTTTATTTTTGTCTGTAACCTCTTCCCCTAATTAAACCTGCCTTTTGCCAAAGAGAATGGCCACCGTGAATTTGTCACATAATTATAGGAATTGCTACCCCGAATCCATCAGATACTGGAATGATTTCCATACTCTTCTCCAATTATTTTACAAATGAAGAAACTAGACAAACAGGGTTTAGTGACCTAACCAGGATCACACAGTTAATGACTGAGGCCATATTTGAATTCAGGTCTTCCTGCCTCCAGATCTGGTACTCTACTGCTTCACCTAGCTGCCCTGCTCATTTTATAAATGAGGAAATTTGAGGTGTTTGACCTGCTCAAGGTCACATGTGGAATAAATGGGGGGTGAGGGGGAAATGGGATTTTAAACCAGGACCTATTCTTGCAAATCTAGTGCAAGTGCTGGCAGCTCCCTTCTCAAAGTGTCTGCATGGAATCAAAGGCTCTATATTAGTGTCCACTTTAATATTTAGGATCCATATGACCTGTGAGCAAGTCTTTTCTGACCTTCAGTTTCCTTATCTGCAAAATGGAAATAATAATACTGTATAACTGCTTTGTAAACTTTCAAATGCTATTTAAGTGAGCAATTATTATCTCAATAATCTGAGCTTAACTAGCTTAAATGCAATTCTGTTTCTTTCCCCCCCCCCCCAGAAAGTAAAACAAAAGGGGGGAAGCAGAGGGGTAATTATGAAAACTCAGGAGAGACATGTGTCCTATAACCTCAGAGTCAGAAGGGAACTCAAAATTCTAATCCATCCTGTACTTGGACTAGAATCTTCTTTAAAACAATTTTCCAATATGGTCATCAAGGCCCCCTTTTTGAAGATCTCCAGGAATGAGAAACTCATTGCTTCCAAAAGCCAGTCACTCAACTTTGGGACAGTTTTAATTATTAGGAAACTTCCCCTTACACCTAGTTGAAATTCTGCCCATTGTTTTTAGTTTGGTCTTCTGAACCCAGCAAACAAATTGAATCTCTCTTCCTTATGCCATATTTTCTAATATTTGAAAATAGATATCTCCAAACTAAACATTCCCAATTCCTTCAATTGATCCCTTCTGGTACAGTTTCTAATCTCCTCATCACCTTGGTAGTCCTGGCCCAGATATGTTTTAACCCCCTTTGGTGTTCCCAAAATGTGATCACCAGAATTCAAAACAAGATCCCAGAAATATCCTATCCTGGAACCTTCCTCATTCTAGACACTGGACTCATATTAACATAGTCCTGGAAACTGGGCGTTGGAAATAAAGTATAAAACCTAGGCAGAACAACAAGGGTATGGGAAGCTGAGAAGGGATGCTTTGGTTCCCTCAGGAAGAAATATTTGGTTCCAGGGGGCCACAGTTATCCTTAACCACAGGGACTGCAATACTTGGAATGAAGAATGAGACAGTCCTTAGAATTCCCCTTTTTAATTTGAAGAGAGAAAAAAAAGACAAAATCTAATCATTTGACTTCCCCCTAAGGTTTCTAAGCTACCAGCCTCTTCCAGGAACAGATGGTTCAAATTCGTTTTGGATCAGTAGGGCAGATCCTTCTGAGATGGTCACCAAGACCACAGTGACCTTCTCTGAGCCTTTCCTTCAGCCAAGTTGTATGTTTGTGTATTTATTTGAGTTGTGCCAAGAGATAGGGGCTTTCAGGCAACATCTGGTTCCCAAAGAGTTTTTGATTGTTATCCTCAGCTGAATCATTTCAATCATATGCTTGAAATACAAAACAACCTTTCTTACTTTTTACATTTATTTAAAAAAATGTAAAAATACATTCTATCCCCTTTCCACCTTGTTTTTTTGTATTATAATAGTAAAATCAAGGAGGCAGTTAGGTGGTGCAGTGGATAGAGCACCAGCCCTGAATTCAGGAGGACCCGAGTTCAAATCTGGTCTCAGACACTTAACACTTCCTAGCTGTGTGACCCTGGGCAAGTCACTTAACCCCAGCCTCAGGGGGAAAAAAAAAAAGTAAAATCAAATTCCCCAAATTAACTAATCAGAGACATCTTCAGGTACAAAGAAAAAGCAATCCCTGCAAGGAGAGGACAAGCACACCTGGGAGCCATCCCAACTCCCACCATATGCTCCTGAACCTGGCCAGCTTCCAGCTTGTCCAGGGCTTAAAAGCAAAAGACCCAAGCCTTTTCATTGAATAAACTAAAAGGACATAACCATCCTTGACCAATGGTCACCAATGTTGTCTACAACATTTTCTGCAACTTCACTAACTTCCTGCATTCCAGGGTTCAAGGTCTGGGAATAGGGATCATGTGACTTCCTGAAACCCAAGGCTCAGCTAGGCATATGTGACTTAGACCTAGACTCAGACTTGAGAAATCTCCACCCGATCCCACTCAAAGAGAAATTTTTACAAGCAGTAAACAATAGCAAATTCAAATATGCTGGAGCTACAATTAGAATTTCACAGCACTTGTCAATGGCTACAATAAAAGATCCTGGATCCTGGAATACTATATACTCACAGTCAAAAGGACTAGGGTTAAGCTGAAAATATATACAGCAAAATTAAGTATAATATTGAATGAAAAAATGGACATTCAATATACTGCTAGATTTTCAGGATTTTGTCAGAAACTAACCTGAACTCAATTTAATGTATGGGAGCCACCATCAAAGATTAATTTCTTTTTTTTTTTTTTCCCCCTCTCTGAGGCTGGGGTTAAGTGACTTGCCCAGGGTCACACAGATAGGAAGGGTTATGTGTCTGAGACCAGATTTGAACTCAGGTCCTCCTGAATTCAAGGCTGGTGCTCTAACCACTGAGCCACCTAGCTGTCCCCTGACAAAGATTAATTTCAAGGAACTCAATAAGGACATTTGAAAACTGTTTTTATTCTATACATTGAAATGTAAACTATGTATGTAAGGTTGACATTAGTAACTGGGTATCCAGAAAAAAGATTGGAGTAGATAGAGCTCAGTATGATGGGACTTTGAAAAGCAAAATCATGCAGGAAAAGGGAAAAAAACAATAATCATGATGTTCATTGATAATGAGGTTTATTTTTCAAAACATATGCATGGGTAATTCTGCAACATCAGCCCTTGCAAAACTTGTGTTCTAGTTGTTACCCTCCTTCTTCCACTCCTCTCCCTTAGGTGGCAAGTAGTCCAATATATATTAAACATGGTAGAAATATATGCTAAATCCAACATGTATATACATATTTATACTATTATCTTGCTGTACAAGAAAAGTCAAATCAAACCAGAAAAGAAAATGAAGAAGAAAATGAAATGTAAGCAAACAACAACAAAAAGAATGAGAATGCTATGTTGTGAACTACACTTAGTTCCCACGGTCCTCTCTCTGGGTGTAGCTGGTTCTTCTAAGGTGTTGGATTTTATGAAGTGCTTTTTCTGCATCTATTGAGATAATCATGGTTTTTATTAGTTTGGTTATTGATATAGTCAATTATGCTAATAGTTTTCCTGATATTGAACCAGCCCTGCATTCCTAGTATAAATTCTACTTGGTCATGCTGTATTATCCTAGAGATGACTTTCTGTAATCTTTTTGCTAATATTTTCTTTAAGATTTTTGCATCTATATTCATTAGAGAAATTGTTCTATAATTTTATTTCTCTGTTTTCATCCTACCTGGATCAATACCATGTCTATGTCATAAAAGGAATTTGGTAGGAGTCCTTCTTTCCCTATTTTTTCAAATACTTTGTATAGCATTGGAGTTAATTGTTCTTTAAAAGTTTGGTAGCATGCACATGTAAATCCATCTGGTCCTGGGATTTTTTTCTTTAGGGAGTTGATTAATAGTTTGTTCTATTTATTTTTCTAAAATGGGACTATTTAAGTAATTTATTTCCTCTTCTGCTACTCTGAGCAGTCTATATTTTTGTAAGTATTCCTTCATTTCACTTAAGTTATCAAATTTATTGGCATAAAGTTGGATAAAATAAGTGCTCCTTATTGCTCTAATTTCCTCTTCATTGGTGGAAAGTTTTCCTTTTTCATTTTTGAAACTAACAATTTGATTTTCCTCTTCCTTTTTCTAATCAAATTAACTAAGATTTATCTACTTTGTTAGTTTTTTCATAAAATCAACTCTTAGTTTTATTTATTAATTAAATAGTTTTTTTAAAAAATTTTCAATTTTATTAATTTAAACTTTAGTATTTAACTGGGGTATTTTAATTTTTTTCCCTAGCTTTTTTTAGTTGCAAGTCTAATTCATTGATCTTCTCTTTCTCTATTTTATACAAGTATGCATCTAGAGAAACAAAATTTCCCCTAATAACTGCTTTGGCTGCATCTCACAAATTCTGGTATGTTGTCTCATTGTCATTCTCTTGTATGAAATTATTGTGTCTATGATTTGCTGTTTCACCCATCCATTCTTTAGAATGAGTTTATCAGTTCCCAACTGATTTTTAGTCTATTTTCCCCTGGCCTTTTATTGAATGTAATTTTTATTGCATTGTGATCTGAAAAAAAATGCATTTACTATTTCTGTCTTTGTGCATTTGATTTTGAGGTCTTTATGCCTTAATATATGATCTATTTTTGTATAGGTTCCATGAAGTGCCAAGAAAAAATGTACTCCTTTCTATTACCTTTCAATTTTTTTCCAAAAACCTATCATATCTAACTTTTCTAATATTCTATTTACCTCTTTAACTTCTTTCTTATTTATTTTGTGGTTCAATTTACCTAGTTCTGAGAGAGCAAGGTTGAGATCCCCCACTATTATAGTTTTGCTATATTTATTTCATCTTACAGCTCTCTTAACTTCTTTAGAAATTTAGATGCTATGCCACTTGGTGCTTATATTTTTATTATTGATATTTCATTATCTATGGTATCCTTTAGCAAGTTAAGATTTCCTTCTTTTAATTAGTTCTATTTTTGCTTTTGTTTGAGCTGAGGTCATGATGGCTACCCCTGCTTTTTTTTTTTTTTTTTTTTTTTTTTTTACTTTGCCTGAAGCATAATAGATTCTGCTCCAGCTTTTTAGTTTATTCTGTATATAACACTCTGCTTTAAATGTGTTTCTTATAAACAATATATTGTAGGGTTCTGGCTTTAAATCCAGTCTGCTATCTACTTCCATTTTATGGGAGAATTCACCCAATTCACATTCACAGTTAAAACGACTAATTCTGTATTTCCCACCATCTTATTTACCCCAATTAGGCTTTTCTCTTTCCTTTCTCCCTTTTCTTCCTCTCCAGTATTTTGCTTATGAGCTCCATTTGCCTCAAGGAGCTCTCCCCCTTTATAGCCCCTCCTCCTTTCTTACATCTTTCCCCTACTATTTCTCTTTTCCCTTCTATTAGCCTCCCCCTTTCCTTTTCCTCCCCTCCAACTTCCTTATAAGGTGAGAGAAGTTTCTCTGTGAAACCAAATATGTCTGATGAGAATAAATTCACAAAATGTTCATCCCCTTCCCTTCTTTCCTTCAATTACAATAGGTTTATTTTTTTTGCCTCTTCATGAGATGTAATTTCCCTCATTTTACCTCCCCCTTTCCCTTTTTCCAGTACAATCCCCTTTCCACCTCATTTTTAAAAATGTTATAATAGTAAAATCAAATTATACATGCACTCTTTATGTATACCCATAACAGAGATATAGTTGTCAAGAGTTCTTTTCTTTTTACCTTTTTATGCTTCTCTTGAGTTCCGTATTTGGAGATCAATTTTTTTTTTTGTTTAGCTCTGGTCTTTTCATTAGAAATACATGAAATTCACCTGTTTCATTAAATGTCCATCCTCTTCCTTGAAAGAAAATGCTCAAGCAATGAACTGAACCAATTATGCCCAGTGATGGGCATAGATATGGGATATGACTATGAACCACTACATAGAATTCCTAATACCCCTATTTTTGTCTGCCTGCATTTTTTATTTCTTTCACAGGCTAATTGTACTTTCAAAGTCCAATTCTTTTTGTACAACAAAATAGCTGTTTGGACACACACACACACACACACACACACACATATATATATATATATATATATATATATATAGTATTTAATTTATACTTTAACATATGTAACATGTATTGATGTATTGGTCAACCTGCCATCTGGGGGAGGGGGGTGCGGGGAAGGAGGGGGAAAAATTGGAACAAAAGGCTTGGCAATTGTCAGTGCTATAAAATTACCCATGTATATATCTTGTAAATAAAAAGCTATAATTAAAAAAAAAAAAGAAAGAAAAGAAAATACTCAGTTTAGAGGGGTAGTTTATTCTTGGCTGCATTCCAAATTCCTTTTCCTTTCAGAATATCAGATTCCAGGCCCTTCTACTCTTTAAGGTGGAAGGTGCTGGGTCCTGGGTAATTCTTAATGTGGCTTCTTAGTATTTGAATGGTTTCTTTCTGGCTGTTTGTAATATTTTTTCCTTGGCCCAATAGTTCTGAAAATTAGCCACGATATTTCTTGGTTTAGATTCTCTTGCAGGAGGTTATTGGTGAATTCTTTCAATGACTATTTTACCTTCTAATTCTAAGACATTGGAACACTTCTCTTTGATCTTGTAAAATAATGTCTAGGTTCTTTTTTTCATTATGGTTTTCAGGAAATCCAATAATCCTTAGATTGTCTCTCCTAGATCTATTTTCCACATCAGTTGTTTTCCCAAGTAGGTATTTTACATTTTCTTCTACTTTTTTCAGTTTTTAAAATTTTGTTTGACTGATTCCTTATATCTCAGTGAGTCATTCATATCCATTTGTTCAGTTCTGATTTTTACTGAATTATTTTCTTAATTTGCCTTTTAAAATTCTTTTTGTATTTGGCCAATTAAATTTTTAGATGTGTTGTTTTGTTCAATAACTTTTTTTCCCCATTTCACAAATTCTGTTTTTCAGGGAGTTGTTTTCTTTTTCTATTTCCATTTTCCAATAGTCAAATCTATTTTGTAAGGTGTTATATGCTTTTTTTGTTTCACTAAATCTATTTTGTAAGGAGTTTTTTTTTTTTTATTTTCAGATAATCTCTGTGTTTCCTTTTCCAAACAATCTTGCAAAGTTCTCATTTCTTTTCCCCATTTTTCTTCTTGCTCTCCTTTAAGATCCTTTTTAATTTCTTCCAAGAGAGCTTTATGAGGTGAGGACTGATTTATATTACCCCTTGGAGCTTCATCTGGAGACAATTTCCTTTTAGTGACTTCAGAGTTTGAAATCTATTCTTCTCTTTCACCATAAAAACTATCTATGGTCAGAGTTCTTTTTTGTTCATTTTTTTTTAAAGTTGAAGTCTGCTTTTAGGACAAGAAAGAGATTGTCCAAGCTTCCTTTACAAGCAGCAATGGCTGCACTGAGTCAATGCTGACTGACTTTCCGTGCATGGCCAGGATCCATGAAATTCTGGTGTTTGGGGGTTCATTATTTACCTTTTGTGTTTGTGTTGGATGTTTTATAACTTCTCTGCTGATCAGCCAACACTGCTGTAGATTCTTTCCTATAGATTCTCCAGCATGTGGAGCCCATACCACCCTGCATTATGTGCTGTCTACCCTCAGTGTCTGTGCTCAGTGTGCTTGTGCTTGGTCAGCCTCCCTCTGTGCCTGATTGAAATAGACATTTTCTGGAGATCTTCAAAATTATCTGGTAATTTGTTACACTCCCGATATTTGTGGGTTTTGTCAGTCCAGTAATAATCCAGAGGATGGATTTGCTAGCTAGTCTGAGTGTTGTGAGAAGAGCTTAGAAAAAGATGTGTGTCCTCTCTACCATTTTGGCTCTGCCCCAGCTAGTATCTCTAGTATTATTTTTTGCATTATTGTGTTAAGGTTCTCTTTTTGGTCACAACTAGATTTTTTTTTCTTTTTCCAGGTCTTCAGTAGCTGAGGTTTCGGAAGAGAAAATAGAGATAATACTGTTGGCTTGTCCTTTAACTCAGTTTCCTCCTTTTTCAAATGATCTGGAGAAGGAAATAGCAGACCACTCCAGTAGTTATACAAAGAAAACTCCAAATGAGGTCAAAAAGAGTTGAATATAACTGAAAATGACTGAACAAAAAAAGTAATTGGGATAAGACCTCTATTTAATAAAGATAGCTGGGAAAAATGGAAAACAGTCTAGCAGAAAACAGGTTTAGATTAACATGTCATGCTTCCAGCCAAGATGGCGGCGTGGAGGAAGACAGCTGCTTGAGCTCTGCGTTTTCTCTCAGAATTTACTTCATGACAAGCCTCAGAATTAATGCTTGACCAGAAAAGAAACCCACAAATAATCACCAACAGAAGACATCCTTGAAATTCACCAGAGAAGGTCTGTGTTTGCTTGGGGGAGGGGATGAACAGACTGGACGCAGACTGAGGGCAAACAGCCAGAGTGAGGCAGGCAGTTCACACTGCTCAGACCGAGGAGGGAGGGATGCGATCTCTGCCGTTTCTGTGGAAGGACCTTTACCCCAGTGTGGATATTCCATCTAAGCAGCAAGCCAGGATCAGCAGAGAAGGTGTAAACACTGTAGGTAAAGAATAAAACTCCCAAAAGCTAGCATCTCTCTGGACTAGTCACCCCCACCCTCACCCGGAGTGACTCAGTCCTTTCTTAGAGCCTCAGAGCGCAGACCCAGCAAGCAGCCATTGCTGTCCTGTTAGTGCCTCACTGCTGTCTCCCGCAGTCTGTAGAGGAAGCCCAGTAACACTATCCAGCCCCATCTCCCCCCAGAAACAGACCAATTGTTTCTCTTGTCAATTTGTTTTCTTAGATTCCCACTCTGACAAAATGAACAAAAAATTTAAAAGGGCTCTAACCATTGACAGCTTCTCTATTGGATAGAGAGCAGACTTCAAACCCTGAGGAGATTAAAAGCAGACTGTCTCCAGAGGAATCCCCTAAGGGGGATATGATCTGCTCCTCAATATACAAGAATCTCATAGAGGACATCAAAAAGGCTCTCAAGAAAAAAACAATTCAGATATGGAGGAGCCACAATAGCAGCATCCACATTAAAGGAACGAAGGGCCTGGAATATGATATTCCAAAAGGCTAAGGAACTTGATATGCAGCCAAGAATAACTTACCCAGCAAAAATGAGCATCGTTTTCCAGGGAAGAAGATGGACATTTATTGAAATAAATGAATTCCATCTATTCTTAATGAAAAAAACAGATTTACACAAAATGTTTGGTCTTTAAATACAGAACTCAAGAGATTTCTAAAAAAGGTGAAAAGAAATCTTGAGAACTATATTTCTGCCATAAAGATATGTAAAGAACATATGTATAATTTGTCCTAGAAACTAGAGGTGGAAAGGAAATTATATCATAAAAAAGGGTAAAGTGTGGTACTACATCTCATGAAGAGGCAAAGGTAACCTATTATATCTGAGAGAAAGAAAGGAGGGAGATGAACATAGTGTGTATCAATAGACATATTCGATTTATGGTGAAACTTCTTCCACTTCATTGAAAAGTGGGAGGGAAGGAGTAAGCAAAGGGGAAGGGAAAACAGAAATTGTGAGGAAAAGGGGTAAAATAAGGGGAGGAACTTTAAAGTGGGGAAGGGATACTAAAAAGGTAGGGCTGTGATAAGCAAATGCAAGGGATAATGTTATAAAAAATTACCTATGCATATGTACTGTCAAAAAATGTTATAATTATAAAATTAATTTTAAAAAACAGATTAACATCTGATTCCATAGACTAAGGTAAACTCCAAAGAGCTATTTGGCAACTTTGAAAGGTCATATCATAGACATATTAGAAGAACACGGAAATATCTTTTACAACTATGGATAGGAAAGAATACATGAACAAAAAAGAAACAGATTACAAATAATAATAGAGGTGATTTTAATAAGTCAAACTTAAAACATTTTATACAAATAAACTCAAGGCAGTTAAAATTAGAAGGGAAAAGATTAGAAAAAATATTTGTGGCAAGTTTCTCCCCCAAAGAATTGATATCCAAGATATTTAAATACATAACAATAAAAATTATTCCCAATAGATAAATAGTAAAAGAATATGACCAGAAAGTTCCCAAAAGAAGACATACAAATTATCAACAGCCATATGAAAATACTGTCAAATCACAAACAATTAGAGAAATTCAAATTAAAATAATTTTGAGGCTCCCTTTTATTTCTATTAGATTTTTAAAGACTAAAGGACAGGAAAATGACATTTGCTGGAAATAAGGGAAAACCTGCATACTAATACACTGCTGATAGAATTGTGAATTTCTTCAATCATTCTGAAAGCTTCTAAATTCACCAAACTGTATATATCCTTTAACTCAGTTAAAATGTTACTATCCTTATGTCCCAAGGAAATCAAAAAGAGAAGAGACCCATCCCTAAAAGAGTATTTAAAATCATTTTTTTTGTTATAGCAAAGGCCTGAAGACTAAGAGTTGCCCATCAATTGGGATGGTGATGGTGGCTGAATAGGTTTTGAAATCAATGTAAAGAGATAAATGGATCTAATTATTGTATCCTAAGAAATAATGAAATGAGTGGATTTAAAGAAACCTTGAAGAATCTATGTGAGCTGTTACAAAGTAAAATGATTAGGGGAAGCATAACTATATATATATATATATATGTGTGTGTGTGTGTGTGTGTGTGTGTGTGTGTGTGTGTGTGTGTGTGTGTGTATGTGTGTGTGTATATATATGTATATATGTATACAAATATATATACAAATTTGTCTTGAATGCAAATGAAAATAGAAAGGAAAAAAGCTACCATGTACATAGAAGATCATATATTTTCAATTCAAGAAAACCTGTATAAAAATACTGCACAGTGTTTTCAAAGCTTCTCAGTTTTTCTTTGTTTCCATATTTGTTTTCTTTCATTCTCTGCTGTGCAGTTTTTACTTTATTTTTCCCCTCCATCCAACTGTCATCCTGAGAAAGGCTATAATTAAACATGGATAAGTAGGCATAAATACTGATATTTATAAAAATACACCTATGCATTCATACACACACACACACACACACACACACACACACACATATATATATATATATACATATATATACATATATATATATATATATATATATATATAAAGAACATTCCAAATAAAAACAACTTTGAAAGATTTAAAGAACTATATTCTATGTAGTGAACAGCCTTGATTCATTCCAAAAGACTGATCCTATAGATTCAAAATGAAAAAATGAAATACATTTTTAGACATGGACAATGTGGGAAGTTTATTTTTCCAATTACATATATATAGAGAGAGGGTTTTTTTTTTTTCCAAATTTGGAGGAGTTGAAGGGAGAAGGTGGATGAATGATAGGATTGTCTCTTCACCAAAAAGGAGGAAGAAGAAGAGGATGAGGAGAAGAAAAAGGAGGAGGAGGAAGAGGAGGAGGAAGGGGGAAGAGGAAGAGGAGGAAGAGGAGGAGGAGGGAAGGGGGAAGAAGAAGAAGGAAAAGAAGAAGAAAAAGGAAAAAGGCAACAAAGCACTTTTTCAAAAATGTATAGAACAGAAGGAAATCCAGAAGGAAACATAGAGAAACATGATTGTTTTACAAATCACATGTTGAATTTGTATAGATTCTGAAGGAAAACCAAGCTGCTTTTAACATAGATTTGTGGTTTCATAAGCACTTCTTTTGTTTTTGTTCTGGTTTGTATATGGAATTGACTGACTGAATGAATGAAAGTACACATATTAAGGACTTATTACATGCCAAGTACTGTGCTAAATGTGCTGGGATACAAATAGAAAAGCAAGACAGTTTCTGCTCTCAAGGATCTCACTTTCTCTAGTGGGATGATAATACATGAACGTGGTTTTAGCTGCAAGTCATGATCCTTAGAATGCATTAGCAAAGCAGATGGTAATGATTCTCTTTTAATGTAATTTCCAGTGTCAGACTATATATATATATTTTTTAAAAATAGTATTTTATTTTTCCAAAAGAGTTTTCAACATTCACTTTTGCAAAGATAGTTTTCAACACTCACCTTTGCAAAACCTTGATCTCCAAATTTTTCTTGAATGCAAATGAAAATAGAAAGGAAAAAAAGCTACCAGGTACACAGAAGATCATATATTTTCATTTCAAGAAAACCTGTATGAAAATACTGCACAGTGTTTTCAAAGCTTCTCAGTTTTTCTTTGTTTCCATATTTGTTTTCTTTCATTCTCTGCTGTGCAGTTTTTACTTTATTTTTCCCCTCCATCCTACTGCCATCCTGAGAAAGGCTATAATTAAACATGGATAAGTAGGCATAAATGCTGATATTTATAAAAATACACCTATGCATTCATACACATATGTAAGATGGAACTATGCTTTATTTCTTCCTACCATCTGTTTCTATGAAGGTAAATAGCATCTTCCTTCATAAGTTCAAGTCTTTCAGTGTTTTTCTAAATCAATCAGTTCATCGTTTCTTACACTACAGCAATATTCCAACTAGATCACATTCTATCTGAGAGTTCATCTACGAAAGTTTTCCCCAAAATTTTCTGCATTCTTTCTATTCTTGGCTACATAGGTTTTATTTATGCAAGAAAATTTTAATTTAAAATAATTGAAATTATCCTTTTTACACTTCAGTAATGCTTTCATCTTATAATATAGTTTAAAGTCTGATGCTCTTGAATGTATTTCCTTTTTATTTTTCTCCCAGTTTCTTTGAAGTTCTTGACCTTTTGTTCTTCCAAATGAACTTTGATATTATTTTTCCTAACTCAATAAAATAATTTATAACCTGACTTCTTAAAATGCATGATACTTCTGAGAATTTCGTGATCACCCAACAAAAAAAGATCTTTTAAACCAAATCACATAGCTTTCTTCATCCAAAACAAAAGGAAATTTCAAAAACCCATTATATATCAGAGGGCAAAAAGATTAAAATGGCTATTTTTGGTACATATAAAAAAACTCTCAGAGATTATTTGGCAATAAGAATCCAATGGCTAATCTAGAATTTGAATCTGTAGCTCCAGAGGCCTTACTCATTTTGCAATAAAGTCTCCCTACCTATTTCCCCATAAAATTATTTACAAAAACACTTTTTTTTCTAAAGTGACTACAAGAAGAAGATTTTTTTACTTTAAAAGAAAACAGTACTTGGGAGCTAGAGGATCTACTTAAGCTAGAGTTACTTATTAACTATGTGATCGTGAGCAAATCACTTTATTTCTCTGGTTCTCAATTTCTCATCTGTAAAATAAGGTCACTGAAGGTTTTGAACATGGGAGGCTAAAGGAGTAATGGGATATAGTTAGAAAAAGCGAAGTTTGAAGAATGAGCTGATTTAGGGGAAAGATAATAAACTGATTTGAAACCACATTGAGTTTGAGGTGCTAATGGACATCTAGATAGAAGTGTCCTGTAGATGGCTGATAGTGGCTCTGTAGCTTAGAATGGTAAGGCCAGCTAGGTGGCTAGGCCAGCTAGGTGGCACAGAGGGTAGAACACTGAGCTAGGAATCAGTAAGACTTGTCTTTCTGAGTTAATGATCAGACACAGTTGTATGACCCTGGGCAAGTCACTTAACTCTGCCTCAGTTTCCTCATTGTAAAATAAGCTGGAGAAGGAAATGGTAAACCACTCTAATAAAAATCCTAAATGGGGTCATGAAGAATTGGCCATGACTGAAATGACTGAACAAAACCAAAAACGATCAAAAATTAGACTAGAAATGAGGGTGGAGACGTAGATTTGGTAGTCATTCACTAAAGGTGAGAGGAATTAGGAAAAGATGCTTACCATTCCCAGTGGACTGAGTCAAAAAAAAAAAAAAAAAAAAGGAAAAGTGAGTCAAGGATTAGAATTTTAGGAAATAACCATTTCAAGAGATTGGGAAGAATGAGGAGCCAGAGGAAGAGACAAAGAAGGGTTATTTAAAAGGCAATAGGATAATTAAGAGGGTATGGATCCTGTGAAGCTAAAGGACTTTTTTTTTGCCATCTAGAAGTAAAACTCATCTACTTTCATCTATGGGTCAGGGGGAAGAGTGCTGGATTTGGAGTCAGAGAACCTGGCTCAGCCGCTTACCTCTGTGATCTTGGTAAATCATCTCATCTCCTTAGAAGTTGGTTTTCACATAGTAAAATGATAGGATTGGACCAGAAAGAGAAAGTTTCCTTCCAGTTCTAAATCTATGATCTTACGGTCTCCTAAATTCCTCACATGTATAAGCCATCTTTATTGGTAATTTCATTTTTTGGTATCTTATCTTAGAATAGTCATTGATTCAAAGTGTTTATTCTAAATTGTGGTATATAAATATTATGGAATATTATTGTTCTGTAAGAAACGACCAGCAGGATGATTTCAGAAAGGCCTGGAGAGACTTACATCAACTGATGCTGAGCAGGACCAGGAGATAACATTGTATACTTCAACAACAATACTATGTGATGATCAATTCTGATGGATGTGGCCCTCTCCAACAATGAGATGAACAAAATCAGTTCCAATAGAGCAGTAATGAACTGAACCAGCTACACCCAGCAAAAGAACTCTGGGAGATGACTATGAACCACTACATAGAATTCCCAATCCCTCTATTTTTGTCTGCTTGCCTTTTTGATTTCCTTCACAGGCTAATGGTACACTGTTTCAAAGTCTGATTCTTTTTGTACAGCAAAATAACTGTATGGACATGTATATATATATTGTATTTAACTTATACTTTAACATATTTAACATGTATTGGTCAACCTGCCATATGGGGGAGGGAGTGGGGGGAAGGAGGGGAAAAGTTGGAACAAAAGGTTTTGCAGTTCTCAATGCTGAAAAAATTACCCATGCATATATCTTGTAAATAAAAACCTATTGAAAAAAGCAAAAAACCAAAGTATTTATTCTTTATAAACTTAATAATCTGATTCCTTAATCTTATAAGCAAGAAAGTTGAGATTTGAGGAAAATTCAGTAGATGTTTCAAACACAGCAAAAACAATATAGAGTCTCCATAAATATTAAATAATTGAAATGTTTCCCTTTGGAAATATACTTTTTTTCTATCTTACTAAGTTTTTTGAAGAAATAGTGCTATGTGAATTTCATAGAGAGATAAATATATTTTCAACATTTCTGCGGAAATGAGATCCCACTGATATAGGTACTCCCTCTGCTGGTGGAGATTACACATCATCACATGTGATTTCTTCAAAGACCTAACAAACATGCTGGCAGGACTATTCCTTAGATAATTTAATAATTTGTGCCTATGTTTGGCATAGTTTGCCCATCTTTTACCTCTTATTCTCCTTTTAAACTCATACATTTCCTGATTTGCCTTATTTGACTCAGTCAGTCAGTAAATATTTATTAAACACTTAATATATACTAGTCACTATACTAAATTCTGGAGACACAAAAGAAAGCAAAAAATAGTCCATGACCTTAAGGAAATAATCTAATGTCAGAGACCATAAGCAAACAAATATATACAAACAAGTTATAGAGAGGATAAATTGGAAATAACTAAAAGAGGGAAAGCACTGGAATTAAGAGGGATTAGATAAAGCTTCCTGTAAAGACTGAGACTTTAGCTGAGACTTAAAGGAAATCAGAGAAGCTAAGAGGAGGAAATGAGTAAAAGTATTCTAGACTTGGGAACAGCCTGAGAAAATGCCCTTGTGCTACTTCTTGCAAATGTGTTGTCATTGGAGATATATAATATACAATTTCCATTCAAATGAACATGCCTTCCACATATACTTTATACATTGGTATATGAAGACAACAATGAAATTGTCCTTGCTTTAAGAGAGCCTACAATTGTGCTGGAACAAACCAATATATGGATATATGGAAATATATATTTGAAAAATATTTTTAAAAATAGATTTTAAAATTTATATTTAAAATAGAAAATTCAAAAATATTTAAATGTATTTTAAAACCAATATATGTATATGTAAGCACATTTTTAAATTTATATTTTAAAATAGAAAAATTTAAAATTAACATAAAATATAAATGTATATTTAAAATATTTTTTAAAAAATAAATCTATTTGAGGTTGGCATGGGGCAAACTGTAAAAGATGGCATATGGGCATTTTGAAGGAAGCTAAGGATCTAAAAGATAGAGATGAAAAGGAAAAGCATTTCTAATAAGCACACGGTTACAGATATGAGTCAGGGAATGCTATGTACAGGGAAAATCATCTGGTCAGTTTGTCTGGAACATAGATTATATGAAAGAGAGCAATGTCCAACAAGACTGGAGACAGATTGTGAAGAGAATTAAATGTCAGGGAGAACAGTTTCACTGTAGACAATAGGGAGCCAAGGCAATCACTTTCAAAATGGATGATTAAATCTTTGCTTCAAAAAGGTTATTTGGAGGCAGGATATCAATTAAGAGTCTATTGCAATAATCCAAGTGAGAGTTCTTGTACAAGGTTAAGGACTATGATAATAGAGGGAAGGGAAGGCCTCTAGAGATCCTTGAAGATGGAATTAAAAGGATTTAGCAACTAATTGTGCATGGGGGTTGGGTGGTAGTGGTACTTGTGAATAAAAATAGTCCAAGATGACTCTGATGTTTCAAAGCTGGAAAGATAGAGCATTCAATAGAATTAGGGAGGTACATTTTGTGGTGGAAGTTATTGAGTTTCTTTTTGGATGTATTGATTTTAAGATGCTTATAGAACATCCAAGAAGAAATTTCCAACAATCAATTGGTGCTATAGGACTAGAGATCAGAAGAGAGAAATGAGAACTGGATCTGGAGATATGGGAATTACCTGCACAGTAATGAGTGAAGAGAAAGGACCACAGATAGAGCCTTGGAATACAGTTCAACAAAGCAAATGGGAACATGTATTATAAACCAGAAAAAGAATGTAAGAAGTAGTAGTCACAAATGAAAAGAGAACCAAGAGAAACCAGTCCTATAAAAATCAAGAGATTCTCTAGGAGGAGAATATTGGATTGACAATATTGTCAAAAGCTGAAGAGAGATCAAGAATACTAAGACTAAGAAAATAATATCATTTTTTTCAGAGATTATTGATAATCTTAGAGAGGGCAACTTCAGCTAAGTGATATGGTTGGAAGCCAGAGTGACATGTGGGGAAATGGAGCTTTTGAGGACAGAAAGATTTTTCCAGGACTTTGATGTCAGGGAATGACTGAATGGAAAAAATAAAATCTTATTGCTATCTTTTGTTTTGACATAGCCTAAATTTCCTCTTGTATCCCTTCCAGAGATCTACCCCATATCAAAAAATTTTTTTGAGGGAAAGAAGTCATCAATTCAATTAATAAAATGGAATAAAATCTGACAGTATAAAGAAATAATAATTTAAGTGGCTACCATGTCCTGCACCTTGTGCTAAGTGTTTTTAAAATATTATTTCATTTGATCCTCAAAAAACTCTCAGAGCTTTATTATTAATCCCCATTTCACATATTATTATCCCATTTTACATATGAAGGAACTGAGGCAGACAGAGGTTAAGTGATTTCTCAGCATTATATAGCTAGTGTCTGAGGCTATATTTGACCTTCCTGATTCTAAGTCCACTGCTTTATCCACTGTTCAACCTAGCTGTCTCTATGTTGTATCTATCATCTATTATCTATCTAATCTATCTGTACACAATCACATATACAATATATACATCCCATTATATATGTACACCTATCATAGGCATATATACACATGTATGCATATGTACATTTAATATTTTACACATGTGGACATGCCCACTACACCTCTACAATGGAGTAGGGAGAGGTAGCTTCTCATACTCATCTTTGGCACCATGCTATCCTTTTGTAGTTTTGTAATATCCATTATAAAAAAATTTTTTTGGTATTTTTTTTCATTGTATAGTTTCATTATATATTATATTTTCCTGGATTCAGCTCTTTTATTTTACATCAGTAATCATTATGATTTTCAATTTATTACAGTACAGTATATTCCATTACATTCAAGTAACACAATTTGTTTAACCACTCCTCAATTTTTTGCTACTACAAAAGTGCCATTGCAAATATTTTGTCATGTAAGAGGCCTTTTTTTTTTTTCTTAGTGACTTTCTTGGGATCAAAAGTAGAATCTCTGGGTCAAAGGGTATGATATTTTAGGTACTTTATCTGCATAATTACAAATCGTTTTCCAAAATGACTGTGCTAATTCATAGCACCAGAATGCATTGGTGTGTCTATCTTTCCATAACTCTTCCAACATTGGCTGTTTCTGCTTTTTTTCCTTTATCTTTGCCAATTTTCTGGGTGTAAGGTAAGATTTCAAGCTTATGTTGCTTTGTATTTTTTATTATTAGTGACTTGGAACATTTTTTCATATGGTAGTTAATAATCTGCAGTTTTTAGAGAAATAATTATTCACATAATTTGACTACTTACTTTCTATTGATCTTAAATATTTCTGTTAGTAATCATCTATATATCTTAAGGATTTTGACACAGAAAGAAAAGCCTTTATTTACACTTAGTAAATCTGAAACATTGAGAATAGAAATACAAAACCAGAGATGTCCTTGTCTTCAAGAAGCTTACATTCTAATAGGAAGGAACAACACATTTTGGGTGAATAGAGACCCGAGAAGAGAATTTTGGTCTAGGAGGTCACAGAGTAGGTAAGTGGAACAAAAGGAGAGTAGATTAACATACACGTTCTGATAACAATGACAGTACTGATTTCTAAAGAAAGGGACCATCTAAGATGTTGGGACATGGGTTTTTCTAATGAAGTTTTAAAAGTGTAAAATAAATAAAATATAATATAAGAAAGGAAGGAGGTTGGACCACATGATCCTTCCCAACTCTGCTGCTATTCTATTTTGACTTCTCTCTAACTTAAAAATCCCCGGAGCCCTGATCTTAGCTTAATAAACTGAAATGAGTTATCTCCAGGCTTGGGAAAGTAATACACATGCTTTCCTTCCACATGACAATGCCTGGCTCTGAGGTTTGACGGAAGACTTGCTTGTAAAGTCCTTCCACATGCTCCACCATCCTTTGAAAGCTGAGCTCTGCTCCCCATGGAATGTCTGGCCAGCAGCTAAATTAGATTGCCTTTCTGATCATCTCTGAACTGGCTATTGCAAATACACTTTAGTTCAACCAACCACAAATGAATCTGACATCATAGGCCATCTGTGCCACAGGCCTACTTCTCCCATAGACAAAGTAAGCCTTTAAATCATTTGAAAAATGCTGCTGAACAGCACCACTGAGACCCCAACCAAATGATTTGTTTTTCTATTGATCTTTAGTCAGTTTTGCCTTTTTCTCAAAGAATGACCTAGTGAAATCATACTCCATCCCCCTGGATGCTTTCCAGAATCAGAAAACCTTTGCTGCTATCCAGGAAATGTATATGGAATGCCTTCCTGTGCAATAAAAGGTTGGGGGACAGCAAGCAAAAATTAAGAACTAATTAACTAGTTCGAGTAACTAGAAGTTAATGGAACTTCTGAAGATCAGACCTTTCTTTCTTGCCAGACCTTTCTGTTCTGCCTGATCCCCACACTTAGGGTACTGATGAAGTATTTTCCTATCTGTCCCAACTTATACTAAAAGTTTTTTTTTTTTTTTTAATGTTTCAGGATCACGTGGTACTTTACCAAATTTTCTGCTACTGCCTAGATAAGAAGTGGCCTGTGAATCCAGAGGGCAGTAGTCTAGTGGAAGCTCTTCCCCCTGAAACCATCTTCTGACTTCCCTGTTTCAACCAAGGCTAATCCTACCAGTCAAACTGGTCTTTTCCTTCTGCCTCACACATGGGACACCATCTCCCCTTCTCCTCATAGACCTTTTAGTCAATGACTTCTTACTTACTTTTATTTACTTACACCCCCTTACTTCCTTCAAGCTCAAGCTCCACTTCCTATATAATGCCATTTTTGATCTCTCCAACCATTGGTACTGACCCAGCTTAAATACTATACCGTTAAGGGTCTGGATGTCTCATCATGGATAGAACATTTATCCTAATTGGTTCCACTTAAAAAAGAGTACTTCTAGATGACCTTACATAGTTGATCACACATATATACATATTTAGTAAAAAAAAATAAAACTATACCAACATAACATGTGGCTCAAAGGTTATTTGCATAAAACTGTCTTCGTTAATATTGTTTATTAAATGATTCATGTGGGGAGACAGGGAGAGTTGGGGAGTGTTAGGGAGAACAGAAAGTCTGGTCTTCTTGCTTTCAGCTTCTAGAGAGAAGGCATAATGTTCCAGCAAGAAGTCAACATGTAGAGGAGTTGGAATTGTGTTTTGTTATTGACTTGGATGAATGTATTTGTTCACAATTTACTATGTGTGTTCATTATGGAATTGGCATTTGGCATGTAGGGAGTCAAACTCTGGAGTTCTTCTTGCTTATTAAAGGATTAAAGGATGAATTTAAAAATAATTTCTCCTAGACTAATAATATTTAGTCTATCCTCTCTGTGAGGAGAGCAAAGTAGACAGTCTCTGGTCACAACCTCCTATTTCCCTACCTTACTGGAATTTCTCTTGGAAAAAGCATGGAGGAAAATGCTTTATAGATATCCATTCATTCCTCCCACATCTAAGTAATTTCATGTGAACACACATAACCTACATGGAGAAGAATATAACAAACATACCCTTTACACTATTAAAACCCTTTGGTCCTGTAACCACAGCTTCTGATCTTGTTAAAAGTAAATACAATATTCAAGAAATAAAGAAAAGGATACAGTGTCAAGTAATATAATAGACTGGCACTCAGTGTTCCCACAATTAAATAAGATGGCAAAGTGGAAAGACACAAAAAATCAGCATAGGACTGGGCCATACAACTGGTTCTTATGGTGCCTGCCAAAATATATGTGAATAGATGCCATCTTTCTGTTCTTATAAAAAGGTAGGTTAGCTCTGCCAGTATATCAGTATATATGTGGCATGGGACCAACAGTTGCTGTTGGGGATGTATACTGCTCCAGATGGTGAAGAGAACCTGCCAACTTGAGTCTAAATCAATGCTAAATGAGTTGTCAGCATCTTGGATAGTACTGATACTGAGATTTTTCCAGTCACTCACACTTGAACTCTTGAAGTAATTTTTGACTCTCCTTTACAAATCCTGGCAATTTTTCTGCCATTTTTCTTGGATTTTCTCTTTCATTTCTTTTCATATTGCTACTTTCCTAGTCTAGGATTATAACACCTAGCAAATTTTCCTGCCTCTAATCTAGCCTGTTTCTTTCTAGATAAAACTTTTATAGTTGCCAAATTAATCTTCATAAAAGACATTTTATAATATCAATTCTCTGTTCATCATTCATTATTTGTCCTTTATTCTAAAATTCTATGATTGGGACCATAACATTAGGAAGGTGATGTCATGGCTTGCAAGTGAATTGGATTTAAGGGAGGGAAAGCTGTACAAAGTTACCATCTTTACTCTCTTCTGGAGTCACCTGGATCTGTCCAGTGTCAAGATATAGATGAGGACAACTGGAGATGTAAGATGCAGTGGGAGACCTTGGCCTATTTAAGGTAAGATCTTTCCCAGGTTTCAGCTTGACTTAGTCACTTTATGATGTTAAAATGACTAAGATTGGATAAGAAATGAAGTAAAGAATGGCCTATTTGATCTAGTTTTAAAAAAATTAATCTGAGGGAAGGGAAGACCCTTAGGATTTCTGGCCAAAACAGAAACAATTGCTATTTACATTTACTCTAAGCCATCGGAGCCCAAACAATTACTAAAAGGCTTTTTGATAACTCTACATTATTTACTAAATGAAGTTAAAACTTGTCTGCCTGAATTCATGGATTTATAGAATCATAGAATCTCAGAAGCAAAATGCACTTAGAGACAATTTAACTCAACTATGTATGGTTAAGAATCTTCCCTATAATAAATATTCCCAACAAATAGGCATCTGGTCATCAAAGGAAGGTCATTTCAATTTTGATCAGTTCTAAATGTTAGGCAGTTTTTCCTTATATCATAAGGTCATGTTTTGGAACAGGTCCAGAGCTGTCCTCATATTTCTGGCCATGTGTGACTCAATACTTGAGATCACTGAGAATGAGCCCCTTACTAATTTTGACCATATATGAAAAGCTTACTTTTTCAAGAAAGAGTCTAACTTCTTTATTTAGAAACCAACTCTTCCACTTAGAGGCCAGTTCCCCCAGGACTGAACATGGTCCAAACTTGTGTGGGTCCAGGACTGAGAGGAAAGGATGAGTAGTTCAGTGCCTTCTATTCCAATGGTAATTATATTGTTACAGATGTATCTATGCTCTAGAATTGAGTTTCTTCCATATTTCTTTTTCTTCTTATTCCATATTTCTAATATGTAACGGCCTCATGTATCTACCCCTTATTGAACCATTTGCTATTTCATCTCCCTTGTATCCAGGGGCTTTTCCAGTCTTCTCTCCACAGGGCCTAGTGTCCATTACTTTGAAGTTTTTTAGTTACCAGAAATTTTACTTGACTCAACTGGTTGTATCTCCAATGGTTCTATCTCTGTCTCATATCAGGATAAGTAAGACCAACAGATTGATGTCTGGCAGCCACAGAACTACAGCACTGTTGAGGTCTGGTGGCTTCAGGGCCATTATCCCATCATTCCCACCTCAAGCAGTCCAGACTCAAATTCATCTGGGACAAAGGGATGAAGGTCTCATCTGGAGCTGCTTTAAGCTGATAAGGGGTGTAGAGCTGGCCCTGCCTAGTGGGGTCCAGACTGAGGAGGGGAGACATGTGATTTGTAGATGGTGTGCTAAATGTCAGAATCAGGTATCAGGTGATTTCAGGTTGACCAAGCAGTTGGAATTTTACAACTTGGAATCTGGAAGAAACAATTCTTATAAGTAGATCAAAAATTCAAGGACCAAATGAGCAAAATAAATACATGAATGAAGAAAAGTATGGAGGTAGGGACAGTAACCAGGAATCCACCCAAAAGAAGACTGGGAGGGAGAAGATGAGGTTATCATGAATGACTCTCATTCAGACATCTTTTCCTAGAATAAATACCAAAGAACATTTCCTCCAAATTCCTGCTTTTGTTTCCTCAAAGGAGATGGGGCAGTGGGTGGAACAGTGTGGCCTTAAGTGAGTAGGATCTCCTTTAGTAAAATCTCTTGAGCCTTTTCAGTCTTACAAGGGCAGGCATTTACCTAATTAATACAGGTGTCAACAAAAACCAAAAGCAGTTTGAAGCCCCTGCCAGGGAGCATATGTGCAAAATTAATCTTCCAATCTCTCCCTGAGTATGTACCTTCTTCCAGATAGGCCTTTTTAACAGTCCTTTCAGAATATACTTGGGCAAAAACTGGGCAGACCTGACATATCTGTTTAATTGTTTCTCCCAGCTTGTGACCAGTAAAAATAGGTCTCTCAAGGGTTTGGAGTAACTTGATGTAGTCCAAATAGAAGTTTCTGCTGTTTGGTCTCTGGGATTAGAAGTTGACTTGAATGTGTTTGAAACTACTCAGAAGGAAAAAGGGTATCCTCCTTTTCTTTCCATATAATCCCCTGAGTATGCAAAACATGAAAGACATATTTGGAGTCATTATAGATATTCATTCTCATTCCTTTCCCCATTTCTAAAGCCCTGGTATAGGCAAAAATGCTTTGAACCTGATGGGGAGTTAGAATCTCCAATGACTGACCTAGGGTGAGCTTAGAGGCTTTCTCAGTTAGAAGGACTATGGCAGTCATTGCTCTAGGCAGGAGGGTCACTCCAAAGACACTAAGTTTATTTAAGAATAAGCAAGGAGTCTGGGATTGGGTCCCAGGGACTGAGTCAAGACCCCTAGGACTTGGCCCCATCTTTCATTAACACACAAAGTAAAAGGTTTTAGGTAGGGGTAAGGTGGGAGAGAGGTCAATTTCATTTACAAAGTCTTAAAAAGCCTTGGTCTGATCAGGGTGTGATGAGATTGTCTGCTTCATCTGCAGTAAGCAAAAAGGAGGTGGGAGTTAATTCATGGCCCAAATACTTAATGAATTGATAGGCAAGTGGGCCTTCAAACAAAGAAACTCTCTCCCCAGAAAGCCAGAAAGTTAAGGGATTTTTATGACTGCAGCCGGAGAAGCCATCAGAATTGGGCTGCAGATCAAGATAACACCTACATACTTGTATTGTGCTCATGTCTTCTAATGAGCACTTGCTCTGATTACAGAAATTTGCTATAAGAGGAACAAGCAGGGACATAATTGTAATAGTGTCAAAACTGATTCTTCAAGGCCTCAGCCTGAGAGCACATGCATGACAGGATAAAGCATTTTAGCTCTGACAACCAATCATGTAGTAACAATTCCACTTCATAGCCAGACTCAAGAATAATCAGGTGAGAAACATAGAAACAATTGGAAAAAGTAAGTCAGAACGATCCCACCTTAAGCAGAGGTTAAGGTTGTCCTCCCAGCTCTTCCCCAGATAAAACATCAACCTGTAACAGTTCAGGAAGGCATCCCTCTGAGTCACTTATGTCATTTCTCCCAAATGGTGGGTTACTGACTTAATGATCCATCAAACAATCATATCCAAATTTGAAATTCAAAACAATATTAGTAGCAGTCCCAAAAGATTTCATCTCAATAGCAAATTTTACTATCAGATTTTAGATCCTAAACTATCTATCCCACATGCCTGTAGAGCACAGCCAAAGCTAGATTGTCAGGTTGGAATCCTGCTCTAAGTACTTCAATAAAGCTATAGATAATATTTGTTATCATATTCATTAAACAAGGAGACCATTATGCACTTAAATAAATATTAAATAATTTGCTGAAGAAAGATGGAGACCTTGGTAGAAATAATCATTTTCAGAGAACTTACAATTCTAACAAACCTCTTAAAAGTTTTTTTGCATTGCTAAGCAGTATAATCTTTGATACAGCATCAAAAATGGCCTTGCCTTCATGCAAATAACTAGTATGTCATTTTCGATCCTAAATTTTAGATTAACTTAAAATCCCAATCAAAAACCTCCAGAAACCTAATGATGAAGAGACTGGAACTCTACACCCAGACCAAGCTTTTTCCAAACCCAGCAAGTTCACAAAGCAGGGGTTGAAATCTACTTTTCTTGCCTGTATAACTCCACCTTAGAATCCCTGAGGCCAGCAAAGAGAACAACCTTGTAAGGTGGGTGCCTTACAATTCCAACTTAACTTGTCCAGGGTTATACAACTAGGACACAGATAGAGATCAGTTCATGCTCCCATACTTTGGAGAGGTGGTCTGGTCTGAAATCCAAATTATGTCAAACTCTTGAGACTTACCCTCTGCAGAGGAGCAGTCTCACCTTGCCTGCCTCACCAGAAATCTCAGTCATGTCCCTGGGGCCAAATCCTCTCCCCAAAATTAGTGGTTTCTCTTCTAACTCTACTATGCTTCTCAACCCCACTCCTCCTTAGAGCTAACTCTTTTAGGGTATCAGGTCCCCCTCAGGATTCAGCCCCACCAGCAAAGGACATGCTCCAATCTCATGGGGGAGTTTCCCTTCTTTTGGCAAAAAAGAAGTTCCTTCCACTAAAGAACTAAATTGTTCTAACAATCTGTTTGTCAATGATCCTAAACTCCCCTGACCTAAGGAATATTAAAGTCCTAGAAACTTTTCTGACTGCCAGATAACAATCTGTTGGTCAGAGATAATAGGGTTTCTAAGACAAATGGTGAGGTGCATACTAGACTACTCCTCAGTAGCATGTTAGTGACATGAAGAACAGGTCTCTCTATCTTTTCTTATAAATTTATCTTCTTGCTCCTGTTCTTTACTAAGTCCTTTTGGAACGTGGCCTGCTTCAATTGATGTTACAATTATAATAAACTTTTCCCTTTGACTTGAGGATGGGTTCAAGCCTTGTGACACTGGTCTGTAACCCAGGGATCTCCTTTTGAACCTCAACATTGGCCTTATTAATAAAATGATTAAATTACTCAGAACCTATATCTTTTTTTATTTTTTTTTTATTATAGCTTTTTATTGACAGAACCATGCATGGATAATTTTTCAACATTTCTCAAGCCTCCATGTGTCTATTCTGGTTTTATATGTTCTTTATCCACTAGGTATATGAAAACTTATGGAAGATTACAATCCATGAATATATAAATGGTCTTTTCTTATTACTTTGTTTGATAGTATTGTTGAGTAAATATGTTATGTTATGAACTAATGTGTCCTTTGGCTGACTGGTAAAAATAAACATATCAGAGCTTTTGAACTACGTATGGTTTTGATTAAGATTGAAAAGAGGTGGCAATAATACATAAGAGAACTATACAAGAAAGATCTTAACATTGCTGATAACTGTGTGTGATTACTAATATAGAGCAAACATCCTAAAGAATGAGGTCATGGACTTCAGAAAGCACTACTATCAACAAGGATAGTGGAAGAAACAAGATTCCAGCTGAGCTAGCTAAAAATCCTAAAATATGCTGCGCTAAAGTGCTGTGCTCAAATTGCCAAAAAGTTTGGAAGACATAACAGTGTTTCACTGGTTTGGAAAAGATCCATTTATGTCCCAAAACTATAAAAGGGCAATGCCAAATAATATCCAAATTATTGAACACTTGTGCTCATTTTACATGGTGGTAAAGTTGTGCTTGATATCCTACAAGTCTGGCGTCAGCATTTTGTGAATTGAAAATTACTAGGAGAGAGAGAAGGCTGATTTTTGAAGAAGCAGAATTAGAAACCAAATTGCCAACATTCAACTGGATTATGAAGAAAACAAGGGAATTCCAGAGGGGAAATCTACTTTAGCTTCATTGTCTATGCTAAAGCTTTTAATCATATGGATCACACAAAATATTGCAAATTCTCAAAGAGATAGCAGTACTAAATAATTTTACCTGTCTCCTGAGGAATTTATATGTGATCCAAGAAGCATGGAATAATTAATTGGTTTAAGATTGGAAAAGAAGCATAAAGGGATGATTCTGGGAAGATAAAAGAGTAGATTAGAAAATTCCAAGCATTTCAGATTTCTCCTACAAACAAAACAAAATTGCACCCCAGGGCAAACATAGACCAATGAAAAACAAATAAGACTTGGGGTAGAATAGGGATTCTACTGGAACAATCAGATTGAAGAAAGATCCCAGGACTGGGATCTTTGAAGTATGACGTATGAAGTGTAAACACGTCAGAGATAACTTCACACAAACATTTTTGCACATGTGGGTCCTCTTCCCTCCTTTAAGATTTCTTTGGGATATAAGCCCAGTAGAAACATTGCTGGATCAAAGGGTATGCACAGTTTGAAAACTCTTTGGGCATAGTTCCAAATTGCTCTCCAGAATGGTTGGATCCATTCACAATTCCACCAACAATGTATTAGTGTCTCAGTTTTCCCACATCCTCTCCAACATTCATCATTATCTTTTGCTGTCATCTTAGCCAATTGGAGAGGTGTGAGAAGGTATCTCAGAGTTGTCTTAATTTGCATTTCTCTAATCAATAATGATTTAAAGCACTTTTTCATATGACTGGAAATGGTTTTAATTTCTTCATCTGAAAGTTGTTCATAACCTTTGATCATTTACCAATTGGAGAATGGCTTGAATTTTTATAAATTTAAGTCAATTCTCTATATATTTTAGAAATGAAGCCTTTTTTAGTATTCTTGAATGTAAAAATATTTTCCCAGTTTATTGCTTCCCTTCTAATCTTGTTTGTATTAGTTTTGTTTGTACAAAAACTTTTCAACTTAATATAATCAAAATGATCTATTTTGTATTTAATAATGATCTCCAGTTCTTTTTTTGATCACAAATTCCTTCCTTCTCCACAGATCTGAGATGTAAGGTATACTACATTCTTCTAATTTGCTTATAATATCACTCCTTATGTCCAAACCATGAACCCATTTTGATCTTATCTTGGTATATGTTGTTAGGTATAGGTCAATCCCTAGTTTCTACCATACTAGTTTCCAATTTTCCCAGCAATTTTTGGCAAGTAGTAAGTTCTTATCCCCAAAGCTGGGGTCTTTGGGTTTGTCAAACATTAGTTTACTATAGCCATTGACTACTTTGTCCTGTGAACCTAACCTACTCCACTGATCGACAACTCTACTTCTTAGCCAGTACCAAATAGTTTTGATGACTGCTGCTTTATAATATAGTTTTCTATTGGTACAGCTAAGCATTTTCATTAGCATTTTTTATTAATTTCCTTGAAATTCCTGATCTGTTGTAATTCTAGAAGAACTTTATTATTATTTTTTTTCTATATCTGTAGAATAATTTCTTGGGGGTTTGATTGATATGGCACTGAATAAATAAATTATTTTAGGTATTTTATTATATTGTCTTGGCTTATTCAAGAACACTTGCTATTTTTCCAATTAGTTAGTTCTGACTTTATTTGTATAGAAAATGTTTTATAATTGTGTTCATAAAGCTCCTGACTTTGCCTTGGCAGGTAGACTATTTTAGAATTAGGCAGGTGGAATATTTTATATTGTCTACAATTTTTATTTAAAACTTCCTTTTCTATTCCTTTAATTTATTTTTCTTCTCTTATTGCCAAAATTAACATTTCTAGTATAATTCTGAATAGTAATGCTGATAGTGGGCAACCTTGTTTCACCCTGATCTTGATGGGAATGGTTCTTGTTTATCCCCATTACATATGATGCTTGATGATGGTTTTAAATAGATGCTACTGATCATTTTAAGGAAAACTCTGTTTATTTCTATACTCTAGTGTTTTTAATGGAATGGGTGTTGGATTTTATTAAATGCTTTTTCTGCATCCATTGAGATAATCATGTGATTTTTCTAAGTTTGCTTATTATTATAATCAATTATGCTAATAGTTTTCCTAATATTGAACCAGCCCTGCATTCCTGGTATAAATCCTATTTAATCATGGTATATCATCCTGGGGGTAACTTGCTGTAATCTTTTTGCTAATATTTTATTTAAGATTTTTGCATTAATATTCCTTAGGAAAATTGGTCTATAATTTTCTTTCTCTGTTTTGACCCTACCTGTCAGTATCAACACCTTATTTTTTTCATAAAAGGAATTTTGTAGGACTCCTTTCCCTATTTTTTGAAATAGTTTGCATAGTAGTGGAGTTAATTGTTCTTTAAATGTTTGGTAAAGTTCACATGTAAATCCATCTGGCCCTGGAGATTTTTTCTTAGGGAGTTGATTAATAGCTTGTTCCATTTCTTTTTCTAAAATGGAACTATTTGAGTAATTTATTTCCTTTTCTGTTAATCTGGGCAATCTATATTTTTGTAAGTATTCCTCCATTTCACATAGATGATCAAATTTATTGCCAGATAGGTAAGCAAAATAAGTGCTCATTATTACTCTAATTTCCTCTTCATTGGTGGAAATTTCTCCCTTTTCATTTTTGATACTAACAATTTGATTTTCCTTTTTCATTTTTTCTAATCAAATTAACTAAAGGTTTATCTATTTTGTTGGTTTTTTCATAAAATCAACTCCTAGTTTTGTTTATTAATTCAATAGTTTTCTTACTTTCAATTTTATTAATCTTCCCTTTTATTTTCAGAATTTCAAATTTGTTATTTAATTGGAAGCTTTTAATTTTTTTTCTAGCTTTTTTAGTTACATGCCCAATTCATTGATCTTTTCTTTCTCTATTTTATTCAAGTAAGCATCTAGAGATACTAAACTTCCCCTAAGATCAGCTTTGGGTGCATCCCATAAATTTTGGTATGTTGTCTCATTATTGTCATTTTCTTGGATGAAATTATCAATTGTGTCTATGATTTGTTGTTTCACCCCACTCAGTTCTTTAGGATCAGATTATTTAGTTTCCAATTAATTTTTGTTTTATTTTCCCCTGGGCTTTTATTGCATATAATTTTTATTGCACTCATGATTTTTTAAAAATGCATTTACTATTTCTGATTTTCTGCATTTCATTTTCAGGTTTTTATGCCCTAACACATGGTCAGTTTTTATATAGGTTCCATGTAGTGCTGATAAAAAAAGTTAATTCCTGTCTGTCTGCCTTCATTCAATTTTTTCCAAAGGTCTATTATACCTAACTTTTCTATTTACCTCCTTAGCTTCTTATTTATTTTGTGGTTCAATTTATCTAGTTCTGAGAGAGCAAGATTGAGATCCCTCATTAGTATAATTTTGCTATCTAATTCTTCTTGCAGCTCTCTTAACTTCTTCTCTGGGAATTGGATGCTATACCATTTGGTGCATATAAGTTTAATATTGATATTACTTCATCATCTATTATTATATCAGATCTGGAGAACAGAATAAGAAAAGGAAACATAAGAATAATTGGACTACCTGAAAGCTGTGACCCAAAAAAAAAAAAAAAAAAGAACCTTGACACAATAATAGAAGAAATAATAAAAGAAAAATGTCTTGAAGTAATAGAACAAAAGAGGAAAAGAAAAAAAGAAAAAAATCCACCAATTACCGCCTCAAAGAAATCCTACAAGGAAAATGTATAAGAATATTACTTTTTTGTTGTAGTTGTTTGTTTTTTTAGAATATTACTGCTAAATTTCAAAAAGCCCAGATCAAAGAAAAAAATTCTACAAGCAAATAAACAAAAAATCCAAATATGCTGGAGCTAAAATTAGAATCATATAGGATTTATCATTAACTACAATAAAAATAACTTCAGATCTTGGAAGAATATATATATATATATATATATATATATATATATACACACACACACACACACACACACACACACACATATATATATATATATATATATATACACACACACACACACACACACACATATATATATATATATAAAGGGCTAGAACTGAGTAGATGCACTTAATGCAAGATAACCTAGCTGTTAAGGCTAATTACCAATTGGACAATTCTCTATTAACATATGCTTGGAGAATGACCCTACTTAACTCTGTGCTGGCTTGATCTGTGGGTGTGGACAGAGAAGGGGAAGGGAAATCAGAGGGTGGAGTAGGATAAGCAGGATCATTCTTTGGTGGTGGAGAGAGAGGAAGGAGGTGTGTAGATTCCTATATCTAATCCCGAAGGCCACCCCAAAAGACCAAGAATAAAGACTTTTGCTTATCCTGACTTTGGCCAATTCTAAGATATTCACACACACACACACACACACACACATATATAAAATCTAAATATAGAATATATATACATATATATATAGAGAGAGATATAGATAGATAGATATAATTAAAAAAACTAAACCTACAACCCAAACTATCATATTCAGCAAAACTAACCATAATATTGAATAACAAAAATTGGACATTCAGCAATCTCACAGATTCAACTTCATTAAACCTGAACTATAGAAACTTTAACATATAAGAGACAACATAAAATATTAACTTCAAGGGATTCAATAAGAACAAATTGTTTGTATTTTTACATGGAAATGTAAACCATATGTTTAAGATTGACATCAGTAATTGGGTAGTTCAAAAGAAAGATTGGGATAAAGCTGAATATGATCTGACTCTAAAAAGCAAAATTTTCGAGGAAAAGATAAAAATAGCAGTTATTATACAAATGAGATACAGAGGAAAAAATCAACACACAAGCATTAAAGGGGGAAATAGTTCTGAACACCTACTCATATCAGGAAAGGTTTAAATATGGAACTATATATATATATATATATATATATATATATATATATATATATATATACATACACACATATATGCCCCCATACATACACACACACACACACACATCTACCTATCAGATACATATAAATATATACATATATAGATATATAGCATCCTCCAAAATCTATAAAGAAATTAGGGTGGGGGAAATAAAAAATGTGAGATATAGGAAAGTGTGTAAGATTTATGACAGTGGAACAAGGTGTATAGATTAATGGGAAAGAAATAGAGAGGGAAAGGATAATATGAGTTAAAATGGTGTATAGAAGGGTGTATAGATTAATGGGGGAAATGTGTAGATTAATGGGAATGGAATAAAGAGAGAGGGAAAAGTTGGGAGAGAAGATAAGGGAGGGATCCATAGATGAAGTTATGGAATAAGGAAAGGTGGAACAAGGAAAGTTAAGAGTAGAATGAAAGCAGAAGAGTTAGAAGGGATAGGAAATAAGTGATATACATAAACAATATAACAAGAATCAGGAGTAGATTTTATTAGAAAAGAAGAGTGGGGCTAGTAATTATTGCTCTTAGACAAAGTCAAACTTAAAGATTCAATCAAGAGAGAAATCGACATTATATATAATCCATTTTAATATCATTTTAGATGCATGTCTACATGTGTATAAATATGTATGTATATGTGTATAATGCCTGTAAGTGTACACATGTGTGTATATAGTTATATATTGTATATAACTATATATATATATATATATATGTATTGTATGAGTGTGAATATATCCATATATACATGTATGGGAGGTGGTCCATGCTTGACTGTTGCCTGCTTGGAAAAGGTAGTGGGGATGAAAGGGCAGAAAATAAAATTAAAAATTGAACAGCAGAGAAGAAAACTATAAGGAAGCAAAGAAAAGATGGACAGGCAAGAATATATTTTCTCCTATTATTATATATGTTTTCTTGAAATGGAAATTTGTTACTACATATTTTTAATCTTCCTTGATATTCTTCTGGGCACATGATAATGTTTTGTTTTGTATTATTATTTTCCTTTTCTGTCTTTCTTTTTCTATCTTGTTTTTTCTTAGTTGGTATTTAGTTTTAAATAAATTTTTTTTAAAAAAGGAAAAGGAGTGTGACAATACTGTATATTACCATTTTATTTATTTAACTTATATGCAGAGTACATCATGCAAAATGTCAAGCTGGATGAATTAAAAGTCAGAATTAAGATTGTTGTAAGAAGTAACAAATCTCAAGCATACAGATATTACTCTGAGGGTAGAAACTGAAGAAGAATTATCAAGCTTCTTGATGAGAATGAAAAGGAGGAGTATAAAAACTAACTTGAAGCTCTCTCTCTCTCTCTCTCTCTCTCTCTCTCTCTCTCTCTCTCTCTCTCTCTCTCTCCACACACACACACAGACACACACACACACACACACACACACACACAGGAATAAAACAAAACTGAAATGTTGGCAACTGGCTCCATCACTTCCTGATAAATAGAGAAGAAATGGAAAGTGTGTCAGATTTTATATTCTGGAACTCAAAGATCACTGCAATTGGCAGCTACAGCCATGAAATTAAAAGATACTTTTTCCTTGGAAGGAGATTTATGGTAAATCTGGATAGCATACTAAAAAACAGAGATATCACTGAAAAAGGTTCATATAGTCAAAGCTATGTTTTCTCCATTAGTAATGTGTGGCTGTGAGAACTATAAGGAAAGTTGATCTCCAGAGAATTGAATTATGGTTCTGGAGAAGACTTTTGAGAGATCCTTGGACAACAAGGAGATCAAATCACTCAATACATGGTAAAATTAATTCAGATTAATCACTGAAAGGTCAAGTATTCAAGCTGAAGTAATAATACTTTGGCCACATAATGAAAGGATGAGACTGATACTGGGAAAGATTGAATGCAAAAAAGAAGACACAATAGGATGAAATGGGTAGGTGGTGTCATAGAAACAATAAACTTGAGCTTGTTCAGACTTTAGAGATAGTGGAGGTAGAAGGGACTGGGGAGCTATGGTGCATGGGGTCATGAAGAGTCAGGAATGACTGAATGACTGAATAACAAACAGCAAAATTGTTTTAATTAGGATAATTTTTCTAAGAAGTGAGAGGAAGAGGAGCTGAATTAACAGCTAGACAAAATGATTGAGATATTAACAATCATTGACATATATCTACTTGGTCATTTTTATGAGAATAATTTATACTTGTGAAAGGTATCCTTGATGACCTTGATGAAACTATAAGATGGAACAAGATTTTGTTTTTCATGCAGTTTCCTATAGAAGATCATATTTTTATAGGCACACAATTGACTAAAAGTTTCAAAGAATACAAGATAGTATTATTTATTTTATAGTATATAATACATTAATATTATATATAAATATATAATATGTAATATAGTATAATATATATATAATAAATTTATAGTATAATATAGTATTTATAGATAGTATTTTATTTATTTAGCTGTATTAATTATTTTTGATTGCAAAAGAGCATTTGACTAGGGAGAGCAAAGCATAGTCATAAAGGCTCTCCTCCAACAAGGAATGATCTCTTGCATATGCCAAGGTTATTTCAGATTGTGTATTCCAAGACACAAAACAAGGAGATACAAGTTTACCATAAGTCTTCACTTAATGAATGTGAACTCCTTGAGAGAAGGCATTATTTTACTTTTCTATATGTATCCTCAGCTTTTAGCACAATGCTTTGCATATAACTAGTTCTTAATTTGTGTTTTTCCTCTTATTAATTCACTTACTTATCCTTTCACTAATATCACAGAAGCTATCCTGAGCAAGATCTAAGTGAAATAAGAATTCCAAATAGTGAGGTCCTTTACTTTCTCCTTTTTGCAATTGATGTAATTATTTCATCAAGCCCCAAAAGATTACACAGACTCTTCCTTGAAATTTGTTATTATTTAAAAGGGATTAGTCTAATCCATATAAAGAAATCCTAAAAACCATATGAAGATGTTTACTGGTCACACAATTTCATATAATTGGCAGTCCAGTACACTGAATTGTCATATCAGTATATATAGAATATATCAGGGATAGGCATTATATATGAACATTATTAATTAGGAAGAGGAAAGTTGGGTGAATTGAATTTTAGAAATTGCATTTGTATTTATATTTATGCACATGTGTGTTTATATATACACACACACATATATATATATATACATATGCAAACATATGTACGGATATGCATGTGTATATATACACACACACATGGTTTTGTGCTAGGAAACAATTTAGTTAAAAATACTGTGATATTCTGTATTATATTCATGTATATATTCTTTATATAGATATCAGCCTTGGGTTTTGTGCTATAGAACACAGTATAGGGTTTTTTTATATTTGCAGATCTTAAAACAGTACAGTTTCTGAACAATCACTGTTTCATGTGACCCAAAATATGACAGAGAGGTACATGGCAGGTGCAAATTTGCTGCTACATAATTTCAATGAGAAACTGAAAGTAAGAAGTAAAGTTACGTAAAGTGTCTCCATCATGGAGTAAAAGTGAAAAGAGGCACTAGATGAACAGTTCTAGTACTGCACTCCTCAAGAAAGGTGGAAAAACATAGAAAGATTCTAGCATGTTGGAAGATCCTCTCTGAAGGATCTATCTAGAGCTTGAACAAGAATTGCATAGACCTTAAAGTCTGGGATGGGTTATGATTTTTGCCAATCGAAGAAATGTCTATATTGCTGAGATCATTCATCCATTGGACTATTGAAATATAACTAAATTCCAGTTGACCAATCTATTATGCTGGAGATTGTTGAAAAGATCCAGGAGACTTGGGTTATTCTCATGGCTGTCTTAAGAGAAGTATATATGGGCTTCTATCAGTCAATACTAGTGCTAGCGTTAGACAAAAAATTCTAGTGTAGTGGCTCAAGGCCCTCCCTTTTCCTATGGACCTTGTATGAGTTTTTGGCCCTATTTTTTTGTAAAATATTTTTGTGACTTTCTGTACCATATTAGCAGATATTTTTGCTAAAATATTGTCTGGCTTTTTGTTAATGGGAAACACATCACTGGGACTGACATTAAAAACTATAGATTACCCATAATATCCTAAAAGTGACAGTCTGCTATTGAATAGTCTGTTAGTGGATAGAAAAGTTCTAGAGAGAGAGCCACAATTAAAAGGAGAAGCATATGAGGTAGGAGAATAACCATGAGCGGAGGAAGGATTGTTGATGTAGCAAAAAATGAGATTCTGCCTTTAAATACTTGTTTTGAACTTCAGCAAATTATCTCACCTCTCGAGTCTTATTTCAGTTATCTGTAAAAATGAAGTTGTCTTAAAAGATCTTCTAAATTCCCCTTAAAATCATCCTGATAATTTAATTCTCCTAATAGGGAGGGAGAAAAAATTGCTAGCCAAATTATATATAATTCATTACCCTTTACCACAAGATGGCAGTCAAAACACTCAAGTGCTTTCCAAACTTTCCCCTTTGGAGGCAATCCGTCTTAACCAGTTGGATTCAGATCCCCTTTTAGAGCTCATCCTTGGGTTTCTCCTTTAATGACATTTCTTAGTTTCTCTTAGTCAATAAAAAAGATGCCTATCATGTACAAATCCCTATGCCAGGTGTTCAGGGGCCTGCTATGACTTACAGTTTAATTAAGGAGATAAGCTACTGAGTCATAATAACATTATCAACAATTTATTTTACATAAATTACACAACATAAATATTTTTGATTTACAATGTTACTAAGACCAGTACCTGATTTACAACTTTTTGTTTTAGAGAGTTGCCTGAAGCCACTGAGAGCTTAAGTAATTTGCCTAGGACAAATAACCAGCATGTGTCAGGGGCAAGAGTTGAACCCATTTTCTCTTGATTTCCTATTGGGAGTTAGACTATGTGAGTATGGGACTGGAGAAAAGGTGAAGAAGGAAAAAGTAAGAAGACAGAGGCAGATGAGAGTAAACTTATCTTAGTTCTGTAGGATGCCTCAGTATCTGATTCATCTTCTAATTAGACTAGAAATTGGCACTGGGGCCCCATTGAAAAAAACATTGCTTTTTGCTGATTTTTAAAAATCTGTTGGTTGGTTGGTTAGTTAGTTGTTGGTTTTGTTGTTTTTTTATTTGTTTGGGGCTTTTTTTTTCAGAAGTCACAGTGGGGAAAGTCAGGTCTACTTTTGACTAAGGATCTATTTTTGAAAGTGTAGTTGTGAAGGCGGGAACTATTCCAGGACATCCAAAACTAGGATTCAGAGAGCCCTTGACACTACGAGTTAGTCATATAACCTTGGGCTAATCAATGTCTCCAACTAAGTGTCTTCAACTGTAAAATAAATCCTTATTTTACAACTAAGAGTTGTCTTTATCTCCAGGATTTATGAAAGGCTCAAACAACAACAACAAAAGTTCTTTTACCATCTTCCCTCATCCCCTAACATTCCCCTATTCTATCCTCTCTCTCTGCTATTCACATTCTCAATATTGCCCTTTTAAAGCTCAAGGCCTAGATGGGGATTCATGAGGACAGTAATACAAGTCTATGATCCAACCACTGATGCTAAAGAGATCAAAGTTGGTTAATTTTGTGAAGACCTACAACTTCTAGAAATAACATCAAAAAAGATATCACATTCTTCATAAGGAATTGGAAGCTAAAATAAGAAATCAAAAGATAATCAGAATAACAGGCAAGTTTGACCTTGGAATACAGAAGGAAGCCGGGCAGACTCTAATAGAGTTTTATCAAGATAATTCACTGGTTATGACACTCTTTTTCAGCAATCTAAAAGATGACTCTGTGGTTGTTCAGTCATTTCAGCCATGTTCAACTCTTCATGACCCATTTGGCATTTTCTTGGCAAAGATGCTAGAGTGCTTTGCCATTTCCTTCTCCAGCTCATTTTACATATGATGAGACTGAGGCGAACAGGATTAAGTGGGCCCAGGATCCAACAGGGTCTGAACAGCATACTAAAAGGCAGAGACATCACTTTGCTGACAAAGATCCATCTAGTAAAGCAATGGTTTTTCTAACAGCAACATTTGCCTGTGAGAGTTGGACTATATGGAAAGCTGAGTGCCCCAGAATCAAGGTTTTAGAATTATAATGCTGGAGAATTATGGATTTTTGACAGTCCCTTGGACAGCAAGGGAGACTGAAGCTGAAACAAGTATTTTACCTACATAATAAGAATTTAGGACTCAGAAAAGGCTGATGCTGGGAAAGATTGAAGACAATAAGAAAAGGGGGTGACAGAGGATGAAATGATTAGATAATGTCATGGAGGCAACAAACATGAATTTGAACAGACTTTGAGAGATAGTAGAAAATAGAAGGGCTTGCTATACTATGGGTCACAAAGAGTCATACAAGACTGACTGAATGAACAACACTTGTAGCCATAGCTGTGTAGATGATGTTGGGAAAATTTCCTGACTTTCCAGAATTTCTACCTTCTGCCTCCCAGATTACTTTATGGCTATGGCAGAAATCCCCCCTCCCCTATTAAGCATGATCTAGGCTCCGTTGCAGAGAATAATGAGCAAGACCTCTCTTTTTCCTCCCCTCCATCTTGTTGCTTTGGGAGAGTCAGATGAGCTGGCATGGATAGGTTATGATCATTATATTATCTTTCCCTGCAAACCCATCCTTCTTCCAAACTTCTCTCCTACCGTTGAGGGAAACACCATGTTTTTTGTCACCTAGGTTTCATAACTGTAGGATTGCCTCTGAGTCCTTACTCTTGACACCCAACACATTCACTCATTTTCCAACTCTTATTTTTCTAATAGCACATCTGTCAATCAGTTCCCTTATTTCTTCTTATGTAGCCACTAGTATGATTCATGCTTTCATGATATCAATGGACTATTGAAATCTTATTAATCAAGTCTCCCTGATTCTACTCACTTCCACTCCAATTCATCTATCCATCATTCATTTAGCTACCAAAGTATAGGTCCGATCATGTAATTTCCTTGCAGAGTGAACTTTAGTAGTTCCCTATTAACTCTAGGATTATATATTATCTCATCTTTATCTCTTCCTTCTTTAATTTATATTCTTACATAAGGTGTTTAACATATATAACTATTAACATATTCGTAAATGTAAATTATTTATAAATAAATACAGACACATATTTAATATGTGCTAATTCTTTTTTCTAATAGGAGTGCATGATCAAAAAGGTTTGGAGGCCACTCTATAGCAATCTTGTTTCCCAAGGTATAATTCTTTGAATGCAAGTCAAAAGCCACAAAACTGCCTGACATAAAACAAATGTAAGATCCCCTTTCATTCCATCTAAGGGAATGCATTGTACTTCACAAAAATGACATGACTGTGCCATGTGCAATGGGACGTACACTTTGATTCATCTTTGTACTGAGCTGACCTCACTCTTTTGCCAGCTTTGTGGGTTAAGAAGCTGTAATTTGAAGCTCTGGAAGTTTATTGACCTGTACCAGGACTCCAGGGCCCCAGGTCTTATTGGCAAATACTTTCAGCTTCACCATTGCCATCTATTTCACCCCCATTAAATCAAGAGCAAGCAGAGATTCTCCAAGTGGAAATAGATACTCCAGTCAACAAAAGCTATTTTCCTTTGCTCACTTAAGAAACAGGGTAAGTCAATTTTGAAATCAAAGAGGAAATTTAGCTGAACTTTCATGTGTTGTGGAGTGAATGGTTCTGCACAGGATCAGAGCTGTGGGGGTGGAGGGCTTGCCCTGATCCCTAAGGCACTCCTTCTAGTGCATCATTGTACTCTGGGACAGAATGGCACTCCTAGAGAGTGGTCAGAACAAGGCACCTTGTTCCTATGGGTAGATTTTGTGTTTTGTTTATTGTGTGGGCCCTAAATGCTTGCTGATCAATGGGGCCACTATCTGGCAACTATTAGTTGATCAGAAAGGACTTGGGCAAAGTTGGCCTGAGAAAGCAAGGTTTTGCTAAGAACATGAAAGTGAGCTTCCCTTTGGGAATCTGGACCAGCCTGTTCTCAGGCATCTTTGAAGTATTCTGCTTGACCAAGCAAAAAATTGCTGGAGACTTTCTTCTTTCTGATCTAATTCCTCTATTATCCCACCAACCTAACCCCATTGATCTCTCAAAAAATCAATGGAAATAATAGAATAGGTAAATTGTCCTCAAATTACTGATATGTAAACCTTGACTATGTGTACAAAGTGCCAGAAGGAAGGGAACAAAAGTAATCAGGGTCTAGAAAAAAGACTACTCTTTTTTGATTTTCAACCTTAAATACAAATTGTTCCCTTGTATCCATACGTCTTAATCAGCACCAATGTAGGAGATGGTAATGAATCAAGGAAATAGAAAGAGTGTAGGTAAGCTTAAAGCACCATCCTAGCATGCTTTGGAGGCATTTCAAAAATAGCAAGAAGTAAGCTAGACCCTCAGCATTCTCTCACCCTGATTATGCCTTCACTTCTGAGTCTCTACCATTTCATGAAATGCCAGATGATGCTTACTTCACTCCTGCTCCATTTTTCATTTTCTGGATGTCTTTATTTCCTTTTCCATTCAGTGCCCTTTTGTACTATCTTCCCCTATTAGAATGTAAATTTTCTGAGGAAAAAATATTTTTATTCCCAGTGCTAAGCCATCTCTTTCTGTTTTTTTGTCTCTCTCTTTGTCTCTATCTATCATCTCAGAAGTTATAGTAGGGTATCTAATATATCATTTTCTTTCCTCCCAATACCAGCTAGACCTAGCAGTCACAAGCTGCTTTTTAGTTTAGACTGTGTCTGGAGAGGAAGCCCGGGGGGAGAAAGGAACTTTTCTCATACTATCTTAGCAGTGGCTTTTTATTAAAATGTCAGATTCAGTAATTCTCTTCTTCTGCATTGAGTGTTATCAGTACAAACCCAAAGTCAGTTGATTGTGCATCTTGAGTAATTGGAACTTCCATTTGAACCAGTCAATTCAACAAACATTTGCTAAGAACATAACATTTGTAGGGCAATGAGAATATGAATACCAAGATGAAATAATCTTTATCCTCAAGGAACTTATGTTCTACTGAAGAGATACAGTGTTTGCACAAATAAACACAGGACAAAAATTGAGGAGGTAAAAAGCTCTTATACCTGGGGTGACCAGAGCAGCCTTTCCAAAGGACTCTCAATGAGCTATGTCTTGATGATTTCTGACAAAAATAAAGTGCATTTCAGGCATGAAAAAATTGCTTGTGAAAATACATGGATATGGGATTAGAAGTGAGTTCAAGGAAGAACTTAATAGTTTGGCTGGAATGTAGAGATCATGAAAGGAAGAAGGAATCAAGTTTAGAAATATAGGTAGAAGCCAGACTATGAAAGGTCTGATATGACAACTTGAGAAGTTTGCATTTTATATTAGTGGATGTAGCTTTTGAGTGGAAGAGTGACAAATCCAGATCTGTACATTAGGAAGATCATCTCAGCAGCTGTATAGAGTATAGACTGGAAAGGGCAGAGACTGGAGGTGTGAAATCCAATGATGAAGCTATTGCAATGTTCCAGGCAAACAGTGATGAGAGCCTAAACTATAGCAGTATATGTGACAGAATTGGGTTAATCCAAGAGATGCAGAAATAGGATCAGCAAGACAAAAACTGATTGGTTAAATAAGGCAGTGTGATGAAACGTCTGAAAATATACAGCTTTTTTTTAGGCTAAGAAAAGAATGTAAATGGTGACAGTTATTCATGAGAATTGACAGGGTATAGAGGTAAGACAAGGGAATGGGCAGCTGATGGTGGATGACAATTTAATTTCTTCACTTTGGGGTCAAGAAATTAAAGAGGCAAAGTGAGATCACCCAAGCAGTCCTGAAGGAAAGAAAGCATACAAGGATCAGAAGTTGTGGTGCTGGCAAAGATAGATTTAGGAGTAGTGGCGCAGAGACAGAAATTGAGAGGAAGAAATTGAGATCAAAGAAAGTAATTTCAAAATTCAAAATTCTGGAGGCAACAGTTATGAGTGATGATGAGAGCTAAATGATGATTATCCCTACCAGTGATTGAAGTAGAATAAAGCTTTAGGTCATGGAAGTTGAGGTTGATGAATGAGATGAATTGATGAATTGATGTTTGAGAGAAATCCCCAAGTATGAAAGCAAGGTTGGAATTGGGCAGAATGTCTGAGTCAACTCCTGAACTCCTTTGGAAAAGAGAGAGACAAATATAGTTTTCAGGTATATCATCTGTAACAAGTATCTGGAGCAGGCAGTATGCATGGATGAGTGAAATTCAAAGGAAAAGAGATTGCTAAATGATGGTGGCAAATGTGGTACTGGGGAGCAAGGGACAGTCAATTCATCCTGGTCCTGTGTAGGTACTCAGCATGACAAGCTAAACTGAAGAAAACCAATGATGCACCACCTTCAGGAGAGAGACAAGATTCTGTGAGTAAAGAAAGATAGAAAAGTATGAAAAGTAGAGTTTAAGGATAAAGGAAATTTCCTAAGGGTTGAGTGAGGCTTTTTGAAGTGACATTGGAAAAAAAAAGAATACAGGATGAAAGGAGTAGAGAAAAATTGTATTGAGGTAGATGAAAATGAGAATATGAGGAAAGGGAGTAAGGTAAGATATTCCTCTTCTAAAGTAATTCTTTTTTTCTCTTTTTTTATTAATTTTATAATTATAAATTTTTTGACAGTATATATGCATGAGTAATTTTTATAACATTATACCTTGTATTCATTTTTCCATATTTTCCCCTCCCTCCCTCTACTCCCTCCCTTAGATGACAGGCAATCCCATACATTTTACATATGTTGCAGTAGAACCTAGATACAATATATGTGTGTAAATCCCATTTTCTTGTTGCACGTTAAGTATTGGATTCCAAAGGTATAAGTAACCTGGGTAGATAGACAGTAGTGCTAACAATTTACATTCACTTCCCAGTGTTCCTTCTCTGGGTGTATTTGTTTCTGTCCATCATTGATCAACTGGAAGTGAGTTGGATCTTCTTTATGTTGAAGATTTCCACTTCCATCAGAATACATCTTCATACAGTATTGTTGTTGAAGTGTATAGTGATTTTCTGGTTCTGCTCTTTCACTCAGCATCAGTTCATGTAAGTCTCTCCAAACGAGGTAATTCTTTTTTTTAAGCTTTTTATTTTCAAAACACATGCATAGATAGTTTTCACCACTCACCCTTGCAAAACCTTGTATTGCAAATTTTTTTCTCCATCCCTTTTTCCCACCTCCTCCCTTAGATGCCAAGTAATCCAATATATGTTAAATATATGCAATACTTCTATACATATTTACATAATTATCATGCTGAACAAAAAAATCAGATCAAAAAGGAAAAAAATGAGAAAGAAAATAAGATACAAGCCAACAATAGCAAAAATAGTGAAAATACTATATTGTGCTCCACATTTGGTCCCCACAGTCCTCTCTCTGGGTGCAGACGGTCCTCTCCATCACAAAACCATTGGAAATGGCCTGAATAACCTCACTGTTGAAAAGAGCCATGTCCATCAGAACTGATCATCACATTATCTTGTTGTTCCTGTATACAAGGCTCTCTTGGCTCTTCTCATTTCACTCAGCATCAGTTTATGTAAGTCTCTCCAGGCCTTTCTAAAATCATCCTGCTGATTGTTTCTTATAGAACAATAATGTTCTAGAACATTCATATACCATAAACCAGGTATTTCTTAAATCATTGGGATTGGGGGATTAGGAGGTAAGAATTTGTCAGCTTTCAGAGTTTTGAAGTACCATGTGGTTGGGGCTTCTACCTTCCAAAGTTTGGTGATGAAGATGGATGGCATTAGTGTGGAGTTCCATCTCTAAACACTGAGGAACCAGCACTGGCAATGGCAGAGAGTTTAGGTAGGTTGTCTTAGTTTCTTAAGGTCTACACTAAACTCACACATAGTATGAGCACAGTAATTACAGCTCAAGATGGCTGGTTATAAGATGCATACATATGACATCCCATTTGTCTAACATACAATTAGCTCTGTGTGAGGTCTGACATCCAAAGACCCCTGATCCTGATTATCCCTGCAATCAAGACTGCAATCTAGTCTGATGTTTGAGACTCTAAATCAAGTTTGAGACCTCACATAATTGAATTGTGGTACTGGAGAAGACTTTTGTCCTACCCTTGGACAGCAAGGAGATCAGTCAATACTTGGTGAAATTAATTCAGACTAATTACTGGAGAGTCAAATACTCAGGCTAAAGTTTAAGTACTTTGGCCACATAATGAGAGTATGAGACTCATTAGAAAAGCCCCTGATGTTGAATGTAAAAAGAAAAGGAGACACCAAAGGATGAGATGGATAGATAGTATCATGGAAACAAACGAATTTGGACAGACTAAGTAGAGGATAGAAGGATCTTGAGGGCTATGATCCATGGGGTCGTGAAGAATTGGACATAACTGACAACAACAAATTTACTGACCATATAGAGCAAGGACAAAAGTTCCACAAACTAAGTATACTGTCCCCTGTATAGATACTTGATACCTGGAGATAATGGTTTCAGACATTACACACATCCTAAACTTGGGTACTACTCTCTCCTGCATGTAAATTAAGTTTCTTGGGGAGAGTTCACTCACCCTTGAGGCAGAAAATATTGAAACATACATTTGGGGAATATAGTTGACCAAAGCATAACTCTTGCCAATGGGAATCCTTTTCTGCCTTGGCAAAGTACTCATCATGTTCACTCTGTGCCAAATGGGCATAGCATAGCTGATGGACAAGTTTCTCCCCACAATAGCTTAGCTGCCAGGATGATTCACTATGGGCTGAAACAAGTAGATTCCTCCTCATGAATTCAGCTACTGCTGCAGTTCAATTAGGGGACCTTTGATGGCATTTCCAGCATTCTGAAGCTCATGAAACCAAGTCCACTTCATCTTTGATACTCATTCATCTATTATCAGGAAAGAATAAACCCAAAGAAACAAAAGAAATAGAAATGTCAGCTATCCATAACCACAGCAATGGCCAAGGGAGGAGTTTTTCCACCTGGAAGCTCACTGCAAACAGTTCTATTCACTTGAAGACAGCCAGAGAGAAATTATAGGCTCAAATCATTTATATACATACTCAGTTCTGACTCAGCAGCAAATTAAAAGACTTTATTAACGTTTTATATATATATTGTCCTCCTTCCAATTTTATCTATATTTTATTTTGAAGTGATTTGGTTTAGTTACATCTCACACCCAGCGTTTTTGAAGATTCATTTTCCATTTTCTCCTTCACTGCTTTTTGTTGTTTGTGAAGTTTTACTATATTCCTGCTGGACTTTTTTGGTGGGATGCTTCTCTGAGTACATACAGGCTTCTAGCTGCCTTTTTTGTTAAGGTGTTTACAAGAGATTCTATTTGGATTCCTTAATCATCCCTCAGCACATGTGACAGCTGGGCTCCTTAGCAATCATTCACAGAGTCATCTTAACAAGAAGTCCTACATTTTAAAATATTTATACTATTGCTTCCCTGCACCTACCAAACACTCCAGCTACATTGGATTACTTGTGCGTCTACTTCTGTGCTTTGGATCAAGTTATGTCTTATATATAGAAAGTATATCCTCCCTTTGTTCACTCTTTGAATTCCTACTGTTTTTCAGTCATGTCTAATCCCCTGGACCATAGCATGGCAGGCTCTTCTGTTCACCACTATCATCCAAAGAGAAAATTGAGGCAGAGTGAGTTTAAATGACTGACTCAGAGTTACAGAGCTAGAAGATATCTGAAGATAGATTTGAACTCAGATCATCCAGTGTTCTATCCATTGTTCAATAATAAGTAAAGACATTAAAGTAAATTGTTTCTCTGATCCCTTCCAATTCAGAGTCTGTTATACTATGACTAGATATTCTCTAAAAACTTTTACTGCTTTAATATTTGGTGACTCTCTACGATTTTGTGATTTAGGGGTACAAAAGTAGCTTTTATCCCTTTAGCAGTCTTAAGATGTCTCACAAAAGGAGACAGATATGCCTGAAATGTTTTTGTTCTCTATCCATCAAGGAAGAACAGTTGTTCTTGGACTTGGCACAAAGGATGAGGAATCATTTGAAAAATATGAAATATTTACCAATAGATCATTAATATTCTTGATCTTCAATTCTAAATACAGGCTTAACTCATTCTATTGGGAGTTTGTCCAACAGCAGAACTGCATATTGGAATCAAGGATTTTATTGAATAAAATATTTGCCAATAGATCATTAATATTCTTGATCTTCAGTCCTAAATGCAGGCTTAACTCATTCTATTGGGAGTTTGTTCAACAGTAGAACTGCATATCGGAGTCAAGGATTTTATTCAACAAAAAGAAAATTTGTGCAAATATATTGTATAGTAATCGTGGAAACAACTTCATTTTTTAAGGTGCAAGAACTCACTTATCATAAACTACTATGTAGATTATAGGAAAGATAATTCTCACCACATATCATTGTCAGACCTGATTGATGTGAACACTGATTTTGCTCAATTGCTTCCTCCCTACCCCTTTTTAAAAATCCTTATTCCAAGTAAAAGAAGTAGAGGACAATGAATACACTTGTAAATGAAGGTGATCCAACAACAAAAAGATAATAACAAATTATATTTTTTAAAGATGATACTGTGGTATTCTAATTAATCCTTTTCTAAAACTAGCATGGTAAAGGGTCTGCCACATTGGGAAATCCTGCCATAGGAGGATTGTTAGAATGCAGGAAAAGAAGGAAATTAACCTAGAGAAGACAAGATAGCAATGACATGAGGACAGTCATTTGAAAGAAACTTATCCGGCTGTGGCTCAGGAGAACAGAATTAAGACCAGTGGATGAAAGGAATGGGAAGCAGATTTAGGTCTGTTATAAAGAAAACCAGGTCCAGCATAGGGTGGGGCTGCTTTTGATGGAAGAGAAAAATCATTAAGTAGAAACCTCCAAGTGGATATCCACTTATCTGGAATTTTACAAGGGCATTCTTTTCATTTATGTCTCAAGTTCCACGGCCTCTGCAGTTCTATCTCATGCTCAGAGTCTGTGATTCTGAAACTACTCCCTACCCACGTCAAACCCAAGATGTAATCAAAGTAGGGGCTTCCTGAAAGAGTACCATTAGCCCCATGTAGTAGAAAATATCTCTTGCATCTGGCAAGTCAAATTAAGAAAGCAGATGGATGGAAGCTAATTATAGGACTGGCCTTAAGGGAAATTGTAGATCAGGTGAAATTTGTCTTCAGCATCCCCTCGGCAACTTCCATTTGAGAAGCTATTAGAGAATTAGGGAGATTCATCTTCATGAGTTCAAAGTCAATGTCAAGCACTTACTACTATCTGTGTGACTTTGGGAAAGTCACTTAACCCTGCTTGCCTCGGTTTCTCATCTGTAAAATGAACTGGGAGAAGGAAATAGCAAACCATTTTAGTATATTAGCCAAGAAAATCTCAAAATTGGGTCACAAAGACATGACTGAACAACAACAATCTCAAGGAGTTGTTATAAAGAGCAAATAAGATATATGTAAAGTTTAAGGCTGATCTGGAGGCACAGAAAAAGAGAAAACTGATGGTGGTTTTGAATAGAAAACACCAGAGGGCACTCTCACCATTCTAAAAGAGAACAAGTCTTTGTAATAGCTAAAAATATTTGCATTTTGGAGATTGTTTTATCTTGATTTTTTAAAAAATCTAGACACATATTTTTAAAACTATCTTTAAAAAACCTATTCTTTAGTTTTTTTTAAACTACTCATCTTTTTGAGCTTGCCTAGTTTAGCTTTTTGACCAGCTGGGATGCAGATATTTGTTTAGGAGTAAATTCTAGTTGAGCATGTACTATATAAATGTGCTAATTCCACATCTTGGCGGATCGTGCTGAATCCAACAGGGCTTGATTATTTGTTACTGCAGACAATGCATGTGGTTCCTATTTTCAGCAGACTAAATCGGTAAGCTTATAGAAAGATGAAAGAGAAAGATGTGTATGGAACTGAGGGGGTTGGAAAATAGAAGAGAAAAGTGGGGAAAAGAGTGGTTAAGTAAAAACAACTATCTCCATTGGGTTAACAACTATAATCCCTACTACCTGGAAGCTGAGGCTGATGAATCTCTTGAGTTTGGGAAGTCTTGAGGCAAACACACATCTGCACTAAGTTTAGAATTGATAAAATGAGCTGCTAGTAGCCTGAAGCCATGGAACTACTTAACAGGGCACAAATCTGTTTAAGTCAAAAGTAAAGTTAAGTAGGTAAAGCTTTCCTGCATGTGTGGGACATCGACCCTTACCCAAATTAAAATCAGAGACCCTCAAGTTAAAAAGCAAAACAAAGCAAAAAAAAAAAAAATGAATTGAAAAGGAGGATATCTCAGGATAATTTTTTTTATCTTAAAAATTTCCATTTACATAGCGCTGAGTCTCCAGTATGATGGACCTCGAATGAACTAACTCATTGTGTAGGCAGTGTGAAACTCAATGTTGATCAAAGTTTCCACTTTCACCTCAATTCTATACAATCCCCTCATTTTTCCTCCTCAGTTAAAATTTCCTTTTACATGTATCACTAGACACAAGCCCCATTGCAACTATAGCCAAAACCAATGTTTTCATTCCAGCTTTAGATAAAAAAGCTTATACTGAGGCACTGAAACTTTTCCCTTTGGTCTTTGAATTGCAGCATTAGAGTTTAAATTAGTTCACTTTCCTCTCTCATCCCCAGGGTGTATCTAACCATAGGGTAAGGAGACGATAGTGGTGAGATTAAGAGTTTCTAAAAAGGTTTCCTCTCTCTTGAATATAGTTTCCCATAATATAATTTTTTATTTCTATTTTTTTAGAAATGTAAACCTTTACCAATTTGGAAATTCACAAATATAGCCTTTTAAAATGTAAACAAATTTGAGGGAACTAAGGATGATCAGTTATCTGCATCTAAGTCTAAATTAGTTTAATCAGTTGAGGGAGTTGGGGTTTGAGAAAATCAATGAGTAGGAAAGGAAAGGAAGTAATTTTGAATCATTAGACTTTGGGGATTAGAGAACAGGTAGAGGGATTCAGTGGCTAGCTTTGAACAACCGGATGGCTAATTAAAGGCATTGAGGGGGGAGCCAGTGAACTCCAGCTCTGGAAACCAATACATGTTTCTGTGTATCCTAGAGCAAACAGGGAGTCTCCAGAGGCCAGGAAGGCACATGCTTCATTGTGTAGCGCTCCTATTCTAAGAAGGAGGAAATGCAGAAATACCCAGCAGGTCTCAGACATGCCAGATATGACCACTAGGACCCAAATTCAGTACCAACTAAGCTGCCAGATCCCTACAGCTTCCAGCAGTTCCAACCACCTCCTCACACCCTCAGCTCAACATCATGTATGAGTGTCTCTCATGAATATCAGGGCCACATCAGTGCAGCATCAAGTAAACAGGTTCTACAGCCACTGGCACAAGAACCCTGATAAAGTACTCCTTCCCTGGGAGCAGAGCTCAAATTTAAAATAAAGGGAAAGAGGGAGGAAAGGAGGAAAGATGAGCAGAAAACACAAAAAAAAAAGAAAAGAAACGAATCTCATCATAGAAAGTTATTATGGTGACAGAGAAGATTAGGATACAAACTCAGAAGATAACTGTATCAAAGAACCTATGGGCTAAACCCTAAAGAGAAATTGGAAGTGGACTCAAGCACAAAAAGAACTCATGGAAGAGTTCAAAAGAGGAGCTTAAATCATATAAAGAGAAGTAGAAGACAAATTAGGAAAAGAGAGAATTATGAAAAAAAAAGAGTCAGTGGCTTGGAAAGCTGCTTAAAAAATAGAATTGGCCAAATGGAAAAAGAGATATGAACATCCATTGAAGAAAACAACTCCTTAAAAGTTAGAATTGGGCAAGTAAAAGCTAATAATTCTATGAGGCAGCAAGAATCAAATTCAAAAGAATGAAAACATTGAAGTATCAGGATCATTGGATAATATAAAACCCAAAATCAAAAGAATGACCTGTACAACTTCTTTAAAGAAATTATCAAGGAAAATTGTCCTGAAGTCCTAGAACCAGAATGGAAAATAGACATTGAAACATTAAAGGAATGGAGATCATGGAACATGATATTCTGAAAATAAAGGAGCTAGGACTACAACCATTAATCATTTACCTAGCCAAATTTAGCATAATACATCAAGAGAAAAAAAATGGGCATTTAATGAAATAGGATTTCAAGAATACATAAGGAGAAAACAAGAACTAGATCAATATCAAGACCCAAGAGAAACATAAATTGGTAAAATGGTGGGGAAATCAATATAGGTTTCAATAGAGCTAAGCTGTTTATATCCCTATCATACTTGCAGATACAAAAAATTGTATCACTATGCTGAGTGAAATGAGCAGGACCAGGAGATCATTTTATACTTCAACAACAATACTCTATGATAATCAATTCTGATGGATGTGGCCATCTTCAACACTAAGATGAAAAATCAGTTCCAATAGAGCAATAATGAACTGAACCAGTTATGCCCAGCAAAAGAACTCTAGGAGAATCACTACATAGAATGAATCACTACATAGAATTCCCAATACCCCTATTTTTGTCCACCTGCATTTTTGATTTCCTTCACAGGCTAATGGTACACTATTTCAAAGTCCGATTCTTTTTGGACTGTTTGGACATGTATACATATATTGTATTTAATTTGTACTTTAACATATGTAACATGTATGGGTCAACCTGCCATCTGGGGAAGGGGGTGGGGGAAGAAGGGGAAAAATTGGAACAAAAGGCTTGGCAATTGTCAGTGTTGTAAAATTACCCATGTATATATCTTGTAAATTAAAAAAGCTATAATAATAATAAATAAAAAAGAAAGAAAATGAATGATAAATTTATTAAAATATTAAAAAATTGTATCACTAATTGTTCAGCTAGAAGGAATATACATAGATATAGGGTACATTTTTTAAACAGCAAATGTTTCTCAAATCTCTAAAAACCTGAGCCAAATTTATAATACAAGACATCCACCAATTGATAGTCAAATGACATGAACAGACAGTTTTGAGATCTAGAAATCAAATATATAGACATATGTAGAAGTGTTCTAAATCCCAGCTTCGTAAACTATGGTTTATGACCTCCATATGGAGGTCTCATAATTGAATGTAGGGATTGTAAAATTGTGATTTATTATCAGTAAATTTTTGATTTGTATATCTATATCACATAAAAATTTCTTGGGCAAAAAGTGTGAGTGGAAAAAGTTTAAGAAGCCCTGCTCTAAATTACTTTTGATTAAAGAAATGAGAATTAAAACAACTATGGGATACCACCTCATACATCTCAGATTGGCTAATATGACAAAAAAGAGAGTGATCAATGCTGGAGAGATGTGAGAAAATTGGGACACTAATGTATTACTGGTAGAGTTGTGAACTGATCCAACCATTCTGGATACCAATTTGAGACTATGCCCAAAGGGCAACCAAACTGTGCTTACTTTTTGATCCAGCAATACTATTAAGTCTGTATTCCAAAGAGATCATAAAAAAGGGAAAAGGACCTATATGTGCAAATATATATATATAGCATCCCTTTTCATGGTAGAAAAATATTAGAAACGGAAAGAATGCCTATAAATTGGAGAATGGCTAAACAACTTATAGTATATGAATGTTGGTTGGTTATTGTCTTTCATTCTTGAAAAGGATCAAAATGATATCACTATGTTAAAGTCTAGTTACAATATGTGCAAACTGTGGCTGATCAGACCAATATGTACTTGGAATGCTCTGCCACAGGTTGGATACAAAGAGTCCCTACAAATATTTGAGATGGCTTTTTTAATTTTGTGCATCTCATGTTTCTTCTGAGCTAATTCAATTCTGTTTGCTCATAGAGCACAGCACCTACTCTGATGAGGGCACGCCATGCTGAGCCACTGTGCCAGTGTCTCCCATGTCATACAATCGATTCTAACCTCATGGTACAATGGTAGTGTGACCGACTCCAGATCAGAAGGTTGTGTCATGTCACTGTCAGCGGGTATATGAATGTAGTGGAATCCTGTTTGTACAATAAAAAATGATAACAGGCATATTTCAGGGAAAAAAACTGGAAAGACCTGTATGAAGTGATATAAAGCGAAATGAGTAGAATCAGGAAAATGTTGTACATGATATATAGCAACATTTTGTGATGATCAATTATGAAGAACTCACCTCTTCTTACCAACACATTGATCCAAGACATATATAAAGATTCATGAAAGAAAATACTATCCATATCCAGATAGATAATGGATGGACTCTGAATACAGATCAAAACATATATTTTTCACTTACTTTATTCTTTCTTATGGTTGTTTTTCCCCTTTTGGTCTGTTTCTTCTTTCACAACTGTGACTAATATGAAAATAGGTTTCTTATACAATAGCATATATAATAAAGTATATCAAACTGTTTACCATTTTCAAAAGAAAGAAGGGAAGGAAGAGAGGAAGAAAATTTGGAATTCAAAATCTTGACAAATAATTGGGAAAAAATAAAATACTAATAAGAAGTAAACACACACATATTTCCATGTTAGTCATGCTGTGAAAGAAAAAAAAAACAAAAATAAACCAAAAAGAATAAACATAAAGAAAATGTATGCTTTGATCTACATTCAGACTCCATCCGTTCTTTCTCTGGAGAGAAATAGAATGGAGATGATAGAATTTTCATCATAAAATCCTTCAAAATTGTCTTAACTCATCATATTGCTGAGAATAGTTAAGTCCTTCACAGTTTATCTTCATACAATATTGCTTTTACTATATACAGTGTTCTCCTGGTTCTGCTCATTTCACTTTGCATTAGTTCATGTAAGTTAAAGCCCTTTCTTCATAACAACCAGTGAGGTGCAAGAGCTATTATTCCCATTTTATAGATAAAATTTGTCCAATTTAAATTTTAAAAATAACAACAAAAAAACTTTAGCTACTTCACAAAATGTCCTGTGTCAGCCTGGGCTGTGGTGATGTGTGCCTAAAATTCCTGCTACCAGGGAGGCTACAGCTGCATGATCTTTTGAGTTCTGGAGTTCTGAGCTGCACTTGACTGACCAGACAGGGTATCTGCAAAATGGCTGGCATCAATGTGATAAGCTCCCAGATCGAGCTGACCATAAGACTGCTTAAGGAAGAGGTACATTGTCCCACATCAAAAGTAGAAGAAGTCAAATGTCTGATGCAGATCAGTTTGTGAGTAGAAACTGTACTTCCAAAGAGGGCAAGACAAGGAGATGTAATCTCATAGAAAAAAAAACACTCTGTGCTCAAGAAAGAAGTCATCACATTTCTTTCTACCTTGGAGTTTACTCCAGTCCTTACTTCTGTTCCTGTTCCATTCCAGACTTCATTGCTCTAATCCTTCCCAATAGCTTCTTGAAGTGAATACTTGGACTGTGAGTTCTTAATTTGATTCATTCAACTAATGGTACAAAGTGCCAAGGAAACTCAATATGTTGGTTCTCTATCACTAAAGATGAAGCTTTAGCTCTCCAAATTCTTAGATACCCTCTTTGAGATTACCACAGCAGAAGCATGGAAGTAACCTAAACGGTTCAAAACACAACCTACTCCTGAGTGAGGTTAACAGCATCGCAGCCATGGATGATTTAAATGAGCTTTCTTAAGTGCAGAAGAAGAGGAAATCAGGGACCAGCTGTTGTGCTTTGTCAGGCTCTCAACTATCAAGAAATATTCTTTTGGGTATTCTTTTCACACCCATCTCTATTATCAGAAGTATGACAGACTTAGGGTTCTGTAATAGGTCCAGACCAAATGAGACTTCAAATGCCATTTAGTTTAAACCACTTCACTTTATAGATAAAGAAACTTAGATCTAGAGAGATGAAATTATTCTTCAAAGATCACATAGTTATGAGATAGTCAAATTGAATTTTAAATCTGCTGTTTGGTTGTCCTATCCATATGAAGTCCCAACAGAGAATTTTAGGTAGAGAAATGGATGAAGAAAAAATGTCCCAAGGAAAAAGATCCAAAGATTGAAAGCATGACATTATTAAAGGAGATGATAAAATTCTTCCTTCTGTTGAAATTTTAATAAAATAGAACACTGGGTCAGATGTGTTGCTAGAGCCATTAGCTCTTTGTGTTAAATTTTAGAGGAATGCTTTACATAAGTTAGTATCAACTAGTGTATAACTGGCATATAGTCAGGAATAGTGGTATCCTGCTGGCCACTAAAGGATGATAGTTCTCCTAATAAGCCCAGATGATGCCATAAAAGGCCTATAGCTTTGGCTAGAGGACATAACAAAAGAAAACTGCATCTGGAGACAAGAAAGACAAGAATAAAGAGGAAGAAAATTCTCAGCCCATACCAGAGCATTGTCTAGTTCTGTGCATCCAGAAGTGACTTGGGAGCAGGAACCTAGGCTGATGAACTATGAAGTGCTCAGAGTGGGAGGAAGCTGAGATGCTTTGAGAGCTAGCCCCCAAGAAAAACACAGAGAAGAAAGAATCAGAAAGTGAATGATAAAGAAAATAAGTGGGGGGTATTTCAGGAAGAAAACGCAAAGACCTTGAAAATAAGCTGATAAATCAAGAGGGAAAAAAACAGAAAGAAATAAGTGCTCGAGGTTTAATAAACAAGTTCAAGCCTTTATGACTTTATGACAACCTTTGCATACAGCAAAACAAAGAAAAATGACTCATACTTGAGGAAACAGAGGGTCCTGTGGGATGTGAGAACATGGAACCACAACAAACTTTCCTGAGTGTTTTAAAAGAGAAATGAAAATTGTGAGAGCAGAATTTATGTCTTACCCAGTGAAAATAATGACAGAATAGAATAATAAAATCTTCCAGAGTAAATCTCACCAAAACATGTAAACACCCTGGTGCTTAGCACAAAGTAAGTACTTAATAAATGCTTGTTCCATTTTTACATTCAAAGGTTCTGATAAAGGCCTCTTTTCTAAAATATATAGAAATTGACTCAAATTTACAAGAATGCAAGTCACTCTCCAAATGATAAATGTCAAAGGATATGAACAAACAATTTTTAGATGAAGAAATTAAAACCACTTCTAGTCATATGAAAAAGTGCCCTAAATCATTCTTGATCAGAGAAATACAAATTAAGACAACTCTGAGGTACCACTACATACCTCTCAGATTGGCAAAGATGACAGGAAATGATAATGATGAATGTTGGAGGGGATGTGGGAAAACTGGGACACTACTACATTGTTGGTGGAGTTGTGAAGTGATCCAACCATTCTGGAGAGCACTTTGGAACTATGCTCAAAAAGTTATCAAACTGCGCATATCCTTTGACTCAGCAGTGTTTCTACTGGGCTTATATCCCAAAGAGATGTTAAAGAAGGGAAAGGGACCCCCGCGTGCAAAAATGTTTCTGGTGGCCCTTTTTGTAGTGGCCAGAAACTGGAAACTGAGTGGATGACCATCAATTGGAGAATGGCTGAATAAATTGTGGTATATGAATGTTATGGAATTTTATTGTTCTGTAAGAAGTAATTTCAGAAAGGCCTGAAGAGACTTACATGAACTGATGCTGAGTGAAATGAGCAGAGCCAGCAGATACACGGCAACAAGACCATGCAATGATCAATTTGGATGGATGTGGCCCTTTTCAACAATGAGATGATCCAAGCCAGTTCCAATAATCTTGTGATGAAGAGAGCCATCTACACTCAGAGAGAGGACTGTGGGAACTGAGTATGAATCACAACATAGCATTTACACTCTTTTTGTTGTTGTTTGCTTGCATTTTATTTTCTTTCTCATTTTTTTTTCCTTTTGGGTTGATTTTTCTTGTGTAGCAAAATAATTGTTAAATATATATGGATGCACACAGGAGCAGCTAGGTGGTGCAGTGGATAGGGCATCAGCCTCGAAGTCAAGAGGACCTGAGTTCAAATCTGGCCTCAGACATTTAAGGCTTCCTAGCTTTATGACTCTGGGCAAGTCACTTAATCCTAATTGACTCAGCAAATATACACATGAATATATATAAATGCATATATTACATTTAATATATATGTTAATATATTTAACATACTGGATTACTTGCCATCTAGGGGAAAGAATGGGAGAAAGGGAGAAAAATTGGAACAAATGGTTTTATAAGGGTTAATATTGAAAAATCATCCATGTATATATTTTGAAAATTAAAAAGCTTTAATAAAATAAATAAACAAATACTTGGTCTTTTCCTTCCTCCTTCCATATAAGAAATTTTCTCTCTTATTGCCTCTAAACTAGATCCTTGCAACAGCTTCCGAGTTAGTATTCCTGCCTTAAGCCTTTTCTCTTCCTATATATTGCTTACCAAAAAGATTTTCCTTCAACACATATATGACCATGTCGACCCTCATTCAACTTCAGAGCCTCTCTATTGATTGAAAGATAAAATACAATTTCACTTTTTACTTTTATCTTTCACAACCTATCTTTCTGATTGTACAACGATCAAACTATCCACCTCTCTGTTTCTTACAGGAAGTTTAGTGGTACAATAGATAGAGCACTGAGCATGGAAAAGCCTGAGTTCAAATCTAACCTTAGATACTTCCTACCTATATAATTTTGGGCATGTCACTTAAACTCTGCTTGCCTCGGTTTCTTTATCTGTAAAATGGGAATGATAATAATAATAGCATCTACCTCCCAGGATTGTTGTGAGGATCAAATGAAATCATTGTAAAGCACTTTACATAGTAAGCACTATATGAATGCTAGCTATTATTATCTCTTATCTTTGCTGCAGCCATCTTCCATGTTGGAACATCTTTCTCCCTCCCCATAGAATTCCTCTCTTCCTTCAAGATATAATTTAAAGACCTTTTCCTGATTCCCCCTTTCCAATTTGCTAAGTATTCTCTTCCCCAAGCTAGTTTATATTTAGCTACTCTGTATTTATTATCTTTATTATTCTATATTTATTTATGTGTGCATTTTTGTCTCTCCAATTAGAATGTAACCTCCTTGAAAGGAGGGATTGCTAATTCTTTATACTTATATCTTCAATACCTGGCACTAAGGAGCCCTGTTGATTATTGCTGAATATGTGCCACTCTTTGATTTTCTTTCTCTTTTTACGATAGTTTCTTTGATATATCACATAATGTTTGCAAATATAGTATTGACTCTAATATGCTAAGCTGTCCAATTAATTTTTTCAGGGTTTCTGGGTGGGGCTTAAGCTAGGAGTATATACAAAGACACATTCCTTCCACCCCTCTTAAATGGACTTCTTAAACTTTTTCCACTCACTACCCCTTTTTGCCCAAGAAATTTTTATGTAACCCCAGGTATATAGGTATAAAAAATAGGCATGTAACCAAATCAAAAATTTACTGATAATGAATCATAATTTCACAACCCCCACATTCAAGTTACACAACCCCATATGGGGTCACAACCCACAGTTTATGAAACTGCTCTACAAAATACAACATAATTTTCTCCTATCAGCACCTTCTGACATTACCAAGTTTTTGAACAAGGAAGTCTCTTGATGAAGCAGGTAGAGTCAGCTGGGAATGATGTTTGGATTGAAAAGGGAAGAGAATGGAGACATGGAGAAGAATATTAGAAGTTTCTATGGTCAATGAAGTCCTAATCTAGGATAATGACAATAAAGCTGGAAAAGAAAGGGTAAATAGGAAGGACATTTTAAAGAACAAATCTAGGTATCTCTTTCCTATATTTAATATTGCAGCATGCAAACAAATAATGAAAACTTTTTTAAAAAAAAAAAAAGGTCAGGTATAGGAAGCTAATCTATGGATTTCAGAAATGTCTTAAGGTTCTTAGACTTTCCTAACCTAGAGGCAGTGTGCATAGTCAGGCAGAAGGAAGGAACACCAAATCTGCTGTCAGACACTACCTGTGTAGCTCTGAGGAAATCATTTAACTTCTCTAAGTCTCAGTTTCCTCACTGTTAAAATAAAGGAGTTGGACTTGCCCTCTAAGGCTTATTTTAGCTGTAAATCTATGCTCCTTTGTGAACACCTGATAGCCTTCCAGAAAAGGTGGCTTATTTACTTAAAATGACAGCTTGTTGACCATCATTCTTCCAAGACCCATCTGTGCTTGTTATTCAATATCCTTCTCCAGTAAAACATGTTGTTTTGTTAAAAATTAATAGAAAAAAATTGGCTATTGGTCCTTATCCTAGAGTGGCAGATGGTGCTGATCAAACTATCTCTACCCAGGGCCATTCCAGACTGAGCTTCTCAGCTGATGGGAGCAGCTGTGTGATGTGCTGCAGCTGGAATGCTTTCTTTTTCTGTATGGGAAGGGTCTTGTCCCCAGGACAAGGCAGATATGGGAGCCAAATGGTTTTTATGAAATCTTAGGGATCATATACGGGTGCAGATGGTGCCCTGGAACTTAGTACAGACTCTCCCAAAGGTCTATATTTCTCTTTCCTTCTTTCTCATCCAGGAAAGATTCTAAATTCTTGATGGCTCCCCTAAGATGGTGAGAATTTTCAATTCCTAGGAAAAGGAGGAAGAATGAATAGTAGTATGAGTGTTATTTGAAAGTCTGGGTACTTAAACTATACATTCCAGAAAGCATCCTATGCCTTCTGTTTATTACAAAATAAATAGATCACTGCTAAGAAAAGAAGGGAAAAAGGAGGGAAATTATCTGCAATTCAAGAACTAATTGAACATATGTACACATATAAATGCGTGCATACATATACACAAATATGTCACATATATGCATATATATCTATTTGTTTATACACATATATACATATCTAAGTAGGAAAAAACAGACAAGATTCATAGTTGTTTATCCTTTTCTTGAAGAGGAATAGTAGACTACATACCCTTCTTTAATTACTTGTAAAAGGGGTTTGTATCCCTGCCAGCTCAAAATCCTTCCTGATGTTCAATTGCTATCTTCTTTCTTTTCAGTTCATTTTCCTCTTGTCCAGTCTTCCATGGACAATTCTTCATCAACATCATCATAAAAACTTTTCCTGACATAGGGACAGGAAGTAGACAGTCTGTTTGGTTATTTGAAAATCAGTTTCCTATTGCTAGTGGATCCAGCTGCAAAACTATTTGTCTTACATTAGCAGGTAGAAGCCAACTCCCTCACCCAATGGAAAGTCTCAAATTTCTAGTAAGTAACCCAGTATGCTGCATATTTGCAAGGCAAAATGATTTTTCCAGATGCTTCTGCAAAAACTGGAGTTGTCTCAAAGCAAGCAGTTCTCTGGAATGGACAAGAGAGTTTTTAGGTACTGAAACACATGCTAATTAGCACTTGACCTATAATCAAAAAACATTTACTAGGTGCCTACTATGTGCCAGGCATTGTGCTAGGTTCTGAGGGTATCAAAGACAAAAAAAAATTTAATCCCTACCTTCAAGGAGATAAGGGAGCCTAAGGGAATAGCTAGATATAAATAGAGATGCCTCAAAATTAGACTCAGAAAAATCATACTTCTGGCTATAATTCAAGAGTTTTGGCCATTTATATATCACCTTAATACAACACTTAATACAACTGAACAAGAAGAGTTTAATTTCGTTTAATTCCCACATGGCTGGGACCTAGAACCATATTGTGGCTCCTTCAGAAAATCATATTTTATAATTTCACTGAGCAAATGTTATATACGGCATAGTGTTTGGAGTGGGTATACAAAGAAAAAATAAATAAAAACACGCTCCCTGCCTTAAAGCAAAGCTCCTCCAGGAATTTATATGTAATTGAAGGATATAGCATGTATACAACTAGGTAGGCTACAAGGAAAATTGAAGCAGTAATGAGTAGGTGGGGGCAAAGGCATGAAAATAAAAAACTGAAATGAGATGGGAGTAATTTTTTTTTGAGGCAATCAGAACTTGTGCAGGATTGAATAAGTACTTGAGGTCATATTTGAACTCAGGTCCTCTTGACTTCAGAGCACTACCTATCTGACTTGAGAAAGGTGTAAAATTTCAGATAAAGCTATAAAGAGAATAATACAAAATAAGCTGGGAAGATAGGTGCGCCAGATTGTGACTAATTCATTGTAGTCTTTGATCCTAGCATTTTTATTTTTACAAAAAATGTATAACCGTACTGATTTCACTGTCTACCATCTATCCTGAGTCACAGAATTACCTACTGGGAACACAGAATCTGAATATTGGACAGAATTTCAGCAACCGCTTTGGTACAATATAAAAAGGACCCTGAAACTAGAGTCAGAGACATGAATTCAAATTCTGATATCATCTGTGTAACATCAAGCAAGTCACTTAAACTCTCCCTCACCCTTCCATATATACTCTGGTCTTCAGTTTTCTTATCTATAAAATGAAGTATTAGAGTAGATAGTCTTCGAGGTTCCTTCTAAAGTTATGATCTATGATCTCATGATTCTATGATTTGGTTCAATTCATTTTGCAAAAAGAATTCACATCATAAAATACTTACTAGATAGTCCCCAGGGAAAACTACTACCTCACAAGTCCAGCCTATATTTTTCTATTTATCTATATATATGTATACATATGATCTAATATATACATATATGTTATATATCTAGTACACTAATATTATATTAAACTAATATATAATATTAATAATTACTCACATAATATTATATATTAATATAATATTATACTAGTTTTATACATATAGTTAGCTGTGAAATCTGAGTGAGAGGTCAGCTCCATCAGACAATTGCTTGCTTCTTAGCTGATGCTGTGTTCCCAATGAAGACTCTTATTGAAAATAACCATGAAATGGACTTTGACTCTTGAAACCTATTTTAATATTTTTTATTATCCTCTAGGAGTTTTTTGAATGCCCTAGATTATAAGCACCATCTCTTATATGAGGTTCTAAAAATGGATTAGCTGTGTCAAACAATCCTTTTATAAGACATATCTAGAGCTTAAAGATGAATGAACAAGAATTTATTAAGGGAGTACTATGCACTAGAAACTCTGATAAATATTAGAAGAGTCACTCTAATATTATTTCTTCATTTTTTTAAAGTTTAAGAAACTGACCCAAAGAGATTGAATGGCAAGGATAAATCAAGTATGTGATATCAGAAGCAGAATTTGAAATTAGAACTCTAGTTCCAGATCCATTGTTCTTTCTATTGTGCAGTACTGCCTTACTATACAATAATTTGAAGTTGCATGAAAATTCCATTCCTAAAGAATAAAATGGGCTGCGTTTGGTCAAGACCTGCATCTGAATAGCTAGATAGAATGATCACTTACCCTATGGAGTACCAATAAGCTGCAGAGACAGTTTAGACAATTCCTAACAACTGCTCAGATCACTAAATAGATTGCCTTGTTATATCATGTCTTTAGCTGGGAAAAAACCCTTAATCATCAACTCCTACCCATTTTTCATCCATCTCATGGGAGTGTCTCTGAAATATTTCAGTTTCAGTAAATTATCCCATGTGTGTGAACAACTGCAAGGACAAGAAACAGCTGGAAGCAGCAATGATAAATCTTTATGTTTGAATTATTCAATTTGAGAAGCTCTGTGTTTCTCAGGAATTAAGTCATAAGCCTGTCTAGCATCCCACAGCCTTTGTCAATAAAATGCCAAACCAAACCACAAAACCCATTAGGTCTTAAAACAATCAACAACTCCCGCAATTCAACAACAACAACAATGGAATCAGGTAATCTTGCTGATTATTGTGATGATATAATATGTAATTGCTTAACTCCATTTATTATTTCTCAATGTGGTATCATTTATTATCTCAGAGACTGTAGGATCATAGATTTAAAATTGGAAAAAGGACCTGAAGGGCTAGATAATTCAACCCTTTCATTTTATAAGTGAGTAAACTGAGGCCCTTGACCAAGGACTAAGGTAATAGATGGCAGTCAGGATTTACACCCAAATCCCCTGCTTTCAAATACAGTGCTCTTTGAAAGTTGTTGGTTTTTTTGTTTTTTGTTTTTTTTTTTTACATAAAAGTAGTATACAATAGATGTGCAGATATGGTTCACCCTCACACTGATAAGAGGGTTAGGCCTTTATTACGTATTCACCCAGGAGGTCAGGTCTTCAATACATGTAAAGGGTACAGGCTATCATTTCCCTATCCCAAATTTTTTATTGTTACCAGACGCCAGATTGTTGAGGACCGGAGACAAATAGGAGACCAGCTCCTCTCATGGCTTTATAGAGACATTGTCATGTGGTGAAAAGAGAGAGGGCTTTTGAGTCAGAAATCTGAGGATAAAGTACTCTAAAGAATCTTGCCTCTTTATCAGATAGTGACTTTTTAGAAGTTAATTCACTTCTCTGGTACTGTTTCCTCATTCTTAAAATGGTGGAGTTGGACTAATGCCTTCAAAGGTCTTTTCCAGCTGTAAATTTATCACCCTATGATTCCTGTGGAGCAGTAGAAACCACAGCAAACCGGGAATCAAAAGATCCAAATTCTTGCCTTAGTGGATCACAGTTGGAATGGATCTCAAATGTCATCTCTTCCAACCTATACCTGAAATAGAAAAAAAAAAAAAAAACATTTTTTAAACAGTTGAGCAAAACAAATTCATTATAACTATCACATCTGTCAGGATATTCAGCATTTCACTCCATAATGCCTTAGCACTTCAATAGGAAATATAATTTTAGAAGCCTTTTAAAAAATAAAGATTATTAAGTACATTTTTAAAATTCTGGGAGAATGTTGGTTAAACAGATGTCTCAAATAAGTCATAAGAGTTGTGATTGTAAAGGATTCTTCTTAATCTTCTAAATACAATTTTGATTACTTTGATTTGGGTAGACAAACTTAAGTGACAATCTAGATAAGAAGACTTAAGAAAAACACGAGGGCAGAAAGAAGTTTACTTGTTTTGCAAAATGAGGACCAATAAGTGAAAGTTGTTGAAAAATTTCTACTTAGTAGAAATTTATTAATGATTTGTGCTATCCAAAAAATGGAATGGTCTACCCTGAGAGGCCATGGGGTTTTCTTTCATTAAGGCAAGGGTACAATATTTATTTGTCAGAATTCATAAAGGAGTCCTAGTTCAAATATAAATTGGATTAGTAGACATCTGTGCTCTATTTCAACCATAGCTCAACCAAAATTACCTAGATATAAGTTCCAGAGCCAGAGCAAGAATGGAAGTCTTTTGACTGTGGTTTATACTAGAATGCAATGATCATAAGTAATAATGGTCATAGGAATCTGGATTTTGAATTGGAAGGGACCTTGAGAACACCTAGTCCAACCTCATCATTTTACAGCTAAGGAAACTGACGCCTTTGAACTTAAGATCTCCACATCACATTACATTTGTAGGGAGTTCTGAAGAGAATCTGATTTATTAATCCATCAGGACTTTAAATATGTGTTTGCTATGTTACAGTGACTGTAGCCTTTCTATGACTTGGTATCTGAGGATTGGCTAAACTCTTAAAAACTTTAGCTCAAAGTTGTTTATTTGAAGATTTGTTTTTGATTGAAAATGCAGTAATCAAGAGAGAAAATAAGGTTGGCAGAGATGGTAGGGAAGGAATTAAGTTAGAAATAAAAGATAGAGAGAAATCAAGCCCTTTGTTGAGATGAACAGGCAGTTTGCAAAACAATTTTTTTTTTTTGCTTTTGTGTCACATTTATTTGCAACTATGTCTCTTTTCTTCCCCTATTTAACAAGCCTTTCCTTGCAACAAAATTGAAGATAGAGAAAACCAATAAATAAAAATACAGAAGCAAAAGCAACCTTTTATTTAACATCACCACCCCAAAATCGGGCAGGATACACAATATTCTGCATCTATAATCCCTTACTTATGCAATGCAAAGTACAGTTTTTAAAAGCCTCTTAACAATACAATTTTTCTATTTTAAAATATTATTCAATATTTTATTTTCCCAAATTACATTTAAAAATAAATTTTAACATTCATTGTTAAAATTTGAGTTCCAAGTTCTATCCCTTCCTTTCTTCTCTCCCACCTAATTGAGAAAGCAAGCAATTTGACATAGGTTATGCATTTGCAGTCTTACAAAACATTTCCATATTACTCATGCTGTGAAAAAAACAAAAAACAAGAAAAATAATTTTTTAAAAAGTATTATTCTTTTTGCTATTTACTTTTATGTATTTTTCTTGAATCTTGTATTTGGAAATCAAATTTTCTATTCAACTCTATTCTTTTTATCAAGAATGCTTGAAAGTTTCTATTTCATTGAATATCTATTTTTTCCTCTGAAGGATTATACTCAGCTATGCTGGGTAAGTAATTATTGATTATAATCCTAAACCCTTTGCCCTCCATAAACATATGCAAAGCCCTTTTATTGTTTAATGTAGAAGCTATTAAAACTTGTGCTATCCTGACTGTGGATCCATAATATATGGATTGTTTTACATTGTTTTCTACTTGACCTTGGAGCTCTGGAATTTGGCTATAATATTCTTTGGAATTTTTACTTGGGAATCTCTTTTGTGAGATGATCAGTGGATTTTTAAAATGTCTTATCCTCTGGTTCTAGACTATCAGGGCAGTTTTCCATGATAATTTCTTGAAAGTTGATGTCTAGTTCTTTTTTTCTTTAATCATGCCTTTCAGGTCATCCAATAATTTTTAAATTATGTTTCCAGGTCAATTGTTTTTCCAGTGAGATATTTTACATTTTCTTCCATGTTTTTCATTCTTTTGATCTTATTTGATTGCTTTTCAATATTTTACAGTATCATTAGCTTCCACTCACCCAGTTCTAATTTTTAAAGAATATTTTATTAATTAAACTTTTATACCTCCTTTTCCATTTGACCAATTCTACTTTTTAAGGAATGATTTTCTTAATTAGGCTTTTATATCTCTTTTTCCATCTGGCCAATTCCTCTTCTTAATGAGTTCTTCTCTTCATTGAACTTTTGTAACTCTTCTACCATTTTACCTGTTCTATTTTTTTTTTTAGCATTTTTCCTTTATTTTCTCTCTTTCTTTCTTTCTTTCTTTCTTTCTTTTTTTCTTTCTTTCTTTCTTTCTTTTTTTTCTTTCTTTCTTTCTTTCTTTTTTCTTTCTTTTTTCTTTCTTTCTTTCTTTCTTTCTTTCTTTCTTTCTTTCTTTCTTCCTTTCTTCCTTCCTTTCTTTCTTTCTTTCTTTCTTTCTTTCTTTCTTTCTTTCTTTCTTTCTTTCTTTCTTTCTTTCTTTCTTTCTTTCTTTCTTTCTTTCTTTCTTTCTTTCTTTCTTTCTTTCTTTCTTTCTTTTTTTTACATTTTTTAACCTCCTTTATCAAGCTGTTGACTTTTTTCCCCACTGACTTTCTTGCCTCCCTGTCTTTTTTTCCCCAATTTTTTTCCTCTACTTCCTTCATTTGATTTTTTAAAAATCCTTTTTGAGCCTTCGAGGACCTGAAATTATTTTACATTTTTCTTTGGAGTTTTGGACATAACAGTTTTGAGTTTGTTGTCTTCTGAGTTTGTGTATTGATCTTCCCTATCACCACAGTAACTTTTGGTGTTTTTTTGTTACTGTTTGTTAATTTTCCTAGTCTATTTCTTGATTTTAACTTTATGTTATGAGGGGAGGGGGCACTGTCCCAAACTTCAGGATTTTTTGTGAAGCTGTTTTCAGAGCCAGTTCTGAGAGTGTATAAGCTTTTCAGTTTTCCAAAGTAGTATAATCTAAGAAGAGCTGTGTTTATTACTATCTTGGCCTGGGCTCTAGTCTGTGAGTAAACACAAGCTCTTTTTATCATCTTGCTCCGATGTATTATTGCTCTTTCTTGCATTATAACCCAGGACTGTAACCCTAATCTGAGTATGGATAATACAATAGGGTCCTGTACCAGTGCCAGGAAAAAAAAAACACAAAAAGCCCTGTAATTACCTTCTGACCATTTATCTATCCACTTTACTATCTGTGGGATGAAATCTCCAGAAGCAGCTACTGTCCCAGCCACCACTAATTCAGTTGTCCCCAAGGCCCACTGCTGTTTCGTGGCCAGTACTGGGCCAGTACTGGTCAGGAATCAATTCCAATGAGTCCCTTACAAGAGTTTGCAGCATCAGGTTTAATATTTTCTCTGACAAAAGTCATATCTATTAATATGTGCATCACCTTATTTGAGTTAGAGCTCAGCCACATTAAAATCATGAAAGATTTCACAACCTATAACAGAGCATGCTCCACTTTCACCCCAGTGCAAGAGACCTTTTCTGCTGATCTTTAATTGTATTGGGATGGAAAAATTTTTCATTCTGTCCTTTTATGGATTCTGTCATTCCAGAATTTGTTTTGAGGCATTGTTTAAAGTTGTTTGGGGGGATTTTGGAGTCCCTGTTTTTTTCTCCACCATCTTGGCTCTGTCCCTATATTAACTGCATTTTCAAAACTCTGGAAACATATCTATGTCAAAGTGTTGTATTCTACAACAACAAATAGCTTGAGATCATTAAAAGAATTACACTATTTCTCAAATTCTAAGTTCCTATTCAGCTCACTGTCCAACTGCAATGCTCTTCCATATACATTTACTGATGACCTAATTCACTGGCTCTCGGTTTAACTACATGTCACAATTATTCTGGATTCACTGCCCCACCCACCCAGCATTTGAAAAAAATTTGGTGGGCCTTAGATTTAAATTAAGAAGATTCTACTGATTTCTGAAGCTTGAAGAAATCCACACTTTGTATTTCTAAACAGGGGGAATCTGCTGAAACTCTCTCAGTGCTGATGCTTTCTTATATTTGGACTCTGTCTAGTACAACCTCCATGATACTGACAAGTACCTTTTGTGAGCTTATATCTCCTTATTTTATGCTTCACTTAATGTTGATGCTCATGGGGCCATTTAAGAAAGTTATCTCTGTGGTCCCATTTGTAGTGAAATCTTTCATGATTTAAATGTAATTCAGCTCTAACTCTTGTAAGGGACTCACTGGAATTGATTCCTGACACACTGAAATAAACACATGAAAAAAGGGCTTTAGGGAAGTGGTGCAGAGAAAAAAAAATCTTTAAATGATAGATACACATGGAAAGCCAATTCCATTATGTCCTTGGATTTGCTTGAAAAATCTCTGAGGAAGATTATTTCTTTTCTCATTGGTTGAGCTGGGGTCTTATTTCACTTCTTGCTTATTAACTCATTATTTTTCTGTTTTCTAATTTGTAGAACTCCACTTTTTTGCTTGCTATTTTGCTTTGATAAATGAATTCACTCACTAGTCATTGTGATGGTCTTTTGTGTAACCAACATTAAGTAACTCTGCCTCTTCTTCCCCTTGAATAAAGTAAAAATTATTTAGGAAAGATGGGAATTAATTTTTGCACTGGATCTGATTGTTCCATTGATGAGGCACTGTTTCAAATTTATAACCAAATTACATGCTTGAGTTATGTCCTTGGACTTGACCTTCACAAAAAGAATTTGGATGGAGAGAAAAGTAGCTGGAAATAAGAGGGAAAGGAAGGAAACAAGGGGAAAGATAAGCAAAGGGGTGGGGAAGGGATGAACTTGTTTCCCTGGATAGAGAAGACTGTGTCTCTACCCAGCCATTGTGGAAGATTGTTATATATCAAGAAACATGCTGGATGAAGACATATACCTAAGTCCTGGAAGACAGGGACTATTATTGTCTCTAATTTATAAATGAAGAAATTCAAGATGAGGAATATTAATGGATTTTTTTCCCAGAACTGCACAGCTATTAAGTGTCTGAAATAAGATTGAATTTCTCTCCCACTTTCTCTTTCCTTGAAAGTTTTAATTCTCTTTCTGTGTCTTTCTTATATCATATTGCTTCTGGACTTAATATTTTGTTAGCCTAAATACTTGCCTGGTAGCTAAGGGCTATTTTATATTTTGGGTTTTTTTGTTTTTGTTTTTTGTGAGGCAGTTGGGGTTAAGTGACTTACCCCGGGCCACACAGCTAGGAAGTGTTAATGTCAGTTCCTCCTAATTCTGGGGTCAGAGCTCAATCCACAGCATCATCTAGTTACATATTCTTCTTTAAATAAATATGAACTATTTAACATGTATTGGTCAACCTGCCATCTGGGGGAAGGGATGGGGGGAAGGAGGGGAAAAGTTGGAACAAGAGGTTTTGCAATTGTCAAAGCTGAAAAATTGTCTATGCATATATCTTGTAAATAAAAATCTATAATAAAAAAACAAATAAATATAAACTATATCCTAATATTCTCAAAGGAAAAAACAAGTGGGGGCTTGATTGAAACATGGGTTACACTGAAATGACTCCCACAGCAGTAACCAGCAATGTTTCTTAGAAAAAAGCAAAAGTTTTATGCTATTAAATAGCTTCCAGTTTACTAATTTTTTCCCCTGAGGCAATTGGGATTCAGTGACTTGCCCCGGGCTACACAGCTAGGAAGTGTTAAGTGTCTGAAGCCAAATTTGAACTCAGGTCCTCCTGACTTCAGAGCTGATGCTCTATCCACTGAACCACCTAGCTGCTCCCTCCCCCTCAGCTTATTTCTTTAAAAACACATTCATGATATGAAATAGTGAGGGACTGAGATTTCTGGAAGTTTTCAAGTCTTCAGTCTCTCACTTTTTGATTCTGAAGCACATTTTTCCATATGGTTTTAAATCCCATTGATTCTCTCCTACCTTTATACACATGTGCATGTATATACATACACAGATAAACACATAGATATACACAGAGACATCAACACCACACTGAAAATATTATTGATCAATGAAAGAAATAAAAATAAAAAATAAAATATATTGTTATAGAATACCCAGAGTTCTTAAGAAAAATGTAATATATATCATTCTGCCACTAAAAGGTGGCCACTATTTTTATGTCCAAGACTTTAGCATGAATTCCTAGACCCCTTTCTCTGACCCGAGCCCAAATGTGGTGGTTGTGGTAGAATTAGAAACAACTGAATGTGCAGAGTAGAATAGGCTATTAGAGCTATGTGAGGCAAAGCCAAATAATAAATATCTGTCAAAGCCCCCATTATTAAGCACTACAGGGTCCCTCTGCAAAAAAAAAAAAAAAAAAAAAAAGTAGTGACCTTGTTCTCAGCCATATAAAAGATTTGTCAGATTTGTCAATATATCCCTAGTTATCTTTGTGAGCTCTTTTGCTGAGGAAGTAGATCCTAAATCCCTTCCATTTTTTTTAAAATAGTGTAGCCAGTCAGGCAATGAAAATTTATTCTTCTAGACAGTTGTCTTGTACACATTTTTATGTCTCTCCCTTAATTTCCTGGCAGAAAAAGAATTGGGGCCAATGCTTGGCTGGAAGGGTGTGTCTAATATGGAGACTGTGAGCTACAGAAAGGCAGAGCGCATGCTGTGGTTGCTGTGGTTTCTTCAGTGGGTAATGAAAGTGTGTACTTTCTAAAGTTAAACTCACTCTCTCAGACTTTAAGTTGGACCAATATAATGGGGGTTTGGGGAGGTGGGCCAGGAAGACAGCTTGCTTGCCAGGTGAGATTTCCAGCTTCTCACTGCTCTAGTATGCATTTACGACCAGTCAAGCCTCATTGCCTCTCCTCATCCCTTTCATTTTGTAGACTTTTTTTCTTAAGTTGTAATGTACTAAATTCTACCAAAAATGTGATTTGAGTTCCACTGGGGTTTGGAAATTTACTTAGGATGGTCACCTGATAGGCTGTAAAGACAAGATGGGCCATGAAGACTTGGCCTTAGCCACTTATGGAATAAAATGGGTAGATAGTTCCCTCCTTCTCCTCCTCTCTAATAGTAATGTTCAAAATTGACAGATTCCAAGTACAGAGAGCAAAAAGATCTTACAATGTTTCTGAGAAGAGGAATGATGGACTTGAAAATTAAGAGGGAAAACAACAAATGTTGAGCTGAAGGAAACACCAAACAGTGTCTAACAGGGGAAGTAGTATTATGAGAAACAAAAATCAGAGGCAATCCAGAGTAAACTACAGACAACACGTTCTCTGTGTACTAATAGCATGCCTAACTGCACAAGGTTCTACATTCAAGAAAACTGGACACATGCAGTCCAAGTCACTCAAATTCAGCTTCATGTCTGGCTCAGATTCAATGCTTGGAGGCCAGAACAGAAGGTAAGAACAGGAAGCTTAAAGAGAGGTAGGAGTAGGGAGGAGTACTGGAGTCTTTTCACAGAAGCAGCTATGGGGGATGTAGAAGACCCTACCCCAAAATGACTACTCAGAGATCACTCAAAATAGAAAGCAGAAAGGTCATTTATTATACCTCCGGAGGATGTTAAAGATACACAGCTTTTGTACAAGAGATTACATCACAAGTAAGAGAGCATTGAGAAGGGGAGGGGGAGGCATCTAATTGGTTGTTGCTATCCTGAGAGATTGGAATGGAAGATTTCTGTTTCCCTGAAATTACCTGATTTCTAGGAAACAGAAAATCAGGCCTTCAGGCTTCAGGTATAGCTGGCCAAAGCTCAAGTACATATGGGCCTGCACATATTATACAGGTCATAGGGGAAACACAGAAATAATGAAAATAAAATACAGAAAAAGAATTCACATATTCCTGTAAGTCCTTCACCTTATCTCTCTATTCCATACACAGCTAAGGCTTTTGCCCAAAGAACCTTAAATTAAAAGCCACCATCAACACTGCCTTGTGTGGAAAGAGAGCTGTTCTGGTTGTAGTTAAGGAAGTGGGGAAATCCCCATGGACATTTGCCCCTATGTTTAGGGGTAATGCTCCTAATGAGCCAGTTTCTTAAGGACAGTGGTAGCTTGTGTCTGGTAGTTCCTAAACTGAATGGTGATACTTGCCTTGCTAAGTGTTATAATCTGTTGATAAACCTCCCACCACTGCCCCCACCTCTAACCCCCTGCTAAACACATCTTCAATTCATCTGAACAAAATTTAAAAAATAATACTGTTTAATTTCTTCCCAAATATATGTAAAGATAATTTTCAATGTTCTTTTTTAAAAAAATTTTGAGTTCCAAGTTTTCTCACTCCTTCCTTCACCTCTATTTTCCCTAAAATGATAGTATTTTGATACAGATTATACATGTGCAATCATGTAAAACATATTTCCAAATTAGTCATGTTTGAACAAAACTTTTTCTAGAAAAGTTGTTGTTCTTTAAAGAAAATCACTTTTGCAATCAGGACATCACTGTGTGAATTGATTTACTGAGCAAGTCAAAGTCTGTTTTAGGAGGATGTGTAGATATAATCTTAAATTCACTATTGTTGCTAAACTTTTATGATTTTTATCTCTTTCTCCCCCCCCCAAATTTTACTTTTTCTCCAGATAATTAGAAGACCTTCTTCCAGAATAATCATATCATTCCCCTTATAGGTCATCTTCAGTATGAGAATCAATAGCATTCTTTTTATGAGATCTGCTTTTTTGCTTTGCTCCATAAAAGATACAACACAATTACATCTTGAGAGTAGATAATGAGGTTGGAGCCAAGAACCCTGTTCATTCTAATCCTGATTCCTCTATCCTCTATCCATTTTTGAGAAGATAGTGTGTGAGATACCAAGAAGAAATGCACATAAGGATTATACACCAAGAAATTTCTTATTCATAAACATACAAATGTGCAGCTCGCTATCCCATCAGTCCTCTAGGAAAGGATGGGGCAGTAGTGGTGGTGCTGGCATATAGTGAGATATGTGACTGATGGAAATGATAGAGCTTTGGGTTTCTGTCCATTGTTGTTACTTGGTATTTTCACAAAGACCTAGGAGAGGGCAGTCAATAATTGGGTGGTCTGGGTTACAAATTCTTATCAATCACAAGAACAATATGATTAAGAAAGTTTGCTAATGTTGCATCCATGAGATGAAGTTTACTAAACTAACTATAACTAAGAGGTCCTGATTTGAATTCCTTGCCTAAATAAAGTTGACTAAATCATTTATGGGGTACATAGGAACTTTTTGTTTGCTTTTGTTGTATAGAGGTAGGTCAATCAGTACTCAAATATGGACTCACTTCTGACAGCTAGAAATTAGAAATAAGTTAATCCTTATATTATTCCTATTGTGCATTCTTCTTGGTGTTTCATAATCAATTTCCTTTAAATAGCTTTTAATAAGTCAGTATGTTGTTAAGGAGCAGAGAAAAAAATTGGGTGAAGAAGACTTCTTCCCTGATAATGTCTAGGTTTGAAAGAACCCTAAGACAGAGAAAATTTGTAGCAAGAGTTAATATCAGTAAACCATGACCTGGCCTGCTTGGTAGAAAAATAATGGTGTCACGGGATGAACTGACTAAAATCACAAGCATTACTTATTAATAATATCAACCAATTGACAAGAATTTATTATGCACCTGTAGAATAAAGTCATTTCTGAACTTAAAGAATTAATATCTTAAATTCTACTTCAAATCTTCAAAAGATCAATGATGTCATTTGCATGGGCATTTCTTCCACCAATGCCTTGTTTTAGTAAACTGTCTTATGAACTTCAGTGGCCAAAAAGTCATCTGGTGACCAACCTCCTTATGGTGATTTTCTCCAGACTATGTCAGTTTGGTCCTTGTGGAATAGGCATGAATCTGTTGATGCGTAGAGTTTGCTAGGGCTCTTACTATGACATCCCGAGTTCAGTTCCCAACCTGGTTGGAGCTGTTGAGCTATTTGTATAATTTAAATTTGTGTTTATGTATGTGTCTGTATGTGTGTGTGTCTCTGTTTATGGTTCCTGTTGAATCATGTCTATCTTCTACATTATGGAGTTGCATAAAGTTTTTTATTTGCTATATTAGTCCTTTGAATGTCTGTATGGGAAGTAGAGAACCTCTTCTTCCTCCTCCCACCTTTTACTCACATGTGAGAAATCTACATATGTGCTAGGTGAGTTTCCTAGAGAAGTTTCAGATGGGTTAACAAGTTAACAAGTCAAAAATAAGAGCTGATCCTCTTTGTCCCCAGGATTGAACCCTATATAGCCCTGACTCTTTGGGGAGGAGGTAAATTAAGCCACAGGTTACATCTATGTGTGTAAAGTAGTGTACTAGGTACTGGAGGAGATACAAAGATTAATATGATCTCCTATAGAGCAAAAGGGAAGAACCCTAGGAAACTCGACAGAGTCATAAATTAGTTAATTAAACAATTTACCTTTAAAGAGTTATTTATAATTTTCAAAGTACTTTCTCCATTTATCCACACAAAAGCACCATGAAAAGAATATATATTACTAACCCTAGTTACTTCATTATAAAACTCAGAAACAAAGAGGTTGATTATCCAAAGCCACACAGCTAATTAATAATAGACAAAGGATTACAACTCCTGCCACTTAAATTGTTTGGGGTTTTTTTGACTGGGAAATAATATACCTTACTGAAAATGGAGTGAAAGGGAAAAAGCATATTTGATTTTTTTCAGTTGTAGCTGGATGCCAATAAAATACTTTTCAAGTCTTACGGTATTCTGAAAATTTTAAAAGAAAAAACTTCTTAAATTCTCATGACCATAATGATTAGGCCATGATGGTTACACCATGGTCTAGGAACTACCCCACTACTGTCAGAGGAAGAAGGAATGATAAGTATGGTCCTGGTTATTCATGGAGCAGTGAACATAACCATCAGGGCTTTGCAGCTGTTGTCCAGCTGCTATGGTTCAGGGGTGAGAAAATATTTATGTACTGTTGACTTCATAAGTGATTACATTTGGGAAATATGAGATTTTTATGGAGATTATTGCCAGGGAGCTACATCTGCAACAGGAGCTTCCTAGGTCTGACTATCTATCATAGTAGAGGTGTAGGTTACTGTCAAAGGATTAACAAATAGTTCTAGGCTCTTTCATAAGAGACTGAGAGTCTTTTCCCAGTCAAGGAACATGAAAGAAAGAGGGAAGGAAGGAAGGAGGGAGGGAGGGAAAGAAGGGGGAGGAAGAGAGAGAGGAAGGAAGGAAGAAAGGAAGGAGAGAAGGAGGGAGAGAGAGGGAAGAAGGACAGAGGGAGGAAAGGAAGAAAGAGAAAGAAGGAAGGACAAAAGGAAGAAAGGAGGGAGAAAGGAGGGAGGGAGGGAGGGAGGAAGATAAAAGGAAAGGAGGGAAGGAGGAAAGAAAGAAGAAAGAAAAGGAAAGAAGGAAGGAAGGAAAGAGGGAGGGAGGGAGGGAAAAAAGGAGGGAAAAAAGAAGAAAGGAAGCTATGAGCACTGGATCGAAGGCTTGAGAGATAGGCAAAATCTTCATTCAGGAAATATAACATAGAATAGCCCATTTAGAGTGAATGCCTTGCCAATCAATTAAACAATAACTTAACACTATTTGTAGAGCACTATTAGGTGTTAGTGATACAAAGATGGTGTAGAATAATTTGATTCTAATCACAAATATATAATAAAGATAAGGTATAGTGAATAGAGCACCAGCTCTTTAGTCAGGAGGCCCCAAGGTAAAAAAATTGTGGGAATCCAGAACCAGAGAATTCTTAGCAGTTATTGAAAAAGCATATTTGAAACTACTACTTAATAGATACACTTAATGTGAAACTAAGCAAGGATCCGCAAGAAATTTTTAATCCTTAATCAAAGGGAGGTTTCTGGCAGACACCAAGCTTTAGTGAGCAAGAAGAGGTTAGAAAAATGTTTAAGCCTGTTGGCACTAGTTACCTAGCAGAATTTTGGATGCCAAAAAGGTTTGCACCCAAAGATTTCATTTTGGAAAGGAAATGTCTTTTTTTCAGACAAGGTTCTGAAAGGCAGGCTTTCTTTGGAGACTGGTATGAGCAACTGTTAAGTATCAGCACCATGCTAAGTGCTTTCATATTCTCTAATTTGAACCTCACAACACACCTGTGTGGCAAGTATTGTTATTATTCCCATTTTATAGTTGAGGAAACTGAGGCAAAGATAATATTAACCAACAAATCAATCAATTAACATTTGTTAAGCAACACTATGTGCCAGCATAAATTGGCTAAATGCTTTTTAACAAATATTATCTTATTTGATCCTCATAACAACTGTGGGAGATATTATTTACATTTTCTATTTGGAGAAATTGAAACAAACAGAAATTAAGTCAATTAACCAATAAACATTTATCAAGCAATTACTATGTCCCAAGCACTGTGCTAATATGATTCTCACAACAAACCTGTGAGGTTGGTGCTATCAGTAGTCCCATTTTATAGTTGAGGAAACTGAAGCAGACAGAAATTAAGGGATTTGTCCAGTACCACACAGCTAGGAAATGTTCAAGCCTAGATTTGAGTTCACAGCTTCTTCATTCCATGTTATGGGCCAGAACTTTGTACTTGAAACAAGGATTCTTACAAGGTGCTAACTCAGTGGGATTGATAAGACAATGGTTATCTAGTTTAGCATGGTGATTAATAGTTCTCTGGTTCTGTATGATTGATTTAATCTTACAACAAATAATGGCTTCCTAGTGATATAATGATTGGTTTATACTCAGTATACTGTAAATGATCTAATTATAATAGAGCATATAAACTGGGACAAACTCAGCCAGGGTCAGACTCAGAGAAGACAGAGGATTGGAGGTGGGAGCTCAAGCTCTCAGAACCAAGAAGAGAGATTTAATCCATGGTGGCTGGCCTGTCCTCCTGCATTTCCTTCACTGACCAAGTAAGCCCAGGTCTCAGGCAAGGAGACAACAACTTTTTGACTTTAACACCTGGCTATTCTTGTGGTGATTATTCTACTGAAATTAAGGCTGGTCCAGAGACCTCCAGAAAACTAAATGGAACATTACAATACCAGACCTAGAACTCTATCCACAATGCCACCTAGATGCTTCAAAGCTGACTATAACTAATCCATAAGTATTAAGCCAAAAGAGAAATAGCAAACTCCATTCTTCTGGGTCAAATGTGGGACTTCCACTCATATGTGAACTCTTCCACATATGTATTCTCTTTACACATGCTTCCTTTATAGGTTTTCCCTTTATGTATTCTCTATATCCAATCATATTGTAGGAATTTCTGGAAGAATATGGTCCAAATTGAAGAGAGAAAGTAAAATACCTTAAAAAAAACAAGTATTTTACTACTGAGTGATTCCATAGTGCATAGAGTGCATAGTGCATAGGCTAAAGATAGGAAGACTCATCTTCCTGAGTTCAAATCTAACCTCAGACATTTACTAGCTGTGTGACTCTGGGCAATTCACTTAATCTCTATCTGTCTCAGTTTCCTCAACTGTAAAATGAGCTTAAGGAATTGGCAAACCATTCCAATATCTTTGCCAAGAAAATCTCAAATAGAATCATGAAGAGTAGAACATGACTGAACAATTTTATTGATACTTTTCCAATTATAGTATTTAATTCAATGACTGCTGTGAATTAACAAGAAAAAAATAAACCCAGCAGTGGAAGCTTATAAACTGTTGTTTTGAGTGGCTACAGATATACAGAATGAACACCCTTACAAGTGTAAATGTAAGTAGAGAGCAAAGTCTTTGAGCACAGGGTCTATCTCACTTTGAATCTGCATTCCCCACTATTTAGTATATTGACTGACACATAGTAAATAATGTTGATTGGTTGGAGTACCCCAAGTACTAGAACCAAAAATCAAGTCTCGGCCCCCAGGGTTACTCCATTCATCCATTTAGAACTTGGACCCATCTTAAGTCCTAACTATCTCTTCTTACCCTTCTGACTATGAGCTCTCTGAGACTTACTTATCTTTAAAATGGCTTAGTAACATTCATCGTCCTCCCTAATGAGTTTGTTGGGAAGAGGGCACTCTGCTAGTCTTAAAGCACACCAGAGATGAGCGTTATTAATTCATCTTTCCTCTAACATTCACTGGCTGTGTAACCCTGAGCAACTCACTCAAATTGTCAATACCCTAGGGAACCCTTAAAGACCACAAGAAAAGCTGAATTACTAATTAACATTGATGAGGAAGAGATCACATTCCTAGAGATGACCATTTAAAAGGGCCCTTGGGGCAGCTAGGTGACACAGTAGATAGAGCACCAACTCTGAAGTCAGGAGGACCTAAATTCAAATTCAGTCTCAGACACTTAACACTTCCTAGTTGGGCAAGTCATTTAATCCCAATTGCCTCAGCACACACACACACACACACACACACACACACACACACACACACACACACACACAAAAGGCCCCTGATTCCTTCTCTTCCCAGTTTCTTTCACAAGATAATGGATGTTAATTGTTTATAATTCTTTTAAGCATAACACAATTTCCCTTTTGCAGCTCTTGATATTGTGAATTTCTAATTTTTCTTTGTTCATTAACATGATTGCAATTCTTGCTTTTTTTTTTCAGATTTACTTGATGCAAAGTAGATTTTCCATCAGTCATTGTTAAGTTTTTCAATCATGTATGACTCTTCATGACCTCATTTAGGATTTTCTTGGCAAAGATACTGGAGTAGTTTGTCATTGCTTTCTTCAGTCTAAAGAGGAGGATTCTGAAACAAACAGGATTAAATGACTTGGACAGTATCTCACACACACACACACACACACACACACACACACACACACACACACACACTTCTATACCACCAGCCAAAACTATTGTGAGAAATCATAGGGTAGATCTAGGGCAAATTAAGTTAACTTTGTTACTAATCATATTAATGTAGTTTTAGCATTGCCCTTTGAGCAAAAAAAAAAAAAAAAAAAAAAAAAAAAGAGAGAGAGAGAGAGAGACAGACAGACACACTTTGGTAGGAAGCTCCTGAAACTATCTGACCTCTATAAGAGCTTTTATCTCCCTTGTCAAGGGACATTTGTTTTTTAGTTTCCAGAAAGGTTTTTTTTAACTGTCTTGAGAATTTCTTTTACCTGAGGGCACTGAAATAAAACAATCTGTTTAAACCAGGGATTCTTAACTTGTGGTCCATGGTTATATTTCAGTGATTCCAGGAGCTTAGATAAGAAAAAAAAATTTTTTTCACTAACCTCTAAATGAAAGTTAGCATTTTTCCAATTATGAGCTTTTAAAAATTATTCTGTGAAGAAGTTCATAGTTCTCACCAGATTGTCACAAAACACAAAAATCTTTAAAAAACCCCTGGTTTCAATCCTCAAGCTTTGAGTGATGGATTAAATCATATGAGAGTAAGACAAGGGGACTGAAGGAAATGATTACATGTTCCCTTCCAGCTTTGGTAGTCTATGATTCTACAAAGGAAATATCTTCCCTCTCTTCACATATCCCTATTCAGTTCCCAGAATTTGGAGAGGTACTTTCTGCTCTAAGCAGGGACAATTTCTAAGTATTACAATCATCGATCAAAGAAGTCTAAGAGGAAGAGCTACATCAGGCATCATTAGGGTGAAATGCTTTCACCGGACACCATTTCAAACAGACAAATCAAGCAATAGAATCCCAGTGGAATAAACTCAAGAAGGGTATGAAGAATTCTTCCTGAACTGAACTGCCATGGAATACAGTGCCTTATTTTCCTTGCTTTGAAGTTCCAAAATGAATACTTTTGAGAGTTAGCTTTAAACTTTATGAAAAAAGGTTGAGTGGGGAACAACCCCCTTCCCACTTTGCCCTCCTTGTGTGGTTTTGGGCAAGGAGCCCTGAATCAGCATTACTCATGTGGAAACATTTTGTTCCTTAAATTTTCAAGCAGCCCCTGGAACAGACTGTGGCAAACCATGAAAGCAGGCATGGGAGCTGGAAAGGTCAAGTCTGTCCTCCAATTTGCTGAATCAAATGGTTAAGTTGCATGAGGGATAAATAGTTTTTCAGGGAGCCACTCCTAAGCTTAAAGAGTCCAATAGCTCCAAGATGTTGTTCTGGGTTTTTTTCTTTTTTGAAAAAAAAAATATATCACTTCAAAAATCTTCATGCCATTCTAGCAGAGGCCATGCTCATTTTTGTGATGTTCTCATTTTGCTTCTGAAGTAAGCACAAGCTGCTCTTGTATCAGGGCACTTTATCTCTTATATTAAAAAAATTATGAGATAACAATAATATATAAAAGTTGAAGGAAAGAAAAGGATGGAAATAACACATTTTGTCATTGACTCATGTAGAGGGAGAAAAGTTGTTTTTCATTCACTTGGAATTTTGATATATTGAAAATATCTAACACTAATTTTGTACAATAATTAATGGCAAGGAATGTAGGAGGTTTTAGGGCAACCAGTTATTCTCTTCCATCTCAGGAAGCTTTGGGAGAAAAGTAAAAAAGAATTAAATACCTCTTTGGCACAGTGAATAGGATGCCAGTCTTTGAGTCAGAGAGAAAAAAATCCAAATCCTGCCTCAACGATTTACTAGCTATATGATCTTAATTTACCTTGATCTCCTTTTCCTCATCTGCAAAATGAAGGAATTGAACTTAATGGCCGCTCATATCTTTAACTCCATCTCTAAATCTGTAATTCTATGATTCTATCACCCCTTTGGGGCAGCCAAGTAATGCAGTGGATGGAATGCCAGGCCTGGAATCAAGACAACTCCTCTTTCTGAGTTCAAATTCAGCCTCAGATACTGATCAGCTGTGTAATTCTGGAAAAGTCATTTAACCCTGTTTGTCTCAGTTTCCTTATCTATAAAATGAGCTGGAGAAGGGAATAACAAACCACTTCAGTATCTTTGCCAAGAAAACCTCAAACAAGGATCATGGAAGAGTTGGACATGATTGAAAAACAACTAAATGATCCCTTTCTCCTGTCTCTCCTTTCTCTTCTCTTGTCTTCTGGTATCATTCTCATTGAGTTCAGGCTAGAATTATTCAATGATCAAAACATCTATTCATTCAACCAAAGAATGATTGATTGACCAAGTGTCACTGACCACTTTTCAAGTAATTAACACTTTCAAGTAATTGTACTAAATTACTGGATTATACAAAGTGGCATAACATAGCACTTGTCCCCAAGGAGTTAACAATGTAGTGTGATGGTGTGGTTGTCAGTTTAGGGGATTTTAAACAGCAAAATCAAAGTTTCACATTATGTTAATCTAATTGCAGGTTTTGTGGAGAGCATATAAACAGATTTAATAGACATACTTACCACACACACACAAAAAAAGATAAAAGATATGTATATCCTTCACCTATTTGACCACCTTTGCACAGGAAGGGGATATGAAGATGTAGAGAGTTTGCTGGTTTAAACCTTTAAAACCGGGTTGTTCCAGGCAACCAAGTAGTTGTGGGTGGCCCTCGAGTATTAGAGCTATGAAATTTTATATCGGGTAGCCAAAGAAAGATAGATGCTTCAATGTCTGGTGAGAAAATTCTAGCTGGCTTTGAATGTTTTAAATCATGAATAGGTCAGATTAGCCTTAGAGAAAGAGTCAGCAAAATTCCCCTGGAGTAGGAGCTTTTGTTTTCATGGACATTCCTTAATCACCCTAGTTGTCTTTGTTCTTTAGGTGAAAAGGATAATCTAATGGATTTCATCCGGCAGGTTGAATTTGTACACATAAAAAGTAAAGATATGATTAAGTAGGCCATGCCAAGTATCAAAAAGGGAGCTTAAGTATCAAGAAGTGCCCTAGGAGGCAGCTAGGTGGTACACTGGATAGAGCACCCGCCCTGAATTCAGGAGGACCTGAGTTCAAATGTGACCTCAGACACTGAACACTTTCTGGGTGTGTGACCCTGGGAAAGTCACTTAACCTCTATTGCCTCAGGGAAAAAAAAAAGTTCCCCAGGGGTTCAGAATAAAATGTGATTGCTTAATCCTGTAATGATTTGATAAGAAGAGCTTATGAAACGCGGAGTTGGTACGTGTTTATTTCAACGTGTCAAATCTGAAGTACTTCTATCACTGACAAACAGTACCACATAGATAATACAATTTTCAATGGAGAGAGAAATATAATTTTCAATCCTTTCCTAAAGGAGAAAGTCTTGTGTGGTTTCTGTACAAAAATTCTTTGTTATATAGGAGTAGAGATCATTTAATGTCCTCGTGTTAAATAATTTTTCTGTATTGACTTTATGACCACCATTTTATTAAAACAGGTGTCAGATCTGCATGTTCAAACAAAGATATTAATTACAGTTCTACTGCTATTTGATTGATTCTTGTTATATTTCTGCAAAATTCCTTTTATCAATTTTAGTACTGGTGTTTGCTGATCAGTTTAGTAGTTTGCCTGATACAGATCTTTCTCTGTTCTGTCTGTCCTTTGATATATAAATCTTTACTTTCCCATCTTCTCTTCTGTTAAAATTCCAATTGTATCTATCTGCATTATTCTATGTAAGGTTTTTGAAAATGCTACTTGTTGCCCATTTGGTTTTTTTGTATCATAGGACTATATTCCAAGCACATAATAAACTGGTTACTATAATGTCTTTGTGTGTTGATAAATAGGATTGGTAGCTGTACTTTTCAATTTGTCTTTGAATATTTTGTTACCTTTTACTTTTCAGTTTTGCCATTTGAAAAAATGGGAATGAGAATAAGTGGTGCACTATTGAACTACAAATTCATTTTTAAATTTCTTTGTCATACTCCTTCTTATCCCCCAAAACCATTTATTAGATTCATGTTTCCATTTCCCCTCCCTCCTTGAAAAATTTGCTTTACTTGAGAACCAAGAAGTTTACTTTCAGGATAAAATATGATAAACTAATTTTCATTAAAGTATTAACAACTCAGAAGTCTTTAAAATGTTGATCCTCCTAGGGAAATTTCATAGTCTCCTAAGAATTCCCCAAACTGAAATCTAACCTATTTTACAGGGTTGGTATGAGGAAAGTCTTTTGTAGACCTTAAAGTACCAGGCAAATGTGAGGTGTAGTTATTGTTAATATTACTGTTAGACATCATCAAATCCAATGCATAAATCAGTCTCTACAACATACCGCTTAAGTGGTTGCCCAATCTTTATTTGAATACCTTCAGTGATGGGGAACTTATTACTTACAAATCAGCCTATTCCATTTTCAGACAGGTCAAACTGTTAGACAGCTCTTCCTTTTATCAAGCTGAAATCTGCCTCCTTACAACTTCTACCCACTGACCTTTGTTTTGCCTCTGAAATAAAATAACATAAACCAACAATCTCTAATTCCTATTTCATAAACTATCAGTTATGCCAATGCTATATAAAGGTGGAAGATGCAAAATGACAGGAACAATGAGTAGAAAGAACCAAGAAATGCAGGTTCTAGTCCCAACTCCACTGCTAATTAACTATATGAATTTGGTTAGTGAATTTAAATTCTCTCTGCTTTAGTTTCCTTATTGGAAAAATAAGAAGTGAACTAGAAGAGTCCTTCAATAAACATCTTAAGAGGCTGTGAACTTCACAACAAACTTTAGTCAGGCTACCTAAGTTTAGATCCTCCCTTCTGATGCTTACTATTTGTGTAACATTGAGAGATTCATTTTATTTTCCTAAACCTCAGTTTTCTCACTTGTAGAATGAAGGGATTTGACTCGTTGATCTCAGAGGTCCCTTCTAAACTGAAATCTATGATCCTATAATCAATCTAGACTTAAGTAGGGAGAGTGATGGACCTGGAATCAAAAAGATCCAAATTCAAATACCATCTCAAATACTAGCTGTGTGATGCTGGTGTACAAGTGAGTTCATGCTAGAGTTACCCAAGTATTCAGATAACCAATAAGGGCTGGCTGTATTAACTAAGATAGGGCTTGACATACCAATAATCTTTTTGAGGTGACTGAGAGTAAATATATATTCTCCCCATATACTCCACATCCATTACTGGGGCAGGCTGCTTAACATAGGCTGCCAGATCCCATGCACATGTTTTACTTCCCTCTTTAATAAAAATCTTCTTTAATTTCACAGTATTATCTTCCTTTAGTTTTATTCCTTTTGGGGGAAAAAGAACATTTAGATCTTGAAAATTACCCTTTGAATAATCCAGGTATCTTCCCCCTCTGAGGAAAAAGAGATCTAAATTCCCTAAAGAGAGCTTAAATCTCAGTTTACACTGGGCTAATCACTTAACTTCTGTCTACTGTAGTTGGGTCATAATAGTATCTACCTACCAGGATTTCTCTGAAGATTAAATTAAATAATATTTGTAAAGTGCTTAGCATAATGCCTGACATGTAGTAAATGTTTAAGAAATATTTATTTCCTTTCTCAGATGCTGCAGGTCTGCCAATGTCTTCTGGTGATACTATTGGTTTCTCCAAGTGCATTATCTGTCAGATTCTTGCCCTGTGTGTACATCATTTCCACTGGACACTGCTGCTGAAGTTTTTTCTAGCTTATGTGGATATATGATAGTGGAGCTCTTTCTTATTTTCAGCTTTAATCACAGTTCTTATCCATAGTATTATATTGTGAGAAGAGTGAGTTCTATCCAGCTTTTTCATTTTAAAGTTCTGAGCAATTTAGAAAAAAACAGCAACCTTTACATTCAGCCAAAAGATTAGAAAATTCCTCCCTAGGCAATAGGATGGGTCTTGCCTTAGAGCAGATTGATTGACTGTTTTTTAAAGGGCTTGATATCAGAGACAAAGAATCTGTTGAAGAAGAAAAGCCCCTTTTAGTAAGGTTCTGAAAAAACAGACTATGTTTGGGGGTAAAGAGAGTTGGAGGGAGAAAGCCAGGAAAGTTTTCTTCAAACCAGTAGTTTATGGGCAAATATTGAACAGCCAGCTTTTGAAGGGAAAAAAAAATGTATGGTGTAGAGAGGATTTTTTTCTCCAGTATGGGGCTGGACTAGGTAGCTTCTCAGGTTAATTTACAGAATAAGAAAATGAAGAGCTGGAAAAGAAGGAATCTGTGGAGACACCTAATGCAACCCCTCCTCATCCCAAATGAATGCTCACTCTAACATACTAGACCAGTAGTTATCCATCCTCTGCCTGAGAATCTATGAGGAAAGGGACTCCACTCCCTTCCCATAATGCTTTGCAACTTCCCCATTAGTCCTGATTCTGCCTTCTGGCTTTAACAAGAATAAGTCTAATCCTTTCTTCATAAGAGAGTTCTTCAAATCTTTGAAGAATAGTTATCATTTCTCCTTCTGAGTCTTATATTCTTCAAGCTAAACATACCCTATTCCTTCAAACAATCCTTATATGACCATTCAATTCAATGAACATTATTTTTAAAAACTATTTTTAAAGATTGGGTTTCTCTAGATGACGTGCCAGGTCTGGAATCAGGAAGACATCTTCCTGAGTCCAAATTTGGTCTCCGCTACTTACTAATTGTGTGACTCTGGGCAAGTCCCTTAGCCCTGCTCACCTCAGTTTCCTCATCCATAAAGTGAACTAGAAAAGGAAATGGCAAACCACTTGGGTATCTCTGCCAAGAAAACCCCAAATCGGGGCATGGAGAATCAGACATGACTGAAAAAATGACTGAACTGAATCCTCAATCTTCTTATCCAGATTAGAAGTACAGCAGCCACTTTGCTCCATTTATGACCTGAGCTGATTTTTTTTATTCTTACAAAACCTGATGACTCCCTTCTTCTAGGGGTCATCATATTCATTCCAATCAGCTTAGCTCATTGTAGCTCAGAAATCAAGTCTCCCCAGTAACAGGAATTATAGGCATGCATTGTTGCACCCAATTGAATAAGCATTAAGCACCTATTCTGTGTGGCACTTACTAGGCAATGGGAAATCAAAGACAAAACTGAAATCATCTCTGTCCTCAAGGAGTTTGCATTTTCTTGAAAGAGCTTACCTCATTTGGTAATCTCAATAGCTCCCATAATGATTTTCATATCCATAGCTTGTTTCCTCATCTTTATGGTCCAGAACCAACAACTGCCTTTTGGTCCATTCCAACTGGTATCTCATAGGCATCTCAAGCTTAATGTGCCCGAAACAAAATGCACTATTTTTAAAACCTTTCCTTTTAAATCGTTTAAGCCTTTTAAACCTCTCCTTGTGCTAACTGCAGTGTTATTGTGAAGGGCATCACCATTCTCCCAATCACCCAGGTTGACAATTTTGGTATCATTCTGGACTCTACCATTTTACTCATCCCACATATCCAACCCATTGTCAAATGTTTTCATTTCTATCTCTATACCTCTCATATATATTGCCTTTTCTTAATGCATGTAGCCACAATTTGCTTGTCCCTTTTCTCCATTTATCTGGATTATTAAAATAACCTTCTAAGTAAGTGATCTCTCTTACATCAATTCACCAATCAATACATCTGCCAAAATTATTTTTTCTACCTTAGTTGTTAAGTCTTACTCTCTGTGACTCCATTTGGGATTTTCTTGGCAGAGATACTGGTATAGTCTATCATTTTCTTCTCCAATCCAATTTACAGATGAGGAACTGAGGCAAACAGAGATAAGTGACTGATCTAGAATCATACAGATAGTAAGTATCTGAAGCCATATTTAAACTCAGAAAGATGATCCTTTCTGATTTTTAGGTCCAATCAATGCTCTACTCACTGTACCATCTAATGACTCCTTTCCTACATTTGTTTAGATCTATATAATTTTCCTGCTTAATGAACTTGAATAGTTCTCTATTACTTTTATCATAAAAACATAGATTCCTATATGATTTTTAGAGCTCTTCATAAGTCAGCTCTTTCCCTACTTTTGAACATTTCACTCCCCTCCAGAAAATCTATGAACCAGCAAGGTTAACTTATTTTTAATTCATTGTGATTCCTCTTATCTGAAGTTCTCTGTCCCCTCCCTGGTTTTGCTTAAGATTTAATTCAAATACTAACTTTTACAGAAGGCTTTTCCCAGTCTTCTCAGGTATGAATACTTTTCCTTCTCAAATTCTTTCAATTTTGTATATATCTTGATTATTTAGATATTTTCCCCCACCATCAGAATTTGAGCTCCTTGAAAGCTGGAGCTATTTTTTACCTTTCTTTATATCCCAACATTTAGTATAACACCTTGGTATATTCACCATGGTAAAAACACTTAACAATCACTGGTTTACTGACTCAGTAAGGGATTCTATGTCAGGAACATTTTCCGAGCAAAAAGAGCTTTCTTTTCATCTTTTCCCCTGATTTCTGTTAAACATATTTAACAGGTTAAGAAGGCAGAGTCTTTCAGAAAGTAGCATGGCTCTGTGTCTTCATTTGCAGTTAGAGAGTATCAGTTTCTGGAAATATGTGGGGAAAAGAGAAAAAAAAACAGACAGTATCTGTTATAAAAAACCAACACTGAACACAGAGGCTCAGCCTGAGTCTGAATTCAAGTCAGTGTTTGCCTGCCTGCCTGCTATTGCTGGGGTCTAGCAAAGGAAGATGAAATTCTCATAAAGGTTGTAAAGTGTAGTAGAACTTGAGGAGTCAGGACTCTGCCCAGGCCAAAGTTTTCTTAGACTTCTGTTCCTGGATTGCTCTTGGTGCAATCCCCTTCTTACTGATTGAATCGACACAGTTGTGTCTGATTTTCCTGGCAAAGAACTGGGTGGCTTTTTCCAAAAGATGTTTCAGACAATGAATTCTCAGACTCTCCATGTCTAATCAAGGAAAGCAATCCATTAGATACGTATTCTCCATTTCCAGCCTGGCTCTGTGTGTGTATGTGTGTATGTTTTCACACTTACATTGAAACGCATACTCACGAATGAGAGCTGTATGTACTAATCCCTTCTGCCAGCCTGTGTGGGAAAGTAATGAATGGGGGCCGTTCTGTGTCAGGAGGCATGACCGATGCTGGAGGAAGGATGCTGTCACTCTGGCATCCTAGCAGCTTTATTTACGATACGCCAAAGTATAAAACCACAGGGCTGGCTGGAGCCTGGCTCTCCAGTCCTAGGATCGCCTGCAGGGACCACGCAAACTGAAACCTCCAGAGAGGTCGTCTTCTCAAGAGTGCTTGGGGTCTAATTTTGAGAACTATGACAGGGAAAGACCTCCTCCATTGGCACCTGCTGGCTTTGTTTCTCCTCCCTTTTTGCCTGGGTCAAGATGAATACATGGAGGTGAGCGGAAGAGCTAATAAAGCGGTGGCAAGAATAGTGCAAAGCCACCACCAGACTGGCAGGAGGGAAAAAGTGAGAGAGCGGAGCCATCCTATAGCGGGGACTGTGGATAATAACACGTCTCCAGATCCAAAGTCCCTGAGGCCAGAGGTTCTGTCGCACCCCGAGTTAAATGACCTGGCCCAGATCACCTCATACAGGGTCCAGGTACTCTGAATTCCTCTTCTAAAGCCTAACTTTGAAGCTTAATGAGGTTAATCATTTTATGTTAATAACTTTAATATCTTTTTTTAAAAATATGTATTATTTTAGCAGAGGCTGCTAGGTATTCTAATTTTAAAAGTGTTTCCTTTTAAACTGCTTATGGGAATGGGAGATAGCTCCGTGGGGAGGCGGGCATCTGTTAAAGCACTAGCAAGGTGATAATGATGTGGTTTGATAAGAAGGGGACAAATGGTTTATTCACTGGGTGGGGAGAATTTGATACAGAAGAGCCTCCTTTAGTAGAAAGTGGCCAGCTTTAGCTCTGTAGTTTCTTTCTTTCTATCTATCTATCTATCTATCTATCTATCTATCTATCTAATCTATGTCTATCTAATCTCTCTGTCCCACTATCTCTATCTCTGTCTCTGACTGTGTCTCTTTTTTGTCTCTTTCTGTTTCTATTTCTGTCTCTGTCTCTCTATCTCTTTCTCTTTCTTTCCCTCTCTCTCTTCCCACTCCCCATCCTTTTCTCTCTCCCTTCTCCCATCAGTCCTACATCTGATCTGGTTGTTTGTGTAGAAAAGGGGGATTCTCAATACCTGCAAATTGATAAAACATTCAAGATAATTCTAAGAAAGACCTTCTAAAACAGTAGTGAGGGAAAACTCTCCTCTCTGAGTTTATTAAAAAAAAAAAAAAAAAAAAAGTTTGCATTTACTACCATGGTGACTACTTTTCCAGGTAATTTGATATGTATGCAGATCACTAAAACCTCAGTGCTTGTTTGGAAAGTACCAAATTTAAAATGAGGGCTAGTAAAGTCCATGTCCCAAATACAGCCTGAGGTGGTATCTGACTCAGTCTGATATTAAGAGGACTTCTCTTTTTTAGAATCCCTGCCTTTCAGAAAACTGCATCTTGTTCCTCTTTTTTTTTTGGATTAGAACTTCAGTAGATAGGACTCAGGTAGCACTGACAATGTAATTTGGAACCTAGCTGCTGGGAATAATGATTTTCGAATTAACTGGGGAATGTACTATTTTCAATAAAGAAAAACTAGTCATTGCCTCTTTTTATATTCTCAGTGCTTAGCTACTGTTTTTTTGTTTGGTTTTTGTTTTTAATGTCTGACACATAGTAGGTATTTTTAAAAGCATTTTTGATTCATTTATTACAGGTAGTTTGTTATGGTATGAAGGCTGAGAATTAAAGGTCAAGAATAATTATTCCCATTTATGAGACATTTTAAACAAAACACTTAGCCAACTTTACTAGAGAAATGCCCTGTTTCTATTCATTTAATAGCAGTAGATAGGAAGAAAATACAAATTTATTAAGCACTATTATGGACTAGACATTATACTAAGAGCTTTTCACATTTCTCATTTGATCTTCACCACAAAGTAGGGGATAGAGGAGAGGATTATAGTTATTTTTGGTCTTTAAATTCAGGGATAAGAAGGACTACTGCTTACTAACCTGTCTCCAGTTATGAAATTAGCTATGTGTGCTCCAGATCTCCAGGGTTATGTAGTACAGTGAAACAGAACTGAATTTGAGATTTTACCAGCCTAACTTGTTGCAGTTTGTCATGTAGTAATTAGAGTTGCCAACCCACTTCTGCCTCACTCTGTCTCTGCAAGCTCAAGTATTGTTGACAAACCAGAACTAATAGAGAGGAGGACTCTGTCACCTTAAGGGCAAAGTCTGCATCAAGCCACTGAGAAAGGGGGGAATGGATTAGCCAATAATTAAAAAATAGAACTAGTAGATGTTAAACTTCAGAGATGAAACTTTAGTTTTCTGTATTCTTGGCAGAACATATATAACACAGAAAGTTCTGGGTTTGAAATTCATGAGGTTATACAAATAGAGCTGAGAGGGAAGCTTAGAGGGCTTTCTAGTTCGACCCTTTGACTCATCAAAAGAGGAAATTCAGACTTGGCTTGGGTTAAGTGACTTACTCAGTGTCACATAGGTAGTAAGTATCATAAGATACTAATATTTTGACTCCCAAACCAATAATCTTTCCTTTACTAGAGAATCTAGATTTGATTACTACTTCTTATACTGGAGTGATTTAGGCAAGTAGCTTCATTTGGGGCTCCAATTTCCTCACCTGTAAAATGAAAGGGTTGAACTAGGAGATGATCTTTGAGATTTCTTCAAATCCCTTTATTTATATGGCTAAGCCACTTATAGTTAATTAGCAGGAAAATCCCCTATTTTTCTGAATGACCCAAAAAAGTAGCCAGAAAAGACTTAAAAATAAGAGTAGTGATTGAAAGGATGAATTTCTGGTTCCTCCCTCTCTAGGTTTCTAGGAATAAAGTTGTTACTATTTATTTTACATTTATTTTTAAAATTTTGAATTCCATATTCCCATGTGGGAATTTAATCTTAAAGGGTTGATTTGTAATCCTGGACATATAATCCATACTTCTTTGCCTGAAGCAGTTAGGCTAAAGCCTACTGGAAAGTCCATGCTTAGACCAACTAGATCTCCTGAGATTCCATTTAGCTCTACGCGTCATTCAAAAGTCCCTTAACGGCTTTTGTAATTGTCCAGAGTCTTGAAGGAAAAGGCTACCAAGGAGAAAGCTTTTGCATGTGGATGGCATACGATCATAGGTTTAAAGCTGAAGGAAAGAGTAGAGCAATTGAGTCCAACCTCTTCATTTTACAGATGAGGAGACTGAGGGCTATTTAAGACCTAGACCCAAGGTCACACAAATATTAAGTGTCAGAAGAAAAATTTGACTACAACTCCTCTTACCCTAAATCCAGTATTCCTTCCTTGAGCCATTCCCACAAGGTTGTGTTTCAAAACTGTAGCAGAACTATTTTGACCTGCTTAGCCTGTTTTCTCAGTATAATGTTATTCCCATTACTCCTGCTTTGTGGGACAACTTTGTCATTCCTGGGTCTGGGTGCATTTAAAATGCCTCCAGTTTATTACCTGAGGCTCATTTAAAACTTTTGTACATGTATCTCTCTTCCCCTACAATTTGTTTTTGACACAAACTTGAATTACTGATGGCTAAGAAAGCTGGTAAAATCCCACCAGGGAAATCTGGATAATTACTTTTCAAATTACAGTAAGCTTTGCCCTCACATGTGGGATGACTTAGTTGACATTTTTGGCTCCCTAAGCTGCCCAAAATCTCCCTACTATTCCTTAACCAATCGAGTGGGGCTAATTCTTTTCCCACTGACTTGACAACTGGCTCCTGGCAGGTGGCCACCTCTACATAGGGTTGATGCTGGCTGGAATAGTAGAAATTTTCTCTGGCTGCTGCAGGGCCTGGAAATAATGTTCTATTCTCTCTTGGGGCAGCTTAATAACAATCTTTAAAGCAACAGGGGAAAAAAGATGAAGGAGATAGGAAAAGTTTATTTCCATTTTTTAATAACGGCATGATGAAATTAAAGACACTAAATGGCCTTCACTCTTAATTCTAGCTCAGAATGCTTTTCTAAAGAGTCTTTAGCTATCATAAGGAAAAAGGATATGAGAAATTTTGAGTTCAATCTCAATGGAGAGACGACTTTCTTTTTGTCTTGATAAGAATCCCTTGATAAGGAAATCCCTTAGCAAAAAACATTATTTTAGAGAAAATATTGTATTATTAAAACACATGTAGGAAGTTTTTCATATAACAATTTTTCATATTTTACAGTTGATGTGGGTTTGGGGCTCATTCCTAATGATTTGGCAAGGAGTACTAAGCCTCCACCTGTTCAAATGCTTTCTTGGAATCACTCTACTCATTTGTAAATCAAAATAGAAAGATGGAAAGGGTGGTCAGCCCTTCAAGATCATCTGTCTCATCCAGGCCATTTATTACTACTAGAAAAAAGCTGAACCTCAGAGAGGGAAGAGTCTCTTCCAAAGAGAACATCCCAGCTCATTGGATTAAGACCAATATTTTAAGAAAAACTACCAAGTAAAAATTAGAAGGCCAAAGTGGTTTCAATGTGAAATTAAAATTATTTTAGAATTTTTATTTTATTTTATTTTTATTTTCTTCCCTTGGAGAAATAAATGCTATTTATTTAGTATGGGACAGCTGTTACAAAACAGGTATTTTTGTTATCATTGAGCAATTTATTTCAAATAGCTAAGATGTAACTAAGGAGAGGTTTCTATAACAATGATATTTTGATAAGCATCTATTGATATTAATGGCTCTTACATCCAGGAGAGTCACTTCTTCAGGCTAGTTGGCCTTTGGGGAAGGGAAGATCCTAGGATTCTAGATGTAGGTATGGAAAGGACAGCTAGTTCAAACTCCCCTTTTCCATCCCACCTCATTTTAGAGACGAGGAAAATGAAGCTCAACCAGAGAGATTGCCACTTAGCAAGATCACATACTTACCAAGCAACAAGGCTAAAATTTGAATTCAGGTCTTCCACTTCAAATTAAATGTTCTTAAGGATCTCATCAGACTTTAACTATGCAAAAGATTTCTGTTATTGCTGATATCAGTAGCAAAAGGAATACTTTTTCCTGGAGTGTCTTTCCAGCTACTTTTTTATGGGTTCCTTTATAGGATCATAGGATGTAGAGCTAGAAGAGACGGTTATCATATAGATAAGGCAGGGAATGTGACTTGCAAACCATGCCCTTCCCCCCAAAAAAAACCTAAAACTAGTAAATAATTGAGTTGGAATTCAGTCTCAGATCTCTGACTTAAAATCCAGTTCTCTTTCCACTACTTATTGATTATCTTGTTTACTTTTGTCTTCTTGGGGCCAGAGAGTTACTAAAATTGCTGCCTCCTTCCCATTTGCTTTATTAACCTAGAATTAGACTTCAAAACATTTAGATGCCAAGGCCAGATAGAAATCAAGAATGAATGAGCAACTTCAACTGAAAGTCTGTTCTGTATCTTTTTAAAGACATCTCAAACTGGAGCACTCCCACCTGACTGCAGCAAGTGTTGTCATGGAGATTTTGGTTACCGAGGCTATCAAGGCCCTCCTGGACCACCTGGCCCTCCTGGAATCCCAGGTAAGGAAAGAAAATGGAAAGCACTGTGTTTTATGAGTCTCATCACTGACAAAGTTAGAGGCTGAGACCTACCCTGTGTTCTAATAAGTGTAAAAGTTAAAAAGTACAGTAGAAAATAGGGCAGAAGGAATAGCATTTAAAGTGGAGAAAACTGTAGACTCTACTATTGGTACTATCCCTGTGCCACTTAACATTATTTTTTGTGACTACTATATATGTGGCTTATTTCCTCACTTACATGAGATGATCTTAGAAGTAAGAGACCACATTTTATGTTCATTGTATCTTCTAGAATTTATAGCACTATGCCAAATAAATAAACTAATTTTTTTATTTTTAAAAATTCTATCTTATTTGTATTGATGTTTTATTTTTACATAACATTTTGCTCTATCTCTCATTTATACTTAATCTAGACAGCCATGCCTTGTGACAAAAATTAAAAAGAAAAAAAAAAGCAGTTCAACAAAATCAAGCTTTACAACTTCTGTGCCTAATAAGAGTAGCCAGCATTTATAAAGCACTTTACAAATATAATCTCATTTTATCCTCACAATAATCCTGGAAAATGGGTGCTATTAGTGTTCCCCTTTTACAGCTGAGGAAACTAAGGCAGATAGTGCTTAAGATGGATCTGGTGGTTCTCAGAAGTCTTTCAGACTCAACTGAGTGCTCTATTCATTGTGCCACCTTATTGCTTCTAATAGCTGCCTTCTAGTGAATTTCATATCCAGAGTCCTTAACATGTTGACTTCTCATTTCTTGCCAGCTTCTATGTACTATTTGTGTGATTTTGTACAAGTCATCTCCTCCCCTCTAGATCTGAGTTTCCTCATTTGAAATAAAGATTGGACTAGATAATCTCTTAGGTCTTTCTATCTCCAACATTTTCTGTCTCCATCCTGGGTTTAAAATTATCCCACTAATTCTTTTTTAAAATAAGTTTTTTATTTTCAAAATATATGCATAGTTAATTTTCAACATTCACCCATGCACAACTTTGTATTTCAAATTTTTCTCCTTCCCTTCATCTTACCCCCTGCCCTAGACAGCAAGTAATCTATGTTAAATATGTGCAATTCTTTTATACATATTTCCATAATTATTATGATGCACAAGAAAAATCAGATTAAAAAGGAGTTGTGATCCACATTCAGTCCCCATAGCTCTCTTTCTGAATGCAGATGGCTCTCCATCACGTCTATTGCAACCAGCCTGAATCACCTCATTGTTGAAGAGAGCCACATCAATCAGAATTGATCATCATATAATCTTGTTGTCGCTGTGTACAATGCTCTCTTGATTCTACTTACCTCACTTAGTATCAGTTCATGTAAGTCTCTCTAGGCCTCTCTGAAATCATACTTCAGATCATTTCTATAATGTCCAGGCTAGCTCTCTGGAGGACCTCAGGATCAATCAGAGTCAGGATGAGTCAAAGTCCTTGGTCTTTAGGAAGAAAAGTGAAGGAGACAGGCAAGCTGCCACGTGGCTCATTAAAGATGAATCCTGGACTCTGGAGTCTGGAGCCTGAATTCTTCCCTCCTCAGTGTGTTGTGGCAGAGATATTCTGACCCTCTCCCTGAGACCTCTAATTCTTGCCTCTGATTACCTCACCATACCACATTCAGCAAGCCAATTATGAGGAGAGCCATTATACCATATCATCTAAATATATGCTTATAGAACCATTATCTCACATTAAATAGGTACTTAGTCTTAAATACTCTGCTGTCTTAGATTCAAATACACCTTTTCAGAGTTCCAGCCTTCTACAGTTTCTTATATAACAATAATATTCCATAACATATACCATAATTTATCCAACCATTTGATGGGCATCCACTCAATTTCTAGTTCGTTGTCACTACAAAAAGAACTACTACAAATATTTTTGTACACATGGGTCCTTTTCCCTTTTTATGATCTCTTTGGGATACAGGTCCAGTGGAGACATTGATGGATCAAAGGGCACGCAAAGTTTGACAGCCCTTTGGACATAGTTCCAAAATTATTCTCGAGAATGGTTGGATCAGTTCACAACTCCACCAACAATGTATTAGTGTCCTAGTTTTCCCACATTCCCTCCAGCATTTATCATTATATTTCTTCCTGTCATCTTAGTTAATGTGAGAGGTGTGTAGTTAACCCACTAGTCCCAATCATGCAGGAGAGCATCACCACTTAGGACATCAAAGCTACAAGACATTGACTCATTGAAAGCTGAAGCACCATCTAGATCTGTACTCATAACACACTGTGCTCAGAATAGAATAGTTTAATTGTGTCAATAATATCTAATCTAATCAATATTTATTAAGTGCTTAGTATATTCCAAGGTCTGTGCTAAACACTGGGAATGCAATTAATAAAAAAGAGAGTCTCTGCCTATGAGCAGCTTTTAATCTGGTGGGGGAGTAAACACAAAGAATCAGGAAAGGAAATGGTTAAGTGGCATAAGACATCAGGACAATGTCTTCTTGCTTTCTAGAGCTAAAACCAGGCTGAAGAGCAGATACAGAGAAGAATGGTACTATTTAAAGGATTGCATTTCCTTAACATTTGAGAATATTCTTTTAGTTGATGTTCTTGTCTAGACACTGGTCATTTGGAGATTTCAGTATATTGCATGAGCTACATAGGTTCTATGCTACCTTGGATATTTACTATAATGTATTACTTACTGTTAAATCCCTGTGCTTTTAAATGTCTCTCCCACCAAAGGGGAAGGGGGTTGAAATTTAATAATCAAAAAGACATTGTGGGTAGGGGTGGGAGTCGGGAGGCTTTTTTCAAGAGGCTGCCATTAAAAGAGACAGCCCTTGAGAGGTCAGATATCATCAACCAACACTTTGTCTGTAGACTTTGAGAACTGCAAGATTTTTGAGCTGAAAAAGACCTTCATAAGTCATCTTAGTAAAGCTCCATTACTCAGCTAGGTGGGACACTGGGTAAGAGCATGGGACTTAGAATCAGGAAGATCTGAATTCAAATCCAGTCTCACACAATTAACTAGCTGTGTGATTCCAGACAAGTCATTTAATTACTCTCATCTTTGTTTTACTCATCTATAAAATGGGGATAATGATATACCTACCTCCCAGGTTGTAAACTTTAAAATACTATATAGTTGATTGTAATTATTATTATATATACATAAAATACACACAATGCAGGTTTTCTGATACCAGTTTCAGTAACCAGTCTACTATAACAAATATCCCAAATTGTTTAATTGGGTCTGACTCTTCATGACCCATTTGGATTTCTTGGCAAAGAATATGGTAACATTGGTAAATTTTATATATATATAAATATATATATGATATATATTTATATATATATAAATATATAAATTTATAAAAAATATATATAATTTATATATATATTTTACATATATAAAATATGTATGTTTATATGTATGTATTATGTATGTATATGTATGTATATATATATATGTGTGTGTGTGTATATATGTATATATATAAAATGTATACTGAAGATATAAAGTATGTCATGGGCAAGATTGGACTCAGCTCCTCCAGAGCTATACCATATTGACTTCTCTAGGTCTTTTCCATCTTTAACATTCTATGTTTCTATGATGTACCAAGAATGGGATATTCAAAGATTATAAATAGCATAGTCTCTACAGAGAGTTTACAATCCAGTAGTCAATAAGCATACCATCAAATAGCTAAACTTGGGCAGAATGGGAGTAATATTTAAGAAAAGTTTAAAATGCCTTAATACTTGAGAAGAGATAGAAATCATTGAGAACTAAAAATAATATTCACATTTCCATGACATTTTAAGAGTCCTAAAGTGCTTTCCTCTTAACAATTATTCAATGAAATAGGTCTTACAAGAATTCTTATTCTATTTCAGTGCTTAGCACTATGTTTGGCACATCATAAGCAGTTACTAAGTATTTGATTGACACCCACTTTACAGATAAGGAAACTGAGGCTCAAATAGATTAAATGATCTGCCCAGAGTCCCATAGTGAATAAATGTTAAAGACAGATCTTCTGACTCCAAATATAGAACTTTTGACTAAAATAAAATTCTTTTTTTCTCTTTTAATTTAGTATTTTGTTTTTCTCTAGTTACATGTAAAATAATTTTAACATTAATTTTTAAAACTTTTAAGTTCCAGATTCTTTCCCTTCCTCCCTCCTCACCCCACATATTTGAGAATGCAAGCAATTCAATATAGATTATACATTTATAATCATGCAAAACATTTCCATAATAGTCATATGTGAAAACAAACCAAAAAAAACCCTTCACCAAAAATAATATAAATATAATATATATCTACACACACATATATATATAAATACAAAAAGTATGTATCAATCTGCATGCAGTTCTTTCTCTAAGTATGGATAGCATTTTTCATCATAAGTCCTTCAGAGTTGTATTAGATCATTATTGCTGAAAATAGTTATGTCTTTTATAGTTGATCATCTTACAATATTACTGTTACTTTGTACATAGTACATTTCCCTTTGCATAAGCTCATAGAAGTCTTTCCAGGTTTTCCCAAGAGCATCCTGCTCATCATTTCTTATTGCACAATAGTATTGCATCACAATTACATATCACAACATATTCAGCCATTTCTCAGTTGATGGACATCCCTTCAATTTTCAGTTTTTTTGCCCCCAGAAATCTAAATATGCTTGGTGATATAGATCCTTTTCCTTTTTGTTTTTATCTCTTTTGGGGTACAGAGAGACCCAGAAGTGGTATTGCCATGTCGAAAATGTATGAATAGTGTTATAGTTCTTTGAGCATAAGATTACTCTATAGAATGGCTGAATTAGTTCATAACTCCACCAAAAGTACATTAATGTCTTATTTTTCCCACATCTCCTCCAACATTTGTCATTTTCCTTTTTCTGTCCTATTAGCCAACTTAATACATATCTAGTAGTACTTTTGATTTGTTTTAATGTGCATTTCTCCAATTAAAAATGAGTTAGAGAAATTTTTCAAATGGCTATAGATAGCTATGATTACTTCATCTGAAAACTATTCTTATTTTTTGATCATTTATCAATTAGGAAATGACTTTTTTTTGTTACAAATTTGATTCAATTCTCTTTATGTTTGAGAAATGAGGCCTTTCTCAGAGAAACTTACTTCAACCTTTTTTTCCCCACTTATTCTTGCTAGCTATAATTTTCCCTGTTTATTCTATTCTCTCTCTCCTTTCATCTTGTACCTTCTCAAAAGTGTTTTGCCTCTGAGTACTTGTTCCCTTCTTCCTTGCCCTTCCTTCCATCACTTACTTCCTAACTCATTTATCCTTTCCCCTCCTACTATCCTGTAGAGTAAGATATATTTCTATACCCAATTAAATAAAATTCTTAGTATAGAAAATACAATCCTTATTAAATTGTTATTGTGTCTATAAGTGGAATGAAGCAGAAATCTCAAGCAATTTTAGAAACTTGTTTTTAGAGATTTCATGAACTCTTGGATTGACTGTTCATAGTGTTAGCTTTTTTCCTCAACAGTAAACTCAATTCTTAGTCCCTGATGGCTTTTAGACATTTTAGTACTTAGTGAGGTCTAGGCAACATAGAATTGAAGGAGATCAACATTTGTAATAGAAAGATCTATTTTCAGATATTAACATGATCTTCATGGAGTTGTTTTGATTATTTCTTGGTATTTTCAATTTCTGACATTTTGGTGGAGAAATTTTACCTTGCTTGTTGGTTTCATTAATGAAAGAAAACTCATGAGTCTGAAAATGACTGCCAACTTGGCAAGTACAAATGTTCTCAAAAGCCTTCTGGTTATTTTAAGGAAATCATGGAAACAATGGCAACAATGGAGCCACTGGGCATGATGGAGCCAAAGGTGAGAAAGGAGACAAGGGAGATCTAGGCCCCCGAGGAGAGAGAGGACAGCATGGCCCTAAAGGAGAGAAGGGCTATCCTGGCATTCCTCCTGAACTGCAGGTAAGTGGCTTGTAAGAATTGAATAAGATCGGGGCACTACCATTCAGTCTAGGGGAAGAATTCTAAAGGAGGAGCTCTCTCATTTGGTCTACACTAGTTCTCAGGAAGCTGGGTACATGGGGCTTTTCCTCTTCAAGGGTCAGAACTTTTCTGAGACTCTGCTTCATAAATGCTTGTTGATTGAGTTATTAATGTAATATGGCTCTCAGGATAAAATACTCAAAATGTGCTTCCTCTTTTTAATGCAAATAATAATTACATAAGTTTTGTATTATTGTTTTGTCTTACTCTTGATTCATATTGAGTTTGTGATGCATTATAAACTGACAAGCCTAAGATAATATTTTATGGGAATACAGGCAAAATCAAGAACAACTTTGAAAATTCAACTGTTCGTGTAGAGGATAGAGAAGATATGGAAATATGTTAACCAGCTGGTAAAGCTGGATGAGAATTAACAGTGCCCTTCTTGAGTTTTGGATTGGGTTAAGGAGTGCATGGTGGGAAATGATTTAGAACTCTGCTAAGCATGCTAAGTTGGTAATTTTCAACTCATCTTATTAGCCAAGGAGCCAGGGGTGGAGTTGGAGGGAAAAGTTGAGGGGAGAAAGGAAGAGGCCATTGGGGATGACAGAGCAGAGGACATGGAGCAGAAACAGCTGTGGAAACCTGTCTGGGAGTGGGGGCAAGAGTGGGGTGGAGCAGGTACAGCTGTGTAGAACTGGAGCTGACGTGGCACTGTTAAGTAGCCTAAGACATTGTTTTCTCTTTTCAGGCTATGGGGAAAGAAAGGTAGATAAAATGAGGGGAATGGCTAAAGAGGTGATGGCAAAGCCAACTATTTGTAATCTCCCCAGCAGCTCAGTGCCAACTGTATTCTTTCTACACGTTTCTTTATTCTGCTGTAAATTGTACTATGGAACTAGTTTTATTTCTTAAATTTCTAGAGTGATCCAGACATGTGTATTTCCTTATTTCCATTAGTGTGTGGCGTGCGTGTTCAGGGGGACAGATCTGGAAACAACAAGGAAAATCATAACTTTTCCTAATACAGGGCTGAGATCCCAACTTTTGTTAGACCCAAGCCAGTCTTTTGTTAGAGAATTTCTTCTAACTAGGAGCATAATTAGAAGCCATTCATTTGCTTCACAGCTCTAGTCCCAAGGACAGAATTAATATGAACCCAGACCTTTCAAGGACTCCATAGTGACAATTAGCATTAGAGTTTCATTAAGGAAGGCAACATTTTCAGAACGTAGGTGGTGACAATTCTGCTCTACTCTCCATCACATTCTATACCTCTGGTTAATAGATTATTGCTTATAAGTCTATATAGATATTATTTGTCATTATCAGAAGCACAAATACAGTATACAATCTGCAATTCACTATACAATTCATTCTCCTTTCTTTCTTCCCTTCTTCCCTCCCTCCTTTCCTTCCTTCCTTTCATTTTTCCTCTTCCTCCTTTTCTCCCTCCATCTTTTCCTCCCTCCCTTTTTCCCTTCCTTCCTTTCTACCTGTCTGACTTTTATTAAGTATGATGCTAGCAGACTTGATAATTTTTTCTTTTACCTAATATTTCAAACTCTTTCTGCTAATGTATTTTGGCAATTTCTAGTCTTTGGGAGCACAGGTTAAATACTCTGTTAGATGGCCACAGCTAGGCTATGTCAGAAATGGGATTTGAACCCAGGTCTTTCTTACTCCAAAGATATTAAACTCTCTTACCATTGATCCACACTGTTTAATCACCTTGACTAAACTGCTTTTGCTTATTAGCATATTCTTTCCAAAGCCTCCAACCAAAAGAAGATTGTCTCAGCAATTGGCTATGAGAGGATCTCAGGCAGAAATCCAAATAGTGGTTACTTTACAATTCTGCCTCCCTCTTTTCTCTTATTTTCTACTGATCAAACTTCAGACTCTCCCATCTTGATGGTTTATTACCTGGAATCCTCTAATTCCAGGCCTTTTTATTTCAAGCCCAGTGCTTATTCATTGAGCAACATTGCCTCATTCAAGTGTATTCTATTCATCAGAATATCTTTTGAAAATTATTTAATTCTATGAAACAAGGAATTCATTACCTTTTTGTAGGTCGCAGAAATACAAATAGGTGAAGTCTGGGGATCTTTTTTCACAATAATGTTTTTTTAAATGCATTAAAATGCCTACTATTAAGGAAGTCAATGATATTATAATAAAGTTTCAATCATGAGGGTAATAGGTATCTTTTAAAATTCATTTTAGGAAAACCTTTTTGTCAATTTTTGCAGAAATATATATTAAAACTTCTTAAACAAGGCTGAAGTGGAAACTTTATATAAAATCATTATTTTCTAGCCTTTATTCTGGCTTAGAGATTGATTTACATGGTCATACTAGTGAAACAGCAAGAAAATCACTTTAGTTTGTTTTAGTTCACAATGTAGGAAAATACCACTGATGGATTAAAATTATTCCTTATAATTACCTCTGAGTTATCAATAACTTCTATCTATCCATAAATATTTCATTTAGACATGATTACAATCTATTATGGCAATCAATGTTGGCATGTAAATGACATCTCTGATGCTGATATAATTTACAAATAAAAACTGAATATATGTTATTCTATGATTTGCATTGGTAGGAGTGACTACTGATGAAATCAGTGCTAAGTGTTAGAGATAAAAAGATAAAAAAAGACACATCCTACCTCAAGGAACTTCTAATTCTTATTATATTTGTATAAAGTTTTAAACTTTTCAAGAGGCTTTCTTATATATTATTACATTTGTCCCTTAAAACAACCCCCTGCTGTAGAAAAGGTAGATATTATTATTATTATTATCATTCATATTTTATACATGCAAAAACTGAGATTGAGCAAGAATAACTTGTCTGTAATCACACAGCTGGTTAGTGTTGGAGTCAGGTTTTGAAACTAGTTCTCTTGCATCCAAAGTTAGGGTTCTTTTCATAATACCACACTCAGAAGATCTTGAATATCTTTCTTACCTGCCATCCCTTCTCTCTTCCCATTGCTGCCACTTTAGCAAAAGAAGTTATCACAATCTACCCATATTCCCTCAATGGTTTTCTAACAGTTCTTCACACAGATTGTCTCCTTGCTTCCATCTATCATTCCTATTGTTACCCTACTAATTGTTATGCACAGATCTGATTACACTACTCCACTACTCAAAAATCATCATTGGCTGCCTGTCACCCCAGGAAGCTCTCTAATATTATTTGGGATATAGTTGCCAAACTGTATCCTGTGAAGAGAGTTATTATTTGTCTGTTAAATTCCTGTGTTCGGTTGTTTTTCATCTGTGTCTAACTTTTGGATCCCATTTGGGGTTTTCTTGGGTAAGGTACCAAAGTGATTTGCCATTTCCTTTTCCAGCTCATTTTACAGATGAGGACACTGAGACAAACAGGGTAAAGTGACTTGCCCAGCCTCTTGAGCTACACAACTACTGAATATCTGAGGCCAGATTTGAATTTAGGAAATCCTGACTCCAGGCCTAGCACACTATGTATTCTGGCATCATCTAGCAGCCCTGTTAAATTCCTACCCATCTTAAATCCCAACTCTGATCTTGATTTCCCTTTGTGAAGCTTCCTTATTTTCCCTCCCCTGCCCTAAGTGGCAATCTCTCAGACCTCATGCAATGTTCTGTTCCTTTCTGATGTACTACTAATCATGCATTATTTCACATTAAAGTTATCATGATGTTGGTATTATAGCTCTTGATAAACCCTGATCTCCCTGAAAGAGATTGTTTCTAAACTTTGTATTTTCCCCAGAGTCAAGCCTGGCTTCTAACTAGACTATATCCAAAGAGAAGTCATTTGTAAATTGGTAAAAAAAAAATACTGAACTTTCCTGTTAAACTTGGAATCACTGGTACTGGGTTCAATTTCATACCATATCATTCACTTCTCACATAATCTTAAATAAATTGTGTAATTTCTGTAGGCTCCAATTTTTCAGATGAGGATGTTAGACTTGAGGCAGCATGGGTTATTGAATATAATATTCAAAATGGAATAAAAAAGCCCTAGTTTTAAATTCTATATAGAGCACTTCATTAACTATGTCTGTCCCTGGACAAGATACTTAACTGCTCTATGCCTCAGTTGCTTTTTCTCTATAATTCAGAGAGCTGGAATCCAAGGTCTCTAAATTCTCCTGTCTCTAAATATATGACCTTCTTAACTGAATAGAAGAAGAGAAGAAGAATAGATAGAATTGGGCCCCCAGGCTTCTTTTCATGTTCCTCCTTTATCTTTTCCTTGATTATGGCTATTTCCACAGATTGCCTTCATGGCATCCATGGCTACTCACTTCAGCAACCAAAACAGTGGAATAATCTTCAGCAGTGTGGAAACCAACATTGGAAACTTCTTTGATGTCATGACTGGGAGATTTGGAGCCCCAGTGACAGGTGAGTGGATTCTGTTTTTTAAGAAAGGAATTCTTTGTCTCAAACAGACAAAAAAAGAAAAAAAAAGAGCACTTTATTAATGACTTTTTGATGGGTTTCAATGTAGAGGAATTTGAAGCTGACATTAAATCACAGAATCAATCACAGAATCTGAGTGGGAAAAAGGACATTTAAGGGGACATCTAAGCCAACCAATGGTCTAAAAGGAATATCCTCTGGAAATAGTAACAAAATAAATAAAAATGTAATAGAACATAGATAATATTAATAAATGGTTTCCTAAGTCAATATGTGGCTTCAGCGATCCCTATACAGTTTAGTGGCCATGATTCTATTTGAGTTTGATACTGTAGTCTAGTTGAGAGATTTTTCCACTCACTTTTTCCACTCACAAATCCTTTTCACCCAAGAAATTTTTATGTAACCCCAGGTATATAGGTATATAAAATAGGTACACAAGTCAAACATTTATTGATAATGAATTATAATTTCATGACCACTACATTCAATTACAAGACACTAGATGGAGTTGCTACCCACAGTTTAAGAAGCTGGGGTCTAGTCTATAGCATCTCTGACAAGTAAATGGCTATCCAGTCTCTGCTTTAAATCCTCTAACAAGGGAGAATTTGTTCTCTCCTAAGGAGGTCCATTATAAAGATATCCAGTCCTCATCTTTTTTCATAAAGAGAAGTTCTCCCTCCACCAAAGAGATGAGAAGCCAAAGAACCCAGATGAGGTAGCCTATAATTTCCTCCAAATCTATCACATTTTTTTCTTTCTCCCTTTGAACTACCCTTACTTGCCCACATTTTTTTCCTTCCAGAGAATGAAGTTTTGCTTTTCTATTTAAAAACTTTCAACAATTCCTTATCATCTGCTTAATTAATCCTTAAACCCCTAACCTACCTTACTTTATACCTTAAGATCTCTGTTAGTTCATTTGCAAAATGAAAGGGATAGATGGATGATCCCTAGGATACTTTCCAGTTCTAACATTGTTTATCTTTCTTGATCTGTCACTTAATATGTGCTATTGGGTCCAATTTGTTCCTTGTCAAATAGCATACAAATACTTGCATCCCCTTTCTCATGGAGTTATGACAAACAGAGGTGTAACCAGACAAAAATAGGAGCTTTATTCCCAGGACAAAGAATTGAAAAGCTAGCATAAAGTACCATCCCAGAAAATGTTTAACGGGTTTGGTGCAGTGGAAAGAGTGCTAGGCCTAGAGTAAAGAATGATCTTGGACTTTTGCTATCTGAGTGATCCTGGGCAAGTTACTTAATCTCTGCCTGTCTTAATTTTCCTATAAAATTTCCATTTTCTATAAAATGGATGTAATAATAGCACCTATTCCTCCTCCCTAATTGTTGTGAGGATAAATGCTAATTATTATCCTCTTCTTCCCCTGCTTCTGGAGTGACTGTGGAAGCCTTAATTTAGGGTACACATCCTCTCCTGAAGCAAGTTTCCATTTCTCACCCAAGATAAACTTAATCTTCCTTTCTATCTATCTTCCCTTTTGTCCCAGACATAAAAATGTCTATGAATGGCAGAGATCAGAAGAAAGTCAATTCAATTACACTATAGAAGCATTTATTAAATTCCATTATCAAATTATATAGCCATCATGACTCTTTCAATCCTATTCAACCCTTTAAAAGCCTGTGAAACTATCCACTACCTATTCAGATGTGTGTTTACCCTCTTACAAAGCCATCCAATACACTCCAGTCTGCTAATGTGACATTGGTAACTTGGACTGTGGATGATTCAAAAATACTTCTCTCCTTTACCTTACCCCTTCCCATCCCATGCATTAATTTATATATCAGTTTTAACAAGATTTTCTCCTTAATCTCAAAGCTATGCTGTTATTTTCTTCTTCTCCTGAGTTCATTGGAAAATCCTTCCAATTTTATATTCCAACTCTTAAAATTTTTCTGTTCATTTTTAATGACATGGAATTAAAGATAGTCCTAGGCTTTTTGAAGAAAAATCAGTCCTTTGGTGCATTTTTAGCCCTTTTTGAAAAGACATTAATCTAGTTTTGAAACTGTTTTTAGTTAAGTTGTGTCTAACTCTTTATGACCCCATTTGGGGTTTTCTTGGCAGAGATACTGAAGTGGTTTGCCACTTCTTTCTCATTTTATAGATGAGGAAAATAATTTGTTCAGGATCATATGGCTAGAAAGTGTGTGAGACCAGATTTGAACTCAGGAAGGTGAATTTTCTGACTTCAAATCTATCACTGTGTCATTCAACTATCAGATTTTAAGTAACAAGAATTCCTATGGTTGGACGTACTGTGAGTACTTCATTGATGGTATATAGTTTCATACCTTTCCAAACAGAACAAAAAATTACCACAAATCTTTCTTGTAAGATGTTTATAAATTATTTGGGCTGAAGGGGATTTTAGAGCCTATATGGTACAACCTCCTCATTTTCCAAATGAAGAAACTTGGGTCCAAGATGATGATTTGCCTGCATATTTCATTGTATGAGGACTATAAAAGCTCCTTTTTCTAGTCTAAGACCTATAGAGCCTTAATTCAACCAGTTCTTAATTATCAAGTAATTTCTAGGTGTTTGTCAAACAATAACATCTCTATTGCCAAACTTAAGCCTGTTCACTTTGCTCACCTTAAGAAACACTCAGTTCATGCCCACGGGGCTATAAAACTGTGCATACTCTTTGATCTAGCAATGCTTCTACTGGGCTAATATCCCAATGAGATTTTAAAGTAGGTCACATGTACAAAAATGTTCATGGCAACCCTTTTTGTAGTGGCAAGAAACTGGAAACTGAATGGATGCCCATCAGTTGGAGAATGGCAAGAATAAGATTATACAAAGATCAATTCTGATGGACATGGCTCTCATCAACAATGAGATGATTGAGGCAAGTTCCAAAGATATCTCCACAGAGAGCCATCTGTACTCAGAGAGAGGACTGTGGGAACTGAATATGGATCACAACAGAGCATTTTCACTTTTTTGTTATTGTTTGTATGCATTTTATTTTCTTTCTCATTTTTTCCTTTTTCATCTGATTTTTCTTGTGCAGCAAGATAATTGTACAAATATGTATTCATATATTGGATTTAACATATATTTTAACATATTTAGCATTTGACATCTAGGGAAGGGGATGAAGGGAAAAGGGGGAAATTTTGGAACAAAGGTTTTGTAAGGGTCAACATTGAAAAATTATTCATGCATTAAAAAAAGAAAGAGTTCATAAGAAACAGCAGCTCTTTAAAAGATGCTAGGGCAGGAGTTTGTGAATGCAAAGATTTAATTTGTAATGAGCATAATAGCATAATAAAGAAAATGCCATTGCCACTATGGTCCACTAGACTACAAAGAGTCAAACACAACCAAACAATAACACAATATTATATTTAACAAGATAATAATAAAATTGCCCTATTTGTCTCCCCTTTTGAACTTTTTTCTTCTGTGTAATTTTTAAAATCTTTGTTTCTTCTTTTTTTGTCATCTCAATCGTTTTCTGTTCCATCTTTTCCAGGGGTCTATTTCTTTACCTTTAGCATGATGAAACATGAAGATGTGGAAGAAGTGTATGTGTATTTGATGCACAACGGCAATACGGTCTTCAGCATGTACAGGTACCCTGGCTTTTCTATCAAAGTTCTCAAATATATTCCTGTTTGAGGGCTTTTAGACAGTTTGTCTTGTCAAGATCTGGTTTCTCTTTTCCCAGAACTTCTGCTTCATAGACATATATAGGTACTCCTATGTTTATAGAGACTTAAACCTTTTGAGAATGGCCCCACTTAAAATCATAAGCAGCTTGAACTGCTCACAAGAATCAGTTAAATTTTCAATGTAAGGACTTATTCCTTGGAAATCAACAAACATTGCAAATCAGGGTTTGATTTGTTTTGTTAATTGTCCAAACTTTTTTTTAAAAAAAATCATGGACAATGTGTAAATAATACAGATTAAAATCCAAAGTGTAATCATTGGACATTTCTTCACTCCCACTCGACCCCACCGATTATTGGATTTTAAAAGAGATAATGAGAAAACTGGTTGCAAGTCCCAATCTTGTCACATGTAAGCAGTGTGACTGTGGACAAGTTATTTCATCTCTATCTGCCTTTGTTCCTCTCTCTATTAAATAGAGTTAATACCATTAAAATTATTTATTGATAATCCACTTGTAAAAAAAAGAGACAAGCAAAAGTGTTAGATAAATTTGTTATTATAATTTCTTACTTTATGTATCTTTCTCAGTCTTCACTTTCTTTTCTTTCACTTTCTTGTTCCTTTTATCTATTGAAAAACATTTGTTCATTTTTCTTCCTCCATTTCTTTTCCTTCTCCCTTGGCCAAGCCATAGCGTTTTTAGTCTGCACCCCGTCACACTCTTGGTTGACACCCAGAACTAAAGTGGCTTCTGGGTCCAGAATTGGAAGGTGATGGGTTTCAAAGTTAGGTCCCCTCCATGACGGCTCCACTGCTGTAATGGGGCAATATAGTAACAGGCTCTCCAAGGGACCTACAAGTCTCAGAATAAACTGGGTGTCATGTGACAAAGACCAAGGACTTGGTCCAGGATGATTGACTTAATCCTCTAACCTGGCTCTAGAGAAATTCCAGGTTTCCAAGAAGATCGATAAGTGTTTTGTTTGAAGTTAAATCTAGGAAACATTTATTGAGGTCTACTATATGCCAAGTACAATAGTAAGCAATTAAGGTATAAATGCCAAAAGCAAAACACACCAATGTTGCCTTCCCTTAACGGAATCTCACATTCAACTGGGGGATATAAGACATATGCAACTAAGCATAACTCAAGGTAATTTGAGGAGGGAAGGAGGGGCAGAAGAGATGAATGGGGAAAGGGATTCAGGGATGCTGTACCCCTAAGCAAAGGGTAACAGGAACATAAAGATTCTGAAAGGTAGAGAGAAGGGGAGGTCCAAGTGTCCAGGGCTGAAATGTTCCATTCAGTGAAGGCATACTTAAGACTACTTAAAATGGACCAAGTTCCCTAGATAGGCACTTTGCTTCTGTTTCCTAGGTATGCATGGGCTTTCTTGCAACATCTAGGTGGCACACAGTGAATAGAGTACTGGGCCTGGAGTTAGGAAGATCCAAATTCAAATCTGAGTTCAGATATTAATTTTGTGACTTTGGGAAAATCATTTGACCTCTGTATGTCTCAATTTATCCAACTGTAAAGTAATAGTTCCTCTGCAGAATTGTTGTAAGGATGAAATAAGGCAATTTTTGCAAAATGCTTAATAAGTGCTTATTTCCCTTCCTTCTTGAAATAAAGCAGACATTTTCAGGGCCAGATTATAAGAAAATCTGCTTCTGGGATTCCTTTATTACCTTCACCCCATATATAAAATTAGTTGTTAAGCCTTGTCAATTTTATCTCCACAGCATTTCTTACATTCATCCCCTACTTCCCCTTTCGTATTTTCTATTCCAGTTAAGAGCTGAATCAACTCTCAATATTACTATTCAATAGCCCCCAAATGGTTTTCCTATTTCAAATCTCTACCATCTCTAATATTTTATCTGTATAGCTTTCAGATTGATTTTCCTAAAGTATAGATATGTCCATGTCACTTCACTGTTCAATAAACTCTGGTGACTTCCTGTTATCTCTAGTATTCAGTACAAATTCCTCTGACATTTAAAATATGATTCCAAACTACATGTCCAGATTTATTTTATAGTATTTACATTCTCCTTAACACACTCTTTGGTGCATTCAGCTTAGTCTTCTAGGCTGTTTGTCTCCATCTCCATGCTTCTGCATAGGCTGTATCCCCATGTTCTTTCTTTTTATCTCCAGTCCTCAGAATTCTTAATTTTCTTCCAAGTATGACTAATTTTTTTCTTCTTACCTATTTGCTAATCTCTCCCTTGCTAAGGAACCTCCACCTCCCAATTACTTTGTGTTTATTTCACTCATATTTTAGGTATATTATTTTTAAATATTATGTGCACACATCCTCCCTCTATAAGTTGTAAATGTATTGCAGGAAAGGGCTTTTTCATTATGTCATTGTTTCATCTGTATCTCACAGTATTTATAATTAATTAATATATGTTTTCTTATTTTTTTATTATTGGTATAGGACAAGGTGTTTTAAATTTTTTCCATTCACAACCCCTTTTCATCCAGGAAATATTTACATGACCCTAAGTATATAAATACATAAAATAAATATACAAACCAAACATTTATTGATAATAAAATTTCGTAACTCCCATATTCAGTTGCAAGACCCCATATGGAATCACAACCCACAGTTTAAGAAGCTGGGCTAGTCTGAGTCATCTGGCACTTCTTTAGACACTAAGACTACTCCTTTGTTAGCATCTTTGTGTTACTGTATTAGCAGGGGACACATCTCCCAGAGGGAGAACTAAGATTTTTATGTTTCTGTGCAAGTTCCCCTCAAAATATATCTTAAACAAGCCAGTGCCTAGTGTTATTCATTCTTCTCTCTATCAAAGAATGAAACAAATTAATACACACTTATGCTTTGTCCTATAAAGAAACATTCCAATTATTTCTGATACAAAATTGAAATAACTATATTCCTACAATTCAAAAACCAAAACTCTTTCTGTAAATTCAAGGACTAAAAAGTTATAGCATAGAACAATTTTTGACTAAATTTTTTATTTTCCCCCAAATTCAATTGAATGTCTTAAGAAAACTGTCAGGTTTTTCTTCTAAACTGGTCTAAATGGGAGGGTTACTTTTTGAAATGTCAATTGACAGTAAGATCTCACTTTTTCCCTGTAGCTATGAATCAAAAGGAAAATCAGATACATCAAGCAATACTGCGGTGCTGAAATTGGCCAAGGGAGATGAGGTTTGGCTACGGATGGGGAATGGGGCACTACATGGAGATCACCAGCGCTTTTCTACATTTGCAGGCTTCCTGCTCTTTGAAACTAAGTAAAAAAAAAAAGAAGAAGAAGAAGAAGAAAAAGAAAAAGAAAAAGAAAAAAAAGCATCTGCATTGGGGGGTGGGGAAGTTTCATTTTCCATGGGTGAAAATTCTTATGATATTTCTTATGGTCTAAGGAAGATTTGAGAATTGTGGAATAACATGTCAGGATCAACAGAACTAGTTCTGATGCTTTACACAGACAAGCATCATCACAGCAGGCAACCCTTTGGGGAACCATTATAGATTTAAAGATAAAGCCTGCCTATAAAAGTCACCAAATATTTATTTAGATTGGGCTAAAATGCTCAGTATCTTAAATCCTATTCCACCAAACACCTAAAAGAGAATTCATTTTGGCCAGGGGTGAGGGGTGGGGGGCAGAGAGGACTGTTTAAAAGTTTTTTGGCAAGAGCTTTAAGGATCATTCCATATCATCTGAGGCCATTACACTGATCATTTCAATATAAGCCAATGTTTGCCACAGCCATATACAGATACTTGCCTAGACAAACTGGTCCTAAGTAAGCTCCTGGTGAAAGGACAAAGAAATCAGAAAGTCCCTAAGGATTAGCTCCTTGGAAGATTCAACATAAAGTTATAAGTTGCTCTTGTGAGAGGCCCATACAGCCTGTGAATTCATCTTGAAATCATTTTAGAGCGCAGCAGGTTTCTCTTAAGAATTAATCAATCAATAACGCATACTATGTGCCAGGCACTGTGCTCAGTGATACAAAGAAAAAAAAAATAAAGCAATTATGGAAAAATGAATTTAAATGTAAATTAAGGAAGAAATGGCAAGAGCTTTAGGGTTCTGTTGAGGATGGGGAGAGTATTGATCAGCACTGCTCTTCAAAGGCCCAGGTTCTGGCACATGGAAGCTCAACCATCCATTCTCATGAGACAGTAGCATAGTCTAACACTGAAGAGAGAAATCTTTATAATCTAGCATTTATACAAGAGTTGGGGGTACAGGTGCTGAGGAAGAGATTTGTCATGTTCCAATGACTTCCAGAAACAGAGTCCAGGAAGTTGTTTGAGTAACTGATTCCAAATCATCCTTTGACTTTTTTAAAGGTCTAAGGTAAAATAGAAGATGGCAATAACGGAAATGAAACTGTGATTCCAAACAATTCAACTATAGAAGAAAGAGCAGGAGCTTGGTATTGATGAGAGTTGGAGCTATATAGGAAGCACCAAGATTCTCAGGACCTACATGCCAGGCAATTTGGCAGATTTCAGGGAAGGTCCATCAGGAAGTGACTTTCTGCTTTGTGGACTGCAAATCAAGAATATAGCACAGTTGTTTAAGAGTTCGGAATCTTTTTTACTTACATTCTTCATTGTAACACAAGGGACTGAATGGATGGCATTGTGGAATCACCCTTCTAGCCCTATATCTACAATACTATGAAGATAATTTAAGGTAGCTTTTATTAGGACTCTTAATGTAGCAATATTATTCTAAATATTCTCAGGCCTCATAATTATTCAATTTCTATCTTGTCTTTAAATGTGTTTTTCTTTATATTTTTATTCATATCTTTTGTTTTAACATCACCTTTATTTCTAACTAGATACCTCCCTCTTCTCCCATGCATTGAGCCAAATTTTATAATTAAAAAAAAGAAAGAAAAAGGTTGATCAAAACTACCCCAATCTCCCCTTAAAAATTAAAAAAGTACAGAGAACATTTTCTAGACCAAAATTATGCCTCTCTATTGGGTTGTAGTTTTTAAAAAGGATATTTACATGATCCAAACCTAGGATCATCATATAATATTTCTGATGTTTGACTCTTTAGTCTTAGTGCTGGGGTTGGGCATCCTTCCAAAGGAATTTTTTTGGGGTTAAGAATAGGTGATTCTAGCCTAGGGAGTCATATGAGAGAAGCAAGATTGCAAACATCCAGTCTCTGGATATTATAGGTAACAAATAATACTCAAAGGTATTTTTTTTCTTCTTACAAAATCACTCTGATAACCACTGCCAATTTATAGTTCCTTCCAAATACAATTATTCCAGGGTTTTTAAGCACATAAAATACAACTAAACAAGTTAGCCTAATAAAACCTAACTTCAATTGCATTTTAGATGAAAGGAAAAATTAAATATGACTATAAGATAAATAGAGAAATAAAAAACAAAAGAACAAAACAAAACAAACACCTCAGTTTTACCAGAACCAGAAATGTATAGAATGCTTTTTGGAGACCTTCCACTGATTACAACAATGCCTCCAGAGGTCACATAATTTCTGGATCTTCTTTGTGGAACTTGTTTTAAGACACAGTTTATAAGAAATCAATTAACCTTACCATTTTATAATCAAGACTAGATTTCTTTTTAACCTTAGAAGGATATTCCCTATCTTTGTTACCCAGCTTGATTCCCTACTTTTTTCATTAAATTGGACACCAAATGGCTTTTGGATTCTGGAAATCATATCCATCTACATTGAAAGCATTTCTATCCACTTTCAAGAGTATTCAAGAAATTGTCACAGACTTTAAAAGCAATGGCTAAGAGATTCTCAGATGATCTGAGGAAGGGCAGCATAGTGCTGGGTTTAAAAGGAACTGACTATTTTGAAAGGAGTAATTGTTATTTACATGTACAGGTTCTGATTTTTTTAAGACAATCACATAAAGTAGCAGTCATAACTTGTTCTGTAATGCTTTAAAACAACTAATGTTCTGGGCATAATGATGTATCCCTACTGCTAAGGAGGCAGAGGCTCCTGCATTGCTTGACCTCAGAAATTCTGAGTTTCAGTGGGCTAAGCCAAGAAGATGTCCAAACTAAATTTCATACCAATATGGTAAGTCTCCAGGCTACCAAAGGAATGGTAAACAAGTCAAGGTAAAAAAAAAAAAAAAAAGTAAGTCAAAGCTCTCAGGCCATCAAAATTGATACTGGGATTTGAGTGGCCACAACACTTCTAGCCTTGGTTATATATAGAGATTAAGCCTAACAAATAATAATAATGAGGAAAAAAATTTTTTAGGGATCAGAAGGAAGGGATGGATAAATGAGTACTACAGAAATACAGCATCACAGAAATTGAGTTGGAAGGAGCCTTAGTAGCCACCTAGTTGAATCTATACCAGAAAGGGAATTCTTCCACTACAGTAACCAAGATGAAACCTGGAAGGATGGGTTGAAAACTGCCCTTTAGTAAATACATACATATTTGAGTTACCCCATAATTATTCTTCAGGCTTGGCCATAGTATACAATTATTATCCCATTGAGCTCATTCCAAGAATTGTCAACAAGAGAGTAATAGCAATTTTCCTTTTGTTCCTCACTTCACTTGATACATCTATTCTTGAAAATTTCCACATAAATGAGTTGTCAAATTGAATAGAAATTTAAATTCATTAGAAATCTTAGGATACCTTGAGTGAATTAATCTCTTTTTAAAGTGAAAAACCAGAACTGGATTTTTAAAAAATCAGAATGTGCTTTTATTCCCTACTTGGGGGAACCAAAGCTGGCTTTCCCAAGATGTGGCTTTAAAACCAATAGCTCCATGAACATGCTATCTAGGACCAGAGGACCACATCAAGGCTATCCTAGTAACCTTTCTAATATAATTTTCTATGTTATGCCCTTTGAGTTTCCAGATAGACTTATTAAAATACTTTTTAAATCTTTCCTTTCACGCATAAAATATGCATGCTCTTTTTTCATCTATATATGGTGATTTTAAAAGTGAAGGCATACTAGCCATAATATATTTGACATAATATTTTTGTGAATTTTTCTAAACCAATACTATAGAAAATGAATTTATTGTCAAAAAGTGTAGTGAGAAAAGCTATATAGAGCTCCAAGGAGATTTCACAGCCACAAAGTATATTGCATTATGAATAAAATGCCTTACTGGCATTTCAAGTTGTCTCCAAAAAAACCTCTAAAGCACATTCATGATAAATTTGGGCTACAAATGTTATGAGTCAACAATATATAGCAATGCATGTCAAATGAATATGTATCAACACATACACTGTTTCATTTTAGTTAAATATACTATTTCCTGATATTCTAAATAAATATGTAGTTATAAAACTTGGTGACTATAGTACTGTTTACTTTACATTAAAATAACCTAAGTGTAAGATGTAGCCAAGAATCATAGAATGTACCTATATAAGTGTACAGACAGGTCTTAGGAATGGGGTTCCCAACCCAAACTATCAACAGATCACTATATTGTTATAGCATGTTTTAGCATGAAACCTAATAAATGCTGTTTTTAAAAATTGTTAACTTCATTCTTGCATTTGTAAGTTTGTTGGCTTTAAAGAAGGAATTAGTTAATAAAGTCAGTCCTCAACTTTTGAGGGAATGATGTTCCAGAAAACTATGCAAAAGTAAAAAATGCAAATGTTGATTCATTGAGTCTATGAGGAATAGGAAGTTAGGTTCCTGCAACTACCAAAAACTGTTATTTTTCATTAGAGATTTCTGAAAATACACCTTTCTGCCTATAATTCTTTATAATAAAATATTTTGACATTTACTTTTCCCATCACAGTAATCATTAAATAATCTATAAAATGAAGTGCAGAAAATTTTCTTACAAGCAATTCCCTCGAATTTTATGACCTTTTGTGCTAACATTTCAATTAAAAAAATGCTCTCAGACAACATTTACTTTTCATAACACATGAAATCTATAATATCATAAATGATGTGTAGCAAATAAAAATATTTTTTCACCACATCAGATGATGGTACGAAGGTTATATATTATAGTGCTGTAAATGCCCTTCAAAAACTTAGGGAGAGGTTGCTGGGTCTTAGTTGCTATTGTTGGAAGACACTTTAGAGACTGATGAGGTCTTAGCATCACCTCCAACTCTATCCTTTATGACATTGGTGAAGGATGCACAACCTTGATCAGATCAACAGAGGCATAACTGCAAAATAAAACTTACATTTGAAAGGCAAATATTCAACAAACATACAGAGAGCTCTTTGTTATATAATGGTAAGGTGAACAAGACCAGTGAAATCCCTAGGGACATACAAACTGCTTCAAAAACCTGAGTAAATTGTGCCTTTAATTTCCCCTCCTCTTTTTTGTGAATAGCTATGGATGTGTGCAATTTCCCATGCAAACATGAAAATGAAGTTACTAACAAAATCACACATATCCTTGAAATCAAAAAAGTTAAACATGTGAACAATGAGGATTGTCTGTACTTGCAACAACATAGAATTTGGGGAAATGAGAGACACTATTGAGAAGAGTGAATCCTTGTTAGAAGAGAAAAAAGGATTAGGATGGTGTAGTGGGTTTGGAAAGAGAGGGGGAGATGTTGAAAAGGAGAAGAAAGGTCATTGATCACAGGCTTGACTTTCCATGTTTAAGAATTTTTAATGGGGTCAGCCTGTTCAATCAGCAAGCAATTTTAAAGCACCTTCTATGTGTCAATCGTTGAGTTTGGTGCTGGTGATACTAAGCAAGTCTGCCTTATTGAAGTTTACATGACAAAGTTTAGAGATCCTAGATTTGGGGGGGAAAAAAACTAATTAATTGTATAATAAGTCTAGTTATGTTTCTGCTTCAATGTAATTTTCTCCTGGTGCAACATCATAGACATTCACCTTTTGCAACAGCATTAAACATTATAATAGGAATGTCCTATATGAAAGGAAGGACCAAAGTTTTTTTGTTTTGTTTTGTTTTTTTAAACAAAGTTCTAAGAGAATTCTCCCCACCTTCCAAACCAACCAATCAAAGAGCTAGATTGAAAAATAAAACGCACCACCATACTGCCACCTAGTGCAAATTTCATTAAGAAGTTAAGAAAGGAGCAAGAGCACCTTTTTGAACAAACTTTCTGTTGAATTCCAAATGTGGATCACAGGTGTTGCTAATTGTGCAGGCTGACCAGTACAATGTTTGGACTTTATCAAATTGGGGAGTATTTGCCAAATATGGGTAAGATGAATAGAGGAGGGAGTAATTTAAAGTTGTTACCAAGATACCATTTTTCCAAATATCTACCCTCAACAAAAATCATAATAATTTTACTTATATTTATATTATACTTATATTTCCTTATGATGTGTGCATGTCTGGGTATGTGTGTGTATACACACACACACACACACACACACACACACACACACACACAAATATAGCCACTGCGCCACTTAGAATATATACATATACTACGTGTGTGTATATATATATATATATATATATATATATATATATATATATATATATATACACGCACATGTAGTACGTATGTATGTGTATGTATATGTGTGTGTATATATATATATATATATATCCCCACTGAGCACACCTGCTTCTCATGAGAATCACTGAATAAAGGATTCTTTTCTCATTCTAAAAGAGCATTGGTTGTAACAGTACTCTTGGACCAGTTTCCAACTCTGGAAGCTATCTTGATGAATTCCTCTCCTCACTACAGCTGGTGCCTTTCCTGTTTCTGTAATCATAATTGTCATTTTCAGTTAGAATTGGGATTTTAAAAAATTATTTCCTTTTTCAGTATTATTTTTAGACTGTCTTTAATAAACACAACTTATTTGCACTTATAAGTATTTTAAATAGCTAATAACATAAATGTATTTGTTCTCCAGGTGAAAATTACCATGTATTTTTTAATCAGATAGTAGCTGCCTGGGGATTCAGCTCTGAAAGAATAAAAGAATAGAGAAGTCAGTTCAGCAACTGACAAAAATATAATTGAAGGGAAGCACAATTCTTAAGTCAAAACTTGTCTGATCACAGAACAATAGACACAAGACTGGTAATGAAAAGTGATATGAGGCTAAGGTTGATATTAATGCCTTGCTTTATTTCATAGACTAAGTGATAATTTCCCACATTCACAGGAAGATCATGTGGAACAGTAGAAAGAGCAATAGATCTGAACATTCCAAATTCTCTCTTTTTCTAAGTCTGTGACTTTAGGCAATCAAGACAAGCATATATTTTAAATATCTTTATAGTTTATTTTATTATATTTTAAATATCTTTTAGATACAGGGCACTAGGAATACAAATACTTTACTTGACCTCTCAGGGGCCTGATTGCATTGTCTACAAAATGAAAGGATTGTATTAAATGATCTCTAAAATTTCTTCCAATTCTCAATATCCCATCCCCTATTATGGAATCTGCCTTCTTTGTCTAGGTGCCCCACTAATTCACTATATAGTCAAGAATTGTCTGAGAGTTGTTACTATCAATCAATTCCTCAATCAATTAACAGGCATTTATTTAGCATTTACTATTTGTTAAGCACTGGGGTTTGAAGTACAAATAATGAAATAATCTCTACTTTCAATAATTGTTTAGTCGTGTCCAGCTCTTCATGACCCCATTTTGAAGTTTTGGAGTTTTCTTGGCAAAAATTCTGGAGTGATTTGCCATTCCCTTCTCCAGCTTGCTTTATGGATAAGGAAACTGAGGCAAACAGGGTAAAGTGACTTGCCTAAGATCACCCAGATATTAATTCTCTAAGGCCAGATTTGAAGTTAGGAAGATGGCTCTTTCTGACTCCAAGTCCTAGCTATACACACACACACACACACACACACACACACACACACACACACACACACATATATATATATTATAATGAGAGAGGCAAGTATGTATAAAAATATCTATAGCATGTTTCTCTGTTGAGGACTACACTTAAGTGTGGAACCCAGAAAAGCCTATAAAAATGGTTCAAGGGAATTGCACCTTGAACAAAGTGGTTCAGTACTCCAAGGCCCCACCTCTACCACCCCCATCTGTGAATCATAGCACATTAGAGAAATTAATCTTTCTGTGCTTAGAAAATATATATTCTGTGTAGAGATTAAATAAATCAGAGATAAGAGGCAAGGGAATAGAAGTAAAAGACTGCAACTGCCTTTCAGTTTCTTTGTATCATTATTGTCCTCTCACATGACATGATCTATTCTGCTGGTCAGAATTAGATCCCAGCAGTTAATAGCAAGGGGGGCTCCCATGTCATTTCTCAACTGTAAAACTTGTCCAATATGGAGCTCATACTTTCAAAGTTAGGTTCTCTGTCTCTTAAGTGGCAACTACTATAAAATCCGATATACTACTCTGAGCTTAAAAAACAAAAAGCAAAACAAAAAACTAGCAGAGAACAGCATTTTTCCTATTCATCCTCTTCTCTCTGCTCACATGGCTATCACTCTAGTTCAGGCCCTCATTAATGCTTGTGGAACTATTACAATAACTTCCAAATTGAATTGACTCCAATCTTTGCCATCTTTGACTCACCTTTCACATAGTTGCCAAAATGATATTTTTAACACATATGTCTAACTATGTCATTCTCCTGCTCAAAAAGCTTGATAGCTCCTAAATGACTCTAGGATCAAAATATGTAGTAAGAATAATTAACTGACACCCTTTCCTCTTAATTTGTGGGAATTTGGGCTACCTCTAGGGAACCATGTGTGAATTTCAGTTATAACACTTAATTGCACATAACTTTCATACTATAAGTTTCCCCTTTCCTTATTTAAATCACAGTTCTGAGCAGTAATAAACTTGTACCCTCCCCTGCTTTGGGATGATGCAATAATTTCTTGATTCCTGTGATGACTGAAGGGGGAAGGAAATTGGACACTGAGCAAAGAAAGACTACTTACTGAGTAACCTTGAAAGGTAGAGACAGTTGAGACTTTTGAATTTTTTTCTTTTTCTCTTTGATACAAATGTGATAGAACTGTCTCTCTGGGACCTCTCACAAAAATGATAAAAGCCTTCCAATGATAATAATCATGTTTTTTCACATGTGGCTAAGGGCATCTGTGCTGTCTAGGTGAAAGCCTGGGCACTGGGTCCCTCGTTGCTTTTTCAACTGTTTCTTTCCCTAGTCATAGATAACAAGATAGAAATTCAGAGTTGAATGTTTCCAAACTGGGAAATGACCTTGTGAGTTTGTCGGGAATCCTAGGGAGGAATCCCAGTAAGGTTCCAGCATGTCTTTGTATAAATTTGTTTGCTGAGAACTTTGGAAGTCACTTCCAGTTATCTAATAAAATCTTAGGAAACATTAGGAAGACTGGCCATCCTCCTGGTTTAATTAATGAACATCCTTTATGGTAGGCCTGTGTTTACCCTGGAAACCTAGCTAGTTCCTAAAGGAATAAATATTCTCTTTGATGAAGCTTTTGCAAATATAGCATCCTTGTATCTGTGGTTCTGTCTCAAGAGTCATGTATCAACTGAGAATATTTAGCGTAGTGCCTTCTTTGTTGTCAGCCTATAAAAATCCCTTAGTGGAAAGGGACTTTGAGAACTCAGTTTGAAAGTTTGATGCTACTTGCCTAGCAAAATCTCCTACTGGAGACTCTGTGACCTGGGTTCTCCTAGCTGCTGGAATTCAGATGTTGGTTCTCCTCATAGTGATAATGATTATATATGGTGTATATTGTCTGTTTCTTATATTGTCTTGGTAATTACCATGTTAATTGAACATTACTTTCATAACATAAGTTTCCTCTTTTCTTATATCTTGTTTAAATCACAGTTCTGAGCAGTAATAAACTTGTACTCAGCCTCTTTAAGACTATGTTTGTTGAGTGTGAATTCTGAATTTATATTAACCTACAGAGTTTGAGAAGTCAGAAGGTTTTAGTCTGTCAATATTAGTAATCCTAACAAATAAGGTGCTGCTTGTCCTGTGGAAGGTGCTACGTGAAGCTACTACAGTGTTTGGAAGAGAAGATGACCACTGACAGGACAAGCCTATTTGGTTTACTATATGACATAGACTTTTAAGAAGTTGTTCAGACTAAGCTGCAATGAAGTGAAAGTGAAATGCCTATTAAACAGTCCCATTAAATGTCTCATTTTATGTCACATACTAGTAAACCATAACAGGAATTATAAGTTATTGTGTGATGTTTGTGTCTGTATCAATGAATACTTCAAAATATTTTATATTTTTAGTATTTCTTTTATGTAGAGGAAATAGCTGTTCTGTAACTGCCCTACCTTAACATTGAGTACCTTTGTTCTCCCTTTTGAGGAGTCCTTAAACTTGACTAAAATCTAAAATGTGACTTTCCCTCCAGCTGCAGGTAGGGGAAATAAAATCAGAGAATAAGAGAAAGAGTATGACTCCTCTCATAAGAGACCAGATTCCTCTAGTTCTAAAGCCAAGTACCATGTGGAGGCTTCTGGAGCTGGGGTCCCTTACTGGGACTTCTCTGGCCTAGCTACTATTTGTAAAGTACTTTGTAGATCTTAAACTACTGCATAAATATTAGCTATTGTCAGGCTCTCCATGCCAAGATCACCCCTGAATTTTTACTATTAGAAGCCTTGTTTTCTAGAGCTAAGGCAACAATAGCTGTATCCTGAGCTTGGCAGGACAATCCTGTGCACTCACCCTCTGGCTGAACTCTGCTAGAATTGTTTCCACACTAGCCCCAGCTGGTACCTGAGCTCAGAAAAATACCTTCAAATCTAGACTGTGATCTGGTTCTGAAGACCTGCTATGAATCAAATTTATTTCAAACTGTTACTTCCTCATTGTCACCACCCCAGCTCACTGCCTAGCCACTGTTCTATGGATCAAGATGCAGCCTTGCTAAAGCAGGTTTCCTAGGGGAGGCCTGGGCATATGTGTCTAGTTTTCCTCCTCAAGAAAAAGACCATTATTAGCTTTGTTTTTATTATATTTCTCAAAATTAAGTGAAAATCTGTATCAGCTCTTTCATATTTTCAGAGTTATCATTAGTATTGCTATAAATCCAGACTCTTCGGTTTGACTCTTGAAACTCTTCCCAGTCTGGCTCTCTCTCTCTCTTTCTACTTCATTATTCCCCTTCTGGTACATACTATGTACCAGATTTGGCCTCCTGCTGTATAGTTTTCTCCCTCCAACCTTTGCATGGATTCTCTAGGATTCCTAGAATGCTCTCAAAACCTAGAAGAAAAAAAAGCATTCAGATTTTTTGGGGTTTATTCCCTATAAATTTGTAGTTACTTATCTGTATACATATTGTCAGCTTATAGTAGAATGTAAGCTAGTTGATGTCAGGGACTGTTGTTTTGTTCTTTGATATATATACTCCAAGTGACAGTTCTGCTCTTCCTGATTCCAAGACAAGTGATCCTTCTATTGTATGCTGTCTCCTCTTTAAAGGCTGGGATAAAAGTCTCTTCATCCCTTAATCTTGTTCTGCCAACCAGGTTATTCAACAGATAAGGGCCTACTAGGTACAAAGTACCAACTAGGATCTGGGAACATAAAGATAAAAACAAACCTGTCTATGTTTTCAAGTAAACCATATTGGTTCATAGATTTTGGACTAGAAAAGTCCTTAGAGTCCAACCATCTCATTTTTACAGATGAAAAAATGTGGTTCAAAAAACTTCTAGGAAAACTGGAAAATAATATGTCAGAAATTTGGCATAGACTTACATGTCATAACCTGTACCAAAATAAGATCAAAATGGATACATGATTTGGGCATAAAGGATGATAGCATAAACAAATTAGGAGCTTAAGGAATAATTTACCTAGCAGATCTTTGGAAAAGGGAAGAACTTATGCCCAAAGAAGAACTAGAGAATATTATGAAAGCCAAAATGGACAACTTTGATTACATTAAAAAAGATTTTGCACAAACAAAACCAACAGAAATAATATTAAAAAGGAAGTACATAACTGGGAAAAAATCTTTACAGCCAGTATGTCTGATAAAGGTCTCATTTCTAATACATACATACATATATATACATATATATATATAATTGTGTCAAATTGATAATAATACAAGTCATTTCCCAATTAATAAGTAGCCAAAAGATATGAATAGATAATTTTCAGATGGTGAACTTAAAGCCATCTCTAATCATATGAAAAAGTACTTTAAATAACTATTGATTAGAGAGATGAAATTTAAGACTACTCTGAGGTACCACCTCACATCTCTCAGATTGGCTAAGATGACAGGAAAGGATAATGATAAATGTTGGAGGAGATGTGGGGAAACTGGGCCACTAATGCATTGTTGGTAGAGTTGTGAAATGATCCAACCACTCTGAAGAAGAATCTGGGAACTATGCCCAAAGGATTATAAAACTGTGCATACTCTTTGACCCAGCAGTGCCATATGTCTGTATCCCAAGGAAAGAAAAGGACTCACATGTGCAAAAATATTTTTAGCAGCTCTTTTTGTGGTGGTAAAGAATTGGAAAGGAAGTAGATGCCCATCATTTGGAGAATGGCTGAACAAGTTGTGGTGCATGAAGGTTATGGAATATTATTTCTATAAAAAATGATGAACAAGATGATTTTAGAAAGGCTTGAAAAGATTTACATGAGCTGATGCTGGGAGAAACAAGTAGAACCAGTAATACATTGTATACAATAACAGCAAGAATGTGTGATGTTCAACTAGGAAAGCTGTGGTTCTTCTCAGTGGTTTGGTAATCCAAAGCAATCCCAATAGACTTTGGACAGAAAATGCTACCTGTAACTCAGAGAAAGAACTAAGGGGACTGAATGTAAATCAACACATGCTATATTCACTTCCTTTTTCTATTTTATCTCTTCCATAGTTTTTCCCTTTTAGTCTGATTTTTCTCTCAATATAATTCATTAAATAAATGTGTATTAAAAATAAACTAAAAAAAAAATGGGGTCCAGTCAGGATAAGTGACTTGACCAAAGTCACACACAGTGTCAAAGGCAGGATTATTTATTCATTTAATTACAACATTCATTTTTTGAAATTTTGAGTTCCACTGGGAAGTGAATGTAAATTGTTAGCACTACTGTCTATCTACCCAGGTTACTTATACCTTCGGAATCTAATACTTAATGTGCAACAAGAAAATGGTATTTACACACATATATTGTATCTGGGTTATATTGTAACATATGTAAAATGTATGGGATTGCCTGTCATGGAGGGGGGAGGGTGTGGAGGGAAGGGGGGATAATTTGGAAAAATGAATACAAGGGATAATATTATTTAAAAATTACTCATGCATATATACTGTGGGGAAAAAAATTCTAAATAAAAAAAGAAATTTTGAGTTCCAAATTATCTCTCTCCAGCCTTTCTCTATTCCCTAAGAAGACAAAAAAATATATCTATTATACAAGTGAAGTCCTGCAAAACATTTCAATATTAGCCATGATGGAAAAAAACAAAAACAAGGAAAACAAAGAAAATGGAGGGTAAAAGTATAGGTATACCTTAACAATATTGCAGATTTACTTCTAGAACATTGCAACAAAGTGAGTATCACAATAAAGTGAGACCCACAAAATTTTTTGTTTTCCAATACATACAAAAGTATATGTGTACACTATATTATAATCTATTAAAGTACACAATAATATTATATCTAAACAAATGTATATACAATTTAAAATATTTTATTGATAAAAATGCTAATCATCATCCGATCCTTCAGTGAATCAATCTTTTTACAAGTGCTTCAACATTAATGCCTGCTTATGAATAGGGTGGTGGCTGCTAAAGGCTGGAATGGCTTTGGCAATTTCTTAAAATAAGATAACAATGAAGTCTTCTGCATTGATTGACTCTTCTTTTTGCCTGAATGTAGAAGCAGTTGTAAGATTTTAATTGGCCTAATTTCAATTCTATTGCCTCTCAGAGAAGTCCAGAAGACAGAAAAAGAGACTGGGAACAGTAGGTTCCCATTACCCTTTCTGTGAAGCAGTCAGAACATAGACATTTATCAATTAAGTTCACCATTTTATATGGGCACAGTTTGTAGTTAATATCAAGGATCACTGATCCCAGATCACCATAACAGATATAACAATAATGAAAAAGTTTGAAACATTGAGCGAATTATCAGCATATGACACAGAGACCGAATGTGAGAACACATGCTGTTAGAAAAGTGGTGCCAAAAAAACTTATTTGATGCAGGATTGTCACAAACCTTCAATTTGTAAAAAAACAAAAAACAAAACAAAACAAAAATGAAGTGCAACAAAATGGCATATGCCCCTATGTTTTAATCTGCACTTAGAGAGCATCAGTTCTATCTGCCTGGAGGTGGACAATATTTATCATCATCCCATGATGAAACTGTCTTGTATCATTTTGGAATTGTCTTGTATCATTTTATTGATTAGAATAGCTAAATCTTGCCCAGTCTATCATCATTATGATACTACTATTATTGTATACAATGAAGTTCTGGTTCTTTTCTCTTTACTTTGTATCAGTTCAAGTAAGTCTTCCCAGGTTATTTTTCTGAAACCATCCCCTTCATTTTTTATAGCACAACAGTGTTCTATAACAATCACATACCACACCTTATTTACTATTCTTTCTATTTCTTTGCAAAGAGAGGGCTACATTTTACTTTCTGTATCACTCATTTTTGGATTTAAATTTGACTATTTCATGTAGGCATTTCATCTTCCAACTACACTGTAAATTTCTTTGAAGGGCAATATCTCTGCATAAAACTCATGCATCCCAGAGCATGTCTAGCACAGTGCCAGTACACAGTTAGCTCTTAAATCCTGTTATGGTCTCAAAGAAAGAGAAGCAGGTAAAGAGTCTGGGCCTGGAACAAATCACTCCATCTCTCCAGGCCATTATTTGCACGTCCATAAAATGAGGGAAATATGCTAACTGGCTTTTAAGGTCCTTTCCTGCTTTGAATTCAGGATCTTATGAATTATGCCAACAACAAGTGTTCCAGCTCTGCCAATAAACAGCTGTGACTTAATCTCAATAAGCCTCAATAACCATCTCTAAGATGAAAGTATTTATTAGATGATCCCTGACTACCATGAGATCTTAAGTCTTCCCCCCTATGCTTTAGTGGAAAGAGTTCTGGATATGGAGTCATAGGGCCTGGGATCAAATCCCTCCTGTGATAGATAATATCTGAGTGACCTTTAGTAAGGAACTTTATATCCCAGGGTGTCAGTTTCCTTAAAAATGAAACAGGAGAGGATAAACTCTTTGATCCTTTCTAGCTCTAAATAAATAATAATTATATTTTGTAGTCTTTTCTACACCCTTCTTTGTAGGATAAGATAAAAGTTGATATAAAATTTTATCTAATTTTAGCTCTTATGTCACATAACCATTTTATATATCTAGAATGGTAAAATAAAGGAGTATCTTGCACAATCTTGACTATAGTTTTTCTTATATAATTCTGAGAACAAAGCTTAGTCAGGGAGGTCTATTTTGTTGGCAGTTAAAAAAGAAAAATGTTGTGAAACCTGAACCTTTTGACTTTAAGATTAAAGTCCCTGAGGATAGTTATAATGGGGCTGTGTACTTGGGGAGGAGCTACTAATGTTTCTGCACAAAGCAACTGAATTCCAGAATAAATTTTGGATCATGACTGCAATGAAGACTCAATCATCTTCTCTTGGAAGCAAAAGATCTCTTTGGGCTTGTATCTGCTGAAGATAACTTGGGAGGTAACAAGGTAATGCTAATTGGACCTAGGTCATACTTGTTATCAAATAAAAAATTTTTAACCCCCAAACTAAATAATAGTATGAGGGTGGAGAGGGATTCTCACAAATTAACCCTCAGATCTTACATGTCTTATTAGACTTGAATGCAAGGGGAAAAAACCAACTCTGATGAGAAGCTTTTCCAAAATCAATACTTTAAGAAATTTATATGATATATGGGAGTGTATTCCTTAATCCTTTGCACAGTTAGATTATGGATGTGGAATGTTATTATTTGTTGCATGTACCATTGATAATTTGATTTCACTGGATTGCTTTTATTCTCTTTTTAAATTTTGTGATGAGTGAGAACTCTGAATAGAAGTTAGAGGTATATATTCAGAAATTAGTGATACAATAACAAAGATAGCCTCTATCAGATTGTTTGCTATCTTGGGGAGGGGGGAGATGATAGAGGAAGGAAAATTTTGGAACACAAAATCTTATAAAAATGAGTGCTAAAAACTATTTTTACATGTATTTGGAAAAATTAAAACTATTAAGGGAAAAAAAGAAAAATTTGACAAGGTCAGTGAGAGGGTATGTGTTTTTGGTCTCAGGAGCAATAAATATGAGGTCATTTTATCAATGATAAAAAAAGGAGACAGGAAGGAGAAAGACACATACAAAGACAGACACAGAGACAGCAACAGAGAAAAACAGAGAGGTAAGACAGACAGAAAATTTATTAAACATTTATTATATACCAGGTACTGTCCTAAGTACTGAGGATACCAAAAAAAGAATACAATTCTTAGAAAAATAATACAATCCTATTCTCCAAAAATTTACATTATGGAGACAACACAGAAGAGGAAGTTGGAAAGGATAGGGAAGAAAGAGCAGAACAGGGAGTAGGAGGTGAGGTGAAAAGGGAAAACAAACTTCTCAAGATATAGTAAGCCCAGAGAGGGGATATTAGTCAGTGAGTAGGCCCCAGAGCAGAGTTGTTCCATTCAATAATCATTTACAAAAATAAATAGCACTTCCTTCAAGGAGCTTCCTTACTATCTAATGGAAACTGCAAGTATGACACACACTGGTTTTACCAGTTCAAGCAAAGAATATGTTTGTAATATGTTTGTAGTCTTAAGAACAGTAAATTCAAAGGAATAATATGTATGAATAATGAACAAGCAAAAGCAACAGGGGTGGAGCTGGGGGTGGAAGGAAGAGGGAGAGAGACAGAGACAAAGTTTGGAACTTGTTCTTTCTGATCAAATATTTAACCTCTCTGCACTCGTGCCTTGATAACTGACATTTGGGTTATTATGCTGTCTTTTGCTCTGATTCCATAGGATTCACAAACCAATCTATAAGAAAATTTGGGAAAGCCAATGGTTCTTCTTATAGGAAGAGGCTTAATTCTTGAGTCAGAGCACTTGGGTTCATATTCTTGTTCTTAGTAGAATTAATAGTTAAGATGTGACTTTGAACAAATAATTTAATTATTCTAAGCCTTAGTTCCCCAATATATAAAATGATCTCTACGTAAAACATGTATAACATATAAATATATTAATATTTGGTGTATAATATGTATAACATATTAATATTTATTTAAATATATTAATTAATTTATTTAATTAAATATATTAATATATAATGTATATACAATATATAAAAACATCAAATTTGGATTAGATGAACTCTAAGGTCCCATCTATCTATCAACATGCTCTTTTTTTTTTTTTTTTTTTTTTTTGAGGCTGGGGTTAAGTGATTTGCCCAGGATCACACAGCTAGGAAATGTTAAGTGTCTGAGACCAGATTTGAACTGGGGTCCTCCTGAATTCAGGGCTGGTGCTCTATCCACTGTGCCACCTAGCTGCCCCCTATCTAGCAACATGCTAAAAATGTTTAAGTCTATGAAAAAATTACATATATAACTATGACACGATTTTAAGTATTATGTGCATTAACATTTTTCAATGTTCCTAAATCTAAACAATCCACAGAACAATAACTTAATTAGTAGCATTTGTGGTTTTCTGAGATACAAATGCTCATCTGGAAAACTCAACAATCAAGACCATATGAGCTAGCGCCAGCATATATATATAGTTCCACCATAAATCCTCTACCTGCATTCACAAAGAATTATAACTGCTATAGAGATAAGGGTTTTCATCTCTATTTTGGGGAAAACATGAGATTTGGGGAAGACATCTGAATAGAATGGATCACAGAATAGATCTCTTTGAATTTTCTTCCTATTTCCCTAAATTCTCCCCTGTCAATTTTCAAATACTTCCAAGTAATTTGTTATTTGCTGTCTGGCAAGTAGAGATCCAGTCAAGGTCTTATTTATCTATGGTAAAAGAACTGACTCTAAAGTCAAAAGAACTGAGATCCAACCTGAAGCTTTCCTATCTGTCATTGAACCTCTGTCACTGATAAAATGAAAGTGAAAAATGAAACAAAGATTTCTAAGGATCTTCCTAGCTCTCAAACTCTGAGATTCTGTTCCGGTTCTATTTCTATGCTGCACTGAGTTGGGGTGTCTATGAGTTACCTGTGCTCTGGCAAGTCCTGCCAATCTCACGTGCCAATGGGCACCGAGCCTTGGGACCTAAGGATGCTGAGACCCACGATTTTTTTTTTTAATTTTTGCCCACAGACTTATGACTCATGAAGCCTTGCTGAGGTTTTGTGTTGAGGTTTGTTGAACACACCCAAATAAAACCAGTGATCTTTTGAAGTATAGCAGCTGGGCAATAAGAGCACAGAGTGGTACCACCTGCATTTGGGTTCTTGCCTCTGACGTGTGTGACCTGGAAGCAATTTACTCAACCTTCCGGCCTCAGTTTCCTCATCTGTACAATGAGGACAGTCAAAGCCCTTACTCCACAGAGTTGAGTGAGATCCTTTGTCTATGCACAGCCCTTTGCAAACCTTAACGTTACATATAAATTGTTATAGTTGGAGAAAACAGCCGATAGGGACCGAACCCGCGCTCTCGTTGGTACCGGGAGCTTCTAGTGAATAAGTTCCTCCGGCAGCGCAGATGGGCGAGGCCTCCTCTGCCACTTCTAGAGAGCGGTTTAGATGGACGGGAGGGGCGGGGGAGGGGAAAAGAGGCGGGGAAGGAGGGAAGAAAGAGAAGAGAAAGAAAGGAAGAGAGAGGAGAGTGGAAGAGGAAGGGAAAGAGAGAGATGAGAAAGGAGGAAGGGAAGGTGGAAAGGGAGAGGACAGGGAGGAGAAGAAAGGAGGGACGGGGAGGGGGTAAAGAGGGAGGCAGGAGGAAGAAGGGAAGGGAAAAAAGGGGAGGGGTTAGAGAATACTCTTACTCGGCCTCTACACAACAGCACCTGCTCTACTCTTAAGGCCATTAGACTTCACTTTGGCCACTGCGCACGCGCTCCCCCCAACCCCACGCAGACGTACTGAGGGACCCGCTTTGGCTCCATGCCGCACTCTCAGGGGTCACGTAATGGCTGTCCCTCCCGGCAGGAGGCGCCCTCAGCTCTGGAAAGGTCAGCCATGGCTCTCCAAGGGGTCCGCGTGCTGGAGCTGGCCGGCCTAGCCCCAGGCCCCCACTGCGGCATGATCCTGGCCGATTTCGGGGCTCAGGTGATACGTCTCGACCGCCTGGGCCACCCGGGCACCACATGGATGGCCCGGGGCAAGCGATCCTTGGCCTTGGACTTGAAGCGGCCCGCCGGGGCGGCCGTAATGCGCCGGCTCTGCAGGCGGATGGACGTGGTGATGGAGCCCTTCCGACCAGGTGAGAGCGAGGTCCGACCTGGCCCGACTCCGCCCTCCCCTTCCCTTTCCCCTCGCCCCTTCCCCAGCCTTTCTCCTCCCCGGCACCTCTCTGCGCCCTCGCACCCCACTCAGTCCTCTGGGCCCCCTCCTCCCCGGCGTCCTCCTCCCTCCTCCTCTGCCCTCTCTCTGCGCCCCGCTCTCCCCTCTGCCACCTCCCCACTTCCTGTGCCCGAGAACAGACTATCCCCGGGTTAAAGGACCCCGCCCTCCTTATCTGACGCCCGAGGACATTAGCGTTTGTGGAAGCCTGTGCCGTGCTGGAGGGAGCCTTAAAAAGACCAGCTAGTCCATTTCGCTTGAGGAAGCTTAGGGATGGACCGCCACTTTGTTTCTCTTTCCCTAAAAGACTAGACTCCGGGCTTCTCAAACTGCAGCCCGCGGGCCAGATGCGGCCTCTGAGGACGTCGTCGGGTTAAGGCAAATGGGCTGTGGGCGGAGACAGTGTGAGGTTTTGTTTTTACTATAGTCCGGCCCTCCCACAGTCTGGGGGACAGTGAACCGGCCCCCTATTTAAAAAGTCTGGGGATCACTGGAGATTCATTTATGTCTTTGTATCTCCAACACCCGGGATATCTAGCCGGGGTGCTGTAGTTGTCAAAAGATTCCTTGTGAAAGGTCTTAGAGGTCAGGAAGACTGACGTTACTTCTCATCTAAGCTAAGTTAATACATAAAGTGTCATATATAAATTTGGAAAAAATATAACTTTTCGGATCTCTACTCTTTGACCCCATCTAGATATGCTGACCTTCAAATTCATTTCTCTCTCTAAGCAAAATATATGGCTAGTCAGGTTTCCCAACTGCCTCATTGGAAAGACAGGGCTCCCAGGGCTGTTCAAGCCAAACTTGAGTAAAGATAAATAATCTTTTTTTCTTAGATTCTTAATGTAGTTAAACAAAAAAAGAAAAATGATTTGAAATGTTTACATTTCTACTTAGGTGTCATGGAGAAATTTGGACTTGGTCCAGAAATTCTGCTAAAGGATAATCCCAGACTTATCTATGCCAGATTGAGTGGATTCGGTCAGGTGGGAAGATTGTCTAAAGTAGCAGGTCATGATATCAATTTCTTGGCCTTGTCAGGTATGTTGGGGATATTATTCAGTTTTGGTTTTTACATTTTATTTACACCCACCCAAGGTCAAAGGTTTAATTCAGTTCAGCAATAGGATGATCAAGTATTAAATCTTCAACAGTCTTAGAGAAATATTTGCTCAACGAGGGACCAGTACAGAAAGACCCAGAAATTATTGACCAGCATATAGTCTTTTTGTTGATCAAAGTGAAATGGCTACTCATGGCAGCATGATTTTAGAGTGTGTTACTTTTTTTAAACTTTTTTTTCCTTAGTTAAATATAAAAACAATTTTTAATATTTGAGTTTTTGTTTTTGTTTTGTTTTTTAGTTCCAAATCCTATCCTTCCTTTCCTTCCCTTCTCCCTCCCTAAGACAGTAACCAATCTGATATAAGTTATACATCTACAATCATGTACATTTCCACATAAATCATTTTGTGCAAGAAGATTGAACAACAAAAGAAGGTGAAAAAAAGCATGCTTCCGTCTGTGTTCAGATAACATCAGTTCTTTCTCTGGAGGCCCTTTGGGATTGTCTTGGACCAGTTTTTCATTATATAATATTGTTACTCTGTACATTCATTTATGTCTTTTTTCCCCAACACCCGGGATATCTAGCCGGGGTGCTGTAGTTGTCAAAAGATTCTCCAGGTTCTACTCAGTTCATCGTATCACTTCATGTGTTTCTAGATTTTTTTGAAATTGTCCTGCTTGTTATTTCTTGTAGTACAATAATCACATACCACAACTTATTTAGCAATTCCTCAATTCATGGTTATCCATTTTCAAGTTATCACAAAAAGAGCTGCTGTAAATATTTTTGTATAGAGAAGCTCTTCTCCTCACTGTCTCTGTCTGTCTGTCTCCTTTCTTTTATGTTCTCTCATCTATACAGCACTGGTATTGCTGAAATAAAGGATATACACTATTTTATAGCCCTTTGGGCATAGTTTCAACTTAATCTCCAGAATGGTTGAATCAGTTCACCAGTCCACCAACAGTGTTTTAATGTCTCAGTTTTCCCACATCCCCTCCAACATTTATCAACTTTTTTTTTTTTTTTAAATCATACATAATAGTACTTTTGAACATCTGGGGGAAGATATTGGAAAGCTTCAGGCAGTATTGATTGCTTCATAAAAGCTGTTGAAGATAAAATCAATTTCCTGAGAACTCAATGTAGGATTCAGCCAAACCAGTCTTCCAATATTCCAAGAATGTATAATTTCACTGGTGTAGTGTCTACTAATGGATACTGAATTTTTTTCACACAATCCTTCTTTGATTTAATGGACAGTCTCTGAGTTGTAGTTGCTTAAAAATTCATCACTTTGTTTTGCCATGTGATTATAGCATATTGCCAGTGATGAAAAGTAGAATAAAAAACTTGATTGAAGTTATGGATGATTAAAAAGGGAAGTGGGCCTATTTAAGATTGAGGAACACTTTGAGTGCCTCCTAGGTGTCCATGATGTATTAAATGAATCAAAAGAAGTCTGAAAGTACTTTGTCTCGGTCCTCTGAAGGAGGAAAGAGAGGAGACAAACATTAAGTGCCTAGTCTACTACATTCCCATTACTATTCCAAGCAATTAATATCTTATTTGATTCTCAGAACAACTCTGTGAGTTAGATGCTATTTTCCCCCCATTTTACAATTGAGGAAATGAAAGCATATGGAGGCTACATTGCAAAAATTGAGTAGAAGAAGTAGAATTGTGGAAAGAGGTGCTGAACTTGTAAAATTGTCAAGTTTAATTACATTTGATCTTAAATCAGATGAGCCAATCAGATAAAGTGATGCTTTATCTGAGAAATAGTGCGTTTTGGGTTTGTTTGTTTGTTGTTGTTGTTGTTTTTTTAAATACAGTTCTCTGGAATATTAATGTTAGTAAAAATAGAAAAGATGGTACCGCAAGCAACTGGATTAGGATTTGAGAAAACACAGGTTGATTTATAAGAAATATTGAAAAAATTGTCCTTTATTTGTCTTTACAAATGAAAGAGAAGGCTTTCCTTTGAATTAAAAAAAAAAAAAAAAAAAAAAAAAAAGCTTATTTTTGAAAGGCTAATATACTTTTGATTTTGAAAAATTCAGATTTTGATTAAAAATAGGCTTAAATTCACAGGGTAGTTTATCTCAGTCTCCTGACTTAACTTTCTTTTCAAATGTATAGGTGTGCTGTCGAAATTAGGGAGGAGTAATGAGACTCCTTATGCACCCTTAAATCTTCTGGCTGACTTTGGTGGTGGTAGTTTGACATGTGCATTGGGCATTGTGCTGGCTCTTTATGAACGGACACAATCTGGCAAAGGTCAGGTCATTGATGCAAATATGGTAAGTTTCCAAGTATTTGATACAAATTAGGTATCATAATTACTAGCTTCAAATAGAAAATAGCAATGGCTTAAGCAAACTATTTTTTTCTAATTAGTGGAAAAAATAATCATGGATATTATATTGGCGTATTAGGATTCTAAGACCGTCTAGTCCAACAGTCTCATCAATTGCTTGCTCTTATTCTACCATTTCTTTTTGCTTTGCCATAAGATGATTGGGATGCAAAAGGTAGAGAGAGATCATCATGGAAGTTCCCTAGTTGATAAGAAATGTCAACAAGGCTGAGTAAGTTTGTTCTACTTATTAGCTAACAGGCAGTTAAAGGTCTTATAGAGAAAGCTCAAAGGCTGATGGGAGCATTTTTGGGGGGGGGGGGCTGAGGGAATGGGGTTAAGTGACTTGCCCAAGGTCACACAGCTAGGAAGTGTTAAGTATCTTGAAGCCAGATTTGAACTCAGGTTCTCCTGACTTCAGGACTGGTGCTCTATCCACTCTGCCACCTAGCTACCCCAGAAGCATTTCTTTTAAAAAAAAAAAAAAAAGAAAAGAAAAGAAAATTGTTCTGAAACTGAAATGCTTATCTGGACCATAGATAAAACTCTAGAGCTCTTCAAATTATATCACAGATGTTTCCTAATATATATGACTCTTCCCAACCAAAGAACCCTTCCTTGCAACAGCAAAAAAAAAAAAAACAAACCACAACACACACACACCTGATGCCTGATGAACTATGGTTTCCATCGATATATGCCACATTATACACACCTTGACCACCACTTCTCCATAGAAAGGGAAGTGCATTGTCATTCTCTGTGTCAAAGATTCACTATTACAATTACTTAATTCCTTTCCTTGTAATACTCTTATTACTTTATCCTGTTTTATAGGAGCAATCTATGAAACATGAATACAAAATGGGACTCAATTTCTTTTCTGCTTCTTTTCTTTTCTGAAAATTGGATGAATTCTGAGAATTCTAAAGTTTTTAGATTTCCTAGAAATATTAATCTAACTATTGATATTTGTGATAGGGAATGTGTTGTATTTGACTTCAGAAGACCTTTGTTTGAATTCTAGCTTTACCTTGTGCTATGTATATAATGTCTAGTCATTCACTTTCCTTTTCTGACCCATGTGTTATGGGCTAGAACTCTGAACTTGAATCAAGGATTCTTACAAGGTGGTAAGTCAGTGGAATTGACCCATTGGCCCATAACACCCATGTTTTCCTCATCTATCAAGTGAAATAGTTAAACCTGACATCTCCAAATCCATGATAGAAGATGATTACATGACTCTTTTGAAGGAAATGATAAAGCCAAAATAGAGAATATTGAGAATAGAGCCATGGCGAATGCCTACATTCATGCCAGAGTTTAAAAAAAAAAATCAGTGGAGACAAAAAAGAAAAATTAAAAACAGGTTGGAGAAGGATGAGAGTCCAAAGGAGTAGAAATTATCAACAATAACAACTCATATTTACCTAATACTTTAAGGACAACAATACATTTTTAAAATACATTATCTCATTTAATTCTTACAATACCATGAAGTCAGCACTATGAACAACTCTCTTCATTTTATATATCAGTTATTTGCCCAAAGTCACAAAGACAAGTGAATGTCTGAAACTGAATTTGAACTCTACTGTTCCTAACTCTATTATGCCACAAATAGGGAGACAAAGTGGGGCGAAGGCTTGGAAAAATTATTTAATTTGGTAGTTGATAATCTTTGAAACAGTAGTTTGGGAGAACCAAATTACAAGAATTTGAGTGAGTAGGTGATGAAGTAGTAGAAGCAATATGTATATATTTCTTTGTCAAGAAATTTAGCTAAAAGGAGGAGATGGTAGTTGGAGAGTATAGTAGGGCTTAGAAATAATTTCTGGGGACAGCTAAATGGTGCAGTGAATGGAGTACCAGCCCTGAAGTCAGGAGGACCCAAGTTCAAATCTGCCCTCAGACACTTAACACTTCCTAACTGTGTGATTCTAGGCAAGTCACTTAACCCCAATTGCCTCTGCAAAAAAGAAAGAAGGAAAGAAGTCATTTCTGCTTTTTAGCATAGAAGCAAGCAGAGGAGGAAAAGATGACAGAGGGGGGCTGATCAGTAGAACAAGGCTCCATAGGAGAAGAGATGGAATATAATCATTGGCACAGATGGAGATGTTAACCTTAGAGAAAACTTCCTCTGAGAGATGATTGAAAACACTGAAAAGTTTGGAGGTGTTGAAGGACATTGAAAAAATGCCTTTTGGATGGTCTTGAATAAGATGAGGCAAATTATCTGCTGAGAATATGGAGGCCAGAAGTTATCCATTGTTTGTATGAAGCTTCCTAGAGTGACTAAAAGAAAAACAAGAATTTTACTATACAATTTATGGAAAATTCAGAGACTGAAGTCATAACCACTAAAAACAAAGAAATGGTTAGGTCATCTGTACACAGCCTTTGGGGCATGGGTAATGGGGCATGGAGATATTCTTCTCCAATGAAAATAATTCCCTGCTGGACTAATAATTCACTGATTCATTAAGGAAGAGACCCGCTGGGTAGATAGCATGGGGAAGTGAGTAGGCATGTGGCCAAGGTTTGAAGCACATCTTGGACTCATCCTAGCTATGAGATCTTGAGCACGTCACTTAATGTTTCTCAACCTTTATTTCTTCATTTGTAAAATAAGGAGATTAGCTTTGATGACCCCTTCTAACTTGAAATGTATTTAATTTCCCTTAAAAACAAGTCCATTTTTTCTAATGTGAAAAATATTTCTCCACCAATTCTTAGAGGAGCTCCTCTTCTGTACCCCCAAACAACCCAATCTAATGAAGCTAATTGTGTTTTTCATAATGTGAACAATCTATATCACCTATTTCATTTGTAAACCAAATGACACTTATTCTTTTTTTCCAGGTGGAAGGGACAGCATATCTAAGTTCTTTTCTGTGGCATTCGAAAAAGTTAGGATTCTGGAGCCAGCCTCGGGGAAAGAATATATTAGATAGTGGAGCACCTTTCTATGAAACTTATAGGACTTCAGATGGGAAATTCATGGCTGTTGGTGCCATAGAACCTCAATTCTATGCATTGCTGATTAAAGGTAATGAGTTTTAGGAAATCCTTGGTTGTTTGTTTTATATAAAAGTATATTGGCAATATAGCTGAGAACTTCTTTTGAGTCTTAGATTACTTTGAAATTTGAATTTAAAAATTTAAAATGATTTCCTGTGAGTTTATATTCTGAATAACAAACATAATTTACTTTAAAATTTAACTTTAAAGCTTATATTTTTCCCAATTTAAATTTACATTTAGTTCTTGAATTTGAGGAATATTTAAGTTACTATTAAGATCCTTTTAGTTGTTATTGATACTAATTTGACCAACTTCTAAGTGAGAAATGCAAAAAGAAATATAGTGATTGATCTAAACAGCCTAAGTCCTCTTCTTTTTTCTTTTTTCCTGAGGCAATTGCTGTTGTGACTTGCCCAGGGTCACACAGCTGGGAAGTTTAAGTCCTTTTCCGTATCACTAACATGGAAGCCAAAAAAGCTAATGTGATAGCAGAGGGTAGGTGTGTGTGATTGAGTTAGAACTAAGGAGGTCATAGTCCCCCCAGTACTCTGCTCTGGTGACACTGTAATTGATGTTCATTGTATTCTAAGTGCCACATTTTAGGAAGGACACCTGTAGACTGGAATAATGTCCACAGGAGGGTGAGCAGATCTTAAGGTTCGTGCCATACAAGGATCTGAAGGGGGTTGGCTTTGAGAAGAGAAAACTGAGGTTGGGGAAGGAAAGTATCTTCCAAGAATGTGAAAGATTGTGATGTAAAAGAGGACAGATCTGTTTAGTCTGTCCTCAGAGAACAGAATTAGGATCAGTGTATAGAAGCTGCAGAGAGGTAGATTTGAACTCAGTGTTAAGAGAACTCCCTGATGTTAGTGTTGCACAGAAGCTTGTAAAGGCTACCTCAGAAAGTGGTGTTTTCAAGAAATGGTTAGAGTGGAAGGGATTCTTATTCAGATGTAGGTTGAACTAGATGTCCTCTGAGGTCCCATCCCATGCTGTGTTTTTTGAATCTAGAATTTGTAAACATGTAAATGAAATAGATGACCCAACAAAACAGTTTTGCTAATAGTATTTTATACATTAAAGCAATTCATGCATTTGCTATAATCAATATTTAGCATCAAACCAATACCTTAATCATTTTTTTGAAGAATAATTGATTGGAAGGATGAGCAATAGATTAATTTATATTACTGTTTCCTGAACAATGTGTCTGAAAACTATCCATTTTGAAAGAATCCCTAGTGCATTATTGTAATGTCTTGAGTTTCTTTGTAATTATTTTGAGGAAGAAATGTTGGCAGTTTTTTAATCTAAGTATAGCAATTTTGATAAACAGGATTAGAGAAATAAGGAGAGATGGATATGTAGATGTGTATTATATATGTGAATATTGAATATGTGTGTGTGCGTGTATATGATATGCTTATGAAATAATGGAAAAAAATTTGCAACAGATATCAGAATTAAACCTAATGAATTTTGTAGTTTTCATATTAGAATGCCACTTAATATCATTGAGCCTATCTTTGATCAAAATATTTTGAAACTCTTCTTCAAAGTTGTCTTCTCAGAACCTTTGAGTATTTTTCAGTTGTGGCAAATCTTTGTCCTTTAAGGATGTCCTCATTTTATAGATTAGAAAACTTAGACCCACTGAGGTTAAGTTATTTGTCTAAAATCACATGGCTAGTAAAATGGCTCAAGTATCTAATTTCTTCATCTATAAAATGTGGAGGGAGTAATAATACTTACATTAGTTTCACCTCAGATTCTTTATGTAAAGATCAGATGTGTTAACAAAGGTCAAAGTGTTCTGTATCTGCAAGTACATTTGAGAGTAAGGTAGATACTTACTATCAAATTACTCTTTGCATATTCTCCCATAATCATCCCATCATAGCTTTCATGGTCATTTAAATAAAATCTTTCAAATGAATGAGAGAAAAGCAAAATGGTTTACCACAAATGGGAGATTCTTATTATGCCTAGTGCTGCTAAGATAATTTGGATGGCTTTGTAGGCCTAAAAAAAATCTTCATATTCCCAGATATGGGCAATGCAAAATTAAATTTCTGGGTTTTTTTTTCCAAAATTAAATTTCACTGAAATTCTATAGATAATTTATTTTCTTGTAGTATACATGATTGTATTTTATCTATGAATATGGTGATCCTACTCTGAAGCCATTATGTGTGTACTTTTATTCCTTTAAAACTAAGATTGTTAGGGATAAAGTTGTCTGTCATACATTTTGTAAGATTTATTCTAATTTTAAAGAAGATATTGTCATTTTAAAAATATTTTATATGTGTGTGTGTATGTGTGTATGTGTATATATATATCATCAAAATTACTCTCCTACTCCCTTCCCAGAGAGCCGTCTCTTAAAATAAAACAAACAAAAAAAAAATTTAGAAAAAATCAAGAAAAAAAGAGAAGGAAAAAAAAAACCTGATAATATATGCAATGTTTCACACCTGTGGACATAACCACCCTCCCCATACATATTCTGCCCCCCCCCTCCAAAGAGTAAGATGAGGTCGGGGGCAGGTGGTATCTACTCATACATCTTCTTTGGAGCAAGTTTTTTCTTTGTAATTTTCCAGTTTTTTTTTTTTTGTTTGTTTTTTTGTTTTTTTTGCTGAGGCAACTGGAGTTAAATGACTTTCCCAGGGTCACACAGCTAGGAAGTATTAAGTATTTGAACTCAGATCTTCCTGACTTCAGGGCTGGTGTTCTAATCCACTGAATCACCTAGCTGCCCCCAGCATTTATTTTTGATAATTTTATGGTGGTTCTTTTTATTTACATTATTATCACTGGATATATTATTTTCTTTTCTCTTCTTCAGTTTCCATCACATCATACTTTTTTTCTATGTTTTTCAGTTTGGGCAATATTCATCATTTTTTATAAATTATATTTTATTTTTCCCAGTTACATATAAAGCAATTTTTTACATTTGCTTTTAAAACTTTGAGTTCCAATTTTTTTTCCTCCCTCTTCCCTCACCCATTGAAAAGGCACATAAAAGCCATGTTGCAAGAGAAAACTTAGATTCTCCCCCCACCCAAAAAAAAACCCTCAAGAAAAATAAACTTTAAAAAAAAGTATGCTTCAGTCTGTATTCAGATACAATAATTTCTTTCTCTGAGTATGAATAGTATTTTTTATCATAAGTCCTTTAGAGTAGTCTTGGATCACTGTATTGCTGAGAATAGCAAAGTCATTCACAGCTGATCGTTCCACAACATTGCTATTACTTTGTACATGGCACATTTCACTTTGCATGAACTCATAGAGGACTTTTCAGACTTACTTTTCTGAAAGCATTTTGGTCATCAATTCTTATAGAACATGTATTATGTATTCACATAATTTCAAGTACCACGATTCACATAATCACATACCACAATTTATTCAGCCATTCCTCAATTGATGAGCAAATCCTTAATTTCCAATTCTTTGCCCTGAGAAAAGAGATGCTATAATTATTTTTGTAGATAAAGGTCCTTTTCCTTTATTTTTTTTCAGTCTCTTGGGATACATAGCTATTAGAGGTATTGTTAGGTCAATGGATATGCATGTAAATCATGTAATTTTAACTAAAAATATCAAATTATAAGTACTGTAACTTTAGAGAATTATAACCATAAAGAATTGTCCTATTATGAACAATTTTTTAAAATTAACATTTAGGATAACATTGTACTTCTGCAAACAAAGAGAAAACTAAGCCCTATTTTTTTAAACAAGACATCATCATAAAATATATGCAGTTGGCTCTCTTGTCATGTATTCCTCACCTAAGACAATATACATATATATTGAATTTTTGGGGGGTGGGGACAGTCAACTTACAGCTCATTTTAATTAGTGGTATGGCTTAATCAGTACCAAAGCACAGTCAGTAAATAACACTGTCATATTTTTTCTCATCAGGACTGGGATTAAATGGTGATGAACTTCCAAATCAGTTGAGTATTTCTGATTGGGAAGAAACAAAGAAGAAATTTGCAGACACTTTTGCAAAGAAGACACAGGCAGAATGGTGTAAGATCTTTGATGGTACAGATGCTTGTGTGACTCCCATTCTGAGTTTGGAAGAAGCTGCTCTTAATGAACATAACCAAGAACGGGGCACTTTTTTCACTGATGAGCAGCATAATGTGAGCCCCAGACCTGCTCCTTTGCTTTCAAGAACACCAGCTGTTCCTTCTACTAAAAGGGATGCATTGGGAGGAGAACACACCAAAGAGATACTTCAAGAATTTGGGTTTAGTGAGGATGAGATTAATCAGCTTAATTCAGATAAAGTTATTGAAACAAGTAAACCAAAAGCTAATCTGTAAACTCATAATTATAGCTTAGTAGATTTGAAGAATGAACTTCTGATGCAAGATGATAATTAGCACTTTATACATGGAAATAGGAAATTATGATATTATATTTGTTGTTATATTCTAATCGGAATAACTAATAACTGAAAAATTATTTTGGTTGTACAATTATGCTAGAGTTCACTACAGATTTTCCATAGGGACTTTTGGCTTAAGTGTTATATTTTTAGGATAATGCTCACAACAGATGATTGTATATAAAAGATGCTTTTTAAAATGAATGTTTTTGAATGTTTTTGCTAATTTAAGAACATGGAAGTGCCTTTAATATTTTCAAATGAATTAAAAGTCATTTTGTAAAACATAAAAATCTTATTTAATAAGGTTTAGGGATACCTTAAGACAAAAATAAAAGAAACCCAGTGGCCACCATCAAGTCTAATTTGTACCTGGAGCACCTTCCCTCTTTGAGAAGCAACTGAGCAAAAAAAAAAACAAACAAACAAAAAACCCTCCCCCCCCCAAAAAAAAACCTACTTCATAAATATGCTAAAAAGAATTTAAAGACTTTCCTTAGCACCCTCTATCATAATCTAACTAACTACCTGTTATAGAGACATTTCCTTAACACCCTCAGGTGTTCTCCACTACTTCCATTGATTCTTTCAAGAGAAATGAAAATCCTCCCCTCTGCTGCTTTCTTGTATTTTTGACGAGTGAATCACTTTCCTTCATTTCTTCCTGCCCCCATCTACTTTTGCTTTTTCTAGACTTATCTTCCAACTTCCCCACTGATCTCTACTCAATAAAGGTTGAAAACACAATTGAGCCGTATGCCATCCCTCTATCTTGAACTGGAAAAAGCCCTGAGCTAAAGACTGATGGTGTCATGAGAAAAACTTTTAGAGAAAGCACTTCATCAAACACATTAATTTAGTTCTCCAGCCATAATTCAGTGGTTGTCATGGAGATTATAGAAGAAATGATGGATTTTAGGGAATATCATCTACTTTATTTTTATTGTTAGTTATTTCTGCTGACCTTTGTTATTAGGAAGTACCAACATTTAGTCAATTTAGTAACCATAACTTTGAAGCCAGTTGGGGCAAACAGAAACCCTACATCTTGATACTGGGCATCATGAGGCTACTGGATATGGCATTGTACCTCAACTGGGATGCTGTTGTTTCAGCTAAGTGAACTTCATGATCTAGCCAGGCAGAAATAATTTTGTATCTTATTGTGAAATGGTAATAATTTGTTTTATCTTTTAAATGGATTTTGGTCAAAACATATCATCTCCCAGGCTATGAGAAAGCTATTACTTTGGAGTGACAAGTTCTAGAGCTTTGATAGTTCTTGATAATGTTTAATACATCAGGAAACTCTGAAGTTAGGAAAACTAATCTGCTGGTGTTTTTAGGGTCTCTTTAGCACAAAGATAGCTTTAGAAAAAAATCTTTTTTTTTTTTTTTTTTTTTTGGTGGGGGGAAGGCTTCTGCATTTTGAGTAATGTTTTTCTTTTTTTTTTTTTTTTTTTTTTTAAATTGAGAAATGACTAGGGAAATTAAAGAAAACCTTTCTCAAACTATTCAAACATTCCAAAGAGCCAGAGGGGACTCATTGCTGCTAATCTCTGTCATGCTTTCCCACTCCCCCTCCCTTCTTCCTTGATCATAACTTGTGATCTTGGAGGCATGAAAGAATTTGAGCCCTTCCCCCTTCCTGAGCATCTCCTCCTCCTACTTCCTAGCCAGCCAGGGTCCATGTCAAAAAGGGTCTGTTGTGCAAAACTTTGAGCTACTCCCAGGAGGTGGTGGTATTGTAGGGAGGTACTTTATTTTCCAGGCATGAGTGACAGCAATGGGCAGACTAGGATTCAAAAGTATACATCCCTAGCTAAATTTGGTGTCTTTGACCATACTGAACCCCCTAGAAGATCTACAGGCAGACTTATCATGCATAGCATGGCTATGTTTGGCAGGGAATTTTGCTATGCTGTAGAAGCTGCTTATGTGACCCCAGTGCTGCTCAGTGTGGGCCTGCCCAAAAGTTTATATAGTATGGTCTGGCTTATTAGTCCCATCCTAGGCTTCATGCTGCAACCAGTAGTGGGATCAGCTAGTGACCACTGTAAATCCAGTTGGGGCAAACGGAGGCCCTACATCTTGACACTGGGCATCATGATGCTGCTGGGTATGGCATTGTACCTCAATGGGGATGCTGTCATTTCAGGTAAGTGAACTTTATGATCTAACTAGATAAAAATAAGTTTGTATCTTACTGCGAAATGGTAATAATTTGTTTTATCCTCTAAATGGGTTTTGTTCAGAACAGATCATATCTCTCAGGCTATGAGAAAGCTGTGTTTAGGGTGACAAGTTCTAGAACTTTGAAAGTTCTTGGTAGTGTTTAACGCATCAGGAAATTTCCATTTAGAAAATGATGTGGATAAATCCTAAATAGAATTATCAACTGAATTTTCCTTTGAACTTATTTTATCATTGCTTCTACCCATCTAATTGAATCAAATACATATTTTCAACCAAGCATTATAAACAAAATTAATAACCACTATCATTTAAATTAGAGACAAGACAAAGCTGGCAAAGTTTCAAAATGTCAATTCAAGGGGGGGGGGGGGGTTGCAAAGTCAAACTTCTACAATAGATCTATCTCCTTTGCCCTAATCATTAAGATACAGTTTGAAATGTATTTTGTTAAATGTTTCATACAATGTTAAAATTGGAAGGAAGCTTACAGATATAGTCCACCCCCTCACTTTAAAGGGAAATAGTTGGAGGCTAGAGTAGTATAGGTCCAAGACCACACACTACCAAAACTGAGACTCAGTAGTAGATAAAAAACTTCATAGAGGATTGAAAAATGTTAAAACAGGACATATACCTGCAACTACTATTCTCTTCAGCTAGATGACAGGTTGTCTTAGTAGATATTTTAAATGAAAATATGACCATGGCAATCCTGGCTGGACTGTGTAAAATATCCTTTGCTAAAACTAAGTGGTTGGAGAGATATTTTTGTTTCTTTTTCAGCTATGATTACAAAGCCAAGCAAAAAACTGACTGACTGGGCCATAACCATCACCATGCTGGGAGTAGTGCTCTTTGATTTTGCAGCTGATTTTATTGATGGCCCCATCAAAGCTTATTTGTTTGATGTTTGCTCCCATCAGGATAAAGAGAAGGGTCTACATTACCATGCACTTTTCACAGGTATGGCATGAAAGTGCTTTCCTTTTTTTTTTTTTCTTTTATTCTTCCATGAAGGGGAGGAGCTTTGTGGGGGAAGAAAATATAGTGTGGTTGCAGTTTTCTTTCTTGGCTTTGTTAATCTTTTTGATGACTAGATCAGTTGATCTGGTGCCACTATCACGAGGGCCTTGTCTTCAGATCCATTTTTCAGGAGAAGGTCAACTTGTGACTGGGGCTGTCAGATTTTCCGGAAGGAAAATGATACAAGGAAGTCCATAGATTGTATTTTTAATAAAATGAACAAAAACCTTCAGCTTTTTACACATGATGCATAAAATTATAATGTTTTCAGATTTCTATTTAGATAAACAGCATGCAAAACTTCCATACACTAAGAAGAAGACAGGCATAGAACCTGCTTATTTGAAATCCAGTTCTTTAGTTTGAAACTGTTCTTCCTTCTGGGAGGTGGATTGTATCTCTGGGTCATGGAAAATAGAAAACTTTATGTAAAATATTCTGATCACCTCACTCATCTCAGTGATATTTCTTTTGTAATTAAGGATTGAGAAATAACCATTTTGTAAGGAAGACATGTTCAGTTTTGTGTTCAGGTCTAATGACCTGAAAAATTGTAAAAACATTGACAAAGATTCCAGTACATATTAATTGTATGCCATTATTTTTTACCAGTCTCTGCTGATCAGGAAAAATGTACCAATGGTAATATTAATCAAGAAGCATTTATTAAGGAGCTTGTTGTATGAGATTGGGATGAGGATAGTAATAGGGAGCAGATATAAAGGGACCCAGGCAGAAGTATAAGATAGTCCATGCCTGCAAGGAATTTATAGTCTAGTTAAGGAGATTCAATTCAACTAAACAAACTTTTATGAAATGATTACTTTGTTCTTGGCACTGCCGATTTATGACATTCACACATGACGTGGTTAAAAATCCGTTGTTTTGTTGTTCAGTCCTTTTCAGTTGTGTCCAAGTACTCATGACCCCATGTGGGGTTTTCTTGGTAAAGATACTGGAATGATTTGCCATTTCCTTTTTCAGATCATTTTACATATGAGGAAACTGAGGCAGTCAAGGTTAAATGACTTGCCCACAGTCATATAGCTATTAAGTGTCTGTGGTCATATTTGAATTAAAGAACATGAGTCTTCTTGACTCCAAACAGAATACTCTGTTTTTGAATTAACTAAAAATTTAATGCCCTGGTGGCTAATCTAGTAATCAAAGAGTCATAACTAATTCAGAGCTTTGCCTGAGGGGCTGAGGAAGGAGGCTGGAAAGACAGCTGGAGTTGTTATATTAGGCCTAGCTTCAAGGTCTTTTTGATCTACAAGGAGATAATTAAGTCCTTTCCAGCAAAAGAGAAATTACCTAGAGAAAACAGAAGGTCGAGGCAGAATTCTGATAGGTCCATGCTTAGAAGCCAAAAAGAAAAAGATGACTCAGAATAGAGACTAATAATATTAAAATGGAGAGAAAGACAGTTTCCAGTAGGAAGGACTGGTTAGCAAAGTCAAATACTGAAGAAAGCTCAAGGGTTATAAGAACTGAGAAAAGGTCATTGGATTTAGCAGTGAGGAAAGACATCTCTGATAACCTTAGCTAGAACAGTTTCAATCTGAAGCCAGATTATAAGGCTTTAAGAAGAAAGGAGAAGGAAAAACAATGAATTTAATGTTTTTTTTTCCTTTTTCATTTAATTTTTTTTCCAATTAACATTTATTTTATCATCTCCTTCCTTTTCTCTATCCCAATTGGGCAAAAACAAAACAAAACAAAAAAAACAACCCTTATAACAAATACGTATAGACAAGCAAGGCAAATTCCCACATTGGACATGTACACAAATGTATGTCTCAATCTGCATCTTAAATCTCTCATCTTTCTGTCAGGAGGTAGATAATCTGTTCTGCCTTAAAGATTAGAGAACCTGGATAGGGAGGGAACAAGTTGTAAAATAAGCAACTTCTTCAGAGTAAATGGGATGTAATAGATCAAAAGCACAAGTAAAATAGTTGATTTTGGTCAGAAGGACTCTTCTGAAACTGATGAGAAGAGGAGAGAATGTGGGACAACAGTCAAGAAATTTAAATTATAGAATTGTGAAAGAGGGAATTTATGATGATTCATCTCAAGTTTCTCTGTAAACTATGAAGTGAGGTCCTCTGAGCTCAGAGTGGGAAAGATAGTAGTAGTGCTTTGAGAACAGAAGAGGTTTGGAACAGAAACTGTAGTAAGTGTGACATAGTTAATCAGGAAAGTGTAAATCAGTTGGTTTGGATCATCGAGGTTCAAGTTGAGATTAGATAGTAAACATTTTTAGTGGACTCAGCATGGGAGTTTCCTCCAGCATCAGGAGAATTAGAATAAAAAGGTGGCCAATGGGGAATAATCCAGGATTGAAATTTTTAAGGGAATGACTAGTAATGGGATAAGGGGGCAAAGGATTTGAAAGCCAATAACACTGTAAAATTGAACTATATAATTATAGCATCAAAATAGAGGAGAAAGGAAAGTGAGATTAAATGGGGGAGGAGAGTAATTGAAGATTGTGATGAGGATGAAAATTAGGTTTAGGAGAGAAATTGCAGCAGAGATGGAATAATAAGAGATTATGGTTAGAGAAATTTGTGAGTTCTGGATTTTTGAGACTGAAAATTTGATGATGAAGTCAAAAGTATTCACATGTGTGCCCATGGCTCACAGTGATGAGATTAGTGGTAGTAGTGAGGAGGTGTGAAATTTGGGGTGAGAAATTCCTTCTGATAAGAGAGTCAGGTTCTGTGCTAAAGAATTCACAAACCTGAAATCTGTAGCAAAAAAGGATTTATTGGCATTGAGAAGCCAGCTTGCTAGGAAGACAGACTTCTTAGTGGGCAAAAGGAAGTTAGGAAGATAGCAAATGTTAACACTGAAAAGAGAATATCTTTACCAGCGGGCAAAGTCTGTTAAGATGTCTGCAAAGATATCTGGGCATGTAGCCCTAGGTATATTGGGGCTTGCTTTGATCTTTGGTCTGGAAATGAGAGCCAATTCCTGAGAAACTGATTTTCAATTCAATTTAAAATTGAATGAGATCACTTAACTGGGAGAGTTTTGTAGCAATTCAAAGGAGGGTGATTGACTAAGATCTCCCATTGAATGAAACCATTTAACTGGGAGTTTGCAGGCTTCTGGACCCCCCAAAAGATCTTAGTTTATGTCATCCCCCTTCAGTCCCCCAGTTCATTTGGGGTAATAGGACAAAGCTCTCATCTTCTGTAATTGCTTCAAGCTGAATAAGGGGCATAGAGTTGTCCCTAAATTCACTGGAGGCGCAAACCAGGAGGAGAAATGCAAGATCTGAAGACTGCAGCACTTACGGAGTATTATGTGTCCCAGTCAGCCATCCCATGATCTCCAGGTTGAAGGAATAGTTAGAAGTTCATAGCTTGAAGCCTAAAAGAAACAAATCTCAGGAGCAGATTAAAAATGGAGTGTTATCAAGGTAGAGATGGTAATCTTGGTAATGGGGCTTTTGCAAAAAAAAAAAAAAATATGTATATATATATATCAGGTCCCATCTGTGGGCCACCTGGAGGATGCTGACTGCCCACCCAACAATCCTGAATGCCCCCACTGTGCCCGAAACTCTCTAGCTGAAAGGCTAAGAAGGAGTTAACTACTGGCAGCGATATCTAGAAAAGCTAGAAAAGAGAAAATGCTAGGAGTAAAGTTCTCATCATTGGAGTGAGAAAAAGTTAGGTAGAAGAGTGAGAGTGAGAGAAAGAAGGATGCAGACAATTTCTCCCTTCTTTCTCCAGTGTATTTTGAGAAGTAAAAATTAGACTATATGTGGCTCTGTAAGGAGCTAGGTAGGCCAAAGTGAGGTACGATTTCTTTTAGCAAGCACTTTTGATACCTCCTGAGCCTTTTCAGTCCTGCAGGGAAAAGCTTCTACCCAATAGTAAAGGTGTTAACAAAACCAAAAGCTGTTTGAAACCCCCTGCAAGGGGGCATTAGTGTAAAGGCTATTTGCCCATCTTCCTTGGGTATGTGCTCCTTCTCTGAATAGGTTTCAGGAGGGGGGGGGGTGGTTAACAGCTTCTTCAGGATTTACTTGGCCCAAATTGGGCAGACCTGCCTGATTGTTTCTCCCAGCTTGCGACCAGTGAAAATGCGTTTCACCAGGGAATGGAGAGGAGGGGTGTCCAGCAGGAAGTCCGATATCTATTAAGCCTCCCACCAGCAAGCCACTGGTCTGGTCCCAGAGCCTGAGTTAAGACATCCAAAGCCTGACCTTGCCTTTCATCCACATCCAGAGTGAAAGGCTTTTCTAAGTTGGGTAGGGTCAGGGTAGGGGCGGAGGTCAGTTTGGCTTTCAGGGTTTTAAAAGCCTTGGTTTGATCAGGTCCCCATTCAAGGGGAAGATTATCAGGACCTTGAATAGAATCATAGAGAGGCTTGGCAATAATCCCAAAATTAGGAATCCAGATCCTACAGAAACTAGCCATGCCCAGGAAAGTTCGTAGCTGCTTCTTTGAGGCAGGATCTAGAAGGCCTAAAATGATCTGTTTTCTCTCCTCAGTCAGAGAGCAAGAGGTGGGGTGAGATCGTGGCCCAAATATTTGACAGACTGGAGGGCAATGTGGGCTTTGGATAAGGAGAGAACCTGTAGCCCCTAGAGGCTAGAAAATTTAGGGTTTTCATGGCTGCATTTAGGGACTCCTCTTTGGTGGGACTGCAGATGAAAATATCATCCACATATTGAATGAAACTGCTGCTAAGCAGCTCCAATTCCCATTAAACCTTAATTAGTGCCTGATGTGAGGGCTGTCTCAGAAGCCTTGGAACAAAACTGTCCAAGTTAGTTGGTGGGGAAATTCTCCTGGCATGGCCCATTCAAAAGCAAAGAGGAATTGTGAGCCTTTATGCAAAGGTATACAAACAAAAGCATCTTTAAGGTCTAGGGTACAGAACCATTTTGTGTCCCTGGAATCCGAGTAAGATTGTATAAGGATTAGGCACTATGGGGTGAATTGGAATGATGGCTTCATTAATTGCCCCGAAATCCTGTACCATGCGAAATTTTCTATTAGATGTTCTAACAGAAAGAATCAGAAATTTGCAGTGAAACTCACAGGGAACTGGAAGCTTATACTTAAGAAATTTCTCAATCAGAAGTTGCAATCCCTCCCTAGCCTCCGGCTTTATTGGGCATTGACATTTATGGGGAAATACACTGTGGCTCTGCAACTTAAATAAGGCTGGGGTGATGTGCTTGGCCTTCCCGGGAATTCCCTGATCCCAGACAGAAGAATCTATTTTCTTCCAGATTTCAGAGAAAATATACGAGAGTTTTGGGAGCAGCACAAAAAGGTCACCTGGAGGTCTAAGAAGAGAAAATTGGGTCCCCAATTTCACCATTAAATCACAGCCCAATAAGGGAGCAGGATAGGAGGGAATAATAAGAAACGAGTATTTAAGTGACAGGTCACCCAGCTGTTGAGGCAGAGGAGAGGAATCGAGACAGTTCTTAAGTTCCCCTGCAATCCCCTCTTTATGGGGGGAGGGGTAAGAGAGACCAGAGTTCCAGATCAAGAGTGAAGAAATCCCCTTCATAACAAAAAGAAATGCAATTGTCTTACCGGCCATATTTGGGGATAGCCAGGGTTCCAATGTTATGGTGGAGTAAGGGGGAGCTTGACCAAGCTCCAAACTCCTACTGGAGAGCAGAGCATTGGTGGGGCAGCTTGTCCCCTGTAGGCAGTCCCTCCTCCAGTGTTCCTCCTGCTTAAACTTAGGACAAGGATAGTGTCCTTCCTCCGATAGGGTCCATGACACCTAGAGCACAAACCTCTATGGTTCCTGGAAATGTCAGCAGCCAAGAGTAGGGACTTTTCACCAAATCTCACTTTAAATCTGTGGCCTCTCTCCTTGGCTGCAGTGTGATCCCTATTATTAAAGACTCCAACAGCTGTTTGTAATAGCAGAGGTGGAGAAGTTTGAGGGCTCATAGCTGGCTTCTGAAGCTTCCTCTGTACATCTGGGGCAGGTTGTTTAATATTAACATCTCCCCAGGACAGATCAAGGAGGGAATTGGCCTTGGGCCCCTCAAAAAGTTGGGTGGGGTCCTCAGAGTAATGGTCTGGGAGAGATTTGACATTGAAAGAGGCACCTCTGCTCTGATTGTCTCTCCCTGAGAGTCGGCTACTTCTCCCAGGGGGTAGAGATTAAAACCAGTATCCTGAGGAAGAGAAAAAAGGCTGGGAGTCTCAGGATCTGGTTTAGGTGAGGGAGATAGAGTTAAAGCTAAAGTTAAAGTTATTAGGCACAAGGTCCTGTTTTGGAAGGGATTCCATAGGGGGCCTAGAGGAGTAGGAAGAAGGGAGTTTGATTTCCTTCCAGCAAATTTAAGCATCTTGCAATGCTATTTTAATTTAAGTATTTTAGTTTTGAGATCTTTCAAGCTGAATTTGTCTCTGTTTTTTAAGACGTCCTAAGGAAGGATCTTTAGATGTTCTGTTCCATTTTGCCACAAGCCTAGTTTCCCTGATTCTACAGCTCCTTATCCTTCTCGCCCCTAGAGATGGAGAGATGACAAAGTGCTCCCTAATTAAGAGGACTTTTGTCAGAGAACACAGAAATGCATTTCAGGGGTTCCTGAAAGAATTCTGCTTGAACTTGAAGCTCTAACGATTCAAATCTTCCCTAGCATTTGAGTGTCCTAGCAAGAAAAGGCTTTACCCCTTTCAGATTCTTGGGGATTCTAGGTCAGGGAACCAAAATGATGAGGTTAGTGGTAGTAGGGAAGAGGTGCGAGAATTGGGGAGAGAAATCCCCTCTGGTCAGAGGTGCAGGTCCAATGCAAAAGAATTTGAAAACCCAAAATCTGTGGTAAAAAAGGATTTGTTGTCACTGAGCAGCCAGCTTGCTAGAGAGACAGACTTCTTAGTGGACAAAAGATCCTATTAGGAAGATATCAAAGGCTAACACTGAGGAGAGAATATCTTCACCAGTGGGCAAAGTCTGTTAAGCCATCTGCAAAGATATCTGGGCATGTAGTCATAGATATATTGGGGCTTATTTTGATCTTTCACCTGGAGATGGGGGCCAACTCCTGAGAGACTGATTTTCAATTCAATTTAAAATTGAATGAGATCACTTAACTAGGAGTTTGAGCCATTGAGAGTTGTTTGTGACAATTTAATGGAGAGTGATTGACCAAGATCTATAATTGAATGAAACTAAACTGGGAGTTTGCAGGCTTCCAGGTTCCCCAAAAGATTTCAGTCTATGTCAACAGGATATGAAGCTGATGAACCCAAAATTCCAAGATGTTTGAGGAGATATAAACATATTCAACAAGGCCCCAAAGTAAAGAAAGAAATTGAGGTGGTACTGACCTTTCTTAAGTAAAATGAGACAATGAAGAAGATAATGTATAGATAGGCCCAGAATCTTGATTGAGTGGTGTATATATACTGATGGAGTGAACCTCAAAGGAAGAAAGGTTGCCAAGTGATAGTGATGGGAGGCAAAGGAAATGGCATGGAGACATATGAACTACATGTACCCTACATCCTGGAGAGAATGGCCAGGGATGTAGTATCTTCTGGGAGAGGTCAGGTTTCTCTGATTACTAAAAAATAGAAACTGTGAGGAAGGGCAGTTCATTAGCAATAGAATGGAGACTAAGTTGCAAAACAGGAGCCTGCTGGCTTTCATAGAGTAAGTAGCCTCATAGGAAATTTCCTATATCAATAAATAAATGGTTCAATTCAAAGAGGAAAATAAAAAACAAAGAAAAACATCCCCAAAATCTAAGTTGGCCTAGACTGGAGTGAGCATCCTTGCCAGGTTGTTAGTTTCTTATTAGGGAGTGGGGAGAGGAGCTTAGTAGATTGTAATGGAGATTCATGCTCAGATTCTGACTTCTGACTGTATAAAGTCTAAAATATTGATATACAAAGCATTTTCTTCTTGCCAAATATCTTGTTGCCACCTCATATCAAATAGAAAAGCATTTTGTTCAAAGTAATTACTTTCAGATTTCAGGGGTGCCCGAGTTTGTAGCCAACCATGTCTAGACTTGCTGCTTTTCCCTGAAAGGCTTTGGGAAGCACTGCCTGAGGTGAGGACACAAGCCAGCACAGTGAGGTGCTTGTTTACTGAAAGTCTGACTTTCCTCTGATGTTAAATTTAACAAACTCTGCATTGCTGGAATTTTCCCTACAGTGATATATAACAGCACTCAAGCTGTGTCGAGAAAACAATTTCATTTCAAAGGGTGAAGGTAGAGTACATTATGGGGAAATGATCTGTTTAATAAATTTATGCCACAATCAACTCTTCATTTTCCAAACAGATTAATTATGTTAATCCCTTAACTCCTCTGGGCTGCCTTCCATTATTATCAGTTTGCTGAGATGTGAGAGATGAAGGTGAGAGATTCCTAGGCTGGTGTCTCAGGTTTTTTGGCTAAAGAATTTGCAGTCCTAGTCTGTAAGCAAGGTTTGTGGCAAAATATAATGTTCTCTTGTTCGGTTTTCTTGAGGTCTCTGGGAGCAACCTTTGTTTCAGTTCAGTAATCATCACACCAGTAGCCAGGGGTTAAAGTCCAAATCTTTTATTGTCTCTTTCCAAGTCTCGTCTCCTTTCCTGGGGCCTGGTTAGCTTTCTTAGAGGCCCATCTCTCTCCTTGGTTCTGAGAGCCTGAGCTCCCTTCTATCTTCTCTGCCCTCTGAATCTCTCAGAATGAATCCTGGCTGAGATTCCTAGCTTATATGCTCTACACTGAATATAAACCAATCATTATATCACTAGGAAACCATTATTTGTTGTAGGATTAAATCAATGCTAAACTAAATTTAACCATTGTTTCCTCAATTCCCTTTAGTACCTTGTAAGCATCCTTTGTTTCAAGTTCAGAGTTCTGGCCCATAACAACAAAAAATGGGTTTATTGCACTGAGAAACAACTTCTCAGTGGGCTCTTCCAAAAGGAATTAGCAAAGGTAGGTTTTTAGCAAAGATGGGTTTACACTGAGAAACAACTTCCTCAGTGGGCTAAATCCTGAAAGGAATTTTAGCAAAGGTTTGGGGTTCAGAGTCATCTTTTATTAGCCTTCTATAGTTTGAGGCTAGGGAGATTAAGGGATAATTTTCAAATCAATAAAGGGTGGTGATTATTTCCCAGACCAAGGTGATTATCAGATCAATTGGGAGTAGGAGATTCAGGTAGGTAGGGATCATTTTTAGGAATTTCCCCAGGCCAGGTGGCCCATCCCTCACAAAGATCTGGGAGACACAGAGTCCTTATTACATCAAGTTGATATGTGTTCAGAAGATACAGATTTAATATCAACTTAGGCCAATTGAATAAGAAAACTCTGCTATAAACATAATCTTATGAGTTCTGTCCAAAATTACTTTTTCTACCTTACAGGTTTGTTGAGGGGATCAAATGAGGTGTAAGGTATGAGGAAGTGTTTTGAAAACTGTAAAATACTATATAAATGTAAGATTTTAATGTTAACAAAATTTATATCTATATCTATCTATTTTTCTATCTATACATAAAGGTTTTTTACATGCAAAGATAGTTTTCATCATTCATGGTTGCAAAATCTTGTGTTCCAAATTTTTCTCTCTCCCTCCCCATCTCCCCTTTCCCCTAGAAAGCAAATATTCCAATATAGATTAAACATGTGCAATTCTTCTAAACATATTTCCATATTTACCTCATGTTAGCAGTAGTTTCTAACAAGAACAAAAGCCTCAGGAAAAATGCTTTAGCAACTGCTCTTCACTGCTTTACATTAGTAAATCTCAGTTACATTAGTAAATTCTCAAATCTTGAGGTCAGCACTATATAGAAGAGTTATCACAGATCATAGTTACAAATTTTTCTTTGAATTTCATAGCAACTCTCTGTGCATCACTGCCTAGATGAAATGGTTGTCAAGTCATCTGAACTTCATCCTACCCTTCATGATCCCATTTGCGGTTTTTCATGGTAAAGGTACTGGAGTGCTTCATTACTTCCTTCATCAGCTCATGGGAAAACTGAGGCAACAGGATTAAGTGACTATCACATAACTAGCTAGTCTGTGTCTGAGGCCAGATTTGAACTTGGGAAGATGAGTTCTTCCAAGTCCACGCCTAAAGCTCTGTGCACTATGGCATCACCCAGTTGCTGTGGGATGAAATTAAACAGAAATTATTACATAATTCCGTGAACCATGAGAACATTCAGTTCAATTTAATTTAATTCACCTTTCCTCCCATTTTATAGATGAAGAAAGTGAGATCCAGGGAGGCAAGGTAACTTTCTAAAAGTCAGAGGTAGTATAGTAGCAGAGCTGGGATTCAAGTCCACATATTCAATCCAATGTTTTTTTCACTGCATTATGTTGTCTCCTACTAAATCTTGAACTGATCTTTCCTTCTCTGGTATATCCTCCCTCAGCAAATTTATTCAAGACAAATGCATATCAATCTTGTTTTTGAGAACTTTTAGGGAAGGAGAGGGCAGCTGGATGGCACAGTGGGTAGAATGTTGGGCATGGAGACAGGAAGACTCATTTTCCCAAATTGAAATCTGGTTTTAGGTACTTAATAGTTATACAACACTGGCGTATCCTGTTTACCTCATTTTCCTCAGCTAAGAAAACTCCAAATGAAGTCACAAAAAATTGGACAAGTTTGAAACACTGAATAACAAAAAAAAGGAAGGCAACTCCTTTACTCCCTTTGGTAAGCCATGGATTGTATTGAATTTAATCTTCTTTGTTCCATTTTTGTATGCTATGTCTCTTGTACAACTGCTCATTAGTAATACGTTGCAACCTATTCACATTCATCTCTTCATTGCCCTTTAGTTAACCCATAATATAATTTTTAAGGGCAAGTATTCCATGAATCAATGATATCACATCATTGGAAGAAATGTTAAAAACTGGGACTTTCAAGGAGAAACTTGAGATAATTGAAAGCATTGTAAAATTCCCTAAAGAAAATCCAGCCTTTCTTCTACTGTCCATCTAACCACATATCATATCTTTGATAATAGTATTTCTTCATCCACGTGGTTTTCCCTGTGTAGATAGACTGAATTCTTATGAATGATTATGGATTTTATATAGAAGATTCTACAATGTTCTGGAACTTGAGGCAGATCACATAACATGCAAATGCTCAACTATTTCTAATATGTGGATTCTATACTCTACCTTCTCTAAAAATGTAGTGAAGACATTTGGTGAATGTATGATGAATTCATTGCTTGCTATTATTATTAATTATTAATTAATTATAATATTATATGTTTATTATATATTATACATAATATATTGTTATATATTATATAATTATTCATTAATAATAATATTTATTATTTAATTATTATTAATTATTAAAGTTAACTTGAAGTTTCTTCTTTCAAAGAACCTTGTATGTTTTTATCTATGTAAAGGGAGACATTTTATTTTATTTATAAAGCTTTTTTATTTTTAAAATACATATAAAGATAGTTTTCAACATTGCAAAGCCTTGTGTTCTAAATTTTTCTCCCTTCCCTCCCCCCACCTCCATCCCCTAGACAGCAAGTAATCCAATTTAGGTTAAACATTTGCAATTCTTCTATACATATTTCTACATTTATCATGCTGCACAAGAAAAATAGGATCAAAAAAGAAAAAAATGGAAAAAAAAAGTTGAAATCTCCATAGTCCTCCCTCTGGGTGCAGATGGCTCTCTCCATCATAAGTGTATTAGAATTGTCCTGAATCACCTTAATGTTGAAAAGAGCCATATGGTGATCATCAAATAACCTTATTGTTGCTTTGTACAATGTTCTCTTGGTTCTACTCACTTCACTTAGTATCAGTGAACTCCTTCTCGAGACCTCCTGCTGATCATTTCTTACAGAATATTTCATTACATTCATATATCATAACTTATTCTCCAACTGATAGGCATCCACTTAGTTTCCAGTTCCTTGTCACTACAAAAAAAGGGCTGCTACAAATATTTTTGCACATGTGAGTCCTTTTCCGTCTTTTATGATCTCTTTGGGATACAGGCCCAGTAAAGACACTGCTGGATCAAAGGATATAGTTTGAACATAGTTCCAAATTGCTCTCCAGTATGGTTTGGATCAATTCACAACTCCACCAACAATGTATTAGTGTGTCCCAGTTTTCCCACATCCCCTCCAACATTTATCATTATCTTTTCCTATAATTTTATTCAATCTGAGAGGTGTATAATGGTACCTCAGAGTTGTTTTAACATGCATTTCTCTAATCAATAGTCATTTAGAGTATTTTTCCATATGACTACAAATGGTTTAAATTTTTTTATCTAAAAATTGTTCATATCCTTTGATGATTTATAATTGGAGAATGATTGTATTCTTATAAATTTGTATCAATTCTCTATATATCTTATAATTTAGGCCTTTATTAGAACCCTTAGATGTAAAAAATTTTCCCCAGTTTTCTGCTAGACAGACATTTTATTGAAGAAGAGAGCTTGTCCCACAATATTTTATTTTATGTTTTTTTAATTCTACAATTTTAAAATATAGCTAAGATATAATAAGTACAGTGGAATCTAGTATTCTCCATACCTTTTACACAGTTGTTTGACTGAAAGGATATAGTGTCTTACAAAATAGTTTTTGGTGACAACTTTTATCTTCTCTTCTCATATCTTCATAAAGGATGCCCTTGTCTATCTCATATAGAGTTGATAAAGAAGGGAAAGTCAATTGAAACAAGATTTGATGGCTGAAAAATAGAAAATGGATAAAAGAACAACTGTTGACATAGACTACTTATTAGTTAACTATAATTAGTTAGATCTGAACTCAGGTTCCCCTGAATCCAGGGCAAGTGCTCTCTATTCATTTAGAATCCATCCAACCCCAAGACTTTTAGTCTTTTAGCAACCATCTTGCCATTGCGTTGTCCCTCATAGAAATGAAAGCTGTGTTTTATTTTTCTTTGCTTTCTTGATTGTTACATCCAAAGTAGCCAGCTAGAGACTACTTAGCTACATTGGTCCTTAGTAGCAGATAGAATTTGTTGCCAGCACTGTACTAGAGACCTTTCCACCACTATAGGGTCTTAGAGTTGGTTCACTGCTGACAAATCCTTTGAAGACCCAAAGGCCCCTCTGTGCCATATGAGGCATCATAGTATATGTCCTTTTTTAGTTTCTGATAAGTTACTTTTGTAGCCTACCCCACAATGAGATAGTATAATAATATTTTTACTTAGTCAACTTCATAGCTATTGAATGTAACTTGGTCACTTATAGATGGAAAAATAAATTGAGCATTTATTAAGTGTTTAATATTTACTATGTACTGGGTCAAGCACTTGGGGGTGCTGGACAAATGTGGAGCAGCACTATTATATAATAATCAACTCTGAATGATTTAGCTATTTTTTAGGATTACAGTGATACAAAACAATTCCAAAGGATATAGAATGAAAAATGCTATCTACCTCCAGAGAAAGAATTGATAAGAGTCTGAATATAGGTAGAAGCATATAATTCTTTTACTTCCTTTATTTGGGTTTTTTTTTAAGTCCGTTTTCTTTCACAATATGATTAATAGAAAGTATGTTTTATATGATTGCTATGTATAACCAATATCAGATTTGCTTGCCTTCTCAATTAAGAGAGAAGGGAAGGAAAAAGAGAATTTGGAACTCAAAATTTAAAAAAAATTAAAAATTGTTTTTACCTGTAATTCAATATTTAAATAAAAAATTACATGCCACAGGTCAAAAAAAAAAATTGTATCAAAGAAGATTAGGTAGCATAGGTGGCTCATTGTAAATTCATTTTTATTTTCCACCCATTCCCCCCAAAACAATAACAAACAAACAAAAAAACACCTAAAGCTTCCTCTCATTTTATTGGTAGTGGTTTAGGAGAGTTACTTTTACTTGTAAGAATGTGAATGGTCTAATCCTGATCTTTTGCTGATCTTAATCATTTTCCCAGAATACCATGTTGACACATTTTCTAAATGGTCAATGAAGGTTAGAAGCAGAATATTTTTTTTTCTTGCTAAGGTTTTTTTTTATTATTATTATAACTTTTTATTGACAGAATATATGCCTGGGTAATTTTTTTACAACATTATCCCTTGCACTCACTTATATTCTGACTTTTCCCTTCCCTCCCTCCACCCCCTCCCCTAGTTGGCAAGCAATCTTATACATATTAATTATGTTATAGTATATCCTAGATACAATATATGTGTGTGCAGAACTGAACAGTTCTCTTGTTGCACAGGAAGAATTGGATTTACAAGGTAAAAATAACCTGGGAAGAAAAACAAAAGTGCAAACAGTTTACACTCCTTTCCCAGTGTTCCTTTTCTGGATGTGGCTCATTCTGTCCATCATTGATCAATTGAACTGAATTAGATCTTCTCTTTTTCAAAGATATCTACTTCCACCAGAATACATTCTCATACAGTATTGTTGTTGAAGTGTATAGTGATCTTCTGGTTCTGCTCATTTCACTCAGCATCAATTCATGTAAGTCTTCCCAAGCCTCTCTGTATTCATCCTACTGGTCATTTCTTACAGAACAACAATATTCCATAATCATATACCATAATTTACCCAACCATTCTCCAATTAATGGGCATCCATTCATTTTCCAGTTTCTAGCTACTACAAAAAGGGCTGCCACAAACATTTTGGCACATACAGGTCTCTTTCCCTTCTTTAGTATTTCTTTGGGATATAAGCTGGATCAAAGGATATGAACAGTTTGATAACTTTTGGGGCATAATTCCAGATTGTTCTCCAGAAGGGTTGGATTCTTTCACACCTCCACCAACAATGCATCAGTGTCCCAGTTTTCCCGCATCACCTTCAACATTCATCATTATTTTTTCCTGTCATCTTAGCCAATCTGACATGTGTGTAGTGGTATCTTGTCTTAATTTGCATTTCTCTGATCAATAGTAATGAGGAAACAAAGAAAAAGGAATAAGCATGAGGGGGCAGGGAAAGGATTGAATTTTAATTCTCTGGTGGTCCAGGCTGATCTACAATTACTCAAATTGATTGACTAGAAAAAGCCTTAACACATTTGGTCCAAATGACAAAATCCATATTATCTCCCCAGAAACTCTTTAATTTGCTAACTTGGATTCAGGTCTGCTTTTCTGTCATCTCAGTTTTAATTCTCTTTCCCAGTTCAATATCTCATCACGTTGAATGGAAATATTCCAGCTCTTATTTTCTAGTATGGAAGCTCAAAAGAAAACCCCAAAAGATTGGGGTCACAGACCAGTGTCAAGAGTGTCTCAAAAGAATTTGCATACTTGAACCCATCTCCAAGTCAAGGAGCAAAGTTTATTGTAATTGTAATGCCAATTGAAACAGGCTAAGTTCTGTAAGAATTTAGCAAACAACCAGGAGCAAGAAGAAAAATTTATAAGAAAAGACAGAGATCTGGTTCTTCATGTCACAATATGCTAATTTTATGGCTTAGCAAGTAGAACTGAGAAGTGGTCTAATATGCATCTTAATATTGAATTTTTTTATGGTTTTTTTTTTTTAATGGTTTAGAGGTGGAGTGGAGGAGTAGTCTGGTATGTATGTCGTCATTTGTCTCAGAAACCCTGTTATCATTGACCAACAGATTGTTATCAATATTTCAGCAATATTTCTAGGACTATGTTATAGTATTCTTAGAGCCAGAAGACTTAAAAATCATTGACAAACAGATTGTTAGAACAATAGCACTCCTAAGGTCTGGGGGCCTTAGGATCACTGCTGTATTTCTTCTAGAAGCTGCACCCCATCACTAGCATCATATACTAGTTGTTGGCTTTCTTAACTTGATAACAAATGCAATTTTGCGGCAGTCATGGCTTTCACTAATAATCCATGGATTTCATTATTTCTTGATTATTGCCTGCATTCCTGAGACCAGGTTACTTTGAAGTAGGTTGTGGTCCCTTTAAGAAACTGATTTGTGATGCTTTCAAATTGATTTGTGATTCAGATTACTCCTAGCCCCTTCTGGCTGATGCATTATCAATTCTAGAAGCTAGCACCTTTGATTCACAAATCCTGGTCAAAAGCACCCCTTTGAATTCCAATAAGAGATCCGGGCTTTCCCAGCCTTCATCAGATCTGAGCCAATTTGGGCTGTCCCAGCCCCCGTAAGCTAATGATCTGTTCAGGTTTCTGAAGTTCCACCAAGCAAATTCTAGCTCTCGATGAAACTCAGCGAGGAACCAATTTGGGACTCCACCCACAGGCCCCCTTTAGCTAAATCTCTCATTATAAAAAGAGCCAAACTAAAATCCTCTCTTTGCAGAGGTTCCGAACATGCCAGTTATGCCATGCTTGACATCTCAAGGAATACTGTTTCCAGTGCCAACCTCTCTTTATCTAATACCTTTTACAAACTAGACTTTAACCTTACTTCCAATCCCCATAATAAATCTCTTTTATCAATCTAGGTTTTCGGGTCTGTAAATTCCTTTACAAGGGACTTTTGTGCCACCATTAGACCTCATTTAACACTCTACCCTTGCGCTGAATCCCGAGGAGTTGCAGGGTAGCCAAACCTACCCTGTACCCCGAACCTGCCACTAGACCTCATTTAACTCCCTGACCACCAGTAACCCTAATTTCATTTGGGCACCCCAAATCTAAATCTCATCAACTTCTCTGTTATCAATTCAATTTAATAAGCTTTATTTATTTGTTTATTTATTTTATTTATTTAATTTTAATTATTTATTTTATTTATATTTAATTTAATTATTGATTTATTTATTTATTTAATAAGTGCTTATGATAGGCAAGGTGATGTGATTAGTGTTGAGTATAGAGAGATTAAAAATGTTAAAGAGCGTATGATCTGATATCTGCATTCTGGTATTGGTATTGTAGGACAGTATGGACTACAAAAACAATCAGTCTCTCAGAGTAAGAAAAAGCAAAAATGGGTTTATTATGATCTTTTGAGAAAGGTCATGTCCCATCTGAAAAACAAACAAAAAAAAACCACAGAAATCAAAGTAAAAACTACAGAACATAAGATTAAATACCCTAAATGCAGAAACCCCCATCCAATCTGGGCTTTTCTCATTGTTTGGGGGAATCTGGACTTACATTCTAATCACAGAAATCTAACCCAGAAATAAAAGAATAAATTGCCTTTAAAAGAGGTACTGAAATGCTAATTAAGAGGTAGTGGGAAACTGGAAGGAACAAACACCTGCAACTTTTTAGCTATAGCTCTATTTGCTATTATAAAGTATCAAGCTACAGTTAAGGTATAGTTTAAGGCTATATTCCCATGAGAGTGTCATCATTCAGTTAATTTCACACAGTATTATTGCATCTGGTGTTATGGCAAACCATAAACCTACTTTGCTAAGTCATTTAACCTCTTGGACTCAGTTTTCCAATTTTTAAAATGAATAGATTAGACTAGATAAACTCTGAAGTTCTTTTTTAATTCTAACATTTATATATTTGTATTTTTGCAAGCAAGTATTAAGAATATAATAAAACTTTTTACTAAGAAATAAATAAAAACTTGAAAGAAGAGCCTTAAATCTGAGGTCTGAAATTAATTGCGTTGACCAGTAAGTGAAAAAGAGAATATTGAATCCTTAGGTATCTTAAGTCAGTTAAATAATTCTTTACACTTTGTGGGTACTTTGATTTTATAATCTTCATCTCTTTCAAGTCTTTGCAGAGAATATTACTTTTTATTTTTCCTACTCTGGAGCAGCTCTAAGAGGATGTGGGCAGAAAAGAAACTCTCCCCCCCCCAAAAAAAAAGGAAGGAAGGAAAAGAAAAAAGGAAAGTCTTGCTTCCTTTCTGAGTGACCCCAGGCATTATGCTTAATCTTTTCAAGGCTCCATTCTTTTCTTACTCAAATGACTCCATTATAGGACTTTGAAACTTCTCTGAGATCAATCATCTAGTCTGCTGTTCATTTTATAAATGGAAAAACTAAGACCCACAGAGATTTGCCTAAAATCAAGCAGTAAGTTTATAAGAGAACCAGTCAAATGTTAGATTGCAAATTAATTTTTTGTATTGATATCCTCATTACCCAAGATAATAGCTTTATACATTGGGAACTAGTCCCTTGATTTCACTGGTATAAGGAATTCTGAGTAACAAATTGTTTTGTAATTTAGAGTCATAGAGAATGGTTTGCCAGTACTGAAAGTTAACTGACTTTCCCAGGTCATATAGCAGGTATCAGAGACAGGTCTTGAAAAAAGATTTTCTTGATTCTAAGGGCAGACCTCTATCCCCTAATGCCACATTACCTTCTTGCAAATGAGAGCAAGATGTAGGAGACAAGTTTTGTTTTTATTACCTAGTGGTTACTGAAATGGACAGACACGAGATAGACAGTACTGACCAGATTATTAAATTTAAAGCATCATTTATTAACTGGCCAGCAACTGACCCCCATTAGACAGGCTAGTAGAGATCAACCCCGAACCTTTAGTGAGGTACACTTTTAAGCCCGTTTAGCACATCCTTGTACAGCCTTGCGATTACAAAATCACAAAAATCACTGACACAGCTTCTCCTATACTTCTCGTTTACAAAGGGGAAGTTTCTGGACATGAGTTAGTACACACAACGGACCCTTTCGACACCTTATGCAATGTTGTCCTGCCTTTGTTAAGCTTATACCTCCCGAAAAGTTTGGCCTTTCAACACTTCTAGGAAAACCCAGGGTCTCATGCTCCAGGGGATGGGGCCCAGTCTATACATAGCACTTCCTGAGGCCCCTTGACCCAGCAGGTGAGGGGACCAGCTTTTTGTCCATTTCAGTTACCTAAACAGAAAGCAAGAACTTGAAAACTGATTCTTGGTTTGGTGTTCTTTCTTCTATAATACCTTGCTTTTCATGTTCCCAGGGCCATCATGAGCGTTAAAAGTTTTTTTTTTTTTGTTTTTTGTTTTTTTTTTTTGCAAAGTATTAAACATTCATGATAATAAGCAATTTCAGCTCTTGATGAAATGTGAGGCTCCAATGCAAAGCAAAAACTTCTATTAATCCTATTTACTAGAAGGGAACTAAATCATAGGCAGCCACATACTATCCTAGAAACAAACCTAAACAAAACTAACAAGAAAAGGAAGCTCATTTTCCTTCTTCTCCCTCTTCCTCTTCTTCCTCTAACTTCTCTTCCTCTTCTTTTTCTTCTTCCTTCTCTTCCTCTTCCTCTTCTTATTCTTCTTCCTCTTCTTTTTCTTCTTCCTCCTCCTCATCTTCTTTTTTCTCTCTTTCTGGCTGGCTGTCTCTCTCCCTCACTCTCTCTCTCTTTCTTTTTCTCTCCTTCCCTTTCAGCAAGTATTCAAATATCTTTTATTTGGTTCTTATTTATTTGTTACAATATATGAAGAGGATTCTGGGAAGATGATGGAATCAGTCAGAAAATGCTAAACTCTCTAGATTTTCCCCACAAAGGATACACCTTTCAGGGTGAATGTAGAATGCTTAAAAATGAACAAGAATTGGGACAGAACAGTAGTCCTCCTGACACAATTGGAGAAGAACCTACGAAAGATACCAGGGCAATGTTTGGCTCAAGTGAAGAGTAGACACTTCCAAGTAGTTCCTCTGAAACAGCAAGCAGGGAGCTCTGGGGCAAACTGGGTTGGGGAGTAACTTCACTCAGCCACAGGAATTTTTACTTCCTGAACAGGATGGCAGATAGTATGTGGAATCCAGGGAATGTGTCCAATTATATTGGGAACCTGTGCTGATAAGAGATACCAGGCTCAGCTGTGTTGCCAAGATGTGGTCGTGGGCAAAAAGGAATTAGTGCATATACAATGAGGAAAGAGTTCTTGCTTTTGATTCTAAGACAGAGAGAAGAACAAAAGGAGGACCATCTCCCACACCCCAGAACTAGAGGTGATTATATTAATAAGCTCCTACATAAAACTTTTTAAATGATCAGGTAAAAAAGAAAGAGCTCAACCATAGAAAGTTTCTGTGGGAATAGAGAAGACCAGGGTTCATCTTCAGAGGAAGATATAAAGTTGTAAAAAAGCCCCTCCTACCCCAAAGAGTAATGTCAAATGGCCATCTATCCAAAAAGAATTCATTGGAGAACTAAAAAAAGAGTTTAAAAAAATCAAATGAGAAAGAATGAGGAAAAAGTTAAAAAAAAAAAAAACAAGAAGATTAGAAACAGAAAGTTTACCAATTAGAAAAAAAGATCCAGCATCTAAAGGAAGAAAACAATTCCTTGAAAACTAGAATTGGAAAAGGGAAAGCCAGTGAATTTTAAGAAACCAACAAATAATAAAATAAAATATAAAGAATGATGTGTGGGACAGTAGCGACCACAAAAACAATCAGAGACTCTGGAGGTCAGAAAAAGCAAAAAGGGATTTATTACAATCTTGTGAGAAAGAGCAGCTCCTAGTAGACAAGGTGTTGTCAGTGAAGGAGTGCAAAGCACAGACTGCAAAACACAAGATTAAATAGACCAGAAGTCTCCACCCACACTCACTCTTCCCACCCCTCCCACCTCCATCCTTTTTTCCCATTGACTGGGGGAGTCCAGGCCTACTCTCTAACACTGAAGTCTATCCCAGAAAAAAAAAAAGAATATTAGTAAAGAGAAACTCTTAATTCAAATTTCTCTAGAGAACTGCTATAACAAACAGATATTCTTAGATGAGAGAACTCTGTTACCTGAACTCCCAATGCCATCATCACCTTTAAAAGAAATACTTAAATGCTATTGAAGAAGTGGTGAGAAACAGGAGGGAAAATATTCCTCCAAGACAATTGAACATCAGCAGCTTTTTTAAAGATATAGCTCAACTTGTTATTGTAAAGTCTCAAGGCCATATTCTCATGAAGGTCTTCACTCAGTTTATCCCATACAATAAAAAAATAGAAAAGAATGTGAAATATCTCATAAGAAAAACAACTAATCTGAAGAACAAATCAAGATGAGAAAACATTAAAAAATGAATCTTGAGACAATACTATTGGAAATAAAAGAAAATTGTCCTGAAATATTAGAACAAAAGAGAAAAGTAAAAATAGAAAATATTCCTCGATTGCCATCTGAAAGCAGAAAACCCACAGGAACATCATAGCCAAATTTCATAACCGGAGAAAGAGGCAGAAGTAAAATAGAGGTGAGAAAGCAGGGAAGGAGACAAAGAAGAAGAGAGGGAGACAGAGACAGAGGGGAGAGGAGGGGAGGGGAGAAGGAGAGGAAGGAAGAGGAGAAAAGACAGAGAGACAAAGAGACAGAAAGAAAATATTTCCATATTCATCATGCTGTGTAAGAAAAATCAGATCAAAAGAGAAAAAAAAAAAACATGAGAAAGAAAAAAAAACCCAAGTAAACAAACAACAAGGAGGTGAAAATATTGTGCTTTGACCTACATTCAATCTCAATCATTCTTTCTCCGGATGCAGATGGCTCTTTCCATCACAAGTCTATTGGAATTTGCCTTAAATCTCATTGAGCAAGTCAATCACAGTTGATCATCACATACTCTTGTTGCTCTATACAATGTTATCTTGGTTCTGCTCACTTCATTTAGCATAAGTTTATGGAAGTCTTTCCAGTCCTTTTTGAAATCAGCCTGTTCATCATTTCTTATGGAACAATAATATTCCATGACACTCATATACTATATCTTATTCAGTCATTCCCCAAGTAATGGGCATCTACTCAATTTCTAGTTCTTTACTACTACAAAAAAGGCTGCTACAAATATTTTTACATATGTGGATCCTTTTCTGATCTTTTCTGATCTCTTTGGAATACAGACCCAGGAAAGACACTGCTAGATCAAAGGGTATAGTTTGGGCATAGTTCTAAATTGCTCTTCAGAATTGTTGAATCATTTCACAACTCCCCCCAAATGCGTAAGTGCCCCAGTTTTCTCACATCCCCTCTAATATTTATCATTATCTTTTCCTGTCATTTTAGCCAAACTCAGAGGTATGAAGTGGTATCTCAGGGTTGTCTGAGCTGCTTCAACTGCTATATTATAGCACTATATTATAGTGGCACATACTCCATACTATGGAGAATGATTGTGGGATTCATGACTTTAGAAGTAAATATGAATATGCTTTTTAAAGTAAAACAGTTTCTTTTCTATTGGGAAGGGTTCTTCAAAAAAAATAATCAATAATGATTTAGAGCATTTTTTCATATGACTAGAAATGGCTTTTAGTTCTTCATCTGAACATTGTCTATTCATACCCTTTGACCATTTGCCAATTGGATAATGGCTTGTAGTCTTATAAATTTGAGTTAATTCTTTATATATTTTAGGAATGAAGCTTTTATCAGAAATACTGGCTGTTAAAATTTTTTCCCACTTTTCTGTTTCTCTTTTAATCTTGGATGCATTGGTTTTGTTTGTGCAAAACTTTTAAAATTTGATCATATAGCTTCTTAGTGCTGAAGCCTGGACTATGATATGGCTAATCTCTCAATTTTCAGTCCAATATTCTTTCTGTTCTTTCAGAGTGAACAACAACAACAAAAATGTTATCACAGACTTAAGGCTATGAACTCAGAATAGTTAAGTAGTTTTTTTTATGTTCAGGAAGCATTTATTCAGTGTATGTTATGTGGTAGGCACTGGGAATGCAAAGACCAAAAATGAAACAATCTTTAAAGAGCTTATATTCTGTCATGAACACATATAACTATATTAAAAATATATGCAGAATAAATAGATATAGAAAAGATCCCATTCCTTCCAATTTAGGAAAATGGAAGTACTACTTAGAGATTTTGGAACCATTTTCTGATTACCAATGACAATTTCAACACAGGACAATTAGATAGAGTGTATCATGGAGGCCATTACACCCAGATCCAAGAAAAGGGAAAACTGGACTGCTTGTCTGCTTTACTCCATGTATAGTGGCTCTCAGCTCTACAGCTAATGTTCTTTGCATTCTTAGACTGATATTCACAGCTGATTCCATCAACCATAAAGGAACCACTGATGTTAGTAGTGGAAATAAAGATTGTTTGGGTGCAGAGAAAAGAAAAGGAAAAACTGGTAACTGGTGGATTGTGGCCAGGACAATAGCCATCCTCTAAGAAAAGCTGTGTTTTGTTAAAGGATTACAAAGAAAAGCTCTCTATGAACCCGAACCTATAACATAGAGCCCCTAGAAATGTCATAGCTTCCACAGAAGGGTTGGTTGAGAAAAATCAAGGTTTGGGAAGGTTAAGTATAATTTTTTGTGTATAAGTGGATTGTAAACAGGGCTGCAAATTCTTACAGTATGTATCTCAGAGGATCAATAATGAGGAATGAATTAGTTAAGCAAATTAAATAAGATAATTAATTAATAAATTGAAATGGTGAAACACTGATAACTATAAAAAAAGATGTGGCTGTAAGTTACTATTGATTTCAATTCCAAGTAATAGTGCAATTTAAAAGACTGAATTAGTTTGACAGTCAGTAATTCTAAATTCTGCTCTTGGCCCTATCACTGAACTGCTTCAGCTACTATATTCAAATAGTGGCACATACTCCATACTATGGAGAATGATTGTGGGATTCATAACTTTAGAAGTAAATATGAATATGCTTTTTAAAGTAAAATGGTTCTTTTCTATTGGGAAGGGTTCTTCCAGAAAATAATAAATTAATACTTTGTTGACTTAAAATAATACTCTTGAGTCTTGAAAAATATTAAATTTTCAGTGTAAGCATTTATACTAGAGAAATCAGCAAATGGTATAAATTGAGGCTTGACTCATTGTTTTATTATTTAGCCTTAAGAAAGTTATGAAGAAAATGTTAATAATTAAGATTTGGAGAAAATGTTAATAATTCAGATTAAACATAAAAATGTGTTCTGTATATATCTTTTCACAGAGTCAGTTGTTAAATCAATACAACCCTGCCTATAAACCACCACCTTTCTATCAATAGGATACAGTGCTCAAGGAATGAGCTTAGAGTACTGTAGTACTTGATCATAGTTATTTAGACTATAATGGTTAGTCTTGTATTGGTCTTTCGCTTGTTTTGTGCTTCTCTTTTGATTTTGCTCCAAAGTATCTGCATCTTGAAGAAGATTCAGAAACAATTTTAGATAGATAGATAGAGAGATAAAAAGATAGGCAAGTAGTATATTTATTATGCATTTAATATGTGCCAGGTCCTATATGAATTGCAAAGTATGTGTGTGTGTGTGTGTGTGTGTGTGTGTGTATACTATAAGCTCAGACAGCTTAAATTCTGATAGAGGGAAGACAATGCAGAAAAAGATACTAGAAATAATTGGGAGGAGGCTACCCATAAGGGAATGGTGAGGAGTCAGTGCAAGTTTGAAGTAGGGTAGAAATGGCTAAAAAAAATAGGAGCCATGGTGAAAATATTGTTTTCTTTTAGCATATTTACGCATATATTTGGTCCTCAATAAATATTTGCTAGAATTAAATTAATGCTAAGCAATAGATATCACTAAAATCAGAACTTGAGTTGATCTTGCAGGTTGTCTTATCACAATTTGTGATAAAATTCTGTGTCTTATCACACAGAATTCTAGGCTGGAAATGAATTTGAGAATTCATCTGGTACCTCTCCCACATTTTACAAATTAGGAAATGAAGGCTCAGGAATGGACAATGCTTTGCTCAAAGTCACAAGCTACTTAATGAGAGGGTTGTTACTAGAACTCAGGACTTGGGGCTCCCCACTACAATCTTTATATGTTTAAACCACTATTATTACTCTAAATAAATGTTAATATAATGGAGGGATGAATAAGGTATAATGGAAAATGAATACAGATGTATTATTCATATCATCATGATATTTCTTCTTTTTCTTCCCCAGGTTTTGGAGGTGCTCTCGGTTACCTTTTGGGTGCTATAGACTGGGGTAATTTGGAACTGGGAAGATTACTGGGCACAGAATTTCAGGTCATGTTCTTCTTTTCGGCTCTGGTGCTTACCACTTGTCTCATCATACACTTGTGTAGCATCCCTGAAGCACCCTTCTGTGATAACCAAGAAGCCAGCACACTACAGCACAACCCACAGGATCCTCTGCTAATGCAGAATGGAAGTTGTACTTATGGTTCTCTAGAAAAAGTCAGAAATGTTTATATGAAAACAGAGCAAACTGAACTAGCCACAGCAAAACTGGAAGAAGCCAGGGAAAATAATGAAAAGCAGGTGAGGATGCTGAAGTCCTTTTGTTTTTGTTTTATTCTAAACTCTTTTTTTCCCCTCTGGCTTTTCTATCTTTTCACTCTAAATGTTAAAAAAATTTATAACGTCAAACGAGAACCTACAACTTCTTGTTATTTGTCATGAAATACCAGCTAAAACTAGTCTTCTCCTGAGTGCTAAATTTTAAATTCCCCAATTAAGTGAAAGTAATGGCAATTTCTCAACTATAGCTTTTCCTTTGGCCATCATATTTCTTTCCTGCTCTAACACTATTAGAACACTAGGATTTGGGGGGCAACAAAAAAAGTGATAACTTTGAATAGCCAGTTCAGGATGTTGTCTGCATGGCTTATAAGAGAGGAAGAAGACAAGTTTATATTAAGTGTCTATCGCATTTGATACTTAAACAATCCTGGGAGATAGGTACTATTGTTATCTCCATTTTATAGTTGAAGAAACTGAAACAGAGAGAAAATAACAGACAAGCTCTAATAAGTGTTTGAGACCAGCTTTGAACTCATATCTTTATGACTTCAAGTCTAGGGTTTTGTTCTAAGTGTCTAAAAATAAATACAAGACAATTTGAAAAGGGAACCAGAGTTGTACCCTGAAAAGAATAAAGGAGCTAAACTATATTCTAGCCTTTGTCATCTCTTGCTTGGACTATTGCAGTAACCTAATGGAGTTCTAAGAATACATCCTCTACAATGTATAGAATACTATATGGTTCCCAAATCTAGTCACAGGTATGGTGATTTCACCCTCCTGTTCAAGAAATGTCAGTGGCCATCTGATGCTTCTAAGATAAAACATTAACTCCTCTGGCGGTTCAAATTTGGCTTCAGACACTTACTACCTGTGGGACCGTGAGCAAGTCACTTAACTGCTCTCTGCCCCAGTTTCCTCATCTGTCAATAAAGATAAATAAATAAAAAAATAGCTACTATCTCCTAGGATTGTTGTGAGGAATAAAAACAAAATAATACTTTTAAAATGTTTTGTTCTCCTCAATCTCATTCCAATCTTTCTTTCTCAGATAATTACTCATTATTTCATATTATTTACTCTTTCTTTTAAAAAAAATAACTATTGAATTTTTAAAAAATAAACAACAATCACAAATTTCTCAAGCCATGAAGACCTGATATCATATGAGAAAAGAATTTTTAACTTTACCATATGCCATCCTTTGTTTAAATATGTTAGTGTGTATACACATATATATATGTATACACGCACACCCATACACATAAATATACATATACATATATGCATATATTTATACTTGTCTGGGGATAAGATATTGCTCTATTTTTAATCCCTAATTGGGATAGTGCAGGGAATATGGGCCTAGAGTCAGGAAAACCTGAATTCAGATTTGGCCTCAGACACTTACTTCTTGTGCTCTGTGCAAGTGACTTAACCCTCTATGCTTTTGTTTCCTTATCTACAAAATGGGGATAATAATAGCATCTACCTCAAAAGATTATTGTGAGGATGAAATGAGATAATTTTTCTATTATTAAAGCTTTTTATTTTCCAAACATATGCATAAATAGTTTTCAACATTCATCCTTGCAAAAACCTTGTGTTCCAAATATTTTCCTCCCCTCCTCCCACTCTCTCCTAGATGGCAAGCAATCCAAATTTTTATTAAACATGTGCAATTCTGTCTTCCCAGGTTATTTTTACCTTCCATATCCAATTCTTCCTTTGCAACAACAACAACAACAAAATTTGGTTCTGCACATATATATTGTATCTAGGATATACTATAACATATTTAATACGTATGGGAATGCCTGCCATCTAGGGGAAGGGGAGGAGGGGAAGAGAGGAAAATTCGGAACAGAAGGGAGTACAAGGGATAATGTTGTAAAAAAATTACCTATGCATATGTACTGTCAAAAAAAATGTTATAATTATAAAATTAATTTTTAAAAAATTCTATCTGTTGCTTACAAAAAAAAAAACAACATGTGCAATTCTTCCATACATATTTCTATAATTATCATGCTGCACAACAAAAACCAGATCAAAAAGGAAAAAAATGAGAAAGAAAACAAAATGCAAGAAAACAACAATAAAAAGAGAGAAAATACTATGTTGTGGCCTACATTCAGTCCCCACAGTACTCTTTCTGGGTGCAGATGGACTCTCTCATCACAAAACCATTGGAATTGACCTGAATCATCCAAATGAGATATTTATAAAGCACTTAATTCAATGATACATAACAAGCACTATATAAATGTTTATCCCCTTCTTTTCCTTTTTTTCTTCCTTAATATTTAGCATTCATAAACAATTCCACACTCCTGTCTCCCCAAGTAGAATGAAAAAATATATACAGTTAGCAGCTAGGTAGCAAAATGAATAGATTGCAGGACCTGGAGTCAGGAAAACAAATTCAAATAGAACTTTAGACATTTATTAGCTGTGGAATTTGGGGTAAATTACTTATCTGCTTTCCATCTCGGTTTCCTCATCTGTAAAAGGGAAATATAATAGCAAGTACCTTCCAATATTGTTATAAGGGAAAAAATGAGATCATACTTTGAAAAATTATCCAAAAATTATAAAGTATACTATAAATGCTAGCTATTATTATTATCAAGGGCAGCTAGGAAGCATGGTAAGTAAAGTGCTGGGTCTGGAGTCAATCAGGTGTGAATTCATGGCTTCAGACACTTACTAGATGTGTGACTCAGGCAAGTCACTTAACCCTATTTGTCTTACTTCCTCATCAGTAAAATGGGGACATACTTGAAATAGAAATGACAAAGCATTCCAGCATCTTTGCCAAAAAGATTAAAACAACAATGACAATTATCATTATTGCTATTATTATTAGCCAAACAAATCAAGATCAGTCATCATATAGGAAAATACATCTTGATACTATACCTCTAGCCCATCACCTCTCAATCAAAAGCACATAGTCTCTACTTTTCAGAAAAGCTGACCTACTTTCTACTTGTACATCAGTGATGTCAAACTCAAAAAGAAACCAGAACCATTCATCTCTATATAAGAATCACTGCAGGCAGCATATAGATTTAATTTTAAACTATGATGTCATCTATATTCCATTGCATTTTATTTATTTTTGTTAAATATTTCTCATTTGTATTCTTATTAGGCTAGCACATATTTGGTAGTGTTGTGTATAGTGTCTTGGACGGCTCAGTTATCCGTGCCTTTCCATTCCTTGGCTCCATGCTTTTAAAGAGACCATTTCCCGTGCTTGGAACATTCTTCTCTTCTGCCCTTGGAACCCTTATCGACCTTCAGAGCTCATTATATGTGGCAATCCAGATTTTCCTGAGTGCTAGCATTCTGTACATAAGGCTCCCTATGTGTTCTATTTTATATCTATTTTGTTTAATTTTTCTTATTTATATGCTAACTGGGCCCAGCCTCACTCCCTCCCCATTACTTTGTAGTTCTTTTGTATATCTTGTGTGGTTACTTATCTGTATTGATGTCTTTGTATCCCCTCCAGTAAAATGACAGCACATTCCATTGGGTTGGGCACATCATTCAATGTTGCCAAAAAGATTATTTTATGGAGAACTCACACAGGGCAAGTGCTCACAATGTGATCAAAAAAAAAAAAAAAGTGATATAGGACTCAAAGTCCCTTTTAAGAACTTATTATATGACACGGGAGACACAGGCACAGGACCGCCCAGCATGGTGTGCCCTCATCAGAAAAAGTGCTGTGCTCTATGAGCAGAGCAGAAGTGAATTAGCTCAGAAGAAAAGTGAGATGTGTTAGATAATCCACCCCAAATGTTCACAGGGACTATTTGTGTCCGACTTGTGGCAGAGTTCTCAGAGGTCCTATTGATCTGGTCAGCCACAGTCCGACACACTGTAACTTGACTCTAACGTGGTGATGCCATTTTGATCTTCTTCAAGAATGAAGAACACCAACCAGCCAACCATTCTCTTTAACATGATTGGGACATGCTATTATTGTTCACCTTTGTTCCATTCTTCATGCCCCCATCTGAAGTTTTCTTAGCAAGGACACCGGAACAGGTTGCCATTTCTTTCTCTAGTATGTCCCCATTTGACTGATGAGGAAATGAGGCAAACAGGGTTAAGTTGACTTGCCCAAGGTTACACAGCAAGTAAGTATTTGAGGTCAAAATTGAGCTTAGAAAGAACTTCTTGACTTCAGACTCTGAACTTTATCCACTGGGCCACTTAGCTGTCTCTGGGATATAATAGTAGATATTATATAAATACTTGTCGCTTGATTGATTGAATGAGGTAAGGAGGAAGTGGATTCTAGACATATAGGACAAACTGAACAAAAGGAAAAAAACAAAAAAACAGGAAGTAAGTGAAATTCTGTTATTAGGAAATACCAAGGAAGCCAATTTGGTTAGAACATGGATATATAAAGGGTAATATTGGCAAATAAATCTGATAAACAAGGCTGGAGCAACATTAACATTGTAAAGGGCCTTTGAAGCTAAGCTGAAGACTTTATATTTGATTACAGAAGCTGTAGAGACCCACTGAAGATTCTTTTTTTCTTTTTTGTTTATGAATATATTAACTTTATTTTTAATAGTATTTTATTACATGTCAAGATAGTTTTGAGCATTCACTTTTACAAGATTTTGAGTTACAAATTTTTTTTCCTTCTGTTCCTCCCTTTCCTTCTCCTGACAATGGTAAACTTGTGAATTCTCATAAAACTTATTTCCATATTAGTCACAGTTCTGAAAGCAGAAAGAAATCAAAAGGAAAAAAAAAACATAAAAAATAATAAAGTGAAAAAGTATGGTTCAGTCTTCAGTCAATGCATCAGTTCTTTTTTCTTTTAGCTTTTTATTTTCAAAATATATGCATGGATAGTTTTCAATATAGATCAGTCTTCATATATTAACATATATTAACATAACATCATATATTAACTAACTTGTTTTTTCAAGAACAAATGCCAAAACAAACTATAAAAAATGAAGTTAAGATACGAGAAGATCAGAGAGAAGAGAGAGAGATATCACTGGAAAATATGTGGCTTTGAAGCAAATACAAAAACAAATGATGTGAGCTGGAGGAAGGGGAGTTTGTGCTGAATTAGTGAAGAGAATGAATTACAAGCTATGTGATGTCATTGCTGCTACTAGTGATAGAAACTAAAAGGACAGCATTTCTGAGTGCATGTTCTGCTGGGACAACCTTTGATCATTATGATAGGGCCATAAGATTGTAGGTATAAAGTTGGTAATGGATCTTAGAGATAATTTAATAAACCCTCTCATTTTACAGATGACCTTGAAGCCCAGACTTGTCCAAAGTCACAAGGCAAAAAGCCAGGATTTAAACTCAAGTCTGATGATTTCAAATCAAGCTCTCTTTCTGATGCCATCCCCCTTAGTTTAATCTTTCTCCTACCAGAATGAACATGTCCAAGTCCTTTAATCAAGTTGTCATCTGGATACAATAGGCAGGTCTATAATCCTGTTTGCCTCAGTTTCCTTATCTGTGAGCCAGACATGGAAATAGCAAACTGCTTTGGCATCTTTTGTCAAGAAAATTCCAAAATGGGGAGGAAGAGCATGAAGAGTCTGAAAAGACCTGGCTCCTGATATTCTAGAGTCTCCAAATTTTTTGAACACCAACATTGTCTCTTTAAGCCTCATTTAACTCTAATAAAATGTATACTTTGGCATAGTACAATAATAATAATAATAATAATAATAAAAGCATTGTCTGTCCTAAACTGTTGTGGTCAGACACAGGGACTCAGATGTGCTCTGACTGGGGCAGTCTTATTGTTCAGTTTTTTCAGACTCTTCATGCTTTCCCTTCCATTTTAGGGATTTTCTTGACAAAAATGCCAGAGCAGTTTACTATTTCCGTCTCCTTATTACCCTTTTACTCTTGGTTACCCTGATTACTTAATGTAGCCATTGCACCCTTCATCAGACAGTGATTAGCGGACTCTGTCAGACTTTACAATACACTCAAAACCATTGTAAAATCTCTTGTGACTTTATCAGAGAAATTAGGGAACTAGGGAGAAAATGGCGATTGAATTTTCATTTTTGTATTTAAAACCCAAAGGGGAAGCTGAGAATTTTCATGCCTGACTCTTAGTAAAATAACAAGTCTAATCTGAAAGCTCATGAGGATTTAAAAACAAAAGCAGAAATGGGTTTCAGAGAAAGCAAGGAAATGAGCTGAATAGCATGCATGAAGCAGAGACCCAAATTAATGAGTTAAGCAAAAGGGAATACCTATTGTCCAGTGCATTAATTGAGTTAAAGATCTGGTTTCTTGATTCTTATGCATCTTCTTAAGTTCTACTTAGATATCACCTCCTTCATAGGCCTTTTGGGATCTATCCCCTTAATAATGAACTTTGCCCTTAAATCTCAGATAGCACTTTACATTGCACCTCTTTAACGTGATATTTTAATCGTGATATTTTCCTTTTATCACCTATATATTTTTCATTTCCCCATATTATACTCTTAATTCCATGAAGGCAGAAAGTATCTTATCCAAATCTTGTATCTCCTCTTAGGGTTATTAGCATTGTGGTCTGCTCAAAATAAGCTCAGGATACAAGCTAGATGAAGGAGTTTATGAGTAGAGAAGGATTAGTTGGAAGCTTAGTGTCCAGGCTTTTCTTTCTCAGTCTGAGAGCCTCTTTGAACTTCAGTTTTGTTTTTTTATAAAATGAACCAAGATAATTTCTGAGTTTCCAGCTCTAACATTTTGTGATTGATTATTATCTATTTTTATTTTCCCTTCTCTTTTTCCACTGAATATGGATTTATCCTGCAGCTTATAAATACAAATATGTTAATATGTGGAACTACTTGATAGTAGCCAGGAAGATAATTATAACTTTTCATTAACATACTGCTTCAAGATTTTCTCTAGCATGCAAAAGTCTGATAGGAGGGTCCCAGTAGGACAGGGTACAATCTGGTTCTTGAAACTAAAAATTTAAGAATGTCTATGAATGATTCTTGTGGTCTACTAGTTGTGTGAATTGGAACTTAATTAAATTTCTGAGAATTAGTTCAGTCATCTAAAAATAAGGATTACAATAATGTACTACCAATCTTACATTATCAGAATCAAGCAAGATTAAAACATGGAAAATGTTTTATACACTTTAAAGTTTAAAGAGTAATCTGTAAACATTACTTATTGATATCATCAGACTTTTGGTAGTACAGCATATATAATGCTGGGCTTGAAATCAGGAAAATTTATCTTCCTGAGTTCAAATCTAGTCCCAGACCCTAGCTTTGTAACCCTGAACAAGTTATTTAACCCTGTTTAACCCAGTTTCCTTAACTATAAAATGAGCTGCAGAAAGAAATGGCAAATCACTCCAGTATCTTTGCCAAGAAAACTGCAAATGGAGGTCATAAAGAGTTGGACATGACTGAAAAGGACTGAATAACAAATTGACATAATTGTCATCATCATCATCATCATCATCATCATCATCATCAGTCAGGGTTAGGAAGAGTTAGTGTGATATGCTAGCCAGATACACTGACAATCAACAGATGTATATATTTATGAATGGCCTTCATTGTGAAAGGAGTTTATATACTTTTCAAACATTTGTGGCACCTTTAGAAAATTAAATTGTGTTGGGACAAAAACTTTACCAAAAATTCAGAAAGTCAGAAATATTTAATATACTATAATGTTCTGATCAGAGGACAATAAAACTATGTTCAATGAAGGACCTTTGAAGAAGTAGTTATAAATTCATTGGAGACTAAATAACTTAAGCCCCTAAAATAAAAAGAACAAATAGTAAAAAATTCTATTAGAGAAAATGACAATAGTAAGACAATAAACTTATGTGATTCAGCTAAAGCAGTCTTTATGAAGAAATGCATATATATCTAAAATGGTTTCATTGACAAAAGAGAGAAAGAATCAATAATTGGGCATAAAACTAAAAAAAAAACTCTCCAAATTATGTGTTCCCCTGCAATAGCAACAATACTAGTAGAAGTGTTTATATTCATTGTTATTATGTTTTTATAACAACAATATATAACATTTTATAGGGTTTTAAGATTTGGACAAAGTATTTTTTTATTAATTTTATAATTATAACATTTTTTTGACAGTACATGTGCAGAGGTAATTTTTTTTTACAACATTATCCCTTGTACTCCCTTCTGTTCCGAATTTTTCCCCTCCTTCCCTCCACTCCCTCCCCTAGATGGCAGGCATTCCCATACATATTAAATATCTTATAGTATATCCTAGGTACAATATATATGTGCAGAACCTAATTTTTTGTTGTTGTTGTTGTTGTTGTTGTTGCAAAGGAAGGATTGTATTCAGAAGGTAAAAATAATCTGGGAAGAAAAACAAAAAAAAAATGCTCAGAGTTTACACTCATTTCCCAGTGTTCCTTTTCTGGGTGTAGCTGATTCTTGGACAAAGTATTTTTCATACATTATCTCATTTGAGCCTAACAACAATTCGCAAGATATATACTACCAACTTAATTATCCATATTTTGATGATTAGTTGCTAATTATAAAATCATGAAATGGGACAGACATGCTTGGTTCCTTGGATACTCACCAGGAAAGATTGTAATAACAGATGGGAATTGAGATTGCAATCACACTTTAATAAGGTACAAAATGTGTGGGAGAAACAGGTATGAAAAGTACAGAGACAAGACATAGAAAAAAGTTACAGAGGCAAATGATATTGGGACAGGAGATGGTGTGGTGATGGAAGGCAGACAGGATAAAAAAGGAGGAAGAAAATGGGAAGGGAATGAATCAATAGCATAATGGTGGTCATAGAACTGAAGCAGCATGGACCCTTGGTAGATGGAAAAATGCTCAGAAGAAAAGAGTTTGAGATCTCATTTTATGGATTTTTCAGGAGTAACACACTAATGCTTATCTGTGTGAGCTTGAATCTTCATTAACATATTCAAATCGTCTCATTGGTAAGACTAAAGTTAACAGCCATGTCATCTCTGAGTTGTCAGCACCATTTGATGTTCTACTGGTCTTATTTTAGGTATCTGGAACTTATGTGAGATTTTCATATCAAGGAACCAAAGTCCCTGACAGCAGAACTTAGATGGTTTCCCCTGATTCAGAACATGTTATCAGGATGTGGTTTTTAGTTAATATATGATATAATTTGTAAATTATGCTCCTTTGATCTTTGGGATGGTTTGTCCATGACTTAGAGATTCCTCTTAGCAATCTTACTCCCTAATATTGCTCCTTTTATACTGGCTATTTATAAATTTACTTATTATGCCAATTAAAGGTGGCATAAGGTAGTCAAGGGAACCAAATCAAGATATAATTTTACCACAAGACAATGAGGAAACTGAGATTCAGAGATTGATCTGCAATCATATCACCAGTAAAAACCAGAGGTGGGATCTCAACTCATGTCTAAGTTCAGTGTTTTCTCACTATCTTATCTTGTCTCTCCTAACATTTGTGTGTAGGAAGGAGTGTTAGTCATCTTATGTAAAACCTCACCCAATTCTGACTTTTGGGAAGTAGGGAGGCTTTTTTTGGAGGGGGTAGGTTCATTTTATAAATGATTAAACCAAAGTTTAAAGAAATTAAGTGACTTGTCCAGAATCATACAGCTAATGTCACAGAAAGAATTTGAAACCAGAACTTCCTGACTCCAAATCCAGCATACTATATCCACTATGCCATGTAGCTTTTTAAGGAAGTTTCATAGATATAATAAGTTAATTAGGGGATGATGAATGGCCAGGTGAAATGCCTCTCCTTAGAGTTATTACTACTATTACTTTCAGTATACAGTATACAGTAAGCCCCAAGTACATGGGATTTCTAAGGCACAATGTAGCACAGTAGAATGAGTTCTCAATTTGAACTCACATAACTTGGTTTGACTAACTTTCTGTGGGAGCTTGTATCTCAGTTTTCTCATATGTACAATTATGGGAAAGGCACTTAAGATCCCTTTCAGTTTAAAATTGATGATGCTATGATCTTATAATGACCTTACCTTTGCTTCTTGTTTTGTCCTAGACTCAGAGCAAGATGACTTTAAAGTCTTTGCTGAAGACTATTTTGAGTATGCCTTCTCACTACCGCTATCTCTGTGTCAGCCATCTCATTGGATGGACAGCTTTCCTTTCCAATATGCTCTTCTTCACGGATTTCATGGGACAGGTAACACTGACATCCACTCACATAGACCAATCAATCAGCAAGTAATTGCTGAATTCTGACTGCTATATTTTATTGTGGATATAAAACAAGAACAAGGCATAAGTCTTCAAACAAATCAGGAACACTCTATGGTACAGTAAACATTAAATTCAGTTTGAGATTAGATGTAAAGTTCAAATAAACCTAAGTGCATCAAAGAATGAGCTTGAATTAATGAAAGGATAAATGAATGAAAAGCATGTATTAAGTATTTGCAAAGTTCCATATACCGTATGAAGTGTTGAGTACACTAAAACAAACTAGTAGAACAGTCCATGCCCTCAAGGAGCTTAAATTCTAATGGGGTAAAGACAATATATATTGGTGGCCAAGGAGCAATATTTTGAACAGGAATATCACCCCAAATACAATTAGGAAACAGTTGTTCACCAGGGATGTTTGCCAGCATCAGAAAGGTCTAGTGCCAAAGAAGAATTTCCTATGAATGGTGAGATCTTCCAGGTGCTATTATTTTTAGATGACAATGTTGATTGTATCCATTTCTGGAACATTACAGAGCCTCCTAAAGAGCTTTTGTAATCACTCAAATTTGGCCTAACTATGTACACAGAAAAGGCCAATATAAAAGAAGAATACCTACCATCTAAGCTATGATTTGAAGTTGAATTGATAACTTACAGAATTCAATCATATCTTAGATGGACACTGCAAAGTGACAATGATCTGAGCTTAGAATTCAACAGGCAGGTTGAATTGCCTTTGAGAAAATGTAAAATTAGTGACTCCAAGCTTATCTTTAAGACAAAAATTCATCTTTTTTTTAACATAAATATTTTTCTGGTGATGCTGTATGACCAGAATCATGGCCATTCTATAATGAGTCATGGAAGACTACATTCCACAAACAATTGAAGCTAATGGTTAGCCAAAGAGCAATGGAGAGAAGGCTGTAACATATTACAAATAAAGAATTAAACAGGAGTAGTGCCAATAATGCTATTAAAGAAAGTTAAGGAAATTCTATTAAAGAAATTAAGGCATACCCAGTGGAAAGTCTGTGTGCTCCATTGGCATCTTTGAGAAATCAACACAGTCTAAGGAAGGTCTCCAGGAGAGGGTGTATTTCCTGTGATGAAATTATAGAAGGACATGGACAAAAGGTATACAAGACCAGATGACCATGAAGGAGTTACATTCTTTACCAATGGTTGGAATGCCCACACTGATGAAATCACAAAAATATCAGACACTGGAGAAGCAAGAAACAGGAGGACTACTTGGTTACCAAAACAGAAAATATGAAACAGAGAACAAAGGGATAGAATTCCAAGAGGCACTTCTAGGACCCAGAAGTGAACCTTAGAAAAGAGGTACTCATAAGACCCATGGGACAAGCTGAGACCAGGCTAGTATTCAAGAGTACCACATATTTGTCTGACAAGACCTGAGTTTGAACAAAATATATATGCACAATGTGTTACATTCAGCAAAATGAGCATACTTTTGTCCTCTTAAACGTTAGAGCATGATACTAACTCTGCCCTCCTTTCTCCAAATGAACCTCACTGTGGACAGTACTTAGCCACTGCCACCATTTCCTGCATGAGTTACAGTCATGCTTGAGAAATGATGGTAGACATATATTCAGTCTAATTAATATTGGGGCTGATTCTATCAATAGGCAAAGTTTTACTTCTTGTTCCTATTAGTGCCTTATTCTAAACAACAGGGCTATTGATTATTATCTGTGGAATGCAGCTTCAATAGAAGGTATGCTTCTTGAGGGATACAGCTATCTTCCTTTCATTTTAACACTCCTGGCTGCTAGATTATTGATACTTAAACTTGCCAAAGGCAACTTTGTGTGTCTGCTAAAGAGTATTTTTGCTTGCCTGAAATAGAATGAGCAATTAATGTTTGTTGATTGATTATAAGACCTGGAAGTGACATTTTTTGTTGTTCAGTCTTTAAGGTATGTCTGACTTCATAAACCCATGGAGCATATAGCGTGCCAGACCTTCCATTACCCTCCCTCTCCTCCATTATCTCCTGAAGTCTGTCCAAACTCAAGTTTATTGTTCCATGAGACTATCTATCCATCTCATCCTCTTTCATTCCTTTTTCCATTTGCCTTCAGTCTTTTCCAACATCAGGAGCTTTTCCCATTAAGTCTTGTCTTCTCATCATGTGACCAAAGTAATTAAGCTTTAGTTTCAGTATAAAACCTTCCAACCTTAAAGATCATCTAATCTACTCCCCTCATTTTATACATAAGACAACAGACCTAAAAATATGAAACAAAAAAATAAAAAAGAATATGAAGTGATTGGCCCAAAATCACACCTTGGGCAAGATTACACAAAATAAGTGCCAGAGCTAGTTTTCAAATGCAATTCTTCAGACCCCAAGTTATACCCTCACTTCCTTAAGAGTGTATCCTTCTAGAATTACTTGTTTCAGATACATTTTAAATGTAATATAATAAAGACAATTTCTACCAATAGGAAGAAAAGTTCCTTTCATCACATACCTGTCTGACTGCAAAGGAAGGTATATATTGGAGAATGATGGGATAGAAGGATGAACATAACATGGGTGGACAGATTATTATAGATCTTCCTTGAAAGGTAGAAAAAGGCATTTGAATTTGCTAGAGTAGCCCTTAGGGAGCTACTGATAGTCTCCCAAGAGGGTGATGGAGCTAATATTTCAAGAAGATTAATCTGGAAGCAGAATAGATTAGGTAGGGGCTATCATAAAAGCAAGAAGGGCAGTGAAGACTCCAAAAATAGCTTCTTTTCCCAAATGGCTCATAGGCTTTATTTCACGTGGTACAACGTTGCTCTTTGGGTAGTAAACAAAAACATTCGAGTAAGATTTTCCAGTGTTCTTGGCTATGTGATATTCTGGTATCATAGAAATAGACCAATAAATATGCTTTACTCAGCAGTTCAATTCACTCTCTTTTTCAGATTGTGTACCATGGGGATCCTTATGCTCCGCACAATTCTACCAGTTTTCGCACCTATGAAAGAGGAGTGGAAGTTGGATGCTGGGGCTTATGCATCAATTCAGTGTTTTCCTCAGTGTATTCTTGTAAGATAATCCTTCTCTTCCTCCACCCTTCCCCACCCCTTAATGACAAAGACAGATACAGCCTGGTTAAGAAGTATTTTTGCCTGCTGCTTTTATCACTCTGAAAATTGATATGAGATCTTTAAGTCATCTATGTAAGGGGGAGGGGAACCAATTTCAGAGCTATATAAGTAAAATATTTTTCCCCTTATATCCTATAAAAATTTTAATTTTTTTGAGAAAAAAAAATTAATTTTTTTATTTTAATATTACTTTTATTTCCTGATGTATCCTTCTGTGCTCCTTTTTCTAGAAAGTCATCCATTTCAGGGCTGGGAACTGAGATTTCATCAATATAGGAATATTGCCTCCTGTGTAAGACAACTTCCTTTCCCAATGCAAATCAGCTTCTTCTCTGCAATTTTTAGTCTTCATGAGTTATTTGGTGCAATAAGTCAAATCCAGAGTCACACATCCAGTATATGTTGGTGGTTGGACTTGAACACAGGTTTCTCTGAGTCTAAAGATGTTATAACTCATAAAGAAGAATTTTAAAACTCAGCAAGACAAAGCAATATATAAACTGAGTCTAATAGTAAATACAATATTTCATATCTATGGTCTCCTCCACCTCTGTTCCATCCATTTGCAAAGAAAACATGGATCAGTTTCTATTTTTGTATTAATTACTGGATCTCAAAAATAAGGCCATAATCTTCTGATTAATGAGGAATCTGTCCTTTTGACCAAAGTTATCACAGTCAGTGTTAATCTGGTAAAAGAGATTCCACTTATAAGATAGGAACATGTGCTCCTCTGTTAGGCATATTCCTATTAGACTATAGATTAATGATTCTATGTGAATTTGGATGGAGATCATTAGTAAATTTTGCTTCCTGGTCCTAGATTGTTCACTATTTTAAGCAATGAATTAAATGAAGCCATAACATGCATAACATACATAACACATTTATAGATGACACAGATCTGGAAAGCTTACTGATATCATAGACCCAAGAAAGATCATAGTGGCTGTTAAAGAACACAGGACTGTAGTGTTGGAAGCACAAGCTTTATTCTGGGCTTGATTGTGCATTCATTAGCTGTATGTCCATGGAGAGTCCCTGGAGAATCAAAATGCCAAAACTGGAATAAGCTTCATAGACTAAAAAGAATGGTCTCTATAATAGATCGTAGAAGTGGGACATTCAGACATTGTTTGCAGATCTAAGGCCCACTTTTGGACCTTTCTCATTATTAGAAAATTTTCCCTTACATCAAACCTAATTTTCCCCACTGTAATGTTTACCGGCTACTCCTAATTCTTCCTTCTGAAGGCAAATAGAACAAGTCTAATCTCTTTTTCAAGGAGACAACTATCTTTTCCCCTTCCCTGCAACTTCCCAAGTCTTTTCTTCTCCATGCAAAACATCCCAAGTTGGTCCTTTTATGATATAAGCTCATTCTATAATTCTATTAGCTACCTTCTAAATGTTTTCATTTGTTTTTTTGTTTCATTTTTATTGATTTGAAATGTTTAAACTGAACATTTTTTTTTTACCATAAAGAATGTGAATTCACAAGATTTCCAGAAATGGAAGAGGGCAGGGATGCATATTTAAAATTCTTGGGAAAACAGACTATAAGCATTCTCATGTATTTGGAAGTCCTTTTCTGTTTCAAGTATGGGTTGAACTAGCCGACTTAAAATGACTCTGAAATTTTGTGATTCTGAATCAATGAAATATTTGAAGGGCTCTCAAATACATGGAATAGGAATTAGACTTATTCTGCTTGACTCCAGAAGTCAGAACTAAAGAAAATAGCTAAGTTTCAAATAAGCAAATTTAAGTTTATTATATAAAAAGAATCTTCCTACTGATTAGAACCAACCAAAACTGGAATGGGCTGCTTCTTGTGACAGTAAGTCAAAAGTTCTCTCTCATAGTAGGTCATAGGTTCCTGGATTTGGAAGTGGAGGTAATGAAGTTTAATGCTCTCGTTTTCCAGATGAGAAATCTGAGGCCCAGACAGATTAAGTGATTTTCCCAGACTCCTAATAAGTGTCTGAGTTAAGATTCCAATGTATGTTTTCGAAATTTCAGGTCTAATCCATCATGCATTATACCTCACTCTGACTCTTAAAAAGGAATTAGGATGACCACTTGTCTGGAATGCTGTAGAGAAGTCTCCTATTCTGTCAAGCGTTGAACTAGATGACCTCTCCAATAAACTTCCACTTCCATGATTTGGACACCTTGACTACTATCCAAAGACCACGATTATTTTAGTATCTACATTTATATATGATGATTGTCACATTTATTTTAAATTCTTTTAGGAGAAATAAAGCTTTGCTAATCTAATTCTAGTTACTATGTAAAATAATGTTATTTTATATTTGAATAGCTCTTTAAGTTCAACAAAGTACTTTCCTAAAAATCCCCTTTTGAAGTACGTAGTGAATCCTTCTTCCTCCTTTATATGGGGTGAAATAAGCCCTGAGAGATGATATGGCTTGTCCAAGACCACACAGCAAAGAAGGGCCATAACTGGGATTTAAATGTGAATTACCTGGTTCTAAGTCCAGTGCTTTTTCTCTTCCACTTAATCTGAGGATATCATGGGCTCATCAATTTAATTCCAACTCAGATCTATCTCATTGCAATGCTCAATATGGTTACTATTTTGATCATCTTTCATGGCTATTATATTTGATGACTTGCCACTTGGGCATTATCATGAGTCAGAGTGTTTCTTTTGTTTCTTTTTAAAATATTATTTTGCTTTTCAATCATATGTGAAGACAATTTTTAGCACTCTTTTTTTTTTTTTTTTTGGTGAGGCGATTGAGATTAAGTGCTTTGTCACCCAGATAATGTGTCAAGTGTCTGAGGTTAGATTTGAACTCAGATCCTTCTGACTCTAGAGCCAAGAGATCGATCCACTACATCACCTAGATGCCCTTAGCATTCATTATTTACATAATTTTGAGTTCCAAGTTTTTATCCCTTCCTCCCCTTCCTCTTCTTAGAGAGTTTTTCATTTTTGAGATTTTTATATACCCCTTTTAAACCTCATCAACCCAAAAAATACAGCTTCCTCCTAGAGCCACTAAGGCAGGAAAAGAGTATGTAATTAAAAGAGAGTCTTATGGCACATCAGTGACCAAGTGAGAATCAGAATTAAGAATTAAATATTCCTCTGACAAATGCTGAGTAGTTTTGTCTAAGCTGTCATTACAGCTGTAGTTTTTAACAGAATATCTTTATATCTCCAAAATTCACTTTGCTTTCATTGGTGTTCTCTTTTCCTGGTCTCTTTGCCTAAATAAATACATTTCATTGGTCAAAAAGAAACCCCCAGATCCTAGAAGTTTGTCATTAAATAATGATGTGCATATATCTAATCTGACAAGAATTAGCAGTAGTAGCAACAGCAACAAAAACTTGATTAGCTTCATTTTGTTTTTCTGACCCGGGGTAAAAGCTTTATACATGCTATATGAAATTAATGGAAGAAACACATTGCCAGTTTGTCATTTCCTAAGCCCTGGCTTCCATCAAAATGATCTGAAGCACTGTGACTCCAATTGAAGGTAAAACTAAGCATCTGATCTCCTAGGAGAAGAAGAGCTAAGTGGTTAGCTGGAGAGATGTAGAAAATTCCATTCTAGAACAGAAGGAGAACTGTTGAAGTTTCTTCATTATTCATTATGTGTGTGTGTGTGTTTTGTGTGTGTGAGAGAGACAGACAGACAGACATAGAGAGAAAGAGAGAGAAACAGAAAAAAGCATAAAAGATGTGTAAGAGACAGAGAAAGAAAGAGACAAATCAGGAAGAAGAAAACAGAAAGGAGATACAAAGAGAGAGAAGGGAGAGGCAGAATAAGAAGGAATAAAAGAGCCCAAGTTAGAGAAAGAATGAAAGAAAGAGACACAGAGAGAGAGAGAGAGACAAAGACAGAAGGAAAATGAGAGAGAGAGACAAAGACAGAAGGAAAATGAGAGAGACAGAAACAGAGAGAAGAGGGAGGATATAGAGACAGATAAAGAGAGAGGGGAGGGGGTCTTTGAAGTGAAAGGAGAAATGAATTAGGAAGGCTAAACGTAAAGACTTGAACCAAGGAAAAATCAGTATCTTCAGGATGGAAAGACAAAGACTGTCAAAATACATCTCTGCATGACACTCTCTTGAGTTCAAAAGTAATGACTTTATGACCAATTTTTTAAAAAATAAAGTAGTATTTTTATTAGAGGGGCAGCAGAGTACAGTAGGTAGAAGCCTAGACCTCAAGTCTGAAAACATAGTTTGGGATCCAAGTTTGTGACTTAGTCACAATTGGGCAATTAACTTTCTCCTCTAAATTTCTACTTACATTGATAGAGATAATAAGGATATGTGATGTACATTTCTCCTTTTTTGTTGTTTTTTAAATTTTTTAAAAAGACGATCAGGGTTGCCCAGGGTCACATAGCTTTGCCAAGTGTCTCAGGCTAGACATACTCTACATTTCTTACAGGATTTTTGTGAGGATATTGCTTTGTAAACTTAAAAACTTAGAAATGTAAGCCTTTGTGGAGATGCAGTCTTCAGTGGTGGATAGAAAGCTGTCTCTGAATTTCAATTTCTTTAACTAATTAGTTAGCATTTATACAATGACTTTAGATTCCTGAGTACAAATCTTATCTCATTTGATCCACAAAACAACTCTGGGAGGTAGGTGTTAGTATTATTCTCATTTTATAAATGAGGAAGCTGAGACTGACAGAAGTTAATTGACCTGCTCACAGGTTGTTAAAGTTAATTGACCGCTAACACAGTATGTGACTAATGAAAGATTTGAATTCAGGTTTGCCTGATTCCAAAGTCCAGATCTCCATCTTCTATCCCACAGATAATTCAGGGCCTGTCTCCTCTATTCCAACCTTCCTTTTCCCTAAGGGAAAAGGAGAGTTTTGTGAATCAAATTATCTAATTCAAATTCACATTCAAGTGCAAGTTCAACAAACATGTAATAAGAACTTATCATTACAAAGTACCACGCCAGATCATAACTGAAATATAAAATTTGTATAATTCTCATTCTCATGGGGTTTATATTCTAGTCTAAGGATATTACAAATACTCATATAATATAATGTAGAATTTTTGTTGTTTTACTGTTTCAGTCATGTCCAACTCTTTTGTGACCCTATTTCATGGCAAAGATATTGGAGTACTTTGTCATTCCTTTCTCTCACTAATTTTGCAGATGAGAAAACTGAAACAAATTTAAGTGGCCTGGCCAGAGTCACTACTAGTAAATATCTGAGGTCACATTTGAGCTCAGGTCTTCTTGACTCCAGCCTGGTGCTTTAACCAATGAACCACATAGATGCCATAAAATAGGAAATAATAATTTGCAATTTCATAAGGGAATTTTTACAAGTTTGTGTGTGTGTGTGTGTGTGTGTGTTTAATTGGGAGGCCAAAAGGGAAAAGGCTAGCAATAGTGATAAAGAAAAAAAAATCATTCAAACATTTTAAAAATAGAAAAGAAGAAGAAGTTCAGGAGGAAGCACAGATAATCAGGATAATTTTGAAAATAACAATAAAACAATAAGATCTATAAAAGTTGAAGACAACATAAAAAAGATAAAAATGAAAAAAGAAAGTAATATGAGGAATTATGTACTTTTTCAAAAAAGCAATAAAATTCAATATTAAAAAAACTTAAAATTAAAAAAAAAAAGCATTAAGAACACAGAGAGGTCCTAGCAAAGTTCTATGTGAAGTCCAAGAGGAACCCTTACCCATTGTTCATCCCAATTAAATAATTGTCAAATCTTCCCTTCATTTTGCACTGAGCACAATCTATGAAAATTTGATGAATTGTCCCAATCCTTGAAGCTGGTGCAGTCTTCCACACCTCATCTACAAGATAGAGTTACTACTGAAAACACTGGTCCAATTCCACCAAGAATATGAGGTTCAAGCTTTTGCTCCAATTCCCCTAGTCTCCCCCCCTTCCAGGTCTCAGTGTCCCTGTCTTCCTGTTTGCTTTTAAGCGACTTGAAAACTTATATCTAGTCCTTCCTTTGAAAGACAGATACAGAAAAGTGATTTTCAAAGCTGCATATTTCAAGCCAAGATAAATAAACTTTGATTCCTGACTACTTATCCTCCTAACATGAATCTGCAAAGCAAAAGACTACTTAAAAACATTTCCTTTTTGAAGGCCAGGCTACCTATAATTTTTTTCCTTCTTTCTTCTTTCCACAGATTTTCAGAAAGTTCTGTTATCCTACGTGGGATTGAAAGGTCTTTATATTATGGGGTATCTGCTCTTTGGCCTAGGGACTGGATTTATTGGACTTTTTCCCAATGTCTATTCCACTCTAGTTCTGTGTGGCCTCTTTGGAGTGATGTCGAGCACTCTGTATACTGTGCCCTTCCACCTTATTGCTGAATACCATCGGGAGGAGGAGGTGAGTCTCTGAATCTTAGCTCCCAGAAGATGGTTTTGAGAGGTCCTAGGAAAAGAAGCTGTTTTATAAGCCTTGGAAGGTGGGGCTACTTGAAAAGGTCAGAGGAGTAGCAGAAATCCTACCAGGCTAGTTTCAAACCATAGTGGCTCAAGTTCCCCACCCAGACATCCAGCCATACTAAGAACCATCATAACCCCTTAAAATACCTTGTTCACATGAGCAGCAGTCCCTATTTGCATAGCACTTTCTAGTTTGCAAAAAACATTACATATTAATGCAATCATGTTTGCACTTCAAAATAACCCTGTAAGTTAGATGCTACCTGCATTCTTTCCATCTGAAAGATGAATAAACAGAGACTCAGAGATCATGAAATCACAGAAGTCATAAGAGATGGCTGGCTTCTACCTAAAAAAGAATTTTCACTACAAATTTTCAAGAAATAGTCAGCCAGGATTTTCCTAAAGTCTTTCAATAAAAAAGGAATCTTTATGACTTTGGAAGTTTGGATAGTGCTAAGAAGTTTTCATTACATTAAGCCTTACTTTGATTTGAAACTTCCAGGTACTGCTTATAATTTGGGGACCAAACATAATTCCCCTCCCATGTGAAATATTTGAATACTTGAAAACAATTTGCATGTCCTTCTGAGTCTGTTTTCTGAACTGATAATCATAGGTAATTGGTTCTAGAATTTCAATGGCGAGGCAGTATGACTTTGCATTGCATTATGATCTCAGCCATCTCTGGGAATGTCTATGAGAGGGATGATTAAATTGTGACCATCACAGATTGTGCAACTAGGTGTCATTGTCAGGACCACTAATTAGTGGGAAAAACAAATGGCTTGGAGCAGTTAGAAGAATGAGGAAACAACTTTTTTATATGACAATGAAAACTGCATTTTACTTCTCAGCTGCTAACCATTGGCTCTCTGGCTTTGGACCAGCTTTGTCAGTAGATCTTCTTGTAAAACTTCTAATTGTGATTGCTGTCAGAACAGCTCCACACAAATTTGTCTCACTTAATAGTGTAACCCAGTGTTTTAGTCTTTTGCTTCTTATCTCTCCAGGCATATAGGATGGAGAAGGAAGCTGGATGAGGAGATCATGTTCACCTACCCTATTTATTCACTGATTAGTTCAGCCTGCCTGTCCATCTTCAATATACTCATGTGGAATAGCTGCCATAAACTTGGCCTTCCAAATAGAAACAGTTGCATTTAAAACTGTAGGCAAATCACTTAATCTCAGCGTCCCACCTCCATTCAGTGTTTAAGACCATAAGTTGCAGAATAGTTGTCAGTCTGCATTGGTGGGGTGAGTTTCCTTAGTTAGCAGGGTAATTCTTAGATGAAATCAAAATTTTAGAAAAGAAAAGTCCAAATTTACATATAGATAATTAGAGAGATAGATCATTTATTTTAAGATCTTACTGTGTAGACACTGTACTAAATAAGTAAGATACAAATACAAATAAGCAAAACAGTCCCTACCCATAAGGGGCTTATATGCTAATGAGGGAAGGCAGTACAAAGCAGGAGGGCAAACAGGTGGTTCAGTGGACCATTGGGTCTGGAGCCAGAAGAATCTGGATTCAAATCCAGCCTTAGATACTTACTAGCTACGTGACTCTGGGCAAGTCACTTAACTCTGCCTCAGTTTCCTCATCTATAAAATGAGTTGGAGAAGGAAATTCAAAGTATTTGATGTCTTTGCAAGAAAACCTCACAGATGAGTTAGACACAACTGAACAATAACCAACACAAAGGGGAAGTATAACATGGTATGTTAATAGCCAGGAAGTAGAATGGAGACCTGGCTCCAGGCAAGGCAAGGCAAAAGCCTTACCAGTTAGAGACCTCAGTGCCAAGGGAGCAGGATCAAAGATTCTTATTAGCAGAGAATGAGGATGAGGAATGTCAGCCTTCTGGACATGTGCAAATCCACTTTCTTTCCTCCTCCACCATGGTTCACTTCTACCTCCACTTTCTTGTCCAAGGTCAACATTTGGTGAAATTCAAAGAAGAAATCCAGACATCATGTCTGTGACCTATCCAAGGATCTTGGCACTTTTTTTTAGGAACAGTGCCACCTTGGAAAGTCATCCCATCATTATAGTCCAGTTGTCAGACATCAATAAATTAAAATACTCAAGCCTGCTTGAAATTCAAGTGTAAGAAAGATTTATTGGATCCAAAGAATGTGAATGAACAAGAGAGGAAAGGATCTGATCTGATTCACTGCCCTCTTTTCTGTGATCAGAATTCAATCATGTTTTAAAGTCTGCTGCTCACCTCATTAAAGGGATTGTCTCTTCTACTTGATTTGCCTGATTTTGACACTAACAAAATGAACTAAACTTCTCATACTAAGTGCACCCTAGGGCAGGATAATGAGGTAGCTGCATCCAGCTGGTCACCTCTGGTGAAATCCTCCAGCACAATACTCTCCACCACAAATCCATAATGTCAAGTATTATATTCCAAAAATAGAGAGTAACTTCTGTAGAACTAATCATTCAGAACTTAGAGGTATCATCTTACTCGGCAAAAGGTAAACTATTGAAGGCCAAATTCCTAAAGGAAAATTTTCTCCCATCCAAATGTTAATATCACTTCATCTATATTTTTGTTTAAAATTGTAACTACAGGAATCACGAAAGCTACCTTTGCCTTCCAGTATTTTCAAAATGTTTTCAGAGACAGTTTAAAGAACAAAGTATCATTTCCCCCATTTGTGAAGTAGAAATACACAGATTATTCTTCTCATCTTCCCCTCTTCCCAAACATTCTCTTCCTTCTTAACAAGTTGAGGTTATTGTCAGGGGTTCATGACTGCTCTGAGAGCTGGATCACATAGATTCTATTTATAGAAAGTAAGAGTCTTTAACTACTCCCTTTACTTAGTCAATTGCTCAGCTTTTACTAAACCATCATGAAAAAAAGGTATATTGTAACTAGATGCAATAATTATGTGAGTTCATCTTTATTTGGAAATAATTTATTTATTATTGCATAAATATTTGATATATTTTCTCCTATTTTTAATAGAAATGGAGAAATAATTTCAGTATGAATGCTCAATTTAATATTAATAATGATTGAATTTGGAACTCAACATTTTAAAATGAATACTAAAAATTGTTTTTACATGTACTTGAGGAAAAATAAGGTATTATTAAAGTAAAAAATTAATAATGATCATTCTATATCTTCCACTAAAGACTAAAATTCAGAAATCTCCAAATAGTTTGAAGACATTGAAATTCATAACACATAACTCATGAATAACAACTGAAAGAAACCTGAATGTAAGGATGCTCACTTCTTCCTATGGTATTTTTATAGACAAAGTCAAAACATGGAGGAACTGCAAATGTCATTCTTAAATAAGAAATAAATCAGCCAAGCCTGGGTAAAGACCTCCTCACCAGTGACTCTTCTTAATCTAACCTCCTGGGCCAATTCTTCTGTTGTTTAATCAGCTACAGAGAAAGAAAGAGACAAACAAGGATCTTGACTCAAGGTGCCTGTACCCCAGGAAAAAACATCAAAAGAAGACTCCTGGCATCCGGATTTAGAATGACAGGTTCTACAGAAATATGGATTCCTATAAATAAACAGAAAACAAAGGGGTTTTAATACTACCAATACAGAGGTGAAGAGTTTGAATAGCTTCTTAAGTAAAAGAAGTACCTTTTTTTTTAAAGGATATATTATAGCTCTTCAACAATAATTTGTTTCTGGAGAATAGAGACAAGTAAGGGCATCAAGGTGATGCAGTAAATAGAGTGCCAGGTCTGGGGTTAGGAGGACTCATCTTGCAGTTCAAATCCAACCTCAAACACATTATCTGTTTGACTATGAGCAAGTCACTTAACCCTGATTGCCTCAGTTTCCTCATCTATAAAGTCAGTGACAAACCACTCCAGTAATTACCAAGAGAACCTCAAATGGGATTATGTCTGAAATAATTGAACAAGAACCTAGTGATTAAGTTAAATCTAATCACAAGCCCTAAGTCTGTTTTAATTGCCTTTTAGAGGCTATGAGGGGAAAAATGAGTTGTGAACTAATTTAGAATTATTGTCACTGTGTGTTCATTCCTATCTCCCTAGCTCCCAGACAAAAGAAGTGATTTGTTGGATGTCACCCAGATGCAGATTGCAGAGTCCAGATTCAAATTCAGAGGCCCTGCCCTCAAAGCCAGCATATCATTTTACTCTAAAGTTCTGAGCTTTAACACTCAGAAAAAGAGACCACTAAATAAATTGTTTTTGTTATTATTTCCTTTACTCCCATCAAAATATTTTGATATTTATTTGGAAAATTAACCACTACATATGTAATGGCACTTAATTGTATAAGAAAAAGAATTATTCATTGTGTGACTTTTTTCTGGGAGTCGGGGGTCCAAATAGATAGTCTATAAAATCTCTTCCAACTCTAGATCTGTGATTTTATGTTCTTTGAATCTCTAGTTTTAAAACCAGACACAATGTGACTCCTTATTTGTTAAATCATTCAAATGGCTTCTATATCAACTACCCCTATTCATTTGAGCCAGGGAAATTTTTACTTTTTAATTTTGTTTTGTCCATGAATAATTTATTTCCGAGTTGGTATATGGGGAGTGAACAGGAGAAAGGAAGCTAGAAAAAAAGTTTTCCTACATCTGCTTGTGGTAAAGTATGACCTCTCCTGAGAATATTAATATTTTTAAAGACCCAGTACATTAATACTATGAAATAAATGGTACAAGTGAAAATGAATTGATATGGTGAAATGTCAGGAGAGTAAGAAGCTGGGAGAAGAGATATTTTTAATCAGGGAGATTGATCGCAGAAGTCCTCAAATGGCACCATGCAGCAATCAATCGTCTCTCTCTCTCTCTCTCTCTCTCTCTCTCTCTCTCTCTCTCTCTCTCTCTCTCTCTCTCTCTGTGTGTGTGTGTGTGTGTGTGTGTGTGTGTGTGTCCCTGTTTCTATCTCCCTGTTTCTGTCTCTCTCTGTCTCACACACACATATCCCTTATGTGATGGACTCTTGTTCTTGTGCTCTTGTTACAGAGGCAACAAGACACAGGTTTGGCCTCCAGTAGTGGCAGAGGGAAGGGAATCGACTGTGCCGCCCTGACCTGCATGGTACAGTTAGCTCAGATCCTGATTGGAGGAATCCTGGGGTTCTTAGTCATCTCTGCTGGCAGTGTGATTGTGGTGGTGATTGTGGCTTCAACTGTGGCCTTATTTGGCTGCTGCTTTGTGGCTCTCTTTGTTAGATATGTGGAATAAAACAATAAACAATGGAATTGTATCAATTCAACAAGCAATCTCATCCCTCTGGTTCTTTGTGTTTTGCCGATCAGCAGAAGACTTGTATTTTCTTCAGGGAAACAAAAAGAAAAGAAAACACAGTCCCTTATCCTTAAGAGATTATGGTCTACTGTGTGAACTTAGGTTGTGTAACAACAGTGTTGTCTTCCTCTTGTAGAGAACCCCAAGAGCTCGCCCACAGAATTCCGACAGAGTACCAGCTGACTTTCCAAAGCTTGTTTGCAGACCTATAGAAGTAAATCTGGCAGGAATACTCAGGGTATTGAGCAAGACAGATTTATTTAGGTAGCACTCCAGCCCCTTCTGACCTGCGGCATGTGTACAGTTAGTGGTCCATCCGTTGGTCAGCATTCCTGTAATCCTAACGGAGTATTTAGGAGATTGTTTGACCAAATGATCCATATGTAGCTAGAGTCTTGGTAGCCATGGTTAGCCAGGAAGTGACAAGAAGTAGAAGTTATTCCAAATCTCTGGTTTTAACAGACGAGTAAACTGAGGTCTAGAAGAAAAGGGATTTGTCCAAGTTCACAAGCACAAGAGCCTGGGCTAAGAAGCCAAATTTCTGGATGACCAGTTTCCCATTCTCCCCCCCCCCCCCTTCCTTATTCTTCCATTAAATCTGGAGAGGAAGTAGGAATGATCAGGTGAGGAAATTCTGCCCTGAATTTTACAAGGAATAATTAAGAAATCTAGGAAATGTTCAGCATGTCTATGGGAATTTTTACATTTTTTTCCAGCCCCTTCCTACCTCTACCCCCCCAGAATTGGAATACATAGAGAAATGTCTGGACCAACTTCTCGTTTGTCTTTTGGGAAGCATTTCGTAGAATTACGACTTGTAATGGAAAATTCAGCAGCGAGGGAATGTCGCTGCCATGGCATAAGCTTTCTGCTTCCTCCTGTAGTTTAAAAGATTAGCTGTATCTGCTCCCCTCCCCCATAATAGCTCAAGTGCTGTTTCCCACACCCCTTTACCAGGAGGGCCTTCTGCTGCCAGGGTTCTGTGTAAGTTGGTGAGCTTCAAACATTCCCTGACCCTTCTTGTGATGGTAGTTTTATATGAACTTGGAGCTGCTCCTTCCTGTTACCCTTGTTTTCGATGCCATCAGTGTTTACATTTTGGTATGCATGTGTGCGATTTCTGGGGTTAAGCTCCTACCTCGGTTGTGCTGAGAATCCCAGGTACCAGGCCTTTTACATGTTGAATTTCTAGATTTCCTGTACAGTTTATTGCTGCTGCTGAATGTCGATATCATGTTGCCAGCCTGTGTCGTGTGATTTTTTAAACGTGACCAAAGCCTTTGGGTAGTTCCCCCCATTTCCTTTCTCCATTATCCCAGGCTCCTAGGTCTGTTGGGCCTGGTTACTTTGCTCATTGCCCTGAGGTTTCCTCACTCATGTCACCCGAAGATGTGCTTTCCTCTGCAAAGAAGTCAGAGGTCACCCTGCCCTTTCCATCACTAGCTGGCCACAGTGCATGACTGTGCCCCCAACTCCATTTGCAGAAGTCTGGGAACATTATCTGGGTTTTCAATTGAATGAGAGAGAGAGAGAGAGAGAGAGAGAGAGAGAGAGAGAGAGAGAGAGAGAGAGAGAGAGAGAGAGAGAAAGAGAGAGAAAGAGAGAGAGAGAGAGAGAGAGAGAGAGAGAGAGAGAGAGAGAGAGAGAGAGAGAGAGAGAGAGAGAGAGAGAGAGAGAGAAATATTACGGTCTAGAAGGGAAGGTAAGAAAGGGGAATAAATGACGTGTTCATGCATCAATTTCCAGCAGGTCTCAGAAAAACAATCACTATTAACTCAGGCACCACTTGCTCAAAAGATAGCATGAAAAGGCCATCTTTTGGTGGAAGAGGTAACTGCAGCGTTTTTTGACCTTTATAGCTGTGAAACCATGACCATGCTAAGAAGGATTCTCATACTGGGTTATATGTACCAGATGTGCCTAACTGTCTCCCAAAATGGACATTTTTCAATTCCTGGTTTTAGGTTTAAATTTTAAAGCACGGGTTAGTTGTTAATTTTTTTCAAATTAAGTTTGTTCATGTTTTAGTTTCTTTTAATTAGATGAGTAAAAATAATATGCTTTATGGTTAAGTACTGAACACATATTCACTTTAAAAAATTAAAATCCCATGTGCTCTCAGCGAAATATGCTGTGTATACACATCTCCACATAGGTTTTTCTGCAGCTCTGTCTACTTGTCAGACATGATTCTTATAAAACCAAACCCCAGGTGTGGTAGGAACTAATTGTCTTTATTCTTTCTCCTCAATTAGTCTACGAACATTTCACCATAGTCTTAATCTTCTAATAGAGTATTTAACTTCCTAGACACTTAAAGAAATTAAATGAAATCTGTTCATTGAGAAAACTGCCCCATTCCCTTGTGACTTCTTTTCTAAAGAAATACTGCTTCTTATACCTTGGGTAAACACTGCATGGTGATATTTAAAGTCTTGATATTTATTTTAAATTCTTATGATAATTCATTGTATTAACAAATTAAATAGCCATTAATAGGAAATTATAGAATTCTATGAGCTTGGGGTATAGTGGTTGAAAGAGTAGTCTGTAGGAAGTAGGACCCACTGAGTTAAGGAGATATTTATATTTTAGATATTTTTATCATATTTTAGAATGGGTCTTCTAGACTTCCTTTGAACTAGAAGGCAACTTGATCAAAGCCTGACCAAGAGCACTATAGCAGTGAGGAGTGGGAAAGCATTCACAGGTAGCTAGAGTGTCATCTGGGGACCAAACAGTATGCTATCCCTGTTAAATTGACTAAGTAATCTTGAACATAAGAAGTAAATAATCACATAATAATCTTGCAATCTCTCTGACAATAGAGAACAAAGAAGAAGCCAGGATGGTCATTAGATACTCTTAAATGCACTTTTTTAGCACTGAGGTCAGTATTCACCAGGGACATCCCCAATCACATCAGTAAATATAAAATGTAGACAAAGTCAACATCCTTGAGGATTTTTCTTAGATGATTAAAACTAAACCAAGAATAGAGTTTTGTCTTAACAGAGAAGGAGGATATTGTTGGTCTCTCTAAGACAAAAACTATAGGACGCAAATGAATCACTTGCAAATGTTGGGCCTGAACCAGATTAAATTGTAATTGGAAAATATATAACAAAATAAATAAAAATACAATAAACTGTGTATAGTGTTAACTTGTGGTTTTCTAAGTTAACTGTTCAGCCCACAGGGATCTTTATGTATGGTTTAGTGACCTTTGTTAATACTTTAACTTGACCCCTTGTTCTGCAAGATCCACTGCATTACACTTCATTGTTAATACCTATAGCATATACCTCTCTCAAAGAATTGTTGTAAGGAAATAGTTCTGTAAACAAAAAGCTTGCTACAAAATGTGAGCCATCATGAATATTCCCACTTCTTATTTATTTCCTTTAATGGTATGAGTTCCTTCAGGTCTAAGACCATTACATTTTTATATAATTTTGTTTCCCTTCCTGTGCCAAGAATAGTGACACATCTAATAGGTACTCAATAAATATCTGAATTAATACATATAAAATTATTTAGGCATTGTTCTTAGTAAAGCTCCCTTTCTCTTAGAGGCAAAAGATTGAAAGTATGAGGTAATCAAAGGAAAGAGCAAGGGCAACAGGAAAGGGGATGAACTTGGAAGAAAAGTAGACTACAAGGTTAAATAGAGAGGACCCTACATTGGGAGTCAAGAGACATGGATTCTAATCCCAGCTGTCACAAACCCTTAAAACAAATTGTCACAAACACAACTTGAGTAAATCACTAGTTTCTCTGGGTTTCAATTTTCTTGTGTATAAAATGAGCAGAGACCTAAAGTTCTTTCTAGCCCCAATATTCTTTTAAAAAAAAAAAAAAGTAATTAGGATGGAGGGCAAGAATGTCAGAGCTCAAACATACAAGATCCTTGGAAAACAAGGTAGGTCTTTTTCTACTTTCCCTGTGACCACAAAATAAGCAGAAGGATGTTATTTCCTGAATAACAAATACTATTGACTATAGATTTTCCCCAATATTTTCTACCCTAGATAGAAGTATAGAAGGGGAAAACATATCTATAACCCACACTTTTCATGCTATCAGGTCTATGATGGAAGCAAATCCTTACTCCCAACACTACAAGTCATTTGGCTTAGCATTCAAATACCAGGGCTCAGAGGAACAATGAACAGATCTTGAAAAGCAGATGATTTACTTATCTGGAATATTAATTCTAAGAATTAATACAAATAACTCAGTATCTCGTTTTAACCCTTTGCTAAGGGGAGATTATGTTAGGGGTCTATTCCTTTTGTTGAATTGACAACTAAATCTCTGAGATTTCTGTAAAGTTTTAAATTCTGCTCACTGGAGCTAAACATAAGGACTCAAATATCTCTTCCATACATAATCTCCATGCAGATATTTAAAGACAGTTCTCATAACCCCATTTCTCATATGTGGGCTGAATATATCAATTTCCTTAACCGAGTCTTGCATCTAATAGTTTCCAATTCTTTTACCAATCTGGTCATCCTCTATGTTCACAAATAGAGCAGGTATGGTCAGATCCAGACATTAAATTACTCTTTCATTTCAGAGTAGTCATATGTCAGTTTCTAAAATTTGAATGGAGGCTATCTTCAGGAACACCTGAGTTCAAATATCCTACCCCAATCCCACATACTGTCTGTGGGACCCCCCTCCCAAAAGGTCATTTCACTTCTCTCTAAGATAATATAAGCTGCAGACCAGTAAGCAATGAATGATCGGCATTGGTAGAAGAATTTCCTCCCCAGAAAAGTAAAGATGGTAACCTCCCTCAAATCCAAGTCTTGCATATTATGGTATCATTTCCCTGAAGTTATGTTTGTCTTTGAGAATGAAGGACAAACAACAACATCAATCCTTCCTGGAAAGTTTCCTGCAGAGATGAAATCATAAGTTGGGTAAAATTATATTGAAACAACTACCAGAGCAGGAGGTTGCATCTGCCCAATATCTTGTCCCAACTCATCAATCAATGAGTGGATTCTGGAAGCAGTAAAAATGAAGACTATTTGACTAATTTATATGCTTTGTGCTTCAGAAATTCTTCAGAATTTAAGCATAATAAAGATTTGAAGTTAAATGATCAGTAGCAGTTCTTCTTCAACTTGGGGATGTAGGCCAGTATCCTGAGAGAGAACTAGCAAGTGGATGGTTTCTAATTCCTTAAATACTTGTAACCTGACATGAATTTTTACATATGCACAATAACATTATCTCAAATCAAGGTTTTAAAAAGGTGTTTAAAGTGGTTTAAAGTTTTTCAAAAGCAAGGGGACCTTTCAAAAGCAAAATAGCGAAATATTTGACAATTCTATGATTACAATTATCTTCATTCAGTATTTCACTTTTCTGAGAGAAATTATCCCAGTTTGGCTGGGAGAGGGCTGGTCGTCAGAGTAATGTTTGAGGTGTAATACCAGCTTTACTTACTTGTTAGACAATCTGGGTGAAGCTATTGGAATTTCATCTGGTCTTAGAGTTCACATCCTTAAAAATAAGGGCAATATTTGCAATACTGATCACAAAATATCAATTTCTTTAACTGAGCCTTGCATCTAATAGTTTCCTTTTTTTTTTTTTTTTTTTTTTTTTGCCATTCTGGTCACCCTTCTAAGTCCACAATAGGACAGATATAGTCAGAATCAGGTATTAGTCAGTGATCTCTTTCATTTCAGGGTAGTCAGTTTCTAAATTTTGAATGGAGAGCTAGCTTCAGGACTCCTGAGTGAAGGTGCCCTTCCTTGAAACCCCACATACTATTTTGTGGATTCCCCGCCCCCAAAGTCATTTCACTTCTTTCTAAGACAAAGCTGAAGACCAGGAATGACACACACATTATCTACCACAGGGAGAGTATGATGAATAGTTTGTAAATACTCAACAAAATCAAGAAGGAAAAGTGGAAGCATTTCTAAGGGGCTCAAAGTTTGAGTCTTCTGGATTGATTCCATCTCTAATTTATAACGTTCGCTCCCCACCTTGGTCAGTTCCCCGTCTCAGGAAACTTCTTTTTCATCTCTCTTTTGTAGAGATTATACTCTCCTCCTCTGCTCACAACCTGATCTCAACAAGCATGGGTCTGTCAAAAATCTAGAGCGCTCTCTTGCCCAAGGCGAGAAAGAAGGCACAGGGCAAAGCTTCTTAAACTGTGATTCGGGACCTCACATGGGTTCTTCTTAGGGATCTGTGAAATTACGACTTATAGGTAAATGCTTGATTTGTATGCCTATTTTATATACATATATGCCTATTTGAGAGTAGAGAGCACTTACCAGCAGTTCAACATTTCATGAAATGAATGAAAACATTCTTGAAAAAATTTCTCCAGCAAAAAGGGGTCATAAGTGGGGAAACTGTTAAAAGCCCTGCATAGACCACCACAATTTATCACTTGACCTAACGTTGGGTTTCTTTAGCATTTTTTTTTTTCTTTTTGCATTTGTGCAGCCCGACTTCCCAGTGGCTCTCCCCTTACCCTCTGGAAGTTTGGTCCACTTTCCATCCTACACCCAACGCGCACTTTTCCTGCTCCTCTCCAGTCCGTCCTACATCTGTTCTGTCTCTTCTGTCTCCTCCCCAGTCCCTTCCCCCGTCCCCGGAACATTACCCACTGCGCTCCACACTTCAGCCCTCCACTTCCCTCCCTCCTCCTTCAGTAGCGGCGTCCCTCTGAGCCAGTGGGTAGCAGGTTATCGCGAAATGCGCTGTAGACCGCTAGGCCGGGCGGGCGTGGAGGAGGTCGGGTTCCAAGGAAGCATGCAGGGAAGGGCCAGGGTCTGCAAGACATATTTCTTGGGCTCGGGTTTACTAGTTGAAGGGGCGCACGTTAGTGAGCGAGGGCGAGGCGGTGCGCCAGAGCAGGCTTTTACGAGCCTTGCCAAATTCCCGCGCAGGAGATGCTCGAGGGTGGGATTGAGGCAGCTGTGGGCCGGGCACACGCTCACTGGGAACACGCACCCCTGGCTCAGGAAGCACCCGTGACTGAAATGCACCGAATTCAGCTTGATTATGATGCCCCAGGTAGTCAGAGCCTGGTTGGGCAGCAACGCGAGAAGAACCACGGAGAGCCGATAGCTGAGAGGAGACCTTGGGACGCCTCCTAGCGCTGGTTTCAATCGCGCTGCCGGATCCCTTTCCAGAAGGAGCAACGCCCGCCGCCTCCGTCTCCACGGACTGGACGTTCGGAGATGTTGCGCACGGGTGGCAAGATAGCGGAAGCTGATCAGCCGCCGCTCAAAGCCCGGCAGCCCCTTCTGTGCGCGGTACAACCCTAGCCTAAACTGAGGGTTCCCGACCCCCGGTTTATCCGGGAAGCGTAGCAAGCAGAGTTCTTCCATCCATCACCGCGGCAGTGAAGAAGATGGCATGGGGCAGAGTGACCAGAACCACCGAGACCCAGAGCAGCACGCAGAGAGACTTGGCCGAAAAGTACCGGCCGCCGCCTCCGCCCAGCCCGGGACGCGCCTCCCGCCACCGTCCCAACCTAGTCCTCGCGGTCTGTGGCCCTTGAGAGCAGAGGCCACTGAATGGTAGCGAGGAGGAAGACACTGGCGTACATGCTCCCGGCTCTCACAGTAAAGGTCATCGTGCGCATGGCTTTTCCGAAGGGCCAGGTGAAGTCTAGTGCGTTCTCCACAGCCCAGAAGGGCAGAGCAGGCACGAACTGAAAGTCGGTCAAGGCCGGGCTGGTGACAAAGCCCTGCTTTCTTTTCATCTGGTTCAGGACCAGGAGGTTGCCCACGAGTCCCAAGGCACGTACCACTGAATAAGCCACACTGAGCAGAATCCGCACCGCGGCTCCAGTGGGCCTGCTGTGCCGGGACCCCCGCGGATGCCTGAACTCGGGATCTGTCCTGCTACACCGTCTGGTCTCTTTCATCATTAGTGAAGAGCTGCCACTGGAGTTTCCCAGTTCTAGCAGATCCGGGAACAGGCCCAGGAGACCAGACCGCCAAGAGACGGCCTCCTTCATGTTGACAGTTCGGGCCATGATTTAATGACTGAGATTGGAGCAAGTCCGATTTAATGCTCGCCTTGGTTCCTCTCCCAATCGGCCCTTTGTCAGAGCTGCAGTCACCAAATACCTCACAGGCATTGGCTAAGCGACAAGACTGGCCCTCCGAGGCTTTCTAGCAGAGAGTTGCCTACAACTCGAGTCCAGGCCGGGAAGAATAAAGAACTCTGAAGTTGGAGCGGGAAGATAACTGAGGAGAGCTATGGAACTGGATGGTGCTTGACTAGGGACTTTCAAACGGAGGTGTCCGTCTGTCGTCTTCCTTTCTCGTTCGTAGGTCAGCTGCCTCGAAAGGTTGAAAGACTCGGGATTGTGACTCGAGGGCTCTTGTAATTTTTTAGTTTGTCTATTCTCAAAATAAAATCAAACCTAAAACAAAAAAGGCAAACATTTTTCCTGCTTGGTTCTCTACCGCCACAAGTTTTTCATCGAATTGTTCTCTAAGAGAATTTGATATAGGAAGATCACTTCTTTATCAATCACTCCCTCTCTCAATCGTACTTGACTCCGGGTGGGTTGTAAACAACTCTCCTTCGAATTATATTTGCACCCACTTCAGCTGCAGGCTCAGAAGAGCATGCGCACTCATCCATCAGCACGAGACAGAACTTTCTGTGGTTCTAAATCAGGAGATTCCAAACTAAAGTGCCTGCAATTAGATTGGGGAAATAGAAAGAAACTAAAGTTCTTGCTCTCTAAGTCTCAATTTTCTTTGTTGGAGGAATTAAATCTTGACTCGATCTTTTTGACTTTCCAGTTCATCTGTTCCATCAAAATCTTATTTTCCTTTCTTTTCAATCCAACTTCCTCCATCTTTCACTCTGGAAATTTGGAAAAAACAAAAAACAAAAAACAAACAAACAAACAACAACCACCCAAAAAAAAAAAAACAAAAAAACAAAAAAACAAACGAGGGAACACCTGAAAATCTAATCTTTTCACCATAAATAATAATAATGGTCTTTTTCTGCTCTCCTACTAGTTTGGAACCCAGACCCTAATGGATATGCTGAGACATTATCCAAGGTTTAAAAATCGTCTGAGATTTAGAAAGTAATTCCCTATCTCTTTCCCACTTATGACCGCTATTTTAACCATCAACTATGATTACAGGCTTATTCTAAAATGTTAGGAAAATTTTTGAACATATTTCTTCATAAATTCCAAAATTAGATGCTTTACAGAGACAACTTTCTACTTCATCATTTCTGGATTTTGAAAAAATGAAGCTTTGCAATTAGTCCAAAGGGACCCTTATCAGATTCATGGAGCTTTCCAATTATTCCAATACTATCATTTCCCAGACCCCTATTACTGAAGCTTTTATATCCAAAACGCATTTTTTAAAATTAATTTTATAATTATAACATTTTTTGACAGTACATATGCAGAGGTAATTTTTTACAACATTATCCCTTGTATTCCTTTCTGTTCCGAATTTTCCCCTCCTTCCCTCTACCCCCTCTCCTAAATGGCAGGCATTCCCATACATATTAAATATGTTATAGTATATCCTAGGTACAATATATATGTGCAGAACCGAATTTTGTTGTTGTTGTTGTTGCAAATGAAGAATTGGATTCAGAAGGTAAAAATAACCTGGGAAGAAAAACAAAAAATGCTCACAGTTTACACTCATTACCCAGTGTTCCTTTTCTGGGTGTAGCTGATTCTGTCCATCATTGATCAATTGGAATTGGATTAGCTCTTCTCTATGTTGAAGATATCCACTTCCATCAGAATACATCCTCATATAGTATTGTTGTTAAAGTGTATAATGATCTCCTAGTTCTGCTCGTTTCACTCAGCATCAGTTGATGTAAGTCTCTCCAAGCCTCTCTGTATTCCTCCTGTTGATCATTTCTTACAGAACAATAATATTCCATAATCTTCATGTACCATAATTTACCCAACCATTCTCCAATTGATGGACATCCATTCATTTTCCAGTTTCTAGCCACTACGAAAAGGGTTGCCACAAACATTTTGGTACATACAGGTCCCTTTCCCTTCTTTAGTATTTCCTTGGGATATAAGCCCAGTAGTAGCACTGCTGGATCAAAGGGTATGCACAGCCAAAACACATTTTTATGGATATTCTAGTTCTTCTCCCAATTTTTTGCCATGACATTGGAGGGAAAAAACCTTAGAATCAAGGGGTAAGAGCTCAAATTGCTTCATTAATACTAATAGTTGATGTAAATTCAAGTGGTTTCTGTCCCTATGGGTTCACTCCACCCCTCTGAAAATGCCATTGCCAAGAGCATCTCTAACAGAGGGAGACTGATATTAAAGGAATTTTACAAAATTTTTCCTTCTTACCTTTCTTCCCTCCTAATTTCTTTCTTCCCTCTTCTCTGCAAAATAAAATACTGTCCTCATTTCTATTTAAAATTCCTATTTAAATTACTATATTTCTCCAAGTGCAGGTAAGATTCCTTATTATTATTGAAAATTACCTCAAACCTATATTGACTGATAACCCACATTTATATAATATTTGTGGTTCACAAGGTTGACTGACAATCCATATTTATATAGTTCTTAATAATAATAATCAATATATAATAATCCTCTGAGGTAGTAGTAATAGTATGATTGGCCCTCTTTAAAGATGAAGGCATTGAAGCTTTGTTAAGACAAGCCCCTGCTATAATGGAAAGAGTTCTGGTTTTAGAATCAGAAAATTTGGATTCAAATCTCATTTCTCTTACTTTTGACTGATGTAGCTATACTGTAGTGAATAAGGGAAAGAAAGTAGAAAGTAGTAGAAGTAAAAATTATTAACTTTGAATTGAAAGAAATTGAGTAAAGTTTTTAAAAATAAACACATTTAAAAGCAACCTTATACTTTACATCTGAAACATGAAGTAGAAAAAAATTAGGTTTACAAAAATAAAATAAAAAGTGGAAAATGGAAAATTATGAGGTAAAACTGCATTTGCTATTTGGAGAATACATTGACCCATAGAGAGCTCTAGTGTTTCAGGGGGAAAATTAAATTCTGATAGATTCTATCTGACAGAGCAGGGTTAACTACCAACCTGCAGAGTTGGCCTGGATGCTTTTGGTCTCAGTAAAATAAATCTCATTTTCCATTTAAGAGATTAATTTTTACCTGATTTCTTAATTCAGGTGTCCTGAGGAATTCCCTGGTTAGCACTTTTTTATTTTCTTAGAAAATGGGCTATGCAAAGGTTTGGATACTTGGGGTTTTCCTGGAAAATTCTCTTCTCCTTCCCCATTTTAAGCTTCAGGTTTATTATGCTTACAGATAAACTTTACTTCTCATTCTTTCTCTTCCCTTCAGTGTTATTTGACCCTAAGTCTGTGGTCCATGCTTGATCATTACATTGTTTTGATGGAATGAGGAAACTGCATTCTTTCCTATTTCTGTTTCAGAAGCAACCGAATCAGCTTAATAACTCTTCTCATTCTATGAGGGATATACAAAATCACTAATTTCTTTCTTTTGCTCAAAAAGAATGCTTTTGTTAATGATATAAGCAGAAAGCAACCAGAAAGTATGCACACAAATGGGGTGTATATTATTCACGTTATTTGATAGTAATGGATCTTTAGCTTCACATAGCTCCACCACTGGAGCTCTCAAGAATCTGGGAAGACTTTTAGACTTACATTATCTGGGCATGGGTTGAAGGGAGAAAATAAATAATACAATCATATAATCAGAAGAAACCTTTGTGCAAATTTAATTCAATATTTACATTTTACAAATGAAGAATCTTAGGCTTTTGGAAAAAGCAAAAGACTTATCCAAAGTCACATATCTATGTCATTTTTCCATTGATATATCACTTTTATGGTGAAAGAAAGAAAAGTAGAGAGAAGCTTTCAAGGCTAAATGGAAAATCAATAACAGCTGAAGACAGAAGTCAGATTCCTAGGTTACTATCTATGTTCTATAAAACTATATACCTAAAACAGTTTGTGGCTAGTTATGCCAGGGCACTGAATCAATAAAGTTAAGGTCATGGATCTGATCTTCATGTGGGTCAACTCCTTTTCTTCTATTCAGTAACTACACACCATTGCCAAGTTTTGCTGACATCTGAATAGAGATTCCTGACATTAAGGAGGACAATTAATGTGGATTGATCCATGCAAAACATATCACCACTGTTGAAAAATCCTTTTGGTTAAGAAGGCATCTGAAGGTAGCAAATCATTTCATTTGCTAACTGTCACTTGATGATCTGATTTTAGCACCTTCATTCATTAATGCAATTCAAAATTTTGATGAGAATGAGTCCTATCATGTTGGCCCTCACCAAATCTACTATTCTGCAGAATGGCTAATAAGGCTAAACCAGTGCTGCTACTAAATTTTTGTCAGGTGACTAAATGAACACATTTCTTCAAAGAGTTGGGCTTATGCATTGTCCTTCAGACTTGGGAGAGAGGTCTTGTCAGAGGAATTAGGACAGCTTGAACTTTTGCAATACTTGTTGATTAGAGGCCTTAAGCCTGAATGTGCAACAGGCAAGTGGAGCCTTCATGCCTATCTCCTTTATCTTTAGCTGGTATTGTTCTCCAATCTCAGATACCTATCTTGTTCTTACATAACAAATAAAGATAACATAAAGATAACAATCAAAACATGAGATGACTTGTCCCAGGTGCCTTTTCATTTTAAGTAGAGGTTTATGAAGAACAAAAGTAGTAAAATGTACTTATAAAGAGATCTGTGTCCTAATCCTGGATTTACTATTAACTTACTATTAACCTCTCCAGTGCTCAGTTTTTTACCTTTAAAATGAAGAAGTTATTTTGACTGATCATCTAGATCCCTTTGAGTTCTAAGATTCATAAATCTAAGAAAAAAATTAACATCTAAAAGAATGAAATCTTAGTGATCAATCATCAAATTCCATGACAGAAATCTATGAAATATTTTCCAGTCTTCTTATAGGAAACTGATTTTATTGTATATTTATAGGGTAGACATGCTTAGGACTCATCCTAAGGTATGAAAGAAAGACTTAAATGACAAAATTCCTAACTACTATGGTGGAAATAGAAAGGTGAAGGGTTAAGCTGCAAGAGAATATGAAAGGAAACTTTCTCTGTATTGGATATTTATTCTGTATTTTACAAAAAAAATAGAAGTTGTATGATCTTGAGCAAATCATAACTTTTCTGAGTCTCAGGTTCATATATGTGTGAATATATGTGTGTGTGTATATAAACACAGAGATACACAAATATGCATATGTACATGTATGTTTATATATGTCATATAATATACATAGTTATCTCATATATTTACAACTAGCCCATATATGGCATGAATAGGTAGATATTTGATCTGGGATCTGGCCCACCCTGTCTTCAAAGGAGCATATGGATACAAGAGAAATGCCATGGCTGGATACTTACACCTTAACTTTTCTATCTTCAAAAAGGGCATTGGGCTAGAATTATATTTTTATCTACTGATGTTTCTTCCAGGAGGTCAGAATAAAAGTTACTTTCCCAAGTTATTCTAAAAGGAAAGGCAATGATTGACTTTCATCAGCTTAGTTCTCTCTCACCAAACAAACTGATTTGTCAATGCAAACAGTAAATCAAAATTGGAAAAGTTATTCAGATTAAATAAAAGAGTACATGAGAGTAAGGTTGCTCTGTAGAAGAAAGATAAAATCCCAGGTCAAACAAAGACAACAATTTCACCAAAGGAGTCTGTTCTTAACAATCTATAGGGAATGAAGTGACATATTGAGGATGGGAAATATGTGACTCTACTACATGTTTGTAGCTTTGGGAAGACCTCTCATGTACCATCTCATCCATTCAAAGTTCTGAGTGTTGCCTTTTCCCTTTCTATTGAATGCCTCTCTATCACTTCTCTCTCCAAAATTGCCCCACATCTATACATTTTTGATGGCTCACAAATTTCTTAAACAGCCAGAAATGACATTTCTTTTGAGATATGAGTCACTTTGCATCACAAGACTGTCCTTCAGGCAATGATGCCAGGCTTGTCACGAGAGTGGGTTACAATTGAAACGAAGATAACATTTTCTTTTAAAAATGTTTTATATTCTCTCCCTTCCTTCACTGAAAAGGCAAGCAATATGACACCCATTAAACATGTAATATTATGTAAAATATATTTCTATATTAACTATGTTGCAAAAAAAATAAAGAAAATGAAAAACACTATGCTTCATTTTGTAATCAGAGATCATAACCTCTCTGGAAGTAGATAGCTTTTTTCTGTGTCTTTTCTTTTACTTTTTTGGCTGATTTTATTAAATATTTCCCAATTTCATGTGAAATAATTTTAACATTTAAAAAATGTGAGTTCCAAATTAGTTTCCTCCTTTCCATCCCTCCCTCCTCCTTGAAAAAGAAAGCATTTTGATTTATATTATAAACAGGAAGTTAAAATATTTCCACATTAACCATATTGCAAAAGAGAATACTAATAAAAGAAAATAATAAAAAAGAAGGAAATAGGTTTTTATAAGTATGCTTCAATCTTTATTCAAAGTTTATCAGTTGTTTTTCTGAAGGTAAATAGCATTTTTAAAGTCATGGATTCTTTGGAATTATCTTAGATCATTATTTTGATCAGATCTGTGAAAGATTAAGTCTTTCACAGTTAATCATTCTTATAATATTGCTGTTATTAGACACAGTGTTGCTCTGGTAATGGTCACTTTACTTCCAATCAATTCATGTAATTTTGCCCATGTTTTTCTGTAAGTATTCTGCTCATCATTTCTTATATAACACAATATTCCATCATAATCATCTACCATAGCTTGTTCATCAAATTCTTTGACATCACAAAAAAGCTACTATAAAAATTTTTGTAGAAATAAGTTTTTCCCTTTTCTGCTTTTAATCTCTTTGTAATTTGGATCTAGTAGTACTATTACTGGATCAAATGATAGACACTGCTTTATAATCCTTTGGTTATAAGTCAAATATAAAAGTCCAAGAGAATTTTAACAGGAGATCAAATATAATTCATCTTACATAGGAACATTTTGAAAAGATTTTTTCTCATTAAACATTTAAAATAAGTACTTATTGCCTTTTTTGTTGCACTACTAGTAAAATATATATCTAGTGTTTAAGCTTAGGATAGTAAAATAAAATAGTAAAAGGAGGAGAAAGAAAGAGAGGGAAGAAGAAGGAGGGAAGGAAAGAGACAGACAGACAGACAAACAGAGACAGAGAGATAGAGACAGAGAGAGAGAAACAGAGACAGAGAAGAGAGAGAGAGAGAGAGAGAGAGAGAGAGAGAGAGAGAGAGAGAGAGAGAGAGAGAGAGAGAGAGAGAGAAGAAAGGAGGAAGGGAGAGAGGAGAGAGAAAAAGGGGGAGAAAGAGAGAGAGAAATTATCAAAAGCTTATTGGGAAAAATGTTCATAATAGATCATCATACTCCAGACTCTTATTTTTATCTGTGTGTGAATATATTTCAAGTTTATTCCTTTATAAAAATGTATTTTGTATTTCTACTTTCTAATCCATTCTGCTCATCTTTTCCATTTTATCAATGATTTTATCCTATTATGGGACCCACTCATTAGTGGCTGTGGGGTTCTAATTCTAACCAACATAATAGATTATGTCATGTGAGAGTACAATAATGATACAAAGAGACTGAGAGGGAGTTACAGTGAAAACCTTTGAACCTCTAATTTATCCCACTCTTATACAGAATATATTTTCTAAGCATAGTAAGGTTATTATTGTTTAAAGAAAAGCATACATTTTTTTCCGCAAGCAACATCTGTATCAGTAAATATGATTTATGACCTCCAAGCAGATATCTCTGACTCCCAGGGTCATGTGTTCCTTGAGTCAGTCAGTTCTGCTCAGAGAAAAAGATAAAGATTATTAAAATCAAAACATTCCTTTAGTTTCTCAAGTGTACTGTGATTCACAGTTGTCAGGGCTGGAGAACTGACCCTCCCCTTTTTGTACAGTTCCCTTTAACCCTTTACAAGCTTTTTGAGTTCCACACTTATCTGTCGTAGTGAAGTTCATAGATATAATTGTTGATTATAAACTTCTTATCATCCTATCCTCTCTCACACACACACTTCTTCTCTACTCCTGTCTTTACTAAGAAACCACAATGTTAATAGTCTATCAATCTATACTTGATGCAATCTGATGCTGCTTCCTCTCTCTCTCTCTCTTTCCCCACCTCCAGCCCCATATCTCTTGCTCTGTCTCTCTCTCTTTCTCTCTGTGTTTCTTTCTGGCTTGACTTGACTTTGATCACTTTAGCCAATCTTCCTTTTTTTTAATGCTTTTAAAATCCACTTCTAAGATTTGAGTTTGTTTTGCTTATTTGTAATCCTTGATTTAAAGATTTCTTCCTGTCTCCCCCTTTTCTAGTTTCTCCTGTTTCCTTATTGAGATTCTGTGAGACAGTAATGATCACAAAAACAGAGACTCAAAGTAAGAAAAGGCAAAAAGGGATTTATTACAATCTCATGAGAAAGGGCATCTTCCATCTGACAAGGTGTTTGTCAGTAAAAGGAGTACAAAACATAAACTACAAAACATATAAGATTGAATAGAACAAAAGCCTCCCCACCCTTGACCTTTTTTTTTTTTTTTAGGGAATTTATTCCAAAAACAAAAGAATACAAGTCAATAATAATAAACTCTTAATTTAAATTTCCCTAGAAAACTGCTATTCAAGCAGATATTCTCTGATGAGAGAATTCAAAGCCATCAACACTTTAAAAAGTAAAACTAATCATTTAATACTAATACTAATGCTAATTAAGAGATGGTCAGAAACAGAATGTTCATTTAAGACAATCAAACACCTGCAGCTTTTTAGCTATAGCTCAACTTGGTGTTATAAAATCTCAAATCATAATTAGGTCATATTCCCATGAGAGGGTCTTCACTCAGTTAATCCCAAACAATCCCTCCTTTTTATTTATTATCCTTTGAAGACATCTCACACCATTCTCACACCTACATTTCTTCAACCATTTTGTTTTCAGTCTCCAAACCTTCTGGACCTGATTTGTCCTTTTTCTCTACTGGGGTCCATCCTTGCCTAATAGACTTTCCTCTCCAGGATGCTCAATCTTTCTTTTCTGGAAATCTCAGTTCCTAACTAATTTTTTTCCTCTAAAACCTACTTGTGGGCCATCCCATGGCTACTACCTTCCTTTGGGTCAGCCCACCACAACATTCTGCCTTGTTGTGTCTTTTCCCTTCCCCCATACCTCATGGTATCTCCCCTAACCCCACTATGCTTTCCAGCCACTTCTCCCCATAGCTAACTAATTCTTTTAGGGTGTTAATTCCTTTTCAGGATTTAGTCTGTCAGCTAAGGGCATGCCCCAACTTCACAGGGTACTCCCTTTCTACTGGGAAATTATGAATTACACCAAGGAACTTTAAAAAGCCCTTCCTTGCTAACTATATGCTCTCTCAAATCAATAATAAATCCAGTGCCTTTATTGCCTGGTTAGTAATTATTTCAACCAGGGCCTGGAGTCTAATGAGCTTATTCAGCATACAAATTGAAGTTATGTACCCCAATTTCCATCTTGGGCCATCTATCACCCAACCATGTGTCCCCAGTAATTAGAGTAGCCAACTTTTTACAAATAAAAATGCCTATCAGCAACAACAAAAATACTAAAAGAAACCTACAGACACATATTTCTAGCAACAGATATATTACTAGCCAAGCACTCACTTATTTAGGATATAGTGATCACATATTTTCGGATAAGAAACTGCAATAATTTAAAAATAAATAAATAAATAAAAATTTTTAAAATTCAGCCTGAGAGCACATACATAAAAGGATAAAGCATCCTTAGCTCAGCTTAACCATTCCACCTTATAGCCAGACTCAGGAATAATCAGGTGGGTTCTTACTCAAAGGAAAAACACTGGGAAACTGAGTTTGAAGCAGAGGCCAAGATTGTCCTCCCAACTCTTGTCCAGTTACTAGCCTCTACCTGTAACAATTCAGGATCACATTCCTCTGAACAACTTGTGGCATATTACTTTCATTTGGTGGATTACTGGCTTGATGATCCATCAGACAGTCATATCTGAGTTCAAAACTCTAAATAATATCAGCTACAGCCCCAAGAAATTTTCCAAAAAATGTCTTATTAATCAAAGCTTCAGATGAATTTACCTGTCAAGGATAATATATCCTAAATAAGTATTGACTATAACTACTTACATTGATAATTGTAAGAGATTCATCCTAGAAAATTCACAGCTTATCTTCATATCTAAATAGAAAGGTTTTAAATTAAGCATTACATAAATCATTTTACTTTAAGATGCTCAATAACTAATATCAAATCATGTTCAGGTATTAATCATGTTCAAAGAGACAAAAACATAGACTTATTGCTCTCAGATTCTCCCTAAACTGGGGAAAATTTTTAAATTACTCCATACAACCAATTAAAACTTGCATAGAATATAGAATATTCTAATTTTATATTAAAGAACCCTATCCAAATTAATATTAGTAATTTATTCATTCTTAAAAATGCTAATTCAACTTCATCCAATAGAGAACTTCCTATAAATTCTTCTGGAAATATAAATAACATGTACAATATTGTTAAAATTTTCTCTAAACATAATTAATCTCCTTTCCCACCAAGACATTCCTAATTGCAAAGTCAATTTTAGAGGTCATAAATTGTACTTAATAGTCCATCCTTGAGGTTCCTCCAAAGCTCCTTTAAGCCAGGTATCCTCAGTCTCCAGATGGCAGTCTCCTTCATAGTAAAGTCTGGTAATGTCCTCCCATTCTGCTTCCTCCAAGACTTGGTAAACACCCACTCTCCTACAAACTGCAAACTCCAAAGATGTTGTCTGGATCAGCAATCCTCATTTCCTAAGGACTAAAAAGGATGAGGACGTGGTCAGTATATAATTTATTTAAAACTTATCCTTTGTTTCAAAATAGGGTATTCTGCCCGCTTTTTTTTTTCCAAATAAAAGTAAACTAAACAGTATCTCATATGGGGAAAGTCCCAGATCACTTCTAATTCTTTAACAGAGGAATAAGCACACATTTGGTCCAAGGAAATTTAGTTTCTAACATCAATTTAGTTATCAGTTTCTTAAGAATCTGATTCATTCTTTCGACTTTCCCTGATGAGGGCAAATGCCCAGGTGTATGGGATTGCCACTCAATTTGCAATCCCTCCCTATTATTTCTTATAAGACTTTAGGAATAAAGTATGTTCCATTATTATAATCCATAGTCTCTACCAATCCATATTTAGATTCAATTTCTTCCAATGATGTTCCATTAATCCCTCTTAAAGCAGCAGAGCTGAGGGGAAAGCTTCCATGCATCCCCTAAATTTCAGTTTCCCCACCGTTATCATTTCATTAAAACTTAACCTAAATATTTTGGAGCTAGTAGAGTCACAAAGAGTCAGCCATGACAGATTCAACTGAATATCAACAAACTTATTAAGAGCTTTCCAAATATTATCTCATTTTATCTTCACAACCCTACAAGATAGTGATGAAATGCAGCTTCTAAAGGAAATGTAGCAATAACCCAAAGGTCCCCTGGCTTTTGGAATGCTGTAGTTCCACAAACATTGCTGGCTGTCAGATAACAATCTGTTAGTCAGTGATAAAGTTTCTGAGATAATAATGAATTGCATACCAGACCACTCCTCAAATCCATCTCTAAACCATAAAATTAGCATATCTCTTACTTTTTCCTATAAATGTATCTTCTAGCTCCAGGTTCTTTGCTAAATTTTCCTGGAACCTAGGTCCCTTTGATTGACATTACAATTATAATAATCTTTGCCCTTTGACTTGGAGATGGGTCTGAGCCTACAAATTCTTTTGAGACACCTCATGATACCAATGTTATTCCCTTGTTACAGATGAGGAAATTGAGGCAAATAGAAATTAAATGACTTAACAAGTTAACACAACTAATAAGTGTCTAATAAGATCATATTTGAATTCAGGTTTTCCTGATTTTAGATCTAGCACTTCATTCACTACACACACACACACACACACACACACACACACACACACACACACACACACACACACACAACAAAAAACAAAAACAAGCGAATTCCAACATTTGCCATGTCCAAATATGTATATCTCTTCTGCCTCCTTCTCATAATGTCTTATATAGCACAATAGTATACCATCACAATCATATACCATAACTTATTCATCCAATTCTTAACCACCACAAAAAAGAGCTGCTATAAATATTTTTATACAAATAGGTCTTTTTCCATTTTTTAAATATCTTTGGGATACAGACCTAGCATAGGCATTGCTAGATCAAAGGATATGCACAGTTTTACAGCCCTTTGGGCATAGTTCCAAACTTTTTTCCAGAATGGTTGGATCAGTTCACAACTCCACCAACAACATATTAGTGTCCCAGTTTTTAAATGGGAATTTTTTTTTTAAAGCATAGAAAAATATCAATGGGAGTTAAGAATGGAAAATGGATTTTGAATGAAAATATAATTGATTTGGAGTTTTACAGATTTTTTAATGAATATTGGTGAATATCAAATAAATGTAAACTGTTTGCCTACATTACTTTCTTCTGAGTCCTCATTGTTATTAAGATCATTCCTACCTCTCTCTAGGCCTTCTACAACCCAGTTTACCCATTTTCTAGCTAACCTACTGTGCTTTTGAAATTCTCCCTAAATTTTTAAATTATTTGTTATTATTTTCCCTAAGTAGATGTAAAAACAATTTTAACATCCTTTTTTTCCTTCAAATTTTGGTTCAAATTCTCTCTCCTCTCTTTTTCAATGAAAAGACAATTTTATATAGATTGTAAATGTGTAGTTATCAAAACACATTTCCATGTAAGTCATTCTGTAAAAGAAAATACGGACAAAACACAAGAAAAATAAAGAAAAATATTTTTGATCTGCATTCAGGCTCTACCAGTTCTTTCTCTGGAGATGAACAGCATCTTTTGTCATAAGTTCTACAAAATTATCTTGGATTATTGTGTTATTAATAGCTAAGTTATTAAAGGTAGATCATCATTCAATATTGCACAAGTACAGTGTTCTGGTTCTGCTTATTTTACTTTTCTTAAGTTCATGTTTTTCTGTCTTTTTCTGAAAGCATCTGGCTCATCATTTCTTAAAGCACAATAATATTCCATCACAATCATATACCACAACTTATTCAGCCATTCCCCAACTGATGGACATTCCCTCAATTTTTACTTCTTTACCACCACTAAAAGAGCTGCTATAAATATTTGTGTACACATAGGTCCTTTCTCCCTTTTTGTTTTCTGTTTCTTTGGGACACAAACACGTAAGCATGATTTTATAGTCCTCTGGGTAATGTTCTTTTTGTTTTACTCACTTTACATGGCATCAGTTCATGTAAATCTTTCAAAGTTTTTCTGAAATCAGTCTTATTTCTTATAAAACAATAATGTTCCATTACATTCATATACTGTAACCCATTTACTCATTCCCAACTGATGGACATTTACTCAATTTCCAATTCTTGGCACTATAAAATAGATGCTACTTCTATTTTGTACATCTGGGTCCTTTTCCCTCTTTTATGATTTCTTTAGGATACAGACCCAGTAGTGAGACTGGATCAAAAGATGTACACAGTTTATAGCCTTTGGACATAGTACCAAATCACTCTCCAAAATGGTTGGATCAGTTCATAACTTCACCAACAATGCATTATTGTCCCAGTTTCCCCACATTCCCTGCAGCATTTATCATTATCTTTTCATGTCCTCTTAGCCAATATCTGACACCTCAGAGTTTTAATTTGCAGAGAAATGAAATATTTTAAAAATTGTCTTTATCAAAGAAACTCACTCTAAACATTTTTTCACAGTAATGATTTCCAATTATGTATTTCCTTCCATCCTATTTTCCCCCATTTATCTTGACCTTTCTCAAAAATGTTTTGCTTTTCAACAGTCACCAAAACCATTTGGTACTGGCTAAGAAACAGACTAGTTGATCAGTGGAATAGGTTAGGTTCACAGGACAAAATAGGGAATAACTATAGCAATCTAGTGTTTGACAAACCCAAAGATACCAACTTTTGGGATAAGAATTCATTATTTGACAAAAACTGCTGGGAAAACTGGAAATTAGTATGGCAGAAGCTAGGCATGGACCCACACTTAACACTGTACACCAAGATAAGATCAAAATGGGTCCATGATTTAGGCATAAAGAACGAGATCATAAATAAATTAGAGGAACATAGGATAGTTTACTTCTCAGACTTGTGGAGGAAGAAGGAATTTTGTGACCAAAGAAGAACTAGAAATCATTATTGATCACAAAATGGAAATTTTTGATTACATCAAATTAAAAAGCTTTTGTTCAAACAAAACTAATGCAAACAAGACTAGAAGGGAAGTAACAAACTGGGAAAACATTTTTACAGTTAAAGGTTCTGATAAAGGCCTCATCTCCAAAATATACAGAGAATTGACTCTAATTTATAAGAAATCAAACCATTCTCCAATTGATAAATGGTCAAAGGATATGAACAGACAATTTTCAGATGATGAAATTGAAACTATTTCCACTCATATGAAGGAGTGTTCCAAATCACTACTGACCAGAGAAATGCAAATTAAGACAATTCTGAGATACCACTACACACCTGTCAGATTGGCTAGGATGACAGGAAAAAATAATGATGAATGTTGGAGGGGCTGTGAGAAAACTGGGACACTCATGCATTGTTGGCAGAGTTGTGAAAGAATCCAACCATTCTGGAGAGCAATCTAGAATTATACCCAAAAAGTTATCAAACTGTGCATACCCTTTGATCCAGAAGTGCTACTACTGGGTTTATATCCCAAGGAAATACTAAAGAAGGGAAAGGGACCTGTATGTGCCAAAATGTTTGTGGCAGCCCTTTTTTGTAGTGGCTAAAAGCTGGAAAATGAATGGATGCCCATCAATTGGAGAATGATTGGGTAAATTATGGTATATGAATGTTATGGAATATTATTGTTCTGTAAGAAATGACCAACAGGATGAATACAGAGAAGCTTGGAGAGACTTGCATGAACTGATGCTGAGTGAAATGAGCACAACTAGGAGATCATTATACACTTCAACAATGATACTGTATGAGGATGTATTCTGATGGAAGTGGATATCTTCAACACAGAGGAGATCTAATCCAATTCCAATTGATCAATGATGGACAGAATCAGCTACACCCAGAGAAGGAACACTGGGAAATAAATGTATGAAGACTACTTGCATTTTTGTTTTTCTTCCCAGGTAAATTTTACCTTCTGAATCTAATTTTTCTTGTGCCACAAGAGAACTGTACAGTTCTGCACATATATATTGTATCTAGGTTATACTATAACATATTTAACATGTATAAGACTGTCTGCCATCTAGGGGAAGGGGTGAAGGGAGGGAAGGGAAAAGTTAGAACAGAAGTGCAAGGGACAATGTTGTAAAAAATTACTCATGTATATGTTCTGTCAATAAAAAGCTATAATTTTAAAAATGTTTTGCTTTTGACTTTTATCTAATCCAAATTATGCTTTTTTATCAGTTCTCTTCCCTTTCCCCTTTCTTTTATCTTCTTCCCATAGATTTCTACACCCAACTGAATATGTATATTATTCATACTTTAAATCAATTTCAACGAAAGTGAGGTTCATGTACTCCCCTTCCCTATTTCCCCCTCCACTGTAAAATCTCCTTTAGGCCTTTTTTATGTCATATAATTTATCCCATTCTATCTCTCCCTTTCCCCTTCTCCTAGTGCATTCTCAAACCTTAACTTTATTTTTTAAGATAATGATACCAATACATTCAATTCACACTTCTCCTTTCTCTTTCTGTATACTCCTGTTCTAACAATAAGCAAGGTTTTTAGGAGTTATAAATATCATTTTCCCATATAGGAATATAAACTTAGAGAATCCTTTATGATTTCTCTTTCATGTTTACTTTTTTATGCATCTTTTGTATCTTGTTTTTCAAAGTCAATTTTTTTTTATTTAGTTCTGCTCTGTTCATCAGAAATGCTTGAAAATCCTCTTGTTAAATATTCATGTCCCTCCTGAAGGATTATTACTCAGTTTTTCTGGATAGAGGATTCTATGTTGTAATCATAAATCTTTTGTTCTCCACCATATCCCAAAGCCTCCAATCCTTTAATGTAGAAACGGCTAAACCTTGTTTTATCCAGACTATGGCTCCATGATATCTGAGTTGTTACTTTTTGGTTGCTTGCAGTATTTTCTCCTTGATTTGGGAGGTCTAAAATTTGGCTATTATATTCCTGGGAGTTTTTATTTTGGGATCTCTTTCAGTGGGTACTTTAAATTTCTATTTTACTTACTGGTTCTAGAATATCAGGGCAATTTTATTTGATAATTTCTTGAAAAATAATAAGTAGACTGTTTTTTATCACAACTTTCAGGTAGTCCAGTAAATTAAATCTTAAATTATCTATCCTAGACTTATTTTCCAGTTTAATTGTTTTTTCCCAATGAGATATTTCAAATTTTCTTCTATTTTTTCATTCTTTCAATTTTGCTTGATTGTTTCTTGATGGCTCATAAAGTCATTAGCTTTAACTTGCATATACTGAAAAAAACAACTAGCTTCAGGTGAAATTTTATAATTTTTTCAAGACACAATTAATTGGATAATAAATATAATAGTATTTATTAAGAAATTAATAAATGATCACAAGATGAAAGAATAAGGAACTAAGTGTAATGAAGAAATCCTCAGATAATACTCTATGTTCCAGCTAAATCTGGTTACTCATTGTCCTCTGAATTTTATATTCCATGTGAAATGAGTGTAATTGTTCAATCATTTGAATATTCCTTGGCATTATCCTTCTTTAGGATTGGGATATAAACTGATCTTTACTAATCCAATGACTATTATTTTGTTTTTAAATTTTTCTGGTCTATAAATTATAGCACTTTATCAGAACCATCTTTTGGAATTTTAAATAATTCAGCTGGAATCCCATCACCTATAATATTGCCTTATAGTTAGCAATGCTTTCTAAGGACTACTTGATTTCATTCTTTAGGATATCTTATGTAGTTCTTTGGTATATTTTTTAATACCTCTTCTTAATCTCTTCTGCATCAGTTAAATGTCTATCATTTTTGTCTTTTATTATGCCCATTTTTGCTTGAATCATTTACCTGATGTATCTTTTTTTCTTGAAAAGATCTCTTTTCTTTCCCATTCTATTGTTTTCTTCTACTTCTTATCATTGCTCATTTAATAAAAGCTTATATTTCCTTGCTATTTCCTAGAACTTCACATTCAATTGGATATATTATCTTCCTAGTTCTCTTTTCCCTTCTGCTTTCCTTCTTTCCTCAGCTATTTGTAAAATCTTATCAAAGTCATTTTGTTTTCTTGCTGTTCTTTTCCCCTTTGGAATGTCTCTTATTATTACTTTCTGTACACTATTGTGAATCTCTGTCCATAGTTTTTCAGGCACTCTATCTACTATGTCTAATCACTTAAATCTATTCATCACTTCTACTTCATATTCATAAAGAAATTTATGTCATACCAACATGGTTTAATGATTTTCCCTACTTTATTCAATTTAAGTATGTATTTTTCAATAAGAAACTTATGGTTGGAGCCAGAGAGATCACCAAGGATTGTTTTAATTAACTGTATAAAGCTTCTTCACTTTTGACTGGAAACTGTCTCAACAAGTGCAATCATTTCACATGGAATATAAAATTCAGTGACTCAAATTTATAAGAATGCAAGCCATTCTCCAATTGATAAATGGTCAAATTTCAGATGAAAAAATTAATTAAACCACTATTGACTAGAGAAATGCAAATTCAGACAACTCTGAGGCACTTCTACACACCTCTCAGATTGACTAAGAAAACAGGAAAAAAATAAGGATGAATGTTGGAGGAAATGTGGGACACTAATACATTATTGATGAAATTGTGAATTGATCCAACCATTCTGGAAAGCAATTTGGAACCATGCCCAAACTGTTCATACCTTTGATCCAGCATTGTCTTTAATAGTCTGTACTTCAAAGAGATCATAAAAAAGGGAAAGAATCCACATGTGAAAAATGTTTCTAGCAGCCCTTTTTGTAATGGCAATGAACTGGAAACTCAGTGGAAGCTCATCTGTTGGAGAATTGGTGAATAAGTTAATAGTATATGAATGTAATGGAATATTATTGTTCTATGAGAAACAATCAGTAGGATGATTTCAGAAAGATCTGGAGAGCCATGAACTGATGCTAAATGAAGTGAGTAGAACTAAGAGAACATTATACACAGCAACAGATTATGTGATGATCAACTCTGATGGTAAAGGATCTTTTCAACAATGAGGTGATTCAGGCCAATTCAATAAGCTTGTGATGAAGAGAGCCAGCTGCATCCAGAGAAAAGACTGTGGAGACTAAGTATGGATCACAAGATAGAATTTTCATCTTTTTTTGTTGTTGTTTACTTGCTTTTTCTTTCTCATTTTCCCCCTCTTTGATCAGATTTTTCTTGTGCAGCATGATAATTGAAATGTATAACATTGAACATGTTTAACATATATTGTATTACTGTCTAGGGGAGAGGGTGGGGGGAAGGGAAGGAGAAAAATCTGAAACACAAAGTTTTGCAAGGCTGAACATTAAAAACTATCATATTTTGAAAATAAAAAGCTATTATTTAAAAATTTCCAAATAAAAAAAAAGGAATATAAAACTGAGGGGACAGTGAGTAGCTAAATTTAGCTGGAACTTGTTCTTATCCTAGGATTTCTTCATTACACTGAGTTCCTTATCACTATCTGGTGATATCCACATGTAAAGTCACCTTTTGGTTGTTGAAAGAAAGTGTTTGCTATGACCTAAAGATTAGTTTGACAAAACTCTTATCAGTTGAGGCCCTGCTTCATTAAGGACAAACTTACCTTTTATTCCAGTTATACTTTGGTTTCCTACTTTAGCATTCCAATCTCCTATGATGAATATGGTTTTTTTGGTGTTATTTCTAAAAGATGTAGGTTTTTCATAGAACTTCTCAACTTTGGCCTCTTCAGCATCAGTGTTTATTAGAACACAGACCTGTATCCCTGTGATGCCTTGTATTCTAACAGATATCATTGTCATTTTTTAGATTATACCCCAATACTACTTTTCTCATCCTTTCATTGAGTATAAAGGCCTACTCCACAGAAGTGTATGACACAATGACTATATTAAATTCGCCATTCCCATCCATTTAAGTTAACTGACCTCTAAGATATCAATGTTTAAGTTTTTCATCTTCTGTTTGACCACATCCAGATTACCTTGGTTCATAGACCCTATAGTTCAGATTTCTATGCAATATTGATCTTTACAGCTTTGGGCTTTGCTGATTTCATCAGCAGACATAACTGCAGCTTGTCTTCCTTTTGTCTTTGGCTCAGTCTCTCCATTCTTCCTGAAATCACCTATAGTTGTCCTCCACTTCTCACTGATAGTGCATTGGACACCTTCTGACCTCCTGAGCCTTATATTTTGTCATTTTACTATTGTGCGTAGGTTTTTCTTAGGAAAATACTAGAGAGGTTTGTTATTTCCTTCTCCAGTGGATCCCTTTTATTGAGGGGGAGGGAGGGGGGGGGGTAATTGGGAGAGGGGGAGGGGATCGGAAAGCCTTTCTGAAGGGAAGTAGCTATTTGACCTATGCTTTGAAGCTAGGGATCCAACCTGTTCTGGGAATATCTAACAGTCCAGTTTAATTAGAACAAATACAAGCCCCTCCCTCAAAAAGTTAATTAGAACACAAGGTGAAGGGGAATAATATGTAATAGATTTAGAAAGAAAACGATGGCTCTAATGTTTGTAATGCAGGTTAACCTTTAAAATGTGCTAGAGAGGAAGCTGTTAAAACACAGCTCTGATTTATAGCCTAGAAATAATCTGAGGCAATGGCAAAAATATGGGGTTGGGGAATGGTGAGTGACAGGATAGATAAGTCTGTTAAAAGAACAGCATTTAGCAGGACAGCTAGGTGGCGCAGTGGATAGAGCACCAGCCCTGAATTCAGGAGGACCCGAGTTCAAATCCGATCTCAGACACTTAACACTTCCTAGCTGTGTGACCCTGGGCAAGTTACTTAACCCCAGTGGCTTCAGCCAAAACAAACAAAAAACACATTCGGTCTCTGGTTTGTAGAGAAGAGACTAATCCAATTAGTGAGAAATGAGGAGGTCCTGAACTTAGAGCTGTGGAGATGCAACTGACCAAGAAGCCATCTTCCACCTGAGGTGGAAACTGAGGGAAACAGAAAGAATGAAGATGAAGGCAACTTGTTGAAAATTCTCAAAGGAAAGAAACCTTCCCTTGCCCTTTGGGGGAGGATTTGTCAGAACAGCCCTTCCTTAAAGGGTCAACTTTGCCATAGAAGAATAGCCCAGAATCCCTTATTGCCCAAGATGTAAATAACTTTGTGTGGTTTACTACGCATGCGCAGGCACACTCACTTAAGAAGTGGGGGAGCGTGCTACCCAGAAGTTCGAATCCTTTGTTTAGACACAACTCGTGCGCGCTGGGGTCACATGACGACAGCGGAGGCCGTTGGGTAGTCTGAGTGCTAGGTGGCGGCTGCTTGGTCATCTTGGTCCCTGCGGTACGATTTGGGCAGCTCTGCCTGAATTATGGAACCGAAGTTTTGAGGATCCGTAGCCTTTGACTGGCTCTCGAGGTATCAGGAGAGCTGGGGGAACTGGAGGAGCCTTGGCTCCCTAGGCCTCACCTTGGCTGTCGCCCCCGTTTTCCTCATCTGGGCTGGCCTGGATTGTCAAGGTTAGGGAACAATCCTCCCCTCACTCCCCAGCCTACCCCACCCTTTACCGCCCTCCTATGGCCTCAGCTTCCACCCTAGCAGTGAGGGCCCTCGGGGTTCGCTCCGGCGCATGCGCAGATCCCTCCAGCCAGACCAGGCATGCGGAGCCCTGGCACGAACATCCGCTGCTTGTGAATTTTGCCTTCCTTTTTATAATGTTTGAAAAAGGCTAGTTATTCGGTTGTGCCGGAAAGAAGAGGAATTGCGTTTTCTAAGTGGCAAACTTCACCAGCATCATTGTCCGAGTCAGGGACGTGGCAGATGGAATGGTTGTGCGTAGCTAGACTTTTATCAAAGATATTTGAGGTAAATTACTTTGATGGGGTTAATTTCTAGAATGAAATAGAATCGGGAGATTGAATTGAGTAAGTTTGTGGAGGAAACATAAAATATTTTTTCCAGTGATGTCTCAATGTGGCATTGACAGAATTGTGGAAGATGGCGTCATTGGAACAACCTGGAAGGACACAGGATCATACCCTTAGAGCTGCAAGGGATCTTAGGGGTCATATATTCAAACCCAATTAAATTAAAATAGTGAGACTGAGAGAAGTTAACCCCACAATTAATCATCGATGCCTATCTCTAAACATACACATAAGCGCTCATACATATAGATATATATATATAATGTTTATTTCTACTTGTAATCAGTTTCCCTGAAGGTGGAGAGCATCTTCTTTATTAAGTCCAGGTCTTCCAGTGATACTCTAATCCAGTCAGCATTCTGAGAAAATGTCTATGAAAGTTTTCCCCCCAATTTTCTTCATTCCTTCTATTCTTAGCTGCACAGATTTTATTTATACAAGAGGATTAAATTTAAAATAATCTAAATTAATCCATTTGATACTTCAACAGCACTCTAACCTTGTAAGGTTTTAAGGTCTGATATTAGTGTCTCCTTTGCAAATTTCGCCTTCTCCCCTGCTCCCCCCTCTGAAGTTCCTGACTTTGTTCTTCTATTGTTACTATTTTTCCTAACTCAATAAGATAATTTTTTAATAAATGAGATGGTTTCACCATTTTTTTAATAGTCTTTGAAAATCTAGGTTTCTTATTTTAAGCACTACCTGTTCATATCCTGTGATCATTTATCAGTTAGCACAGTGGTCCTCAGACTTTTTAAATAGGGGCCAGTTCACTGTCACTCAGACTGTGGGAGGGCCCTATAGTAAGAACAAAAGCTCACACTCTGGCTCCGCCCCTCAGCCCATTTGCCATAAACATCCTCAGCCGCTATGCCGTGGCGGTAGTTTGAGAACCCCTGATGGAGAATCAGTTTCCTATATGTCTTGGATATCAGATTTTTATTAGAGGAATTCACTGCAAACATTTTTTCCCAGTTAACTTAATTCTAAAATTATCTTATAATTTTAATTGTACTAATTTTATTTGTATAGAAGCTTTTTTTGCTTTTTAAAAATGTTATTGAAGAGGAGATGCTGGATCTTAACCTTGGGCACTAGACTAGTTTATGAAAATTAGAATCATAAACTTTAAAAAAAAATCACTAATATAAAATATTTTTAGACTTGCTGGGCCCACAGAAGGAACATTTACCCAGTACATCATTCCTTAAACCTAGGTAACTGAGTTGCTGTTTTGACTGTTTTTAATAGATGGCATGGTTATGCTATGGCCTGAAAAAGATTGTTTTTAGCAGGCTTATTATTACAAACATGGCTTAGAGCCAAAATTATAGTAGAAAAGTGTTCTTCCCTCTGACCCTAATTGCCATTTAGTTACACCTACCCACTTTGACAAATTGTTTTGACTTAAAAGAGAATCCTATGTGAATATTCTCATTCTAACTCCAAACCAAATTGCTCTTCTGCAACATTATTGTTTTTTTTGTTTTTCTTTTAGATTGATCATCATTTTCATTTTTTGAATTCCCAGTTACTCTCTCTTTTGTGTCTTTGGTGAAATTTGTAACAGTGAATTAAAAAACAAAACAAAACAAAAACAACAACAACAACAACAAAAACTTCTTGTCAATTATCTCTGAGGTTTAGTCCATAAATTCTGCTTTCTTGAATTTCTCTTTTAAATCATTCAGGAACAGCTTGTTTTGCTTCCATGCTCCTTTGAGAATCCACAGAGTCTTCTTTTATTTGACTAATTGATTTGATTAAATTGATTAATTTTTCTTTGCAGTATATATTCTTTTTTTTAAAAAAATTATTTTTTTATTAATTTTATAATTATAACTTTTTTTTAACAGTACATATGCAAAGGTAATTTTTTACAGCATTATCCCTTGTACTCCCTTCTGTTCTGAGTTTTTCCCCTCCTTCCCTCCACCCCCTCCCCTAGATGTCAGGCATTCCCATACATATTAAATATCTTATAGTATATCCTAGGTAAAATATATATGTGCAGAACTGAATTTTTTTGTTGTTGTTGCAAAGGAAGAATTGTATTCAGAAGGTAAAAATAATCTGGGAAGAAAAACAAACAAACAAAAAAATGCTCACAGTTTACACTCATTTCCCAGTGTTCCTTCTCTGGGTGTAGCTGATTCTGTCCATCATTGATCAATTGGAATTGGATTAGCTCTTCTCTATGTTGAAGATATCCACTTCCGTCAGAATATATCCTCATATAGTATCATTGTTGAAGTGTATAATACTTCACTTCTAATCTTGTTTGCATTAGTTTTGTATCTCTAGTTCTCCTTTGGACACAAATTTCTTCCTCCTCCACAAGTCCGAGAGGTAAACCATCCCATGTTCCTCCAATTTATTTATGATTTCGTTCTTTATGCCTAAATCTTGGACCCATTTTGATCTTATCTTAGTATGTGGTGTTAAATGTGGGTCCATGCAATATATATTCATAGATGCTTTTCTTTTTCTTTCCCCTGCTCTAGAGACCATTTCCTATTCTTATTAATATCTCCTGTTTTGCTCTATCTTTTTATGATCACAGTCTTTAATTGAGGGTTTTTTTTCTTCTGAGTTTTTTTAGGTAATTTCAGTCTTTTTATTTTGTTTTTTAAATTTTCCTTCACTGGTCACTTTCTGATTACTTTCCCTTTAATGATTCCATGGGAGATGGATTGCAAAGCTGTTTCAATGTCTTCCCACACTGAACAGGTTATGGTTTCCCAGTGTAGATCATTGCCTTTTAGGATTTTTGAGGGAATAGAACTGGTCACAGTGGGATGCTGGGCTTTTCTCTCAAGTTTAATATTGTGTCACATAACTCTCTTCCTCTACCCCTTGGTCCTATCCCATTTCCCTTTTTTCCCTATGTTCTCTGAATGAGTTTTTGAGTGCTATTGTTTCTTGCTGCTATCATGTTGCTCATTGTCACAATTGAGCAAATTTTTGCTGGATCTTGAAGTATTTTGAGAAGAGTGGGAGTTGACACATAGTTATAATCATCATGGGCCAGCTTCTGCAATCCTGCTGTTGGTAGAATGAAGGCTGGTGGAGCAAGAGTGTTGAGTGTGTTTAGGAATAAGAGATTAGCTTTTTCTCTTGTAAATTCATTGAGTTTTAATCCTTTGGGTTCTTGATGGCTTGGACTGCCCAGACAGCTGAAGTTGCTTTTTCCTGGAGCATAATTTCTATTTTGGAGAGGGTTTTTTTAGGTTGTGAGGATTTGGTGGAAATATCTAATCCCCCATCATAATTACTCAGTTTCTGTTATAATACTCTATGTCTGTTGGATTAAGAATTCTTTCCCTAATCACAGTTGTAAAAGTGACCTTCTTTCCTGTTTTCTAGTTTATGATGTGACCTTTACATGTAAGTCGTGAAGTCATTTTGTCTTGCAGATGGAATCCCAGATCTCAAGTTCCTTCTCATCCTGAATCTCCTAGTCATTCAAGTGGGTTTTTTTCCCCTTGGGAACCTCGGCCACTGGGACAAGTTCAGAAAGGGGGAATTCAAACAAGTGTCTGACTTTAGTATACCTTGAAGGATCATGAGGGACTTCTCAAGCATTTTAAATGCATTAGTCTTGTCATTTTGTCTGTCCATACTTCTGCATTTGCAGAATGTCATTCTTGTGCGATGAGCAAGATTTTTGTTACCTTAAAAGATTTTAAATAAAAAGAAAAAAAACTTCTAAGGGGTGCAGTTAGGAAGAACATAGGGAAAGATTAACATTCCCAACTTTCACCTTAGAAAGGGAAAAATCCTGACTTTTTCCTGTGGATCCCAACACTGGCCAGGTTGGATCTACAGAAATAAAATGAGATGATTAATGTTGCAGAACTGCTAAAAACCATTTTAGCAGATTTTGTAGGTTTTGAGATTAATCATTAAGTATGGCACCTAATCTAAGGTACCACTCTGAGAATTTATTGTAAGGAAAAAATTGAATCTTATAAAATGTTGAAAAAGATTTAAAAAGCAAATTTCAAGAAAGATTGATTGGAAAAGCAATTGGTAAGATTAAAGATTTTGAAAGAAAGTTTCTCTCCTCACATCATATCATCCCTATTCCTTACTGCAAAGATGGGTGAATGAGATAGAGAAAGAAAATATATTCAGTGCAGTGAAGATGGTAAAAGCAGGTAGAAGAGAGCTGGATCAGAACAAGAGAGAAAAATAGAAAGAAAACAGCATAAGTAGGGAATCCGAGAATGAAAGCCTGCACTTTGAAATTAAAACCATTCCAAATTAAGACAACTCTGAGATACCATTACACACCTGTCAGATTGGCTAAGATGACAGGAAAAAATAGTGATGAATGTTGGAGGGGCTGCGGGAAAACTGGGACACTGATGCATAGTTGGTGAAGTGGTGAAAGAATCCAACCATTCTGGAGAGCAATCTGGAATTATGCCCAAAAAGTTATCAAAATATGCATACCCTTTCATCCAGAAATGCTACTACTGGGCTTGTATCCCAAGTAAATACTAAAGAAGGGAAAGGGACCTGTATGTGCCAAAATGTTTGTGGCAGCCCTTTTTGTAGTGGCTAGAAATTGGAAAATGAATGGATTCCCATCAATTGGAGAATGGTTGGGTAAATTATGGTATATGAATGTTATGGAATATTATTGTTCTATAAGAAATGACTGGTTTAATATTAGGAAAACTATTAGTGTAATTGACCATATTAATAATCAAATTAATAAAAACCATATAATCATCTCAATAGATGCAGGAAAAGCATTTGATAAAATACAACATCCATTCCTACTAAAAACACTTGAGAGTATAGGAATAAATGGACTATTCCTTAAAATAGTCAGGAACATATATTTAAGACCATCAGTAAGCATAATATGTAATGGAGATAAACTGGAACCTTTCCCAGTAAGATCAGGAGTGAAAAAAGGTTGCCCACTATCACCATTATTATTCAATATTGTATTAGAAATGCTAGCCTCGGCAATAAGAGGCGAGAAAGAGATTAAAGGAATAAGTGTAGGAAATGAGGAACTCAAACTATCACTCTTTGAAGATGATATGATGGTATACATAGAGGACCCCAGAGATTTAATAAAAAGTTATTAGAAATAATTCACAACTTTAGCAAAGTTGCTGGATACAAAATAAATCCACATAAATCCTCAGCATTTTTATACATCACTAACAAAATGCAATAGCAAGAGATACAAAGAGAAATTCCATTCAAAACAGCTGTCAAGAGTATAAAATATTTGGGAATTCATCTACCAAAGAAAAGTCAGGAATTATATGAGCAAAATTACAAAACACTTTCCACAAAAATAAAGTCAGATTTAAATAATTGGAAAGACATTAAGTGCTCTTGGATAGGCCAAGCGAATATAATAAAGATGACAATACTCCCCAAACTAATATATTTATTTAGTGCTATACCAATCAGTCTCCCAAGAAACTATTTTAATGACCTAGAAAAAATAACAACAAAATTCATATGGAAAAACAAAAGGTCGAGAATTTCAAGGGAATTAATGAAAAAAAAGTCAGATGAAGGTGGTCTAGCTGTACCTGATCTAAAGCTATATTATAAAGCAGCAGTCACCAAAACCATTTGGTACTGGCTAAGAAGACCAGTCCATCAGTGGAACAGATTAGGTACACAGGACAAAATAGGGTACAACTATAGCAATCTAGTGTTTGACAAACCCAAAGATACCAACTTTTGGGATAAGAATTCATTATTTGAAAAAAAACTGCTGGGAAAACTGGAAAATAGTATGGCAGAAATTAGATAAGGACCCACACTTAACACCATATACCAAGATAAGATCAAAATGGGTCCATAATTTAGGCATAAAGAACGAGATCATAAATAGATTAGAGGAACAGAGGATAGTCTACCTCTCAGACCTGTGGAGGAGGAAGGAATTTATGGCCAAAGGAGAACTAGAGATCATTATTGATCACAAAATAGAAGATTTTGATTACATCAAATTAAAAGGCTTTTGTACAAACAAAACTAATGCAAACAAGATTAGAAGGGAAGTAACAAATTGGGAAAATATTTTTACAGTTAAAGGTTCTGATAAAGGCCTCATCTCCAAAATATACAGAGAATTGACTCTAATTTATAAGAAATCAAACCATTCTCCAATTGATAAATGGTCAAGGATATGAACAGACAATTTTCAGATGATGAAATTGAAACTATATCCACTCATATGAGTGTTCCAAATCACTACTGACCAGAGAAATGCAAATTAAGACAACTCTGAGATACCACAACACACCTGTCAGATTGGCTAAGATGACAGGAAAAGATAATGATGAATGTTGGAGGGGATGTGGGAAAACTGGGACACTGATGCATTGTTGTTGTGAAAGAATCCAACCATTTTGGAGAGCAATCTGGAATTATGCCCAAAAAGTTATCAAACTGTGCATACCTTTTGATCCAGCAATGCTACTATTGGGCTTATATCCCAAGGAAATACTAAAGAAGGGAAAGGGACCTGTATGTGCCAAAATGTTTGTGGCAGCCCTTTTTGTAGTGGCTAGAAACTGGAAAATGAATGCCCATCAAATGGTTAGGTAAATTATGATATATGAATGTTATGGAATATTATTGTTCTGTAAGAAATGACCAATAGGATGAATACAGAGAAGTGTGGAGAGACTTACATGAACTGATGCTGAGTGAAATGAGCACAACTAAGAGATCATTATACACTTTAACAACGATACTGTAGGAAGATATATTCTGATTGAAATGGATATCTTCAACAAAAAGAAGATCTAATTCAGTTTCAGCTGATCAGTGATGGACAGAAACAGCTACACCCAGAGAAGGAACACTGGGAAAGGAGTGTAATGTTTGCACTATTGTCTTTCTACCCAGGTTACTTATACCTTCGGAATCCAATTCTTATCGTGCGACAGGAAATTTGATTTTACACACATATATTGTATCTAGGTTATACTGTAACATATTTAATATATATGGGATTGCCTGTCATCTAGGGAAGGAAGTAGAAGGAGGGAGGGGAAATTTTGGAAAAGTGAATAAAAGGGATAATGTTGTAAAAAAAAAAAAAAAAACCATCCATGTGTACTGTCAAAAAAATTATAATTATAAAATTAATAAATAATTAAAAAAAAAAAAGAAATGACCAGCAGGGTGAATACAAAGAGGCTTGGAGAGACTTACATGAACTGATGCTTAGTGAAATGAGCAGAGCCTGGAGATCATTCATTATACACTTCAACAACAATACTGTATGAGGATGTATTCTGATGGAAGTGGATATCTTCAACAAAGAGAAGATCTAACTCAGATCCAATTGATCAATGATGGAAGAATCAGCTACACCCAGAGAAGGATCACTGGGAAAGGAGTGTAAACTGTTTGCATTTTTGTTTTTCTTCTTAGGTTATTTTTACTTTCTGAATCCAATTCTTCCTTTGCAACAACAACAAAAATTCGGTTCTGCACACATATATTGTATCTAGGATATACTATAACATATTTAATATGTATTTGTAAGCCTGCCATCTAGGGAGGGGGTGGAGGAAAGGAGGGGAAAATTCGGAACAGAAGGGAGTACAAAGGATAATGTTGTAAAAAATTACCCATGCATATGTACTGTCAAAAAAATGTTATAATTCTAAAATTAATAAGGAAGAAAAAAAAAGAAATTAAAACCGACACTTAATCCTTTCCTGACTCACAGAGAGAAAAAGGTTAATGTGAATCATATTTTTAAAATATCCAGTTAAAATTTAGGGAATCTAAAGTTAAATATTGGTCTATTTTAAAAATAACTTTTTGAAGTGGTGTGTATTACTGTGACTCAGTTTTTGTGATAGATTATGTTCTGAATTTTAAGAATTTTCTTATTTCTTCCCTAACTCAAAAAGAAAACTAATTTGAAGAAACAGAAAATCAGAAGCCCAAGCACTCCTCCTAAGCTGCAATAGCTGGGAAAAAGAAAATCCTACACCAGTTGTGTCTATGCAACTCAGTAACTACTAATTGATAAGTAATGAGTTCTTTCTGAAATTGTAGAGCTGAGATTTGTCTTGTATCTATGTTTAAACTGTTTAAAGCCAGCTAAAACTGATAATTAAAACCAACTAAAACTGATAATTACTGTGTGTGGAATGATGGGATTTAGATGAAAACCTTGTCTGGATTGGTTTTGTATTGTAGAACAATTTGCTTTGAGATCTAAAGATTTACTGCTCCCATCCCCTCATTACATAATGTGGATGGAAGTGTCAAAAAATAAAGCCCACAAAAATAGCTAGAGAGAGAAGGCAGAGTAGCCTAAGCAGTTTAGCCCCTTCTCTAGAGTCTCTGTAGATTCCCAGTAATTTTGTAAGCTTTCAGGTTTCTTAAAACCATCTTAGAAGCAGAATCACTAGCCCCAGGAAAGGAGCTCATGTGGGTTATGTTGTTCCCATATTTTATATAGTTGCCAAACAAGCCATGGTTTTACTGATAATCTACAAGTTTGTTAAGTAGAAATGATTTCTAATGATTGGTTTTTACACCAAGATAGGTTTAAAAGAAGGAAAAAGGGAAAAACAATTGAAAGATGTTAAGTGAAATCTCTTAGCTATGTGAGGCCTGGTAAACTTTATTGTGATAAGGCTAATTGGTTATTTTAAAGTCACTTTAAAGATGTGGTTTAATAACAGGTATGTTTTATGTTTCATAACAATTATTTTATTTTGCATTTCTTAACGCTTATTTCTACATCCCATTAGATTGCTGGTTGTTGAGCATCTTAAAGCAAAATCATTTGTGTAATTTGTTGTGATTTTTTAACTATATGCTTAGATATCAAGATAAGTTGTGAATTTTTTGTGATGAATCTTTTACCAGTGCAGTACTTATTATTTAGGATATGTGATCCTTGAGAGCTGAATCTAAAGGTGTTATTACTTGCTAATTATGAAACTTGCTATTTGAGATGAAATTTCTTGGGATTGTAAGTGTTGTTGTTTTGTGTTTTGAATTCAAGTATGTGTTTTTCAGAGCATTAAATCAGTAATCTACCATTTCAGAGAAATGCTGCAACTGAGATGGATGTGGTCTTGAATGGTTACAGGTGGAGGTCTGTATCTAGGCAAAAACCTTGGAAGACAGCTGTTAGCTTTTCTTAGAGTAAGCCCCGACTGGCTCAGTTTCCCAATTATGTTCCTTAGTACAGGAATGTGTTGCGAGCTGTCGTCTCTAGAAGCTGCCGGATCACTCTCTGGGAAGAGATCTGCTGTGTCTTCTACTCAAATCTCTCCGACAGATTCTTCTTCCTGTAACGAACCGTTGTCTCCAGGCAGTTGCTGTTAACTCTTGTCCAAAGAAGTGACTTCCCTTCCTGAAGAGAGCCCCGTCAAGCCTGATGCAATTCAGAGTCTTCTCCTCTTCCTGGAGAGCTGTCCTCTTTATCCTCCCAGAGAATGGGCATGGGATAATGCAAGGGCTTCTGGGAAGAACCACTTCAGCCAATGGGCTTGCTCCTTCTATCAAGTCAACCTGAGTTCTCACCTTGTAATTGTCCAACCTGAATTCTCACCTCGTCACTATCCAGACAACCCGAGTTCTCACTTAGTAATCCTAACATCTCCCCCTTTCTTTTGATTTAGAACATAGGACAGTCATGACCTTGAAACATAAATCCATCAATATGGGAAGTATTACAGATAATTACATAAATGACCTTGAAACATAAATCCATCAATATGGGAAGTATTACAGATAATTACATAAATTACATAAGCACATAGTAACATAGTAACATAACACATGCTAGAAGTATATAACATAATCATAAATTGAAAATTTATAAATGTCCATAAGTCCATTGTCCATTAGTCTCATCTTGTGTGAGGAAGTCCAATGATTCCTGCTGGTTTTAAAGTTCTTTAACAGTCTTCTTATTATCCATGCTCTTTCAGTGTCAGATGTTTCTTAGATCTTCTCCTTTATTTTGAGGTCTTTCTCTTTTTCTGTCTCTCTCTGATGGATAAGGCGAATATGACTCGTTGGCACCCATCTGATTCCTTCTCCTGCTGAAGAAATACAAGCAAACCCTCTCCCCCAGGCAGTTAACCTATCTAATTACCTTCTATTTACCACTTTCTAAATCTCTTCTCATCATCTGGCAATTACATTGGAATTGTTTGCACTGGACATAGCCCTGTTGGTTTAAAAGGCCTGTATTCTCCCCAAGTGTAATCCATTTTTGCAATCTGATTGCCTTTTGGCTCACTTATCAGGTAATCCCTTTCTGCCATGTGATTGCTTTTCTGCTGGTTGATTAAATCAGAGTCCTGGTCTTCTAAAGGTTCTTTGGGTGTAACATCAGCTGCCATCATGCCCCAAGTCTTTTTTGCCTGGGGCCCTGGACCTGGGCCCTTCATCCCATTTCCCTGAATTATTCTACACTCTGATGCCCAATGGAGTCCTCTGTTGCATTTTGGACATGGAGTTTTAGGTCTTCTCTCACCCTGTTTCCTCACTGTATCTCCATACCTACACTGAGCTCTTAGATGTCCAATTTTTCCACATTGAAAACATCTCCGAGTTTCTCTAGAAGGCCCTTGCCAGGAGGGACCCTGTCTTTCCACATTTATCATTGTCTGGGTATAAAAAGCATTTGTTCCCACTGTAGCACAGCGTCTTATGATCTCCTCTAAAGGAGCATCTTTGTCTAATCCCCATATAATTCTTTTGCAAATCTCATTGGCATTTTCCTTAGCCAGATGTCTGGTCATTATTTCTGTAGCTGCATTTTCTCCAATAGTTCTTTTGATAGCAGTTTGCAAACGTCCCACAAAATCTGCAAAAGGTTCATTGGGACCTTGCTGTATTTTAGTGAAAGCCTCTCCCCGATCTTTCTGTCCAGGGAGGACACCCCAAGCTTTTATTGCAGCCTTAGCAATTTGCTCATATATTGTCATGGTATAATTAATCTGTTCCGAATTCTCTCCATACTGACCTTCACCAGCTAAGTGCTCAAAAGTGAATTGTGTGTTAACTCCTATTTCCAAATTGCATCTGACTTGAATTTTACATAATTCATGAAATTCCGCAAGCCATAATAAATTTTCTCCAGGTTCCACACATGTCCTTGCTATGGATTTCCAATCATTCGGGGTTAGGACTTCATAAGACAAACCATCTAGTAACATTTTGACATAAGCTGATGTAGCCCCATAAAGGGTACAACCTTTTTTCAAATCCTTAATTTTATTCAAATCTAAAGGTGCATATCTTCTCCTTTTTTGACCTACAGAGTCAATATTTTCAATCACAGGATATGCATGTATAAAATCACTTATATCCTGTCCTTCTCTCTTAGCTTTAACCAATGCTTTTTCTAATCTTGTCATAGGCTTAGACTGCTTCACAGACAATTCTGTTTGTGTTTCTGCCTCTTCTTCTCCTCCTTCTTGCTCCACCCATGAAGGGTTAATTGAGGGAGGAGATGGGAGGTGCTCCTGTTGCTGTTGCTCAGAATTGTACTTAACTTCATTATTATCTGATTCATCCTTTTCACCTAGTTTAGTTGACACCTCCCCATTTTGCTCCTTCATCTCTTCCTTTAGAATAACATTTTTTAAAGCCATTTGGATTAAATTGTAGGTATGAATTGTATCTTTGGAAACTGAGTTTGGTCTGGAACCAAAGGGTAAAATGTCACAAAGGTAATTGTACTGTTCACCTAATTGCTCTCCTACTAATTTCCACTCATCTGGATCCAATTCTTCTTCCAGAGAAAAAGAAGGACATATGACCTTCACAGTTCTTAAAAGTTCAGTAATCTCCTCTAAAATTATAATCAATCCTTGGCTTTTCATAACCTTGATGATGCTCTCTAAACATTTTCCTTGAACAGAAGGTGTTTGCCCCTAATTATTCCTGAGTCTGGATATGGGATGGAATTGTAACTGTATATTTGATTGTCATTTGTGATTTATACCTGAAGTCAAACAGAGCTAAAGATACTTTCTGTCATAATCATGTTCCTACTTTGTCCTCATATAGCAAATATTCTATATTCAGAGCAAGTGGTCAGTAGAAACCACGACTACATTGCAAATATGTAAGTTCTGGCTGTTTCCAACTTGAAAATGTATAATCATTTGGTAAATGAGTATTTGGCCTAGTCACCTATCTATTACTAAAGATATATGCCAGTGTGAAACAAAATCCTTAGAGGTTTCAAAATGATGTAAGAACAATTGATAAAACTGTCTTCTGGGACCTATTAGTTTTTGATTATTATTATTGATTACTGAAACTAAATCTGAAACATTGTCAGTATAGTTTGGAGAAGAAATTTTTAGTGGAACCAGTTTTCTTTTTTTTTTTTTTCCTTAATTTAAAAAAAAAAATTTTTTTTAAACAGAAAAACAAAACAGCAGGGTCATGTGCCCAGCAGAACATCAAGGAGGATTCAAAGTATGTATCAATAAATTACCAGTATAAAAAAAGATATATAATAGCACTTGAAATTATATTCACGAGTATCCATCTTTTCTTTACTTTCTTGTAGGTTGTTCCTTTGTTCTCTGCTGTGTACTTTTTTTTTTACTTTATTCTATTTTATTATTTACCATCAACCCTTCTTCCTTGTTTCCCCTCAAAAGGCTGTAGTTAAGTAAGGATATATTTATGTATAGATATATAGATACACAATACACATACACATACACACAAACTTTCTTATCCCTGCTAGCTCTTTCTTTTAATTGTGCTTCTGAACTTGCCTTGTTATTACATAGCCTCACCTCCACCCATGGATCTTTCCCTTGTCTTCTTCTCTCACCCTTTGATTACCCTGCTGATCATCCCTCCCCCTTATTTCTTTACATATTTTGGAGAGTGCTATATCCTTCATGGTATATATGTAGTGTTGCCTATTTTTAACTCATTTTTGACGTGAGTAGGTTTTCAACACTTCAAATCCTCCTTTCCCCTCTAATGAACCTCTGTATCTATTCTTCTATACCTCATTTATATAACATCATTACTATTTATGTACTATTACTACCTTAATTCTGCCCCAAACTTTCTTTTGAGCTACGCAAAGCTGATGTTAATCTTATGGTATATATTTCTATATAAAAAAACAAATAATTTTTCAGGTTAAGTTCCTTGAAATTGATCTTTGATTTTCTATTGAGTTTGGGTTGGATTGAAAGAAAGTCTAGAAAATCTGTCATTGAATATCCTTTTTTTTCCATTCAATATTATAGATAATTTTGTTGGATATGATGTTTTTGGCCACAGGCCTAGTTCTTTTGATTGTTAGTAGATATGATTCCAGGATCTGTGGTCTTTTATTGTAGCTTCGGATAAGTTCTGTTCAATTTTAATTGTAACTTCAGTGTTATTTGAATTGTATTTTTTCTTATTTCTTGCAAAATGTTCTCTGATCTTGGGATTTTGAAATATGGAAATAATATTCCTTTGTGTTTTCCACAAAGAGATCTCGTTGAGATGATGATGATCAGTGGATTTCTTTCTATTTTTGTTTCCCCACATGTTCTATCACTGCAGGACTATTTTCTTGGATTATTTCTTGCATTAAAGTTCTTTTTTTGATTACGGCTTTCAGGTAGTCCAGTTATTTTTATTTTTTCTTTTCTTGACCTTTTCTTCAGATCTATTGTTTTTCTTACAAGATGTTTCACATTCTATTTTTTTTTCATTCTTTATATACTGTTTTATTATTTCTTGGTCTCTTAAAGCTTCACGAGCTTCCTTTTGCCCAATTCTAATTTTCAAAGAGTTTTGTCTTTAGACCCTGTATCTCCTTTTCTAGTTGGTTAACTTTTTTTCATAATCTTCTTTTTTTTTCCTTAGATGGTTTTCACTTTTATTTTAGTTTTTCCTCAATATCTCTCATTTGAATTTTAAATTCTTTTTAAAAATTATTCCACAAATTCTGTCTGTGCAGAAGCCATTTAAAATTACTCTTTGGGGCAGAAGCTTTTTTTACTTTAGTGTCCTTTGAACATGTTCTTTTTTTTTCTTTTTTTGCTGGTTCATTTTTTTTAAAAATAAGAGTTTTTAATGTATCTTTAATCCTGGGATAGGGGGATGGTGACTCTAGCTTCACTTCAGCTCTGTCCTCTGACCTGGAACCCCAAACCAAAAGCTCCATCCTTCTGCAGGTGTCAAAGGCCAGCAACAGCCCTGCCCCACTGCTTCTGCACTCACCAGGTGTGCTGGTTCCTTCTCCCTCAGGGTCTCTGCAGTACAACTGGTCTTGGCATTCCTGATCAGTTGAGGTTCACTCAAGCTTCCCAAAGTCAGACCCCAGACTCCACACATAGCCCAGCAGGTGAAAGTTTCTGTGATTCCTTCTGAAGCTCCAGCCAAATCTAGTTAGCCCCAGGGCTCCTCATTGATGTTTCTACTAAGCTAGCTGAAGGTGTTTGCAGTTCACACTGATTAATCCCTAATCTGGGATCTTTTTTTTTTCAGATTTTCTTGGGTTGTACCAGGAGGACCCTTTTTCTGCCACAAGTCGTCTTGATTTTTCAGCAGTCTATGTTTGTCCTGAGGCATAAATTGGTTGTTTGTGGAGGAAATGTGGAGAGCTTGAAATTTACCTACTTATTCTACCATCTTCCCAGAATTTTCCCCAGGAGGTTTTCTTAGAGGGATATAATTTATAGAATTTTGTTACATCAATGGGAAAGTCAATTTCATTTAAATTTATTCTTAATGTGGGAATAACATATCTTTGTATTCGTGTGTCCTGTTGCACAAACTTTTTTTTAATAAATAATTTATTTGATGGGCACAGAATCAAGCCATGGGAAATTTTGGCTTGCTGATGCAGCCACAAAAGACGCTTCTGACCAATCTATTACATTGACCTTCATACTCCAATTCTTATATTCTGTTCCCCAATTTGCACATTCTGTCCTATAACAGGCCATTGCAAAAGAGAGGATATTCTCTTTTACCCTTGGGTGGTTTTAAACACCTTTAGGCCAGCTTCTAATAATTCCAGAGACAAGCCAGTGGAAATGTCTCCAAACCTATATCAAGTTGTCAAATCTATACTGATCATAAGCTAAGAGAACTTGTTGGTCAGGATTATCAGACCTACCCAATATCTGATATTTTAGCCTAGGTGAGGATACTTGTCTAGGAAAAAACTGGCAGCTAGACTTTACACATATAACTCCTATTTCAATCTCACTCTCCTGCTTTTTTTTCAGGGGATTATTTCAAGATTCCTATTAGGAAAAGGTTGAATGCCTCAGTTAGAATCTCCCTTTCTGAAAATGATTTTTGAGTTAAATGTAACTTCAAAACAATCTACTTCATGGGGTTCTTAGCTACTCTCTTTACTTGGTTCTTATACTTCTAAGCTTAAGTAGGCCGTTTTGTTCAATGGACTTTTGATTACAGCCCCATCCCAGGTGGAGATATCTGGAAATCCCACCTTCATTGTATCCCATCAGAAAGCCAACTTATGATGTCAGTCACCTGTTATATTTCTCAGAGAATGTCATAGCTCCTGAATTAAGCCTGTTTTTACTCCAGATGCAGAGAAAATTCCTCAGGAGAAAGAGTCAGGCCAGCACAAGAACAACAAAGCCTCTATTAAAAGAGATGATACCTCATTTTGGCCTACCCAGCTCTTTACAAAATAACTATGGCTAAGTCTTCACATAACAAACAACCCAAACTCTGGCTGAGGCACTTAAAATTATCATCTCCACTCTACCTGGCTTCCTCAATCTTTAGGAAAGATAGAGAAAATTGACCATACTCTCTGCAGGTCAATTGCTTTCTTTCATATTATTTTTTTTCTGTCTGTTTAACCATATATCTCAAATTGAGGGCTCTGCTGTCAGTGCTGCTTTCCAGCTTTTCCTGACTTAACATGTGGGGTTATTGGTCAGATTATGACAAACCCTTACTTCGGGCATCATCTGTGCCCCTGAAGTAAACACTTTTGTATTTCTGAAGGCTCTACCAAAAGAAATGTCTTCAATTGGAGATCCCCCTCAACCTGTCATGTCCTTTACCCAATGCCTAACTCTTTTTTGGCACCTGTGCCTTTGGCCACCCAAGTAACTCCATTTACAGTTTGCAATGCTACAATCCCTTACCTCCTACTTGTTAGATTTATTTTCTCTAGGCTCTAGTCAATTCACCTTCAAATGATGGCCAACACCACAATACCCACTGAATGCTGCTTCAACCAATGTCAAACTTGCTTCTGAGCTCATCACCCCTTTGAGTGGGACCTTCCCTGAAAGAATCAGCTCTATACCCCCTTCCATCTTGAAACATCCATGGCTCCTGCAGAAAAATGAAATCTCTGGTCCTTGACCTTAGAATTTGCTCTCCCCCAAAACTGGGACACTGATTCATTGTTGGTGGAATTGTGAAAGAATTCAACCATTCTGGAGAGCAATCTGGAATTATGCCCCAAAAGTTATCAAGCTGTGCATAATACCCTTTGATCCAGAAGTGCTACTACTGGGCTTATATCCCAAGGAAATACTAAAGAAGGGAAAGGGACCTGCATGTGCCAAAATGTTTGTGGCAGCCCTTTTTGTAGTGACTAGAAGCTGGAAAATGAATGCATGCCCATCAATTGGAGAATGGTTGGGTAAATTATGGTATATGAATGTTATGGAATATTATTGTTCTGTAAGAAATGATCAACAGGATGAATACAGAGAGGCTTGCAGAGAGTTACATCAACTGATGCTGAGTGAAATGAGCAGAACTAGGAGATCATTATACACTTTAACAACAATACTATATGAGGATGTATTCTGATGGAAGTGGATATCTTCAACATAGAGAAAAGCTAATTCAATTCCAATTGATCAATGATGGACAGAATCAGCTGCACCCAGAGAAGAAACACTGGGATATGAGAGTAAACTGTTAGCATTTTTTGTTTTTCTCCCCAGGTTATTTTTACCTTCCAAATCCAATTCTTCATTTGCAACAACAACAACAAAATTCAGTTCTGCATATATATATTGTACCTAGGATATACTATAACATATTTAATATGTATGGGAATGCCTGCCATTTAGGGGAGGGGGTGGAGGGAAGGAGGGGAAAATTTGGAACAGAAGGGAGTACAAGGGATAATACTGTAAAAAAAATTACCTATGCATATGTACTGCCAAAAAATGTTACAATTATAAAATTAATTTTAAAAAATTTTAAAAAAAAGAATTTGCTCTCCCCAAAGATAGAAAGGAGGGGGATAGTGAGTCCCTAACTCCAAAAGACAGAAAGTGGGGAGATGATAGTTCAGAGTCCAGGGTCTCCTCAAAATCTAAAATCCTTTTTAACCACTGTAGAGCATTAAACACTGAAACCAGCTCTTCTTTTTAATACTACTTTATGGGCTTTTTATCCCTCTCTGATAGTTTCCCTCCTACTGATCTTCTTTCATGTCCTACTGGACATATCCATCTAAGGATGTGGAGTAATAAAATCTAAACGACAAGGAGCCACGATTCCTTCCTTATCTCTTTTATAATATGTAGCCTCCTTGTAGGCTGTTAGCTGGCAGACTGAAAGCCCCAGATTTTCATAATAAAAAGCTCTCCCAAATTTTCTCTTAATTGCTAAACTCTTTTAGAAACTAATCGGTCAACTAAAACTCTTTTGTGATTATAAAAGTATTTTTAAGTTCTTTAAAACTATAAACTATGACACTCACATATTTCAATGATACTGATTGATTAAATTAATTTTAGGCAATATTGTTATTCTTATTGGCATGATTTAAGCATTAGAATCTAATATTTTTCTAATTATTTTTTTGTCTTTTGTGAAGAGTATTTTGTAATTCTATTTATACAATTACTACAAGTGTCTTGGTAGATAGACTCCCAAATATTTTATATATTTTGGGTTTTGTTGGTTTTATACAGAAAAAAAAATGGCAATTTATGTGGGTTTCCTTCCTTGCTGCTTTGCTGAAGTTATTTTAATTTTTAGCAGAATTTTTAGGGTTCTTCAAATCCTATTTGCAGGAAGGATTTTGTTTCTTGTTTGTTCTTATTCCCTCAATTTCTCTTTCTTGTTTTATGGCTATAGATGGAATTTCTAGCTGTATGTCAAATAATAGTAGTGATTGTAGACATTCTTGCTTTCCCTTGATGTTTTAAAAGCTTTAAACACTTCTTTTTTGCATATAATGGTATGTCCTTGTTTTTAGATAGGTAATATTTACAATATTAAGTAGCATTTATAAGCTCTTAAGATCTTTATCCCAGTTCTCATAATGAAGTCAGATCACAATTAGTTTAGTTTTCATTTTCCATGTAGATTCCAAAATTTTAATTTTATTGTATGATGACCGCATTAGCACCCTGGATACCTTAGAATCAGCCAAAAGTCCTTGATCTTTATTCTTGGTCTTTAGCAGTAGAAGTGAAGGGAATGGCAGGATCTCCATGACCATCTCTCACCCAGCAGTGACTCTGGCTAGTCTTACTCCACCCCCTAGTCCCTTCTACAATTCTCTGTATATACCAATTATCCAGATAGCACAGAATAGTGGGAAGGGCCATTTTCCAAGCATATGCTTATAGAGTATTGCCCAATCAGTAATTAGCCTTAAGTGCTCAGCTGTCCTACCTCAGTGCATTAACTCAAGAGTTTCAGCCCTTTACGTTATTATGGTTATCTAATTGTAATTTCATTGCATACATACAGAATGTATACAGTTTACCATTTTGAATGGTATGCTATATGTTTTATTATACACCTAAAAAACAGTCCATTCTTTGCTTTTTCCATTTAGTTCTCTGTATATCACTATTCTAGAGTATAAGGGAAGCCCTTTAAATATCTTTTTGTTGTTAATATTTTATATCATTTGTCACATTCTGATAGTATTACCAATTTTTAAATATTTCTCATATTGTTATTTATGAATTCAACTCTCAAGTTCTGTGTATGCAAATTATGAATAGTTTCATAATATGTATTTTTCTAGGTCCACATTGGTTTAATGAATTAAGGTTTAAACCACTAATATAATCATCCAGTTGGTTAAGATATAAAAGCTGACTCCACAGGGTAGTTAGGGCAACTTAGAATGAATCGACCACACGTTCTACACATGTGCAAGTCAACACATTCTTATGCAATGTGCCCCATAAGTAACTTGGCTGTGGGGATAAGAGGAGAGCTATGAACAACTGAATCAATATTGTGTCCATACAGACTATTCTTTCAGTACATTTGTTAAGTAAACCCTTTTCACTATGTGTTATCCAAGAGAAGAGACCCCCAGTGTGTGGGTGGTCTAATAGAAGGACTTGGAACTCTGTGGTCCTGAACTTTTGGCTGCATAGGGGAAGTCCTCTCAATGGGAGTGGGTAGGTGATTCCACTGACTTGGTGAGATTAATTCTCAGAGTGTCCAAGAAAGTTAATAGAATAAAAGTACTATTTAGGCTAAAACCCCTGACATTTTTTTTGGAAAGCCCTAAAAAAAACCTAGCACCAGCTTAAAGAAAACAAGTCACTTGTTCTTGTCACCTTGCAACTCCGCCTTCCAACCACATCATTCAGTTAAAACTGCTTTTTCCATTTACCAGTGACCTCTTAACGATCAATGCAAATATCTTTTCTCACTTTAAATCCTTTTTAACCACTGTAGAGCATTAAACACTGTGACCAGCTCTTCATTTTAATACTACTTTATGGGCTTTTTATCCCTCTCTGATGGTTCCTCTCCTACTGATCTTCTTTCATGTCCCACACACTTATCATAGGTATCCCTCAATTCTGCCCTGGACATTCTTTACTTTTTCCTCCATGTTAACTCACTTTGTCACCTAATCAGCTCCCAAAGATTTTATTCTTTCTATGAAGATAATTTCCAGATCAGTAAATCCAGCCTTAGTAAATCCAGTCCTTAGCTTTTAGTCCCATATCACCAATAGTTTTCTTACTTGATTGGATATTTCAAATTGGACTTCCAAGAGACATCTCAAATTTAACATATCAGAAAGAGCTCATTACCTTTCCCACCAAACTAGTTTCCTTTTCTGAACTTCTCTATATCTATCAAGTACATCACTGCCCTAGTAGTAGTCACAGATTTGCAATGTAGGAGTTATCATTGATTTACCACAATCTCTTTTCCCTCTCTTCCACATATCCAAGGTATTGCCAAGGTCTATTTATATTCCTTCTGTAGCCTCTCTTGTATATATATACCTTCCTCTCTTCTGATACTGCTACCATACTGGTATAAGCCCTTACCCTTGCATATAATGACTATTATTACATTAGCCTGCTGGTGATTCTGTCTGCCTCAAGTCTCTTCTTACTCTAGTGATCAGAGTAATTTTTTTCTAAAACACAGGTCCAATCAAGTTGAATCTTCTACTCAATAAACTCCAATAACTTCCTATTGCCTCTAGGATCAAATTCAAATTCCTTTTGGGTATTAAAAGCTTTTTGTTATTGAGCCCCTGTTAACTTTCCTATCCTTTTATATGATGCTCCACAACAGGTACTCTTTGATTAGTGACACTGACTTCTTCCCTCTTCCACAAATAAGATGCTCCATCTCTTGCCTCTAAGCATTTTTTCTAGCAGTCCCTCATGCCTGGAATGCTTTCTCTCCTCAACTGTGCTTTTGCATGAGGCAGAGAGAAGTATTAAGTGACTAGCTCAGCACCACACAGCTAGTATCTGAGACTGAATTTGAACTCCAGTCTAACTAATTCCAGATTCTAAAAATTATCTGTTAAATCACCTAGCTGCTTATGGGCTCAGTAGAATGAAATAGAAATATAAAAGCAAAACAAAATTTGCCTTTAAGAGCTTCTTTTATCCTAAAAGGAAGAGGTAATACATAAGGAACTAATGGTTTGAGAAATGTTTCAATTTGAGAAGTCACAGGGATGGTTAATGGAGTGATAGGGGAGCTGTTGATAACACCCTTTCCAGAAGCAATAGGACAAAAGATAGAAAGCAACGAAGAAGGTATAATGTATATGACAGTAGGTCAATGGCAAGGAGAAGGCTGAAGTGGATAATCAGACAAAATGTATCATGGTCTGAGTTTTTTGTTGGTACAGTGAGCCATATATATTCTCATTGGCTGACTCACCAGTCAGTACAATATATGGCCCCAAGGTGATAGTTCCAAAACTGAATGGATTAAGTCATCCATCATGGCTTCTCTGAAAGTTTAGTGGTCAGCAGGGTGGATTATGACCAGATGAAATGTGAAGCATGGTCTGGGGCCAGCCAGATTTGGTGGGTTATGTGTGTTTATACTAGCTAGCATTTCAAGCACAATACCAGAGCCTTGGAATGATATTTCCACATCAGAGTTGATTAAGTTACCCAGGGTTGGATGTAGAGGGATCATTGGTAAGAGATGGGGAGAGGTGGCTGGTTTCGATGTGAAACTTGGTTTGGAGTCTAAATATATATCTAAATTGGCCATCTATATTTGCACTAGCTGACTCATGGTCCTTGGATTAGGCTCTCCTCATTTTACACTTGGAGAAACTGAATCTTTAGAAGTTAAGTGCTTTGCAGTCATAGAAATCATTTTAATGAAATTTGAACCCAGATCCTTTGATCCAAATCCAGTAATTTTTCCACTACACCACCAGTCACTGCTTATAAAAAGTTCACAAATGGAACAAAAGAACAGTGACATAAACACTTAATGTATTGTCTTATGTATTGTCTTTTAAAAGCCCAGTAAACAGTCTTGTTTTCCTGTTTGTTTTTTTAACTTCAGACTTAGAAAAGAGACAGTAAAGAAAAAACATAGGGAAAAAAAAGGTATCTATTACATTGATTGTTGCTTCTCCCCCTCAAGTCTCTCAGAAAAAAAGTCTGCATTTATTTTTATTAAATGTATAATATTTTTATTTTCCTTTGGCCCTATGTAGTGGTGAACTTTTCTTCAAAACAGAAGAATGAGAGTATATAGGTTGTTAAAGCTTCTTCTCTGGAAAAATTATATCTTAAAGGTAAGTATAAGATGCATCTATCAAAAAAATGTGGGACTGTGAGAGAGACTAAAACATTTTTTAAACAATTTTGATTATCAAATGTACAGTGTTCTACAATGGTTGAGATATCATCATATGTATATATGTGTGTGTATGTATGTATACATATATTTGTGTGTGTACATACATAATTATCTAATTTTCAAAGAAAATGTTTTTGATGTGAGTTCAGTTTATTATTAAAAAAATTATTGGAGCTCTTCCAAATGACTCGTTTCAGTTCTTGTTTTCCTTTTCTGGACACAATGGAATGAGGCTGGAAGAAGAACCCCTCCACATGCCTTTTATTTGGGCCTTATTTTGGTTTAACATGGAATTTTTCATTTTTCTTTTAGAAGCGCATGTTTATATCAACCCTCTTAGAAATCTTTTTGCCATTGCTGTCTACTGGAATTTTAATTGCACTTCGTTTGAAGAGCAAACCAGAAGCTAAGAATTCTATAAGATACCCATCTTTACCCATTGAGGATCTACCCAACAACTTCACTCAAACTTTTCCACCAGATTTCTTGGAACTATATTATATCCCTCCTGAAAGTCATCTTGTGAAGATGCTAGTTGAGAAAGTGGGAAAGTCCTTCCACTTGGATGTATTAGGTAAGACTTTGGGACAAAAAAAGAGCTTTTTTATAAAGTATTTAAAAGTTGTTTTCTAATTTTTAAATGTGATTTATCTGAGACCTGTAATATGATAATAAGGTTCTAATCTCATTATTGCAAATGTGTGTGTTTGTTTTTATGAATTACAAAATTGAAAGTATAAAAATAAAATTAAGCTAAAATAATTTTGAAATCTTGAGCTCAAAGCAGTGACATATATGAAGAGACTAGTATGCAATTATCAACAAGTTATAATCTACTAGTAACAATTAGAAAATAGTTCTGTTTTATTATTAGTGCTTTACAATGGACTATAATTATAAAATCTTCATATATGTAATTTCCAAGATTGTGAAAGGAAAAACAATTCTGCTACATAAGTTAATTTGCCTGTTTGAAACATGGAATGCATTTTCCCATGGGGGGACACCTGCTAAATGCCTAGATTTTTCAGATTATTTCATAGAATATTAATCCATAATCATTTAAATTTTATTATCAGTAATAGAAGACTTAATACTTATATAATTATTCACACTTACATTGTACTCACAATATGTGATGAAGTTAGTGGCAGTGTAGAGAATTATAGGAGCCTCTCTTTGGTCAGCGTAAGTCCTTCATGAAAGAATTCACAAACCTGAAGAGTTTTAGGTGGCAAAAAGGGAAGTTTATTGTTGGATGAGAAACCAGCTTTTGCTAGGAGACTGACTTCTTCAATGGCAAGGTCTTAACAGAGAGATAAAGGTCCTAGCAGAGAAATCCTGGCAGAGAAATAAAGAGGAGTTAACACTAAGAAGAGAAAGTTTTCACAGTAGGCACTTTTCCTGACAGGCAGCTATGCCAAAAAGAAGTCCCTTGGTATGGCATGATTCCTGCTTTTAGGCCTCTGCAAAGAAATGAGCCCCCAAATTTTCCTTTAAATAGGAAGTTTCAATTGAAGGCAATGTTGTCACTGCCCCCTAGATTTCTAGTAGCAATAGAGGGTGCAATCAGCTACTCCATATCAGGTTCATATCTCTAACTAAATGAGTGTTGAAAAAGTCAGTCCATCACATAATCTTGTATTATTGTGTGCAGTGTCTCCTCGTTCTGCTCACTTAATTTATATATATATATATATATATATATATATATATATATATATCAGATCATGTAGATCTTTCCAGGCTTTTCTTAAATCAGCCTGTTTATCAATTCTTATAGAACAATAATAGTCTATTACATTCATATATCATAACTTATTTAGCCATTCCTCACATGATGGGTATTCACTTAATTTCTAGTTCCTTGACACTACAAAAAGAGCTGCTACAAATATTTTTGCACATGTGGGTCCTTTTCCCTTTTTTATATATTTTCCCTCTTTTATATATACCCTGGAGTATAGACCCAGAAAAGATACTGCTGGATGACAGTTTGATAGCCTTTTAGGCATAATTCCAGATCGTCCCCTAGAATGATTAGATCATTTCACAACTCCACCAACAATGCATTAGTGTTCCAATTTATAGGGATTTTACCTTTCAAGATTTGAAATAGAAATGATGAGAGCCTAGGTGGGTGTTGAGAGAAACCCTGTATCATTAAAAAAAAATCTGGAAGCCAAACTAGTCCCAGTGGTAAACAGAGAGGAGTATTGATAGGAATATAATACTCCTTTTCCCTCCATCCCCCAATAGTAAAGAGCATTGATGAGATTATCTTGTGCCTTTAGTAAGCTTTTTGTTCCTTGCATTGACAGAATCATCATAAACCCACAGTTTACTGTGTCAATCCAAAAGTCAAGTTATGACATCAAACCCATCTACATTATATTTCTTCCATAAAAGAAACTGTACCTCTTTAATTTGCTAATTCCTTTAGGAGATTAGTCCCCTGCTAAGCATTCCAATAACTGACACCTATTAGGATCTTAAACTCCCTTTAGGATTAGTGCTATAATCCCCCACTTGGCACACTTTAATGGATCTCTGCTAAGGAACTTGTCTTCCCCTTTGTTAATTGTTTAAAACCCCTTTTCCTTGCTGAAGACTGCTAGGCATTTAACCTACTCTTAACAGTACAATAAAACCTTTGCCCCTTGATTTTGGAGGATGTGATTATCTAAGCCTATAAATTCTTTTGAGATAATCTGTGATACAGGCCTGTAATTCCAATATACTTTTAGGATATTACCCTATATCCCATCATTTTGGTGGCCCTGGTATGGGGAGAATTTGACTACACCCTGTAACCCCATCATCTTGGTGGGTAATTTCAACATAAGGAACTTCTAGTGATGGTCCAGTATTCAGACATAAGCAAAAAGATTGTATATTGATCTATTTCTTTTTTGAAAAGCCTAACAAAATTTGTAACATTAGCATAGTACTAGACATGAACTCTTTCAAATGACATCTCTGCATACAGTCTCTGATTCCTGCATGTGTAGCTTTAATTTGTGGTTAATTAGTGAAGTTAGTATGGAGAATGATTTAAGTTTACATCCCCTTGTTATTGCTGGAGAATTGGGTCCCCTCACTGAAGGATCTCTTCCTAGCTTGTAGTAACTACCATGATACATTTCTTAGATTCCTGTTGGTTCTTATGGAGGCAGTGTGTGCCCTGAAGCAAGTTCATTGTCTCTTTTGACTTTTTCTTATACATTTGAGTCTCTCAGAGTCCTAGAAATTCTTTCTAGATGTGGAATATAACTTCACTATACATTTTATTATCTCTGTCTTTGACTCTTAAGACCTACTTTGCTAAAATCTAAAAAATCTACTTTGCTAGATTTCTATAAAGAGCATTCAGGCTTCTTTCCCTGTCCGTATGTTTCTTTTACCCATGTGCACTTCTTATATATAGAAAAAGGTGCCTTTTTGAACAGCCACTACAGAAGTTTCTTGTGAACTTTGCAAAAGAATATTATGAGCTTTTCTGACAATAAATTCACAGGTTACAAAATGAGACTTTTCTACAGTCATTTGTCTGCATCACAGAAATAGAATTCAATTTGGGTAGTTTTCACCAGAAGTCCTTGGGATTGATGATCTTTTTATTTTAGTTTTTTCCCCAATTATATACAAAAAACACTTTTTAACATTTATTTTAAAATTTTGAGTTCCAAATTCTCCCCCTTTCTTACTTTTTCCCTCACATTGAGAAGGCAAGCAATTTGATAGTTCTTTATAAATGTGTAGTCATACAAAGCAGATTTTCATATTGTGTTATAAAAGAAAACATAGCCCAAATTAATTTAAAAAAAAAAAAAAAAAAAAAAAAGCTTCGAACTTGATTCAGACTCCATTACTTTTTTTTCTGGGAATGGTAGCATCAGAAATCCCTTAGAGTTGTTTTGATTGAAAATGGCTAAGTCGACGATCTAACTCAGATCCAAATTGATCAGTGATGGACAGAATCAGCTACACCCAGAGAAGAAACACTGGGAAATTCATGTAAACTTTGCATTTTTGTTTTTCTTTCCAGGTTATTTTTACCTTCTGAATCCAATTCTTCCTTTGCAACAACAACAACAACAAAAAATTCAATTCTGCACACATATATTGTATCTAGGATATACTATAACATTTAATATGTATGGGAATGCCTGCCATTTAGGGGAGGGGGTAGAGAGAAGGAGGGAAAAATTCGGAACAGAAGGGAGTGCAAGGGATAATGTTATAAAAAATTACCCATGCATACGTACTGTCAAAAAAAAGTTATAATTATAAAATTAATTTTTAAAATCTTAATAAAAATTTAAAAAAGAAAAATAATTCAGAAAATTCAAATAAAAAAAAAGAAATGGCTAAGTCATTCACAGTTGATTTTAAAGTCTTGCTGTTATTATGTACAACATTTTTCTAGTTCTCCTTATTTAATTTTGCATTAATTCATGTAAGTCCAGGTTTTTCTGAAAGCATCTAGCTCATCATTTCTTAGGGCACAATAATATTCCTTATATACTACAACTTGTTTAGCCATTCCCCAATCAATAGGCATCCCCTCAATTTCCAATTCTTTGGCCCCAGAAAAGAGGTATTATAATTATTTTTGTACACCTAGGCTAGTTTCTTTTTTTTTTTTTATCTATTTTGAGACAGATCTAATAATGATATTTCTGGGTCAAATAGTATGCATGGATTTATAGGCCTTTGGGCATAGGTCCAAATTGTTCTGCATAATGGTTGTATCAATTCACAATTCAATCAACAATGCATTAGTGTCTTCATTTTTGCACATCCCCACAATATTTGTCCTTTTCTTTTCCGTCCCATTAGCCAATTTAATAGGTGTTTTAATTTGTATTTCTCCAATCAATAGTGACTATAGTTTGGGTTTTTTTTTTTTTTTTGTGACTATAGTTTTGATTACCTCATCTGAAAACTGATTTCATATTTTTTTATCACTTGTCAATTGGGGGGAAATGGTTCTAATTTCTATAAATTTGACTCAATTCACTACATATTTTAGAGATGATGCCTTCATCAGAAAAACTTTGTTCAAAAGTTTTTTTTTTCACAATTACTATTGGTAATTGTATTTGGCACCTATTTATTCTATTCTTTTTCTCCTTTCATTCTGTCCCTCCTCAAAAATATTTTGCTTTTGATTATGGCCTCCTCCCATGTGTTCTTCTGTAAGCATCCCACTCATTTTTTGTTACCTTTTCCTCTCTTACTTTTCTGTAGGGTAAGAATGATTTCTATACCCAATTAAGTATGTATGTTATTCCCTCTTTGGTCCAATTCCTATGAAGTAAGCTTCAAATATAGTCTTTCTTTCACTATCTTCTCTGCTATAAAATCTCTTTTTTTGATTCTTTTATGTGAGATAATTTACCTCATTCTACCTTTCTCTTTTCCTTTCTACCAGTGCATGTCTCTTTCTCACACCTTAATTTTATTTATTTTTTTAGATAACCAATCACATTCAACTCACACTTGTGCCATATGTCTAAATAAACATCTAACTGCCTTAATATTGAAAAAATTCTTAGGAGTTACAAGTATCATCTTCCCATGCAGGAATTTTAACAGTTTAACCTTATTAAGTTCCTTAAGATTTGTCTTTCCTTTTTACCTTTTTTTTTTAAGGTTATATATGCACATTCATTTTTTACATATTTTCATACGAGTTCCATACAAATTAAGAAAAAAAAATCAAAACAAAAGGGAAAAATCAGAAGGAAAAAAATGTAAAAAATAGTATATATATATATGTTAATCCACATTCAGTCTCCATAGTTCTCTCTCTAAATATGGATGGCATAGCTAAGAACCACCAAGTCTATTATAGTGTATCGCTAAGAAGAACCAAGTCTATTATAGTGTATCATTACATAGTCTTGTTGCTGTGTACAGTGCTTTCCTGGTTCTGCTTATTTCATTCACTCAGCATCAATTCATTTAAATCTTTCCAGGCTTCTCTAAAATCAGCCTATTCATCATTTTTTATAGAACAATAATATTCCATTTCTTTCATATACCATAATTTATTCAGCCCTTTCCCAATTGATGGGCATTCAGTAGTTTTCCAATTCTTTGGCATCACAAAAAGAGCTGCTAAAAACATTTTTGTACATGTGGGTCCTTTTTCTTCTTTTATGCCAGTAATGAAACTGCTGGATCAAAAGGTATGAACAATTTTATAGCCATTTGGGCATAGTTCCAAATTGCTCTCCAAAATGGTTGGATCATTTCACAACTCCAACTATGCATTGGTGTCCCAGTTTTCCCACCTCCTCTCCAACATTTATCATTAATTTTTCCCATCATCCAATATGATAGGTATGAAGTGGTTCCTCAGAGTTGTTTTATTTTGCATTTTTCTAATCAATAGGGATATAGAGCATTTTTACATACGACTATGGAAAGCTTTAATTTCTCCATCTGAAAATTGTTCATATCCTTTTGATCATTTTCAATTGGCAAATGACTTGTATTTTTATAAATTTGAAAGTTCTCTATATATTTTAGAAATGAGGCCTTTATCAGAAAAACCTGGCTATAAAAATTGTTTCCCAGCTTTTTTGCTTCCCTTTTAATCTTGGTTTGTGCAAAACCTTTCTAATTTGATGAAATTAAAATTATCCATTTGCATTTCATAATGTTTTTTATTTCTTCTTTGGTCATAAATTCTTCCCTTCTCCAAAGATCTGATAGGTAAACTATTTCTTGCTCTTTGAATTTGCTTATATTATTATCTTTATGTTTAAATCATGTACCCATTTTGACTTTTATTTTGGTATGGGGTGTGAGATGTTGCCCTATGCTGAATTTCTGACATACTATTTTCCATGTTTCTAGCAATTTTTTGTTAGTGAGTTCTTATCCCAGAATCTGGAAGTTTTAGGTTTATCAAACAGTAGATTACTATAGTCTTTGATTATAGTGGCTTGTGTACCTAACCTATTCCATTGATAACCCATCACTGTGTTTCTTAGCCAGTAAGAGATGGTTTTTGATGCCTGCTACTTTATAATAGAATTTTAAGTCTGGTACAGCTAAGCCACCTTTTGTTGTATTTTTTTTTCATTAATTCCTTTGATAATCTTGACCTTTTTTTCTAATTAAATTTTGTAATTATTTTCCCCAGCCCTATAAAGTAATTTTTTGGGCAGTTTTATAGGTATGGCATTGAATAAGTCGACTTATTTAGATAGAATTGTTATTTTTATTATATTAGTTCAGCCTACCCATAAGTAATTCATATTTTTCCAGTTGTTTATATCTGACTGTATTTGCATGAAAAGTGTTTTGTAATTGTATTCATATAGTTCCTGACTTTGTCTTGGCAAGTATACACCCAAATATTTTATTTTACCCATAGTTATTTCAAATAGTTATTTTATCTATAGTTATTCAATAGGAATTTCTCTTTCTATCTCTTGCTGCTGGGCTTTGTTAGCAACACAAAAATACTAATGATTTATGTGGGTTTATTTCATATCCTTCAATTTTACTAAAGTTGCTAATTGTTTCAAGTAGGATTCTCTAGGATTCTCTAATTTCATCATATCATCTGCCAAGAGTGATAATTTTATTTCATCATTGCCTAACTCTGATTCCTTCTATTTCTTTTTCTTATTGATAGAGCTAATATTTCTAGTACAATATTGAATAATAGTGGTGATAATAGGCATCCTTGTTTCAAGCCTGATCTTAATGGCAATGCAATTAGCTTCTCCCCATTAAATATAGTGCATGCTGTTTTAGACAGATGCTGTTTATCATTTTAAGGAAAACTACATTTATTCCTATTCTCTCTTGTGTTTTTAATAGGAATGAGTGCTAAATTTTGTCAAAAGCTTTTTCTGCATCCATTGAGATTATCATATGATTTATGTTTTGTTATTGATATGTCAGTTTTGCCAATAGTTTTCCTTTTATTGAACCAGCTCTTCATTCTTAATATAAATCCCACTTGGTCATAGTATATTATCCTGCTGCTCAGTTGTTATAATCACTTAGCTAATATTTTGCTCAAATTTTTTGCATCAGTGTTCATTAGTAAAATTGGACTATACTTTTCTTTCTCTGTTTTGGCTATTCCTAATTTAGTATCAGTACCATATTTGTGCCATAAAAGGAATTTGATAGAACTCCTCCTTAGCCTATTTTTCCAAATAGTTTACATAATATTGAAATTAACTGTTCTTTAAATGTTTGGTAGAATTCACTTGTAAATCCATCTGGTCCGAGAGATTTTTTTCTTAGGGAGCTCATTGATGGCTTGTTCAATTTCTTTTTCTCAATGGGGTTAAGTATTTTATTTCCTCTTCTATTAAGATAGGCAATGTATATTTCTGTAAATATTCATCCATTTCTGTAGACTGTCAGATTTGTTGGCATACAGGTTGGACAAGTAATTCTTTATTATTGCTTTAATTTCTTCTTCATTGGTGGTAAATTCACCCTTTTCTTTTCTTTTCTTTTCTTTTTTTTTTTTTTTTTTTTTTTTTGAGGCTGGTAATTTGATTTTATTCTTTTTTTAATCAAATTAATCAAAGACATTTATTTTGTTGTGTTTTTCCCCCATAGAACTATTCTTACTTTTATAAATTCAATAGTTTTCTTACTTTAAATTGTCCAATAATTTTAAAATTGTCTCTCCTAGATCTAATTTTCAGGGAAACTGTTTTTCCAATGAGATTATTTTCTTCCATTTTTTCATTCTTTTAAAAAAATTTGCTTGATTCATAATGTCTCATAGAGTTATTAGCTTTCATTTTCCTGGTTCTAGTTTTTAATGTATGATTTTCTCCAGTTAGCTTCTGTATCATCTTTTCCATTTGATCAATTCTAGTTTTAAAGATACTTTCTTCAGTGGATTTTTTTTCTTTTTGCATTTGGTCAGTTACAATTTTTAAGGAATTGATTTCTTCACTGGATTTTTTTTTTTTTTTTTGCATTTGACCTATTATATTTTTTAAGGAATTGTTTCCCTTTTTCCAAGCTGCTAACTCTCTCTTGCATACCTCTCGTTTCTTTTCCCAATTTTTCTTCTTTCTCTCTTATTTGTCTTTTACAATCCTTTATGACTTCTTCCAAGAAGACTTTTGGGACTTGAGACCAATTCATATCCCACTTTGAGGTTTTGCATGTGGGCATTTTGTCCTCTTCTGAGTTGGTTGTTTTGGTCCTTCCTGTCACTATAATAGTTTTATATGGTTTCGGTTCTTTTCTGTTTCTTGCTTCTTTTTTTTTTTTCCTCTCTTTTTCCTATTTCATGACTTTGAAGTTGAGTTGTGTTCCTTGGGCACAGGGAGCACTATCTCAAGCTTTTTGTGTCACTTTGAGCCTTGGCTTTGAGCACAGGGACCCCTTGTGTTTGGTGCTTTGCTCACAACACTGGGAATAGCCCAATGTGGTCCTGTCTCTTGCCTGTTTCCTTGGCTCGAAGTTTGCCTTCTGACTTGAGACTGGAATCTGCCCCACTTATCTACTCTGCTGTTGTTTTACTGAGCCAGAACTAAGATCTCTTGCTAATTGGCTATGATTAAGACCCTCCCACTGGCTTTCCAGATGCTTTCTGAGCTGGCTGTGCACCCCTTTCACTCCAATAAGACTGACCTTTCTTGCTTTGATCTAGAAAAATGTTTCTTACCACTTCTTTATAAACTCTCTTATTCCAGACTTTGTTCAGAGGCTTGGTTTTATGTAGTTTTCAAGGGAAAAAAGGAGAGTTTGAGCAGCTTCCTGACTTCTCTCTGTGATCTCCTGTTTGCCTTTTTTCCTTCTCTTCAGTCTTGTATTTGAAAGTTGTCTATCAAGTTGTATATCTAGCTTTGGTATTTTCATTAGGAATGCCTATAAGTTCTTTCTTTCATTGAATATCCATTTTTTTAGTCCTTGAAAAAATTATATTTAGTTTTGCTAGAGAGTCAAATCTTGGTTATAATTCTAGATCTTAAATCTTGGTTATAATTCTTTCCAGAATACCATATTCTAAGTCTTCCACTTATTTAACATGGAAGGTGCTAAATTTTGTATAATCCTGATTATGACTCCATGATATTTGAGCTGTTTCTATCTGCTTGCAATATTTCCTCCTTGATCTGGGTGCTCAAGAATTTGACTATCTTGGGAGTTTTCATTTTGGCATCTCTTTGAGATGATTGGTGGATTCCTTTAATTTCTATTTTACTCTTTTATTCTAGAATATCATGTAAGTTTTTTCTTTTATATTTCCTTTAAATATGTTGGTTAGTTTTTGTTGTTGTTGTAGCTGTTGTTGTTTATATCCCTACATGGGAAGATGATAGTTGTAATTCTTGGGAATTGATTAGGGCAGTTAGAGGGGAGCATAAATAGATGAGGGCATATATAAATTGTTTCTGATGTGATGTTAAAGAAAAAAAAACATTAAAATGTGGAAAAGGGAGTTACTAAGAGAAGAGGAAAAGGGAGATAAAATAGAATAATTCAAATCATGTGAAAAGGCACAAGAAACCTATTACAGCAGAGGGGTAGAAGGAAGGGGGATTAGCATTATCTGAAGCTTAATCTCATCAGTTTTGGCTTAATGAGAGAACAACCTACAAAGAATACCTCAGTTGGGCATAGAAATGTATCTTACCCTATAGGGAAGTAAGAAGAGAAAAGGAATAGAAATGGGAGGGGTTGGATAAAAGGAAAAGCAAAAACACAAGGAGAAAGGAATAAGAGAAGAGAGAAGTGATAAAAAGGAGGGCAAGTTGAGGGAGGGATCATTAACAAACCACTAGTTAGAAGATGGGGGAAGAAGGGAAAGAGAATGTACATACTGAATAGAAAATAGGATAGAGGGAAATATGCAGCTAGTAATCAAACTGTGAATGTAAATGGGATGAACTCTCCCATAAAACAGAAGCAGATAGATTAGATTAAAAACCAGAATCCTACAATATATTGTTTACAAGAAAGATATTTGAAACAGAAAGATACAGAGTCAGGGTGTTGTGCCACAGTTCCCTTCCTAGTTGTCTTATTCAGTTACTCTGCCTCAGATTATAACCATTCCCTCTTAAAGTTTGATAGGATAAAGGTCTTTATCCATTATTAGACATCACTATAATATCAGGAGCTTCTCAGTTACTTCCCTCGGTGCCTCCCCCATTAGGTACCTCCCCTATTATGTTATCGTTCTTGTTGCCCTATAAAAAAATCTTGTATATGACATTCACTGCTGGATTCTTGGAGATGATAGTCTCATTTAGCCCTGGGACCAAACAATGGATCCATTTGGTCCCAGGAAATCTCGCCCTTTCAAATAAATTATTAAAATGTTCTATAATCTCTATCCTGCCTCAGTTTCTCCAGCATTAAAAGGGCAGAAGGCTTGGAGCAGAATTTATATGGTTCAACTGAAGCAAAAAAAGCAAGAGTAGCAATTATGATCTCAGACAAAGCAAAGTCCAAAATAGATATAATTAAAAGATAAGGATCATGGTTCTCAAAAAATAAAATTATCTCTCCTACATCTATTTTCCAAGTCCTTATTGAGATATTTCACGTTTTCATGAAAGACTATTCATGGTTATAATCATAGCTCCTTTGCTGTTCAGAATATCCTATTCAAAACATACCACTTCTTTAATGTGGAAATCAACAAATATTTACTTATACTCACTGTGGCTCTGTGAATTATTGCTTTCTGGCTGCATGACTTGGGCACTCTGGAATTTGGCTGTAATATTCCTAGGAGTTTTTGTATGGGGTACCTTTGAGGAGGTGATTGATGAATTCGTTCTACTTTTGTTTTTCCCCCTGATTCTAGAATATCAATCAGTTTTCCTTGATAATTTCTTAAAAGATGATGTATAGGCTCTTTTTTTGATCATGGCTTTCAGGAAATTCAGTAAATTTTAAATTATCTCCCCTGCATCTGTTTTCTAGATTAGTTGTTTTTCCATTGAGATATTTCACATTTTCTTTTATTTTCTCATTGTTTTGTTTTATTGTTTCTTGATGTCTCTTATAAAGCCTTTAGCTACCACTTGCCCAGTTCTAATTTTTAAGGAATTATTTTCTTCAGGGAGCTTTTGTCCCTCTTTTTCCATTTGGCTAATGCTTCTTTCCTTAAATTCCTTAAATTTAATTAGTAAATTAATTAATAAAGGAATTCCTTTCCTCAGTAAATTTTTGTGCCTCTTTTCCCATTTAGCCTAGTCTTTTTTTAAGATATTATTTTCTTCAGTATGTTTTTGTGCCTCCTTTACCAAAGCTGGTGACTCTTTTTTTCATGATTTTCTTGATATCACTCATTTCTCTTCCCAATTTCTTCTTCTGCTTCTCTTGTTGATTTCTAAATCAACTAAATAAAGTTAATTTCTAAAATCCTTTTTGAGCTCTTCTATGGCCTCAGATTAATTTATAGTTTTCTTTCAGGCTTTGTATATAGGAATTGTGACTTTGCTATTTCTTCTGAGCATGTTTTGATCTTTCTTGTCACCATAGTAATTTTCTATAGTCGGGATTTTTCTCTATTGTTTGCACATTTTCCAGCCTATTTCTCGTCTTTTAACTCCTTCCTAAAATGAGGCACTGCTTCCCCTAAAATAGGGTATACTGTTCCAGGTTTCTGGAGTTTTATGACACTGCTTTTAAAGATACTTCTAGGGATCTATGTTGCCAGTTTTTGCAAGTGGTGTGATCTAAAGAGAGGTTTATTTAGTACTTTCCTAGCCTGTGCGGTTGTCTGTGAGTGGCCACAAGCACTCTTCGCCACCACCATCCCTCTTTAGAATTGTGAGGAGGGTGGGTCCCTATTCTACTGCAGAAACAAGCTCTTGTGTACTAGTACTCCTCTTCACCCCTGGACAGCCACCCAGGACTGCAATTCAGATCTGAATATGGGCAAAGCAACAGAGTCCTTCCCTGCAGTTCCAGGAAGCGATCCTTGTAACCTGCCTTGGGCCAATTGTTTGATATTCCTTAACATTTGTAGGCTGAGATTTCTGGATACAGTAGCTGCTACTGTTGATTCTGTGACTTCCAAGGCCTGTGCCTGATTTTCTGACACCTGGTCTGTGCTGATGCAGCCTGCACTGGACTCCACTCCATTCCTACTGTGGTGCCACAGACCTTTCCTGCTAACCTTCTGAGTTGTCTTGAGCTCGAGATTGTTTTACCCCATTCTTTTATGGGTTCTGCCACTCCAGAATTTGTTTTAGGTCATTATTTAGAAGTGTTTGGAAGGATTTTTAGGGAGAGTTCAGGAGGACTCCCAATGCTATTTTTGGAGGAAAGTTGTATTATTCTTTGTTTTGCTGAGTACTTATGATTAATTGCTTGCTTTCTGATCTTCAGTATTGTAGTGTATCATTTTCATTTTGTGTAATTTGTGCTGAAAGAAGAAATAACCTTTACTAACCGCTATGTAATGCAAGTAAACCTCATAGGCACCTCAATGACACAGTATATAGAGCTCACCAGGCTTAGTGTCAGGAAGACATGAGATATTAGATACTTCCTAGCTGTATGATCCTAGGCAAGTCCTTTAACTGCAATCTAATGGTCATAATAGCATTTATTTATAGGTAGGATCAACACAGAAATATCTAGTAAGACACTTAAATACTTATTCCTTTTTCCTTTATTTTTCATCAGTTTGCAGTTGGGTTAAAGAAAATCAGGTTAAGGTATAGAATTAATTGAAGAAATATCTAACTTGACAATTCTCTCAGGTATGTCATTAGGTTGAAATAGAACAATGCATAAATATTTTGACAGTCATTATTGTGATTTATTTTTTCCTTAAGAAAAGAAAAGCTTTTACAGAGCCTTAAGAGTTTTTGAAGTTTACCATATGTTGGTTGTAGAATAGGCTGCTCCTTTTTTTCCCCATAAGGTAAAAGGAGTAATTAGACATTTTTAATGCATTGCTTGACTTTTTACATTTCAGTTAAGCCACCTAGCAAACAACCTGAGGGAGAAGCAAAGCATGGGTTGACATTTGCTACAATTATATTTAGTGATATCATTGGAAACAGAACTGAACGCCTGCCACTTAACGTAAGGAATTTTTTTTTAAATTATAGCTCTTATTCTGACTGGGCCTGATGGTTTTAATGTAGTCTTTTCTCTGGTTGAGAGCTCCCAAATTATTTAGTTATCTATTTTACCCAGTTAACCTTCATTCTTTTCTGTCAATGAACGCTTATCAGAAAAGTTTTTAAAGATTTGAATAGAAGATTTCAGAATGTCCCCTTGCTATCTAATACCCTTCACTAGGAACACTAGTAAGAACAATAAAGATTGGTATAAAGTAGGAGACTAAACTAGTTGATCTCTTACAATCCACTCTAACTTTGTAATTCTGTGAAAGGCAATGCTGGTCCCCAAATCTTTGCTTTCTTGATATAAAGTAGCATGTAAATGTTAAGTTACTTGATTGGCAGAATGGTTAAGATTTGAGGCTAAGATCAACTCATAATGTTTCAGATTCAGTATCTTTTTGCAAGGAGATAAAAGAAAAGTATAAGTAGCTGGCATAGTAAGTTTTGAGATGAATGATCCTCCTTAAGAAGTCTTTAGAGAATTCATCCATTTATTCTGTTTGGTTTATGATTGATGGAACTATAATGTTCAGTGTGTTATCAAAACTACTTCGAGATATTTGTACATGAAGAGAAAATAGTGAAAACAAATGAATACAATCCATTAAAGTGGCCACTAGTAGGATTTGCTCTATGTCTCAAGGAAAAACTTTTCTCTATTCTTTGACATTGACAGTTTTTATTTGTCCACTTATACATTTACTAGGTTCCCTAGGCACTATTTCTTTTATCAGTTCATGTTTTCCCCCCATGAATTGTAATGTTAATGTCTTATTATAATTGAGATTTTTTTTCTTTTTGTTCTCTGTAGGTTGACTACCACCTTCATTTTCCCTTTTATCAAAAGTTTTTTATTCCATCAATGAAAAGAGAGTTTGGAGAATTGTTAAATGGATGGAATACACACTTGCTTTTTCCAGTTTATTTAGGTGTAGGTCCCCGACAAGCCGCTCAAGTTGATGGAGGATTGCCTGGTAAGACACTCTATACTTTTTTAAAAATAGCATAATTGGTTATCTCTAGCTTTCCTGTTAGTGCTTATAGTTTCTTTTACTTTATACTTTTTAAAATATTCATACCCTTTTGCCAAAATATGCTAATATTTTAGGAATTGAATAAGGGAATGACATTTATAAATATAACATTTAAGTATACTTGGTTGTATTTTTGAAAAAGAACTACCTAGTTATAAGTTTTGTTTTTAAGCTTATACAAATTTAATTTGGAAACATTATAATGATTATTGTGAGACATGGTGAATTGTATAATATAGTAATGGGGATAAAAGATGGAGAGCACATAAGTCACATGGAACACCAGAAAAGCTACCAAAGGTTCAAGTTGCTCTGTGGCTTTATATTCATTTGGAACAACATCTCATTATCTTCCACTGATATGTTAACTTTTACTAGTCAACTGGAAGCTATCATAATTTAAAGGAAAGGCTAGATAAAATAGCATTGAAGTAAAAGTAAAAATGTAGCATTCACACCATAAATCTGGGGAATGCTTCTTCGCCACATATGATAGGTGAGTGGTTACTCATATGGTCAGGGCACAATTGTTGCAAGCAGTTTATATTTATGACACCAGAGGGACATTGAGGTATCCAGTACTTTCTAATGTTATTCCAATTATCTCTCTGAAACTGGTTCTGTTGGCTTTTGCTATTTACTGAACTTGCACGTAGTTAATTGTAGTATATTGTGATGAAATACTATTTCCACTAGCTCACCCCACTCCTGGTGTCTCTGCTGTTCCTCTCAAACTTCTCTTGTCCCTGCTAGGCACATATTCTTTGTTGCAATGTTCCTTGCTACCAACTTCTTCAGTTAATTTCTTTAGAGCCATCTCCAAGTTGTCAGCCTCCAGCCTGCAAAAGTATGGTGGAATATCCTTGATAAGGATAGGTTGACAAATCTTTAGGAAACCACAACCATCTAACAAAAGAATTCCCCAAAGTTAAAAGTTAAATGTTGTCTCCCTAACTCTTATATCTGGTTATTATGGTAATTTGTCCTAGATAGCTGTCTGCCTTAGTGTTGGAAATTTCTAAAAGCTGTTTTCACTTGTGTAAATGAGTTTGAGCTAAAATAAAAGACAAAAGACAAAGTCATTGTTCTATTCTTCATTCTATGTGTGTACACATGTATATAATTTTCATATAACATAAATGTTTTATATTATTTTGTACTCTCACATATAACTATATATAAATTGTATGTGTGAGTTAGAAAATTAGCTCTAGAAGGTTGAATTAATAAGGTAATTTGAAGACAGAGAACACATAACTCATAGAATGTAGAGTGTGTTTTAATCAAGGAGAGCCACCTATGTGAAGATCAAGATGTTGGAAATAGAACATGGAATTTGGAGAAAAGGAAATCAGAAGTTTATCTGAAATTCAGAGTTTATAATGAGGAATGTGAATATGAAATAAATTTGAAAGGGGGGGGGGCTGGAACCAGATTGTGTTTAGCTTCAATGGCTCCCAGTTGGTTCTTGATTAAATATAAACTTCCACTTTTGTGTCTAGAATTTTTCCTCCCACAGCAGACTGTGAGCTCCTTGAAAGAAGTGACTCTCTACACCCAGAGAGAGGACTGTGGGAACTAAGGGTGGATCACAACATAGCATTTTCACTGTTTTTGTTGTTGTTTGCTTGAATTTTGTTTTATTTCCCATTATTTTTTCCTTTTTGATCTAATTTTTCTTGTGCAGAAGATTATTGTATAAATATGTATGCATATATTGGATTTAACATATATTTTAGCATATTTAACATATATTGGATCACTTGCCATCTAGTGGGGGAATTGAGGGAAAATTTGGAACACAAAGTTTTGTAAGGGTCAATGTTGAAAATGTTTTGAAAAGGAAAAACTTTAATTGAAAAAAAAAAAAAAAAGAAATAATTCTTTTCCCTCTTGTTTTTGTGTCTGAGGGCCTGGTATGTAGGAAATGCTTGCTTAATGCTAAGCAGTCTTTGAGAATTAGAATTCTCCCCTGGAGTTGTTCCTTCTTCCCAAACTCCAAGCAGGAAAAGAACTACAGGATACTGATGCCAACACTGTTACCTTGACCTTTACTACAGTGTCAGTGAATTACACATTTTAATTTATTCCTCCTGGTCATCAGTTTGAGTAAATCCAGGTTTATTATAAGAGCTTGTAACAAGATATAGAACCCAGTGAGTTCCCAGTCCTTCTAAAAGTTTGCCTGTGTGGTAAAGTACCACTAAAGGAGTAGGAGAAAACAGGAAAGGGTATGGCATAGGGAAAAAGGGGAAAGAAGATCAAGGCCGCGGCACAAGTGGAACTTGGGACCTGCCATATTAGGAAACTAGGAGGATCTGTTTTATCTGCAAAGGACCTGTCCTGCACACTCATTTTCCCAGCCTGAGACAGCCTGGCTAGTGCTTGTCTTGTGCCTCCCAAAGACATATAGGAAATACATTTTGGGTTGCAAATAGCAAATCATGTCACCTGGTGTGGGAGGAGGGAGGAGTACAGAAGTTTCATCTTGCCATGTTCTTTAGGGCCAATATTTCTAGAAAATATGGAAACTCCCAAAGACAGGTTTGGGAAATGCCTTAGCAGTTTTTAACATAATCTTCCCTATTAAATCAGGACCTCTTCTGATATTGCTGAGAGACTGCTGTCAACTTGAATCATTCCATCTTCCCCACTCTACTGCTGCTTCTACTTGCTTTCCAGAGGCCATGCAGCTCCAAAAGAGGTTGCACAATTGCATAGACAGATTTCTCTGTAGAGATCCCGGCCTGAATTAGCTCTATTCATTTTGTATGATCTTTTCAGCTTTCTTAAATTCCTAAGGTTTTTAAATTAAATGATGAGTTAGTGCCATAGAGTGAAGAAATTAAGTTTTATACCCTAACTGGAGATTTTTTTTGTCTTTTAATAATTAAATTCATGTATATTAAAAAAAACTAATAATTTTAACATATTAAAAAAACTTCTAATACAAAAGATGTCCTTTTGTTACAATCATTTGTTTTAATCAGCTTGACATAAATTTATGTTTTTTCTTTTAAATTTAGTTTATCTTTTTTAGTGAAACAAAAAAAAATTTTTCTCTTTCCCCTCTCTTCCCTCCCAGTTTGGAAAACAAAACAAAACTCTTAAAATAAATATACATAATGAAGCAAAACAAATTCTTACATTGATCATGTCCAGAAAGCGTATGTCTTTGCACCATCTGTTTGTCATCACTTGGTTAGAAGGTAGATATTATGATTCATTATTGTGTATGGGATGGGTGCTAGACCCCCTTCCCCAAATTAATCAGAGACATCTTCGGGTAGAAAGAGAAAGCATCATTTAGTTCCTACAGGGAAAGACCCAAGCACACCTGGGAAGCATTTCAGCTCCCAACATGTGCTCATGGACCTGATATATCGGGGCAGTAAAGCTGTTAAATAGCAAAAGATCCAAGCCTTTTCATTGGATAGACTAAAAGGAAATAACCAGTGATAAATGGTCACCAATGTTGTTTGCTTCCTGTCACTTCCTGCCACTGATCTAGAGTCTTGGCTTTTAGAGACCCCAAGGCCTAGAGACTATCTGACTTTCTGCAACTTGGGCCCAAGACCTGATCTTCTGGCTCTGCAGACTCTGGGAATAGAAATCATGTGACGTAAGCCTAGTCTTATAAACTTCTTTGAGAAAGCTTCACCTGTCTATCTTACTCAATTGCACTAATATAATAAATAGTTCAATTTTGCCATGTTGATGTTATTAATATAAATTGTTCTCTTGATTCTGTTCACCTTACCTTCCCATCAGTTCATTCAAGTCTTTCCATGTTTTTCTACTGTCCCATTAATCATTTATTTGGTCAGTATAGCATTCTTTTGCATACATATGCTATAACTTAACATTTCCTTAGTTGATTAGCAGCCCCCTTAGCTTCCATTTATTTGCCATCATAAAAAAACTGTTATAAATATTTTTATACACATTTCCTTTTTCACATTCTTTGATCTCTTTGAACTAATAGTTGTGTTACTGTGGGTCACAGGGTGTGTACAATTTGGTGACTTGTTGGGTGTAGTTCCGAATTGCTTTTCAGAAGGGCTGGGCCAATACAAAGTTCCACCTACATTGAGTTAATTTTGCCTATTTTCCCATAGCCCCTCTAGTATTTGTCATGTTCCATTTTCTGATTAGCTCTGCTATTCTGATAGGGGTGTGGTAAGAACTCACATTTGCTTTAATTTACATTTCTTTATAAGTAATTTGGAATGTTTCTTTTTCCTCTTGACTATTGATCATTTGAATTTCTTCCTTAGAAACTGCCTATTCATATATTTAGGGAGAGTTCACAAGATTTTGAAACATTCTTTAATTTTTCATCATAAAATCATGCTTACCATATTGCTTTTTGAGTGTGCTATTATGAGTTTGTTAATCTTTTCTGTCTAGCCTTGATTAGTTCTCTCCCTTTTAAAAAAATTATTTGGATCTAACTTTATCTGTGTGAAAAGTGTTTTGTAATTGTATTCATATACTTCCTGGGTTTGTCTTAGCAGATAGACTCCCAAAGTATTTTATATTGTCTGCAGTTATTTTGAATAGAATTTCTCTTTCTATCTGTTGCTGCTGGACTTTGTTGGTCATATATAGATATGTGTTTATTTTAAATCTTGCAACTTTGCTAAAGTTATTAAATCATTTCAACTAGTTTTTAGTTGCTTCTCTGGGATTCTTCACATATATCAGCATATCATCTGCAAAGAAAGATAGTTTTGTTTTCTCATCTCCTATTCTGGTTCCTTCAATTTCTTTTTCCCCCTCTTATTATTAAATAGCTAGCATTTCTAGTATAATATTGAACAATTGTGGTGATAATGTGCATCCTTGCTTCACATCTGATGTTATAGGAAAGGCTTCTATGTTGTCCTCATAATAATTGCTATTAGTTAAGGAAAGCTCCATTCCTATGCTCTCTAGTGTTTTTAATAAGAAAGGATGTTGTACTTTGCCAAAAACTCTTGTGTATTTTCATCTGTTGAAATAATTTTAAGATTTCTGGTAGTTTTGTTATTGAAGAGCATTTCTTGCCAAGTGGGTAGCTTGGTAAAGACCAAAAATAAATTTCCATTGACTTGCTTCCAGGATTATCAGTTTGAGGGTGTTTGAAACCAGCCAGAAGGAGAAAGGGTATATTCCCTTTGTTCTGCAAGGGTTTGTTCCTATGAGTATATGAAGGGTTTTAAGAATCAGAGAGCTGGGGGATTAAAGATGCCATAGGGGTAAATGGACAGCAGCTGGAGCAGCTGAATCTGCAAATCTATTCCCCTTGACCTGAATGGAATCTCCTTTCTGGTGTCCTTTACAAAACATGACTGAAACCCCTCTGGGTCCATGGACAGCTTGGAGTAGCTATAGAATTTCTCCTGCATCAGACAGTTAAGAGATTTCTAAGAGTTTAAATTGCATTCTTATCTTGACTAGATATCAAGGCCTCCTGCCTCCCCTGACTTCTGAGTCCACACCCTCAGTGGTCCTCAAACTTTTTAAATAGAGGGCCAGTTCACTGTCCTTCAGACTGTTGGAGGGCTGGACTATAATAAAAACAAAAGCTTACACTCTGTCTCCACCCTTCAGCCCATTTGCCACAACCTGGCAGGCACATAAATGTCCTCAGTGGCTGCACCTAGCCAGCCAGCAGTAGTTTGAGAACCTCTGCTTTAATCCCAACCCCTGGAGGAATTCGCTTTCTTGGAAATTAAGGGTGAAAGGGCTAGGCTACAAATAATCTTTTGCTCTCAGCATTTTCTCCTGCTTCTCTTTGATAGTTAGATGGGCCATTAGCATCCTACAAGCAGCCCACAGAAGTGACCTAATGCATTTTGCCCCATTCCCAAAAGTTGCCTCCACCCTGGATGACACCCCACTTTTAATCTGCTCCCGAGATCTGTTTTCTCTAGGCTTCAAACTTTGGATTCTCAACTGCTCTTCAGCCTGGAGAACATGGGACTGACTGAGGACAACTGACTGGGACAAACATCCCTTAGATGCCTTGCTGCCATCCCCAAATCTCACACCTCACGCCTCACCTCCTGGCATGAACCCCCAGATCTCTACGACCCTTGTCAGCTCAAAGCAGTTAAGAGGAGATCATTGCCCCTTTTCTCACATGCATTTGGAGGTGACTGCTTGAGGGAGGAATGAAGAGGGGACCCAGAACTCGGAAAATCCTTGAAGGAGGAAATCTTCAATTCTGCCTCAATAAGAGACTCTTCCCCAAGTCTTTTTTTCTTAAATGAATTTAAGTTTTAACTGCTTGAGGGGGGAATGATGTGGGTTGTGCTCCCTTTAAGAAACTAATCCTTTCATATTAATTTATTCCTTTCTGATTCCCAGCCCTTCTAGCTGATGCATTTATCAATTCAAGAAGCTAGAATCTTTGATTCCCAAATCCTGTCAAAGGTACCCTTTTGAAGTCCAATAGATCATCAAGTCTCTCACAACCTCTACTCAGATCTGAGCCAATTTGGGACACCACCCACAGGCCCCTTTAGCTATAAAAGAGCCAAGCTGGAGTTCTCTCTTTGCGGAGGTTCCTAACATGGCAGCCTTACACCTTTTCTTGTTCTGGAGCTTTGAATCATGATTAGAGCAATAGTTCCTGGATGTGGTTATAACAATCTCCTATGGCTCCACTTACTGTCCTTGTAACTTTCTAGATTAATATGCCCTTCCCAGCTCACTACCCCATAGATCTTTTGCATTAGAATATAAGGATCTTTAGGATCTTCTTCAGGAAATTTTAGTTATTTTTATGTGGCAATATCTGATTACATGGAGAGGAGGCCTTCAAACCATGGCTGGTTGGAATATGCTATTCAAATGCTTCAGATGAAGCAGTTATCTAATTTTTTAAAAAATGTTGATGCTTAACAAATAACCTCTGGAGTTCTGATGTTGCTTTAATGTACTTTTTAACATATATATATGCATATATATTTAAAAATTTTAATTATGCCAAAGGTAGAATGACTTCCTTTACTTTCTCCATAAAGACAGGAGACTGGTACAGTGAAATGATGTTTCTCCCCTTCCAGCAGGAGCCTGAAAAAACAGTCAGGACACTTGGAAAGATGGAATGGTTTTCTCTCCCCTTACAACAAAGACAGAGCACTGGAATAATAGAATGACATCTTTTCCTCTTACTTCAAGGAAAACTGATTCACAGTGGAATTATATATCTCCTCTCTTCCCATGGGAGGCAAGAGATGTTTACATGATATCATGGTTTCTTCCTCTGAAATCATGATTGATTATTGCATTGATCAGAATTGTTAAGTCTTTCAAACTTATTTTCTTTACCATGTTGTTTCCATTGCATAAATTGTGCTCTTTGTTCTGCTCCTTTTATTCTGCATCCATTCATACAAGTCTTCCCTTGTTTTTCTGAAATTTTCCTCTATCATTTCTTACAACACAATAGTTAGTTGTTTGTATTTATGTAAACCATATTTTTTCTGTGTTTTCCCAACTGATGGGCATCTCCTTGTTTTCCAGTTATCTGCTACTCTTTAAAATAACTTTTGTAAATATTTAACCCTAAATAACCTAAATAACCCTAACCCTAACCCTCTTTCTTTGAGCTCTTTGGAATATAAATGTAGTAGTGGTATTATTGCTTAGTTACAAGGTATGCAGTTCAATAACTTTTGGGGCAAAATTCTAAATTGCTTTCCAGAATGACTAATCTAATTCACAGCTCTACTAATAAAGTGATTACAGTACCTGATTTTTCATAATCACTCCAACAATTGTCATTTCCTAATTTTGTCAGCTTTGCCAATCTGATAAGTATAAGGCTATATCTCATACATTATTTTTAACATGTTTTCATATGGCAATTAATGATTTGGATTTCTTTAAATGGAAATTCCTATTCATATCCTTCAACTGTTTATCAATTGGAAAATGACTGTTATTATTAAAATTTTGATTAGCTATAAATACATTATATTTCAGTAGTTATATTATTAGTTACATTATAGTTAACATATTATATACTATACTACTATAATCTGTATAATAGACAACATAATAAATAATATAATAGTGTATGATATATGATGTATAGTATATAATATTAATAATGGCATATCTTATAATTAATATATTGTAATATGAATTATAAATTTAGATTAGTTATATTGTCTTGAAAATGCTTTTTTCAGAGAAACTTGCTACAAAGTTTTTTTTCTAGTTAACCTGCTTTCTTTTGAATATTACTTATATTAGCTTTGTACAAAACTTAATTTTATTATAATCTCAATTGTCCTCTGTGACTCTATCCACTCTTTGACCATGAAATTTTATCTTCCATTCCCTTGATCTAAAAGGTATTTTCTTTCTTGACCATCAAATTTGTTTATGATATTTATTTTTATGTTAGATACTGCTCTATACCTGGTTTCTGCTAGATATTTTTCAAGTATTCCCAAATATTTTTGAGATCCCAATCAAATAACTGGGATCTTTTAGTTTATCAAACCTTAGGCTACAGTGTTTATTTGTTACTTTTCATTATCTACCCAATTTATTATTATTATAAAACAACATTTGTATAATTTATTTGTAATGCATTGAACAAGGAAATTAATTTTGATTTTTATTGTATTGGCTTAGTCTTACCATGAGCAATTAATTTATCTCTGCTTCTTTACATCTATATTTGCATAAAGAATGTTTATACTGTTTTTCTGTGCCATGGCAGGTAGTGTTAAGTATGTTCTGTATTTATTTCTAATAGAATTTCTCTTTCTCTTTTTCTTGCTTGATTTTTTTGATTAATATATAGAAATACTGATTATTTATGTGGATTCATTTTACATCCTACATTTGCTGAAGTTATTGTTTCAGTTACTTTTTAACTAACTTAACTCGGATTCTCTAAACCAACAATCATAAATGTAAAAAAGTGATATTTTGTTTCTATTTTGCTTATGCTTATTCCCTCAATTTCTTTTTATTGACATATTGTTAGAGTTAACATTTCTAACATGATAGTAAAAATAATGGTGATAATAGACATTCTTCTTTTACCCTGATCTTATTGGAAAGGCTTGTATAGTTTATACTCATTAAAAATAGCATTGGCTCTTTGTAATTAATGAAAGATCTATTTATTCCCATTTTCCTAGTATTTTTAACAGTATAACTTATTCAAAATTTTTCCTATATCTGTTATAGAATCATGTTTTTTTTATTTTTGTTATTAATGTAATTTACTTATGATGAAAGTTTTCCTAATATTGAACTGATGGGCATCCTCTTGTTTTTGAACTGGCATTGCTTTTGTGATAGAAATCTTTTCTGGTTATAATTATAGACTAAACTTGGTGATATGTTAGTCTTCTTGATAATATTTTGCTTGTCACTATTTGCATCATTATTAATTGAAATATTGGTTTATAATTTTCTTTGTTTTGGTATTAAGACCATATTTAAATCCTAGAAGGAATTTGACAGATTCATATCTTTTCATATTTTTCAGATAGGAAAATACAATATTGTTTTTACAATATTGGAATTATTTTTAAATGTTTGATAAAATCTCCTTGTAAATCAATTGTTTCTATCTTTTTTAAATTTGAGATTTCATTTGTATCTTATTTAGTTTCTTTTTCTGAGATTGGGTTGGTTAAACCCTCTTAGTTCTTGTTCCCTTAATCTAAGCAGTAAATATTTTTGTAAATATCCATCCATTTCATTTATATTATGAGTTTTTATTGGCATATAAATGAACAAAATACTTTGTAATAATTTCCTTTAATCGTTCATTTGTTGTGAATTCACATTTTTCATTTTTTGATACTGGCTATTTTTCAGAAACTAAATTAACAATTTATTATAATTATAATTATAATTATTGGTTTATATTTAGTTTATAAAATCCAGCAATTAATTTTATTGATTAATTTAATGGTTGTTTCTTTCATTTTTGTTAAACAATTGAATTTTAGAATTATTATTTTTTGTTTAATTGAAGTTTTCCATAATAATAATGGAATAATAATAATAATAATTCCATAATATAACATGTTTGTTTTGTAGGGCTTTTTTATTTGTATAACTAATTTGTTGATCTGCTCTTTCTCTCTTTTACTAATAAGATTAAACATATATATTTTCCTCTAAGAACTACTTTGGCTGCAGTTCAGACATTTTAGTATGTTGTCTCATCATTATCTTTAATTCAATTTATATTTTGTTGCTGTGCTTGCAAAACACACCAAAATATTTGGGATGTAACCATCCATTTTTTATGATAACCTAATTAATCAATCAATATATAGTGATTATTAATTATTAATATTTACTAAGCACCTGCTATATGGGCCCAACATGACAGTCACTGGGGGAAAAAAAAGAGAGAGAAAAGACAGTCTCTGCTATCAAGGAGTTTACAACCTAATCAGGGAGATGACATGAAAATAATTACATACAGAACAAGCTGGATATAATATAAAGAGGAAATAATTAACTGAGAAGGTATTAGAATTAAAAGATCTTTGGGGAAGACTTCCTGTTTTCATCACACACAGCATTTCTTATAGTGAAGTAATATTCCATCATTACATTTATCTGTAACAATTGTTTAGCCATTCCCAATTGATGAGCATCTACTTTGTTTCCAATTCCCTAGTATCACAAAAAGTACTGTTATAAATATTTTCAAGTATCTGGAGATTTTCTTAAAGATGATTTTCTTGGACTATAATCCCTGTAATGGAGACTCTGGCAAAAAAAAAAAAAAAAAAAAGGGGGTATAGATATTTTAGTTATTTCATTTGCATCCGAATTGCTTTCCAAACTGGTCATACCATTTTATAACTCTACCAACAAAGTATTAGTATACCTACCATTCCATAATTCCTTCAACAATGACTATTGAAGTTTTTTGTAATTTTTGCCAATTTGCAGACAATCTCAGGGTTGTTTTAACTTGCACTTCTCATTAGTGTTTGTGAATAGGAGTTCTTCTGAAAACTATTCATATCTTTTGACTATCTATTGGGAAATTAAAATTATATGCATACATGTGTAAGTATATATACACATATATACACATACATACTGTGAGGATTAAAATTATCCCACCTGTAATAAAAGAAACTCAAGCAGAGCTCTGAGCCAATGGTATTTTATTAAAGAGTCCATGTACTCTAATGAAGTGGACCTCACATCTTTCTCACAATTTGAGACGCCTCCTCTTTCCAGGGCTTAACAAGGATAGTCACTACGGAATAGGTATACTAAAAACAGAATAATTCCATTGGTTGACATGTGACACAGAAACTAAAATAAACAAAATAATATATGATTAGAGTCTCAAGTTGGGTAAAGTAAGGAATTTCTCTATCTAAAATGGATAAGCTCCTTACTATGGGCAGGAGGAAATGATACAAGCTATCACAATCAGTGAATTATGTGGTCATAATTGGACAAAAGATTGGTTCAAAAGTCCAAAAGCATTTTGAGGGACCTTCCATGTCATTGTCACCTCTGTCGTGCTGGACTTGGTCACAATGACAAGGCAAAAGAAGGATGGAGGACATTTAATTAACTTTCTATGGTTAAGCAAGTGAACTTAGAACCTGAAGCTCACAGCTCTGAGGCCTTATATACAAAACTTTGATATAACTCTATCAAATTGAATAATACTTATTGGAATAGAGTAGGAGTTCAAATAAATCATCTCTCAGAATGCATATACATACATAAACACACACATATATGTATATATACATTTGTGTGTATGTATGTATAATTTATGTGTCTTAGCTATTAAATCCAGTATCAGAAAATTTTGATGCATTTTTTTTCCATTTAATTACTTCTGGTCCTAGTTGCATTAATTTTATCTTTGTAGAAGTTTTTCCATTTCAAATGATCAAAACTTATCTATTTTATCTTTTGAAACTCTTATTTGGTTAAGAGTACATCTTCTAGATGAAGAAATTGAAACTATTTGTAGTCATATGAAAAGATGCTCCAAAACACTATTGATCAGAGAAATCCAAATTAAGACAACTCTGAGATACCACTACATATCTCTCAGATTGGCTAAGATGACAAGAAAAGATAATGACAAATGTTGGAGGGGATGTGGGAAAACTGGGGCACTGATACATTGTTGGTGGAATTGTGAACTGATCCATTCTGGAGAGCAATTTGGAACTATGCTCAAAGAGTTATCAAACTGTGCATACCCTTGTACCCAGCAGTGTTACTACTGGGCTTATATCCCAAAGAGATCTTAAAGGAGGGAAAGGAACCCACATGCAAAAATGTTTGTGGTGGCCCTTTTTGTAGTGGCCAGAAACTGGAAACTGAATGGATGCCCATCAATTGGAGAATGGCTGAATAAATTGTGGTATATGAATGTTATGGAATATTATTGTTCTGTAAGAAACGACCAACAGAATTATTTCAGAGAGGCCTGGAGAGACTTACATGAACTGATGCTGAGTGAAATGAGCAGGAGCAGGAGATTATTATACATGGCAACAATAAGACCATAAGACGATCAATTCTGATGGACGTGGCTCTCTTCAACATTGAGAGGATCCAAATTAGTTCCACTTGGGCAGTGATAAAGAGAGACATATACAGCCAGAGAGAGAACCATGGGAACAGAGTGTGGAACACAACATAATATTCTCACTCTTTTTCTTGTTGTTCACTTGCATTTTGTTTTCTTACTCATTTACTTTCATTTTTTGATCTGATTTTTCATATGCAGCAAGAGAATTGTATAAATATGTTTATATATATTGGATTTAACATATTTCTACCATATTTAGCATATATTAGATTGCTTGCTATCTAGGGGAGGGGATGGGGGGAAAGAGGAGAAAATCTGAAACACAGGGCTATGCAAGGGTCATTGTTGAAAAATTATCTGTGCATATGTTTTGAAAATAAAAAGCTTTAAATAGAGAGAGAGAGAGAGAGAGAGAGAGAGAGAAAGAGAGAGAGAGAGAGAGAGAAAGAGAGAGAGAGAGAGAGAGAGAGAGAGAGAGAGAGAGAGAGAAAGAGAGAGAGAGAGAGAAAGAGAGAGAGAGAGAGAGAGAGAGAAGGGGGGATGGATAATAGGAAATAAGGTAATGGGTAAAAAAGAAAGAAAGAGTAGGTATCCTTGCTTCACACATATTTATTGTAAAAAGATTTTAGTGTATTCTCTGTGTGTAATGCTGTTTTTTTTTGTTTTAGATAACTTCTTTTTAATTTAAAAAGGTTTGTTTATGCCTATGCTTTGTAATATTTTTAGTACAAAAGAATGTTGTATTCTCTCAAAGACTTTTCCTTCATCTATGGAGATGGTCATTTGGTTTTGAATGATTTTGTTTTTAATATGACCAATTACATTGCTTGTTTGTCTTTAACATTGAACCATCCTTTCATCTTCGGTATAAGCTTAGATGGTAATAATGAATGATCTCTTGGATAAATTGTTGTAATCTATTTGATAAGATTTTGTTTAAAAATTTTAAATTAACATTCATTAGTAGTATTGGTCTTAGTTTTCTTTCTGTGTTTTGTCTTTCCTTGGTTTAGGTGTTAAGATCTATTTATTTCATAAAAAAAAATGATTCTGGTAGAGTGCATTCTTTCTCAATTTTTGAGAATAATTTATGAAATATAGGTAGTAACTGTTCTTTAAAAATTTGATAGAATTCTCCTTTGAATCTATCAGGAGCAAAAAATTTTCATGCTTTTTCAGTAGTTCCTTTATAGCTCAATCTATTATCTCTTTTAAAAGACTGGGTTATTTAAGATTTCTATCTAGTTTTTAACTAGTATGAGCATTTTATGTTTTCTAAGATATTCCTCTTGCATTTCTGTTTGGGATATTTGAAAATTAAATACTCTCTCCAGTTATGGTTTTTATTTCTAAAAACATTTTCATGTTTCTTCTTTATTATTGAAAATGCATGTTTTTTATATATAGTTAAACTCAAATTTGTAAAGTAGGTCACCATGGACTTTATCCTGTGTTCCATTGCTTTTTGGAACATAATATTCTGTTCCTTCTTATATTCTTGTGGGTGCAAAATAGTTTTACATTATTTGAATTTCCTTTCATTTATATTTGGAAATATTTCTCTTGTAAACCTTTTGTTTCTAAATTGAATTTTTTAATTTAATCACTATGAGTGTTGGAGTTTGCAGCCTTGAGTTTGTTTGTTTGTTTGTTTGTTTTGGTCTCCTGATGGTGATTTGTAAATTCTTTCAGCTGATATTTCATTTTCTGTATTTAGAGAAGTTCTGAATAGTTCTTTTTATTATTTCCCTCATTATGGTGGTAAAGTTATTTATCCTGCCATGTTTTTTCTGAGAGATTTATGATCCTCAGCCTTTTTTCAGTACGTCCTGCCAGTAATATAGGAGGTAGGAGTTGGATAGTGAATCAACTCTTGGTCAGTTCACGTTTTTTAACTTCCTTTTGGATTTTGTGTTCTAGACCATGAAGGACAGCTAAACTTATTTGGAGAGTTTGAGAGGTTGACATTGAAGAAAATGTCTAGTCTTTTATCTTCTTATTTACTTGAAGCATTTTGAATTAATGGTCCTTTATTTAATAAAATTTCATTATATGATATTCCCTAAAAGCTATGTTTAGTTTTTTCAACATTTTGTTTGTAAGGTTTTTATGTCCTAATGTGTGGAGTAAGGTATGGTGAAGAACTTACAGATTAAGCACATATTGATCAGAGACTGCTAGCTAACGTAAACCAGACCTATAGGCCCCAGTCACGTGAAGGCCTAGGCTGCATTCCATTGTCCAAAGAAGAGGCTGTAAATCACCTTGTCAGTTGCATTCCACTGACCAAATGGGGGAGGGGGTGCAGATTTGTATGACCAATCACAACCTATGGAGGGTGGGATTTTGGAGGTTCTTTGTCTGAAATGTATAAAAGTTGTGAGCATTTTCAAGGGAGTGGCTTTCTCCTGCTGTGAATTTGGCTCACAGACCAGGATGGGGTCTGCTTCTTGAGATTCTAATAAATAATTCTGCTTTTCTATGAGTGACCTCTGAGTAGTCATTTTTGGATAGGATTTTCTATCCCTCACACTAATAATTTTTGCAAAGAGACCATTCACTGCTGAAAAAAAATTATATTTCATTCTATTTCCTTTAAATAACTGTCAGAGATCTAACTTTTCAAAAATTCCTTTCAGGGCCTTATCTTCTTGTTTCTTTTTTGTAGTTGTCTGCAAGGAGTACATTGATTTTCCTCTTCTGTCATATTTTTACTATCTCCTTCCCCTTGTAAGTATGGAGATTCTTTATGTATGTAGATTCTATGCCATTCAGTTCACATTTTTATTAATATTTATTCTCAGCAATTTTAAGCATAACATGGTTTCCTTGTTTATTGCTTTTAATTAAGATTGTATTTACTTTTGCCTTATCTGAAACTATGATTGGGTAGTTCGGCTTTTGTGACTTCAGGCACAATAGATTTTGCTTCAGCCCCCCCCCCTTTTTTTTTAACTTTGTGTGAATCTTTGTGTTTTGAACGTGTACACATGTTTGAATTCCGGTTTCCATTTTGCCATCCTCTTCCTTTTCATGGATGTTTATTCCATTCACATTCATAGTTATGATCAATATTTCTCCCCATCTTATTCTCTTACACTTTTCTCTTTATTTCTCCCTCTCCCCCATCCTCTTTTTTATAAAGAATAAGAGGGTGATGAGGTAATTAAGGAGTTTGTTTAGCATCAGTGTTCTTCATTTGATGTTCTTTGTTAATTCTTTTTCTTCTTTGCCCCTCTTCTGTTTTTTCCATCTCTGTAAAGGGCTAGAACTGAGCAGATGTATTTAACTTAGATGCAAGGTAATCTAGCACTTGAGGCTAATCACCAATTGGACAATTCTCTATTAACATGTTAGGAGGATGACCCTACTTAACTATTCTATGCTGGCTCAATCAGAGGGTGTGGACAAAGAAGGGGAAGTGAGATCAGTGGGTGGAGTAGGAGGAGGAAATTCATTCTCTTGGCAGTGGAGAGAGAGGAAGGAGATGTGGAGATTGTTAGATCTAATCTCATAATGTCGACCCAAAAGACCAGGAATAAAGACTTTTGCTTATCCTGACTCCCGCTGATTCTAAGATATCCAGGGTCATAACACTTTTCAGAGTTCAGTTACTTGTTATTACTCTTTTAAAAAAATCCTCCTTCATTATTCATTATTTTTCCTATGACTAATTAATCTCTTCCTGAATTTATCTTTCCTCTCATTCTTTCCTCTTAACTCTTTTAATTTCTTCTTTTTCTTTTCAGTGAAATATGTTTCTGCAGCCAAAGGCACTCATGTGTGATTGTTTATGTATGTGTGTATAGTCTGTACTATAAAAATGGGTTTTAAGTGTTATCCACTGTAGTCACTCCTTTTTCCTTATTTCTGTAGTCTTCTACTTACACACTATAATCATGTGAAGTAATTTTAAGTAGTCTGATGATTCTTAAATCCTCAATTTACTTTTCAGATCAATTATTTTTGCTACTACATACCTTAAATTTTTGTCTATTTTTTTTCTTTTTTTAAAATTCCCTATTGTTTTGTGGAGTCATCAATTTCTTTTGTTTCAGTCTAATTTTTAAGGAGTTGGTTTGAAACTCTTATGTTAAAGTATTAATTCTCTTTTAAAGCCTTTGCTCATAGTTTTTCTTTTTAAATTCTTTTAATATTTTCATTTCTCCTGTAAAATGATTTTTAACTATCAAAAAGAAAATTCTTCATATCTTTTTTATAATATAGCTGAACTTTTGTTCAAACATAATTTTTGTTTTTGTTTTTTGAAGCTTTACTTGTAAATGTTGTATAATCATTCTCTTCTGGGTTTGTGTCTTGAGCTATTCGGTCCCCACAATAACTTTTTATGGGGGGGTTCTTTTGTTGTTATTTTGGTTGGCTTATTCTTCTGAACTATTTCCTATAACTTTAGACTTCAAGTCAAGGCTGATCCCTATGCAGTTTTGGAGAGAAGATCTATGCTGGTGCTATTGCTAGGGTTTTTTTGTGGATACTGAGTGTTGTATTTTTCTAGGAATCTCAGACATATCTCAAACTGGAGCTCAAGGCTTCCAAAGTGGTCTTAACCAGGACAGGGTTGCTATTTCCTTGGTCTAGGTTTTGCAGTCACTGACATCAATTTGGATCAAAGCCAGGACTGAGGAAGGTCCAACCCACGAGTCATATAAGGCCTGCAAAATCATTTGGTTTGTCCCCTGCCAAGGCAACCACAGTCAAATGATGAGCTGAAAGCTAGGTACAAGAACCTCTCACTCCAAATAGCCCAAATGCAGAAAAAAGGTCCCAGTCTGAACAATAGCTCTGTAGGCTTGCTGTATTTTTCCAGTATACTGCTGCTGTATTTATCCATTATCAGCCAGCTGATTAGTTCAGTGTTAGAACTATGAGCTTCCCCTTTGTTCTTGGATTCCTTTGATGTTTATTCCTCTGTAGGCTTCAAAATGGACTAAAAACTAGAATTGAGATCCAGCCAGGAAATCATTGTATACTTCAACAACAATACTATATGATGACCAATTCTGATGGATGTGGCCATTTTCAACAATGAGATGAACAAAATCAGTTCCAATAGAGCAGTAATGAACTGAACCAGCTACACCCAGCAAAAGAATTCTAGGAGTTGTTTATGAACCACTATATAGAATTCCCAATCCCTCTAATTTTGTCTGCTTGCATTTTGGATTTCCTTCACAGGCTAAGTGTACACTATTTCAAAGTCCGATTCTTTTTGTACATCAAAACAACTATTTGGACATGTATACATATATTGTATTTAATTTATACTCGAACATATTTAGCATGTATTGGCCATCTGGGGGGTGGGGAAGGAGGGGAAAAATTAGAACAAAAGGTTTGGCAATTGTCAATGTTGTAAAATTACCCATGCATATATCTGGTAAATAAAAACTATTAAAATATTAAAAAAAAAAAAAAAAAGAATTGAGATCCAGTTCTGTTCATGAGTTCCAAGGTATATAACTGCTGCTTGCTTAGTCTGAGCTTTGCAAACTCATGAATTGGTTTTTGGTCTAAGAAAAGTATTTGTGGTTTTGCCCTTGATTGGAGCTTCAGTAGATTCTATTGGAATTAACTATCAGCTAGTTGGCAAACTCTGAAGATTCAGAGTGATAGAAATACAGGCTCCCTTCTATTCTGCTTATTTGGTTTTAGGTTTCAGATTGGGCAGGGAGCTGAGGCTCTGCTCTGCTCTAGGAATCATTGTTCTGTCTTTCTAATTAGTGCACAGCTTTACTATGGTTGTTGCTTCTTGCCCTAGACATCCATATTTGCACTGGATTTGTGACCCAATTCTAGAATTTTTTGTAATAGATCTGATAGTTGGCATTTGTTTCTGCTTTTCACACTGTATTGGGCACTCCTGTGTTAGATCCTGAACCTTTTCCTCCCAGTGCCTACTAATCTGTTTTAAGGAAGTTTCAGCATCTGGCTAGACTCTAACTACATTGTTTATAGATCATTATGATTTATTTTTCCTTGGATTTCCTGGTCAGGACCCAATTTGGTAGTTTTGGATTTTTGTAGAGTAGCTGTGAGGGGGAGTTCATCTTATTATACCCATTTTGGCCAGTTTCCCAAGGCATTTCTAATGCACTTTAAATGAATGAATAAATAAATCAAAAAGCATTCACTAAATTCTACGTGTTCTGTGCTAAGAGACAAGTATACAGATATAAAAATTAAGACATCTTTGCCTTCAAGTTTATGCATTAACAGGAGAACACTTAAAGGATAGTAGTGGCCAGAGTGGGATCTACTGATTCCAGTTGCCTCCCTGGTTGGCATTCCTGGCTGTAGTAAAATTGATTAGCTCTTCTCAAGCATAAATGAATAAATCAAAAGGCAGTTAAATGTTTTCCTTGCCCCAAGTAAACAAACATAAGGCATTAAGTTAGTACTTAAGTGTTTGCTGTTATTGGAGAGCACTCAAAATATTTATATTAAGTTCCCTATTGTTTGCTACACGAAGAGAAGGAAGATTTTTAGCTTTGTGGAAAAGTCAGAGAAACTATTTCTTGAATGTAATACATAATGTGCACAAAGGGTGATTCAAATTATTCAGCTTTGTGGCTGCAGACTCTTAAGAGGATAAAGTTGCAAAATAACTTTCTCAGATGTCGGACCTCAGGAAGAATATTTCAGAACTGCTAATCAATGGCACCATTATGGAGTTCTGTAGTCTAAATGTCTCATTCATAATAATGGTATGAAAAATGACTAGAAATATTAGGATATAAATGGAGTGCTGAAATTTGAATAAGAAAATTAAAGTATTTCAGCATATTATACAGTTAGTGGATCTCACTGTTGGATCGATTTAGTAGATGCTGTTATATTTGAAAATTAAACTGATAAACAGTGATCCAAGTATCAACTTGATAGTTAGCAGAGACCAATACTTTGTGTCAGTGGCTTTTCTGAATGATCAGAGACCCAGCAGTAGGACTCACCAGCCTTAATATAGATTTGGAGAATAAAGAATTGGTTAAGTGAGGAAGACAGGATTATTGATTATAGAATAGACAGCATCATGAGGGTGGAGATACATAATTGGTTATTTTAAAGAAAGCAGGTTAGCACACCCACATGGAACTAGTGAACATAACTCCTTCATAATTAAGGAATATCCATTGTTTTATGAAACTTGTCAATATATTAAAGAATTTGTTTGTAGACCTCATTTAGCAGACTCCGTAGCCTAAGGGTGGGGAACTTTTTTTTTTTTTTCTGTCAAGGGCCATTTGGATATTTATAACATAATGTATAGGATTTACAAAATTATCATTTTAAAAACTGAAGCAGTGTGAGGTTGTTGTATGTAGTTTTTAGCTTATTATCATCTGCAGTTGCCTTGGCAGAGCTAAATAAAATGATTTCATGATACGGTTCATGGGCCAGATGTTCCCCTGCCATAGTTCTTATAAAGGTTTACTCTTATGATAGAAATGAAAGGTAATAATTTTGATATTTTCAGTGCTATTAGATCTCAGGGACAGTGGAAGATAAAGACATGTCACTTTATCCAGTGGGATTCTACCAATTTGAGTGAGTGTTGTAAAGGATTTTGGGTCTCCTATAGCATTTCAGCAGCTCACTTATTCTTAATGATTTGGACTAATTGGAAGTATTGGTTCAGCCATTAATCTCAATATATTTGAGAAAATGTTACAAAGCATAAGAGAAGAGGAACCAAGATGGCAACGTAAAGGTAGGAACTCTCCCAAATTCTCCCCCAAATCCCTCCAAATACTTAAACAAATTTTAGTATGTTAGAACACACAAAAGGATGGAGTGAAATAATTTTCTAGTCCAGGACACCTTGAAAGGTCAGGGTAGAGCACAGGCTGGCATAGGCTGTGCCAACACTGACCTAGGCCCAGTAAACCAGTCACAGGCCTCAAGGCAATTGAGTCAGTGGCAATGTGGTAGCTTCCAAACCTCTCAGTCCACAAACACCCAAGACAACTTAGAAGGTCAGCAGGAAAGGCTTGTTGAATATGGTTGAGAGTGAGCACAGTACACTGCATGCTATGCTAACAGAACCCCAGCAAATCAGGAACAGGCCTTGAGAGCTACTGACTCAGCAGCAGCAGTGGAACTCTCAACCCATAGCCAGTTAGGAGGTTGAATAATTGGTTATAAGGAGATTATAGTGGGGATCTCTGTTTGCACTGAGACAGGATTCTATTGCTTTACCCATGCTTGGATCCAGGTCATTATTATTATAGACATGTTCTGCATGTATAACCTATATTGAAATGTTTATATTCTCAGTAGAGAGGTGGGGGAGAAAGGGAAAGAATCGGGAACTCAGAGTTTTAAAAAAAATATTTTAAAAATTGTTTTTACATGGAAGTAGGGGAAATTAAATACTAAGTAATTTTTTTTTAAAGCATTAAGAGATAAATTGGGATCAGAGAGCTAGAAGGTGCCAATTCAGAAATGCCAGTTTTGCTAAAATTTCTATCAAAAACATGGGTCATATCTAAACTAGGTGTTTTTACAATTAGCAAAAATAAACGTGATACAAACAGTTATCTGCTCACCTTTGAAGAATTATCATGTGCTAATTATGTTTCTGGGTTTCAGTAGCAATTATCTATATTTGTAGAGAACTGTCTTCATTTTTAAACCCCTCAAAGTTCTTACCCATTGATATAGTACAAGAATAATCTTAAATAGAAGGGTTAATCTGTATTGTATGTACTGACACCTTTTAGAGATTGCCAAGAGAAGGGAGGTAAATAGGTTTTTAAGGGTGTTAACATTAGCTTCATTATCCATCTACCAAAGAGATCTTTTGTGAAAATGGATGTCTTGTTCCTTAGGTTTCCAATTATCAGAAACCAAATACAATCCTAAAAAAGGGCAAATAGGACCTGTATTCAATTTCTGTCAGCCTTGGTTTTTCTCATCTGTAAAATGAAAGAGTTGGACTAGATAGCCTCCAAGGTCCTTTCCAACTTTATAGCTGTGACTTATGATAAAGTTATTTGATGAACTGTGACATGATGAGAATAGGGCTTTTTGTTGATGATGATGATTTTTAAAAATTTTTATCAAGCTTTTTATTTACAAAACATATGCATGGGTAATTTTTAACATTGACCTTTGCAAAGCCTTTTGTTCCAAATTATCCTCTCCTTCCCTCCAACCCCTCCCCTATATGGCAGGTAGTCCAATACAGGTTAAATATGTTAAAATGTATGTTAAATCCAATATATGTATACATGTTTACACAGTTATCTTGCTGCACAAGAAAAATCAGATCAAGAAGGAAAAAAACTGGGAAAGAAAACAAAATCCAAGCAAGCAACAACAGAGAGAGTGAGAAATGTATTGTGATCCACACTCAGTTCCCACAGTCCTTTCTCTGGGTGTAGATGTCTCTCTCCATCACTGAACAAGTGGAACTGGTTTGAATCCTTTCATTGTTGAAGAGAGCCACGTCCATCAGAATTGATCATCATATAGTATTATTGTTGGAGTGTATAATGATCTCCTGGTTCTGCTCATTTCACTTAGCATCAGCTCATGTAAGTCTCTCCAGGCCTTTCTGAAATCATCCTGCTGGTCATTTCTTACAGAACAATAATATTCCATAGCATTCACATACTATAACTTCTTCAACCATTCTCCAATTGATGGGCATCCACTCAGTTTCCAGTTTCTTGCCACTACAAAAAGGGCTGCCACAAACATTTTGCAGAGGGTCTCTTTACCTCTTTTAAGATCTCTTTGGGATAAAAGCCCAGTAGAAACACTGCTGGATCAAAGAGTATGCACAGTTTGATAACTTTTTGAGTATAGTTCCAAAACTGCTTTCCACTATTCACAATTTCACCAACAGTGTATCACTAGCCCAGGGAAAAGGGGCTTCAACACAGGAAAAGTAAAATTAAAATTTTATATTTTACTATATATATCAGAGTGTATATTATTGGTGGGAATAATTTTTATGGATTAGAGAATCAATCATATGTCCCTTAGTTGAACATAAATTATTGGAGTCAAACTCAGACATAAATCAGTTAGACATTCAATCAGAAAGTATTACATACCTGCTATGTGCCAGGAAATGTATTCACTGCTGGAGATACAAAGAGGAAAAATGGTAGTCTCTACAAGGAAACTGATAGTCTAATTAGAAGAGAACATGTAGACAACAATGTAGACAAAATCCCCCATTGAGTAAGGGACATTGAGTAGGTACTTAGCCTTAAGTACTCTGCTGTTCTGATTTCAAGTATTAAGATTTTACATATGTAGGTTGGTTGGTATTTTTGTTCCTGAAGGGCCAAAATGATTTTACAATTATAGGAGTCGAGATACAGTGTGTCTGACTGGCCAGTAAGACCTATGAGAGTTCAGAAAACTCTACTATGAGTTGAACACACCATAATCCACATGAACATTTAGAGTGGGGATGTCTCTAAATTTGTGCAGCCCATGTTTAATTTGCTTTGTTCATAGAATACTTCCTTTTTGATGTTAGCATGCAGTGTTGGGTGGTCCTGTGCCAATGTCTCCCATAGCTCATAATTCCAAAGTTCTTCAGAGAGATCTTTATACACATCGCCATTCCCACACACATATATGTATATGTATGTGCATATGTGTGTACATCTATGTGTCTGGGTGTATGTATATATGATAAATTGGAAATAAAAGAATCAAGACTTATCAAAATTCAGTATGTCTCTTCTTTTCCAAACTCTTACCTACTCTCCCCTTCACATAGCATGACATAGTCATTCTCTCCACTAATGAAAAGTGTTTTTTGTAAATTACACAGGTTTGAACCCTGAGTTACAAAAATATTTTTTAAAAAGATTCAGGTACATGAGTTCATGTTAAAATAAAAAGTTTCTGTCTTCAAGTGGCCTGGGGGCATTGCTGTTTATTGATACACAGCTAGTATGTACCAGCCTCAAGATTTCAACCAAAGTATTCCTGACTCTAAGCCTGACTTTTTAGCTATTTTACCATCCTTTCTGTTTACATATCAGAATGTTATAAGAGATATTTCTGTGTGTGTGATTTTCCTTCTTGCATACATTAATAAAGATTAAGATTTTTGTGCTTAAAGAACTTATAAGTCTTAAACATCATCCTCAGGTTTCTTAAAGGAGATCCACAACTAAAGGGTATTAATTGTACCCTATGTTATATATTTGGAGTAGATGACTCAATGGAGTTAAGAATCTGATATTTTTAAAACATGCATATGAAGTCACCCAACAAGATGTCATAGGTTTTACTCCATGTATGTTGATGTTAGTACATCAGTTACAAATAACATCTGAATCTTTGGATTCTTGTTAAGGATATAAAGGCTCATAATCAAGATTTTACCAAGATACTAGTAGGGAAATATTACTTGCTTTATATCAGAAGAGTGTGAAAAAGAATAAGCACTGGTTTGACACTTAGGTTTGCTGTCTGGAGTTCTAAAAAGAAAACATAATCCATTCATGATATCATATTGTCTCTTGAAAACATAACATGATCAACTATCCAATTCTAATTAATGCTATTCTTCCAGTCTACAAAATTATTTCAGTAAATGATATGGATCCGATAAAAGCAATGAATCACTACCATTTATTTGACCATAGGGAGACTCATTAGACTCCCTTTTAAATAGGTGAACAATAACAAGGAAGAGATGAGGAACTGAGTCTCATCAAAGCCCTGTATGTATGTATATAAGCCTTTGGACAATTGGAGCCAGAGAATTTCTCATAAAAGGAGGATCTAAGTCAAAATGTAAATGAGGAAGGAGCCAAGTTTGGACATGCTATCTGGGGACTACAAAAGGATACCAAGGATCTCTCAGTCTGAGGGAGGCAGATCTGCCGGTGTGGAAGAGGGGCTAGGTCTAGAAGCTGTTATTAGTATGCAGTTTGGGAAGTATAAAGGGAGCAGAGACCATCTATTGGTGGACCTGGTTTCTTATTGATATCCTTGGATATACCTCCACTTTGTCACTTCACAGTTCCAGAATGGGGATATCAAGCCATTAGAACCAAAGATGAAGGGAGGCCAGGCTAGTGGTGAGAAGTGGGAATGTCATCTGAACAGACGCTTACATTTGCGGAGGTGTGATACTGTCTATCATTTGGAGCAAGATAACATACAGATAATAAGAGCATATATAAAGAGCTCACTATGTCAGGAGTAAAATTCAACACAGTTGGCTGAGGCAAATTTTAAAATTTGAGCAAGATTAAAGTTTATTAGTAGAGCACCAATAGAGTGGATGTATGATTGCCTCAGGTTCTAAGCCAGAGACCTCAAATAGAAGGACAACTGTCCTTTTATGGATTCAGGAGAGAACAGAATAAGGTAGGTAAAAAAAATAGCACAATTGGATATAGCATTGGTGGTGATGTTATAAAGTAGAAGACAACATGATTAATTACACAACTGAGGCATGGGGAACAATATGATTAGTTGGATGTTAAGAGGGACTAGCAACAACTTGCTTTCTGTAATAAAGAAACAAAAAATAGAATACGCCTGCAGGGTCAGAGATAGTGGGTCAGACATCCTTTAAGGATAACTTGATGATGTATAGATCGTAAACCAGAGTCTCTGATAACTTTGCACATTTCTGAAGGATAGCAGATTTCCTTGATGCAAGAATCGAAAAATAATTAGCAGAAGAACTATATTTCTAAACTTTTAAGTGGAAATAGGATCACTAAAAAATGAATATATATAATTTTTTTCACTTGTAAGCTGTTATATAATATATACTTGGAGGTAGTATATATGTGCCTGGTATAATTTGTAAAAACTTATTTTTTGAGGTAATTAAGTGTTTTGCCCACGTCACACAACTAGTGTCTGAGGCTGCATTTGAACTCAGTTCCTCCTGACTCTAAGGCTAGTGTTTTATCCACTGTACTTCCTAGTTGCCCCAGGACTTAAAATTTTTTTTAAAGGCTTAAGGAAGGAGTTTTCATTCATTTGTAAAGAATGATCTGGCAAAAGCCCTTCTCCTCTTTTGTGTTATTAATTCCTGAAGTACATTACAATAAAGGAACTGCTTCCATATTAGAGGGATGTCATAGACCTCTGAAAGGGAGACACAAATGGAAATAATACAGATGTATACAGGAGTTGACACAATGATGACAGACACAGGAAGACACATGTGAATCTGAAGAGACTCATGCAGTATTTCATGGCCTTTTGAAGGGAAGGAGTGCCATATATAAATGCTGAATAGGTACCATAGTAACATAATACCAAAGTGGAGGAAAGAAATTGATGTGTTAGGGAATCATGAAACTTAAGTACCCAAGTAAGGGATTCAATCCAGGTGCAAAAACATAATGAAGAGCAATCTCAGGCCTTGCTTTTCATTGATACTTGAGTTGTGTAGACCTGGCATGTCCCAGTAGGAAAGTTTGTTTTCTAAAAATCAGTCACGTGGGACAGTGTATATGTCACAAGGGCTATAAGAATTCCTCAAAAGAAAGAAAGTCTAGAAAGAAAGTTTTCTAGACTATCTGTGGTCTTGGAGAAGAGTTCTTTCTGTATTTTTGTTGTATAAATAAAACATTTTTTTATGATTAATGTCTGTAGGAAACCTGAAGAGAGAAACAAAATAAGCTAGATACTTAAGTTCTTAGGATTTCTGTTGTCAGGAGAATGAGTCAGAGAGATTTTATATGAGACATCTCCCAAATTGTATCTAGATCCTTATGTCAGGAAAGATGCTTCAATAAATATCAAGGTTGTATTTCTAAAGGCAGTTATAGGGGAATAATTCTAATTTTTAAAGCTCCCAGACTCATGTATATCTGTGTAGATAAGTGCACATATTAATTAATTTATTTATTTATTGTTCAGTCATATCAGTCATGTCCAAAGATATTGGCAAAGATACTGGAATGGTTTGCCATTTTCTTCTCCTCATTTTACAGATGAGGAAACTTTGACAAACAGGATTAATTGAGTAGCCCAGGGTCACACAGCTATTGAGTGTCTGAAGTTAGATTTAAACCCAAGTCTCCAGGCCAGCCCCCTATTCACTGTACCACTTCACTGCTCCATATCAATATATACAAACACACATATCTACACATATCTAAAGCTGCCATCTTTCAGATGTAGAAGCTCCTTGTCCAAATCTATTTATGCTTTTTTATAAACAGAAAGAGCTCTAGATTTGGAGGCAGGAAGACCTTGGTTCAAGTCCTCCCTCACTTAACTTGCTAATTGCCCAGTGGGACACTGAAAATCATTTAATTCCTGTTTGTTTCTTCATCTGTAAAATGTGGATAATAATATTTATCTCAAAGTGTTATAAGGTTTGTATGAGATAATCCATGTAATGTGCTTTGCTACATGATATATGGATGTCAAGCACTGTTCACGTGTATAGATATATATAGAATATTCTTTCTGCTTTTCTGTCTCCTCATATACACATACAGACATACGATATGTTTCTCCATCTCACATAAAAAATAGCTACCATTATGTTAACATTTAATTAGCTCCTGCTAATTTTTTAATGCTTTATTGTCTGGATCTCAGTACTTCTTTTAAATTTCAAAGAAAAGGGACTTCAGACATTTCTTCTTCCTCTAATAAAGATATGGATAACCATTTCTCAAAATCCTTTGGTGTGGGACTGTTTCCTCACTGGTAAAGATCAATGGAACCATAGGGAGAAGAGTCTCATCTCCTCTAATAAGATGAGAAACCCATATCAATAGGGTTTACATGGAAAAATGCAGGAACTTAATAAGATAAGCTTACTATTAAGATTAGTTAAGGCCTTATTTTAGTACTCAGGAGCTACATTTATGCCAATGCAGTGGCAGCAGCATTAATCTTTTTCATGTTGCTTTATTACAATGTCTCATCTTGATTAAGTTCAATTTATATAGATTCTTTTAGCATCAAATGAAGCTAACATTGCTCCTTATCATTGACATTTGTCTTTGTGTGCTTATAGACTACATCCAGAGGGGGCATTAAATTTGAGAAGACTTTGAAATTAGCAGGGCCTATAGGGGGATAAATCTTTCAGAGAAGGCAGTTGCACAGCTTTCTGCCATCCCTCAGAACTGAAGGAATGTCTTTCATGCCTTAATTCATCTTCATTCTATGAATAGGCAGGTCTAACTTTCCCAACAGTCATCAAATGATATACATCTGTAGAATTTCTCAATCTGTTGTGTTTAGTATTCTTTGCTTTCTCGTTTAGGATATTACCGAGAAGGGTTTCTGTCTCTGCAACATGCTGTCAACAGAGAAATCATGCATTACCATATGAATGACACTGTGATTCAGCAACATAAGAAAATCCAAATTGTTATGAAGAGGTTCCCATTTCCATCTTACATGAAGGACCCATTCATTTCAATCTTACAGGAGCATTTTTCCATCTTGTTAATGCTGAGCTTCCTTAGCACTTCAACCTTCATCATCCGTGTCATTGTTCAGGAAAAAGAAAAAAAACTGAAGGTAATCATCTATCAAATAATCACTGCATCTGTCAATGGTAATTGGTCATCATACTGAACCCCAAGGATCTTGACCATGTATACTCTTCAGACTATTAACAAATTAATTTATTTGTTCACTTATTTTTAGCATTAATTATTTTTTTAAATTTTGAGTTCAAAATTTTCTTCTTCCCTCTAATCCTCCACCCATTGAGAAGGCAAGAAATATGTTATCATTTATACATGTGAAGTCATATAAAACATTTCTATATTAGTAATGTTGCAAAAAAATTCAAAAAAAGTAAAAAGTGAAAAAAGCATTTGTACTCAGTGTTCATCAGTTCTCTCTCTGGAGGTGGATAGTAATTTTCATCATTAATCCTTTAAAACTGCATTGGTTCATTGTATTGATCAAAATAGCTAAGTCTTTCACAGTTGATTATCATTATAATATTGCTGTAATGTGTAGAATGTTTTTTTTGGTTCTGTTCACTTCACTTTACATCAGTTCATATAAATCTTACCAAGTTTCCCAAAGCCATCCTTCTTATTTCTTATATAACACAATAGTATTCTATCATACCATATACCACAACTTGTTCAACCACTTCTCACTTGGTTAATATTTCCTTAATTGCCTATTTGTTGCAACCAAAAGGAGCTCCTATAAATATTTTTGTACATATAGTTCCTTTCCCATTTCTTGTCTTATTGCTATAGCTAGCATTTCTAGTATTGAATAATACTGGCGATAATGGATACCCTTCCTTCACCCTGATCTTATTGTGTAGACTTCTTCTTTAACCCCATTACATATAATGGTTGCTCTTGCTTTTGCTCTTTATCCATTTGATAAAAGTTCAATTTCTAGTGCTCTAGTTTAGGAGCATTCTAATATTTTTAATAGAATAGGTATTGTATTTTTTAAAAAAAATCTGCATTTATTGATATAATCATATGATTTGTTGTTTTTGTTACTGATATAACTGATGAGGTAACATGATGAGGTAAATACCTAATAATGAGGTATATACCCCAATAGGATTAATTGAGGTCTAGTGGCAGGATTGGGGTACAGGGAGTCACATGGAGCTCCCCTGCAACCCCTTAGGATTCGGCGCAAGGATACAAAGTTAAATCAGGTCTAGTGGCGGCGAGAGTCCCCTGTAAATGAATTTACAGGGCCTGAAAACCTAGATTAATAAAAACAAGATTTATTGCAAGGTTTGGAAGCAAGGTTAAGGTCTTGTTAGTAAGAGGCATTAAATAGAGGAAGATATACACCGAAAGAGGCGAGACAGAGAGTCTCTGATACAAGCAACTTGGCTGGCATCTTTCAACTCTCTGACAAAAGAGATTCCACCTTGGCTCTTTTATCTGCTTCAAGAAGCCTATGGGCTGATTCCTGGAAGGCAGATTTTTGGCGGGCTTTTCAGATAGTTGGGGGTTGGGTTATCCAAGCCAGCTCAGATCCGGTGGGGGGGTTGGGTACAAGCCCAAACTGGCTCAGATACTGATCTGTTCCCTTGGGGTTTTGACCAGATCTTGTAAATCAAAGGTACAAGGAATCTTAAAGGGAGCTACACCCACATCATAACCAGTTATGGTTTATGGTTTTCCTAATTTTGAACCAGCCCAGAATTCCTGGTATAAAGACCCCCTCCCATTATATGATCTTTGTGTTATATTGTTATAATCTCCTTGATAATATTTATTTAAAATTTTTGCATCAGTATTCATTAGGGAAATTGGTCAATAATTTCTGTTTTCATTTTCCCTGGTTTAGGTATCAATACCATGTTTATGTGGAATTTAGTAAGGCTCCTTTTTTGCCTGTTTTTTTCAAATACTTTATATAGTACTGTAATTAATTGGTCTTTAAACATTTGGTACAACTCACTTATAAATCCATCTGGTCCTGGGAATTTTTTTCTTATTTTTTAATTGTGCTTCTTTTAATCCTCTTCTTTCAAGGGCTTTTATTGCATATTATCAAATATGCTCTCTGGATCCTTTTTTGTTCACTTAATAGTATTTAATGTTTCCAATTACATATAAATATAATTTTCAATTTCTTAATTTTGGTAAGAATTTGAATTCCAAATTTCTCCCTCCCTTCCTTTCCTATCCTCCTCTCCAAGATAGCATGCAATATGATGTAGGTTATACATGTACAATCATTTTAAACATATTTCCATATTAATTCCATATTTCATGATGTGAAAAAACCAGAACAAAAAGAGAAAACCCATAAGAAAAACAACAAAAAAGTAAAAATAGTGTTTTGCTCTGTATTCAGTCTTCAGTTTCCATCCCAAATCTATTAGAATTGTCTTAGATCACTGTGTTGCTGAGAGTCTATCATAATTGATCATCATACAGTCTTGTTGTTACTGTGTACAATATTTTCCTGGTTCTGTTCCCTTCACTCAGCATCAGTTCATGTAAGTTGTTTTAAACTTTTCTGAAAACTGCCTATTCATCACTTTTTTATAGAACAATAGTATTCTATTGCATTCATATACCACAACTTATTCAACCATTTTCCAGTTAATAGCATTATAAATAAAATTCTGAACCTCCAAAAAGGGTACAGTAAATGAATGACTTCAGGATGAGTGAAGCAGTTTAAACTTTTTATATGTTCCTACTGAAGTGGAAAAACTCCATGAGAGTTCACACACTGATACAAAAAGGAGAACAAGCTTACTTATTGTAAGGTTAATTCTTCTCCCTTCAGAGTTCACAGCCCTTTTGGTTTAGTCTCACCCTTTACATGTTGCTGCTAGACATGTTGTCCTTCCCTGATCATACATCCCATATTCAAAATAGCAACTATCTCCATCCTCAGGGTGTCAAATAATACATAAGTAAGTCTACTAAGCAAGCATAATGAAAAAATATATTTTTCCTATCCCTGCTGATTCATTGCTTTAATACTACCCCTAATTTGCCTTGCTGTTACTTAACCTTTTCTCCCCATTATTCCTCCTTTATTTTCCTCTCTCTTTGCTTCGCCTTCTCCCCATCCCTCTTCCCTTATTTCTTTCTAGATTTTGGAGGGTGTTATATCCTTCATGGTATGTATGTAGTATTACCTATTTAACTCATTCCTCATATAAGTAGATTTTCAGAGCTACAAGCCTTCCTCCCCCCTCTAATGTCTCTGTCTATTCCTCCTCTGTTCCTCATTTATAGAATAACTATTTTTGCCTTAATTCTGTTCCATTCTTTCTTTTGAGTTGCCCTCTTGTTGATGACAATCTTAAACATATGGTATTCATTTTCCATTTATAAAAAACATAAACAATTTGTCTTGTCGAATTCCTTTTAATTGATCTTTAATACTGACTTTTATATGTTAAATTTTCTATTAAGTTTGGATTTAGTTAATAGCAAGTCCTGAAAACTGAATGTCCATTTTTCTCATTCAATATTAATAGATAATTTTGCTTGATATGATATTTTTGGCCTCAGGCCTAGTTCTTTTGATCGTTGGTAGATATGATTCTGAGATCTATGGTCTTTTATTATGGCTGCTGATAAATCCTGTACAATTTCATTGTAACTCCAGCATATTTGAATTATTGTTTTCTTGTTTCTTACAAAATTTTTACTTTAATCTGGTGAATTTGACCATAATATTCCCATGTGTTTTCCACAAAAGATCTCATTGAGGTGATAATCAAAGTTTTTTTTTCTATTTCTTTTTTCCCCTCCTCTTTTATCACTTCAAGACAATTTTCTTGGATTATTTCTTTGCATTATTGGGTCATAACTTTCAGGCAGTCCAATCATTCTTATGTTTTTTCTTCATGATATGTTCTCCAGATCTGTCATTTTTCTTATGTTTTACATTCTGCTCTATTTTTTCACTTTTTATAATCTGTTTTGTTATATCTTGGGCTCTCATAACATCACTGGCTTCTCCTTGCCCAGTTCTAATTTTCAAGGAGTTATTTTCATCTTTAAGACTAGGTATCTCCTTTTCTAGTTGGTTAAGTTTTTTTTTTAATCATTTTGTTTTTTCTTGAATGGTTTTTATTTTATTTTTTTTTTAGTTTTTCCTCAAGGTCTCTCATTTGATTTTTAAATTCTTTTTTGAGTTCTATAAATTCTCTCTGACCGGGGAAGCTCTTCCATGTTATTCTTTTGGGTAGAAGCTTTTTTTACTTGAGTCCTACTTGGTCTTTCTTATTCCCATAGTATGCTTCTGTGATGGGGTTCTTTCTTCTTTGCCTGTTTATTTTTTTTTAAATAAGAGGTATTACTATCAGCACCTCTAATCATGAGGTGGGGGAATAGTGTCTTTGTTTTCACTGCACCTCTCCCCTCTGACCAGGAACTCCAAACCAAGAGCTCCCCTCTCTTGCCATGCCCCCAGCTAGCAGCATGCTTGCCTGGCTGCCTCTGCACTAACAGGTGCTGGCTTCTTCTTGCCCAGAGCTGTGTCCCTGCCCTGAAGCTGGGCCTTGCCTTCCTAATCAGCAGAGATTCCCTCTGTCTTCCCAAAGCAGTCAGGTGATGAAACTTTCTGTGGTTCCTGCTAAGGTTCCAGCTACACCCAGCTGACCCCAGGGTTCCCCCAATGATTCATTCTTCCAAGCAGGCCTGGAGGTGTTTGCACCTCACAGAGGCTAATCCTGGCTCTTGGTCTTTCTTCAGATTTTCTCCAGTTGTATCTAAGGGATGCCTATTTTCCCTCAAATCTTCTTGATTTTTCACCTATGTTCGCCCTGAAGCACAAATTTATTCTTTTTGTAGGGGAAATCTGGAGAGTTTATGATTTAACAACCTATAATGCCATCTTCCCAGAATTCTCCCATAGCAGCTTTTCACAGTAAATCTTTCTTTTGTTATTTACTCATTTTCCCAGTCTCTCTCTTGATTTTGAACTTTATGTTTAAGTTGAACTTAGCTCACTTCCAGTGGAAGTGAGTTGTGTATTTGGTATTTTTCTTGATGCTGTTTTCACAGCTAGTTTTCAGGGTTTGTAATGTAATCTAAGGATGTGGTGATATGACCACTGCTTTATGCTGTGGTCCTTGGTATGGTCATTTCACTCCTGATCTGAATTTTGGTCCTTAACAAGCAGGATTCTTGCTCCCTTGCAGCGACAAACTCTAGCTCTTCTCTGTTTTCTGTAATTGCATATGGACATTGGAGTTGCCAAATAGCATCTGATCTTTGCCTATTGTTTGGCACAGACCCCCTATAATCTTCTTTTGACTAATTTTAAATCTTCTTTTAATTAGTTTAGTCTTTTTTAATCAGTATTTGGGCTGAGAGCTTCTAAATGTGTCATTTCTACCGGTGCAGCCATTTCTAAGGTTCCAAAGTTGTCTGGGTCTCAAAAAATATTTCACCCCAAGCATTTGTTGGTTCTGTTTTTCCTGCTCCAGAATTCAGTGTAATAAATTATTTTTAAAGTTGTTTGGAGAGGAAGTTGGAAGAATTTGGCTATTGTACTTCCTCGACTGTTATTGCTGATAGTGATATAACCCATATTTCCATTTTAAGAAAAGATCCTGTTGACTTCATCTCTATGTTACAAGTAAAAGTGAACTTAATTTTGAAAGAATCAAGCTTAACTATGGGTCCACTGGCTGTCTTACAGTCAATCAACTCAATATTTGGAGTTATTTATTATGAAAAACAGTTCAAATTTTTATCCATTTCTTTCTCCTTCTAGGCATAAGGAGGTCAGGTTATGAAGGACTTTGAATGCTAAAAACAGCATTTTGTATTTGCTCTTGGAGACAATAGGAAGTCACTGGAATTTTCTGAGGGAGTGTGTGACATAAACCTGCACTTGTTTATTTGTCCTTCATTTTTGAAGAGGACCAATGACATTACAGGTGATGTTTTGACTTGCACATGAATTGGATTTATGTGAGGTTGAGTTTCACAAAGTCTCCAGCTTATACAAAAGCAGAGATGTATTTGCTAACCCAGAAAGCCAACATGGTGGAGTAAAGCCAGGAACTTGCCTGAGCTTTCCCCCAAACCTCTTCAAATACTTTTAAATAATGACTCTAAACAAATTTTAGAAAGTCAGAATACATAAAAAGATGAAGTGAAACAATTTTCCACCAAAGATGATTTAGAAGATCAGCAGGAAAGATCTTTTGCACCAGAGTGGGAGATCATCATGTAATCCCAATGCTGGCTGTCCCCACCCTGGCCCCAAGGAACAAGCCTTGGGGCCTCTGAATCAGTGGCAGCACTGACTGGACTGGTTTTTCCAGAGATGGTCAAGGGTTCATTGAACTGGCTCCGAGGAAAGACTGTTATTTTAGCATACCAGAACTTGTAACCACAGGGAGGTGGGTACCCTCCTCATAGTTTCAGGGCAGAACAAAGTGCTTGTGGTCACTCAAACATACTTCTCCTTGGAAGAACTGAAAACTTGTAAGTCCCTAGAAGGATCTCTGGAAACAGCTGCACAATACTCCTAAAGCTTGGCCAGTGCATCCTCCACCCTGGAAGCAGAGCCCTACTTTAACAAAGAGATAAAAGTCAAACAATATGCTGGGGAAATGAGCAGACAACAGAAAAAAAGATTCTGACCATAGAAACTTACTATGATGACAAGGAAGATCAAAACACATTCAGAAAAAGATAACAAAGTAAAAGATCCTACATCCAATGTCTCCAAGAAAAATAAGAATTTGTCTCAGGTTACTGAAGAGCTCAGAAGAGATTTTGAAAATCAAGTAAAAGAGAGGAAAAATTAGGAAAAGAAATGAGAGTGATGCAAAAGAAAATACAAAAAAAACTAATGAGGAAAATTCCTTGAAAAGTAAAACTAGCCAAATGTGAAAGGAAGTAAAAAAGTTAACTGAAGAAAATAATTCCTTAAAAATTAGAATTGAGCAAATGGAAGCTCAAGATACAATAAAACAAAACCAAAAGAATGAAAAAAAAAAAAGAAAATAACGTGAAATATCTCAGTAGAAAACCAACTGAAAAAGAAAGCCAAGAGTGATAACTTTAAAATTATTGGTCTACCTGAAAATTATGATCAAAAAAGAAGCTGAACATCATTTTTCAAGAAATTATCTGACTTACTAGAACAAGAGGGCAAAATAGAAATTGAAAGAATCCATTGATCATCTGAAAAAGATACCAAGATGAAAATCTCCAGAAATATTATAGCCAAATTCTGGAATTCTCGGGTCAAGGAGAAAATATTGCAAGCATCCAAAACAAACAATTCAATTTTAGTTAGGATAACAGAAGATTTAGCAGTTACTACAATAAAGATTTAGAGGGCTTGGAATATGATATTCTGGAGAGAGAAGGAGGTAGGATTACAGACAAGAATCACCTACCCAGCAAAACTGAGTATAATTCATCGGGGGGAAAGGTGGACATTCACTGAAATAAAGGATTTTTCAGCATTCAAGATGAGAAGACCAGAACTGAATAGAAAATTTGATTTTCAAATACAATATCTGGAAAAGCATAAGGAGGTAATCAAGGAATTGATATCATAAGGGACTTAATAAGGTTTATCTGTTTATATTCCTACATGGGAGGATGATACTTATAATTCATTAGTACTTTCTCATTATTATAGCAGTTAGGATGAGTATAAATAGAGGGCATGGGTGTGAGTTGAATATGAAATGATCATGTCTTTTTTAATTATTAAATTAAGGAGTGAGAGGAATATACTAGAGGAAAGGAAAAGGGGAAAGTGGAATGGTACAAATTATCTGCCATAAAAAAGAGGCAAGAAAAAAGCTTTTACAGTAAAGAAGAAGAGGGGGAGAAAAGAGGGAGTGAGTGAATCTTACTCTCATCAGAATAGGCTTAAACAGGAAATAACATATATATATATATATATATATTCTCAATAGGGGTATAGAAATCTATCTTATCCTGCAGGAAAATAGGAGGGGAATGGGATACTGGAAGGGAGGAGGATGATCAAAGAGAGGGCATATTGAGGGAGGGAATGGTCAATAGCAAAACACTTTGAGGATGGATAAGATGAAAGGAGAAAGAGAATAGAATAAATGAAGGAGGAATATAATTAGCAATAGTAATTGTAAAAAGAATTTTGATGCAAGTTTCTCTGATGACCCCTCATTTCTCAAATAGAGAACTGAGTCAATGTATTAAAAAAAATAAGAGCCATGCCCCAAGTTATAAATGATCCAAAGATATGATCTATTCCCAAAGGGCCATAAATGCATGCATATCCTTTATGTAATAATATCAATACGCATGAATGCCAAAAGAGATTTTTTAAAAAGAAAAGATATATACCAAAAAAATATTTATAGCAGTTTTCAGGGCAAAAAAAAAAAAAAAAAAAAAAAAAAAAGGAAATTGAGGAAATGCCCATCAATTGGGGGATGGCTGAATAAATGATAGGATGAGTTTGTGATGGAATATTATTGTTCTAAGGGAAACAATGAGCAAAATGCTCTCAGGAAAGAAAAAAAAAGCCTGGAAAGTCCTTCAGGAACTCGAATACATTGTACCCAAATTAATAACAATGCTGTATAATGATCCATAACTACTCTGAAAGACTTTATGATGAAAAAGACTATCTGTACTCAGAGAAGGAACTGATTTTGTCTGAATATAGATTGAAACATTTTCTCTCCCCCCCCTCTTTCTCCCCTCTCTCTGTTTCTCTCTCTCTCTCTCTCTCCCTCTCTCCCTCCTTATCTCTCTCCATCCCTCCTTTATTTTTCTTCAGGTTTTTTTTCCATTAGGGTGGGAGAGAGATGAATTAATTGAATTAATATATGAAAAAGAAATATACAGGGAGAGGTGGAATGATATAAATTATCTGCCATAAGAGACAAGAAAAATCTTAACACAATACAGGTAAAAAGAGGAGGAGGAAGGAGAGTGAGTGAATTTTACTCTGCTCAGAATTGGCTCAAAGAAGAAATAACATACACACCCAATATGATTATAGAAATCTATTTTATTTTACAGGAAGGGAAAGGAATATGAGAAGGGGGAAGGGTGATAGGAGAGAGGGCATATTGAGGTGGTCAAAAACAAATCATTTTTGAGGAGAGACAGGGTGAAAGAAAATAGAAAATACAGAGGAGGAAAAGCAGTTAGCAATAGTAATTGTGGAAAGAATTTTTAAGCAAGTTTCTCTGATGAAGACCTCATTTATCAAATGTATAAAAAACTGAGTCAAAATTACTTTAGAAAAAGTTCTCCATTTGTTAAATGATCAAAAGTATGATGTTCTCAGAAAAATCTGAAAAAAATCTTTCTTGAACTCAAAGTGAAATTTATTGTGTACAAAGTAATAGCAATCTTGTGAGATGATCAGCTGTGAATGGCTTTGCTATTCTCAACTATATATTGATACAAGATTACTTTACCAAAAGAGCTATAAAACCATGTATATCCTTTCACCTAACAATACCACTTCTAAGCATAAATATCAAAAAAGAAAAAAAAAAGATTTTAAAATGAAAAAAAAAGGAATAGGATCTTTATGTACAAAAATATTTTAGCTCTTTCACAGAGCAAAGAATTGGAAATTAGAGACAGGCCTACTAATTGGGGAATGACTTAATAAATTGTCCTTTGTGATTATGATGTAAAACTATTGTTCTATGGGAAGTGATGAGCAGGATGTTCTCAGAAAAATCTGAAAAAAATCTTTCTTGAACTCAAAGTGAAATTTACTGTGTACCAAGTAATAGCAATCTTGTGAGATGATCAGCTGTGAATGACTTTGCTATTCTCAACTATATATTGATACAAGATTACTTTGAAGGACTTATGATAAAAAATGCTATCCATACTCAGAGAAAGAACTGATTGTGTCTGAATACAGATTGAAGCATGCTTTTAAAAAAAACTATTTCTTGAAGGTTTTTTTTTTGTTTTTTTTTTGCAGAGGAGGGAGAGATAGATGTTTTCTTTCACAACATGAGGTTTATGGAAATATTTTACATAACATCATAGATGTCTTTTAAATGAGAAAGGGAGAGAAGCTGGAACTCAAACTTTTAAAAACAAATGTAAAAAAATGTTACATGTAACTGGGGAAATTAAAAATATTAAATTTCCAAAGGATTCTATATTTTATCCTGGCGTCAATAGAGAGTTAGTGGAGTTTGGTGGGGTTTGGAAGAGTGCGGAATAGGAAGTCGTGATGATAGAACTGTGCTTTAAGAAAAGTACTTTAGAAGCTATATAGAGCATGATTTGGGAGTAAGGATAAACTTGATTTAAGGAGATTTGAATTCAGATTTTATTCATATTTATTTATATATGTAATACTAACCTAGCACTACCTTCATTATCTGTATAAAGTGGTAATTGTCATTGGGTGGCAGAATTTCAATTGTCTTAGCACTTAACACTGGAGTTAACTACGATTAAATGAAATATTGAGCAGGTAATAAAATCTATTATTAATAATTAAATCTACTATTTGGATCTGACTCAGAGACTCTTCTTCTTAGGTCTATTCCATTCTCTTGGGTCACTTCTTACATCACTCATGTATTCCTAAATTTAATATGTTTTGATCACATAATTTATTGTGCACAAAATAACCAAGTGAAAAGGAAAATAAACACTTCTGATGGAAAAGTTGTCATTATATTTGTCACTTTTCTGTTGCAGTTCTCTTCCAGAATTTTTGGTGTGGATAAAAAGGATCTTAAATTCAAGTCCAAAGTTTCTGAAAAAGAAGGAATGGGATGAGGACCATTCCTTCTCCTGTCTTAGATCAAAAATTAAAGGGAACACTGTGAAGACTGTGTTTTTTCCAGTTTACCTACCTAAAGGCAGACTGAAATCAGAGTGGCTGTTGTTCTTTGGTTCTGAGTGAGTTAATAGTGCCAGCTGTTCCTCCATGCCCCAATAGTTCTCCCATCTTCTTCAAGGTTTCAAGTAATGATTGATACTCAGGTTTTCCTTACTTTATCCCAGCTTCCATTGCTCTCATCTTACTTGCTGGTTCAAGCAGAAGGGAAAGAGGAAAAAAAAGAGAGAACACAAAAGAAAGGCATCCATTTTATCCTGACTTCTGTTTCTGATATAAAAGAGGATTATTGTGATCCCAGATAGAGAAGTGGCAGCCTTACTCTGTGCCAGAATCCAGAATTGTTCTACAACAAAGACTTCTGCAAGTCTTTCTCTGAATTGTTTCCTCAGCTTAGAGGAAAAAAATAATTCAATGAAAAAAAGTACAAAGTAAATTCTCCTCATGTTATAGTGATTACCTATAGGAACTATCAGAGAATGATTTTAAAATCCATGTTCACCATTTCTGTGAAGGTGTTGTGCTAGTTAGCACTACATTTACAGTAAATATGTATTGTGACATTTTATCTCATAATTATAATTCCAAAACAAATAAAATTACAACAGCATGTTTCTAGTTTTTCCAGTTAGAAAAATGGTAAAACTTAATTTTGGTTTAGCTTTTTGAGATCATCTATGAAATAAAACTAACAAATCATCAGTAGAATTAAAAGTCTTTGGGAACAGCATCTCTTTATTTTTTGTATTTGTATTTCTAGCAATACAGTGTTTTGTACATTGTAGTCAGTCATTTTCTGTTGTGTCTGACTCTTAGTCACCCCAATGGGGGGGTTTCTTGGCAAAGATGCCAGAGCAGTCTGCCATTTCTTTCTCCATCTCATTTTACAGATGAGAAACTGAGAAAAACAGGGTTAGGTGACTTATACAGGGTCACACAGTGAGAAAATACCTTTGGCCAAATTTGAACTCATGAAGATAACTCTTATTGACTTCAGGCTTACCCTATCTACTATATAACCCAACTACCGTAAAATAATTTTTAACTCAAATCACTAAGAACTTTGTTAAGAACCCCTACAGGGTATTTAATACACTAAAAAGTTCCTACTGTGGGAGAGATGCCCAAGTGTATAAATGTTGTAGTCCAGTAGTTTCTATGATGTCTGTTTCTTTGTGAACCCATTTGGGTTTTCTTGCAGAGATACTGGAGTTGTTTGTTACTTCCCTCTCCAGCTCATTTTACAGATGAGGAAACTGAGGCAAACAGGGTTCACTTAATGTGAACTACCCAGGAAATGGAGAACACTTAGTCAACAATGTTGCCCTCCTTGTGACATATCCAGGAAGAAGGTACACACTTCTCTTCTCCACACCATTTTATTTATTCATTAATTCAACAGATCTTAAAGTTCTACTAAGTTTAATGCACTGTGGCAGGCACTAGAGGTTACAAAAATGCACAAGACAATTCCTACCTGCCAGGACCTTAACAAATCATACAGCTAATGTATGTATTCAAGGACTTACAATGGCAGAATCTTGTAAATGTTATATTAAGTGTTATGAGAATTTATAGAAAGGAGAAATCACAACTGGTGGGAGTGGGGGAGGGCAGAATACATTTAAGAAGTGAATATGGAGGCAGAGATAGGAAAGCATACAAGGCCAAGGTGAGGAGATAGGAAAGTCAAAGGAGGTTATTTTTAGTATAAAACAGTCTTAATCATGTTTGTAAGCAAAGAAGAAAGTGCCGCTCAAAAGAGACATGGAATATAGATCAAAAGAAAGTAAGAGAGGATGTGATTAAAGAGCACAAAAACTCACTAAGAGCATAAGTTGACAGGTTAAACATGGAAATAAGGAAGGATCCTGTATTGAGACAGGAAAGCAGGGGAAAAGGATGGGTAAAATTATACAGAAATTTGAGATGGAGAGAATGGAAGCTATAGAACCCAGCTATTTTGTAATATACTATACTTAAAATGTTTGTAGACCTCAGATTTTTGTCCTGGTACAATATTTTTCAGTGAAAGGCTCCAAACATCAAATCAGTATGTTTTCTAAGCACTAAGGCAGCCAAGTAATTAGTTAATTCTTCTAAATTATTTATAAAAGAAGGAAATGCTGATTTACAATGTACCATCTTTTTCTTTTTCTTTTTTTAAACTGGTTCTAAAGGAGAGAAAGGGAGGTCATTCTTTAAAAAAAAAAAATAATAATCTTTTGGAAACTGTCATAAGAATTAATGAGGTCCCTTGGAGGAGATTATTCTTCTTGTTCCTATTTCCTTGGAGTCAGCTTTTGCTACTGCTACTAATCTCATAAAGGATAGCAATGGGATAATAAGGCAGAAGATACATTTTTGAGCCTTGTAAGAAGAGGCAAATTAGATGTTCAGAGAGGAAGTAAATTCTCATACGTTTATGCTCCCCTAATTACTGCAAAGAACTAAGTCCTAGCACTTCTTTCATCTTATATATCCTCAAGAAAAAAATAGTAATACCCATCTAACTATTGATGAAACCAAGAAATCACAGAAGAATGGTTCCTTCAAGCCCTTAATTAAAGTAGTTTTCAGATTTACAAATAATTATTTTAAAATAACTCCAAAATTAATAATAATAATAAAAATAATATTAAATAAGCACAGTCTTTTCACTCTGATAATTCATACTCTTCTCAAAAATTTACTACCTGTAATAATGGCACAAAGATGCTATAAATGTAGGTTTGAGTTTAAAAACAATGAAGATTTATTTGGCTAACGTATGATAGAAAGTGTCAGTTATGGTCATTGTTCTCATTTTACACCCATGAACAACATGCAGCTCCTCATGCATCCATACTCAGGTTTACTAATTAATATTTATGAAGTATGGCCAGCATCACTGATTTTCTATTTTTCTTCCTTCAATGGCCCAGTTTCAGATTTGAGACATAGACAGTTGTATACATTCCAACATAGCAATCCATTCATTGGCATGATCTATAATTTATCTTGAAGGTATTTCTGTCATCTGGAGGCAAAAAGTTTACTTCTGAGTATCTCATTTTTATGGTGATAACCTCAAATTTACATTGGAATATAAATATTTATTGGCATCCATGGCCTTTGCTAAATGTACTTCACTATTGTTCTTTGGACTTTGTCCACTTTATTCAGAGTACCACTTCAATCTCATAATTCTTAGAGAGTTCCTAATGACTCAAATCAACAAATATTTATTGTGAAACACTAACAAAGGAATAGTTGAGGGTAGCAAGTTCTTTGTAGTAATGGGATGATAAGAAATACTATCAAGAGACTAAATAGAAATAAATCATAAATTTGTTAAAATGCTGAAAACTTAAATTCAAAAATGTAATTACAGGACTATAATACATTTCTAATTCTAGATAGTAATAATAATTCTTTTTTTTTTTTTTTTTTTTTTTTTGCTGAGGCAATTAGGATTAAATGACTTACCCAGTCATGCATCGAGGATGAGTTAAGTGTCTAAGGCCAAATTTGAACTTAGGTCCTCCTGACTTTAGGGCTGGTGCTTTCTCCACTGCACCACCTAGCTGCCCCCAGCAATAAGAATTCTTTAGGGATTCGTTTTCTTTTCCTTACTAATTACCTTCTGTGTATAGGTTTCCTACCCTGGGGAAATAAAAATGTGTTACAGTTGATAGTATAATGCTTCTCCAAGCATTCCAAGTAAATGTTTCTCCATGTAGCATATTGTATTCTTGATATTGGTTGTTCTGTAACATGTGACATACTTCGGGCTCACATGCCAAATCCACATGTATTAGTAAGTATCTGTGTTACGTTTTCTGTGGTACCATTTGTTGTGCGTGTATGTGCATGCACACTACTCTTATCACTTTCTTCTTTAACAAGAAGCCCAACCTGTTTATTTCACAAGAAATTATATATTATAGAAAAAAAGATACATTAGATTTTGAATTTTCAAAAGCTTTGGTTCAAATATTTGCCACTTAATAGCTTTGGGACTATATTTGCCACTTACTAGCTTTGGGACTATGTACAAATCATTTAACCCTTCTCATCCATAAAATGAAGACAAAATGTATGTGTGTGTGTGTGTGTGTGTCTGTGTGTTTCTGTGTCTCTGTGTGTGTGTATGTGTGTGTGTGTGTGTCTGTGTGTCTGTGTGTTTAGGGTAGATAGATATCTATGATCTCTGATATTTTGAAATCCTATGTGCTAAAGAAACACAAATAGCACAATCTCACTTGGCTGTGGAAGCATGCCCCTTGTTTTTCATATCTGCTATATTAGTTCATACTGCTTGTTTTTTCTACTAATTGTTAGAGCTAAATGATTGGTGTAATGCCCAGGCTAGCTTTCAGGAGATTCTCTGGAAGGGTCTTGGTCAGGGATAGAGTATGAAGTCTGGAGTCTGAGCTCAAGCTCACACTCTCATACACACTCTAGTCTGCTTATTTCAAATCCTCTCAGCCTTTAAATACTTTAGTACAATTACATCACTATAGCACACTGAGCATGTGCCAATTGTAGAACCATTACATCACCATACTAAGTACTAAGTATATGTGAACTAGAGAACCATCAATCACACTGAGTAAACACCCTGCTGTAAGTATCTTTGCTTCAAGTAGAACACAGGTAGTCACGCCCTCCTTGACTTATCAGAAAAAGGGAAATGGGGGGCCAAACCAGACATTGTCAGCAGGTTTCCTCTAAGCTAATGAGTCTTATACCTTACCCAGAGTTCCCCCACTCTCTGCATCCCTCTACAGATTGGGAACTTTATTTGCTAGTCAGTCTCAAAGGAAAGATGGTATTTTAAAAAAAATAAACTGCTTTAAAAACAAACAAACAAACCTTTTCCAGTTGCTTTTGATTGAAATTAGCAGATTTCTTCTAGCAACTGGATGCAAATATTAAGTTGTACTCAATATTTATCTGAAAAGACTTTTTAAATGGATACATCTTTCTGATATTTTTTTCTTCACTAAAGCTATCTTCTTGCATCTGACTTTTTGCTGCACCTTATCACCTTTTCAATATGATATATATTTACAGTATACAAATGTAATACAGATAACATAGATTTTTACTCCCCTTGCTCTAAATACATTCCCAGACCCACACATTACCTTCAAGCATTTATCAGTAGTTCTTCTTCATCTTGTTCAAGCCTCCCTCCAACCATGCCCTGGCCTTTTTAATAATAGAATTAGAAAAAAAGGACAACTTCATCCCTAACTTCTAAGACTTTGGTTATAATTTGCTGCACCAGGACAGCATCAGGTAAATGTAAAATAATTGAATAATTTTTTTCTTTTTTGTTCCCCAATAGGAGTATATGCACATCATGGGACTTAACAACTGGTTTCATTGGAGTTCATGGTTCTTCATGTACATGGTTCTCTTCATTATGATTATCTCAGTTATGACCACACTCTTCTCTTTGAAGGCAAGTATCTGATTTTGTCTTAGTATATTAGAATTCCCCTTTGAGAATAGCTTGATATATAGACCATGGTATAAAAACTCTGAGATTGATCTATGGTATTTATTAAATCTCTTAGGAGACAATTTAATAATAATTACAAAAGTAATATAATAAATTATATAATAATAATAAAAAATAAAATAATAATCACCAAGAGTAAGTAAAGAATAAATTCTTATAGACTAATTTATACTTCAAACTCTTTATGTTTTGGTTATATTTATGAGTGCTTTAAAAACTATTATAATATATATTTCTTGGAACCCACTCCCCTCCATCACTATAAAAAAAGAATGGCTTGGAGGTTTTCATTTTCCTTTGTTTTATGAGTTTCCATGTCCAAATAATTTGTCATCTATTTACCAGTCTGTTAATTATGAGAAAATTTGTATTTTACCAGATTGTTCCTTGAACATAAGACTCAAGATTGCTTTCAGAACTGTGCTTTTCAGAACTTGCAGTCCTAGAAAGGTTATTATCTATTGGCAAAGCCTTCAATTACACAAGACAAGCTCTATGCCACAATAAGACTTCAGAGTAGGACTTGTTTATTTTACATTTTGATAAAAAGAAAACTTTCATATGAAAAGTTTGAAAGACTTAGTTTGAGTCATTAATAAATTTATTAATTATGACTAGTAAATAATTAATACGAAGATGATTATTTGGCTTTCTTTCATAAATCAGAGACTACCCTTGGAGGCCTCCAAATGCTTAAAAAGCCTTTGGAAAGGGGATATACTTGAAGGTGGAAATCAACTTTGATTGGTTAACAATTAGTGAAGAGTTTGGGCAATCTCATCTATCAACAATGTTCTTCCAATGCTGGCTGAATGGCCTACCAGGGTCTCATTTCTGAATAAGGAATTAGAAAGGGAAAATCTAAATAATTGGTTATTACTTAAGAGAGAAATAACTATTTCTCTGAAAACATTAAGCTTACAGAAAGATGATTCAAAGATCAAGAGGTCATGTTTAAGTTTTCCTTTCCTTAATCATTTTAAAACACAGAAATAAGACAAAATGAAAAAACAGAATTTTTCTTTTTTTGGCTAAGGCAATTGGGGTTTAGTGATTTGCCCTGGGTCACACAGCTAGGAAGTGTTAGGTATCTGAGACCAGATTTGAACTCAGGTCCTCCTGACTTCAGAGCAGGTGCTCTCTCTACTGTGCCACCTAGCTGCCCCAAGAACAGAATTTTTCAAATGCACTAAGGAAAAAGAAACAGCAAAGAGCTTAAATTAATGAATAACTAAAAAAACTCCTGATATAATTTTTAAATACACTATGGGATAAAAAAAGGCATTGAGAAATTTATAGGAGAATAAGTCTGATGTAATTGCACCTTGAACTCCAGAACAAAGAATGAAATAGAAGAACCCTCTAGAGTAATGGAAGCCTAATAAAAAGAGTTGGAGGAAGAGATAAGAAATAGAATTATAGTTCTTAAAGAAAAACCTTAAAGAAAAATTAACAAATTAGAATAGAATTTTAGAAAACCTAAACAAAGCAATATAATTTGAAGAAAAACAAACTGAATGAATGAAACAGAACCTAAAATACAAAACGAAATGCTAAAGAAAAGTGCAAAAGACAGAAGTGAAAAGATACCTGGTATAGCAGTAGCTTCCAGCTGAGCCTATTGCATTTTGCATGAGAGTTTCTTAATTGGTAGAAAGAATGCACCCTGTATAAGGGGAGAGTGGAAGAGAAGATGAGAGATGAGAAAGGGAGAGTGAGAGGAAGAAAGGAGAAGGAAGAGAATGAAAGAGAGAAGGAGGAAGAGAGAAAAAAAAGATAAAGACATAAATGTCACAAATGACAGAAATATATAGGGAATCAGATCCTCAGTGTTTGTGATTTCTAGCTTATATCCCTAAAAACTTAAGGGAATTTCCCCTGAATAAGATTGGAATCTTTCTTTTGACTAAGAGAACATATCATCTTATTACCATCTAAAAAGCCATTTCATTTTTGTGTATTTTCTCATATATTCTAATCTGTATAATAATTTCTCTGATTTTTGTTTGCTATCTCCTTGTATAAATGAGTTTACTATTTTTGTTATTTGTGATTGTCTTTTGTGTTACTAACATTTGATGATAAAGAATCAAATCGGTGGGTATAAGCTAAAGGCAATACTATTCCTTTAATCTACAGTAGACCAGGAAAGTTGATACATTCTGAACCTACAAATTCTTAGGCCAATAATATTTAGTGGGGCAGATAGAAATAATACTAATCTATCATAGTTTTCTCAGAGAATGGAGTAATTGGCTTTGAGGCTCTTCTTCTGTTCCCTAAGTAGAGAAATAACAATATATTTTAGAGAAGCATGAGCAAAATTCCAGTATATTTCTCTGTGCATTTTGTTAGCCACATTTACATAACCCACTCAGACACCTTATCAAAAGGAAAATTGATCTAGCAACAGAGCTCAGCAAGAACATACCTAATAATTATTAGCCTGCTAGAGAAATACTGCAATATTTCATGTTAACTATGAAAGAAAATTATACTAATAGAACTAGAGGGCAAAGTATAAATCAGTGGAATTCGTAGGATACTAGCAAAAAGAAACCATAAAATATAAGCTCCAGTGCTGCCAGGTCAAAGAGAAAATCTTTCAAGTAAAAGAGAATCCATGTTCTCAGGATCTATGATCCTACTGTTTTACATAAATTTTTCTCCTTGTTCTGCTGGCTTCACTATGTATTAGTATATATAAGCCTTCCTAGGTTTCTCTAAAATTATCTTTCTCATAATATTTTACTTTACAATAATATTCTGTCACATTCATATGCCATACCATGTTCAGTAATTCTTTAATTGATGGATGCCTCTTTAGTTTGCATTCTTACCTTCACAGAGAACTGTAATACATGTGTGTGTGTGTGTACATATATATAGGTTTGTTTTTTCATATATTCTTTTTCTCTTCTAGATTTTTTTTTGGCATAGATCTAATAATAGTATTGCTGGATTAAAAGGCATATACAGTTTAATAGCTTTTAGGGCATGAACTAACATATCTTTAAATCAGAAAGGCACAGGTAAAGGTCAATGAATTAAAAAACTTTGAGGGATAGGAAAGAGCATAGCAACTTCTTTTATCAAGGAGTATAAAGTGTACATAAGAGGATATGAGTATAAGTTGACTTTGGTGTGATGATGATATAAAAAGGATGTTAAAGGAAGAAGCAGAAAGGAGAGGTAAAATGGGGTAAATTAAATCACATGGAGAGGCATAAAAGATCAGTTACTATAGATGGAAAGAAAGAAGAATGAGTTTCACCTTAACCTCATCAGATTTGACTCAAAGACAGAATAACATACACACTCAGTTGGGTATAGAAATTTATCTTACCCAATAGGGAAGTAGGAGGACAAAAAGAAAAGAAAAAAAGAAGGTAGACTGGTAAAAGGGAAGCCAGAATTAGTAGGGCAAAGGGTAAAGAGAAGAGGGGAAGGGTGATAGAAGGAAGGGCAGATTGAGGGAGTCATGGTCAGAAGCAAAAGATTGTTGAGGAAGAAAAGGGTAAAAATAGAGTATAAACAGAAGAGAAAATATGGAGAGAGACAAACAACTGTTAATCAAACTGTGAATGCAAATGGGATTACCTCTCCTATAAAATGGAAGTGAATTAGAATAGATCATATGTCAAAATCCTACAATGCATTGTTTATAAGAAACACAGCTGGAGCAGAGATATACACAGAGTAAAGATAAAAGTCTAGAGCAGAGTATATTATGCTTCAACTAAAAGGGGGAAAAAGTAGGAGTAACTTACAATTCTGATATCAAAGCAAAAATCAGAAATAAATCTAAATTAAATCTAATTAAAAGAGATAAGGAAAGAAACTACAAATTGCTAAAAGGTAATGAAGCAATATCAATACTATATATATATACACGTACCAAGTAGCATAGCATCCAGATTCTTAGAGAAGCTGTCAGTTACAGAAAGAAATAGTCAGCAAAACTATACTAATGGGAAGGGTCTTTACATCCCCCTCTCAGAATAAGATAAATCTAATCAAAAAATAAACAAGTTAAGGATATGAATATAATCTTGGAAAAGTTAGATATGATAGACATCTGGAGAAAATTGAATGAATAGAAAGGAATATGCCTTTTTCTCAGCAATACATGGCATCTGTACAAAAACTATGTATTAGGGCATTAAAAACCTTACAATCAAATGTGGAAAGATGGAACTATATGAACTAATGTATCATATGCAGATCATGATACAATAAAAATTACATGCAATAAAGGGCTATGGAAAGATAGACTAAAAATTAATTGGAAATTAAGCAGTCTAATCCTAAAGAATGAATAGGTCAAACAACAAATAATAGAAACAATAATTTCATCAAGAGAGTAACAGTAGTGAGACAACATGTCAAAAAGTATGGGATGCAGCCAAACCAATCCTTAGAGGAAATTTTATATATCTCAATGCTTACATGAATAAAACAGAAATAGATCAATGAATTGGACATACAACTAAAAAACTTAGAAAAAGAATGAATTAAAACCCCCCAATTAAATAACAAATTAGAAATTCTGAAAATCAAAGGAGAAATTAACAAAAATGAATATAAGAAAACAATAAATTAAGGAGCTGATTTTATTGGGAAAAAATTAGATAAACTTTGATTGATTTGATTTTAAAAAATTACCAGTCTCAGAAATGAAAAGGGTGAATTCACCACCAATGAAAAGACTATTAAGACAATAATAGCTATTTCACACAACTGCATGCCAATAAATCTGACAATCTAATTGAAAGGGATGTATATTTACAAAAATATAATTTGCCAGATTAACCTAAAAGGAAATAAAATACTTAACTCCATTTTAGAAAAAGATGGTGGAATAAAGGCAGAAACTCATCCAACCTTTTCCCCCACACAATGACTTTAAATAATGACTCTATAAACAATTTTAGAGCACCAGAATATCCAAAGTTTGGAGTAGAATATTTTCCAACTGAAGACAACTTAGAATGTTAGAAAAAGTCTGTGACACCAGAGTGGAAGTCCAACATGCAATCCTAGTGCAGGCCATGCCTGTGCAGTTCCAACACCAGGCCCAGCCTCAGCCCCAGCCCCAGCAAAGCACTCTGTTGCTTTAGCACACTAAATTTTACAGCTACAGTGGGGCAGGAACCCTCCTAAAAGCTCCAGGACAGAAAAAAAGTGCTTGGGGTCAGATCACTAGAAGGATTTCTGAAAGTAACTGCACAAAACTACTGAAGCTTGGGACAGTGCACCCCCCCCACCCTGGAAACAAGAGTCTTACTTTAACAAAAAGTTAAAAGCCAAAAATAAGCAGACTACAAAAAAAGTTTTTGATCATAAAGTTACTATGGTGACAAGGAGGATCAAAACACACTCAGAAGAACTCACAAAGCTCTTACATCCAAAGCCTCCAAGAGAAATAAGAATCAGTCCCAGGCTATGGAAGGGCTCAAAAGGGACTTTGAAAATCAAGTAAGTGAGAGCAAAAATTAGAAAAAGAATTAGAATGGTGCAAAAAAAGCTAATGTATTTTTTCTAAATCTACCAATTCATCATTTCCTACACCACAGCAGTGCTCCAACATTATGGTATCTGGGTTTTTGTTGTTTTTTTTTATAGTTTAAAACAACATTGATTAAAATGAGTGACATGGTGTAATTTTCTTTATTTTTTCTCTTTTTGATTAAGACTGTTTTAGCTTTAACTTTGTCTGAAATCATTATTATCCTTGCTTTTTTTAAAATAAAATCTGTTCATCATTTTATCTATCTATAATATATCTATATGTTTAATTCTCTCTTTGTAATCTATTCCTGATATGAGTAAGATTTCAAAATTATTAGGCCTTCTACCTCATCTAATTCCTCTGTTTCAGTTCTTGTTCTCACATCTCATTTGTATAACATAATTACTCTTTTTACCTTTTACTATATAGATTTTACTTTTTAGAATCACATCATACTCAGCTCTATCCCTGTTTTCTTTCAGACTATCCAATTACTAATGATAGTCTTAGGCTTATGATTTACATTTTCATGTACAAAAACATAAATAGTTTGTCCTTATTGAGGACTTTGAAATTAGTCTTTGTTTGATATCTTATTTTCTCTTGGATATTGCATGTTGATTTTTAAAATTAAATTCAGGTCTTTTGCAGCAAAATCCTAAAGGTCTGGCGTTCATTCACTGTTTATTTTTTTCTTTTCAGAACTAAACTTAATTTTTCTGGGTATGATATTTTTGTCTGCAACCCTAGTTCATTTGTTCTTTGATATTTGGTATTCCAAGATCTACAGTCTTTTAATGTAGTTGCTTCTAAGTCTTGTGTAATTCTAATTGTGGCTCCACCATATCTGAATTGTTTTTTTTCTTGTTGCTTGTCATATTTTCTCCTTGATCTGTGGGTGATATTCCCATGGATTTTCCTTATAGGATCTCTTTCAGGTAGTAATAGGTAGAGTTTTAAATTTTCTACTTTTTCCTTTTTCACTTCAAGGAAAACTTTCTTTGGTTATTTCTTGTTTTATTATATCAAAGTTCTAATTTTGGTCATAGCTTTCAGGTAGTCAAATTATTATGCTTTATCTATTTCATCTGTAATCTAGATATATTTTATGAGATGTCCCATGTTTTCTATATTTTTGATTCTTTATACTTTTTTTTTATTTGTTGGTCTCTCATAACTTCACTGGCTTCCCCTTGCCCAATTCTGATTTTCAAAGAGTTATTTTTTTCGAGATTCTGAAACTCCTTTTCTGGTTAGTTGATTTTCTTTTCATAATTTTCTTGTTTTTCTTGGATTGTTTTTTTTTTTTTTTTTTTTTTTTTTTTTTAGTTTTTCCTCAATCTCTCTCCTTCGATTTTTAAAGTCTTTTTTGAGTTCTTCTATGAATTCTTTTTTGACACGTAAAAATTTAATGTTATTCTTTGGGGTAGGGGAGACTTCAATATTCTCTCCTTTGAAGATAAATTCCTAAATTAGATTCTTTATTTTTTGCTTACTCTTTTTTTAAAAATTGCAATAGATTGTTGGTATAACCTCCTCCCATACCTCTGGGATATGGGAGATGGTGCTCTTTGTCTCAGGTTCTCTTTTGATTCTCTTCTCCAGTCTGGGACCCCAGACCAAGAACTCTACCCTCCTGTAAATGTTGCAGCCAGCATCTAACCTGTCCCACTGCTTCTGCACTCAACCTGCCATGTGCTTGTTCCTTTTCATCCAGGACCCCATCTATACACAGTTAGGCCTATTATTCCTTATCAGCAGAGTTTCCTAGAACTGAAGCTATTTCCCAACCCAGCTAGTCCCAAGGCTGGTCACTTGCTGTTTCAGCAGAAATAGCCTAGAATTATTTACACTTCACAGGAGCCAAACCTCTTTCCTACTATCTTTCTTCAGATCTTCTCTGATTGTCCCAAGAGGACCACTGCTAGTATTATTACCACTCTATATTCACCCTACCACAATGCATTGATATGCTAGGAAGCAGAATTGTTCTGCAATTACAGGCATTTCAAACTGGATATCTCCTTGCACCAAGCCATTTGTCAAGAGCATACAGAAATATCTCCAAGTAACATGCTTCAATGTCTTGGAAATTCACTTGATTTTAATGCCATTGAAAGCTTAAAAGCTTTGAGGAAACTTCTTCAGAGGTATGTTTAGTATCCAATGCAATATATAAATGTAGTTTCATGTGGTTTCATAATGAATTAAATATGTGTCAAAATCTTGGGAACTCAATGCAAAATCATATTCAAGTGATTATAGCAAAAGGAGAACATTAAAGCTTTTTGTTGTTTTTTTTTTTTAATTCAAGTTTATTTTATTTTTGCTGCTGATTTCTATCCTCTTTTACCCCTTTCTCACCCCTATCCATACCCATTCCATATCTGAAATCATGGTTCAAAATAATTTTAAAGAAAACAATATGAAATATAATTGAATACTATCATTACTTAAAATTATTTAGGTTTTTTTAGTACCATATTAATTGACTTCCATTTATTTATATTGTTTTCTATATTCATTAGTAAATTGATTTACTTAAATTTCTTTTTTAGCCATCTGGAAAAAGAATTTATATACCTTAATTAATTTAAGGATATTCAATTATTTTATGTTTTTCCTTGTCTTTCTGAAATAAAATTTATCTGTGTGACTGAATTATTTCAATGATTATTTTGTAGATGGATTATGATGTGTCAGTGCTCACAAACAGTGACCCAGCTTTGGTGTTTTTCTTTCTATTATGTTTTGCCATTTCCACCATTTCCTTCAGCTTTATGATTACTGTGTTCTTCACTAGAGGTGAGTTAAAAGAATATTATCTTGTAATTACTAAATTTTTCACACAGATTCAACAGGATTTAAGTTCTTTTAAGCCTTCCTATTGGACATCACTACCACCCTATTACTTTTAAAAGTTCTCATAGAGAACAGAGATTCTTAGGCATTATTTAAGCCTTTCAGAGTAAATTGTTTATTCTCATGAGTTGATATTTTAATTTATTTGAGGAGTTAGATGAAAATAATTTTAAAATCCTTCTGCAGAACCCTTTGAAAATTAATAGTATAGTGTTTTTTAAATTGTATTTCTATATGGCATCCCTTTTTAATTTCTTTCCAATTCATAATAACAAGCCAAATTTCCTAAAAGACTAATACCCAGGCATACTATAATATAATTACTCACAGCATAATATAATTTTATATAATTGTGTGTAGTATATAAAAATGTAATTACCCACTCTGTTGATTCTCATTCCCAAAAACATAGCTCACAAGCCCTCACAAATGTATCATGCTTTAATAATCAGGAAGATTACACACACTGAAATCAAAAGCAAAGTCATTCATTGAAATTCTTTGCAAGAACCTGTAGCTACAAAGGCTGTACCCCAACCTCCTATGAAAAAATAAGTTATAAAACTGTAGTATGTCTCAGAATTGTAGGCATCCACAGGAAACACATAGCCCAGGTTCTTCAGATCTCTGGTATTACAAGCCTCCAGGTTTTTTTTTTCTCTTCTTAAGTCATTATGCTGCTTATTCTGGGCACAATATTTTCTACTGTCACATCCCTCTCTGCTGCTAAATATCCCTCAACTCACTTATTTCCTCAGTTCTGCTGCCCTGAATGACTAAGCTTACTGCCCAGTTGTGTCTTCTGACTAGCCAATAGCTTCAAGCTGGTGTGTGTCTGTGTGTATGTGTGGAGTGTGTGTCTGTGTGTATGTGTGGGTTGTGTATGTGTGTTTGTGTGGGGTGTGTGTGTGTGTGTGTGTGTGTGTGTGTGTGTTGTGTGTGTTCATGCACTCATAATAGTGGAGATAGGAAGGAGAGAGAATTCCCCCATTCCTCATAAAGCAAGGATCAATTCCTTCTCAAGAACTTAAATTTTTTGTAACAAATTCTCTTGTTCACTGACAGTTTTCACAATTCTTAGAAACATCTTGTCTTAAGAACCAAGACGAATTTGACATTTTTAAAGTGTTATTACTGATATTTTTGACCTTTTAGCTAGCCTAGTTGCCCTTTAATTTGATCAAGTTCATTTGAGATATTCATATTTCATAAAGGGATAATGAAGTATAAGCATTGCATTACATACTTTATTTAGCCATCAAACATTTATTAAATCTATGTGCTAAGCACTGTTTAGGATCTTTACACTTTATTTTATTTTTAAAATTTCCCCTTATATTCTATAATTCATCAGTTGGGTTGAAGGAAAACAATTTACCAATTTCTGATCAGCTTCCCAAAACTATTCTCTCTCACCATTTAAATATTCGGTGTCCCCAGAAAATCAGTCATAGTGGTCTTGTCTATATGTCCAATTCTTGATAGTACTCTAGTAACTTGGAGATACTCATCATTGATCCTTAGAGCTCCTTTTTTAATGCATTATACTTAAGAGTCACAGCAAATTTCCATTGGCATAATTCTTAGCTAAGTCAAAAAGTAACAGACTTTTCTATCAGAGCCCAGACCTACTTTAGCTGATAGGCCCAGGATACTCTCTCAAATACATGGTTATACATTTCCCAAAGATGATATGTTATCCCTTGTCTTGATATTGGCAAAAGTTTGTCTTAACTGCCAAGCAATGAAAGAGAAAGTTGAACTTCCCTACTATCTCCATAGAACTCTTCCAATTTGAATGATGTGGGATTGACTAGAAATCACTTCCTCACCATCATTTGAGAAACCAAACCACTTGAAAATTTTTTTGGATTCTTGTTGCAGCATGAGATACATGAAATTTTTCTCATAGATCTCTGCAACACAAAAGGAGTACACAAGAAGAAAACAATAAAATGGATAGGAGAGTGCGGCACTAGCATTTCATGATCCTTTTCTCTGAATAAAAAAACCAAACAAACAAATACACAGATTTTAATGTCAAAATAAAATTCAATAAGGAAATAAACAGGAATACAGAAAGGGCAAATAGGGTTATATAAAGGGAGATCAAATCTAGGGAAGAATTTTTTTAACTTAGTATATATTTATTAAACCCCTCTCTTTATTGTTGAGATAGGATAAATATTTGTCATCTGATGTAGGAACTCTAATGTTTACAATAGAAGAATTTTAATAAATAGTTTCTATATTTCTTTTCAATTAATATACTTTTTGGATAGCATTTTTCATTATATTTCTTTTTTAATAATAGCTTTTTTATTTTCAAAATATATGCAAAGACAACCCAAAGATACCAACATTAGGGATAAAAATTCATTATTTGGAAGAAACTGTTGGGAAAACTGGAAATTAGTATGGCAGAAATTAGATATGGATCCACACTTAACACCATATACCAAGATAAGATCAAAATGGGTCCATGATTTAGACATAAAGAATGAGATCATAAATAGATTAGAGGAACAGAGGATAGTCTACCTCTCAGACTTGTGGAGGAGAAAGGAATTTATGACCAGAGGAGAACTAGAGATCATTATTGATCACAAAATAGAAGATTTTGATTACATCAAACTTAAAAGTTTCTGTACAAACAATACTAATGCAAACAAGATTAAAAGGGAAGTAACAAATTGGGAAAATATTTTTAAAGTTAAAGGTTCTGATAAAGGTTTCATTTCCAAAATATATAGAGAACTGACCCTAATTTATAAGAAATCAAACCATTCTCCAATTGATAAATGGTCAAAGGATATGAACAGACAATTCTCAGATGATGAAATTGAAATTATATCCACTCATATGAAAGAGTGTTCCAAATCACTACTGATCAGAGAAATGCAAATTAAGACAACTCTGAGATACCACTACACACCTGTCAGATTGGCTAAGATGACAGGAAAAAATAATGATGAATGTTGGAGGGGATGTGGGAAAACTGGGACACTGATGCATTGTTGGTGGAGTTGTGAAAGAATCCAACCATTCTGGAGAGCAATTTGGAACTATGCCCAAAAAGTTATCAAACCCTTTGATCCAGCATTGCTACTACTGGGCTTATATCCCAAAGAAATAGTGAGGAGGGGAAAGGGATCTGTGCCAAAATGCTTGTGGCAGCTCTTTTCGTAGTGGCTAGAAAGTGGAAGATGAATGGATGTCCATCAATTGGAGAATGGTTGGGTAAATTATGGCATATGAAGGTTATGGAATATTATTGCTCTGTAAGAAATGACCAACTGGAGGAATACAGAGAGGCTTGGAGAGACTTACATCAACTGATGCTGAGTGAAATGAATAGAACCAGAAGATCGCTGTACACTTCAATGTTGTATGAAGATGTATTCTGATGGAAGTGGATATCTTCAACATAAAGAAGATCCAACTCACTTCCAGTTGATCAATGATGGACAGAAACAACTACACCCAGAGAAGGAACACTGGGAAGTGAATGTAAATTGTTAGCACTACTGGCTATCTACCCAGGTTACTTATACCTTCGGCATCTAATACTTAATGTGCAACAAGAAAATGGTATTTACACACATATATTGTATCTAGGTTATATTGTAACACATGCAAAATGTACGGGATTGCCTGTCATCAAGGGGAGGGAGTAGGAGGAGGAAGGGGATAATTTGGAAAAATGAATACAAGGGATAATGTTATTTAAAAAAATTACTCATGCATATATACTGTCAAAAAAATTATAAATAAAATAATATATATATGCAAAGACAGTTTACAACATTTACTGTTGCAAAACCTTGTGTTCCAAATTTTTCTTGCCCTTTCCCCTCACCCTCTCTCCTAGACAGTAAATGTGCAATTCTACTATACATATTTCCACATTTATCATGCTGCACAAGAAAAATCAGATTAAAAAGGAAAAAATGAAAAAGTTTTTTAAAAAGCAAGCAAACAGCAGCAAAAAAAAAAAAAAGATTGAAATACTCAATTGTGATGCACATTCAGTCTCTACAGTCCTCTCTCTCTGGGTTGTAGATAGCTGTCTCCATAACAAGTCAGTTGGAATTGGCCTGAATCACCTCATTATAGAAAAGAGCCACATTCATCAGAATTGACTATCACATAATCTTGTTGTATGCAATGTTCTCTTGGTTCTACTCATTTCACTTAGTATCAGTTCATGTAAGTCTCTCCAAGTCTTTCTGAAATCATTCTGCTGGTTGTTTCTTATAGAACAATAATATTCCATAACATTCATATATCATAACGTATTCAGCTGTTCTCCAACTGATGGGCATCCATTCAATTTCCAGTTTTTTGCCACTACAAAAAGGGCTGCCACAAACATTTTTGCACATGTGAGTACTTTTTAAGGAAAGAATTATTACAAGCAAAATAAATACAGTTTCAGAGGTAAGAAAGATTAAGAATCATAGATCAGGGTCTGTACTTGGGTAAAAGGAGGTTACACTTGGTGAAGAAGAAAAAATTAATTAGATCACAAAAAATTAATGTTAGTCAAATTTCATTTCTTTCTACATTTCCTTTATTAAAAAATGGTAAGGGAAAAGAGAAAAAGTAAAAAAGTAATGATGAAGGAAAACACAATTAACAGTCATAAATGCACTGAATTGCAACTCATTAAAGTATATAGTCTCAGAATGGATTAGGATGCAGAATTCAGTCATATGTTGTTTGAAAAATCAGGATTAACATAGTTAAAATGAGGGGATGGAGCAGAACTTATTATGCTTTAAGGAAATTCACAAAAGCAGAAGTAGGAATAACAATCTCAAACAAGTTAAAAGTAAAAATGGACCTGGTTAAAAAAACTAAGGATTGTTATTTAGTCATTTGCATCATGTCCAACTCTTTATGACTTCATTTTAGGCTTTTCTTGGCAAAGATACTAAAATGGTTTGGCATTTCCTTCTTAAGCTCATTTTCTCAAATCAGACAAATAGAGGTTTGTGTCCAGGTCATCCAGCTAATAAGTGTCTGAAGTGGGATTTGTAGATGAGTCTTTATGATTCCAAGCTAAGTGCTCTATCTATTATACCATCCAGTTGCCCTAAAAGAGATAAGTAGGGAAACAATATTATGATGAAACATATGCTGATAGATATGATACCAGTATTTTGTACACATAACACACACATCCTCTGATCAACTCTAATTATATAAAGAAAAATATTAATTAAATCATGGAAAGATACAAACAATAAAGTGATAATGGTAATTTCATCATGTTCCTCCATATCTTTAAAAATAATATAAAAAAACCAGAAAATTATATTCTGTTATATATGACAGAATTCTTGATATCAATGAATAAAACTACAAAGAAACTGCTTATTTCTCATCTTTGCATGATAACCTTTTCAAAACTGACTGTTTTATGAGAAAATAAATTCATAACTGGTATAGCAAAATTATTAAAACAACTGATGCAGGCAGTAGCCCCCTTTAAGATTCCTTTTCTGATCTCCAGTCCCCTTTGGGACTGACCTTTGATTTACAAGATCTGGTCAAAACCACCCTTTTGTATTCCAAGGGGAGAGATCTGTATCTGAGCTAATTTGGGCTGTAGCCAGCCTCCATTCTAATGATCTGCTCAGGTTTCCCAACCCCACCTGGTGGGTTCTGGCCCTCAAGGAATCAACCTGGGACTCCATCCATAGGCCCCTTCAAGCAAATAAAAAAGCCAAGCTGGAATCATCTCTTGGCAGAGGGTCGAAACATGCAAGCACCATGGTTTGCATCACCGACTCTCTGTCCACCACTTATGGTGTATTTTTTTCTCTATCTAACTCCTTTTACTAACCAGACTTTAACTTTACTTCCAAACCCTACAATAAACCTTTTTTTATCAATCTAGGTTTTCGGGCCTGTAAACTCCTTTACAGGGGACTCTCGCACCTCCACCAGACCTCATTTAACTTTGTATCCTTATGCCGAATCCAAAGGGGTTGCAGGGGAGCTCCATTTGACTCCCTGTACCCCGAATCTGCCACTAGACCTCAATTAATCCTAATTTTATTTAGGTATCTCTTATCTAGACCTCATCATATGGTGAAACCTCATCACAACCTTTAAGATAATAGAATAAGTGACTTTTGAAGCAAGAATGCAAACTTAAATGAGACAAAATGATTTTGTACTAAATTATACTAAATAATTGATCTATTATGTAAGTCATAGAAACAATATATAGTTTGATAAACAACAATGGCTACAGTAAACAGTATTCAAAGTTTGTACCTAAACAGTCTTTAGGGGGAAAATTACTTTTTAACACTTCCCATTAGAAAAGAGCAAGAAAACATCAAATTTAAAAATTACAAGCAAATACAAAAGTCTAAATTCTCAATATCAAAGAAGATAGAATTTCATATAAACATTTCATTACATTGATAAAATTAAAAGCCAGTTTTTAAAAGATAATGAAACAGAGAAATTATTTTTCATCTGTTCTTTTAAAAAGTAAGAAAAACAAAATTGCCACTCTAAAAATGAAAAAAGAGACAACAAATAAAAAATCATTAAAAAATATTTTGGCCAGTTATATAATGATTAACATAAATTTTATATGTATGCATAAAAAGATTAAGAGAACAAGAAATAAATTCTTTTAATTTATTTTAGTTCTGAATTCTTTACTACTGTCTAGCCCTTCCCTAACGCATTGAGAATATAAGAGATATGATACCTGTTTTATATATATAAAGTTATGTAAAATATAATATCACATTAGCCAAATTGAAAAAAAAAAGCAAGAAAAATAAAGTGAAAAAATATGGTTCAGTCTGTACTCAAGTTTATCATTTCTTTCAAGATGCATAGCATTTTTATCATGAAGCTTTTGGAACTGTGAATAATTATATTGATTGTAGTAGCTAAGTCTTTCAAAGTTAATTATCATTACCATAGTACCATATTTATAGTCTACTTGAATATCCCAATTACATGTTAATAAGATTTCCTACTGTTTCTCTTCTTTATTGCCTAGTATATTCCTCCCCTTCCCTATTTCTCCCCTCCCCCAACTATTTTCTTTTCAAGATCTTTAAAAAAAAAAAAAAGTAGGAGTACTGGGAGTAGGCCCAGACCCCCTCCTCTGCCTTGATTAACTCCTTTTTAATGACATGACAGTTCTAATGGAGTACTTTTATCATCTTCCTACCCTCATTTGGAATGAAAATATAAGAATGGCCATAATATTTCTGGGACTTTTCAGTTTGAGGTTTATTATAGTAAATGGTTTATTAAATGATCCTTGGTATTTTCACTTTTCTCTCTCATTCTAATATATCAGAGAAGTTTTCTTTGATGAACTCTTGAAATAAGATATCCAAGCTTTTTAAAATCAAGTCTTTAAGTTAGTTTAATGATTCTTAAATAAGCTCTCCTTAATCTATTTTCCACATTTTCGGTTTTTTGGGGCTTTTTTAAAGTCTTTTGACTTTGTTTTTAGTATTTCTTGTTGACCTAAGAAAACATTAACTTTTGTCTGGTCCATTCTAATTTTCAAAGAATGTGTTATTTGAGTAAGGTTTTATATCTCTTACATTCAGAAGCTAAACTCCTAGGTCTTTCCTACAGAGCTCTCAACTTTTTTTTCATTTCAGTGTTTTTGTATCATTTTAATCTAGCTATGCCACTTTTAGATTTGTTCCCCAAATAGAATAAAGAAAAACTAAAAGGATCAATGTGTGCGAAAATAGTATAGCAGTCCTACATTCGTTTAATATCACTATTGTAACTTGAATGAAAACATAATTAGTATGCATCTGAAGTTTATAGATGAGAAAAAAAACTCAGGGATATCTATTCAAACTGGGGAAGAGAATAGTAATCCAAAAACATTGTGACAGACTGATAATGTGGAAGAAAGATGACTGATAAGGATAAATGCAAACTCTTATAATAGCCTATGTATATTATTTATTGGAAATTAATTTGACTTCTTCTTTTTGGTTTTTATAGCTAACATAGCAGTTGCCACAGGAAGTATTATCTATTTCTTCTCCTACCTTCCATTCTTCTATATCAGTAACAACATCTACAGTATGTCTCATTATATGAAGATACTTTCCTGTCTCTTTTCAAATGTTGCCATGGCTTTGGGAGTAATGTTCATGATCCAACTTGAAGCAAAAGGTAAGTATGATTTTTCTTAATTATTTCTTGATCATATTGCTAATTAGAGACAATAGGTATAAAAGTGGTATGAATAATGCTAGTCTAATTTTCTTTTTGAAATAGAACCCTTAAAGTACCAAAGATTTGGCTTTTTTCAGTCAATGAAAAATTTTTGCATTTGATATATTTAAATGTCACCCACTTTAAAACAAATTTGAAATGTGATTAGTTCAATAAAATGTTTTTCATCTTTAATTCATTTTAATTCATACAAATCCTCCCATTAAATAAGCATTTACTAAGTGATTACCATTTCTTCCTGACTTTAAGCAGTTTATAGGTTTTTTAGAAATATAAGACTTAACACTTGTGAAACATTAGGAACTAAACTCTTATGGTATACATTACATATTGTAGGAATTATAGGAGTTCAGAGATATTAGAGAGTAAGAGCAACTGTAATCTTTCCTGGCTTCATTGACAAGATTAGCCTAAATTGGGCTTTAATTTGTAAGAATCATCTAGGAATAGAAAAGTAGAGAGGACATATGAAAGTACAAAAACATGTCTGAAGTCATGGGAATAGAAATGAGAATGTTCTTGAAAAATACGATTAGATTAATTTGAGTGCAAGATAAATTCTAGCGATTAATGAAAAATAATAGAATGAATGGGATCTTTTTGGGTTATGGAAGACCTATTAAATTAATCTGAAACATTTGATTCAGGAAGCAATACTGAACACTGTATGTTTTTGAAGAAAGGTTTTGATGTAAGTTGTCTTAAAAGATTATTAATTTAGAGATTATATTGAGACTTGATTGGGGGGCAGGGAAATCAGAGAGACAAGTTTAGAAAATTGTCTTAGAAAAAGAGACATGAAATAATGAGTAGCTGGCCTACAATAGTGCTATTAGAAATCAAGAGGAATGCATTGTTTATTAGAAAGTATTTGGTTTTTTTTCTTTCCTCTGGCTTTGCGGCCATAGCTAGGTAATGTAGTAAATAAGCGAATCAGAAAAGCCTATCTCAGTAGATGGGTTAAACCCTGGTTGAGGGTAAAATGCACGTTTTATCAAAGAAATTTGTCTCAAAAGAATTTTTCCTAGTCAGTTATTTTCTCTGTAATTTTATCTTCCCTGATCCTTTATATTGTTTATTTGGCAATGGACCCTACCTTTATTAATAGATTAGAAAGGTAGTTTTATCTTTGTTCCTTTGATTTATTTATAATATTGATGATGAGGAGGTTTAGATTTGGGGTACCCAAATGACATTAGGGTTTCTGGTGGTCAGGGAGTTAAATGAGATCTAGTGGCAGGTTCGGGATTCAGGGAGTCAAATGGAGCTCTCCTGCAACCCCTCAGGATTCAGCACAAGGGTAGGGAGTTAAATGCGGTCTAATGGCAGTGCAAGAGTCCTCTATAAAGGAATTTACAGACCCGAAAACCTAGATTGATTAAAAAAAAAAAAAAAAGGTTTTTTATGGGGATTGGAAGTAAGATTAAAGTCTACTTAGTAAAAGGTGTTAGATAAAGAGAAGAGGGCACTGGAAATAGGATTCCAGTGGGCAGAAACTCTTGGGGTGCCAAGCATAGGGCTGCCTTGTTTGGAATCTCTGTAAAGAGAGGGTTTTAGTTTGACTCTTTTATAATACAGGGCTTTGGCTACAAGCCAAAGGGGGCTCGTGGGTGGAATTCCAGGTTGGCTCCTCAATAGGTTTTAGCTAGGGTAGAATTTGAATTGAATTCAATGGGTTTTGGGACTGAGCCCACCCAGAAAACAAAGATGAAACTGTTTGTGCTTAGGGTGGAGTCCCCTCACTGAGGCAAGAGTTGAAGGAGGTTTTCTCCTTTAAGGATTTTCAGTTTTTGGGTTCCCTCTTCAGTATCACCCTTTATGACTGTCATTTAATGTTAATATTGATATGTCTTATGAGGTTCTGATCTAAACCTACGTCTTCCATTCTACTTTCTAGTTTTTGTAGCAAAGCAAGTTATTGCCTTGTCTTGTCTATTGTGCTAGATTCTTTGCTTCTGTAAGTTTTATACCTAATTTGTTCCACTGATTTATCTCTGTTTTTTAACCAGTAGCAAATTATTTTGATGACCACTGTTTTCAAGTAAAGTTTGAAATCTGGTATTGCTAGGCCTCCTTCCTTCTTACCTTTTCATTATTTCTCCTGATATTTTTGATCTTTTGATCCTCCAGGTGAATTATTATTTTTCCACTTCTATAAAGTTAATCTTTTGGTTGCACTGAATAAATCAATCATTTATTACTATATTGACTCAGTCTCCCTATAAGCATTTCTCTAATATATATGACATAACAAGTATTCTCTAATTAGCGATGTTTGTATTTCCATAAAAAGTATTTTGTAATTGCATTCAGAATTATAGACAGTTCCATTGGGTGTGTCTTGGAAGGTAGATGCCCAGGTATTTTATATAATCTTTAGTTATTTTGAATAACTCTTCCTGTTGGACTTTGTTGGTAATATTTTTATATATCTACATACATATAACTGATGATAAGTTATATGGATGTATTTTATATACTAAAATTTTACTGAAGTTACTCATTGACTCAATTAATTTTAGCTGTTTTGCTAGGGTTCTCTAAACCATCATATTATCTCAAAAATTCACTAACCATGTTTCCTTGGCTAATGCTTAAGTCCTCAATTTTTTTTCTTGCTGCATAGCTAATAATTTCATGATATCACATGTAATAATGATAATGGATATTTTTGCTTTGCCCTTGATTTTACAGATAGATCTCTAGTTTCAGTCATTGTGATGAGGCCAGAAGCCATATTACAAAAGGTTAAGTAGTGAGTGAAAGGTGAGAGAATGAAGACAGTGAGCATAGACAATTTTTAAAGGAGTTTAGCTATAAAAGATTGGATAGGAAGTGGTCTGATGTGATGGTAGTGTCTAGTAAGAAAATTTTAATAATGGGAGAATCTTCAGCATCTTGAATGAACTAAGTAGATGGGAAAGATTAAAGATTTGGAAAGGCAGTGATTTAAGATATAATCTACTGAAGGAGAAAGGGAATGGGATTAAGGATACATATGGAAAAGCCAGTCAGACAAAGAAAAAGGGAACCTTGTTGTTGGAGGTTTAGGGGGAAAGGAGAGTAGGCATTAATTCCAAGAGGGTTTGAGCAGCAGGATTGGAGATTTTTGAGGCAGTTGAATCTTTAAGCTATTAGTCTATGAATTGACCCTGGTGGTCAACAGCATGAACCTCATGCTACATGAAAGAGAATTCTAGGCCAATAGCAGATTCTAGAGCCACTGTGACTGGTAGTCTTAAAGTGTGGCTCAGCAGAAGATGAATTAATGCTAAGGAGGAAGAAGGACCAGAGAGAGAAAACTAAAGAGTTTGGAAGGACAGTAGCCTAAGTACCTTAATATCCCTTGTTTGAATGACTTCAGTGACAAAAAACACTCCTGATCCTCCACTCCCCCAAAAAAGCAAAACCAAATTCTATGTTTGGTTGCTATATACTAAAATAATTTTAATAGGAAACAAAAGCTTTTATTTCAATTAAAGCTTTTGTTTCCTATTAAAATTATTTTAGAAAAATAATATTTAGAAAAAATAAGTTCTTCAAATTCAAGTACTTAGAAAAATACTTGTTTCTCATTACTCATTAATATGAGTAAGTTTCAGTGTAAATTCCTGTTTTAATAATGGAAAAAGTTAAAAATTAGGAAGGCACTGAGACCTGACTAAAAACAAAGGGAAAGGAAGGTGTAACTGATTTATGAATAAAATTAGAAGGTTTCATTTTGTGTATAAAATATTAGTCTGCCTAAAAAGACTACAGGAATACAGCTCCTCTCCTTATTAGAGAGAACAAAGTGTTTCTTGAAGAAGTAAAACTGAGAGAAAACAAAAAAAGGAAAACTCAATTCAAGAGACAATTTGGTTCTGCATCAAGATAAAAAAGAATATAACACATATTAAGAAGGAAAGAACTACTGAACCATTTCATCTAGGTAATAATTTTGAAACTTTAAAGAGGGTACGTTTTGAGGAAGAATAAGCAATTTATACTCCATAGAGTGATCCTGTTGCTCTGAGAGATGCCATTCATTGTTGGCCACCTAAAGAAAAGATATGTCTCTTCTGTGTCTCCGTACTTCAAGTTGGCAAAAGTATGTAGGAAGTATGCTATCTTCCTGAAGCATAGATATTTGAAAGAACAGTTTCCAAAAATTTTAGAGCAGGGATTTTTAACCTTTTTTTCATGTCTATGACTTCTTTGGCAGGCTGGTGAAGCTTATGGAACCCCTTTCTTAGAATAACTTTTAAATTCATAACACAAAATACATTTGATTACAAAGGAAACAGATGATATTGAAATATTTAAATAAGTTATCAAAATGTCAAAATGTTTTATTTTAAATATTTTTAAAGTAAATTCATGAATTCCAGATTAGAAATTACTAGCTTAGTCTCCTAAAGATAGGTAGAATAATAGATGAAAATTCCATAGAGAAAGGTAGTCAAAGAAGATGAGAAGCTCACAAGAAAGAAATTTTGAAGACACTGAAAAATAATTTTGATGAATTGTAAAAGGGGAAGTTGTCTGAAGAGACTGATGTTCAATGTGGAATTAGATTGCTGTTTTTTCCAAAGTTACCAATTATTTTTTCATTGCCAGATCTGATCTTTTTTTCTTAATCTTCATCTTTCCTGACCTCTTTATAGAAATGTTTCTATAGGTTTCTCTAGGATGTTGTCCTTTCTCAGGGTTTTTGTAACACTATTCTCTTTATATGTTTCTTTTCCTGGAGTTAGGAAGACCTAAGTTCATATCTGGCTTCAGATATGAGCTGTGTGACTCTAGGCAAGTCACTTGGCCTCAATTTGCCTCATTTCCCTCCTTTGTAAAATGAGGTTAAAATATCACTTATCCCCTAGGATTATTGTAAAGATGAAATGAGATACTATTTTAAAGAACTTTTCACTATGCCTAAAACATAGAAAGTGGTGTGTAAATGTTAGCTATTATTTATTGTCATCATCATAATTTTCTTCTTCTCTGACCTGTCTTAGTCTCTTTTGCTGAATATATCATAACTCCTAACAGTGGATATATATCTGTGGCTCTATAATAAGCCCTCTTCCCCTTTTTTTCTACATTTTAATGTGATAGCCTTATGAACTTTATGGATTTAATTGCTTCTATGTAGATCTCTATGAAAAGTCTAAAGGAAAAGAAATCATAGTAGTGAGAAAAAAAATGTGATGTACAATTATGAAAATTAACCCTGAATTTTTTAAACAAACTATTAATAGTAAAATGGAAACTAGACAATAGATATTACATGAATCATAGAAGTCACATAAATATAATAATTTCATTTAGAAGTTAAATCAGCATAAGTCAATTGCTATAAGAAGACTGAGATAACAAACGTTTGGCTTACTTGCCAAATGGAGAAAGGTAGCTGCCAAAGGCAATAACAGATTAATATATAAATTTGTTTGTAAGATCTTACAAGGAGTGATGGAAGCTGGTGTGCAATATTGCTTCATAAAGCAAAAAGAATTAGTTAAACTTCCTTGAAGAGAATTGTAATAACGTAAACTAATTTTGCCTAAGGAAATAGAGAAGATCAACAGAGGTAAAATGGATAATTTTGATTACAAAAATGTATCTGATTTTATCTGAGCCTTTTACTATTATATGATTGTCCACATATTTTTCACTGATTGCCTTTCCATCACACTTTTCTCAGTGGCTATTCCAAACTGCCTTCTCTCTCCTAAAAATCTCTTAATTCACATTTTTCCCTCCCTCAACCTCTTAGCTCTTACTAAATTGTGAAAACAAAAGCCATCTATCTGCCACCCTTCTCTACCTCAAAACTCCTTTTCCCCAGCTCCCATTATTATTTTTTGAGTCCAGGGTCAGTGCTCTATCTACTTGCACTGCCTAGCTACTCCACATTCCCTATTTCTTCACTAGTTTCTACCCTATTGCTTACACACCTGACTTGGTCTCCCTTAACCTTTTATAAATTTCAGTTGACCCTGCCTTTCATCAAGCAATCATTCTATTTCTTTGCTCTCACAACCATGTTCCATATTACAAATATGTACACTTCGTGCTGCTGGTTTCTTTCCTCCTACTCACTTCTGGGATCTTTGCAATCTGCCTTCTGAACTAATCAGTCAATTGAACCTGTTCTAGAGGCAATAATCTATTGTTTTAGAATCTATGTGCATTTTTGTTGATGTCTTTGTAACTTTACCATAATTTCCGCACTATTTCTTCATATCTCTCTCTCAGAGAGACATCCCACATAATAAATAATATTTTAAGGATTAAAAAAAGAAAAACTGGAAACTAATTAGCATAATTAATACATACCAAAAATGTCTAAAAATATGTGCAAAATACATTACTTGCTGATCTCTCACTTCTGCAGAGGGATAGGGTTGAGCGTTTCTCATATATCTTCTTTCAAGCCTTGCTTCTTTATATTTTGTAACATTTACTTTTGATATTTTGTAGTTCTTTAGTTGTAGTCATGAACTTTTTTCTTAACTGTGCTTACTTCACTCTGCATCACTTTATATAGATCTTATTCTGTGTTTTTCACTTTTGTCATATTTTTATAGCATAGTAATATTCCATTACTTTCATGAATTAGCATCTACTTCGTTTCTTGACTATCAATTGACATTATTTTTCTTACTGACCTCTTTTACATATAAGACCAGTAATGGGCTTTCTCAGTCAAAAGGTATGGACATTTTAGTCACTTCACTAGCATAAATTCAATTTGCTTTCTAAAATGATTGCACTGACAGTGCACTAGTGTGCCTATCTTTTCATTACCCCTTCAACATCGACTATTTCCATCTTTTGTCATCTTTGCCAATTTGCCAATTTGAGGTAGAACTCGGGTTTTTTTTTTTTTTTGGATTTGAATTTCTTCTGTTAATTAATGAATTAAAGTCTTCTTTCATTATTATGATTCCATTTGTAGTTCTTCTTTTGAGAACTATTTATTCATATCCTATAGCTCTCTATCTATTAAGGACAGTTTCTTACATTGACAAATCTAATTCCCAATTCTTATTCTTTTTGAACTCTCTACAGAGTAACACTTTTGACCATTTTCTGAGATACCTTCTACTCCCTTTACTTCTTTGATTGATTTCTCCTGGTGTATCTCCTATACACCTTACCTTTTTTTTTCATTATCATTCTCTAGTCCCTATTGTGTGGCCATCTCTAGAGCCTATCCTAGGCCTTCTTTTTTCTCTCCACAGTGAGTTCTTCAGCTCTCATGGGTTTGATTACCAGATTACTATTTCTAAGCATGTGACTTTCAAATTCTTATATGCAGCTATAATTTTTCTCTGAATTTTTGTCTTGCATTTCCAGCTGTCTACTGGACATATTTACTTTGCTGTTATTTCTTTTTTTTATTTTAATTTTATTTTATAATTATAACTTTTTTTGACAGTACATATGCATGGGTAATTTTTTACATTATCCCTTGCACTTACTTCTGTTCAGATTTTTTCCTTTCCTCCCCCAACCCCCTCCCCCAGATGGCAGGCAGTCTTATACATGTTAAATATATTACAATATATTCTAGATACAATATATGTGTGTAGAACCGAATTTCTTGTTGCACAGGAAGAATTGGATTCAGAAGGTAAAAATAACAGTTTACACTCATTTCCCAGTGTTCCTTTTCTGGATGTAGCTGATTCTGTCCATCATTGATCAATTGGAATTGGATTAGCTCTTCTCTATGCTGAAGATATCCACTTCCATCAGCATACATCCTCATACAGTATCATTGTTGAAGTGTATAATGATCTTCTGGTTCTGCTCGTTTCACTTAGCATCAGTTGATGTAAGTCTCTCCAAGCCTCTCTGTATTTCTCCTGTTGATCATTTCTTACAGAACAATAATATTCCATAACATTCATATACCATAATTTACCCAACCATTCTCCAATTGATGGACATCCATTCATCTTCCAGCTTCTAGCCACTATGAAAAGGGCTGCCACAAACATTTTGGCACATACAGGACCCTTTCCCTTCTTTAGTAGTTCCTTGGGATATAAGCCCAGTAGTAGTATGGCTGGGTCAAAGGGTATGCACAGTTTGATAACTTGTTGGGCATAATTCCAGATTGCACTCCAGAATGGTTGGATTCTTTCACAACTCCACCAACAATGCATGAGTGTCCCAGTTTTCCCACAGCCCCTCCAACATTCATCGTTATTTGTTCCTGTCATTTTAGCCAATCTGACAGGTGTGTAATGATATCTCAGAGTTGTCTTAATTTGCATTTCTCTGATCAATAGTGATTTGGAGCACTCTTTCATATGAGTGGAAATAGTTTTAATTTCATCATCTGAAAATTGTCTGTTCATATCCTTTGACCATTTTTCAATTGGAGAATGGCTTGATTTCTTATAAATTAAAGTCAATTCTCTGTATATTTTGGAGATGAGGCCTTTATCAGAACCTTTAACTGTAAAAATGTTTTCCCAATTTGTTACTTCCCTTCTAATCTTGTTTGCATTAGTTTTGTTTGTGCAGAAACTTTTTAATTTGATGTAATCAAAATTTTCTATTTTGTGATCAATAATGGTCTCTAGTTCTCCCTTGGACACAAACTCCTTCCTCCTCCACAAGTCTAAGAGGTAAACCATCCCATGTTCCTCCAATTTATTTATGATTTCATTCTTTATGCCTAAATCTTGGACCCATTTTGATCTAATCTTAGTATATGGTGTTAAATGTGGGTCCATGCCTAGTTTCTGCCATACTAATTTCCAGTTTTCCCAGCAGTTTTTGTCAAATAATGAATTCTTATCCCAAAATTTGGGATCTTTGGGTTTGTTAAACACTAGATTGCTATTTTTATTCACTATCTTGCCCTGTAAACCTAACCTATGCCACTGATCAACTAGTCTATTTCTTAGCCAATACCAAATGGTTTTGGTGACTGTTGCTTTATAATACAGTTCTAGATCAGGTACAGCTACACCACCTTCACTTATTTTTTTTTTCATTACTTCCTTGAAATTCTCGATCTTTTGTCCAGTAAAAATAGTAAGTAAATAGGGAGTATTGTCATCTTAATTATATTCGCTCGGCCTATCCAAGAGCACTGAATGTCTTTCCAGTTATTTAAATCTGACTTTATTTTTGTGGCAAGTGTTTTGTAATTTTGCTCATATAATTCCTGACTCTCCTTTGGTAGATATATTCCCAAATATTTTATACTATCGACCGTTATTTTGAATGGAATTTCTCTTTGTATCTCTTGTTGTTGCATTTTGTTGGTGATATATAAGAATGCTGAGGATTTATGTGGATTTATTTTGTATCCTGCCACTTTGCTAAAATTCTGAATTATTTCTAATAGCTTTTTAGCAGAGTCTTTGGGGTTCTCTAAGTATACCATCATGTCATCTGCAAAGAGTGATAGTTTGATTTCCTCATTTCCTACTCTAATTCCTTGAATCTCTTTCTTGGCTCTTATTGCCAAGGCTAGAGTTTCTAGTACTATATTGAAAAGTAATGGTGATAGTGGGCAACCTTGTTTCACTCCTGATCTTAATAGGGAAAGGTTCTAGTTTATCGCCATTACATATGATGTTTACTGAAGGTTTTAAATATATGCTCCTTGTTATTTTAAGGAATAGTCCATTTATTCCTATACTCTCAAGCGTTTTTAGTAGGAATGGATGTTGGATTTTATCAAATGCTTTTTCTGCATCTATTGAGATAATCATATGGTTTTTATTAATTTGATTATTAATATGGTCAATTATACTAATGGTTTCCCTAATATTAAACCAGCCCTGCATTCCTGGTATAAATCCCACTTGGTCATAGTGTATTATTCTGGGTATGATTTTCTGAAGTCTTTTTGCTAATATCTTATTTAAGATTTTAGCATCAATATTAATTAAGGAAATTGGTCTATAGTTTTCTTTCTCAGTTTTCAATCGACCTGGTTTAGGTATCAGTACCATGTCTGTGTCATAGAAGGAATTTGGTAGGACTCCTTCAATCCCTATTTTTTCAAATAGTTTACATAGCATTGGAGTTAGTTGTTCTTTAAATGTTTGGTAGAATTCACATGTAACATACCTCTTATTTCTATCAAGGTATATCACTCTTCCACTTAGTTGTATTGAGAACCCTAGAAACATCTTTGAATTTTCCTTCTTCTTTATCCCCTATATTGAATCAGTTCTTAGCCTTGTCAATTTTACCTCCAGAAAATCTCTTATATCTGTCTCCTACTCTCCATACATACAGACTCTGCAATGGTCTAGGCTCTTGTCACTCCAATTTTACCTGGACTACTACAATAATTTCCTCATTGATCTCACTGTTTACAGTTTATGATTTCCTTCTGAAATCCACCCTTCTAACAACTGTCAAATTGAAACATAGGTCTGGTTATGTTACTCCCTTATTTAAAAAAAAAAATCATCATTGGCTCTCTGTTTGTTTTCTAGGTGAATTAATAGGATAAAATACAAAATCTTTAACCTATTTAAATTCCTCCCATATCTGACTTCCATTTTCCCTGTCTTATTTCATTTTATTATTTTCATGCACTCCTCATTTTAGTTAGACTGGCTTGCCATTCCTCCTGTGTGACATGCATCTTCTTCCTCAGTACCTATGATAGCACAGATGCTCTGCCACTTTGGAGTATCAAAAAAAGAAGTATCAAACATGAAGGCCAGGAAGAGTGGGGAGATGTATTAAAAATGAATTTGGGAAATATTTAACAAAATAAATTGAAATACAATAAAACAGTATTAATATATTAATTTCTAAGTCAATTTGTAGTACTCAGAGATTTTCATGTATGGTTTAGTGAACCCCATATCTATTTGAGTTTTTCCCCAGTGGCATCAAAGGAAGTAGTATTAAGACAGGAGAACAATCTGGGCAGGGAATTTATTATAATTACAGGGCCCTTTGAAACTGTCTATTCAGTCCAATTCCCTTATTATAGAAAACTCCTATTTAAAGCAGCACAAAGTGGATGCCCATCATTTGGGAAATGACCAAATAAATTATGGTGTATAGTTACAATGGAAAATTATATTACCATGAGAAAGAAAAAAGGGAAGATTTATATAAAACCAATTAGAATAAAGTGAGAATAGTTTATACCTTAACTACATTACAATAAACAATTGTTGAAAGACTTAAGAACTCTCCCTGCTCAAACAAAATACAGTGACCCAATCAAGACTTTAAAATATTAATGAAAAAACCCTCAGCAGAATTCCATTCATGTTTGTTTTTTTTTATTGTCTTGGCAGCAGGATTATGGATGAGGCCCAGAATAAGATAAGTCTTAATGCAATTTTATGCTATTAAAATTTAATAGCTAAACTTATTAAAACTTAAAACTGGGAGACTTCCAGGTCACATGAGCAACAAGACTAGATATTTTTCTATAATCTCCATAATCTCTCAAACCTCTCTAAAACATCAATTATGCTCAAAAGATAAGGCAGCTGCAGTTATTTCCATGGCCTAGCGCATTCAAAATCCAAAAGAAGGTTTAAATAAAAATGAATCAAGGAAGTGATGCTTAATATCTCTGAGTTCACTCAGAACCCTACCTGCAACCTGCAACCCAGAAGCACCTGAAAGAAATGATTATTTTTCTGCTAATAACAATTTGTTAAATTAAGATTAGGTTTTTCATTTTTTATTTCATCATTCAGAGATCAGTGTTTGTAGGTCAGTCAGTCTTTGAAGGACATGAATGATTGCCCAAATCCTCCTGGTACCTGGTCTGAGATCTTGGGAGGGACCCTATCCAACTAGAAGACTTTACAAACAGTATCTAATCTAGGTAATTTCTTCCCTCTAGGAAGTCTATGCCCTTACAACAACTCCCTTTACCCCTCCCTTTACCCCCACCCCATCAAAGGAGAAAAACAATCAGAGTGATCTGAGTAGAGAGAGAGATTCCTTTTTCCAGATTGTTGGAAGCAGCTGAGTTTAATGATCAAGTCACATTCTCAGCAAGAGGAACTTAAGACTTCTGGCTTATTACCTCCTCATTATGTTCATCATTTCTCTAATTATTCACCAATCTTAGTTAATTGGCATCTCCTTTCCCAAAGGTATTTAATTATTCAGGGATCTCTATGGTTTTGTTTTTATTTCTGAGAGAAACCACTGACCATTGATTTATTGATTATTTGCTAACCTAATTAACAAATTGATTATTAATTGTCCAGAAACTTGGTGTCTCAAGCTTTTTATTTGTCTCACACCAATGCTGGTAAACCTCTGAATCACCAGTAAAAGAGAAAAAATCTCTGTACTGCCTTGCCAGGCCATAGAACTGAGGAACAGAAGGAGGAGACAGGTTACCAGGACAGGATACTGAGCACATGAGTAGATTTTGCATCACTCTATCAAGCCTGAGAGAAAAAGCACAGCATACAGTAACTCCAGCTCTGTTTACCCAAAAGTCATTTGGGGAAGAAACCCAGGCTGATGAATTATGAATTGAGATATTATGAGATCCAGCCAATAACAAAACTACCATCAAATGGTGGGGGAAGGGGGGGTCAGGGACGTGTGATTAGAAAAATGAGGGGGCTAAAGATTGAAAGTACTAAAGACTTCAGGAAGAAAAAAAATCTCCAAAGATCTTGAACATAAAAAGATAAATTAACAGGAAAAATAATAACAGAAGCAAATAAGACCTCCAGATTGGGCAAATTTGTTTCAATAAGAGAAATGATGCAACACTTGGTGAGACGGAGGACCTTTGGAATTTGAGAATATAGATCTACAATATGCTGTTACTGAGTGGCTTAAAGGGAAAATGATGATTTTTAGAGCAAAATGTATGTCCTGCACAGCAAAAATAATAATCAGAATAGAAAATTTTCATCTGTAAAGTCAAACCTTAGCAAAGAAAAAAAAAGAAGGAAGAAAGGAAGAAATGTGGATTGGGAGTGCACATGTGCAGAAGGGAAGGACAACAGAGAAAAGTAGCAAAGTATAAGATGATTAAAAGAAAATATGTTCACTATGCAAGTAAAACATAGTATCTTAAAGATAAGGGAAATTTTAATCCCTGGTAGCAACTGGCCCTTGGAAGAATGGAATAAGAGAAAAAAATTAAAGGTCAATCAGAGAGCACTGATCTATATAGATCAGTGATGAGGAAAGGACCCTACTATAAAGCAGTGTCTTCTCTGATATCTGCAATAATTGGCATTGTTTTCAGAGGAAGGCACGATGGAAAATGAAATGGATCACCTGCAATGATAGAGAAAGCTTAAAGAATAGAATCTACAATGGATACCATGGATTTTATATTTTTAAAAAATTACAGAGAAAAGAGAGAAATCAGATGATTATAGAGATCCTGAATCAGAGAATTAAAAATCTGGAGTAAATAGAGAAGACATATAATGAAGAAACTGAGAGAAATATTTTTTGAAAAGGGCACCAAAAAAATGAAATTTTAAAAAGTAATGAACAGGACTAGCCAAGGAGAGGAAAGGGGGGGAAAAGGAGTAAAGAAATATATAACCAGATAAAAGCAGGAGAGAAGAACTAACAAAAAAAAAGACCTTAAAGGGTATAGGATAACAAATGAGAAGAAGGAATCAGCAAAAGAGGAAGAGAATGAGAAGAGAGCTACCTTAAAAATTAACTGAAGGAAGATATTGGGGAGAGAAAGGGAAAGGGGGGAAAATCATACCATTAGACCAATTTTAAAGACATATGGAGTAAACTATAAATCTAACACATACCTTTAAATGTGAATAATGCAATAAATAAAATAATGCAATAAAATAAAGTGACAGATTGAATTAGAAAACAAAATCTTACAATCTATTACTTACAAGAAACATATTAAAAAAAAAAAAGACTTATACAAACTAACAGGAAAGTTCTCCTGCAGAACATGTTGAAAAGTAGGGACAGAGTATATTATGATTCCAGTCTAAATTATGTTAAGTTCAGTAGGTTCAAGGTTTAAAAGCATTTGTGCATTATAAAATCTAATTCAAAATCAACTTACTATTTAAGAATTAAATTTAAGAATTCTTTATTTAAGAATTAAAAGAATATACGTTTAAAAAGATAAAGTTAAGATTATATACAATTCAGCTTCTCCTGGAAACCATTACCTGGAAGTAAAGTTTCGATCACATTTCCCCTGAGGCTAAGCCTCTTTTTATATAATTATATAGCCTCTTTATATATAATTCAAAACACTCATAAGGGTCCAGTCTCATTTGTTTGGTAGTAGGGAAGCCAAGGGTAAAAAAAGAGAAGTGAAAAACTGGGGGGGGGGGGAGAAAGAGTATAAGGAAAGGAGAGATCAGACTCACTGGAGAAGTAAAAAACAGTCCTGCCTCAGAAATATATAATGATTCTGGGAGCCAAAAGACAAAGCAAGCAGTCAATCACTATAATTCTCCCACATTCATCTCCAAGCAACCATAAAATAGTGTTGTAAAATAGGTCCTAGAACAGCAAAATCAAGAAAGAGATGGAGTGGGGCAGCTAGATGGCTTAGTGGATAGAGCACCAGCCCTGAATTCAGGAGGACCCGAGTTCAAATTTGGTCTCAGACACTTAACACTTCCTAGCTGTGTGACCCTGGGCAAGTCACTTAACCCCAGCCCCAGGGGAAAAAAAAAAAGAAAGAAAGAGATGGAGTATAACAATATAACAGTATTTTAGCCCAGGAAAATTTGGAAGAGAAGCAGGAAATGTCACTCAGGTAATGATGGGGCACAGTCCAGGACAGGAAGCTTTCTTGCAAGCCTTGAATAAGGCTCATGTCAACAAACCAGCAGTAGTTCCATGTGGTGGATCAGGGGAACTCCAACACCAGGATCCTCCCACATGCCTTAGCATAGGCAGAGGAATGGGAAGACTCCAGTTCCAGGAATCATCATATTCTTCACTGTAGCCCCAGGCAAACAAGTGGCCTCAAGAGATTAGACTACTGCATGTTTCATTATAGATCTGGGGAAATACAGAAGCAATCCCACCAGACACATGCCAGACATCACCACTAGCATCCCATACCAGGTAAGCTGCCAGACCCCTATAGGCTTCAGCAGCTCTAGCCATTCCACACCCTACCTCTTCAGCACAACACCAGACAGAAGGGTACCCCATGGGCCTCAGGGCAACATCAATGTAGTACCAGCTCAATAATCAGGGCTTACAGCCACTGGCAGGGAAGCTTAAGACAGCACATTAAGGCACAAACTCAGAAGAGGACATTATTGTCAAAACACATGTGGGCAAAACCCCAAAGAAAAATGGAAATGATGTCAAGCCCAAAAAGAACTCATGGAAGAGCTCAAAAAGAAGCTTAAAAATAGGTAGAAGAAAAATTGGAAAAAGAAATGAACATATGAAGTAAGATAATGTTTAAAAAAAAAAAAAAGCATCAACAACTTGGAAAATTGTTTAAAATCTAGAATTGGCCAAATGGAAAAAAAGCAGATACAAAAACTCACTATAGAAAATAACTCCTTAAAGAATACAATCGGCTAAATAAAAAAGAAAATATAAAAGCTAATTAAGAGACACACCACCTTAAATTGAATTGGTGTGTCTCAGTTGGGCAGATGGATGTTAACAACTCTGTGACATCAAGAATCAAACAAATTCAAAAGAATAGAAAAATGAAAGAAATTTAAAATACTTTATGAAAAAAAACTGACCTAGAAAATAAATCCTGGGCAGAATTAATGTATTTTTTATGAAAGCTAGAAATCTTCCTGTTTCCTTGAATGACATTTTTTGTTGTTTTTGCTAGTGAGGTGATTCTTGGTTTTGGACGTAGCTCAATTGCCTTCCAAAATATCATGTTTCATGACTTTGAATCATTTCATGTTGTAACTGCTAAGTTCTATGTAATCATGATTGTAGTTCCCTGATATTTGAATTGTTTCTTTCTGATTACTTGAAGTATTTTTCCTTTACCTGATAGTTCTGAAATTTGGTAGAATGTTCCTTAGAGTTTTTTTGTTTTGGGATCTCTTTCTTGAGGCGATCAATAGATTCCTTCGATGCTTATTTTGCCCTCTGGTTCTAGAATATCAGGGCAATTTTCTTTGACAATTTCTTGAAAGACATTGTCCAGCTCCTTCTTTTGATTATGATTCTCATATTGTCTCTCCTAGATCGATTTTCTAGGTCAGTTGTTTTTTCTGTTTTCTATTTTTTCATTCTTTTGAATATGTTTGATTGATTTCTTGTTGTTCCGCAGTGTCATTGGCTTTCATTTGCCCAAGTCTATCTTTTAAGGAGTTGTTTTCCACAATTACCTTTTGTGCTTCCTTTTCCATTGACCCCTTCTACTCTTTTAACAATTGTTTTGTTTTTCCAAGTAGTTGGCTCTTTTTTCATGGCATCTTTTTTCTTGATTCACTCTAATTTATTTTATTAATTTTTCTTCTATCTTTCTTAAATGATTTTTCAACTCCTTTTTGAGCTCTCATTTTTCTTTTAGGTTTTGCCGATGTCTTTTGACATTATTGTCCTCTTCTGAGTATGTATTTTGGCCTTCCCTGTCACCATAACTTTCTATGGTTATTTTCTTTTTTTGTTGTTGTTTTTTGCTCATCTTATTTTAGGCCTGCCTTCTTTCTTTTAAATTTGAGCTCTGCTCTCAGGGTGGAAAGGACACTATCTCTCAATATTCTTTTGCCAGTGGCTGCAGGCCTGACTGTTAGACTGCAACTGCACTAAGGTTGCCTTGAAACCCAGAGGGCACTTCTGTGTCTGGTGCTGTGCTGAAGGGATGAGGGTGGGAGGTGCTTTGTGCTGCTGGAGGCTGCAGGGCTCTGGCAGCATACCTGGTGCTGAGCTGAGGTCTTAATGGGGGTGTCTGGCATATGCTGAGGCCTAAAAGGGTGTTTCTGTGTTACATACTGAAGCATGTGGTGGTCTGGCCTCTTGAATCCGCCTGATTGTGCCCTTGGCACATGGAAAGATCTTGGATTGTCATTTTCCTGATCCACTGCAGAGGGGCTCAGCATTTTACTGCTGGTTTGTCAAGATGCTTTTTGTACTGAACTGTGTTTCCATTTCACTTGAGTGAAATAAGACATTTTTGTCAATCTTCCAAGTTTCTTGAACTAAAAGATTATTCCACCCTTTCTTTTTGCTGGTTCTGCTGTTCCAGAATTTGTCTTGGGTTGCTATTTTATGGTTGTTTGGAAATGCATATGGAAGAGTTATGGCACTGTTTACACCTTGGCTACTGGAAGTTCCAATTCAGTCTCCTCCTTCTTACATGGACTAGAAAAATGGTTATTTTTTTCTTATTAGATTCCTTAATCAAGATTCAGTCTAGAGGATCAACTAAAACTATACTGAAAAATAGCCCTTGCACAAATAATGATGAATGTTGGAGGGGATGTGAGAAAACTGGGACACTGATACATTGTTGGTGGAGTTGTAAAAGAATCCAACCATTCTGGAAAGCAATCTGGAATTATGCCCAAAAAGTTATCAAACTGTGCATACCCTTTGATCCAGCAGTGCTACTACTGGGCTTATATCCCAAAGAAATACTAAATAGGGGAAAGGGACCTGTATGTGCCAAAATGTTTATGGCAGCTCTTTTTGTAGTGGCTAGAAACTGGAAAATGAATGGATGTCCATCAGTTGGAGAATGGTTGGGTAAATTATGGTATATGAATGTTATGGAATATTATTGTTCTGTAAGAAATGACCAGCAGGAGGAATACAGAGAGGCTTGGAGAGACTTACATCAACTGATGCTGAGTGAAATGAGCAGAACTAGGAGATCATTATACACTTCAACAACAATGCTGTATGAGGATGTACTCTGATGGAAGTAGATATCTTCAACATAGAGAAGAGCTAATTCAGTTCCAATTGATCAATGATGGAAAGAATCAGCTACACCCAGAGAAGGAACACTGGGAAATGAGTATAAACTGTTTGCATTTTTTGTTTTTCGTCCCAGGTTATTTTTACCTTCTGAATCCAATTCTTCCTTTGCAACAACAACAACAAAATTTGGTTCTGCACATATATATTGTACCTAGGATATACTATAACATATTTAATACGTATGGGAATGCCTGCCATCTAGGGGAGGGGGTGGAGGAAAGTAGGGGAAAATTCAGAACAGAAGGGAGTATAAGGGATAATGTAAAAAAAAATTACCTATGCATATGTACTGTCAAAAATGTTACAATTATAAAAAATTTTTAAAATATTTTTTAAAAAAGCTCTTGAATGAGGTAACTCCTCTTGAAAAGTAGGTCCAAGAAACCTCTGAATTGGAGAGTCCTCTTCCTTGGCATAAGACTGATTTATTATACGATTTCTGATATATAGGATAGATCTCTGATATATAGGATGCCCAATCCCAATACTCAGGAGTTTGATGACAAGGCTGTTATTTTTAAAATGTATTCCAGCCCATCACAATACTAATTTTATAATTATAGTTTGGAAAGTGTAATGTGTAAAGTAAAGAAAATGTAAAATGTAAAGTAAATGTGATGGCATTGGACCTAACGTTTGACCTTCATTGCAGTTTTTTTAAAAAGGCATTCTTATGTAAGGTACAATTTGGCTGATAATGGGGAAAGAAGATGATCTAAAACTAAAGTACAAGTGAAACTTAGAGAGATGCAGGATTCTTGGCTCACTAAGAAGGCAGATGAAATTCAGTCTTATATTGATAGTAACAAGCCAAAGAGCTTTTATGATTCACTGAAAGCTATTTATGAACCAAAGATCTAAGGTACATCTCAGCTATTTGATGCTAACAGAACCACATTCATTGGTGATCAGGACATGATCCTAGAGAGAATGGTTGAATACTTCTATAGTGTTCTAAACAGACTGTCATCAATCAATCTGAAGCAATTGACCATTTACCTCAGGTTGAAATTAACAAATTGATAGCTGAAGTTCCAACTAAAGAGGTTTTGAAAGCACCTGGTGCTGATTCTATTCCAACTGAGATTTACAAGATGGGGGTCCACTGCTCATACAAAAGCTGACTGAAATTTTCCAGATTATATGGTAAGAGGAAGTTATGTGCCAAGAGTGAAAGGATGACTCCATTGTCCATCTTTTGGGAATAGATTGTCTTGTAACAATCACAGAGTGGGAGTGTCTCCTAGTCATTTCTGTCAAGATTCTTGCCAGAGTCCTCAATAGACATCCTACACCTGGAGGAAGGTCATCAGTTATTTTAAGTTGGGTGGAGCTACATACATATGCTGACTGTGTGAATGGATTTTAAGGATTTCAATATTAGAACTAACATTTTCTCATTCAAAAATTTTGATAAACTGATATGTATATTTGATTTGGGGCTAAAATGCTCCCAAAAGTAGTCAATATGTGTGTTACATTTCCATATTCCCTTTTTAAGGGAGAAAATGTGAGTTTATGATTTTTGGAGTATAATCCACTTATGTGTTTTATTAGCAAATTTAAGTTACCAGAGTTACAAGACTACTTCTCAGAATGTAGGGAGCCTTCTCACTCATATTTTTAATAGAGAAGAAAGATTCATAGGCAGAATCTAAATGATCTTCATAACAGTACGATGAAGCAATATCCAAAGCAATGTTATCGTTAACTAGACTTTAACCTTGAATTGTTTTGAAGTTTCTAGTTAAGTTAAAGAAAATTAATATTAAGTACATTACTATTCATAGTAACAAAGTAGAGAACAGATCCACATTTTTCTGTCTTGTCACCTTTTTTCCTCAATATTTTTCCAATTACATGTAAAGATAGTTTTCAATATTCATTTTTATAAGATAAGTTTTTGTACATAATTGCAGGAAAATATTCATTTTTTCCCTAAAAACATTTTTCATTCATGAATATTTCATTACTGTGCACATTTCCTAATGCAAATGATACCAGCAGCAAGTGAAAATCAATGTCAACGGTACACATATCTTATCTACCTTAAGGTAACATAAATATGTGGCAAAACATGTATCACTGATAGTACTTCATAATATCCACTTTTATTTAGCCAGCATCATTATAGTAACTTTTTAATAAGAATCATTCACTGTTTCACTGGCTCCTTATATCCTCCCAGAGAATGAGTTTATGGGTACTCCACTGGCTTGTGGGAACTCCTTACAACCAATGAGCAAACTCCTTTTGAAAGGTGTAAACTCCTTTAAAGGTTTGAACTAAAAGTGTGAATTCTGGGCTACAGAAATATTAAGTACCGACTTAGCACCTAGTAAGGATCCTAATAGACAATGAAGTAATATATCAAAACTCACATATATATGCACCACGTGGTTTAGCATCCAAATTCTTAAGAGAAGTTAAAATCAGTTACAGGAAGAAATAGAAAAGCTATACTAATAAGGGGATCTCATTTTCTCAAATTTAGATAAATCTAATCACAAAATAAGAAATTAAGAAGGTGAATATAATCACAGAAAATTTAGATATGTTAGACCTCTGGAGAAAATTGAATGGGGATGGAAAGGAACATACCTTTTTCTCAGTGGTACATGGCCCTTACACAAAAATTGACCATGTATTAGGGCCCCAAAACTTCCTCCAAACTTCACAATCAATTGCAAAAAGGCAGAAATATTAATTCATCCCTTTCAGAGGATAATGCAATAAAAATTACATGCAATAAAGTACCATGGAAAGACAGACTAAAAACTAATTGGAAATAAAGCAATCTAATCCTAAAGAATGAATGGGTCAAACTAACAAATCATAGAAACAATAATTTATCAAAGAGAATGACAGTGAGACAACACACCAAAACTAATGCAGCCAAAACAGTTCTTAGGGGAAATTGTATATTTCTAAATTCTTACATGAATAAAATAGAGACAGAGGAGATCAAGAAATTGGGTATATAGCTAAAAAAAAAAAAAAGCTAGGAAAAAAGCAAGTTTTAAAATACCAATTAAATAGCAAATTAGAAATTCTGAAAATCAAAGGAAAAATTAATAAAATGGAATGTAAGAAAATCATTGAAATAATAAATGAAACTAAGACTTGGATTTATAAAGAAAAAACATAAACCTTTGATCAGTTTGATTAAAAAAAGAAAAAGAAGAAAACCAGATTGCTAGTTTCAAAAATGAAAAGGGTGAACCTAATATCAATGAAGAAAAAATTAAGAGCTCTTTTGCCCAACTATATGGCAACAAATTTGATGATCTAATGAAAAGGGATCACTATTTACAAAAATGTAATTTATCCAGATTAACAAAGATCCAAGACAATTCCAATAGGCTTGGAATGGAAAATGCTGTCCACATGAAGAGAACTATAAAGACTAAATGAAGATCAAAACACATTGTTTTTACTTTTATTCTTCATTTGCTTGTTTTTCTTTATCACAGTTTTTTTTTCCTTTTTTGATTTTTCTCTCACAACATGACTAATTGTATAGATATGACCTATATCAGATTGCTTATTATCTTGGAGAGAGAAAAAGGAAGGGAAGGAGGGAGAAAAAATTTTGGAACTCAAAATTTTACAATACTGAATGTTGAAAATTATCTTTTCATGTAATTGAAAAAATAAAATATTATTAAATTTTAAAAATACATGGTCAGTTTTTGTGTAGTTGTTTCTCATGTACCACTGAGAAAAAGGTATATTTATTTCTATCCTCATTCACTTTTTTCTAAAGGTCTATCATATATAAATTTTTTTCTTTTTTTAAATCGAATTAAATACAAAATAAGAAAAATCAGAATAGAAAAAAACAGAAAATAAAAAAACAAAACAAAACATTGTTATGTGTCTAGCAGAACATCACAAAAGATTCAAAATATGTAACCATAAATTTACATTTCAAGGAAACATATATAATAATGAAGAAATGATATTAATTAGGATGCATCTTTTCTTTGCTTACTTGTAGGTTATTCTTTTGTTTTCTGCTGCATTCCTTTTACTTTATTCTTTTTTTCCCCTTTTATTCCCCCCATCTTCCTCAAGCAGGCTATTATTAGATACAGATATATTATACACACACACACACACACACACACACACACACACACACACACACACATACACACTCACAACTACTCATGGACCCACACATATGTCTATATACATATACATACACATACACATACATAGTTGATATTATACATACCCACATATCTACATAGTCTTAAACACATATATAGGAATATTGCATTTATTGCATGAAAGCATGCATCTTAAGACAAGTGGATTTTTACATGTATATAGATCTAATGTAGATTTCTCTCTTGATTGACTCTTTAAGATTGACTTTGTTTAAGATAAATCATTATTAGCCCTACTTTTATTTAATCTAACTTTTCTAAAATTCCATTCACCTCCTTAGTTTCTTTATTGTTTATATTTTGGTTAGATTTATCTAGTTATGAAGGGAGGGTATTGAAGTTCCCCACTAATATATTTTTGTTATCCATTCTAAGTCTCTTCTGAGAATTTTTTTTTCTATCAAGTGGTGCTATATCACTTTATTCATCATCTGTGGTATCTTTTAGCAAAGTGTAGTTTCTTTATTTCTTTTAATTAGATTTTTGCTTTTGCTTTCTCTGAGATTGATAGCTTTTTTAAATTTCAGGTGGAGTATAATATATTTTGCTCTTTTTATCTTTTACCTTTTTACCTTTTACTTTTACTTTTTTTTTACCTTTACCTTTTTACCTTTTACCTTTTACCCTTTTACCTTTACTTTATGTATCTCTGCTTCAGATGTGTTTTTTGTAAACATCATATTGTAGGATTCTGGTTTTTAATTACTCTGCTATGAACTTACATTTTAAAAGGGAGTTCATTTCCTTCACATTCACAATTATGATTACTAATTATATTTCCTTCAGTCCTGTTTTTCCTCCTACTTAAGTTTTTCTTTCTCCTTTCATACTGCCCCTCTTAACTAGCGTTTTGTTTCTGACCACCCTCTCCATAAATCTTCCCTCCTTTGTATCAGTCTTCCCCTTTTCTTTCCCCCTTTTCCTCCTACACCCTTAAGATAAATTTCTATACCCAACCGAGAATGTATGTTGTTCCTCCTTTGAACTAAATCTGATGAGATCGTTTTCAACAATGTTCATAAATAAGATAGATAGATAGATAGATAGATAGATAGATAGATAGATAGATAGATAGATAGATAGAGGGTGTGAATATAAGTTGACTGATGTCAAAATTTGTTAAATTTTCTGTTTGGCTCTGTGCTTTTCATAAGTAAAGTTTGAAAGTCCCCTGTTTCATTGAATGTCCATCTTTTCCTATAAGAAAAATACTCTCAATTTTGCTGCTACTTGGTTCTTGGTTGTAAACCAGTTGCTTTCCAGAATATATTCAAAACCCCGATTCTTTTAATGTTGAAGCTGCCTATTCCCATGTAATCCTGATTGTGGATCCTTCATACTCAGGTTGTTTGTTTCTTTTTTTTCTGGCTGCTTGCAGTATTTTCTCTTTGGCCTGATAATTCTGGAATTTGACTGCATTATTCCTTAGAGTTTTCTTTTGGGGATCTTTTTCCAGAAGGTAATTGGTGGATTCTTTCAATGACTGTTTTAACTTCTGGTTCTAGAATATCAGGGCAATTTTCCTTGTTAAATTTCTTGGAAAATGCTGTCCAGGTTGTGAAATGATCCAACCATTCTGGAGAACAATTTGGAACCATGTCCAAAGGACTATAAAACTATGCATACCCTTTGATTCAGCACTGTCTCTACTGAGTCTATATCCCAAAGAAATAATAAAAAAAGGAAAAGGACTCAATGTGCATAAATGTTTGTAGCAGCCCTTTTTATAGTAAGAAGGAACTGGAAATTGAGTGAATGTCAGTTGGGTAATGGCTGAAAAAAATATGCTATATGAATGTTATGAAATAATATTGTTCTATAAGAAATAATGAGCAGGGGGCAGCTCAGCTAGGTGCAGTGGATAGAACACCAGCCCTGAAGTCAGGAGGAGCTGACTTCAAATTTGACCTCAAACATTTAACACTTCCTGCTGTGTGACCCTGGGCAAGTCACTTAACCTCAGTTGCCTAAGAGAGAGAGAGAGAGAGAGAGAGAGAGAGAGAGAGAGAGAGAGAGAGAGAGAGAGAGAGAGAGAGAGAGAGAGGAAGAAATAAAGAGAGAAAGAAAGAAAAAATTATGAGCAGGCTGATTTCAAAAAAGACTTACATGCAGTGTAAGTGAAGTGAACCGAACCAAGAGAACATTGCACTGGTAACAATGATTATGTGGCTCTTTTCAACAGTGAGATGATCAGGCCAGTTGCAGATTTGTGATGGACAGAGCCATTTGCATCCAGAGAGAATACTGTGGGGACTGAGTGTGGATTACAACATAGCATTTTCAATTTTATTATTATTGTCATTGTTTGCTTGATTTTTTTTTTTTGCTCAGCATGATGAATATGGAAATATGTTTAGAGAAATTGCAAATGTTTAAATTATATCAGATTATTTGCTGTCTTGGGGAGGGGAGAGAAGAGGGAGAAAAATTTGGAACACAAAGTTTTGCAAAGGTTTGCTGAAAACTTCTCTTTGCATGTATTTGGAAAAATAAAATACTACTTATAAAAAAAATATATACACCAATAAGAATCCAAAGTTGTCTTAAGTATTTCTATTTCGAATTATATTGTTTTCATTCATAAAAAAAAAAACCTGTTCTATTTATTGGCAGTTAGATTTATAATCAAGGACTAAAAGATGACATATTTAAATAAAAAAAAAAAAGAAAGAAAAAGGCTTTTTTTTTTTTTTATTTTAATCACGGCTTTCAGGTAGTACAACAATTCTTTAATTATCTTTCCTGGATCTGTTTTTGAGATGAGGCATTTTACATTTTCTACTTTTTTTATTTTGTTTGATTTCTGGTATCTTACAGAATCATTAGCTTCCACTTGTCCAATTCTAATTTTTAAGGGATTATTTTCTTCAATTAACTTTTGTACTTCCTTTTCCATTTGGGCAATTCTGCTTTTAAAGGAGTTGTTTTCCTCAGTGGATTTTTTTCCATTTGGTTAACTCTATTTTTAAGGAGTCAAATTTTGTTCTTTTCTTTTCTTTTCTGTTCCAGACTGTTGATCCTTTCTTGCATAACTCATTTTTTCCCAGTTTTTTTCCTCCCTTTCTTACTTGATTTTTTAAATCATTGGGATCAATTCATCTTTCTCTTTGAGACTTTGCAAGTAGGCATTTTAACATTGTTGTCCTCATCTGAGTTTGTGCTTTTTCTCTGTTGTTATAATAGCATTCTATGGTCAACTACACGTTGACTTAGAAAACTTCTATTTTTTTGTATTTTTATATATCTTATTAGAAATTTACCAAGTATATTTAATCTGGATCACTGTAATTCTCATGCAACAGGGCCATGTACTTGATATCTCTGCTGGAGAGTAATTCTTTTTCAATGTTAATCTGGCAGGCATAATAACTATTTCTTGTTGAATCTTAGGTTCAGGTGTTCAATGGAAACATGTGTCAAAGATATCCATGTTTGAGAAATTCGGCTTTGGGGAGGTGCTGATAATGCTGCTAATTGACAGTATCTTATATGGCTTAGTGACCTGGTATGTGGAAGCTGTCTTTCCAGGACAATATGGTATACCTCAGCCTTGGTACTTCTTCATTAAGGTGAGTTCTGATGTTGAAATCCTTCAGAATAGCTACAGTCCTTTTATTATTCTTACTTCTTCTCATATCCTTAAGTCAGCCAAAGCATTACATAAGGCAGACAAAAGAAAATTTTCCCCAAAGGGGTGATTACCTTTCTAGCTAGAGAAAATTTAGGTTCAAAGGCAAAGTTTTGACCATTGTTCAAGTGTAAAGTTCCACGTGGGACACCCAAAAGACAAGAGAAATTTCCTTAAGAGAATTTGGGGCAGTAGGCTTCTTCTCACGATCTTGGTAGGATCTCCAAAATTGTCTTAAGTAAATTTAATAAAGGTAGACTGAGGTATATACTCTGAAAAAAATCAGGTTTTGTTTTTTTGTTTGTGTTTTTTTAACAGCAATCAGTTTATAAACATTTTATTAACTGTAACATAACAGGTAAGACTGGCCACCTCAATAAAGCCAATGACCCAGTAAAAAGGAGGATACCCTTTTTACTGTCACACAATAAAGAAGGGGTCTTAGTAGTCATGGTATATTATGATCAACTATACTAAGAAAGGTGAACTGGCATTCAAGTGTTACTAATTATGACTCTCTTTGATAAATAAGGAATTACAATTATTTTATGGGACCTTTCTTCATCTTTTAATCTTTGCTAGGGGATCAAAACTAATAGGCTTGTTATCTCCTTGGAAGAGATAAATCTCTGTATAATTACAGGGAAGTTCAGGTGATAATATCTTTTGGGGATGATACCAGGTTAATTATGAGGCTTGTAGATAACAAACAAGTATCCTGGAAGTATCCCAGAGGTAATCCAGTATGAAAGATAGCAGTTCTTAATTATACATTTAAACTAACTCATAAAGAAAGCTAAATTCCTTAGCACAACTCAAGGATATAGAAAGGTGGCTTTAGGAAAATATAGACTCAGCTTTAAAAATCAAGATAGCATAAAATCAATAATGTAGAATCAACACAGTAAAAATTTGTCCTACTACTTGAAACTGCATCTTGCAACAAAGAGCCCCTGAGAAAAGAGTATTAAAAACTCTACCTTCTACAAGTCTACTCCTAAGGTTGTCCTTTTCTACCTTCTCCAGAAATCAGCATCTGACTTGTTCTCTGAACCCATTTTTTCTTCCTAAAGATAGTCTTTTTCTAAAAAAAAAAAAAAAAAAATCTAAAGATAGTCTATTAGTCTATTATTCTTTAAAGGTGAAAATTACATATGCCCTGTACTTTTTACCTACTAGTATTGCAATAAAAATCTGCAGTGAAGAGAAACTGAGAAACACAAAGTTCTGAGTTTAATCAATTTAGTAGCAAAGATAGAAATGCTAAAGTGAGATCCCAAGTCCATCAGTGGCCAGGGATGATTTGAGCATCAAAACAGCTTTTTATACAGTTGGTTGCACAAGGCTCAATGGGGCAAACTAAACTAAGACTGTGATTGGTGAGAGGTGAAGGATAGGCTATACACTTTTCTTAATCATGTTGACTTGCAAGAGAGGCTCTTCAGAATCCATAGTAATGTGGAAATCATAGAGTTGAACAACATCCTCTGGAAAGTCGCATTTCAAATTCCATTTAATACCAGTACTAAGGTGTCTCCTAAGATATTTAAGATAAGGTATCTCCTAAACAGGTTGATTCATTTTTCATCTATCTTCCTTATCACCCTCATGATATAAGACCAGTTTTGGGTGCTTAAAATTAGAGAATCTAAACTCTTTCACAGCATATTCCTCATAAACTTCTATATGGGATGACTAAAATTTTATAAACAAGAACAACATTACATTAGAATGACTGATCTTGGTATTTTCATAAAAACTGCCTTCCTCCTTCTTAGTAGAGCAATAGTTAACTATGGATGGAAACTTGTATCAACCTATCAGACACAATACTTTTGTATTTGCTTAGCTATTTTTACTGATACATAGAGGATGGGGGAGAATTTAGATTGAGAAATTGGAAAGAGTTCGCGTTTTCATTGACTGTTTTGATTTTCCAAGCACTGAAATTGATCCCTGGACACACCAAACCAAATAACATTTTCTGAAATCAGGGAAAGATCTTTAATAGGCCTGCTCCCAAAACTACAACTTTAGATTCTCTATGTCCTCACCAAAAGTCCCTAACATGTAAGATAAAGTCAAGCACATGGAACTTTTTTCATGATAATATATCCTAAAAGTTAGTCTAGATTATATGGCACAAGAAAAGATCAGTACATAAATTTGCATTATGTATTGTAGCCTAAAACTAGATAAAATACAAAGACTGACCAGAAGCCATTATAGTTATATGACTGTAGGTCAGAGTGAGACACAACAGCAAAGGAGGGCTGGGAAGGATTTGGGGTCAGGTAGGCAAAAACTTTCAACATATATTTTAGTGTGGAGCATGAAAACAGAGCAAGGCCAGACTGGACTGAGTTAGGATACTTATTTAAGTGAAATGACCTGAGTTTTTTAGGATAGATAAGCAATTTAATTCACATTGTTTTAAGGACAAAATGTAATAACTTTAGTTTAATAAAATTCATGTCTCCTTTTGGATATAACTGTTTAAGTGGATATAGACTTTCTTTCAAACTGCTAAACTTTTACCTCCATAGAATTACTATAATATCTAAGTATAATCACTTAATATAATTTCTGATGAGTTACTAGCCAATGACCAATAGATAGCCATTTTCAGAATTTTTTTGTTGGTAGTAGTAATGACGGAAGAACCAAATTAGTCATAGAACTTGTGTGCTTCTGTTTTTTTTTTCTTTCTTTTCATAAGAATGTCTACCTGATGCAGTGACAAGTTGTTTCATTAGTTCCCTACTTATTGAACATAGGAGTTCATCTGGAATTTCAAAAAAAGGGGGGATTTCCCCTTTGCTTTTAGCTGTTCATTTCTCAATACTTTATTTCATAGACTGAGATTAACATTTTAAGTCATAAGGAGACTTTCTTTTGTAAAATTGAATCGTTCTTTGTAAGAATCAGATTTACTCCATTTTGTAAACAATCACCGTTTTGAGATTTATTCCTAAATCATCTAATTTCAAGGAATTCTATCTGCTTGCTCATCCCCTTCCAACTCAAAAAGTCCCAAATCTATCCTCCAATAATAAATCAAATTACCTGATGTTACATCATGTTTTGTATCCTGTTTGTTTTATTTTAATGTATAAAAATCTGTGCAAAACTTGTATTCAAGAGTCCTTTTGCCTATTGAGGGAACCTGGGCTTGATTTGGTTCACAATTTACGTATCTTTCAAATAAATCACACAGCTTAGATTTTGTTTACTCAGGCATAAATTCACTCATCATGACAGTTGTTAATCTTGAAAATCCTAACATGATCTTTTTTATTTATAAAACCTCATTGAAATTTCTTCCTTTGGTCAATCTTCAATAAATTGCTTTGATCACCTTCTGGCCTACTTTTTGACAATGTACTTTGGGCTCAGATTGCCAAATGTTCACTGGTATATTTTATGTATTTTTCCTCATTGCAGCAAGTAAGTGATTATTGGGTATAAAGGCACAGTTTGTTGTAATGTTCAGGTTGGTTTTCTGGAGGTCTCTGGGAGCCTTTTCAGCAGATTAATCACCATGAGAATAGTCAGGTGTTAAAGTCCAAACTCTTTATTGTCTCCTTCAAAGTCTAGTGTCCTTGCCTGGGGCCCGGGCTAATTTGGTCTCAGTGGAGGAAATGCAGGAGGACAGCCACCACAGTGGTGTAAGATGGAGTGAATCTCTCTGAGTCCAAGGGCTTATGCTCCTACCTCCAGTTCTCTGTATTCTCTGAGTCTCACCCTGGCTGAGTTTGTCCCAGCTTATAGACTCTATTCTAATTACATTATCATAGGTGTGAATCTTGTGGAACTATATTAAGTACTAAGTTCATGTACTGAACTAGAGAACTATTAAGCCCCATGCTAAACTAGATAACCATTGTCTTTATCAATTCCACTGACTTAACACCTTATAAGAATCCTTATTTCAAGAACAGACAGAGTTCTGGCCCATAACAGTTTGTAATTTAACTGGTATATTGAGTCAATACATGAAGTGTGCTCCCATTATTAGATTCATATACAATCACAGATTAATCCACAGATCCTGAAACTAACACCTGACCATCATAAGAAAAAACATGAGACAGAACTTTACCATACGGTTATACTTCAGTTCAAAATCTAAGGAATCTGTAGATGTAATAACCCAGTGTTTGATCTGACAGTTTGACCATTCAGCACCATATTAACTATCAAAAATTGTAAAGAAAAGTCATAATATGTGATTCTGAGATTATGTACATTTTCATTATGTAAGCTCCTCATTTTAGCATACTATTAAGTATCCACATGATAATCATCTGACAAAGACGCCTCCATTTAGGAAAAAAGGCACAGGTCACCAAGGAACATCTTTAATACTGTCACAACTAAACAACTTGTATCTCTGCATATTCTGTGAAACCCCAATGCCAACATGTGCCCCTGACACCAAACAAATAGAATCTGGCAAATCTTCAATCCTTCAGCAACAAGACTATATCAAGGGGCACAATCTGTAGTTCTAGCATTATAAAGCTTTGGATTGCTGGCACCCTGTAAAACTAGAAGAACTCCTGCCAGGACAATCAACACTATAGCTCCAAGGCTGAAAAATTCTGAACCACTGGAGCAAAACTTTAATAAATAGAGGGAATTTTATAGGACACTATGTATATAGGAACTAAGCCTGAAAGAGAGCACAGCATCTAGCTGGGATCAGTTCTAACCACCCAAAAGTCATTTTTGGCAAAGATGTAGACTGGTGCATTGTGCTCTGCACAGCATGAAAGGAGGTAGAAAAGCTTTGGAAGCTTCAAGGAAACTTATCAGATGGGATGAAGTCATAAAATGAATAAGAGAAAATAAGAAGGAAAAAAAGACTAAAATTTGCAAAGATTTCAGGAAAAAGAAAACCCAAAGATCTTGAACATCAACAGGGAAAACAGTAACAATATAGTTTTAAAAACTACAAAACAAGTTCAGGCTTCTATGAATAAATATTGCAAAACAAAGGGGAAAGATCGAACTTTTGATGAGACATAGAGGACCTGGAATGTGAGAAGAAAATAGAACCAGAATGAAGTTGTGACCTGCATAGCAAAAATAATGGGCGAATAAATAAGCTGGAATCTTCAGGGTCAAGCCTCACAAAAAAAACCCAATAAATTGGGAATACAAAATTAAAGAAAGGATAATTGAGGAGAGAAGCAAAATCCAGTAACATGAAAATAAAATACTAATGATGAATATATTGTGCATAGAGATAATTTAAGGATCATAGATTTCTCAGAAGAACACAACAGGATAAAAAAAAATCAACACCAAAACATAATCAACAGGAAATAATAGAAGAGAATTGTCTGTGACTTTGGAATTCAGAAAATACCAATTGAAAGAATTTCTAAATCTCCTCCGGAAGAAAAAATCCTGAGGCTGTATACCCCAAGACATAGTGAGTAAATTTAATAAGTAAATGTAGGAAGAACAGATTCTGCAAATGATCTGGAGAAATACCTTAAAATACAAAGGAAAGGAATTCAAATAACATAAAAGTATTTTACACCCACCAAAAAAAATATGAGGGAATGAAATAATCTATTTCAAAAAGCAGTAAAGCTCAGAATGAAAGGCCTAGTGATCCACCTGAAAAATTTGAACTTAAATATTTGAGAAAAAAAGATAAATGTTCAATATGAAAATATAATTAAACATTTTCATCAATTTGTTTAGTTTCATATTTTCCTTTTTCTTTTATATTTATCCAAAACTGAAAACAATGAAGTCTTGTCACTATTGTGTTCTTATTTAAAACCAAGAGTCATATGTAATTGAGATAACATTAGAAATTCTTCCAATAAATATGGTTGTAAAGCAAGGATACCTACTCTTTCTGCCATTGTTCGATACAGTTCTTAAAGTGCTATAGACAATAGTAAGATGAGGGAAAAGTACACTTGAAAAATCATAGGGAATCACCATGACACATTAATATATGAAATTAATAGTTTTAGCAAAACTGCAGGCTATAAATTGAAGCCTCAATAATAAGCAGCATTTATATGTAATAATAAAATAATTTGAGTCAATAATAGAAGAAAAACACTATTCCAAGTAACTAAAAATTGCATAAAGCATCTGGAGATCAATATATAAAAAAATACAAAAGATCTGTATAGATTTTAATATCAAGTGAACCTTGCAAAAAAATAAAAAGCATATAGTAAAGTAAGGAGCAATGGGCTCCTGACTAGGTCATGGGAATGTATTAAATATGACAACTAGCAAAGTTAATTTACATTTTTAATGTTATAGAAAAAATTTTAAGGGAATGTCTTATAAAAGTTTATAAAATAATAACAATTTGGAAAAACAAAAGATTTCATATGTCAAAGGAAATAGCTAAAAGACGTAGGGACAATAGAGGGATACTTCCAGTCTTTAAAGTATATCATAAAGCAGCAGTCAACAAAGCCATCTAGTATTAATCAAATAGAGAGGTAGGTTGATGTCATGAGCTAGACAAGAGAGAATCAGAAACAGTGGATGTTCCATATAATAGAAAACACATTAAAGAATGCTTTATTTGATTTAAAAAAAAAAACTACTGCAAAAACTGAAAAACCATCTAACAGAAATTAAGCTTTGATCAACACTTTGCAATATATTCTAAATGGATATGTTAAATAACTTTTTAAAAATTACATACCTCTTGCAATTATGGATAAGGCATTCTTAACCCTTATGTTAAGGGCTCCCAAGGAATAGAAGCAGTTGCAAAAGCTAAAATTAAAATAACTTATTATATGAAATTGAAAAGTTTCTATACAGAAAAAATGCACATGGGTTAAAAAGCAGTTGAAAAAAATCTTTTTCAGATTTCTCTGATAAGGTAGTCAAGATATATAAATAATTAAGTGCTGTACAAACATTCATACACACAAATATACTTATACATGTATGTATGTATAAAAATAACCATTCCCCAATAACTACATAGAAGAAAATTTGCTCAAAGGTTGTGAACAAACTGTTCACCGCTGAGTTGCAGAAGGTTGACAAGGACCTGAAAAAATGCTTCACATTAAGAATAATAAGAAAAACACATTTTAAAGCAACCGTGAGATTTCAACTTATACTCTGTAAATTGGCAAAGCGGACAGCAAAAGATGAGAATAGTAAATGTTGAAGTGATGGAAAGATAGGCATACTAATGCATTGTTGGTAGATCTATGCATTAATACAATCTTTTTGGAAAGCAATTTGAAGTTACACAAATAAAGTGACAAAAATATTTATACATTTTAAACGAAAGTCTCATAATAGCCCTTTTTGTGGTAGCCAAGAAATGGAAACAAAGTATATTCCCATTAATTGGGAAATGGTTATACTAATTACTTTGCTGGGAAAAAAATGATAAATCTGATGAATCCAGAGAAACATGGGAAGATTTATAAGAATTGATATATAGTAAAGTAAGGAGAGTTAAGAAAATAATATACACAATGAGTAAGATTGTGTAAATGCAATTAGAGTATAACACACACATTAAAAGTAAAAGTTATAAATTTATAAAGAACAAGCATACCTCAAAAGAAAAGATATGAGAGGCTGTTCCTACCTCATTACTGATGTGGGAGGTCCACAGAGGTTAAGTAATACACTTATTTTCAGAATTTTTCCAATAAATTGTACAGATTTTTGTCAGACAATGCTATTTGTCATGGAATGGCTGAGTGAGGAAGAGGGAAAGATTCTAAGGAAAACCATAATACTATTGAAAAAAAAGATATCAATAAAAACTTATTTCAAAAAAGGAATAGAAGAGACAGTGGAAAAATAGACCTGAAACACCACGAACTACACAATCCCCTTTTATGTGAATCAGTTTGTTGTGTGGGGTTAAATTATGGAATGGGAAGCTAACTATCAAGTTTGGCTGACTTAGTTTTTGTCCCACTTTTCTTCTCCCTCTTTCATCAGTTAATGATGGCATCAGTTCCCATGCTTTCAATTTTCATCTCTATATAGATGATTCTCAAATCCCTTTTTCCAGTTCTAAGCTCTCTCTTGATCTCCCATCTCTCATCTTGAGCTGCTTATCTTGAGCTACATCTTAAACTCCAAAACAAAACTCATTTTCTTTTTCCTCAAGCTCCCTCCTCGACTTTCTAAACTTCTTGTTAACTATAAGGGCTAATTCCCAGTTAGCCAGGCTCCAAACTAGATATAATTCCCTACTTATTTTCTCTCATTCCTCCCCATATCCAGTAAGTCGCCAAGTATTATTTCTGTAGTGATTACATTTCTTGACATGACAATCATCCTGGTGCAGTCTCTTGTCATCTCATGCACAGACTATTGTAAAAACCTTCTGGCTAGTCTTACTGCCCCATGTCTTTCCCCAGTCCAGTTTTTCATTCAATTGTCAGTGATCTTCCTAAAATGCAAGTCTGACCATGTTATTGCCTTATTATTAAATTCCAGTAATTCTCCTTTACTTCTGTAATATGATATAAAACTTTCTATTGAGCTTCTGAAGTCTTTCATTACCTGTCCCCCTCCATTTTCCAGTCGTCTTACATTTTTTTACCTTACTTGTTATCCTCCATTTATTTCATGATCCAGTAATACTGACCTCCTTGCCGTTCCTCACACAGTCCATTTCCAGAACCTTTCTATTTCACTGGCTGACTCCCATACTTGGAATATTTTCCCTTTGTCTCTGCCTTGTTTATTTCAAATCTTAGCTAAAAATCTATCTTTTGTACAAAATAGAGGAAAATATTTTCACAACCTTTCAATATAGTGAAAAAGTTGAAAAACAAAAGTAATATTCAACAACTGTGTGCCTTAAAGAGGTAAGAACATCCTTTCGTGTCTTTTCTTTTGATCTGTGCTTGTTCTTTATACTTTTGCAGCATTTGTTTTTCAACTTTCTGTGTGTGTTTGTGTGTGCATGGTTTTTCTACTTATTATGCATATTGATTTCTTGGCTCTGCTTGCTTCACTTGCTTCATCAGTTCTTTTAAATCTTTCCATATTCATGGGATTAAATCCTACTTTATGTGAGAAGGCTTTTTATATCTTGTTTTTACGTTATTATTTACATGTTATATATAACCTCTTTGAACTTTTGAATTCCTTGAGATCAGGAACTGTTTTTTGCCTGCATACAAATTAAAACACTTAATAAATACTTATTGACTTTTACTTCATAAATATGGAGAAGAGCAGTGGAGGATGAAGGGGAATGTGTTGTATGCTATTCAAATATGTGCTTGAACAACAAAGGGAAGATAACTCCTGTGGCTTCTTCCCACTGAGGAGCCACTACTACCAGTCACTCCTAATTCTCAGACCCTCAGAAGAATCTCTGGCCACTGTCTAGTACAGTGCTTCTACCAATCTTAACCCAATTGGAGGTGTTCAGAGATCTCTGGCCACTGCCTCTCCAAGTAGTGGTTTCACCTACAACAGAGCACCCAAGGACAATGGTCATTTTCTTTGGCAAAAGGTAACCTATTTGGGGAAATAGGTTACAGACAAAATGAAAGGATGGTAAATATGAAATAAAGTTGGGAGGGCACATGAAGGACAAGTTCCTCAGTGGAATTCACAATTTCCCTAGTAGAAAGGAAGTACCCCGTGAAGTTGGGGCATGTCCTTAGCTGGCAGGCTAAGTCCTAAAAGGCACCTAACGCCCTAAAAGAGTTAGTTAGCTGTAAGGAGGAGAGGCGGGGTTGGGAAACATAGTAGAATTAGGGCGATACCACAAAGCATGGGAGAAGGAGAAAGACATCACAAGGCAGCCATGGGATGGCCCACTAATAGATTTTACAGGTAAATTTAACCTTAGGTACATGACTGGGATTTCCACAGAGGAAAGACTGAACAACCTGGAAGGGGACATCCAATTAGACTTGGACTTTTAGAGGGTGGGACCAAGGAATCAAACTGAAAACAGGTTCTTTGGTTCCTGATGAGGATGAACCCCCGTAAAGAAAAAGGACAAACCAGATCCAGAGGAATTGGAGACTGAGAACAAGATGGTTAAGGAAATGTATCACAAAATGGTGTGAGAGGTCTTCAAAAGCTAAATAAAAGCAGAGGGTTCATGAGGAATTAACTGAGTGAAGACCTTTCATGAGAATGTGGCCTTGAACTATGCCCTAATTGTGACTTGACAATAATAAATTGAACTATCGCTAAAAAGCTGCAGGTATACGATTGTCTTGGATGAACATTTCCTCTCCTGTTTCCCATCAACTCTTAATTAGCATTTAAGCACTTCTTTTAAAATCAGTTTTGGCTTTGGGAATTCAGCTAACAATATCTACTTGTATAGCATTTCTCTAGGGAAATTTAAATTATGATTTTGTTATTTACTAAAATTCTTTTGTTTCTGAAATAGATTTCTGAATTTAAAGTGTTCAAGGGGCGTGGGTGTTCTATTTAATCTTGTGTTTTGCAGTTTGTGCTTTGCATTCCATTGACAACACCTTGTCTGTTGGGAGTTGCCCTTTCTACTGAGAGCATAATAAATCCCTTTTTGCTTTTTTCTTAGCTCAAAAGTTTCTGATTATTTTTGTGGTCACTACTGTCCCACACATATGTATATGATCAAATTCTCTATCCTGTAATATTTTCCAAATTCCTCATCTATTCTTTTCTATTCAGATGACCTTTAGCATATTTCAGTAACCAAATAGTTTCTTTTCTGCCTGTGTTCATATTCACGCAAATGCTTTCTGTTATTTTTCCCCAGTCTTAATTCCTAACTGCTTCATGTTTTGTTTTCTTCTCAATATAAAATTCTATGTACTTACCCCATTTACCATTTTTCCCCCTAAACAAGTCCTACACATCCTGATTTATATTCCATTCATAAGTCTTATATGTTTCAGTGATACTTTTGAGATCAAATTTGCCTCTTTGCATTTTCACTTCCAGTTAATCATTCTTATTGTCTGTATTTTTTGCATTTGCATATAAAAATTCATAGTTGATGCTCAGAATCTCTTATTGTTCTGAAAATGTGACAGCAGATAATGAATGCTGCTTTGGATATGAAAACTTCAGTGAATTCATATTTAGCACCCATGATATTAAAGGATGAGGTGCACCTAGAAGCATATGGAACAAATATTCTAGACTCTCATGTCTCAGAAAGTACAGGTTTTTTTGTACGTTTGGTGCTCTGAGTTTAGAGATGTCCTCTGATAGAATGTAATCTCATTGAAAGAAATTATTTCATTATATTTATTTCCCCCTTTGGCTAGCACAATGTGTGGCACATAGTGGACATTTTACAAATGCTACTTTATTGACTATCGTGCTTGGGATTTCTTACAGAAGTGAATTCTTGAGATTTGTGTTCCATAGCTACAAAGAATTGTCTCACTCAATTCTGTTCTGCTTAATTCAGGAATGCTTTGTAGTTGGCAAGGTAGGAAAAACTCCTACAACTATGGATTTCTCCTCTCTCCTCAGATATGGGAGGAATAGAGTTGATGGCAGAACTCAAGTATTTAACTTTTCTTTTTTCCTTATAGAGCTTAATATCCTGCTCTTTGGTAATATATCATTATTGGAAGAGGAGATTATTCAATATAGGTAACTTGTGCTCATATTTTAAAAAGCATTATTATTCTAGGACATGAAAATAGTGTTGTTATAGAGAATGCTTCATTGTAATAGTCATTTAATTTTTAAAATTTTAAATGAGTTTTTATTAATGTATTTGTTTTGATTGTCCTCCCACAATTTTTCCAACTCTCCTTCCAAATCTTCCTCCCAAGGAGTCATCTCATATAATAAATAGTATTTTAAAGACAAAAAAAGAAAAAAGAATAAATATTATGGATCAATGTATAGAAAAAAAGGTGAAAATATGTGCAGTGTATAACACTTGGGGCTTTCCCACCTCATAAGAAAATAGGATGAGAGTGCCCTTTCATATCTTTTCTTTTGAGCCATGCTTCTTTTATAATTTTGTAAAATTCACTTTTAATCTTTTTTGTTATTTTTTTATATTATCATCCTCATTGAGTATATTATTTCCTTGGTTCTATGCCACTATCAATTAATGTAAAACTTTCCTTACTTTTCTGAATTCATCACATTCATTTTTTCTTCTAGCATAGTAATATTACATTACATTCATATACCACAGTTTATTTAGCCATTAACTAATCAAAGGGTATCTACTTTTTCTTGGCTATCACAAAAATTTACTGCAAAAAATATTTTGGTATATATGAGAAATCTCTTTAAGGCCTCTTCAAAACTAATAATGGAATTTTCCAATATTAAGGATAATCATTTTTAGTCATTTTATTTGTACAATTCAAAAATCAGTTTCCAAAATACAAAATTGCTTTTTGACATTGATTATTCCCATCTTTTGTCATCTTTGCCGATGTTCATAATATGGTTATTAAATTCTTCATATTTCTTCTTTTGGGTACTACTTGTTTACATTTTTTGACCACTTATCTATGTCTAAGTAGCTTTTGGTTTTATACACCTTACACACATATGCACATGCACACATACACACATATACACATACACACATATACATACATACATATCTGTGTGTGTATATATATATATGTACACTTAAGTACAGCTAGGTAATAAACCTGAATCAGGAAGATTCTTCATAAGTTTATATCTGGCCTCAGATACTTACTAGCAGTGTGCTGCTGGGCAAATCACTTAACAGTATTTGCCTCAGTTTTCTCAGATGTAAAATGAACCAGAGAAGAAACAAGCAAACCACTCCAGTGTCTTTTTCAAGAAATCCCCAAGGACAATCAGGAAGAGTTGAATACAATGTGAATAAAATGAGTGAAAACATACATAGGAATATAGTTTATGATAAATATCTTTTTACAAAGATATCTCTGTGTTTATATAAATGTTTGTATTTTGATCACATGTAGAGCTGGAACCCTTGAGAAGTATATTTGAAACAAGGTGTTAACTCAGTGGAATTAATGAGACAATGGTTATCTAGTTTACATATACTTAGTACTTGGCATGGTGATATAATAGTTATACAGATGATGTAATTGTAATAGGGTATTTAAACTGAGGATAAAGTTAGCCATAGACATTCCATCTCCCACCATTCTGGTGGCTCCCCTGACTTCTGCGTTCATCCACTAAGATCAAGGCTCATCTGAAGGTCCCCCAGGCAAAGGAGGCAGACTATGAAGGAGATAATAAAGACTTTGGACTTTATTCCTGACTATTCTTGTGGTGATTATTCTGCTGAAATCAAGGCCCATTTGGAGGACCTCCAGAAAGCTAACCAGAACATTACAATCACATATATACATATGTGCATATATATGTGGGTGTTAATTATATCTCAGGTATTAAACCTTCATATCTGAGAAATAGGAAACAACTATTTTCTTCCCTTTCAACAGTTTTCCTTCTTTCCCTTTATTTTTTGTGGAGGCAATTGGGGTTAAGTGACTTGCCCAGGGTCACACAGCTAGTAGATGTTAAGTGTCTGAGGCAGATTTGAACTCATGTCCTCCTGACTTTAGGGCTGGTGCTCTATCTACTATACCAACTAGCTGTCCCCAATAGCTTTCCTTCTTATCCTACATGCATTTATTTGTGCAGAAATATTTTATTTCATGGCATCGAAGTTAGCTATTTTAACTTTTGTAATTGCTTGTAATTTGTTAGAATTAAGAATACATCTCCTAATCATTGCTAAAAATTATATGATCTATCTCTCATCTAGTTTTATGGTAGTCTTTAATACTAAAATTATATATCCATTTAAAATGTATTAAAATAGAATATAGTGAAAGGTATTGGTTTAAGCCTGATTTCTGTCAGACTGTTTTCCATTTTCCTAGCAGTTTTTATGAAATAGGGAGTTCATTCCTAAATAATTTCTTTTTCCCCTTTATGAAATACTGTCTTACTGATTTCCATTTTTTCCTGATTCTCATTTGTCTAGTCTCTTCCAATGATCTATCTCTATATTTTTTAAACATTAAAAGTTTGATGACTGCAGCTTTATAATATAGTTTAAGGTCTAGAAGTGCTATTCCCCTTTGTCCCTTTTTGTTCTTTCACTGTATATTCTACATGCTTTTTTTCCATGTAGATTTTGTTCTTATTTTATCAAATTTTGTAAAATACCTTTAATAATTTAGTATAACATTAAAAGTGTAAATTAACTTTGGTGACAGTGTCCTTTTATATGGCATGACTCAATCATAAGCACTGAATTTATTTAAGTTTCACTTTGTAGTTGAATCTATTCTTTTTTGGGGGTATATTTTTGCCAATTGTTCCCCAGATGCTTATGCATTTTGTAGTTACTTGGAATGAAATTTCCCTTTTTCCTATTGATTTTTTTGGTTTTTGTTGTCATTTTGTTGAAATATTACAGCTTTTGAAGCTTTGTTTTATAGCCTGTAATTGTGTTATTATGACAATCTTTGCGGATTCCTTAGGATTTTCTCAGTAAAAACAGAGATAGTTTTTATCTCCTCTTATCTTTATGTCTTTGATTTCTTTTTCTTGCCATATTGCTATTACTAGCATTTTGAGAACCATATAAAATTATAGTGGGAACAGTGGAAATTCCTGCTTTACTCTGATAATGAGAAATTTTCCAATTTATTCTCATTGTATATGATGTTAGTTTTATATAGAGTTTAGTATACTAAAAATAGGTTCCTCTGTTTCTATATTTTGTGGAGTTTTTAGCATAAATAAGTGCTATTCTTTTAGGAAAGCTTTGGGATAATCATATGGTTTGGGATGTTTGAGTTTTTATATGATTATTTATTAGGATTACTTATGTCAGCTATTTTTTCCCCCAAAGGTTAAAATATTCTTGCATTCTCATATAAATCCAAGTTAGTAAACGATTTCTTGAACAAAACACCATAGTATGTTGTGATGTTAATTTTAAATATGAGATAGATTCTTAATTTGTAATTTTTTCATGTCATTGCCCATTTTTTTCCTGTGGGAGTATATCTTTAAAATTACAAGGTAAGTCAATGAAAGGACATAGATACAGTTTCTTAAAATATGATTTAAACATCATTACTTTAGAGAAACAGCATAAAGAAATAAACTATAGTATAATTCAAACTTTGTAATTCATTAAAAATTTCTTTCCTAGCCCTCCTATTGGTCTGGAAAGCCACGTAAGGCTACAAAGAAAGAAGAAATAAAGAATGATTTTAATACATCTCAGAAAAACCGTTATGTGCAGGATGAACCTATAGACTTGGTTGCAGGAGTAAGAATTCATAATCTGTCCAAGGTATTGTTTTATAGGTCTCCTTTCAAAAGCATGAGGAATACCACCATAACTTAGAGAAACAGTTCTCAAGAAAATTTTATCTAAGAACACCTTCTTTTTTATAATTTAATTTAATTTTTCTGGTTGTACATGTATTTAACTTTTTAAATACACATTTCTTTATGAATCATATTGAGAAAAAAAATAGAACAAAAGGGTAAAAACCACAGAAGAGGGGAAAAAAAGAAGTGAGCTTAGCATGTATTGATTTACATTCAATCTCCATAGTTCTCTTTCTGGATGTAGATGGCATTTTTTATTCAAAGTTTATTGGGATTGTCTCGGATCACTGAATCACTGAGAAGAACCAAATCTTTCATAGATGATCATTGTGCAATTTTGCTCTTACTATATAAAATGTATTTCTGGTTCTGCTTGTTTCACTCAGCATCAATTAATGTAAATTTCTCCAGGCTTTTCTAAAATCAGCTTGTTCATCATTTTTCATAATCCATCACCTTCACATACCACAACTTTTTCAGCCATTCCCTAATTGATGGGTATCTACTCATTTTCCAGTTCTTTGCTGCCACAAAAAGAGCTGCTACAAATATTTTTGCACATGTGAAATCTTTTATCTTCTTAATTTTTGAGGACTCCAAAGAGATTTAGTTTACATTGGTTATAGCTACATGTATGTACTATATTTGAAATTGAAGCTAATAAAGTTTAAAATATTTATTAATCTAATTTTTAAAATAACAAACCTGTTACATATTAACATAACATCTTTTAGGAAAATAAACTTTTCAAAGCAAAAAAATTAATGAGAAGAATAACATTGTTTCATATATTTTAGCCAATCTCTTTAAGGTCTGACAATAGAAGACAGCTAAATTCTCCTGTTTGTTTCTGCATTCAGTCTATTACGATGTATTATTTTAATTGAAGTATATAACGAAAATCTGGCCTCACATTAATATATATGTATACATATTTCAAAAGGCATATAATAAGTTAGTAATATTATAAAAATAGCTTTGACCTTGAAAGATTCCAGAAGGAGGCTTCAGGGATTTTTGGATCACACTTTATAAATTGCAATATTAGACCAGAAGCCCCAAGAAAAATTTTGTGGAAGATAATTATAATTCCCCTCTATTATACAATGGTCAAAAGTTGGTCATATAAACATTCTTGATTTTCCTTTAATAATATTATGAATCATAATTAATGGACAGCAATTTCAACTGGATTATGTAGTTGTAAGCACTATTTTTAAAAATACATTGATCAAGAAGGAGCTAGAGGTCACATTAAAACCCCAGACTATTTTCCATGAGCACTTCCTCTTTGTGAATTATAGGAACTGGCAACTAGCAGCTCAGAAATTGCATATGCCTTTTTGTAGTTTATCTAGATGTAGTCTGCATTTGATTTTGAGGTTTTTATGCCCTAATACATAATCAGTTTTTGTATAGATGCCATTTGCTACTGAGAAAAGATATATTTCTATTCCTATTTAGTTTTCTTCAGAGATCTATCATATCTAACTTCCTAAAATTCTATTCATATTCTTACTCCTTTCTATTTTATTTTTAGATTTATCTAATGCTAAGAGGGAAAATTCTACTAGTGTAGTTTTATTGTCTTTTTCCTCTGTAACTCATTAACTTTTTCCTTTAAGAATTTGTATGCTACATTCAATGAAACTTGTGAATTTCATGTATTTTTGATGAAAAGACCAGAGCTAAACAAAAAATTTGATCTCCAAATATGGAATTCAAGAAAAGCACAAAAAGATAAAAAGAAAAAAACTGTATTTCTGTGGGTATACATTGAGAATACATGTATAATCTGATTTTACTGTTATAAAAAAGAAACTAAAAATGGAAAGGGGATTGTAACAGAAAAAAAAGGGAGAAAGTGGAGGTAAAATGTGGAAAATTACATCTCAGGAAAAGGCAAAGAAAACATACTATAATTGAGGGAAAGATGAGAGGGTGCTGAATATTGTGTGAATCTTACTCTCATCAGATTTGGCCCAAAGAAAGAATATTAGCTATATTTGGTTTCACCGAGAAACATCTCTCATCGTAGAAAAGTGAGAGAGGAAAGGGGAAAAGGGAAGGGATAGACTAAGCAGAAGGGAAAGAGAAATAGTAGGGGAAAGGCATAAGAGGGGGAAGGGTCTCTAAAGGGAGAGGGCTGCTTGAAGAATTTGTATGCTATGCCATTTGGTGCATACATGTTTAGAATTGTTATTGTTTATAGTACATTTTTAGCAAAATGTAGTTTCCTTGCTTATCTCTTTTAGTAAGATCTGCCTTGTCTGAGTTCATAGTTGCTACCCCTGCTTTTTTTTTTTAAACTTCAACTGAAGCTTAATAAATTCTGCTCTGTCTCCTTACTTTTACACTGTGCATGTCTCTCAAAGTGTGCTTTTTGCAAGCAATGCATTGTAGGATTCTGGTTTTTAATCCACTTTGCTGTTTCCATTTTATGGGTGAGTTCATCCCATTCACATTCATAATTATAATTACTAACTGTGTATTTATCTCCATCCTACTTTTCTCTTATTTATCCTTTCTATGACCTCTTCCAATCTGCCCTTTCTAATATGAGCTCTTCTTCTCTTATCCCCCTCCCCTCATACTTTGCTCTAGGGTAAGATAGATTTCTATACCCAATTTTGTATATTATTCCCTCTTTCAGCCAACTCTTTTAATCTTATTTAATATTTTATTTTTCCCAATTATATATAATAATAATTTTAATATTTTTTCAAATTTGCATTTTAAAATTCTCTTATCTCTTATAGCTCCTCTCCATTGAAAAGGCTAGTAATTGGACATAGGTTATACATGTGTATAACCTAGACAAAACACATTTCCATGTAAGTCATTCTGTGAAAGAAAACATAAATAATAAAAAAAACATACACAAGAAAAATAAAAAGTATACCAAAAAAAAAAAAAAAACTTAAGAAAAAGAAAGAAAAAGTATCTTCAATCTGCATCCTGGCTCTACCATTTCTTTCTCTGAAGAGGAACACCTTTTGTCATAAGTGCTACAGAATTGTTTTGAATCATTATATTGCTGAGAATTATTAATGATAGATCATCATACAGTATTGCACAGGTACAATGTTCTCCTGGTTTTGCTCCTTCCATTTTACATCAGTTCATGTAAGTTTTTCCATATTTTTCTGGAAGTGTTCTACTTAGCATTTCTTAAAGAACAATAGTATTCCATCACAATCATATACCATAACTTATTCTGCCATTCTCCAGTTGATGAATATCTCCTCAATTTCCAATTCTTTGCTATCACTAAAAGAGTTGCTATAAATATTTTTGTACACATAAGTTCCTTTTCTTTTTGTATTCATCTTTTTGAGAAACAGAGCTAGTAATATTATTACTTTGTTGAGGTAGATACATGGTTTTAATACCATTTGGGCATAGTTCCAAGTTGCTTTCTAAAATGGTTGAATACATGTACAACTTAGTATATTAATGTTTTAATCTTCTCACATCCTCTCCAACATTTGTCATTTTCCTTTTCTGTCATATTAGACAATCTGATATGTATGAGGTAGTAGCTCAGATTTGTTTTAATTTGCATTTCTTTCATCAATAGTGATTTAGAGCACTTTTTTTCATGTAACTATAGATAGCTTTGATTACTTTGTCTGAAAACTTCCTGTTTATATTTCTTAAGCATTTATTAATTGAGGGATGGCTCTTATTTCTATAAATTTTATTTTTTTGGTTTATTTGAGAAATGAAGTCTGTATTAAAGAAATTTACTATTAAAAAAACAACTTTCCCATGGTAACAATTACCAACTATGTATTTCTCTCTATCCTATTTTCCCATTTATCCTACTCTCTCTCTTCTTAAGCTGTCCATTCTCAAAAGTGCTTTGCTTCTGACTTTTACCTACCTCAGACTGCCTTCCTCTCTATTAGCTCTTCCAATCTTCTCTTACCTTTTTTCCCTTTCTACTTTCCTGCATGGTAAGATAGATTTCTACTTCCAACTGACTGTGTATGTTATTCCTTCTTTGAGTCAATTTCAATGAGAATAAGATTCAAATGCTTCTTTCCCATATATCCACCATCTTTTTCTCCACTGTAAAAGCTCTTTCTATATGACACAACCTCTTTTATGTGAGACAGTTCACCCCTCCTCCACCTCTTCCTATTCCCTTTTCCCAGTGCATTCCTTTCTCTTACCCCTTTATTTTATTTTTGATATTCATCCTATTATATCTGCTATGCATACTCCTAAGTACCCTAATAATAAGTTCTAAGAGTTCTACTTTTCCCAAGTAGGAATATAAACAACTTATCTTATCAAAATCCCTTATGATTTCTTGTTCCTTTTCAGTTTTTTTATGCTTCTTTTGCATCTTGTATTTGAAAGTCAAATTTTCTATTCAAGTCTGGTCTTTTCACAGAAATCCTTGAAAGTCCTCTATTTCATTGAATATCCATTTTCCAAAAATGAAAGGGAGAAACAAAATTGGAAGCAAAGAAACCTTAAAAAATCTAATAAAATAGAGGGGGAAACCAATTATTTGTATCAAAAGAGAAAAAAAGGAGAATTCACAACTACTGAAGATGAAATAAAAGAAACCATCAGAAATGACTTCACCCAAATGTATGTCAAAAAAATCTATTAGCCCAGATGAAATGGAAGAATACTTTCAGAAATGTAAAATACTGCCTAAAAAGGAACAGATTTGGGAGGGAAAGGAATCAAGATGATAGAGTAAAAGCAGACACTCAACCAACCTCTCCCAAATTCCCCTCCAAACCCAATCTTAAAAATGAACTCTGGAGTGGCAAAATTAACTAAAGGATTGGGCAAAACAGTAACCCAGCCCAGGACAACTGAGATTACTGGGACAAGAGGGGAGCACAATTGAGTGCATGCCATGCTTGACAAGCCAGCAGCAAGTTCTCGAGCTCTGGGCAAGGAGCTCTGGGCAAGTCAATAGTGACACCACCTGCTTGGCACTGCATACAGGCCTCTGATGCATTGCCCATACATGGAACCAAATCAGAGTCTTGAGGTGAGGAGGAGCACCTCTGCTCCAGCACTCTGACCTCTTCCTAGATCATAGCACCTTGGAAGTCCCAAAATATTACAGGTCCCAAGAGCTATCTCTGAAAACAATTGCCTAAAAAATCTAAAGCTTGGGATGATGCCCCCTTTACTTATGAAGCAGAGCCCCATGTTAGCAAAGTCAAGAAATAGGCTGGTAATTTTTCTATTACTCATATTAAAGTTCTTTGACCCACCAATTCTTTGTATTTAAATTTAGTCTCCAATGAATTTTTAATTCTTCACTAACCCTTTGTTGAATATAATTTGTAATCCTTATCCTAAAGTCCATTGGTTTGGTACTCTCTCCTTATTTATGGAGATAAAGTTCCTACCCTGCAGGAGGGACAGAATAGTGTTGGTGAGAGGCAGAAGCCAAACTTCCACCAATCCCTTTGATCAACTTTTTGAGTCTTCTTTTATTCTACAAGTGTTGAGTCATCCCAGATCCTCCTAGCTTCCAGTTTCTAGAGAGAAGATATAGGAGACAGGCTCAAAAAGAGAATTCCAGGCATCAAGAACAATTAGTGAAAATAATATCGAGTTGACGTGTCTTGTATTAGGAACAATGACAAAGGAAAGAATCACTGGATCACAAAGTACATGAAAAAGAGTAAAGTAATAACAAAAGTAGGCAAAATCCAGATTATAGAAGATTTTGACTGTGAAATAGGATTTGATCCTACAAGTAATAGAGAGGCAATTGAATAAGAGTATGCTATAGTAATACTTTTGCTTTAGGAAGATCACTTTGGTAGCTAACTGAGTTGAAGGTGAATTGAAATAGAGAAAGACTTGAGACAGGAAGACCTTACGAAAAGTTATTGCAAGAGGAGAGATTGGCGGTCATGGTGAGCATATAAAAAGGGGTTAGGAATTGTAAGAGAGAAATGGAATGGTAACAGATTGTGATCAGATAAAGGAACTTCAAAGTTCATGAAAATGAATATAGGACTATTGTGGGTAATGGTAATAGAAAAGGTATTACTAATTCAGTGTACCTGAGGTATAGTGGAAGATTATGTTTTGGGAAATGAATATAAATTAAAGAAATGGGAGATTAGATTTTTGAGGGAGATTAAGTTTGTATAATGAAGTCCCTTAATAAAAGTGAGTGCCTGTGAGTCAGGCACTGAACTTATTAAGAGTTCTGGAGACCAAGAGACAACAGCTATTAGAATCTTGTTTGGGTGGGTGAGAAATCTTGGCTTCATCTTCTCAAAAGAGTGACAGTGGATGATCAAGGAATTAGTTCAGATAGGTCATCGATGATTCTGGGTTTCCAGGAAGAGCCTATATGGAATTGGGGTTTTCATTGCTTTCTTCCCTAGCTCTCTGTTTCTTTTCCAATTTTTTTTGGTAGTATTCTCCTCTTTGTTTAAAAAAAATTTTTTTTTAATCTTTTGCTCAATCACTTTCAGAAATTCTAGATTAATTTATGTCCTCATTGTATTTTAATTTGGGACTTTGCTTATACATATTTTGGCATCACTTTCTCAGTCCTTGGGTCTGTGCCCTGAAACTGGATGTCAGTCCATTACACTGTAAGTTGGCACCTGTTCCTGCAACCTTGCACAAGGACACACTGCTCTATAGGGCTCTGTTGCTTCTTCTAGAACTAGGGCATATCCCCAAGCTTCTTTCAGTAACAATGCTGGAATGATTCTCCTGATGTGCCCCTGACCAGATCCCATCTTCAGTGTCTCCAGAGCTCTCTGTTTTTCTCTCTGTGTTCTCATCTCAGAAAAAAAAAAAAAAAAATTGACTTTCTGTGAATTTTTCTTAGATTGCCCATTTAGACTTGCAACTGGTGCATATTTTCTAACTGTTTAGAGTTTTTTAGTGAATGGACTACTTGCATTTCTGTCTGTTACTCTGTCATCTTGGCTGTCTCTATTGATTTTTACATATCTTAGATTACAAACCTTTATCTAATAAATTTGATACAGATTTTTCCCCCATTCATCCACTTCCCTTCTGACCTACACATTATTTTTGCTTATGAAGAACAATTTCAGTTTCATCTAATCAATTTTCTAGGTTTTTTTACAGTTAAGAATATAATCTCTTATCCATAGCTATGAAATGTACATGATCTGTTTCAATTCTAATACTTTTATGGTATGACATTTAATAATAAATTAATGTGTTCATTTTTAAAATGTACTATGGAATATGGCATGAAATGTTGGTCTAAGACTAATTTCTGGCAAACTGCTTTCCATTTTCCTCAGCACTTTCTTTTTTCAAATTGTTCTTTTATAATTTATGTTTTCTGATATATTGAACATAATTATTTCTAATTCTCCCTCGTCAAGTCTGTTTCATTGATCTACTTTAATGTTTTTTAACCAAGAGTTTGACAACTGTTGTTTTATAAGACAATTTGAAGCTTGGAAGTACTATTTTCCCTTCATTCATGACTGTTTTCATTATTTCCTATGGTATTCTAGATCTTTTGGTTTGTCAAATAGATTTTCGTTATTTTATTGAATTCTGTAAAATAGCCCTTTGATAATTTTGTTGGTATTGCATTAAAAGTGCAAATTAACTTTGGAAGCACTGTAATTTTTATCATATTGTTATAACTTAATCATGAACACTGAATATTTTCCAACTATTTAAGTTGCTCTTTAATTCTTTAAAGAACCTTTTGTAATTTAAATTTATACATATTTGCATATGTTAGTAGATTTATCTCCAGATACTTTATTCAATCTATAGTTATTTTATTTTTTTAACAGGATTTCTCTTTTTTTTTTCCTGTCCATTTTTACATTTTATTTGTGTTATCTTAGTTTGATAGTTGTTAATATATTAAAATTTTCTACTGTGGGAGACTCTTTGTTTCTGGGAGTTAAAGTCCATATCTATTTATCTTGCTTGCTTCTGGAGTTAGCCATGTGTATCTACATGGGTATATTTCTTTTTTTTCTTTTTTTTATTACTTTTATAATTATAACATTTTTTGACAGTACATATGCATAGGTAATTTTTTACATTATCCCTTGTACTCCCTTCTGTTCCGAATTTTTCCCCTCCTTCCCTCCATCCCCTCCCCTAGATGGCAGGCATTCCCATACATATTAAATATGTTATAGTATATCCTAGGTACAATATATATGTGCAGAACCGAAATTTTTGTTGTTGTTGTTGTTGCAAATGAAGAATTGGATTCTGAAGGTAAAAATAACCTGGGAAGAAAAACAAAAAATGCTAACAGTTTACACTCATTTCCCAGTGTTTCTTTTCTGGATGTAGCTGATTCTGTTCATCATTGATCAACTGGAATTGGATTAGCTCTTCTCTATGTTGAAGATATCCATTTCCATCAGAATACATAGGATTTCACTTTTTACTATTGATTCTTGAATTTTGTTATTATTACATAGAAATGCTTTTGAATTTTGAGGATTTGTTTTGTAATCCACAACTTTGCTATTAATTGTAGCAGTTATCTTTGCTGAATCCTAGGATTTTCTAAGGAAATCATCAAATAGATTTTTTATTTCCTCTTTACCCATTTTTATGCATTTTATTTATTTCTCTTGTATTCTTGCTATTGCTGATTATTTCCAGAATTATATGAAACAATAGCAGAGATAGTGGACATATTTGCTTTACTTCCATATTTATTGGAGAAAGTTCCATTGTATCCACATTGCAAGATACCTACTTTTAAAAAATTCTTTATGAGATATTAAAATATTAAAACCAGTTCTCCATGTCTATATTTTGTAGGATTTTCAATACAAATGAGTGTTGCATTTTTCTAATGTTCTTTCTACCTTTGTTGAGATAATCATGTGATTTTTGATGTTTTCATTTTGGACATAATTATACTGATGGTTTTCCTAATATTAAATCATTCTTGCCCTCCTTGTATAAATACAACTTAGTCATGATAAATTCTTTGCTTGGATGAATTTTTCTAGTCTTTTGATAGGCTTTTGCTTAAAATTTTTGATAAGTATTCATTAATGATATTGATCTATAATTCTCCTGGGCTTTATAATTCACTGGAATGGGTTATTAGGCTGTATTTGCTTTATAAAAGAATTCAGGTAGATTCTTTCTTTCTCAGTTTCTGAAAATAAATTGTGAGGTATGACTACTAGTTTGTTCCATAAGAGTATGATAGAAATCTCATGAAATCATCAGAACCAGAAGTTTTTCCTTTGTTAATTTCTTTACAACTAATTTGATTTCTTTTTTCTATCATTGGATTATTTTCAACTAGCAAATTCAAAGGTTCTAACTACTAAACAGTACCAGGCATTACTAGTTATTGCTGCTTGTTTCTAACCTGTGACAAAAGCCTGCCTATTGACTTTCCTTGGTTTCATTATACAACCCTATTAACAGAAAATCTTCATGTTGTTGACTACCCTTTTTTGGCATGTTTTTTAAAAAAACTAATTGCAGACTTTTTTATGTGCCCTGCTTCTCTCTGTCTTCCACTACTACTTGTGGTTCTCCACAGTGGCCCCCAAGTTGGGAGTTAGAGGATCTGTTCACTCTTATTTTTTCATTCCATTTCTATCTCTATTTTATTACTGTCTATGATTCAAAGGTCTCATGTTTTGTTACCATTATTTCATGATTGTACATTACATATGGGCATTTTCAAAGCAATTCTTCTATTACATGTCTACAGGTGTTTACAATCTCTGTTAGTGTTAAGACACAAAATTTTCTTGGGCATCTGCCTGGGGTGCTGGCAATTGACTTGAACATTATAGAACAGACAATACCTGCTTGTCCCCAGGTAATGATGTGAGATCGAGGAATGGGCCCTGGTGTGGATGGCCACCTGGAAGTAAAGAGCCTTACCACTAGGGAAAAGCTGCTCTGCCTGTTCTTCAGGATCTCACTAGTCTCAACACTTTAAGACTGCTTTCAGCTGGGCCTGGTGACTAGGGAATCACATTTTATATGTTCTTTTTTTTAACCATCAGTAAAAGCTGTAAGGATGCGGTTCCCACAAAACAAGAGAAGGGAATTTTAAAGGTCCTTTAAATGGGCGGCCACAGCACAACAAGAGATTGAGTGGCCCCGAAGTAATCTCTGTGGATATAGGACTGCCCTGTGGGTGGGATCCTGGCCATATTGAGATAGCTTCATAATAGGTGACGGCTCTCTTGCTGGTTGGCTGTGTCTGTGACCTCACAGGTCCTTTATAAGCTCACTGCAGACAGCAAGTCGCTCTCTTTAACTTGGCTCCCTAACCTGGGGTAGCTGAGCCAAGCTGATGGATAGCCCAGAGAGGTAAGGAGTTTGGTAGTGAACACGTGGGTCTTCAGACCAGTTATTCACTAGGGAGTTAACAAGTCATGGCATTAAGTCAGGGCATTATGTGAGTAGGTATAATAAAGGCTTTTAAGATTACACGTGGCTGTTCTTGAGTGTGCTACTGGTTATTAAACTATAGATTCAAGAAATCGTGGCCAGAGACCTTTGAAGGCCTCAGAGGAGGCGAGCCGGGTAGAGTTGACACTGCAAAGGTCAGTGGTCAAAGGTACTGTTGGGCCTAGGACAGACTGGTAATAGTAACTGCCAGGAGGGCATGCTATAAAAAACAACCACCCAAAATGAATAATATATCTCTGAGTATTTCATTAGAACCAAGGAAGATTAAACTTAGTACAAGGAACCTATTACAATTTACCCTCTGACCCCTACCCCCCAATGACTAAGGCAGGCAAGGTAGCAGGCAATCATAGCTACTTGGGATAGAAGCATCCAATTTAAAATTATTGTAGGCAAAATAAAATATTTGGGAGTCGACCTTGCCAAGAAAAATCAGGAACTATATGAACACAATTTTGTAATTGTAATTACAAAATACTTTTCATACAAATAAAGTTATAACTAAAAGAATTGGAAAAATATCAGTTGCTCATTAGTGATTATATTAGCCAAGCTAATGTAATTAAAAATTACAATTCTACCTAAATCTGCTTATTCAGGGCCATACTAATCAAACTGCCCCCAAAAATTACTTTATAAAAAATAACAGAATTCATCTTGAAGAACAAAAGGTCAAGAATATCAAGGGAATTAATGAAAAAATTTGCAAAGGAAGGTGTCCTAGTTGTACCAGACCTAAAGCTATATTACAAAGTGATGATCATCAAAACCATTTGGTATTGAGCAAGAAATAGACCACTAGAATAGGTTAGGTTTGCAAGGCACAATAGTCAATGACTATAGAAATGTTGTGTTTGATACATCTAAAGACTTCAGCTTTTGGGATAAGAACTCACTATTTCACAAAAATTGCTGGGAAAATTTAAAAATACTATGACAAACTTTGACCAACATCTAACACATTCTATACCAAGATCAGGTCTAAATGAGTTTGTGATTTAGACATAAAAGATGATACTATAAGCATATTAGGAGAACCAGGGATAGTCTGCCTCTTAGATCTGTGAAAAGAAGAAGAATTTATGACCAAAGAATTAAAGAACATTATGAAATGCAAAAATGGATAATTTTGTTTCCATTAAATTTTAAAAATTGTACAAACAAAACTAATGTAACCAAGATTAGAAGAGCAGTAGAAAGCTGGGAAACAATTTTTATAGCAATTATTTCTGATAAAGGCCTCATTTAAAAACTATATAGAGAACTGTCTCAACTTTATAAGAATATCAGTCATCCTTCAGTTGCTAAATGGTCAAAAGACATGAATGGAGAATTTCCAGATGAAGAAATTAAAGTCCTTTCTAGTCATATGAAAAAATGCTCTGAATTACTGTTGATCAGAGAAATGCCCATTAAGACAACTATGAGGTACTACTTCATACTCTCAGATTGGCTAAGATGACAGAAGATAATGATAAATGTTGGAGGAGATGTGGGAAAACTGGAACACTAATGATGGAGTTGTGAAATGATCCAACTATTCTGGAGAGCAATTTGGAATTATGTCCAAAGGACTATCAAACTGTGCATACAAATCAGCAGTGTCTTTACTGAGTCTATAACCCAAAGAGTTCATAAAAGAGGGGAAAGGATCTACATGTGCAAAATTTTTTGAAGCTGCTCTTTTTGTAGAGACAAGTAGCTGGAAACCGAGTGGATGCCCATCAGATGGAGAATGGCTGAATAAGTTATGCTATATGAATATAATGGAATATTATTGTTCTATAAAAAATTATGAACAGGCTGCTTTCATAAAAGTCTGGTAAGACCCACATGAACTGATTCTAAGTAAAGTGAGTAGAACCAAAAAAAACATTGTACACAGCAACAACATTATATGATGATCAACTATGATGGACTTGGTTCTTTTCAATAATGAGATGATTCAAGACAATTCCAGTAGATTTGGGATGGAAAATACCATCTACATTCAGAGGTAGTTCTTACGGAGAATGTGGATTGAAGCATAGTTTTTTTTTTCATCTTGTTTGTTTCTCATAGTTTTTCCCTTTTTGATCTGATTTTTCTTGCACAGCATGACAAATATGGAAATATGTTTAAAAGAATTGTACATATTTAACTTATATCAGATTGTTTGATGTCTTAGGGAAGGGAATGTAAGGGGAAAAGGGAGAAAAAATTGGATTCCAAAGTCTTAGAAAAATGAATGTTGAAAATTATCTTTGCATGTATTTGGAAAAATAAAATACTATTGAGAGGAAAAAATATCATACCTACTTCTACATTTTGGGCTCCAATTTTACCAAGGCAGACACTAGCCTTGGGTCTCTTTTTCCATCCCATCATTCTTGGGATCTTCATAGCAAGCTTCATTTGCAATCCTAAATGTGCTAGTGCCCACTTTGATGCTAATGCTAAGGCCACTGTCCCTGCCATACTGCTGATATCCATCTTGCTGCTGCCTGCAGGCCCTTTATCCTCTCTGCTTTTTATAAACCTCATAACCATTACTTCTGAATTCTGGGATTATTCCAATTTATTTTAAAACCAAGTTAGATCTGATCTGGGGCAAATGAACAAATTGGAGTTACAGCTCACATTGGATAGCTACTTTTATGACAATAAAAAAAAGTACATAGTGAGAATGAGATGAAATTGACCTGTTTAGTTGTACAGTGGATCTGTGAGGCAATCCCTAAATGCTACTCCAAAAGATTCCTTCTTCAGGTGGCCTATTTTGGCTTATTTCATACTGAAGTGCCTGCCTTTTTTAGATAGTTCCCTTCATGTTCCGTGATATGGTAGTATCATTCCATTGAAGGGAAATTAATGTAGATTCTTAGTAAATTTCAGTATTTTTTTTTCGGAGTAAGTATTCTGGAGCCACAGGAAGTTTATTTTAAATTTCAGTATTCTTTAAGAGTTATATATGATGGCAGAAACTAGGCATGGACCCACATTTAACACCACATACTAAGATAAGATCAAAATGGGTCCAAGATTTAGGCATAAAGAACGAAATCATAAATAAATTGCAGGAATATAGGATAGTTTACCTCTCAGACTTGTGGAGGAGGAAGGAATTTATGTCCAAAGGAGAACTAGAGACCATTATTATCACAAAATAGAAAATTTTGATTACATCAAATTAAAAAGTTTCTGCACAAACAAAACTAATGCAAACAAGATTAGAAGGGAAGTAACAAATTGGGAAAACATTTTTACAGTTAAAGGTTCTGATAAAGGCCTCATCTCCAAAATATACAGAGAATTGACTTTAATTTATAAGAAATCAAGCCATTCTCCAATTGATAAATGGTCAAAGGATATGAACAGACAATTTTCAGATGATGAAATTAAAACTATTTTCACTCATATGAAAGTGTTCCAAATCACTACTGATCAGAGAAATGCAAATTAAGATAACTCTGAGATGCCATTACACACCTGTCAGATTGGCTAAAATGACAGGAACAAATAATGATGAATGTTGGAGGGGCTGTGGGAAAACTGGGACACTGATACATTGTTGGTGGAGTTGTGAAAGAATCCAACCATTCTGGAGAGCAATCTGGAATTATGCCCAAAAAGTTATCAAACTGTGCATACCCTTTGACCCAGCAGTGCTACTACTGGGCTTATATCCCAAAGAAATACTGAAGAAGGGAAAAGGACCTGTATGTGCCAAAATGTTTGTGGCAGCCCTTTTCATAGTGGCTAGAAACTGGAAAATGAATGGATGCCCATCAATTGGAGAATGGTTGGGTAAATTATGGTATATGAATGTTATGGAATATTATTGTTCTATAAGAAATGACCAACAGGATGAATACAGAGAGGCTTGGAGAGAGTTCCAGCAACTGATGCTGAGTGAAATGAGCAGAACTAGGAAATCATTATATACTTCAACAATGATACTGTATGAGGATGTATTCTGATGGAAGTGGATATCTTCAACATAGAGAAGAGCTAATCCAATTCCAATTGATCAATGATGGAAAGAATCAGCTACATCCAGAAAAGGAACACTGGGAAATGAGTGTAAACTGTGAGCTTTTTTTTTGTTGTTGTTTTTCTTCCCAGATTATTTTTACTTTCCGAATACAATTCTTCCTTTGCAACAACAACAAAAAAATTCGGTTCTGCACATATATATTGTACCTAGGATATACTATAAGATATTTAATATGTATGGGAATGCCTGACATCTAGGGAAGGGGGGGAGGGAAGGAGGGGAAAAATTTGGAACAGAAGGGAATACAAGGGATAATGTTGTAAAGAAAAAAAATTCCTATGCATATGTACTGTCAAATGTTATAATTATAAAAATTAATAATAAAAAATAAAAATAAATATTTTTAAAAAGAGTTATATGTGGTCACTTTCTTTGTTTCTTACACAGGAATTTAAATCAAAGAATACCATTAAAAAGGTAGTAAAAAACTTGACACTGAACATCTTTGAGGGGCAGATCACTGTGCTTCTTGGACATAATGGAGCAGGGAAGACTACTACATTGTCCATACTGACAGGTATGTATGTACTTCAAAATTGTGCAACAAAAAACAAATGCTTTGCTTTCCTTCCCAGTGTAGAAAGGTCTGCTCTAAACTGTTGGAGAGTTATTATTGTTTTTAATTATATTTTATTTTTATTTAATATAAATTTTATTACTGACTTAATATTCATCAGAAGATATTATAAAATTAGCAAACATTTAAAATATGCAGCAGAAGTAGGCTGCAATGTATTATCAATGATGATTTCATGTAAGAAATGCTATTAAGTTCCTGGTGAAAGGGACAGTGGTAATTGTATCATATCTTTGAGACTACATCCTAAAGGTTGAGCTATCCTTCTACAATGTTCTGGTAATGCAGATGATCAGGAATCAGGAACCAATGTCTGTGAATTTCAATTCCATTCTGTTGTTTTCTAAAATTGGCTCATTATAATGAGGAAAATAATGTAGGCAGAGTTCATGAAGAAACTTTACATCGGCTCTGATGGTCAAAGGATTTCTTCCTCATGTAGTAACGAAATCTGCTTATTGGCATTTGATACCCAGTGCAATGGATTTGTTGATTGCTTGGCCCAAGAAGCTAGTCCCTTGCAGGAAATTTGTTCTCTCTGTTGTCGTAATGATGTGGTTCTGACAAAAGGAACTCTTCTGATGTTTAACTTTTAAATTACTTACTTAAGGTGAAGTATTTTCTTTATAGCTCTCATGATTCAAGATCCTGGTTCCTAGAAGTTCATGAACATCCTAACAGTGACATAGTAGTATTCAGTCTAGCACTCCATGTTTGATACTGCATCTTTAAATCAGATTCTATGCATTGTCTTTCCTCTTCAGCATTCCTGTGTTCTTCCTGGTCCTATGTCATTGGTCCTCTGCTTATGTTGTGCTGTATCTCCTGTCAGGGTTTTTCTTTGAGTGTGACTCTTTGTAGAAATTGGGCAGAATTTTTGGTTGAGGTAGAAGGAAACTGGTCCTAGGACTGAATAAAACAGACAATTATCTTGTCTGTTCATTTGGCCCTTTAAAATTGCCATTGTTTCAACACAAAAACTAGGTAAAGACAATGTTCTCATACATATTAGAATAGATTTTTATCATAATGACCTTTGGAGTTTATTAAAATCATTATCCTGGCTTTCACAAAAGAAGAGAAATGCTATTAAAGATATCCAGAATTATGCAGTTGGTGTGTCAAAAATGATGGGTAGCAGATAAACAGCCCAATTATTACACTGTTACCCACAAAATGTAAACAAATTAGAGAGGCCTATCATAGAGGCTTCATGAGAGTAAATGGACAAAAAGTGTCAAAAAGGAGCAGTATGGACGAAAGGAGCCCTTCATTTTGTTTAAAGTATGGAAATTTGTAATCAGTATGGGTGCAGTTCTGATTTTACTTTTATTCAGTAATCTTGAATCATGCTCATAAGAGCTATAAAGAAAATACTTCACCTTAACTAAGTAATTTAAAAGTTGAACATCAGAAGAGTCCCTTTTGTCAGAACCACATCATTATGACAATAGAACAAATTTCCTGCAGGGGACTAGCTTCTTGGGCCAAGCAATCAACAATAATGCCTATCTTGCATATAAATATCCTATACTCTTTCCTCCTTCTATATCTTCATGCATGCTCTCCTTTTCTGGAGTTCCCATTCTACTTATCAAAGTCATACTTGTACTTTAAGACATGATTATCTCCACTTTCTCTAATCTATGGGGTTTTTTTAATTATTTTATAGATCTATAAAGTAATTTCTTGGCAGTTTGATTGGTATGACATTGAATATGTAGATTTAAGTAGAATTGCTATTTTTAATTATATTCGTTGGGCATACCTATGAACACTTGATATTCTTTCAGTTGTTTAGATCTTAATTTTATTTCTGTGAAAAGTATTGTATAATTGTGTTCCTGGGTTTTTCTTGGCAGGTAGACTCCAAAATATATTATCTACAGTTATTTTAAATGGATTTTTTCTTTCTATCTCTTGCTGCTGGACTTTGTTGATAACATACAGAAATGCCAATGATTTATTTGGGTTTATATCCTGCAACTTTGCTAAAGTTGTTCATTGTTTCTAGTAATTTTTAGTTGATTTTCTAGGATTATCTAAATATAGCATCATATCTGCAAAGAGTGATAGCTTTGTTTTCTCATTACCTATTCTAATTCCTTCAGTTTCTTTTTCTTCTCCTACTGCTAAAGCTTACATTTCTAGTACAATCTTGAATAGTAGCGATAAAGAGAAACCTTTTTTCACCCCTGATTTTATTGGGAATCCAGCCTTCATTCTCTATACTAAATATTCCCAACATCTCAGTTGATATTACCATTCTGACTGCCTCCTTTTGGATGTGCTGTAACTTATATTGTATTTAATACAATCATAAGATGGTTCACCTAGAACTTCAATGATGATTCAAGAAAGAGTATAGTCTTAAAATATTGCAGTAGAATTATATATTACATATTTCACACTGTATACTATACTTCTCTCTCTGGAACTAATGTTAGCTTATCTTGCCTATCATCTCACAGTGTTGACTCATATTGAGTTTACAATCCACCAAAGCCCCAGATCTTTTTCACAGGAGCATGTGCAATGAAAGGACCTGACTCAGGGTCTCTTCTGCTCTATCTTGCATTTTATACTAGAGTTACTAGCACCCTCTTAGGCTGGCAATTAATGGCTTGTTTACTTTGTGTTTCAGGAGTTACATCCAAAGCTTCCTCTGCCAGAAGGTTCCTTCTAACCACATGTTGATTTTTGGGTCTTTTCTCCCATGCCCCAACCGTCTATTCCCATGGATAATATTTCCCCTGGTCTCCAGCACCTGTTGAGCTAATCATTCTGCATCAATAGGCACCTCATTGTGTTCTAAATCGCACCATATGTCGACAAAAGAATTGCTCTAATTGACCAGTCACCTTAACTGGGGTAAATAAATGGAACAATGGGTACATTGCTGGACCTGGAATCAGGAAGACTTGAATTCAAATTCAGCCTCAGATACCTACTAGCTGTATGATCCTGGGAAAGTTATTTAAATTCTGTTTGCTTTAGTTTCCTTAACTATAAAATGGGAATAATAACAGCACCTGTCTTAGGGTAGTAGTGGGGATGAAACAGCAAGTATTTAACATAGTAAGTGCTATATAAATACTTATTCCCTTCCCTTTTCTCTTCTTAATTCTTTATATTTGTATTGATTTTCTACCACTTCAAACATGTGAGCCATTTTGCCATTTCATTCCATTTCTTGACTATACAAATTTTGGCGAGCAGGTCAGTAGGTGATTCAAATCTCTCTTTTAGGTTCAACATTGGAATGAAGTGAAACCCTCATAGTTTATTCCTTAAAAACACTAGACCACTTAATTTGGATAAATATGACACACACCTTGCCTACATACAAAAAATGTATGTCCATATAAGGTCATCAGGGCAGGATGTGGTGATATGCATGGCCTTGAACTATCTGCCAAGTCTAAAGGTTACTGACTCCACAAAGGAGGATCTTTTTAATGCCCTTAGATGACTAAAAAGTCATATTAATGATACTGAACCCAAGCCAGTCAAGTCGTGGAAGCAGTTTCCTTAGCTTTTAGAACTAGCCTAAGGGAACCCTAGTAGATAGTAATCCTATCAAATAGTTCTTCCTCTACTTGTGGAGTTCATTTTTATAAGACTTTACATTTTTCTTTATTGTATTTAATCCTTTTACATTCAATCAGTTGTTTTGGACAACTGATATCATCTTGGCTTCTGATTTTGTTATCCATGTGTTAGTTTCTACCTCCAGCTTCATGCCATATATAAATTTTACAAGCATGCTTTCTATGACTTCATTCAAGTAATCAGTTAAATACATAACTTCATAAGGCTCATGGAAGATCTCTGGTACAATATTCTAAAAACCTCCAAATTAACTTACTTATTTTGAAAGAAAGGAAAATAGATGGAAATAAAGAAAGAGGGAGGGAGGTAGGAAGGGAGGGAAGGGAAAGGGGGAGGGAGAAAAAAGAGAAGAAAGAAAAAAGGAAAAAGAAAAAGGGAAAGAAAGAAAAATGCTGGAAAGAAAGAAAAATAGCTAGGAAGAAAGAAAGAAAGAAAGAAAGAAAGAAAGAAAGAAAGAAAGAAAGAAAGAAAGAAAGAAAGAAAGAAAGAAAGAAAGAAAGAAAGAAAGAAAGAAAGAAAGAAAGAAGAAAGAGAGAGAGAAAGAAAGAAAGAGAGAGAGAAAGAAAGAAAGAAAGAAAGAGAGAAAGAAAGAAAGAAAGAGAGAAAGAAAGAGAAAGAAAAAGACAAAGGAAGGAAGAAAGGAAGGAAGAAAAGAAAGAGAAAAGAAAAAAGAAAGAATACTTCAATTTGGACTCAGAGTTCATCAGTTCTCTCTCTGAAGATGGATAGTATTTATCATCATGAGTCCTTTGGAATTGTCTTGAGTCGAGTAACTTAAAATTTTCACACTTGGTCATTGTTACAATATTGCTATTACTGCGTGCAATGACCTCCTGGTAGTGCTCACTTCATTTTGCATCAGTTCATATAAGATTTCCCAAGCTTTTATGAAACCATCCTATTTATCATTTTTATAGCACAATAGTATTCCATCACACTCATATACCAGAACTTGTTCACCTATTTCACAATTAGTGAACCATCACTTTGCTACCTCATCAGATCTTTGCTACCACAAATACTTTCTATATTGTACAAATAGGTTTTCCCCCCTTTTGTTTGATCTCTTTGATACAGGCCATATAGTGGTATTGCTAAGTCAAAGAGTAAGTACAATTTTATAGCCTTTTGGACATAGTTCCAAATTATTTTCCAGAATGATTAGATTATTTCATAACTACCAACACTACATTAGTGTCCCAATTTTTCTGAATTCTCTTTCAGCATTTGTGATTTTTTTTTCTATCATGTTAGCTAATGTAATAAGAGTAAAGTGGTATGTGAGAACTATTTTAATGTGTATTTCTCTAATCATTAGTGACTTAGATAATTTTTTCATGTGATGATTGATAGCATTTATTTCTTTTTATAAAAACTGCCTTTTTGATAAATCCTTTAAGTATTTACTTGTTGAAGAATATAGCTCATATTTTTATAAATTTTGATCAGTTTGCTATACATTTGGGAAGACTGGCCTTTTCCAGAGAAACTTGCTATAATTTTTCTCTTAGTTTTCTAGTTTCCTTCTAATTTTAGTTACATTATTTCTGTTTTTGTAAAAAACTTTTAATTTAATTTAATCAAAATTAGCCATTTTAATATCCCATGATCCTCTCTCTCTCGTTTGATCATAAACTGTTTCCTTATTCTTACAGATCTGACAAGTAAATTTTTCCATGCTCCCTTAATTTATTTGATAGAATCCTTTATGACTAAATCATTTATCCTTTTAATTTTATCTTAATATACAGTGTAAGATGTTGATCTGTATAACTTCTGTCAAACTGCTTTCCAGTTTTATGAGCAATTTTTATCATTTAGTGAGTTCTTATCCCCAAAACTTGGATTTAGGGGTGTACCTATTCTATCCCACTGATACACTATTCTGTTTCTTGGCCAATATCCGATTGTTTTCATAATTATCACTTTGTAATACATATGATACAGCTAGACCACCTTTCTTCACTTTTTTCATTGGTTCCTTTGATATTCTTGACCTTTTTATTCTTCCAAATGAATTTTGTTATTATTTTTTGCTAGCTCCATAAAATAATTTTGATTGATTGGTATGACAATAAATAAGTTAACTTAACTAGTATTGTCATTTTTATTATATTGACTAGCCTATTGTTAAGCAATTAAGTTTTTCTTTAATTGTTTTGTTATTGTTGTTTTGTTTTGTTAATTGTTTAGATCTGTCTTGTGTACAAAGTATTTTATAATTGTATTCATGTAATTTTGGCGTTTGTCCTTATAGATAGACTCCCAAGTATTTTGTATTGTCTGCAGTTATTTAAAATGAAATTTCTCTTTTTATCTCTTCCTGTTGCATTTTGTTGGTAATATATAGAAATAGTAATGATATGTGTGGGTTGATTTTATAGCCTACAATTTTACTAAAGTTGTTCATTGTTTCAACTATGTTGTTAGTACCATATAAATACTCTCTTAGTTCCACTTACTTCACTTTGTTTAAATTCATATAGGTCTTGCCAGCTTTCTTTGGAATGCCCCTTCATCGTTTCTTTTAGCTTAATAGTATCCCATTATATTCATAACATAATTTCTTCAGCTATTCCACAATTGGTAGGCATCCCACTTAGTTTCTAATTTTTTGCCTTTACAAAAAAGATCTGCTATAAGTGTTTCTGTACATACACATGGGTTCTTTTCACCTTTGTTTGATCTCCTTGAGATATAGGACTAATAGAAGAATCATTTGGCCAAAGAGTATATATAGTATCACCTGTTACCTGTGGCTTCAAGAAGCTTAACATGCACAGGACCATAACCTAGTTTAAAAAAAAAAAAAAATCTTGTCCTAGAGGGTGAACCAGGTTGAAAGTAACTGACGTGCCTCAGGCCATTTGGTGAGTTAAGGGGTGTCTGCCCCCAGCGTGGGAAGATCCCTGACAGAATTATTGATGAAAGGAGCTGAAGCAAGTGTCTTCCAGACATGGAAGATGTTGAGGCTGCCCATAGCATCCTGGGCCATCCCTGGTCATCTCGACTTTTGTCTAGCCACTGGACTTTGATGACTCAAAGACAGAATGAGGCTGATGACTTTGTGCAGTTCTGTCTTACTTTTAAACCCAATTCACAAACAAGTCAAGACATCATACCCTGAGTCAATTGGTTCTCTTTAAAAATGGACAAACAACATAATATATGTTGATAATATATAACATAAAATAAGTGGATACACTATCCATCTATTATGTAGGTTACATCTCTCCAATTTGGCCACAGAGATGGCATGAGAGAATGTAAAATCCTTTGCAAAAATCTAAATATACGAATGTCTATGGCATTCTGCTATTTACTGGTCTACTTGTCCTATGAGAAATCAAAAAACTTTTTTTTTGGAGGGGAGAAGACATGAGTTATATAATATTTCTATTATGGTTATATGACTTTGTCATATGGTTCTAGACTTTGTCATCTATATTATGTTTTGTAATTAGAGTAGATTGTAATTAATTAATTTGTAATTAATCATTTGATTGTGAGCTCTCTGAGGGCAGAGACTATCCTACTGGTATGGTATCTCCAAAGGGTAGGAAAAAAAAACTAAGGAATCAGTGCGTAGTCAGGAGAAAAGCCAAGAGAGAACAATGTCACTAAAACACAGAGAGACTCTGGGAGGCCAGGCATATCAGTTGTGGTAGAGAGGTTAAGCAGGAGAAAGATCATAAAGAACCATTAGTATTACATATAATATTAGTTTTTCTTCAGTGACACAAATATGTTAGATGGACACCTAACACGTTAGGCAATAGACTTTGAGAGATTAAAACAATTAATCAAATCTAGTAAGATAAAATTTAATGTAGCTAAATGTAAATAAAAAAGTCAAAAAAGTCAACTTCACAAATGCAAGATAGGAAGGCTATAACTAAGTGATAATTTTTTTGGAAAAGATTGGGGATTTTACAATACAATATGAAGTAATAGGGTAGTGAATAGTACCCTAGTAGTAGTAAATAGTAGTAAAAAAATTTAATTTGACCTTAATCTAAATTCAAAAAGACATAATGAAATAGTGAGGTGATAGAATCTAGCTCTACTCTATCCTGATCAGACTACTTTCAAGATAAACTTTATATCCAGAGGCTTATGTTGGTGTGGCAGATTGCCTCTTCACACAGTCCTACAGCAGAATTATAAGTGGATTGAACACATCTGACATCTAGACCAACAAGATGTATATATCCAAGGTTCCATCTCTTGTTTCCAAGAGCACATTATTTGCTCTCTAGCAGAGACTGATGCTATCTTTCTTTGTACCTTCTTATTCAATCTAACAAGCATTAAATTCCTACTGTGTGCTGGCCACTACTAGACAAAAACTGGAATGCAATAGCCCCTATCTTCAATTCAAGGAGCCTACATTTTTATCAGGAGAAAAAGATATATATGTATATATATATATACATATATATATATTTCCAAGGGAAGAAGGGCACAAGTTTAATTAATATGAAAGATGATAACAGTAGAACAGGGATTCCTGAGGGCGAAATAGAAAGATAGGGTGTTTTCTGCTTGGTTCTAGGTCTTATCCCTGCCACAAGTGGAGAGGTATATCTCAGCGGGTATGAGATCTCAAAGGACCTAAATCAGATCCGGAAAAGCCTGGGCTTTTGTCCACAACATGACATTTTGTTTGATCTCATGACTGTTGCTGAACACCTTTACTTTTATTTTCAGGTAGGCCCAAAAGAATGTTTATTTACTTTTTTTTCCATGCCTTACATGGCCATTTAACAGACCAATATTTTTACCCTTAAAGAATCCAAAAATAAATTTTAAAAAACATTCTGTGGACATAAAAAGACATAGGGGAAAGAAAGACATTCTTAAATTGATATTCCTGAGTAAGGAAGCAACTAGAGTTGCCTGCAAGTCTTTTTGAGGCATAAAAAAATTGTGGATAGGCTAAAGTTCCCTTTTACAAAGTATCTACTCTTTGTCTTAACTTTGTTCTCTTAGCTGAAAGAATTGGGTGATAAAAATTGTTCTGAGGAAATCAACTCTGTCTTGAAAATTCTTAAACTGGAGAATAAGCGCAATGTGATTTCAAAGAACTTGAGTGGAGGAATGAAGCGCAAGCTCTCCATTGGCATCGCACTCATAGGAGGATCTAAGGTATAAATTTCCCCATTTCTATGGGTAAATTCGAGTCCCCAAAACAACTTAAATAGATAAATCCACTTATAAAGACCTAAGTAAGTTGATATGGTCTTCTCTAAATGAAACTTCCTAAGGTATACTTAATATTAAACAAATGGGTAGGTAGTCTGAGTATAGGATGGCCATAGAATTTAGGGCATTAAAAGACTGACTCTTCCTTGGCCTGCATTTGTTCTCTGTCCTTAGACAAGTGATTCAACTCCACTCTCTCTCATCTCAGCTGGAACAATGAATTCAAAGAATATACAATATAGAAGAATAATTTCTATATTACAGTAGAATTTCTAGTAAACTCATCATTCTCCCTTGAGTGAACTAGCATATCAGTTGGGGAATAGAGACAGGATCAGGCTTCTCACCAAGTAAGCATTGAAATTTCATTTGAAAACTTACCTTGTTAATCTTGAGTCTGGTTTTTTGGTCTGTAGGTAGTGATGCTTGATGAGCCAACATCAGGTATGGATCCAGTTTCAAGGCGAGACATTTGGGACCTCCTTCAAAATCAGAAAAGTAACCGAACTATTCTATTGACTACCCACTTTATGGATGAAGCTGATCTTCTGGGAGACCGCATTGCCATCATGGCAAAGGGGGAACTGCAATGCTGTGGCTCTTCACTTTTCCTCAAACAAAAATATGGTAAGGGGGGGGCGGGGCAGGAGAGAGAAATCAAGCAGGTCTAATATTTATCTTTATTGTAGGGTCTGCTTTGACTCTCATGATAACTTTGCAATAGTTCCCCTGCACTCTGGAGAAGGAGTGTGTATGTACAGTACAATGAGGGATGGATTGGGGATCCAAGGACCTTGGTTCAGATCCTGATAATTCACTTTCTTCCTGGGTGACCTTAGATAGATAATATATTCTTTCAATGATCCATATGGATTGATGAGGCTGAAAAGTGGTTCAATGAATAGAATATTGATCAGGAAAATTTGATTTCAAATCCTGTCTCAGTCACAAATTAGTGACTGTCTTTGGATATGTCCTTGGGTAAGTAAATCACATAACTTGTGTCAATCTCAGTTTCCTTACCTTTTAAAATGGAAATAATAATAGCAATTATCTCCCAGGGTCAATGAAAAGATCAAATGAGATAACATGTATAAACCTTAAAATGCTAACTATATTATTAGTTATAATATAATAATAACAATATAATAATAATATTTTATTACTCTCTTATGGACCCCCATAAATTTTCTTTCTCTTTAAGGTACTATTTCTTTTCCCTCTTGACATAGTAATAGAAAAGAAATAAAAAAGAAACCATACTAACCTAAGAGAATGCACAAAATGCTCTAGGCATATGGGATTTTTTTTTTCCTATAAAATGTCTTTGTTCTCCACTTTCTGCTGACAAACAGGGCTTTAGTCTGGTGATATTTGCTTATGTAGTCAATGATATTTGAGAACTCTTTTTTTATAGAGTAGGTTTCTTGATGTCGCTGCCCCTAAGTATCTCCAAATTCCCAAAAACTTGGGCTCCTAAGAACCACTACTTTATGAAAAAAAACTTGTGAGTTCCCAAACCTTCTTCCTAGAGCAGTTGTCATTAAGAGATAATTATTCAATCAATAAATTATCAATTACCTAAGTAATGCACAATCATCTAATGTATGCCATGGACAGTACAAGGCAATTGGATACAAATACAAAAAAATATAATGTAGGGAAGAAAATACATACGTATTATATAGAGAGAATTAGGGAGTATAAGAAGAGTAATATATAATGAAACAGGAAAGATAAACTAGGGCTATAGTGTTGAAAATTACACAGGAGTTTGTTTATACCAACTCTGAGCAGTGTGCTATTATCCCCATTTTATAGGTGAAGAAACTTAAGTCCAAGAGAGGTTAAAGGCTTTTCCCAGAATCTCAGAGCTTAAGTTAACATGTGAGACAACATAAGAATTCAGGTTTTCTTGACTCCAAGCCCAGCATTCTGTCCACTATGCATTCTAGCTATCATAACATAGACTCATAAATAACTAGTACAATCACAATAATGTTCAGACCTGGCCTGGGGTTTAAAGTGCCTGGCACTCTGTTTTGAGATGCCATAATGATCCTGCAGGTCAAGCAGTCTGAATATCAAAGATACAAAGGGGACTAAAATTTATCAGTCCTTTTAACATAGGCACATCCCAGGAGGTAAGAGTTCATCATAGGAGCCCTGGTGAACCAAAGCCAAGCAGTGGTAATAACTCAACCAATAGTGCAGTAAGGGGCAGAGCTGCTTATGCATAAATTGAGGACCTAAACCTTAAGAAATGGATAAAGAGATAGCAATGGCCAAAAGAATTATAGATATGGAGATATCCCCAAAAATCAAGCTTAGAAAGAGAAAGCAACAGTTAAAAACTGCAAAGGAGAGGGGCAGCTAAGTGGCACAGTAGATAGTGCACCAGCCCTGAATTCAGGAGGACCCGAGTTCAAATCTGATCTCAGACACTTAACACTTCCTAGCTGTGTGACCCTGGGCAAGTCACTTAACCCCAGCCTCAGGGGGGGAAAAAAAAAAAAGGAAAACTGCAAGGAGAGATTTAAGACAAAAATAAATGTATTTTCCACAATGACTAAATGAGTGCAAGAAATTAAACAAAAGATTTAAAATAAAACAAAAGCTCTGGAGAAAAATAAATAGCTTAGCTCCAGAGTGTGGCAAACCTTACCTAAGTAATGCACTTCTACACAATTACTAAACACTTTTCACACAAATAGTCACATGTAAACAATTGGAAAAAATCAGTTGCTCATAGACAGACTGAATTAATATGATAAAAATGACAATGCTGTCTAAAGTAATTTCTTTATTCAGTGCCATACCAATCAAACTATCAAAATTTATTTTATACAGCTAGAAAAAAATAACAAAAATCATATGGAAAAAACCAAAAGGTTTATCTAGGGAATTAAAAAAAAAAGTAACCATAACAGATCTCAAACTATATTTTAAAGCAATATCCATGAAAACTATCTGGTACTGGCTAAGAAACAAAAGTGGAAAATCAGTGGAATCGCTTAGGTACATAAGACACAATAATAAATCACTATTGCAATCTACTATTTGATGAATTCCAAAACTCTAACTCCTGGATTAAAAATATATTATTCGACAAAAACCACTAGGAAAACTAGAAAACAAGATTTTTGGTTTACACTTAAAATGGCAGAAATTAAGTGTAAACCAAAGATCTTACACCACATAGCAAAATAAGGTCAAAATTAGTACATATTTTAGACATACTAAAAGCAAATTTGGAGAGCAAGGAGTAGTTTACTTGTCAGATCTGTGAAGAAGAGAAGAATTTTTGACCAAATAAGATCAAGGCCAGTACAAAATGTAAAACAGATCATTTTGATTATATCAAATTTTTTTAAATTTGCACAAAAAATATTTGGTGCATCCAAATGTAGAAGGAAAACAGGAACCTGGGAACAATTTTTGTACTAAATATCTCTGATCAAGGCTTCATTTCTCAAATTTATAGAAAACAGAGGCAGAGCCAAGATGACAGGGAGCAGAGTAGACAAGACATGCCTGAGCTCTCCCCAGCTTCCCTCAAAATCAATATTAGATCAAGCTTCTGAACAGTTTCTGGAACCTACAAAAATTCAGACTATAATAATTTTCCAGCTTAAAATATCTTGGAAGGATTTCAGGAAAAGTCTGTCTCATTGAGCCAGGAGGGAACACAGCCCAATGCAGGCACAGCATGGAAAGGCTTGGCTCAGGAAGGCCCTGTGCAGGAAGGCCTGACATAGGAAATCTAGCAGGAGGCTCTTAACTGAAATACAGCAGACCAGCTGTGAAACTTCCAACCCAACTATAGGAGGCAAATTGTGAGGCCTGAACCCAGCATCACAGTTGGGACTTGGGCAGGCCCACCCAGCACAGTGGGAAAGTCTGCATCACCATCAGCCCCAGCCCTCCAGTCAGTGAGAGGTCCCTGTCATCCTGCATTTCCCCTGTGCCTTAGGAACAGAGTTCAATTTTTAAAATGAGCAAAGAAGCAAAAAGAGTTCTGACTATAGAAAGGGAAGATCAGAACACAAACCTAGAAGAGGACAGTAAAGGCATAATGCCCTCAGGTGAGAGCTGAAAGGGCAATATGAACTGGTCTCCAGCTCTAAAGACTCTCTTAAAAGAGTTTGAAAAGAATCTTAAAATAGAGATTGAAGAAAAAAGGAAAATAAGACAGAAGTATGAAAGGTTAAGGGAAAGAGCCAATAGCTTTAAAAAGGAACCATGGAAATCGACTAAAGAAAACAACTCCTTAAAAAATAGATTTGTCAAAATTGGGGAAAAAAAAAAAATATATATATATATATGTATATATACTGAAGAAAACAACTTCTTTAATAAATTTGGCAAAATGGAAAAAGAAAATTCCTTAAAAAAAATAAAATTGGTGAAATAGAAAAAGGAAACTCCTTTAAAAAATAGAATTGGCAAGAATGGAAGAGGTTAAGAAAAATTCACTAAAGAAAATAATTCACTAAAAATTAGAATTGATTCAATCAATGAAAGTGACTCAGTGAGATATCAGTCAAAAATCAGTCAAACAAAACTAAAAACATGGAAATATAGATAATGCAAAATACCTCATTGGAAAAACAACTGACCTGGAAAATAAATTCATGAGAGACAATCTAAGAATTATTGGACTATGTGAAAGCCATGATGGGGGAAAAAAAAAGCCTAGAGAGCATCTTTCAAGAAATCATCAAGGAAAAAACTGCTCTGATATCATAGAACCAGAGGGTAAAATTAGCATTGAAAGAATCTACCAATCAACTTCTGAAAGATTCCAAAGAATATTGTAGCTAAATTTCATAATTATCCAATCAAGGAGAAAATATTACAAATAGTCTAAAAGAAACAATTCAAATATCAAGTAGCCACAATCAGAATTACCCAGGACCTAGCTGCTTTCACTTTAAAGGATCTAAGGGCCTGAAATATGATATTTCTGAAGGCAAAGGAGCTTGGACTACAACCAAGAATTAAATTCAACAAAGCTACGTATTAGCTTTCAGGGGAAAAGATGAACAGTCAGTGAAATAGAGAATTTTCAGTCATTTTTGATGAAAAGACCATAGTTGAACAGAAAATTTGATCATCAAATACAAGACCAAGAGAAGCATTATGAAATAAAAAGGAAACAAAAAAAAAACACCTATTTTTTTAAAAGGAGTACTGAGTCAAATTTATAAGAATACAAGTAAATTCTCCAATTGATAAATGGTCAAAGAATATGAACAGGCAGTTTTCACATGAAATCAAGGCTATTTATAGTCATATAAAAAATGATCTAAATCTCTATTGGTAAGAGTGATGAAAGTTAAGACAAATCTAAAAAGTACCACCTAATCTAGCAAATTAGCTAATATGACAGATAATGATAAAATGTGGGAAAATTGGGACACTAATGCACTGTTGTTGGAATTGTGAAATAATTTACCCATAATGGAGTGCAAATTGGAACTATGCCCAAAGGACTATAAAATTCTGCATACTTTTTGACCTAGTAATAGCACTAGTGCATCTGCAGATTTTTTTAAAAAGGGAAAGGGTCTACATGTAAAATATATGTATATATATATATATATATATATATATATATATATATATATATATATATATATATATATCAACTCATTTAATAGAGACAAAGAACTGGAAAGGGAGAACAAACTTAACAGTTGGGGAACAGCTAGAATAAGTTAAGGTATATGATTGTAATAGAATAGGAAGAACTGTGCTATAAGAAATGACAAGATGATTTCAAAAAACCTGAGAAGACTTCTATGAACTGATTGATGCAAAGTGAAATGAATAGAACCAGGAAAATACATAGTAACATTACTATTGTATAATAATCAAGACTATGAAGTTACTTAGCTATTTCCAGCAAATAAATGACCCAAGACAATTCCAAAGGTTTCATGAGGAAAAATGCTATTCATATCCAGACAAAAGACAATGAGCTCTGACAAGAGCAAATTCCAAAGTCAATAGCCACACTAATTCAGATACCAGAGCAGAATAGGATCTCAGTTCTAGCTTCTGCCCTAGACTGAAGACTTCAGAAGAATAGTCAGGGCAAGAATTATAGCCAAAAGGGAAGCCTACAATTCTGTCACTGAACTAGCAGAGCATCACCACTGGCTGGTAGTTAAACAGCAGTATACTCAGTCCCAAATTCAGGACAAAAACTTATGTAGAGTACAGACCAGAAAGACAATGATCAGATTTTGCCCTAGAACATCTCACTTTAGGAGCACTGAAAGCTTGCTAGTCCCAAGAGATCCTGTAATAATATATTTGATACTCCTAAGAAGATAAAAGGACAAGCCCACATTTTTCTTGAAGTGTGCAGAACCAAGCCCTAACATAAAATCCATAGTCAGGAAGCAGCCTGGAAAAGGGGGGGGGGGGGGGGAAGGGAAGAATCTCAGCAGAAAACATTGTTGTAATGGGAATACTGAAGAAACAAATCTGGAAGAAAATTATTTTGAAATATCTATGAGTAAAGCCTCAAAGAAAAGCATAGCTTGGGCAACTTCAACTAGAATTTCTGCAATAGGTAAAGCAAATGGGTTTTTTTAAGAGTTTAAAATGTTTTTTTATAAATGAGAGTACTTGAGAAAAATTAGAAAAAAAATGAAAATTTTGGAAGACATAATTAGAAAAGAAATTAGCTGCATGGTATAGTATGTATTCAATCCTGCCCAAGCAATAAATCCCCAGAAAATTAGTATAACACTGATTCCCAAGACCCTCACTATGTATATTACATTTCTCTCTTCCTCCAGGATTTTCTGGTATTCTAAAAGATAGTGAAAGTATCTAGGCTCTTTGTCACTGACATCAGAATCCACCAATTTTGAGATAATAAACTGCCCTCTACTACAGATCCATTAGCCACTAATACATTAGTTTTTACACTTTCTAAAAGTATAATCACAAGTACACAAACTTGCTCCTCAACACATGTAAGTTATAACCTTCCTCCTTTTGTAGCATCTTATTCTCTGGGGAAGAAAACTCAGGATTAAATTCATAATTTAATTTGGTTTCTTTATATCACAATCCCATTTCTAAATTCAAAAACCCTCCTGTGCTTGAGTCCAAGGTATTCAGGCTTTCGGAGTTTTTATGCTAGCTGGCTAGCTATATTTCTCTGCCTGCAATCCTGAATCCAGTGCCAGGATAGGATTTCATGAGGACCTCCTGAAGAGTACCCGAAACTCAAAAAGACAAATTATAAACAACAGAAACATATATTCCCAGGCCCATTTCTCAGAAGCAGGGTAAATAAGTAACAGAGGAAGAAAGTTCCTTCCCTTCTCATTAGTTCAGTTCATGGCATCTTCATCCCCTATATGTAACTGATAAGAGAGCAGTTCATTGTGAATGAATTAGCTTCTCCAGTTTTAATGATCTAGACAGTCACTCAAGAGTTTACTCCCATCCATGTAGCAGGGGACTTGGGCCTATGTGTAACTAATCATTACATTAGAATGGACCAAATAGAGCCAATTGATTTCATGAGACAAAATATTAAGATAAAAGCAAAAGACTGAAAGCATAGAAAAATATATCTCATAGCAAACAAAAAACTGCCCTAGAAAACAGATCAGTAAGAACCATATTTAAGAATCAATCAGGAAGAGAGGGGTGAATGTAGAGAGAGTGAGACAGTCAGTTAAAATTGCTCAGATTTCTTACAGAATCTAAATATAAAGAATCCACCAGTCCCCTCTGAAAGAAACATCAAAATGAAAATTCCCAGGAACATTTGAGCCAAAATTCAGAACTTCAGGTCAAAGAAAAAATGCTGCAAGAAGCCAGAAAGAAATTCAAAGACCAAAGAACCAAAGTGAGGGACACAGTTTAGAATCCACCACTATAAAGAAGTGGAAAGTTTGGAATACTTTCAAAAATATTTCAGATATTTCAGAAGATATTGACAGATAGATAGATATAGATATAGATTCATAGAGACCTGAAAAAAAAACATATGTTTCTGTCTATATATGCTGACATTTAGGTTTATAAGCACAAATAACTTATTCAGCAAAACTGAGGATAATTATATAGGAGGAAAAGTTATCTCTAATGAAATAGAAGGTTTTCAGGCATTCTTGATGAAAAGACCACAGCAGCATAGAAACTTTGAAATGCAAACTTAGGAGTGAAGAGAAACAAAAAAATATAAAAATGAACAATCACAACATACTAGACAAGGATTAATTATATTCTATCAAGGGAAGGTGACACATGTCATTATCAGGGGTCATTGAGGTAATCTAATCAGACTCTAAGATGTGGGAGTAGTTCTTTCATCTTTTGATGATCTTAAATGAAGAATGAAAGTTAAAGGGCAGAGGAATATACTAGTAGGTGATAAGAGAGAGGAACAGAAGGTTAAAGAATATTATTTCACATAATCAGGGTCCAAAAGTAGATGTCTAGAAGCAGAAAAGGAGGGAGAAGTGGAAGAGAGGAAAGATCAGCTAATAATTCCATCTCACTTCTAAACTGTTAAAATGAAGGAAGAATACATGTACATACATAAACACACAAAGAGTTGGATACAGAAGTACATTTCACTCAACAGGAAACAGAAAGGAAAAAGAAGGAAGGAAGGGCAAATAAGAAAAATAGATTATTCCTAATCAAAACAAATTGTAAGGATATTCAAAAAAGTATATCTTTTTTGATGGGAATCTAAAAGGGAGTCCTTGTTAAAGAATGGCTGAACAAGTTATGATAAATGAAAATGATGAAATACTATTTTGCTGCCAAAAATTGAAGAGATAGCTTGAGAAAAAACCTGAGAAGACAAATATAAACTGATGCAGAGAAAAATGAACAAAACTAGGAGAAAAATTTATATAATGAAAACAATATGGTAAGGACAAACAACTCTGAAAGACTTAGGACCTATAATCACCATAATGATCAGCTACAATTCCAGAGAACTAATAATGAAATATACTACCCATCTCCTGATAGGTGAAGGCCTCAGGGTGCAGAATGAGACTTCTTTTTTGTATATGGCTAAATGGAATTTTTTTTGCTTGACTATGCACATTTATAATAGAGATTTTGTTTTTCTTTCATTTTCAATATGGAGGTGGGATGATGTGAGGGTAGGAGGAAGAGAAGGTGAATTTTTGCTGACTGAAAAATAAAAAGAAAAAAATATATAAGAAAAGAAAAGAAAGGATACAGAAAAAAGTTAATTAAAATTTTAAAAATCATCATTTCCTAAAAAGCATGATTTTTTAAAATGGTTGGACACTATGCTAAGAAACATTAATGTAAACTCATATTTATTAGAACCAAAAGATAAAATAAAAATGAAAAGAATTCATCTATCATTTGGAAAAAAAAATTTCATGGTTAAAAAACCAGAGCCTCCAAATCAAAAATAATACCGTAAGCAGCCAAATGAAAGAGTTCACGTATCAAAGAACCACAATTGGATCACATGAAACATGGAAGTTTCTACTATTAAGAGGAAATGGTGGAATAAAACTTTTCAAAAGGCAAAAGATAGAGAACCAAAAGTAACATACCCTGCAAAGCTGAGTATAATCCCATGGAAAATGAACCTTTAGTGGAATAAAGGACTCTCAAGTATTTCTAATGGAAAAAAAAGAGCTAAGTAGGAATAAGTGAAGAATTAAGAAAGCTTCTTGATGAAAATGAAAGAAGAGTGTATAAAAGCTAGCTTGAAATTTAGCTAAAAAAAAAAAAAAAAAAAAAAAAGATCATGACAACTGGCCCCATCACTTCCTGGAAAATAGAAGGTGAAGAAATGGAAGGAGTGTCCGATTTATATTTGTGGGCTAAAAGATCACTATACATCACTTCTGAAGTCATGAAATTAAAAGAGCTTCTGTGGAAGGAAAGCTGTGGCAAATTTGAACAGCATACTAAAAATCAGAGCAATCACCTTGCCAACAAAGGTTTGTATATTCAAAGCTATGGTTTTCCTAGTAGCAGTGTATGACTATGAGAGTTGGGCTATGAAGAAAGCTGAGTGGCACAGAATTGACATTTTTCAATTGTGGTACTGGAGAAGACTTTTGAGGGTCCTCTGGATGGCAAGGAGATCAAATCAGTCAATACTTAAAAGAAATTAATTCAGACCATTTATTGGAAGGTCAAATACCAAGGTGAAGCTTAAATACTTTGGCCACATAATGAGAAGATGGGTGGGACTCACCAGAAAAGATCTTGATGTTGAAAAAGATTGAAGGCAAAAGAAGGAAACAAAAGAGGATGAGATGGATAAATAGTATCATGGAAGCAACAAATGTGAGCTTGAATCAACTCTGGGAGATAATGGAGGTGGGAAGGACCTGGCATGCTATATAATCCATAGAGTCATAAAGTTAAACATAACTCAGAAATATTTCTGAGTTAGATTACCTCAATAAGTAATAACAACAAAGTAGTAATTTTGAAATGCAAACACAAAAGTCAAGAGAAACATAGAAAGGTAAATGTTTTCAAGCAATTAAAATAGGCTCTATGTTAATGAAATACATTCTTTAAAAGGGAAAATGTGTTGTTAACTATCCTTAAGAAACCTTAATGTTATCAACAAGTTTTGATGTAATTAAATAAGAAAAATAGGAACTGGAGGTAGATTGATTCTGTTCTGAAGTTTTTCAATGGGGAATAAAAAGGGAGCGTAGAAGGAATATTCTAATGTGGAAAGAGGAAAGAAGAGGATGAAACTTAAATACTTAAATAATAAAACTTAAACATAATTAGGTGCATGAGAAGAAGAGTATGCAAATATGGAAAAAAAAGTGAGGGCATCACATATCAAATGACCCTCTTATCTGAAACAGGTTAAGGATAATTGTATACACACAATTGTACACACACGTACATGCAAATAATGTGAAAGTTTATCAAACTAAACAGAAAGGGAAAGAAGAGAGCTGTTTAAGAGGGAGAGTAATACCAGGGATAGAATAGTTGCAGATAATAGGCTTACTGATATGAAGGTGTGATTAAAAGAGGAAAAAGGAAAAAGTTCTAAAATCTAAGGTTGTACTCATCATTTGAGGAATGGGTCAAATCTTCAAGTCAACAAACATTTATTAAGCTTCTATATATTAGGCAATGTGCTAAGCATTAGGGATACAAGGAAAGCCAAAACAACAACAACAAAAGCCATTGTCAAGGAGCTCACAATCTAAAGAACAAATTATGGCATATTAATGTTAAGAAATACTACATCATTAAAATATGACCAAAAAAATATGATTTCAGAGAATCTTAGAAAATATGTATTCATGTAGAATCGTGAAAGAAGAATCAGAAAACAATTCAAAAAGAAAAAAATAATGTGACTTAAAAACTCAGGAAAGATTATGTAGGAGGAGACATAATTTTTAAAATTAAAATAGAAAGCATTGTAGCATCAAAAAGAATCTAAAAACAAATAATATGAAGTCCAGCAACCATTTTCACATCAAACTCCTTTCTACATTTCCTCACTGGTGCCTCTTCATTAACCTTTCTGTCATCCAGCCTTTTCAGGAGAGGGAATAGTTCAGTCATTTACAGTGGATAATAGAAAACCTTTTTGGGCAATTCTTGGTTTGTGTTGGCCCTCATAATATGCCTCAGACTGTCACAAGAGTCTTAATTGTCTCTCAGGATTGGCTCTGTGCACAACTCTGCTTATTCCCAGTCAGTTCATCTTATTCTACCACTTCTACCAAAAGGAAAGGATTTGGATTTGACTGACTATTCCGGAAAAATACTTCACTGTCTGCCACTTATTAGCAGAAGTGGAACTGAGGGGAGAAGACCTCCATCTTCTATGTTCCCAAAGGCCCTTTTTTCTTTTCCTTTATTTGGCTGTCATTTTTTTCTTAATTCCCCATACAAACATATTATGCCATACCTTACACACACACACACACACACACACACACACACACACACACACACACACCCCAGAATCATATTCAGAACCTTCTCCTTTTTGCCCTTAAAGCTTTTTTGGACGTATAGTCCATCCTTCCCTACCTAGATACAAAATCATCCTAAAACATTATGAAGAATACAGATCCCTTGTTTTTATTATGCCTCTTATCCTGTAATCCAGCTGAGTAATAGGAGACAAGAGTGAGAAGCAAAATCAAGAAGCACCAGAGATAAACAGCTTATGATTGCAATCAAATTGCACCTCCTATAGAGACAACTTAATTTAAATAACTGAAGTCCAAGAGTGATGTAAGGAAGGGAACTGTCAAAATGTTTATTTAATTTTTCATATATTTTCTTTCAGGTGCAGGATATCATATTATCATGGTGAAGGACAGTGAGTGTAACATAAGTAATATTGAAAATCTGATTTATGCATATATACCAAATGCTTATTTGGAGAGCAATATGGGAGCAGAGTTATCATTTATCCTGCCTAAAGAAAGTGTAAACAGGTATGAAGGATCCAGAAAGAACAATGCTGATGGTTTTTAGTTGTTCAGTGTTCAAAGTTGATTTTCTACTATAGCATATACTCTGGGGCTTTTCTCCTTGAATCCACTTGTCTTATATGAACCACCCAAGTTGCATCTTCAGAGCTCAGATGGTTAATTCTTATCCCCTGTAAACTTCGAGAAAGCCCTAAGGAGTAGAGAAGAGATATATTTCCATTGCTATATCATATATAAATATGTATGTATACACATCACCATGTTTCTTCTCCATTATTGTTAGGTTTTTACTAAGTGCTAATGAGATAATGAGATATTAGGTTCTTACTAAGTGCTAAGTCAGTTTGGAGGTGTTTGCATTGAATTGTTAAGTACTGACTTAGCACTTAGTAAGAACCTAATATCTCATTATCTCATTAGCACTTAGTAAGAACCTAACACATTATTAGTTGATATAAATGAATCAGCCAAGATTAATTTTAAAAGGAAATAGTGATACAGTTGGAATGAAACAAACCCCCCAAAATCTATAACATACTCTTCCCACATATACATAAGGAGTCTAGAGAAAAGTGGGATTAAGCTTAGAAAGCACCTGTGACAAGGGATAATTCAAAGATTGTAGAAGTCCTTTTGCTAGGATTCTCAGAATGACCTCCTTAGATTTTGTATAACTTTTCTCCTGGGCTCAATATAGATCCTTGAATTTGCCTTTCTTCATTGCATCCAGTTTGGATCCCAGGGCAGACACTGTAGCCAAAGTCCTCTTCCAACCTTGCTGATGATGGATTTGGGGAGAGGAGACCAAAGGCCTAGGCTAAGGGGCATTTCTTTCTCTCCTACCATAAGAATTCCTCTCAAGGCTTGACTAGAAGTTTCTACTATTCAGCTGCTATTAGATACTTAAAACTCTGGCCTATTCTTTTGTATGACCAAATTTTCTCAACCAGTTCAAACATTCTTCCTTTGTAAATTTACTTCAGTTCATCCAGTGACATTAAAAAAAAAAAGAACTTTTTTTGTGCCATATCTAAAGCCTATGATTAATTCAATTCAATCAAAAAATGTTCCCAATTTACAGTGTCAGAACATGGCATCTTTACAGCTTTAAGGTGGGTTGAGTAATTTGATTGAGTCAATCTCCTCCTAGCCTTATGCTTTCCTCAGGTCAGAATTTGAGCCTCTAGGTTCCTGTCACTGCCCCTTGTGACTTTGTTACTATTCCCTTGGCATGTGCAATATTCATGGGAAAGTGAATCCCTCTAACCTGATAATCATTTGGAATGTTGGCTCATAAGGATAGTCATAATAGATGAAATAAAGTCAAGGGGTTTGAATTAGCCTCTAGGTGTCACTCTACTCCATTTGTTTACTTAGTTCATGGTCACAATTAAATCCAAACATCTCTCCTTACCCCAAACATTACATCTTACAGAATTCTATATTTTCACCTAGTTCTTAGATTTAATTCCATTCTGGGAGATTAAATATTGATGAAATATTAAAAGATGAAACTTAACTATTTATAACTTTGGTTCATTGCTCCTCACCCCTTAAGGATATTATACTGTCTGATATATCTCTCCCCTCAAGAGTTATATATTCAGACTTTTAGAATGTTTGGGTCATGTTGGGACCCTGTCTTCCCAGAATCAGCCAGTGTTAGGATAATCAAAAGTCTTTATTCTTGGTCTTTTGTGGTAGAGGTCAGGGGATTAGATCTAGCAATCTCCACACCTCCTTCCTCTCTCTCCACCACCAGGAGAATGCTTCAATTTCCTCCTCCTACTCCACCCATTCATGTCACTTCCCCTTCTTTGTCCACATCCACCGATCCAGCCAGCACAGAATAGTTGGGGAGGATCATCCTTCAAACATGTGAATAGAGAATTGTCCAATTGGCAATTAGTCTCACGTGCTCCATTATCCAAGTGCATTTACTCAGTTCTAGCCCTTTACATCTCCGGTTTTCTTTTGTTTTAGACCACAGGTGGTGGCGCCATCCCTGACTTCTCAGGGAGGTGAGAACCCCAAAAAGGAGGTGATCACGCCCCCCTGACTTCTCAGGACGGGAGATGAAAGCGCTAAAAGGGAGGTGATCACGCCCCCCCCCCCCCGACATCTCAGGAAGGGAGATGAAAAGCACCAAAGGGAAGTGGGGATTGCTAGCGGGTTTTTGGGTTGAAGGGTCTTATTAGAGACAAGTATGCACAAACCCATCAGCATGGGAGGTATTACACAAGCACAAAGCAATAACGCAGAGGCTATTAGTGATGACTCTCCCCACAGTCAGCGCAGACTCGATGTGGTGTAACAAGTATGAATTGTACATGCAAGTAGTGATATAACAAACAATATGAATCAACATGGTATTGCAAGAGACTTCCAGAAGTCTTACAAGGAGGGTATGTAAACATCAGTCACACATACGCCTTCTTCAGCAACCAAGAGATAGTCCAAAAACCAATCTATTGTCCATTGCTTCACATGTTAGGGAATCCAATGATCCCCACAGGTTTTTAAGTCCTGCAACAGTCTTATGATGTCTCATAGAATCCAATGATTCCTGAGGATTTTGAAGTCCAACAATTTTTGATGTCCATGAGTCAAACGCCATAACTGCCAGGCTCTTTCAGTGGTGGGCACAGTCAGCAACAGAACCACCCAATGTTTCTTGGATCTTCACCTTTGTTTCAAGGGTCTGCTCCATCTCTCTCCGATGGACAAGGCGAATACAGCTCATTGGCACCTATCTGATTCCTTCTCCATCTGTAGAGATACAAGCAAACCCTCTCCCCTAAGCAGTTAACCTATCTGGTCCCTTCCATTCACCACTTTCTGGATCTCTCCACATCACCTGGCGATTATCTAAAGACAGTGGAGCTGCTTGCACTGGACACTGCCCTTCCGGTGGGTTATAAAACCTGTCTGCCGGAGCCAGTGCATCTTTGTCAAAAATTAAAAAATTAATGGTATAGAGAACTAAATTTAGAAGTCCTCTAGGGTTACCCGTGGCTCCCCCTTTCTTTTGTTTTTGGAGGAGTGTCTTAATATCTCTGTCTCTTCTCTCTACTATTGCCTGCCCTTGAGGATTAAAAGGTTTGCCTGTGGTATGTAAAATCTTATACTGTGCACAAAAGTGTGCAAAGTGTTTAGAAGCCTATGCAGGTCCATTGACTGTTTTATTGCTTGTGGCACACCCATAATTGCAAAAGCTTGTATAAGGAATTCAGTGACCACTCTGGCTGTCTCTTTTGCTGCTGGCATTGCAAAAGTGAATCTTGAAAAGGTGTCTACCACGACGTGGATAAAAGATAGACAATCAAAAGACTTATAATGAGTCACATCCATTTGTCAAATTTCATTAGGTCTCAAACCACGAGGATTCTTCCCTGTAGGGAGTGTAGGAGTGTAGAAAGGAAGGCAAGCTGTACAGGCTTTTACTATGCTCCTAGCTTCTTCTCTTGCTATTCCAAATTGTAAATGTAAAGCTCAGGCAGCCTGATGATATTTAGAATGAGATTCTTGTGCTTCTTGAAATAAAGGAGTACTGGCCAGCATGGTTAGAAGGCTATCTGCCTTTGAATCACCATCAAAAATAGGACCTGGAAGTCCACTATGGGAGTGAACATGCAAAATATAAATCTTACCTGGATGCTTTCTCACTTGCTCTTGAAGTTCCTTAAAGAGCTGATATATATTGGAGGCTACAAATTTTATTTGGGCTTTGGCAATTCTTTGTACCACACCTACTGAATAGGCCGAATCAGATATTATATTTATGTCTCCCAGATAATAAGCAAGAGCTAGAATGATTGCATACAATTCATTCTGCTGAGTGGACTGAAAAGGAGTTCTGATTACTCTCTTTATAGTTAAGTCACAAGAGTATACAGCACAAATATTATGTTTGGATGCATCTGTAAAGATAGTTGGTCCTTTAAGAGGAACTTTAGAAACCTTTTCTTCAAGAATCCATCGCCAATTATGTAACAGTCTGGTTATCTTTAATGGAGACCCGTGTGTAAAATTTGGAGCCATGGCTAATAAAATTGCCACTCTGGGATGGTTTCACAGCACACATTAACTTATGCATTAGTATAAAAGGTGTATATCTTGTCAGGTCTTATCCCAGATAATTGTACTGCTCACTTAATGGCCTTTAATGAAATTCTAGCCACAAGCACTGGGTAAGGAGTAAGGCTTTATTCTGATTGTGCTGAGAGGTTCACCCACTCTATCACATTGTCTCCTTGATGAAGGACTGCTGTGGGTGCTTCTTGTGTAGCAAAAACTAATATTTCCAAGGTTTTTTGAGAGACTCTTTCAACCACATTGGATAAAGCCAGTTCAACTTGTCTCAAAGCATCTTGAACTTCTTTTGTAAGCTGGCGTGGTGAATTTAAAGCACTGTCTCCCCTTAAAATGTCATATAACGGTTGCAACTGACAGATAGTCAAGCTTAACACAGGATGCATCCATTGGATATCTCCTATCAATTTTTGGAAGTCATTTAAGGTGTTTAGCTTCTCTGTTCTTAAGGAGAGTTTTTGTATTGTAAGCATCTTGGGATATACTTCATATCTTAAATATTGAAAAGGAGCATGTCTTTGAATTTTTTCTAGAGCTATGTGCAATTTATAATTCCTTAGTGTTTCTATGGTTTTTTTGTAGACATGCTTCTAACATTTGTTCCTCAGGTGTACATCCCAATATATCATCCATGCAATGTAATAACATTACTTTTGGAAATGCTTTTTTTACTGGAGTAAGAGCAGCAGGAACATACATTTGACATACAGTAGGGCTGTTTTTCATTCCCTGTGGCAAAACTGTCCATTCACATCTTTTATAAGGCTCAGCTAAGTTAACGCTGGGCACTGATAAGTCAAATCTTTTCAATATCCTCTTTATCTAGAGGGATAGAATAGAAACAATCCTTAATGTCTATAACCCAAAGAGGCCATTCTCTAGGCAATTGAGTAGGAGATGGAAGTCCAGGTTGAAGAGTTCCCATAGTTTCCATCTGTTCATTTACTTTTCTTAAATCAGTCAACATCCTCCATTTTCCAGATTTCTTTTTTACAACAAATACTGGGGAATGCCAAGTACTCTCAGGAGGTGAAATGGTCAAGCCTACTGTGCTTGGAGGCAAGGGATACATAGGCTGGAGAGGAACAGATTTCACCTCTCCAGGGAGTATCTCAGTTGTCCAAGCTGCATACAACTCTATCCTCCCTAATTGTAGTCCCTTTCTCCCATCATGTTGCTTTCTGGCTGATTGACTATATAATCTCTTCCTCCCATCAGATGGCTTCCTGGCTGATTGGTCGTGTCTGAGTATTGGACTTCTAGGCACTCTCTGGATGTGGCATTGGCTGCCATCATGTCCCAAGTGTTTTTTTGCTTGGAGCCCTGGAGCTGGGCCCCTCATCCCTTTTCCCTGAATCAGTCTACACTCTGATGCCCAATGGAGTCCTCTGTTGCATTTTGGACATGGGGTAATTGGGTCTTGTTCTCCCACTCTGTTTTCTCACTCTGTCTCTATGCCAACGTTGAGCTTTCAGATGCCCTACTTTTCCACATTGAAAGCATTGACGAGTCTCTCTGGAAGTCCCTTGCCAAAAGGGACCCTGTCTTCCCATGTTGGGATCTTGGCTATAAAAGGCATTTGTGCCCACTGTGGCACAGCGTCTTATGATCTCCTCTAAAGGAGCATCCTTATGTAGTCCTAGTATAATCCTTCTACAAACCTCATTGGCATTTTCTTTAGCAAGTTGCCTTACCAAAGTGTCTGTTACTGTATTTTCACCATTAGTCCATATGACAGCTGTCATACATCCCACAAAATCAGCAAAGGGTTCATTTGGTCCTTGTACAATTTTTGTGAAGGTCTCACCCTTGTCGTTTTTACCGGGGAGAGAAGCCCATGCTTTGATAGCAGCAATAGCAATTTGCTCAAATGCTGCTATGGAGTAATTAATCTGTACTGAAGCTTCTGCACAAGAACCTATATCTGTTAGTAGGTCGCAGGTGATTGAAGTATTAACTCCACTTTGACTATTTTGTTGGGCTTGAATCCTACAGAGCTCACTATATTCAGAAAGCCACAACAAATTTGTCCAGGTTCTAAGAACACCCTTGCAATGTCTTTCCAGTCACAAGGGGTTAAGACTTCATAAGCCAAATTCTGTAATAACATCTTAACATAAACTGATGTAGCCCCATAGAGAATACAAGCTTTTTTCAGGTCTTTGAGGATGTCTATATCAAAAGAAATATATCTTCTACTTCCTTGGCCTGAAGAGTTAAACTGTTGAATTACAGGAAAAATTTGAAGTCTGAGATCACTATGTATCTCCTTTCCTTCTTCTGCCGCTTTAAAAATTGCTTTCTGTAATCTAGTTATAGGAGTTGGTGATTGCTGGGGAGGAGGTGCTGATGATATCACCACCCCTCCCACTACTCCTCCTCCCTCCATTTCTGAAGGTGGAGTTGATGTGGGCCTGTCAATAATCTGCTCTCTAGGTGAGGTTGAAGCTTCTTCAAGAAAACCAGAATCATCACACCCTGGATCCTCATTTAAGTCCCGTTGCCCTCGGGCAAGATCTTGAGATTGCTTACCATCTTTCTTTTTTCCCTCACACTTCCTCCTCTGTCCATTTTTAAAACTTTTCCTTCTCCTACAACTTGCTCGATACTTTAAAGCTAATTGAATTACGTTGTATATATAAAATACCTCTACAGAAATTGAATGATGCCCATTTTTTGTGTGGAATTCTTTCAGTTGAAGTCCCACTAGCTTCCAGTTATCTACACTTAGTTTTTCTTCCTCTAAGAATCAAGGGGATGTGCGTTTTAATGTCCCCAAGAGTTTAGCAATCTGTACCCAGGTTACAAGTAAACTCTGCTCCTCAATTATCTTAATTATACACTCTATAGCACCACTTCTGGGTGGGGCTAGAGCTGGGGTTGGAGCAGGGGCTGGGGCTGAATTGGCTGAGGTGAAGGGAATGTCTTTAGCTAACATCTACCCCATTTCAGCTATAACAGATTGATGGTTTAGCCCTTAATAAAGTAAGTTCCTTATTTGTCTATTAAAATATTCACCTAATCTCCTGGTCGCCGAAGGACTTCAGTGGAGGTAGGGTGCTTGGTCCACCTTGGAGGCCAAATGTTGGGACCCTGTCTTCCCAGAATCAGCCAGAGTCAGGATAATCAAAAGTCTTTATTCTTGGTCTTTTGAGGTCACTGTCAGGGGATTAGATCTAGCAATCTCCACACCTCCTTCCTCTCTCTCCACCACCAGGAGAATGCCTCAATTTCATCCTCCTATTCTACCTACTCATGTCACTTCCCCTTCTTTGTCCACATCCACCGATCCAGCCAGCACAGAATAGTTGGGGAGGGTCATCCTTCAAACATGTGAATAGAGAATTGTTCAATTAACAATTAGTCTCACATGCTCCATTATCCAAGTGCAATTACTCAGTTCTAGCCCTTTACAGGATCACATAGCTTTAATAATAAAATTAAAATGCAAAATACAATATAAGCTCATCTCCCACCCCAAAAAAAAAAATCCACTCCCAGGAACTTGGCATTGAAAAAAATATTTCCTGAACATATTTTCATGAAAAATGGAAAGAAAAATTGGAGAGGGACATTTTTCTCCTTTTCAGCTCTTAGATTAAAGCAAACTTAGATAACTAAATTCTCCGCAATTTAGCAATCAAAGACTTCAAACCCTCAGCTGATTTTAAGTAGCACTGGCTGTTTCTCATTGCTCATACTGCTGTTATTGGTCTCTGCATCCCTGGAACAGCCTTTGTCCTCCAGATGTTTGAATCAGAAAGAAAAGAATTACTGTATGTATGCATGAATGAAAAAACATTAATTAGATGCTTGCTAATGAAGCCCTAGGTTCTGATTGGTTTAGAATATGAAAAACAAAAGCATCCTCATAGCCACAAAGATTATTTCTTCAAAGAACGCATAGGATTATCAAAGTAATCTATATGAGGTTTGTGAGGGAAGAGAGACTACTGAGGGTGGGAAGGCAAGGAGAAGCGAAGGCAAGGTTTTGCAGAGTTAAGGAGGAGTTAAGGAGGCTCCTAATTGAGAAAGAACTCATATGTACATTATGTCTACTTCAAACTGCATGAATGGAATACAAAACCTGGGATATACTAATGCAGTAAATGAAAGTGTTTTCTCACAAAGGTTACTTGGGCAAGTAATGTGTGCCTGCTCAGGGGAAGAAAAAGTCCCTTATTTTCAGGGTACTTAGTGATTCCTGGATGCTTGGGCAAGCCTTGGTCGTGTTGACAAGAGAGCAATCCCAGGAAGATGGCCTTCCTTTGACAATGGGAACAGGGTGGGGTCCATAGAGCTCATATCATGTACCATGTCAGAAAATTAGGTTTTATTTTTATTCAGTCCTGTCTGACTCTTCATGACCCTTTTTAGAGTTTTCTTGGCACAGACACTGGAATCTGCCATTTCCTTCTCCCATTCATTTTACAGATGAGGAAACTGAGACAAAGAGGGTGAAGTGATTTGAGCATTGTCACACAGCTAGTAAGTGTGCAAGACCAGATTTGAACACAGGAAAATGAGACTTTCTGACTCTGGTTCGGGCACTTCATCTGCTAATGGGATTGGCATTGCCCTTACCTTGCACCTTACTCTTTGGAAAACTTGTCCATCAACAAGAGAAGTTTTGCCCACCAACAAAAGCTGTTTTTTTTTTTCGTTTTTTTAAGACTTGGGGCATACATGATACTGTTTACTACTGTTTACAACCAGAGATCTTTGAAATATGTAGCATAATCCAGGCCATTTGCATCTGGCTGGGTGGGCAAACACATTCTGTTTTTCTGTTCCTTGTGTTTAATTGCCCACATAAAGAACTAACTTATAACTCTGCGACACCTGGTCCATAAACTAGTATAAATATGGAATCTCTTGTCTAGTTTGCTGCTGATCTCTTACAAACTAGGCCTACCTCACTGTTTTGTCTTAAAATCTGTCTTAATTGAGAACCAACTTGGTCCCTAAAATTATTTTCCTGAGCAATCCTGATTGATCCTGACCCTGACAAATCCTGACCAATCCTCTTCATGTCCTGTACTACCTAGCTGCCCCTAAAAAAAACAATGTTGTGTTCATTCAAATACAAAAGAAAGACAGTTCCTGTCTTATGTTGTAATAAGAGATAATACATACAGGAGAATAGTGGTCAGAAACAGTCATTTGGTTTGAAAAGTCACAGGAATTTTGAGAAGAGCAACAAGAAAGTAGCTTGGTTTGCCTCCACTAGTAGCAATAGTATTGATTTGGAAAGAAAGAAAAAGAAAAAAATAGAGAAAGTGTAAAACACAGATAATATACTTTTGTCCTGACATGTTCATATTTTGCTGCTGTCACAAAACATCATTCCAGACAGGGAATGAGTAATATTTTCACTTTCTGGAGTCTGACTACTTGTTGTGATAGTCAGTGTCTGTCTCATTCTCATTCTCCCTGCTTACCCTCCACTTCCTCCTCCTTCTTTCTCCCCTTTCCTCTTCAAAAAATCACAGAAGCAAAAGATATATTCCTTGAATTACATCACCAAGTGAATAGGAGTATTTGCAATTAGAAAATTAACTCATTGAAAATTACTTTTACTAAATCAGAAATTTCCCTGGGGAAAAAATGGAGAAAGCTAATCACTTCTACACAGAGAAAAAAAAACACTAAATTTTCAGAACAGGCTAATTATTTTGTGAAGTAGTATCAAGCAACTGGTCACCAAAAATGTATTAAATACTTAAAAGGAATGTACATTCTAATGAAGAAGACAACATGCAAAATAACTACATATAACATAAAGTAGAAAGGAAAAATTATTTCAGAGGGAAGACAATAGAAGTAAGGATGTGGGGATATGAGAGCAACCTAAAATGACTTGTAAAAGGTAGGATTTTAATTAACTCTCTTAAGAAATCCAGGGAAGACAGGAAGTGAAGAAAGAGAGAGCATTTCAGGATAGCAGTGAAAATGCACTGAGTTGGGATCAGAGTGAGAATAGCAAGAAGGCTTGTGTTGCTTTACTAAAGATTTCTTGGAATAAAATGTAAGAAGACTGGAGAAGAAAGAAGGTTCAGGCTGTAGAGGATTTTAAATGCCAGAAAGCATCTCAAATTGACTCTGAAGATAATAGAAATTCAGTATATTGCGGGTTGGAGAGAGGATGGGGGACATTCAGTGAGGATGGGGCAGCAGGGTGAGATCTTTACTTTAGACAGTTGAATGGAAAGTGGGTTGAAAGAAGAACTACTAGAAAGTTTTGATATAAAGTCTAGCCCATTCTTCAGACTATATTGTTGATTTATCTGAGGCATGAATTTTCCTCAGAGAAACTATTTCACCCCTTTGGGATGAGCTTTGCTGGCTTTCATCAGCTTGTACAGTTGCCATTGAACCAGAATAATAGAATAATCTATTGAATATAGAATTTTTTTTCATTTCAGAAAATAGTCTCATTGTACTTTGCCTCAAACTGACATCCCTTTCCCACATCAAAAATTCCCCGAATGAGTTATGCTTGTCACCTCCTTATATTTCTTAAAATAACCATATAAATTTCTTATGAAGTGATTGCTTCCCATCCTAGAATAAAAATATTTGAGGCCCCAAAATATTAAAATACTACCTTTAAAAAAGGCTCTTTTTAGTTTTCCCCCTTTTTAAATCTCTTCCAGATTTCAAGCTTTGTTTGAAGAATTGGAAGAGAGACAAGCAGAGCTGGGCATCTCTAGCTTTGGGGCTTCTGTCACCACTATGGAAGAAGTCTTCCTTAGGTGAGTAAAGCGATAATTCTGGACACTTTTTGCATTACTAAGGAGGAAATGGTGGAATGATGTAAAGTTTCAGAAGTGGGAATTACAATTGGTTCCAGAACTCTAGAATTCTCTACAAGAGATTCTAAAGGCAATAATGAAAAAGTATTTAAACACTACAAAATTAATAAACTAGTGGGAGAATCAATAAATGCAATTGATAATAACTGTACCCAAGGGGAAAAAATGAAATAAGTAATAGACCTGTTGAGTTAGGTTATCAGGAAGATTTCTTCTATCAAATCATTTGAATGGCAGGTCAACATCCTAATTTTGTTCCCTCTGTCTAAAATGTCGATAGTGTAAGTGCTCAGTAAATGTTGATATAAACTCTTTCATGTTTTTTCTTGGGCTTTCACTAAGATACAGCAAACCTTTATCAGTCTTCCTATGGACTTTTTTATTTCTTTAATCTTTTAATTTTATTCTAATGTTTGCATTTTCTTGCATGTTCAGAAACTGAACATGATGATTTGGGGGAAACTCCTTGCTCAATGAAAATGATAAATTTTAATGTATTGTGTCTCTATTAAACACTATTTTACTATAAGTGACAAAAGGTTTTCTTCTTCCTCCAAAATTTAACAGGACATGGAAAAGGATAATGGAACACTTCTTCTTACTCCCCCCTTTTCAGATAAATGGTTTAAAAATGTAATTATGGCAGAAATTAGATATGGATCCACACTTAACACCATATACCAAAATAAGATCAAAGTGGGTCTATGAGTTAGGCATAAAGAATGAGATCATAAATAGATTAGAGGAACAGAGAATAGTCTACCTCTCAGACCTATGGAGGAGGAAGGAATTTATGACCAGACGAAAACTAGAGATCATTATTGATCACAAAATAGAAAATTTTGATTACATCAAACTAAAAAGTTTCTGAATAAACAATACTAATGCAAACAAGATTAGAAGGGAAGTAACAAATTGGGAAAATATTTTTACAGTTAAAGATTCTGATAAAGGTCTCATTTCCAAAATATATAGAGAACTGACCATAATTTATAAGAAATCAAACCATTCTCCAATTGATAAATGAAGGATATGAACAGACAATTCTCAGATGATGAGATTAAAACTATTTCCACTCATATGAAAGAGTGTTCCAAATCACTACTGATCAGAGAAATGCAAATTAAGACAACTCTGAGATCCCACTTCACACCTGTCAGATTGGCTAAGATGACAGGAACAAATAACGATGAATGTTGGAGGGGCTGTGGGAAAACTGGGACACTGATGCATTGTTGGTGGAATTGTGAAAGAATCCAACCATTCTGGAGAGCAATTTGGAACTATGCCCAAAAAGTTATCAAACTGTGCATACCCTTTGATCCAGCAGTACTACTACTGGGCTTATATCCCAAAGAAATACTAAAGAAGGGAAAGGGACCTGTATGTGCCAAAATGTTTGTGGCAGCTCTTTTCGTAGTGACTAGAAACTGGAAAATGAATGGATGTCCATCAATTGGAGAATGGTTGGGTAAATTGTGGTATATGAATGTTATGGAATATTATTGTTCTGTAAGAAATGACCAGCAGGATGAATTCAGAGAGGCTTAGAGAGACATCAACTGATACTGAGTGAAATGAATAGAACCAGAAGACACTTCAACTACAATGCTGTATGAGGATGTATTCTGATGGAAGTGGAAATCTTCAACATAAAGAAGATCCAACTCACTTCCAGTTGATCAATGATGGACAGAAATAACTACACCCAGAGAAGGAACACTGGGAAGTGAATGTAAATTGTTAGCACTACTGTCTTTCTACCCAGGTTACTTATACCTTCGGAATCCAATTCTTAATGTGCAACAAGAAAATTGGATTTTAACACATATATTATATCTAGGTTATACTGTAACACATGTAAAATGTATGGGATTGCCTGTCATCTAGGGGAGGGAGTAGAGGGAGGAAGGGGAAAATTTGGAAAAATGAATACAAGGGATAATGTTATAAAAAAATTACTCATGCATATATACGATCATAAAAAAATTTATAATTATAAAATTTTTAAAAATTATATTAAAAAAAATAAAAAATTAAAATGTAATTGCTGTCATTTATGACTGAAGACAAAGCCTCCAAGTGGCATTATTCCTTAGTCAATTATGACTCAAAGAACTTTATTTTTTAAAATCACTTTAACATCAGCACAACATTGGAGCACCTACACATACAGAAGTAAAAAAGAGGGATTTTTTTAAGCTTCATTTTTTAAAACACAGTAACAAACTTAAAGATTTCATTATCCAAGAATTTTCCATGGGAATTTCTCTTCCCTGCCTCCCATTTCTTTCTTTTTTTTTTTTAAATAATTTAACAGTTTTTATTTACCAGATATATGCTTGGGTAATTTTACAACTTTGGCAATTGTCAAACCTTTTATTCAAATTTTTCCCCTCCTCTCCCCCCCAGATGGCAGGTTGATCAATAATATATGTTCAATATGTTAAAGTATAAATTAAATACAATATATGTATACATGTCCAAAAACTTGTTTTGCTGTACAAAAAGAATTGGACTTTGAAATAGTGTATAATTAGCCTGTGAAGGAAATGCAAAATGCAGGCGGACAAAAATAGAGGGATTGGGAATTCTACGTAGTGGTTCATAGCCATCTCCCAGAATTATTTTGCTGGGTGTAGCTGGTTCAGTTCATTACTGCTCTATTGCAACTGATTTGGTTCATCTCATTATTTAAAATGGCCATATCCATCAGAATTGATCATCATATAGTATTGTTGTTGAAGTGTACAGCGATCTCCTGGTCCTGCTCATTTCACTCAGCATCAGTTCCTGTAAGTCTCTCCAGGACTTTCTGAAATCATCCTGTTGGTCATTTCTTACAGAACCATAATATTCCATAATCTTCATATACCACAATTTATTCAGCCATTCTCCAGTTGATGGGCAACCACTTAGTTTCCACTTTCTGGCCACTACAAAGAGGGTTTCCACAAACATTTTGGCACACACAGCTCCCTTTCCCCTCTTTAGTATTTCTTTGGGATATAAGCCCAGTAGTAGCGCTGCTGGGTCAAAGGGTATGCACAGTTTGATAACTTTTTGGGCATAGTTCCAAATCGCTCTCCAGAATGGCTGGATTCTTTCACAACTCCACCAACAATGTATCAGTGTCCCAGTTTTCCCACATCCCCTCCAACATTCATCATTATTTGTTCCTGTCATCTTAGCCAATCTGATAGGTGTGTAGTGGGATCTCAGAGTTGTCTTAATTTGCATTTCTCTGATCAGTAGTGATTTGGAACACTCTTTCATGTGAGTGGATATAGTTTCAATTTCATCATCTGAGAATTGTCTGTTCATATCCTTTGACCATTTATCAATTGGAGAATGGCTTGATTTCTTATAAATCAGAGTCAATTCTCTATATATTTTGGAAATTAAGCCTTTATCGGAACCTTTGACTATAAAAATGTTTTTCCAGTTTGTTATTTCTCTTCTAATCTTATCTGCATTAGTTTTATTTGTACAAAAACTTTTCAATTCAATATAATCAAAGTTTTCTACTTTGTGATCAATAATGATCTCTAGTTCTTCTTTGAACATAAATTCATTCCTCTTCCACAGGTCTGAGAGATAAACTATCCCATGTTCCTCTAATTTATTTATAATCTCATTCTTTATGCCTCTGTTATGAACCCATTTTGACCTGACCTTGGTATACAGTATTAAGTGTGGGTCAATGCCTAGTTTCTGCCATATAAATTTCTAATTTTCCCAGCAGTTTTTGTCAAACATTGAGTTCTTATCCCAAAGGCTGGGGTCCTTGAGTTTGTCAAACACTAGGTTATTAAAGTTATTGATTATTTTGTCCTTTAGACCTAACCTATTCCACTGATCAACTAGTCTATTTCTTAGCCAATACCAAATGGTTTTGGTAACTGCTGCTTTATAATATCATTTTAGATCTAGTACAGCTACCTGCCTCCCATTTCTTATCATTTTCTTGAAGTTCCATTCTGGAGACAGGTCATGGGAAGAATTCCTCCTCCCACAGTTGCTACGTCTCTTTGTTCTGTGTCACCCATCCTAATCATTTACTGTAGGACATTTACTGTAGCTCTGCTGGATATACAAACACTTCCTAGATACCAACTAGACATTTTAGTCATAGTTATACTTTGCCCAATCACCTTACCTCTTCTATCTTTATTGTCTTGTTCAACTGGCGGTTCTCATGTCCTGTTTAATATAGAAGAGAGACATAAGTAAACACTGGTGGTTTCAGAAAAATATGGCAAGACCTATGTGAACTGATGCAAAGTGAAAGGAGAACATTGTGCACAGTAACAGTAATATCATAATGGTGATCAACTGTTAAAAGATTTGACTACTTTGATCAATACAATGAACCAAGACATTTTCAAAGAACTCATGATGAAAAAATGAAATCTAATTCCAGAGAGTCAACTGATGAACTATGAATATAAATTGAAGTATAATTTTCTCAACTTTTTTTGCTTCTTTGTGATATGGCTAATATGGAAATTATTTTGCATGATTTCACATGAATAATTGATAGCATGTTGTTTACCTTCTCAAAGAAAGGAGGGAATTAATCTGGAATTCAAAATTGATTTAAAAAAAGAATGTTAAAAATGAATTAAGGGGGAAAGCCATTCTGGAAGCAACATAATCAGAAATCGTATTAAGGGATAACTTTATTAGATATCCCAAGAAGGAGGAAATGCCAAAAGAATGGAAAAAATTAGGGGTAATAATATCAGTAAAGATATAATTGATTACACCAATAACTACCAACCTATGTGTCTTTCTAATTTTTATATATGTATTCAAGTTATCTTTGATGATTCTCTCTAGTAGATCATATCTTTTTAATCACAAAAATGGAGCAAAAGATACAGCGAACACAGTGTACACACTCATAATAGATTTGACAGAGCAAAAAGGCAGCCTGGCATCATATTTAATGGCACATAATTATTACTTAATAAATACTCATTGATTGATCAATATGTATTATCAGTATGTATTACAATCAATACAATTATAATTTATCAATATGCATTACAATAATGTCTTAATAAATGCAACCATAGAAGTAATTGTTCAATAATCCTCTGATTATCCTTGTCAAACAAGGCAAAAAAGTGGGAAATACATGCTTGTCAAAGTTGTTCACCATGGTCATTGAAGGTGTACTATATAAAGTGTTCTGCCTGCCTGATCTAAATAGCCTCCCTTCAAATATTTGAAGGCCCAATGGCCTATGCACCCATCCTTAAATGCGCTAATACATAGCTAATAAATTTGCTGTCATCTTAGACCCCTTTTTTCTTTTATGCTTTCCATATATGGAACTCACAAAATCTTACCATATTGGAAAACACATTTCTGCCACTATTGGGAACTGTTCTTTTCTTAATCTCTTAATGTAGTAGGCCATTAAGAATAGGTATATTCTGTATGGAACTACCTGCTATCTAGGGGAGGGGGTAGAGGGAAGGAGGGGAAAAGTTGAAACAGAAGTTTTTGCAAAAGTCAATGTTGAAAAATTATCCATGTATATGTTTTGTCAATAAAAAGCTATAATAAAAAAGTTATGAAGTAATCTAGGCAGCATCTAAAACAAACAAACAAACAAACAAACAAAAGATTAGGTATGTTCCTTGAGGAAACTACCACTTTTGAAAAGCATAATGAAAAAGATGCTAAACTTAGAATCAGGAAAGTCTGTGTTCAAATCCTTTCTGCATTAAGAATGGCAATAATAATAACTACTACCACTACTTCCATTTCCACCACCATCACTACCACTACTATTACTACCAGCACTCAGTAGCTTCTTTAAGATTCACTCCATCTGCCTCTATCATCTTAATTCTCACTGCAATATCCTATCTTTCTTTTTCAAGGTCTATGGCTAGTTTACAACCTTTCTTTCTACCCTTACCCTTGTCGACATGATGATGAAGTATTCTAATTGATGTCCCCTCAGACACACCAGAATCCCAGTTTATTAACTTCCCCAATTCTCATGATCTATATCTTCATGCCATATTAATCAAGATGTTCAACTCTTTTCTCATTGTTATTATTGTTGTATTCTGCTGTTGATATAGTATACTATCTCAAATCATAACTCCTACCCTCTCATATAAAATCCTAATTTTCATTTCTTTTGATTTGTTCACCCTTTTGTAAAATCAAGTCAATGTGCATCTCCCCTTTGCCCTTGACCAGTGAGGGAAACAATGAGTGACAATGCATCCAGTGTTGGAATGGGTGATCGGAGAGGTTGCCATAAGAAGGGAGTCGGGTCTCAGTGAGAATTAGAAAACTAAAGGACTGACTGAGAAAGAAAAACACCGACTATCAAAGCAAGTTTGGTTGCCTGTAGGAATAGCCATACAAAAAAGTACCTTAAAAAGCCAAAAGTACAAAAAGACAACCAAAGAGAAAAAAAGGAGCTGTTAGAAAAGTAGGTGGGAAAACCAGGCAGAACATCCTGTAAAGGATCTAAAAGAATGTGTCCCTACATTTCTTATCTTGTTTTTGATGCTGAGAAATCCTGGATTTCTGTTTCTTTGAGTATCCTTTTTCAGGTTCATTAACAATGTTATTTTCTATAGAAATGCTTGTTTCTTTTAGGTTTAAGGAAGATGATGCAGTCTTCATATATAAAGAATATGGAAAATGATTCATACATTCCAAAAGTATTTATTTACAACTTAGATGTTATTATGTTGTCTTAGGTACCATCTAATTCTGTACATATTCTCTTATTTTAGTGACCGTGCTAAGTAGTCTTTTCATTTAATAGTTTTTGCATTGCCTTGAATCACATTCTCTGAATTAAAATTAAATTTGGCTATAGATTATAGGGAAAAGTATTTATCTTTATGTCAATATATTGATAAAGGCTAGGCATGAAAGTTGATAAGCAAAGCAGCAGTCTTTGAATAACTTCTCAGCAAAGACCCATTTGTTCTAGCTGATTAGTAATGGAGAACCTCTTCACAAATTCTGTCTTTCTCCACATCATTTGCATTAGTCTCTTTGGACCTATAATATATATCAGGCCTCCTTATTTTCTTTTACTTTCAACCTCTTTTCACCCAAGAATTTTTTATGTGATCCTGTGTATATAAATATACACAGAGACCCAATGAAATCTGGCAAATGGATGTGACCCATTATAAATCTTTTGGTCGTCTATCTTTTATCCATGTAGTGGTAGACACCTTTTCAGGATTCACATTTGCAATGGCAGCAGCAAAAGAGACAGCCCGAGTGGTCACTGAATTCCTTATACAAGCTTTTGCAATTATGGGTGTGCCACAAGCAATAAAAACAGACAATGGACCTGCATATACGTCCAAACATTTTACACACTTTTGTGCACAGTATAAGATTTTACATACCACGGGCATACCCTTTAATCCTCAAGGGCAGGCAATAGTAGAGAGAAGAAACAGAGATATTAAGACACTCCTCCAAAAACAAAAGAAAGGGGGAGCCACAGGTAACCCTAGAGAACTTCTAAATTTAGTTCTCTATACCATTAATTTTCTAATTTTTGACAAAGATGCACTGGCTCCGGCAGACAGGTTTTATAACACACCAGAAGGGCAGTGTCCAGTGCGAGCAGCTCCACTGTCCTTAGATAATCGCCAGGTGATGTGGAGAGATCCAGAAAGTGGTGAATGGAAGGGACCAGATAGGTTAACTGCCTGGGGGAGAGGGTTTGCTTGTATTTCTTCAGCAGGAGAAGGAATCAGATGGGTGCCAACAAGTCATATTCGCCTTGTCCATCAGAGAAAGACAGAAAAAGAGAAAGGCCTCAAAATAAAGGAGAAGATCTAAGAAACATCTGACACTGAAAGATCATGGATAATAAGAAGACTGTTAAAGAACTTTAAAACCAGCAGGAATCATTGGACTTCCTCACACAAGATGAGACTAATGGACAATGGACTTATGGACATTTATAAATTTTCAATTTATGATTATTTGATTATGATTATGTTATATACTTCTAGCATGTGTTACATTACTATGTTACTATGTGCTTATGTAATTTATATAATTATCTGTAATACTTCCCATATTGATGGATTTATGTTTCAAGGTCATTTATGTAATTATCTGTAATACTTCCCATATTGATGGATTTATGTTTCAAGGTCATGACTGTCCTATGTTCTAAATCAAAAGAAAGGGGGAGATGTTAGGATTAATAAGTGAGAACTGAGGTTGTCTGGATAGTGACAAGGTGAGAACTCAGGTTGACTTGATAGAAGGAGCAAGCCCATTGGCTGAAGTGGTTCTTCCCAGAAGCCCTTGCATTATCCCACGCCCATTCTCTGGGAGTGATAAAAAGCAACAGTGGGCCTGGAAAGTGAGTCTACATGGAGAAGGATAAGAGCTGGAGGAGATTCAATAAGAAGACTCTGCATTGCATCAGGCTTGATGGGGCTCTATGCAGGAAGGGAAGTCACTTCTAAGGACAAGAGTTAACAGCAACTGCCTGGAGACAACAGTTCACTACAAGAAGAAGAATCTGTCTGAGAGATTTGAGTAGACACAGCAGATCTCTTCCCAGAGAGCGATCCGGCAGCTTCTGGAGACGACAGCTCGCTACATAAAGTAGTATACAAACCAAATATTTACTGATAATACATGATAATTTCACAATCTCCACAATCAGTTACATGATCCTACATAGTATGACTCACAGTTTAAGAATTTTTGATGTTTATCACTGTGAATTCAGCTTTAGATGTTGTTATCTGTCCCCACTGGCCCACCTTTGAACATGTGAGCCCCGTCTTTGTCCATCATGTCCTTCCTGGATGAGAGCCATGTTTTCAGAGGCTGTGTTGAAACGCAGTTTGATAAGAAACAGAGGCAGAAAAATAAACATCTCCCTATGTAAATAAATAAAATTAATTCCTTATGGTTTCTTAATCTAGGGTTAGCAAAGAAGTTGATTCCAGCATGGATCTCCAGGCCATCCATCTTCCTTCTATACCAGGCCTGCCTACTCTCAAATCAAAGAAGCACACAGATCTTCCTGCCTCCTTCAAGAAGAACACCTTTAAAAAATCAAACAACTTAGACGACAGACTCTCACAGGTTTGAGAAGCACTTGCATTTGTATACTATTCTGTGATTACAAATTGTTTTAAGCACAGCCATAAGAGGTAAATAATTTCAGCAAAGTCAAGTGAAGGAGATAATGGGAAAAGATGCTGAATTTGAAGTCATGTAGTCCGTTTACTTTCTTTGTGCCTCTTTGATCACCTTGCTTCTAGGTTTCTTCATCTGTGAAATGGATATGATAATGCAGGAACTTTGGGGGATTTTGAAGGTGCTGTATTTAGTGTGAATGAGCTACTATTAACATAGTACCAAAGATCATAATCATGGCTCTAACCAGCCAGCAGATGGAGTTGAAAGCAGAAGTAGTAAGGAAAAAGTGTCAATTTTCCTTTTCTTTCCGAAGAAGAGCTGGCATTTCTGTGGCCCTTTCTGTACAGAATCTCACTTTATCCTCACAACAACACATGAGAAATATGTACTGGTATTTTTATCCTCACTTTATAAAACAGTAAGCCGAGAGGATATTTGAATTGATAGCAATAAGAAATAGAGCCAGGACTCAAACTCTTTGACCCCAGATCTCGTGCTATCCATAAAAGTGAGAATTGGGTTCTTATAAACATATAGAAATGTTTATCTGTGAGAGACAGCTATCAGAGTGTTCTTTGCATTCTGGAATGCCTGGAAACACAGATGCATTTTATACGTAAGAGTAATCTGATTTGTGAGCAGCAGAGACAGAAAATATAGAGAGAGTTGTAAAATTCTTTTTTATCTTTTTGGAGATTATTCTTATTGTGAGAAGATCTCAGCTGATAAATTCAGCCTATTTGCTATTCATGAAATGGAGGTTGAACAGTAACTATTCATGGAGGAAGTAGAAGAAATCCTTGGTAAGTGGGCTACAACCTAAGATCTTTGTCAGCCCTCTGTCCATCCTGCATATAGCTCATTTACATATAATTACATGTTGTCTTCCTATTAGACAGTGAATTCCATGAGACGAGGGACTATCTTTTGCCTTTCTTTTCATCCCCAGCAGTGCTTAGCAAAGTTTGTTTAATGACTGATTGAAAAATTTTATGGTCTTGAGTTACAGTCTCTGAGTTTCAATTTTCTCATCTATAAAATGGGTATAAAAATAGACACTTTATCTATCCTGTAAAAGTATTGTGATATTTGCTGAGGTAAAATGTGTAAAGTACTTTACAGACTTTTTTTAAAAAAACCTTAAAGTACTATATAAATAGGAATTGTCACTTTATGAAACACTTTGTTCCAGTATGAACAGAATGCTCATGTTGTGACTTATTTGTTTACCTTTTCAAAATTATTCCTTTTTGATTATTATTCAGACTTTATATATCATATATTATCTTTCTACCATTAAGCTGCCACAGATCCATAAATTGCAAATAATTTGGAGTTGTTTCACATGTTTAGATCTATAGCCATTGTAATTCCTAATCTCTCCTCTGTCTTATAGTTGAAGCTTCATTGCCAGAAATTCTACGCCATGTTTATTAAGAAGGCATTATTCACTTGGCGCAACAAGAAGATGATGTTAACACAGGCATTGGTTCCTCTGATTTGTGTCATATTAACTATACACCTTTTAAAAATGAGTAGACAGGCATCGAAAAGACCCATGTTACGTTTGACTTTAAGCCAATATGGCCATACAATTGTGCCTTTCTTCATTCCTGCAACTTTGAGGCTGCATCCTAAACTCTCAGATCATGTTGCAAATGTTATTCAAGCTGAGGGACATATGCCAATGGAAAGTGTAGGTAAGAATCATATGAAAGGGGCCTGGTGGCATGTGAATATTTATGGCATCACAGGTTTTAGAGTTGCAGGGATCCTTAGAAATTAACAATTCCCTTATTTCACAGATGAGAAGAAAGACCTTGGCTTAGACAGGTAAAAGGACTGGCTTATAGTCATGCTAGGATTATATGGTAGAGCTGGGATTAAGACCAAGGTTTCCTGATTCTGGATTCAAACCCTGCATTCCACCACACTGTTACCTGAATCATTTCCAAGGAAACAATCACCCTGGATAAGTCCTTTGATCTTTCAGTGGCCCCAAGCAATTCTCCACTGCATACCTAATTTCCAAGACTCATCTATTACCAAATAGATCCTGAGACAGGAAGTTTCCTATAGACATGAAATCAGATATTCTGGACCCAAAGAAAAGTAATAATAGCACTATTATACCACAATCAGGCACAAAAACGTTTTTCAGAATAACAAACTCTAGGAAAGCAAAGTTGACAGCAAAGAGCATTGGAATGTTTTCTCCATGTATTCTAGTCTGAGGGTTTGAGGACCTAATGGAATCAGGAAAAATTATATATAACTATCCCATTCCTACAATTTATTAACAAATACTTACCAGCTGGACAATTTTGTTAAATCAATGACAGTACTAGAAAAATTCAAGACATCCCAGACATAAAAAATATACATATGTGAAGCCAAAGGATCTTGCAATCATATGTGACTGGACCAGAGGTGGTGAAACTAACAATAGGACTTCTGGTTCTCTTACTGATCTCTCTAAAGGACAAGTGTCCTTGTCTAACCTGTGGAACTCCCAAATCTCACCCAATCCTACTCAGACTTCAGTAAGCATAACAGAAGGGTCACGTTCAAAGGTTATTGGCAAAATGACCTTATACTTTTCCTCTTATATTCAGTAAACATTCCATTATTTTAAAAAAAAAGATTAGAAAAGATGCAGTTCATTAAGATCACTTACTATATTCACCATCTCTGACAATATACAACATTCCACACCTACAGCCCCCTATCTTTTCTATAAAGAAAGCAGTTATTGTATAGTAAGCATTGGTTCTAATTGCTCCACTTTGCATTAGTTTCTTATATTTTCCAAGGTTTATTTTTACAAAAGATAGTTATACTATTCATGTTTTATGTATAGACTTTCATATGTTGATTTTCCCTCAAATACTCTAGCTACCAGTTCCTAACTTTCATGAAATACTGCTCCACTCCGACTCAACCCCATATAGGGGTTGACTTTGTCGTCATAAAGAGGTGTTCTGTTTCCATCAAGAAATTCCTTTAACTATAATGTATCATTCCATCTCTCCTTATGCCCCATTTTTAAACTATTCCAAATCCTCTCCATATCTCTAGACCTCTAGTCTCTCTTTTCCTCAATATTAGCCTAGGCCACTAGTGATTTTACTCTCCGATTTTACTTTCCTCTCTTTTTAATTTTCATCCTATAGTTAACCAGTTTAGTATTATATTATTCCCTATTCTCTAATCACCCCTCTTTTCCTGTTTTCCTGTTCACCAAAGCATTGCTCCTACCTTCTATCTTGTGCTCCTGAGCAGATCTAGAAGTTATGCAACCATACTGATTTTAGGAATCCTACACAAAAATTTTATAATCTAATCTCAACTGCGATGCTATCAAATCTAAACTCAATGTGGGTTCCATAATATCTCTATGACCAGAAGTTTAGCCCCTTCATCCCTCTTGACACTTCTGCTGCTGCCTCTGCTGTCATAGTCTCAGGTGCCACAGCTGGTACTTCTTCCTGGCTATCTTCCATCCCCGGATTCAAACATAGACCTTTTTTTAGGTTTTCTCAAATTGCCCTGGAATGAAGAAAAAAAAGAGATACTGTCACTTGTTTTAATATCCCACTCAGAATTTGACTGGAGGCATTTTCAAAAAAGTTGTTTAGAGGGTTGTTTGGGAAAGCTAAAGTAGAAATGTTCTATTCTCTCCACCTTCTTGGTAGTATCTCCTTTTGCTTACTCATAAGTCCATCCTCAATTCCACTTTTAGGTCTTTGTGCAATAGCCAAATTCTACATCTCCCCTACCCCCACCTCTACCACCATCACTCTTGGATACTATGGTTGGGACCTGATTGTTCCTGACTAGAATTTTCCGGGATCTTAGCTCTGATTTCCGTCTCACTTGGCATGTCTACACTTGGAACATTGAGCAGTTTGAGCTCCACTATCTATCTTTCTACTGTATTTTCATAAAACTCAGAGTGTGTAGACTCTGGAGTATCCCAAGCGGAGTTCTGCAAACTTCAAACCTTCATCACTACCCCTAGCCATTCCAAGAACAGTGTCATTCTTGATCAAACAAGAGATAGAAAGCATTTAAAAAATTCAAAAAATATTATTTTTATTAAATTTTAAACGCTTTTGTACAAACACATGTGGTTGCAAGATCCTTTGGCTTCAGATATGTATTTTTTTATGTCTGGGATGTCTTGAATTTTTCTAGTACTTCCACCAAGATTGAAAGAAAACCAGAAAGCTAAGAAAAAAATCTTTACAACAAGTGTCTCTTCTAAAGGCCTTGTTTCTCAAATATGTAGAGAATTTAATCTCATAAGAATACAAGCCATTCCCCAATAGATAAATGGCCAAAACATATGAATAGGCAGTTATCAGATGAAGAAATTAAAGCTATAAGCATATGAAGAAGTGCTTTTTATTAGCTAAATGAAAATTAAAACAACTCTTGAGATCCTACCTCATACCTATAGATTCACCAATATGACAAAATAAAGGAAAATGATAAAGTGTTAGAAAGGATGTGGAAAAATTGGGATATTAATGCACTATTGGTAGAGTTGTGATCCATCCATTCTGGAGAGTAATTTGAAATTATGCCCAAAGGACAATCAAACTACGCATACTCTTTGATCTATCAATACTACTACTAGGTCTGTATCCGAAAGAGATAATAAAAAAGGGGAAATGATCTACATGGGCAAAAATATATCTAGCACATCTTTTGATAATGGCAAAACTATTATTCATAAACAGATAAAGAACTGATAGACTCAATGCAGATCAAAGCATGTTTTTTCCACTTTTTTCTTAATGTTTTTTTTTCCCTTTTTATCTGTTTCTTTTTTCACAACATGACTAATATGGAAATATGTTTTACCTTATAACACACATATAAACTAAATCAAACTACCTCCATTCTTCAGAAGATGAAAAAGACGGGAGGGAGAAAAGGAAGGAGAAAACTTTGGAACTCAAAATCTTATAAAAATGAATGCTAAAAATTTTCTTGTATCTGAGGGGGAGGGAAATAAAATACTATTTTAAAAAAGCGGTGTCAGTTGAATGATCAGAAGTCATACTTGCAGAGTGAGTTAAGAAGAGAATGATAGAAAAGGAATTGGAAACACCTAATATATGTGGCCTTTTCAAGGAGTTAAGCTACAAAAAAAAAAAAAAGGATCCTGAGATAAAGGAAAATAGTAAGTGGGGATTCATGGATTGAGTGAGTTTTTTTTAAGGATGGGAAAGAAATAAGCATGTTTGTAGGCAGCAAGTAAGCAACTTACCAGATAGGCAGAAACTGAAAATAAGATGATAGAAGGGGCAATTTGTTGGGGAAGACAGGATGGAATGGGAGGGGTTTGCATTGACAATAAGAACAACAACTTCTTCATATGAAACAGAGATGAAGGGAAGTATTTGGGGGAAGACATCTGAGTGATATGAGATAAGGAGAAAGAAAGATGAGACAGCTCTTGAAACATGGCTTTAGTTTTTTTTTTTCAATAAAATGAGAAGAATAAAATAAATAAAAGGAGAAAAAGGCTTAGGGAGACTTTGAAGAGGGGTGAAAAGGTTCAGAATAGCTCCTTTAGTGAGAAGGATAGTGAATTGAGCAAGGAAATATAAAAATCTTGCCTCCCGCAATATGGGCTCAGTTGAGATTATGGGACATAAATCTGTAGTGGATTTTGTTAAATAGTTAACACTTTTTCATGACTTTCTCCAGCTCTGTTAAGCAATATGTGGAAAACAAAGATAGTGGAAAGGTTGGGGTTTGGCAAAGTATGATCAGTAATAGGTTGAAGGAAAAGGGATTCCTTAGTTTTCAGAATTTCTATTTTTAAATTTTTATTTGGACCTTTTGCTTTTCTATTACTTTGTCATTTTTTAGAGCATGACTAGACTTAGTCCTTCACTGGTCTCTTTTATTAATGAATGGTTTTCAGATACAGATTTTTCCATCATGGTTTGGCTGTATTCTACGTGTTTTTGGCATATTGTCTCATTATGATTATTTTTCTGATAATATTGTTTACTGATTTTAAGATTTGTTCTTTTACCTATCCATAGTTTAGTATTAAAAGTGGTCATAAATTCATTCCTAGGATAAAAAGAATAATTGGGAGAGAGGAAATCCCATGAATTTTGCCATAAAAGTGTATGGAGAAAAGGGCCTTCTTTATCATATCTGTAAAATCTTTATGAAAGTAATCTATTCATACACTGAAGGCATATAACAATGAAAGCATGATAAAGAAATAAGTAGGATTTTTATTATTGTTTTTAACATTCATTTAAAATTTGTAAGTTCCAAATTTCTCCCTCCTTTCAGCTTCTCCCAATCCATTGAGAAGACAAGCAATATGATACCCATAATACACATGAAGAGTTATGTCAAATATATTTCCATAATAAAAGTGTATTATTACAAAAAATAAAGTAAAAAATACTTCTATTTGCATTCAGAGATCATCAGTTCTCTCTTTGGAAATGGATACCATTTTTCATGATGAGTTCTTTGGGATTGTCATGGGTCACTGTCTTGATCAGATTAGCAAAGTTTTCACAGTTAATTGTTATTACAATATTATTGTTACTGTATATAGTGTTCTCTTGATTCTGTGCACTTCACTCTGTATCAATTTCTTATAGGTCTTCCTAGGTTTTTCTGAACCTATTTCCCTCATCATATCTTACATCACAATATATTCTGTTTTGTTTGGCCATTTTGGAATACTTTGTATTCCATTGTTTAGCCATTCCCCAACTGGTGGGCATCTGTTTTGTGACAGTCTTCTGGTATAAGGGAGTCCCTTCTGGGAGGACATAGGGTTCTGTTTCCCCCAGTGTAAGTACAGCTATTAAGAGGTTAAGTAATTATCTGGGTTCTCATTTTATGTCTAATGAGAGGTCCGTGGACCAACCAGAGATATCAGGGAAGACAATCTCTTAATGAATTGGGATGCTGTAAATAACATGCAAAACAATAAGTTCCGTGCCAAGAATAATTGTAAGCATTGGAGAAGAGGGAGTCGGGAGAGAGAAAATGGAACCCAGTATACAACTAAGGCAAGCATATGAATATAGAACATAACTGAAGTAAGAGTAGTGCAGCACTGGGGAGTAGAGACCTGATTCTATTCAGCAGGAAGAAGTACCCTTTGAAAATGGGTGGCCTCTTTAGAGCTGGCTGATTTGTTTATCAGGAGTCAGGGCACACAAGGGATTTAGATCATCTCGGGGAGTTATTATCAGGAAAATAAGCTGGTGGTTGACAACATAATTATTTTTGGGCTTAGAACTGTACTAACCTTAGAAAAATGTTGTCGCTATTTTGCTATGAATATATTCTATAGGGAGAATATTAAGAAGCCTCCGATGAAGGTGAAATAAAAGAGCATAAAAACTGACTTGAAACTTAACATCAAAAAAAAAAAAATTAAGATCATGACAACTGTCCTCCATCATTCCTGGCAAATGGAGAAGAAACAGAAGCAGTGTCAGTTTTTATATTCTTGGCCTAAAAGATCACTGCAGACAACAACTGCAGTTATGAAATTAAAAGACACCTACTCCTTGGAAGAAAAGCTATGGCAAATCTGTTCAGCAAAGTAAAAAGCAGAGACATTGCCTTGCCAACAAAAGTCCATATAGTCAAAGCAACGGTTTTTCCAGTAGCAGTGTATGGCTGTGTATGGCTGTGAGAGCTGGAGAGTAAGAAAAGCTGAGTGCAGTAAAATTGATGCTTTCAAATTGTGGTACTACAGAAGATTTTTTGAGAGTCCCTTGGGCAGTAAGAAAATCATGTCAATCAATACTTGAAGAAATTTGACTGAAAGGTCAAATTCTGAAGCTAAAGCTTAAATATTGTGGCCACATAATGAGAAGAGCAGACTCATTGAAAAAGACCCTAATGTTGAGAAAGATTGAAGGCAAAAGGAAAAGGAGACAGAAGAGGATAAGATGAATAGATTGTGTCTTGAAAAAAATGAACATAAACTAGAACAGTCTTCAAGAGAGAGTGGAGGATCCTATAGTCCATGAAGAATCAGACATAAGTGAACAACTAAAACGACTCTCTGAAGGGGAAACCAGCATGATGATCTCAGAACTGTCAGACTTAATCATATGGCAGCAACCCATTAATTTTCTATTGCTATAAATATTTTTGTACAAATACGGCCTTTCCCTTTTTTCTTTGATCCCTTTGGGATACAAACTTGGTAATAGTAGTATTGGGTCAAACGACATGTACACTTTATATCCCTTTGAGTATAGTTCCAAATAGTTCTCCCATATGGTTGAACCAGTTCACAAGTCCACCAACAGTATATTAGTGTCCCCATTTGTCCACATCTTTTCTTTTTTCTGTCATATTAGCCAATCTAATTGGTATATGGTGGTACCTTAAAGCTGTTTTAATTTACATTTCTCTAATAATAATTTAGAGCATTTTATATGACTATTGATAAGCTTTAAGTTCTTCTTCTGAAAATAGCCTGTTCCTATACTGTGACAATTTGTCAAATAAGGAAGAATGACTCTTTTAAATAAAAAAAATTGACTCAGTTGCACATATATTTGAGAAATGAGACTTTTATCATAGAAACTTGCTGTCAAAAATTTTTCCTATTTTCCTGCTTTCCTTCTCATTTTAAAAAGCTACATTAATTTTGTTTAAAAACTTTAATTTCATGTAATCAAAACTATCATTTCCCATTCTTTCTAACTCTTGTTAGATCATAACAATTTTCCTTTATCTATAGATGAGGCAGATGATTTTTTTTCCATGCTCATGTCCTCATTACAGGGTGTGAGATGTTGTTCTGTGCATAGTTTCTACCAGATCACTTTCCAGGAGATTTTATCAGATAGTAAATTCTTGTCCCAAAAGTTTGACTCCTTGAGATTATCAAACACTAAGATCCTATGATCACTTACTACTTTATATTATATGCCTAATCTATTCCATTGATTCTCTACTCTTTCTTAGCCAGTACTAGATTGTTTTAATGATTACCAGGTTGTAATACAGTTTGAGATCTGGTATTACTAAGCTATCTTTCTTTAGGCCTTTTTCTAATTGATTCCTTTGGTATTCTTGATTTTTTGCTCTCCCAAATAATTTTTTTTATTTTTTTCTACTTCTATGGAATATATTTTGGTATTGTGGTAGGGCGCTGAATAAGGTAGAATATATTAGTCACCTTACTTGTGAGCAGTTAATATTTTTCCACTTGTTCAGATATGACTTTATTTGTATGAAAAATATTTTGTAATTTTGTTCATATAGTTCCTGGATTTGTCTTGGCAGGTAGACTATCAAGTATTTTTTGTTGTCTTCAGTTATTTTAAATGGAATTTCTCTTTCTATCTTTTCTTACTGGACTTTGTTGGTAAAATATAGAAATTTGATGAATTATGGGGTTTTATTTTGTATCCAACTTTGCTAAAGCTGGCTTTCCTAGTATAATATTAAATAATAATGGTGATAATAGACATCTTTGCTTTACCCTGATCTTGTTGAGGTTTCTAGTTTATTATCCTCATTACAGATAATATTTGCTAATGGTTTCAATTAATTATTTTAAGAAAAGTTCCATTTATTTTTATGCTTTCTAGTGTTTTTAATAGGAAGTGGATCAATTTTAATTTTTTTTTGTTTGGTTGGTTGATTTTTTATTTTTGTTTTTGTTTTGTTTTTGCTGAGGCAATTGGGGTCAAGTGACCTGCCCAGGGTCACACAGCTAGGAAGTGTTAAGTGTCTGAGGTCACATTTGAACTCGGGTTCTTCTGACTTCAGGGTTGGTGCTCTCTCCACTGCATTACCTAGAGCTGCCCCTCAATTTTAATTGTTAAGGAATTATTTTCCTCAATAAGATTTTATGTCTCTTTTTTTCATTTGATTGAGTTTGCTTTTTACAAAGTTATTTTCTTCAGTATTCCTCTTTTACCAAACTCTTTATTCTCTTTTCGTGATTTTCATGTAACACTTTCATTCCTTTTCCCAGTTTTCCACTACTGCTCTTAATTGATTTCAAAATTAACTTTTTGCTCTTTTTCTTTTAGGAATTCTTATATTCTTCTAGGAATTGTGTAGCTTCCAAGTCCCTAAGTAATATTGTTATTGCATATGTTGCAGGCCATCTCCCACCACATGTCAGAGATCTCTCCCTCCTTTGGGTCTAGAAAAATGTCTGGCCCCAATTTTTTTTTGGCTATGTTCTTCAAAAATTCAATTGACACATTATTTTAAAGATTTTTGTAGAGGAATATTGGGAGAATTTGATTGAAATGCTCCCTCTACTTCTCCATCATGGCTCTGCTTCCAGATAGGTCTTTTGAAGTGGATTGTAGACCAGATTATTATAATTGTATAGCTAACTGGGAGGTATAGAGAATGTGACTTCACAGTGCTTACTGATTATCAATTTTTAGAAAATCTTTGGAAAAAACAATCCAGCCATGTTGGCACATGCCTATAATCCCAACTTCCAGGGAAGGTGAGGATAGTGGATCTCTTTAGCTTAGGGGTTATGCTTATTGGATGTTCAAACTTAATTCATCATGAATATGGTAAGGCCTCCCAGGATCTAGAAGATCAACTAGGATGGGGTAAAGAGGATCAGGTTGCTTAAGGAAAAATGAACTGACTCAGGTTGGAAACCAAATAAATCAGAACTCCTGTACTGATCAGTCAGTACTGGGATCACACCCTTGTAGCCTGGGCAAGATATAGAAACCTGGCATTTAAAACACACATATGCACATACACACACACAGCAAAATTTTACAAGCACACAAATAGAGAAAAAGTTGAGGGAAGACATCAAAAAGGTGCATGAGGGAATAAGCTGTTATTGTTAAAATATTTATTTTTTTCTTTATCAAAAAAAAGTAGAATATAAAAAATAGAGAAAACCATACAACCAAAAAGAAATAGAGGCCTAAACACAGACTTCTATATTTTGCAAATTTGAGTGACAGCAAGGATAGTGTGCTAGACAAAATTCTTTAAAATATCTGTAGATTATTATTTTGTTGGTTATTAAGTAATATTGTAGGTTACTGATCCATCTGTGTATCCCTGTATGCTAATTCACATACTTTTATATATAATTTGTGATTTTTAATTACTAGATCATGATGGAACAGTGGGCTGGAAGTCAGGAAGTCACTTGCTATGTGACCTTGGGACAAAGACTTTTCCAGATTAGACTTCAGTTTCCTCATCTGATTATGTGACAGGATTAGGCTAGGTCATTTCTACCTACGGCTGGATAGTTTCTTCCAAGTCTAGCATTCATAATCATAAAAAGAGCAGAGTGACTGGAGCCCTGCCTCAGAATACCACTAATTGGAAGCCATTCTTTCTCCTCATATTCTTATGTTATCTTCAGACTAAACAGCAGTTGTATGATCCTGGAAAATTAATATTCTCTTTCCAAAACTCAATATCATATGACAGTTTTAGACTAAAATACATTCTGACAGCATAAGATTCTCTGATTTGTATGTTCAATTTTGTTTATGTTGTCTTCACATCATGAGGTTTGGTTTAGTGCTAAGAACACAAAGCTTGTTAATCAGTGCCAGTTGACTAACATTCTAATATTGTTTCCAATTCCAGATCCTATAGAAGATTTCCTGATACTCATGGCAACAGAGCAATCTGATACCTTCGATGAAAACTATCTTATGGCAATGTCATTTCATGAAGAGGGAGAACGAACAATCATCACTGCTCTGTTCAATAATCAGGCTTACCATTCTGCTCCCATGGCCTTGTCAGTGGCAGATAATATTGTCTACAAGTTGTTTTTTGGCTCCAGAGCTTCCATTACAGTCACCAACGACCCAGAGTCTCCCCGTGATTCACATTCTATTTTTGACAAAGTATTTCAGTATGTATAACTTTCCTTTTTATGAAGTTAAGACTATATCTCTGTAGTACTTCTCTACCTGTTTATTCAGTTTGATGTTACACTCTTGAAGCCAATCTAATTTAATGCATAAAGTGATAGAATTGGAGTTAACAAAACAGGGTTTAAATCTTATCTTTAATACTTACTTTATTTATTAAGAACTTATTATGTGCCAGGCATTATGCTAAGCGCTAGTCATACAAAGAAAGGCAAAAGATGGTGCCTGACCTCAAGGAGCTTATAGTCTAATGGGAAAGACAACATGCAAACAAGTATGGACAAAGAAGCTCTAGACTGAATAAATTTGAGATAACCAGTAGAGTGGAAGGTACTAGAATTAAAGGGAATTACATAAGATTTCGATAGAAGGTGAGATTTTAGTTGGAATATGAAGGAAGTCAGGGAAGCCAGGAAGCAGAGATGAGGAAGGGGATGGAGTATGAGGAAAAACACTACCACCAGGGTTACTGGATGACAGAGTACATGGAGAGGAGTCATTTATTAAAAAAAAAAATTTTAACTGGAAAGATTGGGGAGCAGGTTATGAAGAACTTTGAATGCTAAATGGAGGATTTCATATTTAATCTTTGAAGTGATACACAGTCATTAGAGTTTATTGAGTAGGAAGTTGACGTGGACAGACTTGTACTTGAGGAAAATGAATATGCAGTATCAGCAATATTATTTTAAGAACAACTTTGAATAAATAAGCAATTTTGATTGTTATAAATAACCAAATTAACTACAAAGGACATTTGAAGATACTGCCTGCATCCAGAAAATTAGAAATATTTATAGAATGATTTTACATATACATATGTCTGGGGGGAAGGGGAGAAGGAGAGAGGGAAAAAATTCATATAATAACTTTATTGCATATTTAATATTATATTTATATGTATTTATATCTATTTGTATTTATAAATATCTATTTGTTATAAATATTTATTTATATTATATAATGTATATAATATAATTATATTATGTAAATATTTATATATATTTATAATATATTTAAAAGGTATAGCAAGTTGTTCATAATAAATTAGTTTCATACATAAGCATCTTTATTATATTTTATGTATATAATAATATATTAATAATATATATTTTATATATATTTATTATATATTTTATTATACTATGTTATGGAAATACTTGTTTTATTCCATAAAATAAAAACTAAATCAATAGGCTTTGACAGCTGGAGTGAAGGATTTACTGAAATAGGAAGAGAGAGCTATTGAAGTAGCCCGGGTTTGAGGTATTGAAGGCCTTCAGCTAGGTGACTGTGGTATCTAAGGAGATAAAGTGGGGAAAGGAAGCATAAAAGAGTGATGTTGCAAAAGTAGAATTGACAGAACTTGGAAACAGATTGGATAATGGGAATAAAAGATAGTGAGGAGTGGAGGATGACAAATAGGTTATAACCTGAGTAAAAAGGAAGATGGTAGTACCCTCAACAATAACAGGAAAATTAGGAAGGATTTGGGCGGGGGAATAACATAAATATTATGATTTATAATTAGCATTTATATATAATGCTATATGTTTGTGAAACACTTTCCAAATATTTCTCATTTTATCTATCCCAATCAACCGTTGAGTTAGGTACTATTTTTATCCCTATTTTATAGTAGAGAAAATTGAGGCAGACAAAAGCTAAATTAATTGCCCAGCTAGGGTCTGAAACTGAATTTAGATTCAGATCTTCCTGATTCCAGGTCTATCATATTATCCTTTGCACCATCTAGTTTTGGGCCAGTTGGAAATGGCAAATTTGGAGATGCAAAACTGGGGAAAGGGGTTATGGTTGTATAAGTAGATCTGAGAGTCATCAGCAAAAGGATATAATAATTGAATCCATGGGAGCTAATGAGATCGTCAATCATATAGAAAAAGAAATCATATAAAAGGAGAAGAAAAGAAGGTGCAGGACAGAGCCCTGGGGATTACTCACAGTCAGTGAGAGTGACTTGGATGAAGATTCAGTCAAGGAGACTGAGAAGGATCAGGCGTTTAGTTGGGAGGACAAGGAAAGAAGCAGCTCCATGAAAATCTGAAGAGAATGATTGACCTGGATCAAGTCTGGCCTCAGTTAATTATAAGATGTTGGATCCTGGGCAAGTTATTTAACACCTGTTTGCCTCAGTTTCCTCAATAGTAAAATGGAGATCATTATAAGACCTCTCTTGAAGGATTATGAGGATCAAATGAGGTGATGTTTGTACACCATTTAGCAGAGTGCTTATTCCCTTCATCCTTTCCTTACTAAAGGCTTCAGAAAGGTCAAGAAGAATTAGTTTGGAGGAAAAGGCTTGCCAAGAGATAGTTTCTCTTTCAAAGTTGGGTAACTTTGAATAACAGTTTCTGATGTCAGAAACAAGACTAGAGAATTGAGAGAATGAGAAAAAAAGAAGTGGAGGTATCAATTGTTGACTGCCTTTTCAAGGAGTTTAAAAACAAGACAATATGAGATGAAATCTAGTGAAGATGGATGAAGTAAGGGTTTTTTGATGGGGGATATTCGTGTTTGTAGCAACCATTAGATGGGGACAGTTTGAAAATAAGTGAGAGGGAAGATGATCAAAGGGGCAGTCTGCTAGAGAAGATGGAATGACAGGGGATTCAGAACCATGGATAAATTACTTAAACTGTCTTGAACCTTTGGCAGTTCTCTAAGACTTAACTACTGAATCACCGAGGGCATATAAGGGGCTCCCAGACATTCAAAATCCCAGTACCCTGAACCTTTTTTCTCATATCTTGTCTCTCATAGGGGTCCTAAGGGACATTTTCTTTCCATTGCCTTGGTTTTTGGAGTGTCATTCATAATCAGTTCATTTGCTATTTTGGCAATCAGTGAGAGAATCAGAAGGTCAAAATATCTCCAGTTTATCAGTGGAACCTCTATAGCTCATTACTGGCTCTCTTCCCTGTTGTGGGATATCATCACCATCTGCTTTCACACTTTGCTATTATTGGTAAGTATTGGATAGTGTATATATTAAGTTTCATTCTATTGTACATTATAGAAACTTCCCATTAACCCAGCACCTGAATCTACCCCAAAAGTCAAGTTGACTACTTTGACTCCTGCCAACTGGGAAACACAATTTAAAAGTTTCTAGATCCCCAGCCCTTGGTCTAAAAATGTTAATTTCCTTGGATCTAGAGAAATATTGATGGCCTTCTTTAGGCTGAGCTCCCTATATATTTGTTCCCTAAATTCTTACCCTAAATATTTGGAGACAATGTCATTAGGGATATCCACATTGATTAAGGCATTCCTTCTGTGTTCCCTTATCTTACCAATTAGAAGGGAAAACTATTCCAACTAGAAAAATAAACAAATACAGTAAGAGAATGCTATCCATAAGGACTCCTTTGCTGTTGAGAAAATGAGGATATCTCTTAGTTTCATTATGAAATACCAAAATTTTTACAAAAGGCTCAATTGAATTAATTGAGAATTGCAAAACTTGTTTTTAGAGTAGAGAATAGTGCATTCCTCTCTGATATTCAGAATTTATTTCATAATACTTTTATTAATTTTTTTCTTTTCTTCCTTCCTTTTGAAACTGTGTCCATGCCTAAGGTAATCCTAAAAATCATGGATGAAACAGCTTACGTCGATCCCGGTCAATTTGAAGCTACCTTTTTGATGTTAATGCTACATGGCTGGTGTGCCATACCTAGCATGTACCTGATGAGCTTCCTCTTTTCTGGTCCTACTTCTGGGTGTGCCAAGCTCATACTTCTGAACATCATTTCAGGCGTCATTCCATTCATTTTTATTTCTGTTACAGATGTTAAAGGTAAAGGATATTCATTCCCTATTCATCAAGCTATTCTGGTGAATCAGGAGACAAGGGAGGGAAGGCCTGTTAGGAGTGGTTAGCACCCGTGAGTGAATGGGTGGGAATGGATTCAAGGACAGGAATATCACTAAGAACTTCAGTCCTGGATGAAGATGATTTGACTAGTTGATTTATTTCTCCTTGACACTAAATATAAAAGGTCATTTGCCTATTTAAATGCCTAAACCATCTACCAATCAATATTAAGTGCTTACTATGTGTCAGACACTATAATAAGAACTGGAGATATAAGAAAAGCAAAAGCTAGTCTCTGCCCTCAAAGAATTTGCAATCTAATGGGAGAGACAGCATGCAAACAGTTACTTACAAATTAGGTGCGGGATAAATAGAAAATAATTAACAAAGATAAGGCATTAGGTCTAAGAAGGATTGGAAGAGGATTCAAGTAGAAGTCAGGATTTTCACTGAGACTTAAAGAAAGCCAGGGAAGTCAGGTGGCAGAAATGAAGAGGGAGAACATCTCAGGAAAAGAAGACAGCCAGCACCGAGAGATGGTGCTCCATTTGTGGAACAGCTAGGAGGCCACCACTGGATCAAAGAGTACATGTTCAGGAAAAGTATGAGAAAACTAGAAAGACAAGTGGAGGCTAGATTATGAAGGGCTTCAAATGGCAAGCAGAGCATTTTGTATTTGATCCTAGAGGTGACAAGAAGCCCCTGGAGTTTATTGGGTAGGGGGATAACAAAATGAGGTTGCACTTTAGGGAAAAAATGACTAGTGGCTGATAAAGAGAGAATGGATTGGTGTGAGGAGAGACCTGAGGCAGGCAGACCCACCAGTAATCTGTTATAATGGCTTGGGTGTGGGGTGATGGCAGTGTCAGAGGAGAGAAAGGGGAGTGGCGGAGGGACATGGCAATGTTAACATAACAGGTCCTGGCGATAACTCATAGGAGTTGTGGGGAGGAGCAGTGTATGACCCCTGGGTACCAAATAATGATAAATACAAGAAATAATGGAGAACTGTCAGAGAAGCTGACAGTCATATAGACACAATAAGAAGCTCAAGGAAAAGCTAATGTAAAATGATAGAGTGGGCAAGCAGAAGAGAGAGAATTCCTGGCTTCAAAGCCTCAAGGAAAAGGAGAGGGCCACACTCACCCTCCTGCCCATGGAACCCCATCTCGTGATCTGCTCCAGCCTCCGAGGGTCTACTCTTGCCTCTCTATGGTCACTCTCCAGACTGCCTCTCTAGCACTGAGCTTCCCTCGGGGTTCCATGCTCATCATCCAGCTAGAAAGCATTTGATAAGAGTTTTCTACATGCTGAACATGAGGGATTCACAGAGCAGCACAAACATGGAGTCAGAACTGCTATGGGACCTTGGCCAACTCATCTTGGCTCTCTATGCCTTAGTTTTCTCAGCTATAAAATACGTATCATAATAGCATCTACCTCCCAGTGTGGCGAGAATAAAATTAAATAACATTTGTAAAGCACTTAGCACAATGCCTGGCATGTAATACATGACAAATAAATGCTAACCATCATTGTAGTATTCTGATGATGTACATACAAGGCAATCATTGAATATTATTGAGACATATACACAGGAAAAAAATAATTTCTGAATTTTAGTACAAACAATAATAACTGTCAGAATCCAGAGGAAAGCAAAATCAGCATGGGCTGCCTGGAGTGTGGTGAGATGTGTTCTGGTACTCAAAGAATAAATAGAATTTTTATAGGCAGTAAGAAGACAGAAAATATTTCCTGGTAGTATCAAGGTACTACCTTTATCCAGGAATAGGGAATAATGGGGAAGATGTGTTCTGCCCTAATGTGCCAGTTGTAGAATAGCATATTCTCTTAAGAGAATACAGAGTTACTAAAGGAAAAGGGATCCATTCCAGCATGGCTATTAATAGTTTAGGTTTATTAAGGTTTGTTGGGGGAGCTTACAAGATGCTAGAGTGCAACAAGACAACAAGATAAATCCCCATGCCAACACCAGGCCAGATATTATAGAAATAGAACAAAGAAGGCATAATGTCAGGGGAAGCCCAGAGCCATGCACAAGTTCTCCCATGGAACAGTTGGAGTTCCCTTTGTTGCTTACATTTACTCAAGGTAGTTTACATTCTTTGTGGAGTCATAGGGCATGTTCCTAGGTATTGGCTACTATCATACATAAGGATGATTCAAAACAGACCTGGGGGGGTGAGGGTGGAGCCAAGATGGAAGAGACACTCCTCTCATGCCCTCACAACCAGTTATTAAATTCATCCTCAAAATTAGCGCTTGATTGGTAAAATTCATGGAAATTAGAAGTACAACAACTTACCAGCCGAAGATAATCTGGAAGACTCCAGAATGGAGCACCATCTCTCGGTGCTGGCTGTCTTCTTGTCCTAAGGGACCAGTGCAGATCAGCACAAGCAGGGAGATAGTAGAGGGGGTGGCCTCTGTGGCTAGAAAAGTTATAGAGAGGACTCTGCCATAGGCTGACTGCTCTGCCTTGATTACAAAGCAGTAGAGCAACAGAGAAATTAAAGCCAAAGGTAGAGGATACACTAAAAACGCCAGAACCTAACAAGATCTGGCTATTTCCACCCAAAATTGTAAGTGACTCAGCACAGACTACAACACAACTGTGCAACGGCAATTGCATCACTGGGGCTCTAGCAGGCAGTCACTAATCTGCACAGTGCAGGGCTCAGCTTGGGGCAATAGAACTTTGCTTCCGGGGCAGAGCCACTTCAGGTGTCTTGCGGGACTATTCAGACTATTTGCTGGGCAACTGCTAATACCCATAGCCCCACAGCCGGTTTTAGCTTGGGATAGTGACACTTTTGCTGCTCAGCCTCTAGCCTCAGGGCTAATCCACACAGTGGGTTCTTAGCAGGGGACCTCCCTCCACTTCCCCCCTCCCGCCTCCCCCCCTGCAGCTGGGCCATGCAGGACTGAGTCATTTCCCACTTCCAATAGGGAGCTCTTTCCCAGAGCATTCCCATACTCTGCAGTTCTTTGTAGCTGCTTGGCAGGACAGCTACTGTCCATATATCTATCCTTGTTCTGCAGAGGAAGCTGGTAACCTCCTGGCTCTGAAGGCAGACCCTACAGGCTTTAAAAAATGAGTAAAAAAAATCAAAAGGACAATAGCTTCTACACAGAAAGAGAGCAGGTTTTCAACCCCGAGGAGACTATAATAGCAAACAGTCTCCAGGTATTGTTGGTCCCCAACACAAAAGACTCTCCTAGAAGAGACCATTAAAACTCTCAAAAGAGAGAAGAAAAATGGGGAAAGGAAAGAGAAGCTATGCAAGAGAGTAACTTCCTGAAATGTGAATTGGAAAAGGTTAAAAAATTCCCAGGAAGTGCAGGGAAACAGAATTTATGAATTGGAAAAGGTAAAGAATTCCCAAGAAAGCAGGATTTGTTAATTGGAAAAAAGAAAATAACTCACTAAAAAAAAAAATAGTGAAATGGAAAAAAATTCCAAAGAGCAAAACAACTCATTTAAAAACTCAATTGGACATATACAAAAAGAAGTAAAAAAAGCTAATGAAGAAAATAACTCATTAAAAATCAGAACTGAACAAATAGAAATGAATGATTCATTGAGACATCAAGAATCAGTCAAGCAAAACCAAAAAATTGAAAAATTAGGGAAAAAATGAATATCTACTTGGAAAAACAACAGATCTGGAAAATAGATCTAGGAGAGATAATCTGAGGATTATTGGACTTATCTGAAAATCATGATGAAAAAAAGAACCTAGATACTATTTTCAGGAAATCATCAATGAGAACTGCCCAGATGTAATAGAACCAGAAGGTAAAATAGGCATTGAAAGAATTCATCGAACACTTTCTGAAAAAGACCCTAAAATAAAAACACCAAGGAATATTGTGGCCAAATTTCAGAACTATCATACTAAGGAAAAAATATTACAAGCAGCCAGGAAAAAAACAAACATAAGCCACAATAAGGATCACTCAAGATCTGGCTGCCTCCACATTAAGAATCAAAGGGCCTGGAATCTGAGGCAAAAGAACTTGGAATGCAGCCAAGAATAAACTACCCAGCTAAACTGAGCATTTTCTTCCATGGAAGAAGATGGACATTTAATGAAACAGATGAATTCCATTTGTTTGTAAGGAAAAAACCAGATCTAAACAAAAAATTTGATCTCCAACCATAGGACTCAAGCAGAAAAAGGTCAAAGGTTGAGAACTGTATTTCTGTTGTGGATATACATAAAGACCACATGTATAATTTGATTTTACTGATATAACATAAAAAAGGGAAGTAGAAATGGGAAGGAGATAGTGTCAGAAAAAGGGAAAAGGGGAGATAAAAAGAGGGAAACTACATCCCATGAAGAGGCAAAGAGAACCTATCATATCTGAGGGAATTTAGAGAAGGGAAGGAACATTGTGTGAATCTTACTCTTATCAGAGTTGGCTCAAAAAGAAAGTAATTGGCATATTTGGTTTACAGAGAAACATATTAAAAAGTGGGAGAGGAAAAGGGAAAATGAAAAGAGTAATAAGGAAAGGGTACAAGAAAGGGGAAAGGTTTCAAAGGGAGGATGGAGGGATTCTAAAGAGGGAGAGCTGCATGACGCAAGTGGGGCCCATAAATTTAATACTGGGGAAGGGGATAAGAAAAAGAAAAGCATAATCTGGGGATAATATGATGGCAGGAAATACAGAATTAGTAATTTTAACCGTAAATGTGAATGGGATGAACTCTCCCATAAAGTGGAGGTAGATAGCAGACTGGATCAAAAGTCAGAATCCTACAATATGTTGTCTACAGGAAACATATTTAAAGCAGGGAGATACATACAGAGTAAAGGTAAAGGTTGGAGCAGAATCTATTATGCTTCAGGTGAAGTCAAAAAAGCAGGGGTAGCCATCCTTATCTCAGATCAAGCAAAAGCAAAAATTGATATAATTAAAAGAGATTAGGAAGGAAACTATATCTTGTTAAAGGGTACCATAGACAGTGAAGCAATATCAATACTAAACATATATTCACCAAGTGAGAGTTGCAAGAAGAAATAGATAGCAAAACTATAATGGGGGAGATCTCAACCTTGCACTCTCAGAATTAGATAAATCAAACCATAAAACAAGTAGGAAAGAAATTAAAAAGGTAAATAGAATATTTTAAAAATTAGATATGATAGATCTTTGGAGAAAACTGAATAGTGACATTGACCATATATTAGGACATAAATACCTCAAAATTAAATGCAGAAGTAAATAGTAAATGCTTTCTTTTCAGATCACGATGCAATAAAAATTACATTCAACATAAAGTTAGGAGTAGATAGACTAAAAAGTAATTGGAAACTAAATAATCTCATCTTAAAGAATGATTGGGCGAAACAGCAAATTATAAACACAATAATTTCACTCAAGATAATGACAACAATGAGACATCATATCAAAATTTGTGGATGCAGCCAAAGCAGTAATAAGGGGAAATTTTATGTCTTTAGAGGCTTATTTGAATAAAATAGAGAAAAAATAGATCAATGAATTGGGCTTATAACTTAAAAAGCTAAAAAAAAAAAGACCAAATTTAAAAACCCCAATCAAATACTAGAAATTCTAAAATTAAAAGAAGAAATTAATAAAATTAAAAGTAAAATTGAATTAATAAAAATTTATTAATAAAAATTAATAAAAATTAATAAATAAAAAATTAAAAAAATAAAATTAATAAAAGAGTTGGTTTTATGAAAAAAAATAGATAAACCTTTGGTAAATCTGATTAGAAAAAGGAAAGAGGAAAATCAAATTGTTAGTCTTAAAAATGAAAAGGAGGAACTTTCCACCAATGAAGAGGAAATTAGAGCAATAATGAGTTATTTTGCCCAACTTTATGCCAATAAATTTGATAACTTAAGTGAAATGTATGACTACCTCCAAAAATATAAACTTCCCAGATTAACAGAGGAGGAAGTAAATTTCTTAAATAGTTCCATTTCAGAAAAAAGAAACAGAACAAGCTATTAATCAACTCCCTAAGAAAAAATCCCCAGGACAAGATGTATTTATATGTGAATTCTACCAAACATTGAAAGAACAATTAGCCTCAATGCTATATCAACAATTTGAAAAAAATAGGGACTGAAGGAGTCCTACCAAATTCCTTTTATGATACAGACATGGTACTGATACCTAAACCAGGTAGGTTAAAAACAGAAAAAGAAAAGTATAGACCAATCTCCCTAATGAATATTGATGCTAAAATCTTAAATAAGATATTAGCAAAAGACTACAGAAAATCATCCCCAGGATAATACACCATGATCATGTAGTATTTATACCAAGAATGAAGGGCTGGTTCAATATTAGGAAAACTATCAGTATAATTGGCCATATTAATAACCAAATTAACAAAAACCATATGATCATCTCAATAGATGCAGAAAAAAAGCATTTGATAAAATCTAACATCCATTCCTATTTAAAACACTTAATAATATAGGAATAAATGGACTTTTCCTTAAAATAACCAGTAGCATCTATTTAAAAGCATCAGTAAGCAGCATATATAATGGGGATAAACTAGAACCATTCCCAATAAGATCAGGAGTGAAACAAGGTTGCCCACTATCACCATTGCTATTCAATATTGTATTAGAAATGCTATCTTTGGCAGTAAGAGTTGAGAAATTAAAGGAATTAGAGTAGGTAATGAGGAAACCAAATTATCACTCTTTGCTGCTGATATGATGGTATACTTAGAGAATCCCAGAGATTCTACTAAAATGCTATTAGAAATAATTCACACTTTTAGCAAAGTTGCAAGATACAAAATAAACCCACAGAAGTCATCAGCATTCTTATATATCACTAACAAAATCCAACAGAGTTACAAAGAGAAATTCCATTCAAAGTAACTACTGATAGTATCAAATATTTAGGGATCTACCTCCAAGGGAAAATCACAAACTATATGAGCTAAACTACAAAACACTTTCCACACAAATAAAGTCAGATCTAACCAATTGGGAAAATATTAAATGCTCTTGGATTGGGCGAGCAAATATAATAAAGATGACACTACTACCTAAACTAATCTATTTATTTAGCACTATATCAATCAGACTCCCAAAAAACTATTTTAATGACCTAGAAAAAATAACAAAGTGCATATGGAAAAACAAAAGGTCAAGAATTTCAAGGGAAGTAATGAAAAAAAAAATTAAATAAAGGTGGTCTAGCTGTACCTGATCTAGAACTGTATTATAAAGCAACAGTCACCAAAACCATTTGGTATTGGCTAAGAAATAGACTAGTTGATCAGTGGCATAGGTTAGGTTCACAGGACAAGATAGTGAATAAAAATAGCAATCTAGTGTTTGACAAACCCAAAGATCCCAACTTTTGGGATAAGAATTCATTATTTGACAAAAACTGCTGGGAAAACTGGAAATTAGTATGGCAGAAACTAGGGATGGACCCACATTTAACACCACATACTAAGATAAGATCAAAATGGGTCCAAGATTTAGGCATAAAGAATGAAATCATAAATAAATTGGAGGAACATGGGATGGTTTACCTCTCGGACTTGTGGAGGAGGAAGGAGTTTGTGTCCAAGAGAGAACTAGAGACTATTATTGATCACAAAATAGAAAATTTTGATTACACCAAATTAAAAAGTTTCTGCACAAACAAAACTAATGCAAACAAGATTAGAAGGGAAGTAACAAATTGGGAAAACATTTTTACAGTTAAAGGTTCTAATAAAGGCCTCATCTCCAAAATATACAGAGAATTGACTTTAATTTATAAGAAATCAAGCCATTCTCCAATTGATAAATGGTCAAAGGATATGAATAGACAATTTTCAGATGATATTAAAACTATTTCCACTCATATGAAAGAGTGTTCCAAATCACTATTGATCAGAGAAATGCAAATTAAGACAACTCTGAGATACCACTATACACCTGTCAGATTGGCTAAGATGACAGGAACTAATAACGATGAATGTTGGAGGGGCTGTGGGAAAACTGGGACACTGATGCATTATTGGTGGAGTTGTGAAAGAATCCAACCATTCTAGAGAGCAATCTGGAATTATGCCCAAAAAGTTATCAAAATGGGCATACCCTTTGACACAGCAGTTCTACTACTGGACTTATATCCCAAGGAAATATTAAAAAAGGGAAAGGGACCTGTATGTGCCAAAATGTTTGTGGCAGCCCTTTTCATAGTGGCTAGAAACTGGAAAATGAATGGATGTCCATCAATTGGAGAATGGTTGGGTAAATTATGGTATATGAAGGTTATGGAATATTATTGTTCTGTAAGAAATGACCAACTGGAGGAATACAGAGAGGCTTGTATCAACTGATGCTGAGTGAAACGAGTAAAACTAGGGGATCATTATACACTTCAACAATGATACTGTATGAGGATGTATTCTGATGGAGTGGATTTCTTCAACATAGAGAAGAGCTAATCCAATTCCAATTGATCAATGATGGACAGAATCAGCTACATCCAGAAAAGGAACACTGGGAAATGAATGTAAACTGTGAGCATTGTTGTTTTTTTTTGTTTTGTTTTGTTTTGTTTCTCTTCCCAGATTATTTTTACCTTGCGAATTCAATCCTTCCTTTGCAACAACAACAACAAAAAAAAAAATTTCAAGGGCATTAATGAAAAAAATCAAATGAAGGTGGCCTAGTTGTACCAGATCTAAAATTATAAAGCAGCAGTTACCAAAACCATTTGGTATTAGCTAAGAAATAACTAGTTGATCAGTGGAATAGGTTAGGTCCAAAGGACAAAACAGTAACTTTAATAACTTTAATAATCTATTGTTTGACAAACCCAAAGATCCCAGCTTTTGGGATAAGAACTCATTGTTTGACAAAAATTGCTGGGAAAATTGGAAATTAGCATGGCAGAAACTAGGCATTGACCCACACTTAACACCATACACCAAGATAAGATCAAAATGGGTTCATGATCTAGGCATAAAGAATGAGATTATAAATAAATTAGAAGAACAGAGGACAGTGTACCTCTCAGATCTGTGAAGGAGGAAGGAATTTATGGAAGAACCAAAAGATCATTATTGATCACAAAATAGAAAATTTTGATTATATCAAATTGAAAAGGTTTTGTACAAACAAAACTAATGCAGGCAAGATTAGAAGGGAAGTAATAAACTGGGAAAACATTTTTACAGTCAAAGGTTCTGATAAAGGCCTCATTTCCAAAATATATAGAGAATTAACTCTATAAGAAATCAAGCTATTCTCCAATTGATAAATGCTCAAAGGATATAAACAGACAATTTTCAGATGAAGAAATTGAAACTATTTCTAGCCATATGAAAAGATTCTCCAAGTCATTATTCATCAGAGAAATGCAAATTAAGACAACTCTGAGATATCATTACACACCTATCAGATTGGCTAGAATGACAGGGAAAGATAATGCAGAATGTTGGAGGGCATGTGGGAAAACTGGGACACTGAATTGTGAATATATCCAGCCATTCTGAAGAGCAATTTGGAACTGTGCTCAAAGTTATCAAACTGTGCATACCCTTTGATCCAGCAGCATTACTACTGGGCTTATATCCCAAAGAGATTTTAAAGAAGGGAAAGGCACCTGTATGTGCAAGAATGTTTGTGGCAGCCCTCTTTGTAGTGGCCAGAAAGTGGAAACTAAGTGGTTGCCCATCAACTGGAGAATGGCTGAATAAATTGTGGTATATGAAGATTATGGAATATTATGCTTCTGTAAGAAATGACCAGAAGGATGATTTCAGAAAGGTCTGGAGAGACTTACATGAACTGATGCTAAGTGAAATGAGCAGGACCAGGAGATCACTATATACTTCAACAACAATACCATATGATATCAATTCTGATGGATGTGGCCCTCTTCAACAATGAGATGAACCAAGTCAGTTCCAATACAGCAGTAATGAACTGAACCAACTACACCCAGTGAAAGAAATCTGGGAGATGACTATGAACCACTACGTAGAATTCCCAATCCCTCTATTTTTGTCTGCCTGCATTTTGCATTTCCTTCACAGGCTAATTGTACACTATTTCAAAGTCCGATTATTTTTGCACAGCAAAATTATTGCTTGATCATGTATACATATATTGTATTTAACTTATACTTTAACATATTTAACATGTATTGGTCAACCAGCCATCTGGGGGGAAGGGATGGGGGGAAGGAGGGGAAAAGTTGGAACAAAAGGTTTTGCAATTGTCAATGCTGAAAAATTACTTATGTATATATCTTTTAAATAAAAAAGCTATATTAAAAAAAACAGACCTGGGTTGGATTTTGATTAGCATGTACAAGTTGGTGTGATGATTTGATGATTATTTGATGCAGAGAATGTTGGAGGAATGTCATCATTTGTGTCTTCAATGATTTACTTGTCAGTATATTGTTACCATGGAATTTAAATCAATGTAGAAGGAGGAGAGCTAGTAGGTGTGTGAAAATGTCTTCACCATGTTGTCAGCATCTTTGTCAGAATGATAACCTCAGGATTTGTATCAAAAAGAGACAGTGTGGTCAGTGGAGAATCTAGAGAGTTGCAAGTTCTGGATTTGGAATATTTATTGGACAAGAAAGTGAGAATATGACCACAGAATGATCCCTGAATATTTATTTAATTTATTTAATTAATTTTGCCCCCACTTAAATTCAAAACTATTTTTTTATATTTGTTTTTAAGATTTTTTAATTCTAGTTTCTCTCCCTTATCCCCACCCACAATTAAGAAACTATATGTGAAATTATACAAAACATTTCCATAAAAGTCAAATTGCAAAAGAAACCACATAACTCCCACCCTACTGAAAATAAAAGCCCTCAAAAAATTAATTTAAAAATAGAGAAAGAAATAGAGAATGCCTTAATCTGTATTCAGATTCAATCAATTCCTTCTCTGGCAGGATTTTTCAACATAATCTCTTTAGAGTAGTTGTAGTAGAGGATGATTGTACTACTGAGAATAACAATAACTGGTCATCCCAGAATATTGCTATTACTTTGTATACAGTATATTTCATTTTGTTCATGGAGGACTTTCCAGGTTTGTTTTTTATCCTGAGAGCATGCTGCTCACCATATCCCAGAGAACAATAATATTCCATTCATTGCTTTGAAATTTTTTTTACATTTACTATTGCTAATTGTATTTATTTATTCTATCTTTCCTTTTACCCTGTCCCTTTTCAAGTAGCTATTTTGCTACTAACCACTCCCCACCAATATGCCCTTTCTTTTATCACCCTTCCTCCCTTCCTATATCCCATTTTCCTATTTTCCTATAGGGTAAGATAGATTTCTATATCTCTATTGAGTATGTCATTTTTTATTTAAAGAATGAGAGTAAGGTTCACTCACTCACCCTGTCTTTCCCACCTTCCCTTTTTTATGGTAAATAATTTGTGCCATTCCACTTCTCCCTTTCTTTTTCCCCCAATACATTCCTCTCTCATCCCTTAATTTCATCATTTGAAAAAAAAACCAATGAGTAGGGGGAGGTTAAGTTATAGCAAGGCAAATTAGGGAACAGAGTTAAAGTAAAAGGTCAGAAGGGATAGGAAAGAGATGTGTGTGTGTCTATGTGGAGGGGGGTAGGATTTGTATGTGTATGTATATTTTTATGTATGTATGTATGTATGTATAAAAATATATATATATTTTTTTAACCATAGCCAACTTGGGGATGGGGGAATAAAAGGAGAGAAAAAATAGGTAAAAAAAGATGGGCAGAAGAGAACAAAAGAACAATTATAAGAAAGTAAAGAAAAGGTGGACACTCGTGAATATAAATTCTTATTCTACTATATATACTTTCTTGAACTGGTATTTTTGTTAAATATTTTTGAATCCTCCCTGATGTTCTGGTGGGAACATCACAATGTTCTCTTTTGTTTTGTTTTGTTTTGTTTTAGATTCCTTTTCTGTTTTTCTTTTTTCTTATTGTTTCTTAAAATAAAATAAATTTGAAAAAAAGAGAAAATAGGAACACAGAATGGAACAGATAATGAAGTGAGAATAATTAAATTTGAGTGTTTGTGAATGAATTGCACACTCCTATACTCTCCTATGTGTAACATGCTTTCATAGTCTTTACTATTATCAGTCTCTCCTGATTCCTAGGGCTCCAGGGTACCCCTGGCCACTGACCTTTGCAGTGTCAACTAATTCTACCAACTGGCCTCCTCTGAGGCTTTCAGAGGCCTCTGGCCACGATTTCTTGAATCGTAATTTAATAACTGGTAGCATGCTCAAGAACAGCCACGTGCAGACTTAAAGCCTTTATTATACCTGCTCACATAATGCTCTAACTTGTTAACTCCCTAGTGAACACCTGGTCTGAAGGTCCACATGTTCACTATCAACCTCCTTACCTCTCTCGGCTATCCATCCGCTTGGCTACCCCAGGATAAAGAGAGCAATGAGCTGCCCACAGTGGGCTTAAAAAGGATCTGTGAGGTCACACACACATAGCCAATCAGCGAAAGCCGTCATCCATTACATAGCTAACTCAATATGGCCAGTATCCTGCCCAACGGGTGGTCCTTTACCCACAGAGATTACTTCTGAACCACTCAAATCTGTTGCATGTGGCTGCCCATTTAAAGGAGCCTTATACCTATGGATGTAACAAAATGGCTTCTATAAAGGAATTATGGGGGATAAAATTGGAGGTCTTTGGAGGTTAGGCTAAGAAGTTAAGACCAATCATGAGACAGGAGAATGATGTGATGGAAGTAACATTTTTTTTCTTTCTCATTACAGAACTTGGCCTTCAAAATTTGAACAAAAAAATGGATATTATATTCCAGATACTACCAAATTATAACTTAGCAAAGTCTTTCTCCAACTTGTATTATAACTATCAAACCAAAATGATGTGTGCATTGTTGGAAACTACAGGGAAGAAGTGCCTAAAAATGAGTGAGTATCTGCATACCACCCACCTACCTTCAGTCCCTGGAAACAATCTTTTCTCTGTTTTTCCATCATTGGCAATAGAAGATATAAGGGTAGTTGGATGAATGGTACCTTTCTCTGCCCCAAAGGAAAAGAGCTCAAGTGTCATCAGAGGTTATTGTCACTTCCTAAATCATACCCCACAACAAAGAAATAGGAAGTTCTTGGAGAAAATTCAAGGTAAAAATGCAGAGCAACTAAGTGACAAATAGCTTGTAGACTCAGACTTTTAAGAAGTAAGGATCCTTTCAAAAAAATCCCATTGATCCCTAGAGTATCATGAAGTACTCTGGAGCAGTAATGTTCTCATCAGTGCCCTCAGAGCCTGAAAAAGTTAATCCTTCTCTGAACATCCTAAAGGATAGAAGGGGAAAAGATGGGAGTATTTTTTGGCCCTTGCTCTTGGGGATACCCGGGCAATAATACCTACATGGTGAGTTGAGCCTAGTCCTTTGCAATATCCCTTTGCAATATATGCAAGTTCTTGTATTAAGTATTGTATTAAGATCCCATTATGTATTATGGAAACCGTGCAGCTCCAAATTAGAGCTTTGACTCCTACAAACAGTAAAGCAGATCATCATTAGGGCAATGATGTGAAATGATGTGAAATGTTGGCTAAAGCAAACTAGAAACTTAATCCGTCTCTTCCCTGTACCCCCCCCCCATATGGATGATCACATTGAGTCTGCTATACAACAAGGATTTACAAGGCAGGTATAGAGGTAGATTAGCTTGCTTAGGTCATCAAAAATTCAGTTTGATCTTCTAGAGAGATTGGGGAAATGTAAACAGTGAATACATAAATCATTACAACAAAGTCTATGAAACATCCAGATTTCATTGTGGCATAATTCTGTTATAATTAGTATATTGCTAAATACTATTTTCCCCACCCTATCAGAGCTGGACAACAAATCTAGCTGATGATTCCTTTTTTGTAAATTAGAAAGTGAAAAGCAGGTATTTGCACTTGTTTGCACATGTAGTGATTAATCTAATTACTTTTGCCTCAAAAGTTAGTGAAAAATATTACACCCTTATACTTTAAACAGGTGAGAACAGGCTTCAATCAATCACAGGCTTTTGACTAAATGAGATCCTTGATCAAATGGAATTACAAGGGTAGAGTCTGAGGATACTTGGCAATACCTGTTGAAATCTGTATAAAATGGGCAGTTAGATGTCCAGGTAGAAAGAGCACCAGCCCTAAAGTCAGGAGGGCCTGAGTTCAAATTTGACCTCAGACACTTAACACTTCCTAGCTGTGTGACCCTGGACAAGTCACTTAATCCCAATTGCCTCAGGAATCACCTATAGACAAGGGACTCCCTGGAGAAATTTCAGAGATCTCTGGAGAAAATCTGAGTTGTCCTATATTGTTGCAGAAATGTACAAGAATTTAAGCATTAAACCTACTCAAGTGTCAGTCCAGAGCAGGATGTAGAGATGTTTTAGTGGAAAAAGGAAATGGTAAATTGCCTAAGTACCCCCAGAACACAGAACCTTTTTGTAAGCACTAAGCCACATGGTCTTGGTTTCTCAAACTGAAAATAAGGGGCAACTTCTAGTCAACTCCAGGACCCAGGACCCTAATCTCTGTGGGGAAAAGCTTACATGTTCTGGATATCTGTAGGGACTAAGTTTTTCTTCGGAGATAGGAAAAGTGATTGTCTTTTCTTTTTTAAATAGGTCAGTGATTAAATCTAGCCTGTGTAAGGGGGAGGGAGTCCAGAGTAGAGGGACCCTTTAGGTAAGAATTCCAACCCTTTATCTCATCCAGTGGATCAGGGTTACTACACAAACACCAAACCACACTGGTTTGGTTTCTTACCTAAATAGTGAAGAGGTAAACTTCCAGCTGACTCTTTATCCCTTAGTCCCTGGGAGAAGAGTCCCCAAGGAACTTGGTCTTCCCTCTGAGAAAGTAAACTTGTTCTTTTTGTCCTTTTCCCTAACCTTTTTTTTTATTGTTTTGGGTCAGGGAAGGCCTTTGCAAGCAACAAGATAGATATTAACTTTGTATTTGTTAAGTTATAGCATCATATATTTGGAAGTATGGGAAAATGTCATTGACTAGATTTGATTAGGAACTGTGCCATAGAGACTTAGTGTGAGGCATTCAGCATTCAGACAGGATATGTTATTGAAAAATGAAGTCTAGTTATGTTACTAATAACATTCAGGTGGATTTACTAAGTATGGCAAATATAATATTAAAACTTTAAAAGACAGAATGTTTAAATTGGGGTTGGCTGATGGAATCTCTTGAGTCACTCCACCCCACTCCATTTAAAATAAGTAATAAAATGCTATGCCCTGATACCTTAACCAGATGAGGATTTTCAGTTATCAAACATTCATTCATGGGCTTTAGACTGAGTGACAGTTCTTGAATTAACAGTGACATTGCATAGGAAAAATGTTTGAATTGGTGGAGAAAACTTGATTATGACCTATAGGGCCTAACTTAAAATGAATTCGGAATACAAGGAAAACCAGATCATCCATAGAAATGAGAGTTGATATAGTTGCTTCAGACCATAGTTATTTGCTATATATAGTTTAAGAATTTAAATGGGTGAGGGGCTTTTTTTCTGGAGTAATTTCTATGTATAATTGGAGAAGGAAGACAAAGGATAATTGCTTGATGAAAGCAACAACAACAAAGTTTGAAAACCCTGCAGTTTATTATCCCCACATTCAAGGATATGGAAGTACTTTGAGTATAGAATATGATTGTTATATGAAAAGACCAGAGAAAGTCTTTTGTTGAACTTGAATGTTTTTCAAATATTTTCTATAGAGGGAATTTGTTTCAACTAGATCAATACCAACAGAATAGTCATCTGCCAAGATATGGAAATAACACTAAAATGTGTTTCTTTTTAATGGTATATGCTAAGGTGAAATATTACCTGAATACATGAAATTTTAAAAAAATGATAAAACCAAGGTTTCAATGAAGTATCAATGTCTCACAGATACTGTATCTGAAAATATCTACTCATGGAAGAAATTTGGGATTGGAAAATATTTGACCTCCATGGTTATATCTGGCTTTATTTTTTTTCTGCTCCTTTTCTTCATTGAGACCAACTTCTTCTGGAAACTGAAAATGTCTCTCTATAAGATCTTTGAGAGAGAGAAATTGGTGAGTGGCTTATTATGAAACTTAAATCAACCATATGAAGTTTTTATCTTAGCTTTTGACCAGCTAAATGGCCTGATTTCAGATTTCCTTTCATTAAAGGAATGAAATCTACTCTGGCACCACTCCATTTTGAGTGAGCTCCACTTGAGGTACCCACCATAAATTGGTGGTCTCTATTCTCTTGCACAAGTTTTCTCTCATATGCCTGTAACACACACCTCTCCTTCAAGACTCAATTCTGGTGCTGCTTCCTCTATGATTCCTTTCCTAATGCTCTCCACAACTCCATTATTAAAGTTCTCTCCCCCCTCAAATTATCTCATATTTTGAGTATGTGTATTCCCCACAGAAAATGTAAGGTTCTTGAAAACTTGTTTCATTTTTGCCTTTGTCTCCAGTTCTAAGGACTTCTTTGCTGATTCCTAGTCTTCTCCTGCCTGCTAACTGAGAATGTGATCCAAGACTCTGTCCTAAACACTGTTGTTTTCCAGGTTTTCACCTCCTCTCCTGACTCAAAATCTCACCTCTTTGTGAGTGATATTCCTATCCCTATCTCTGGCTCTAGCTCTGACTTCTCTCTTAAGCTCCAGTCTCATAGTTCTAGCTGCCCACCAAACATCTCCACCAAATGAGCTGGCAGTACCTCAAATTCAAAATGGCCAAAACAGAGCACACCATCTTCTCCCACTAAACCTACCCCTATTTATGCTTATGCAGTTACCCAAGTCCATAGCTCAAAAGTTATATTTGACTCGTCCTTCTTCCTCAGTACACTCAATTGTCTTATTGTTTCATTATGTGATCTATGCATCAGCTGAACCCCAGCTGCTGGCATAATTGGACACTTGGGAAGGATCATGTCAAAATCTCTATCTCATTGACTCACCCACCAAGGAAACACTTTGGGAAAATCGCTCTGATTCATGGTCCCATCCAGGAAAACCCTGAGAGAATGATTATCTGGCTCATTTTGCTCTCCTGGAAAACATCCTAAAATCCTCTGCAGCACTCACACTAACAAAACAAACAACTAAAAAAAAAAAAATTGGAGAATGGCTTATATTTTAACCTATAATAGACAAGAAAACTCCTATAGGGACATATATAGTCTTGGTTACTTATCTTTTTTTGTTGTTGTTGCTGTTGTTAAGGCAATTGGGGTTAAGTGACTTGCCCAGGATCACACAGCCAGGAAGTGTTAAATGTCTGAGACCAGATTTGAACTCAGGTCCTCCTGACTTTAGGGCTGGTACTCTATCCACTGCACCACCTAGCTGCCCCTTGGTTACTTATCTTGATAGGGAATCAATCAATTCTTCCCTCTCAGTAGGCCCTGTATTCCAAAGAACTCACGGTGGCTAGAGATTTTTATCTTTCCTCAGACCTTCACAATGTATAGAGTTCATGGTACCAGTAAACCTCTCTTTCCATATAACTCACTAATGACTTCTGAGTCTGCATGATATATTTCTCTCCTTTTATTTCACTGTCACCAGCAGCTCAGTGCACATAGTTCCCCATGGATGACATGTGGATCCCTACAGATTGGCATCTCTATCTCCTTTCATTATTATCTTCCAATTCCCTCTTAAAACTGGAAGTAGATCCCTTGTAGTCCATGTGCCTCAAGGATCACCCATAAATTAGGAGGAGGGAAATACCTCCATGCTCACTGCATAGAATGACCTATCTTTATGGTATTTTACAGTTTATGAAGTGATCTCCTTACAACAACCTTCTGAGGAAGTTGGTACCAATGTTATTAATAGTATCTCACATTTAATAAAACTGAGACTAAGAGAAATTAGGTAGCTTGTCCATAGTTAAATAGTAAGTGATTAGAGCTAGTAACCACCCACAGAGCTTATAATTCCTGTTCTGTAAGAGACTCTGAAACACAATTTCTACCTCTCCTGCCAATCCCCTGGCACGGGAAGCCAAGCTTGGGCTCTTACTCAGCCTCTCCCCTTCGCTCTCTTTCCTTCCCACTGTTGCCAAACACAAATTGGCCTAACCTAACCCAGCACCTGGAGCCCTCTGCAGCAACCTCTACCTACTGAATTCTTTCCCTTCAAGAGCTAACTCCTTTTGTGATGATAGCAGGGCCTGCAGCCTATACTGATCCCTCTTTCTTCAAATCTTGTCTAATGCTCAGTCTGAACTCCCAGTCATAGCCTAGCTTCTATTCTGGTAAATGCTCAGCTAAATCTTCCAGGTCCGGGACTCTGCCGCTTTTCGTCTTTGTGTCCTCGGGCCCAGGACAAGGCTTTGTCCCATGGGAGGCACTGAATACTGCGATTGGGCTCTTGGTGACGGTGTATGGGGCTTGTATGGGGCTGGGTGCTAGACCTCGGAGGCATCTCCAGATACAAACAGAAAGCACTAGAGGAGTCCTTTCTAGGAAAGGCCCAAGCACATCAACTGGATAGTCCAGTCTGGTGTGCGGCCCTGGGCCAGAACCAGGATGGATTATGTAGCAGAAAAGAGGCGATACCCACCCCCTTCCTGTTGGTTTTTAAATTCATTGGATGGACTGAAAAGGAAGAAACCATTGACCAATGGCCAACAATTCTGTCCATTTCTTTTGGGTCACTGAATTTCTGAAGTTTAGGCCTAGGATTTGACTTTTTCTGCCTTATAGCTCTCTGGTAATAGGAATCACATGACTTCCTGAAATTTAGGCCTAATTTTTTCTGACCTACTCCAACTCAGAGACTTTGTGTAAAATCTTAACTGGTCCCATTCAACATCATTCCTCATGGAAATATCTGAAAAAGGAGCTATAATCTCAAGGTCTGGGGAGTGGGACAGAAGTCTCAATCTCTCAGCATGTGCTCTCCAAGAAAAGTAGTGTGATTCTGGAATATCAGTGGCATGGGGCTTTGTGGAAGCTCAAGTCACTGGCAAGAGAGAAAGGAAATCAGAAAACCCTTTACCCTGTTTCTCCTAGGAGCTCTTACCAGTGTATAGACTCTGGCATTCTCTCTGTCTCTCTCTCTCTGTCTCTCTGTCTCTATCTCTCTCTCTCTGTCTCTCTCTCTGTCTCTGTCTCTCTGTCTCCCTCTCTCTGTATCTCTCTATGTCTCTCTGTGTGTCTCTGTATCTCTCTTGTCTCTGTATCTCTCTGTGTCTCTATGTCTCTCTGTCTCTGTCACACACACACACACACACACACACACACACACACAGATTGTTCACAGCATGAGTGGTGGTGGGATAGTACTGGGTTTCACAAAAATCATGCTACCCAAATAAATCCATTATTTCCTATTGTCATGCACAATACAGGCAGGACAGGAACTTGTTCTTTTGATTGTAAATATGTTTGTCCTCCTGAGGGCAAATTCCCGGAGAGAATAGTTAAGAAAATTATACCTTTCTATGTTCTGCTACTTGACACTTTCAGGCCTCATATAAGCTTTCTTTTCCTAAAACTGTACTACTATATTCTTGATGCAAAAATGCATCAGGCTACATGGAATGCCAAGTAAAGTTTCTATTTCCAGAATTTCCTGATCACATTTGAGCTAATTTTCCAATGTTTTGATTGTCCTTGGGAAGTCTGGAGTCAGCTTAACTAAGAGGTGAAAAATGTTCTAAAAGTAGCCAAGAGCTACTTAGTTGATATCTCCCAAGACTCAATACATCTGTTTTGCCTTCTCATCCCCAGCCTTTTAGCCACTTTTCCCATCTATCCCTCAGGATAATCAAATGCCTGAAAAGCATTCATGTCTGTGTTACCTCTCTCTGAAATAGTCACACGTGCAAACTGAGACATCTTTGATTTTCAAAGACCCTGATGTGGAAAATGAAAGAGAAAGAATCCTGAACTCACTTCAAGAATTACTGCAAGCTACCCCTTTAATTGCTAAAGAACTCACAAAGGTAAAGCCAAATGAGCAGGGCTCTCCTGGACCTTGGTCATTGGAGGCACATCATATATGTAACTGATTGAGGAGTGGCTAGTCCCTGGATTCCATAAGGTTGGGGAGAAGTAGCTTGAGCTAAGGGGGGAGAATGCTCCTACTGCCCTAGGAGGTATGGTGATGGTTATTACATAAGGATTGATAGTCCTGTTTTTCATGATTCATAGGAAATATGTGGACTTTCTTCTTGGTGTTTCTTAGGTATATATCCATAGGCTGAAATCTATCATTGCTGTGAACAAAATCTCTTTCACAGTCCAGAGAGGAGAGTGTTTTGGGTTACTAGGCTTCAATGGAGCTGGGAAAACCTCCATTTTCAAAATGCTGACTGGGGAAATCATCATCACATCTGGAGATGCCTTTATCAACGGAAAGAACATCCACAGTAACCTCAATGTGGTAAGATCCTCCCCAGGGCCAGGGAAACACACTTCCCAGAAGGATAGAAAGGATGGCAATCAATGAACAAGTAATAATGGAAACTGTAATGAGGAGAATGAAAGACATAGGTGCTAAACTAGTGATGGAAATTTAGGAATAGTTGATAGAAAATTAAAACAGTTTTTCCCTGAAAGTGTGAGTGCAGAGTGTTTCTTATAGCTTTCTGGAGTGTGAAAGCAAGTGTCAGAATCAGAGTGCCCCAAGATGGGTTCTGTTCAAAAGGTTTAGCCTAACTAATAGTTAAATCTGGTTCTAATTTTGGAGGGCTGGGGTGGAGGAGCCTCACAGTTGTCTACAGGACTTTCTTTTATATTCAATTGTTGTATTCCCAAGCCCATTGTTTGTCCAAACTAGAATCCAAATAGACTTGGTCCCTCTTGGGTGCTGAAGAGATATGGAGAGATCAACTTGTATTAATAAAAGGTGTCTAAGAATTCCATTCTGTTTGGGAAAAATTAAGTGCCTAGCACAAGTGAATAAATTAAAGAATAAAATATTTTATTGAATGCTTACTATGTGCAAAGCACAGGGGATACAAAGAGAAAAACAAGATAGTCCCTGCTCTTAAGGAACTTGTGTTCTAATTGAGGTTGACAACAACATATATGGAAAGTTTTAGCTACAAATCAGAAGGAAAGGTCCAATAGTCGCATGGACCTAAGGAGTACAGTTGCAAAGCACTTTCAAAGAGTTTACAGTTTAATAAAAAAGATTTACACAAATAGCAATATCATTTGGCAAAGGAGAGGTCTAAAGTAGTGAGAGATTCAAAAGATCACTTCCAACTAAAAGGAAATATGCCCTGATGAAGTCTTGAGGGAAGAGAAGGGATGAAAATAGGTAAAGATGAAAGGGACAGTCATTCTAGACTTGGAGGAACAACATGAGCAAAGTCACAGAGATGGAGAGAGAAAGGGACAAGAAAGATCTACTTTGGCTGAAAAAATAGTGTGTAGAAGAACATAGTGTGAGATAAGAGTGGAAAGATAAATTGAAGCTAATATAGACTCCTTCAATGAAAAGACTGAGAAGTTTATACCTTACTCAGTAGATAATGAAGAGTCATTAAATATTTTTAAGGAAGAATTTTATATCCTTGGAATGATGCATTAAAAAGATTCCTTTGGCTGCAACACAGGAAGTGAGAATAGACTGGATACATAGAAAGTAGTTGGGAAACTGCTGCCACACTCTGGACAAGAGGCAACAGTGATCACAATTATTATAGCAGTATGAAGAAAAAGGAAGAGCTGAATTCCTCTTATATGATTCTATATGAATATGATACTTTTCAAAGATATTCCATTATACACAGAGCAATAGACTGAGAGTTGAAAGACCTACATCCCAGTCTGAGCATTGCCATTAAAGAGCTGTGTCCCTTTGAATAAATCATATCACTGCTGTGGCCATCAGTTTTCTGAAGGAGTTCAATTAAGTGATTTCTAAGATCTCTTACAATTTTAAAATTAAATCTTATATAGGCAAACTATTACAGTATCGTCATCAAGAAAATCCTAAATGAGAGTCAAACATGACTGAACAACAAGTGAGCCAAAATGTTACATACTCAATTTTTTTCTAACTTTCCTTGTTTGACTGTTTACACATGCTGGTTAGATTCATGGTTCCTAGTACTTCACATATGGATGCAAGTTAGAAGGAACTTACAAGGATGTGCAAACTAGTCAGTAAATAAACACTTATTAGACACATGACAGGCACTATGCTAAGCACTGGTGATACAAAGAAGGGTGAAAGACAATCTCTGCTCTCAAGAAGCTCATAGTTTAATGGGAGGCACAACATGCAAACAACTGCTGATGGACAAGCTGTATGCAGGAAAATCTGGAGATGACTAGCAGAAGAAATGCACTGGAATGAAGGGGCTATTGGATCACAGAATCCATAGGGGTGGGATAGGAGTGTAAGGTAGAAAACTGGAAAAGACGGGAGAGGATATAAAGCAGGATTTTTTTATTTGATACGGGAGGTGATAGGGATCTACTGGAATTTATTGAGTAGAGGAATGACATGATCAGATCCATACTTTAGGAGGGAAGGATGGATTTGAGTAAAGCAATATTATGACAGGAAGACCAACCAGAAAGCTATTGCAATAGTCCATGCATGGTGATGACTGTCTCCACTAAGGTGAGTAGCAATGTCAGAGGAGAGCAGGGGTCCTATGAAAGATGTTAAAAAGATAAAATCAACACGAGGCAGTAATAGGCTGCATGTGAGCTGTTGAGAGAGAATGAAGAGTTGGAAATGACCCCTGTGTTTCAAGCCATAATGACTGGTAAGATTTGAGTATCAGGAATTAGAAAAAGAAGATGGTTTAGGGGGAAAGAAAGTTAATTTGGTTTCGGATGGTATATGTTTTCCCTCTTTGAAACAATCCAATCAGAGTTAAGTTTAAGCTCCTTAATCTCCATTTTCCCCTCTAGTGTCAAAGGTCTTCCCTACATACCTTTTTTATGTGAAATATTTTCCCCATTCTTTCTCTCCCTTCCCTTTCTCTCAATACATACCTCAATCTCACCTCTTAATTTTTTTTAAATCATCCCAATATGACTGACTCACACCCATGTTCTCTGTCAATGTAAACTTCTAACTGATCTACAAAAGATAAAGTTCCTAGGAATTATATATATATATATCATCTTTCCACAGATGAATATAAATAATTTAAGCTTATTAAATTTCTCATGATTTCTTTTTGATGTTAGTCAGATTTTCTATTCTGCTCTATTCTACTCTCAAGAATGCTCAAAAGTCCTCTATTTTATTAAATATTCATTTTTCCTGTGAAGTATGATACTCAGTCTTGCTTGGTTATGCTTGGTTATAATAGTAGTTTCTTTACCTTCTAGCATATTATATTTCAAGCCCTCTGATTTTTTAGTGTAGAAGCTACTAAATCGTGTGTGATCCTGATTCTGAATTATTTCTTTCTAACTGCTTGTAGCATTTTCTCCTTGACTTGGGAGCTCTGGAGCTTTACTTGGGAGCTCTGGAATTTGGCTATAATACTCCTGGGAGTTTTCATTTCATTCATATCTCTTTCAAGAAGTGATAGATCAGTGGATTCTTTCAATTCTAGTTTATCCTCTGGTTCTAACAGGGCAATTTTCCTTGACAGGTTCTTGAAATATGACATATACAGTCTTTTTTTGATCATGGCTTTCAGGTAGTCCAATAATTCTTCAATTATCTCTCTTCAATCTGTTTCCCAGGTCAGTTTTTTGTTGTTGTTGTTGTTGTTGTTGTTGTTGTTGTTGTTGCTATTGTTTTGTTTTGTTTTTTGGTGAGATACTTCACATTTTCTTTTATTTTTCATTCTTTTTATTTTGTTTGATGGTTTCTTGAAGTCTCACCAGTTCTAATTTTTAAGGAATTATTTTCTGTGCGGTTTTGGCCAGTTCTATTTTGAAAGGTGTTGTTTTCATCAGTGTTTTTTATGCTTCTTTTACCAAACTATTAACTTTCTTTTCATAATTTTCTTGCATCACTCATTTTCCCCTCAATTTTTCTTCAACCATTCTTATTTCTTTCAGGAATTTTACTTGTGAATGTGTTCAATTTGCATTTTTCTTTGAGACTTGGCTTGTAGCTAATTTCATATCATTTTCTTCTTTTGAGTTTGTTCTTGATCTTCTTGTCACCATAACAGCTAAACATCTCTTTTATGATGGAGGTTTCATATGTGTGTGTGTGTATGTGTGTGTGTGTGTGTGTTTTAGTTTGCTTATTTTTCTAGTGTATTTCTTCACTTTGAATTTTATGTTAAAATTAGGCTGGGGATGGGGAGGCACTGTCCCGAGCTTCAGGGATTTTTTGCACTATTATTTTCACAGCTAGTTGTGGGGGTCTGTAAGTTTTCAATGTTTCCAACATCATATTGCCCTGGAGAAGAGTAATCACTGCTTTCCTGGTCTCTACTCTGTCTTTGTCCAGGAAGAGCCCCTGTTCCTCTGCAACCACAAATGCTAGTGTTCCTCTCTACCCTGGAACTACAACCAGAGTCCCCATTCACTTGTGACCCAGCACAAACACTCATCTCTGCCTTGGGACTGTGCCCCAGAAGTGTATATGGGCAATGGGGTTGACAAACAATATCTGGTCCTGTACCCAGTGCTGGCTCAGCGTTCCCTATAATCTCCTTTTGGCCAGTTGTCCAATCCCTTTACCATCTCTGGGCTAAAAGAAAGTTGTTGCTATTGCTTTTGCAGCTGCTGCTGCTGCTGCTATTGCTACTGATAACCCAGGAGACCTGCCACTAGTGTTGTTGCAACACTTGCTCTAGCCCCTTCCCCAGCATCTCAGATCCCCTCCTACCAATCTCCTAAGTAGTCTTGGGCTGAAAAATGTCTCAGCCTAACAAAATGCCTCACTCTGACCTTTTATTGGCTGTACTTCTCTAGAATTTTATTTGACACCTTATTTTAAAGTTATTTGAAGGGAAATGTTAGAAGAATATGTGTGGATTGCTGCCTCTACTCCTTCTTGACCCCCCCACTTCCTTCACTGCCATTTCCCAAGTCACATCCCATCAAATGTCTGTGATACTTGTAATGTTGTATTTCCCTCTGAATAAGGCCATAAATCTTGTTTCCAACTTACTTTCCTCCCATGTGGTCTATCAGCCCAAAGTAGCTTCTAGCCTATCGTTGGCCAGAACTTGGCAAAGTAAGCTAGAAACAGGAAAGTTGGGAATCAAATAGAAGTTTAGTTGATTTCAAAGTAAGGAAAATACTTGCAAGCAGAAGACCTCCTAAGGAGAGTTTAACATGCAAAGGCAGTTCTTCATGTACATAAAAGTGGGCTGGACCATTACATAAACATTCTTATGTCTTGAGTAGCAATTCTCACAACAGATTCATGCATGGACATTTCTGGGTCCTGTCTCCCTATTGATTGTCTCATAGCAGGGTACAGAATGAGAGTTAGCATGATGGGAATAGGAGTGCAGTACTTGGTTCCATTCTCTTAGCTGTTGCAATAAACGTATTGTGAGGAAGTAAAAAGATGTGATGGATCACTTGCTTTTGGCTCTCATGTCCCTGGGAAATAGGAGAGTTTCCTCAGTGAACACCTGGCTTAAAGGGGTCATGACTGGATTATCCTTTGCCAGAAAGTGAGATTATCCAGAGCACAAAGGATTGTTGTTATCTAAACCTTTGGGCACACTTTCCTTGCTGAACTTTACCTCTGGGAAACAAGTTATCTCCAAAATATTTTGACAGGTATTTACTTCCAAATTATTCCTATAAAGTTTTGGGTTTTGCAGTTTTATCTGAGCATTTTTCTCCTTTACATTCAGTTCCTTATTGGAATAACAATGTTTGATAATGCTGGTCAAGACAAGTCAAGTCAGCAAGGTTTTATGGAATACCTATTATGTGTCCTGGCACTGTACTAAAGGCTAAGTAATAATTGAGATAGTACTTGAAAGAAGCAGAGAGAGGGCAAGGGTGACTCCAGTCATGGGGAAAAGTGTGAATAAAGATACAGATATGGTAACAGTACAAGAACAAACAAGACAGAAAGTCTTATCAGACCATAGCTGGAAAAGTAAAGGAGAGGTATATTATGGAGCGATTAAAATGAGAGGATCTGTATTTTATTTGGTATTTGAGTGACTATTTTTTAAGCAAAAGAATGACATCATCTTAATGCTTCAATAGAAAGGTTACCCAGGCAGCTTTATATAGATGGAAATAGATATATTTTCTTATATCTATATGATAGATATAGATAGGATAGGTAGATGGGAAAGGCAGTAGAAGAGGGCAGGAATAGCAGGTAGGGAACTGGCATAATAACTAGGTGAGAAGGAAACAGGATCTAAAAATCTATTATGGATCCTCCTAGAAAAGACTCATATACACTGATATAAAACTGCCCCATTACCTCCTTAGTCTCCAGAACTCATGAAAAGCCCTAATTAAATATCCTTGGTCCCCTTAGTCTTAAAAAAGCCATTAATCTTAATATTCTCTTACAAGAAATTAGTGCTAGCAAAATATTAAATATCTTCAACACACACACACACACACACACACACACACACATACACACACACACACACACACACACACACACACACACCTTGAAAGCACCATTCTACAATAATCACACCCCTCCTCTTACCTGTTGGCCATGACTGCTCCCTAGAACAAAACTTTTTTAAACTATGAATTGTGACCCCCTATGGAGTCATGTAACTGAATGTGAGGGGCACAAATTTATGATTTATTGTCAGCAAATGTTCGGTTTGTATACCTATTTCATATATCCAAAGTCGAGGAAAAAAATTTCTCAGGCAAAAAAGGGTTGTGAGTAGAAAAAATTTGAGAAGCCCATGGGCCCGATCAGGCTCCCAATACAAAGCTTTGGCAGCTTTGGCAGCAGCAGAAAGCCCTGGCAGGAACACTAAAAAAAATTGCTACCTTGAGCTAGAATGTGGATCAAAATGCCTGAATCCTTTGCCTTGTGGAACATATGTGATTCAAATAAGGTTTTGTTTAGTAGCCAGCTTGCGTTTGCTTACCTAAGGGCTTTTCTCTCCTTGTAGCTGCAGGGAGAAGTCAGCTATTGTCCTCAGTTAGATGCCCTGCTGCAGCACATGACAGGACGGGAAACTTTAACCATGTATGCCCGGATATGGGGCATTCCCATGCCTCAAATCAAATGGCATGTGGAAAATATGATGCAGAAGCTGCTCCTGATGGCCCAAGCAGACAAACTTGTGAAAGACTACAGGTGAGACCCTGGGCTTTGGCAGCCTCTTCCCTTCCAATAACCATTACGTTACAATAATTCAGAATGCCTTTTTCTTAGCCATAACTCTAGACATAGGGACCTCTGCACACTAGCTATGCAATCCTGGCTTCAGACAGAAAGGAGGAGGGGCAGTTTGAGGAATAGGAGAGCTGCAAAGAGCATCTGATTATCTGACAAGTCATATTACCATTCCATAAAGGACATTCTGATTGGCTCTTTTTGTGACTATGCCCCGGGATGTGGATGAGGGTTCAGCAGAACTGCCCATTGCCCAGACTGGTGGGAGTATCCCAGGAGCCCTCCTGATCTACAGTTTCCTCTTTCATGAGCAATATAAGAGTGATTAAGCAACAAGCTTGAGGTTTAGATGGCAGCAGTGTTAGTGGTATAAGCAGCCATAGGGCATTGATGGCCACAGGTTACCGAATCTTAGAATTGGAAGGAACCTTCTTCCAGATTCCACATCTATTCTAGAACTCTGCCCCCCAAAAACAAGTTGTCATTCAATCTTCACTTGGAAACCTCCAATGAACTCTCTAGTCTTGGGGCAACTCATTAATTTTAGCAAACCCTCAGAAGTTTCAGATATTTTTCACTTTTTCTTCTGGTTGTCCTTCCCTGATCCTGTCCCTATAAAGCTGATTACTTGAAACTTAGTGTAGAATTCAGAGAATTCTTATTCCACACTGAGACAGAACTGTGACACTCCAGCCTTCAGGGGACACAAGAATGGAATAGGCAAAGTAGACCCTTAAGTCCTAGGATGGTAGAATTATAGAGGCAGCCGGTGATGCAGCAGAGAGAGACCTGGGTCTGGAAGCCCTGAACTCAAATCCAGCCTCAGACATTTACCATCTGTGTGACCCCTGAGTTCTTTTTGCCTTAGTTTCCTCAACTGTTGAATGTAGATTACAGTAACACCTCCCAGGGCTGCTGTGAGAATCAAACAGGGTAATATTTGTAAAGCAGTGAGCACAGTCTTGGGCATGTTGTAGATGTTCTGCAAATGCTCACTCTCTTATCTTTCCTTTATGTATTCAGAGCTGGAGGAAGATTGATTGCCGGACATCTCACAGATCTCAAGTAGCAGAAATGTAATTTGAACCCAGATCTTTGAACTCCAAATCCAGTACATTTCATATTATTATAAGAGATGATAATTACAAAGTATTTGGCCTAGTGTCTAGCTAGAATAAGTGCTATACAAATGATGTAATTATTATACCACTTTGCTTCTTACATACTCAGAAATGACTATAATACTAATTGTAAAGGTAAACCAAACATCCTGAATTCAGCACAAATTATAGTAGCGAAACAAGATAAGATAGACTGTCTCAGGTTTAATAGAACCAGAACAGTTGCAAGCAGGCAAGGAAAGTTGAATTGGGATAGTTAGTCAGTTAGTCTTTAAATATTTATTAAGTACAAAAATATGCACCAAGTACTAGGCTAAATGTTAAGGATACAAAAAAGGCAAAAGGCAGCCCCTGCCCTTGAGACCTAGAATTCCTCAGTAGCTCAGGTTTACCATGACTAGCCAATTGTTAGTGCCCTGGCCAAGAAGAGAATCACCAGCCAACAACAGCTTCACATACTAACCACCACCTCTTCCATGGTATGATAGATCTCTTGATAGGCATGATAGATTTCTTCCTGACCTATCCTAGACTAAGCAATGTTTTCTGCAGCTCACCCATTCCTGAGATTTGGTTTAAACATCTGTACTATTATGTATTGTATTATAATGTACCATATATTGGAGGTCCCACTTTATGTTCCCTCTCTTGATTCCAGCAAACCTCCCTAATGTGTGTTAATGCAATGGAAAAGGAAACTCCTGTGGTCTGAACCATAGTAAATCAGGAGACCAAGCCCCAAGTGAGCAAGCATTATAAAACACTTGATTTGAACATAAACTCCCTTATTCTTTACAGTAACACTGAGGAACCACTGCTTGGTATGCCATAATTGAACCACTGCATGATTTCCCAACATAACTAAATGCATTGCATGGAAAAGAAACACAAAGTATTCAGCTCTGGCCCTTACTCAGCTACAAGCCATTTCCTACCCCTAGAACAAAGACAGAGTGGTTTTAGTGCATTTAGGTGTGCAAGTCATACACACTCACACACGCACACACACACACACACACACACACCCTAGTCCAATTCCAGCCAGCCAGATCTTCTTGAGCTCTCACGTGGTAGTGTCTCAGGTGGATTTGGTATTTGCCATCTGTGTGAGCCTGGGAAGATCACTTAGCTTGTATCAGCTTCAGTTTCCTATTCTATAAAATAATGTTTGGAAGTATCTACTACTGAGTGATGTGAGGATCACAATATGTCAAACATACATACAAACTTGAAAGTTCTATAAACTTTAAGATTCTTTAAACTTTAGTTATTAGCAGCTCTTCTTTGCTCACACTCCCAACTCCCATTTACACTGACAGCTCTATGATATGCTCTGAGGATCACTGCCTTTCTGCCATTCTCCATCACCAGGAGTCAGAATGTTTAAAGCCACTACCATTTTCATATGACTGTCCACATTCATCTGTAGACATTTTCTCTGTTGTTGACCACTGCTACCACCTCTGGGGGATTTTGTTGCCAATTTGGGCTGCTAGGACCTCTGTTAGTTATTCTGATCCTTTAGTTCATTCACAATGTTGTGACTCTGTCAATTCTATCACTGAATACTTAGTTGGCTTAATATCAGGGAAGAAACAGAAATACTGTGTTCACAGATGAATAGTAACCAGATGAGAGACAGATGAAATTTCTCCCTACCTGACACCTCAAAGCATTCTTGCCTTATTTATCAACAAAAAAGAAAAGACTGAGAGATTAGCCAGTCATTTCTTTTGTGAATTTACTCAGTTCTGATTCAGCCTCTCCAAAGTCATTGGGTTGTTTAGCTCTATAAACAATTATAAAACATTACAACATCACATCATAACCACATCATCGCCATTTCCTTGCAAATAACAATAATAGATACCACCAGTAGCACCTTCTGCTTTTACAAAGTCAAATAGAAAAGTTCTACAAGTCCTGTTTATTATTTATTTTTATTTATTATACTTAACAAAGCAAGCTATAGTAGACATACTTGCTCAAAAGCAATAATAGAGATTGGTGATTTCCCCATTAAGTGTTTTCTCATATTTTGCATGCCTCTTTTCATTTTTTAAGTTAAAAAAAAAGGTTATTTTTTTTCTAAACGAATTGAAGAGATCTAGAAAAAATAATAACATAGTTCGTCTGGAAGAACAAAAGGTCAAGAATTTCAAGGGAATTAAAGGGGGGGAAAAACTAATGAAGGTGGCCTAGATGTACCAGACCTAAAACTATATTATAAAGCAGCAGTCATTAAAACCATTTGGTACTGGCTAAGAAATAGAGTAGTCAATCAGTGGAATAGGTTAGGTTCACAGAACAAAATAATCTAGTTTCTGACAAACCCAAAGACCCCAGCTTTTGGGATGAGAACTCACTATTTGACAAAAACTGCTGGGAAATTTGGAAATTAGTATGGAAGACCCACACCTAAAACCACATACCAAGATAAGATCTAAATGGGTTCCTGATTTAGACATAAAGAGTGAGAATAAAAGCAAATTAGAAGAACAAAGGATAGTTTTACCTCTCAGATCTGTGGAGGAGAAGGAATTTATGTCCAAAGAAGAACTGGAACTCATAATTTGAACACCAGATAGATAATTTTGATTATTTTTAATTAAAAAGTTTTTGCACAAACAAAACGAATGCAGACAAGATCAGAAGAGAAGCAATAAATTGGAAAATCATTCTTACATTTAAGGATTCTGATAAAGGCCTCATTTCTAAAATATATAGAAAATTAATTAAAATTTATAAGAATTCAAGCCATTTTTCAATTGATAAATGGTCAAAGGATATGAACAGACAATTTTCAGATGGAGAAATTAAAACCATTTCTAATCATATGAAATCTAAATCATTATTGATCAGAGAAATGTACATTAAGACAACTCTGAGATACCACTACAGACCTGTCAGATTGGCTAAGATGATAGGAAAAGATAATAATGAATGTTGGAGGGGATGTGGGAAAACTGGGTCACTGATACATTGTTGGTGGTACTGTGAATGGATCCAGCCATTCTGGAGAACAATTTGGAACTATGCTGAAAGGGCTATCAAACTGTGCATACCCTTTGATCCAACATTATTTCTACTGGGCTTATATCCCAAAGAGATCTTAAAGGAGGGAAAAGGACCCACATGTTCAAAAATGTTTGTGGCAGCCCTTTTTGGAGTGGCAAGAAACTGGAAATTGAGTGAATGACTATTAGTTGGAGAATGGCTGAATAAATTATTATATATGGATATTATGGAATATTATTGTTCTATAAGAAATGATCAGCAGGATGATTTCAGAGAGGCCTATAGAGACTTACACTAATTGATGCTAAGTGAAATGAGCAGAACCAGAAGATCATTATACATGACAACATTAAATATTATATGATGATCAATTCTGATGAACGTGACTCTTTCCAACAATAAGGATTGATGCTAGTTCCAATGATCTTGTGATGAAGAGAGCCATCTCCACCCAGAGAGAGGACTGGGAATTCAGTGTGGATCACAACATAGCATTCTCACTCTTGTTTTATTGACTTGTATTTTGTTTTCTTACTCATTTACTTTCTTTTTTTTTAATCTGATTTTTCTTGTGCAGCAAGAGAATTGTACAAATAGGTTTATACATATTGGATTTAACATATATTTTAACATGTTTAACATATATTGAATTGCTTGCCATCTAGGGAAGGGGTGGGGAAAGGATGAGAAACTCTGAAACACAAGGCTATGCAAGGATCAATGTTGAAAATTATCTGTGCATATGTTTTGAAAATTAAAAGCTTTAAAAATTAAAAAAAAATTGAAAAGTACAGCTCTGTCACAACTATAGTGCCCTTAGTAGCATCATAGATCAGAACCTCTGATCCCTAACATTTATACTAACCCAAGAGATAATAAGATATTCCCAAAGTGTTTGCTCTCTGTGTGTGCTCCCTGCTTACTTGTGTTTTCTGAATATGTATATATTCAGATGAATATGTATGAATATGTAGTGTGGTGACCTGTGAAGGGAGTATACTCCATTTTTGCATGGGGATATCCTTTCTGATCAATTGATTTTCTATGCTGTTCAATTGAATGTGTTTTGTTTCAAATTAATGTGTCTTCTGACTGATAAGTGACAATGAACATATCAGTGGAGGCCTTTGAGCTCTGGTTTAAATGAGTGCTGACACAATGCTTCAAACCTAGAGGTACCCCAGCTACTATACAACTTCTCTAGGAGTACTTGTCTTGCTCTCTGGAGTATGAACTACTTTTTTGGCTTTGATTTCAGAATGACATTTTGCTTATACTTTTAAATCACAATTTGGATAATTGTCCTCTTCCCTTCTAGACATGTTCTTTCCCTCCAGGCTTAATAGTTGCCTCTCAATAATGGCATTTTGTGGTTGTTCAGTTTGTTTCAATTGTATCTGACTCTGTGTGTGACCCCCTTGGGGACTATCTTGGCAGAGATAATGGCATGGTTTGCTATGTTTCTCTCCAGTCCATCATACAGAGGAGGAACTGAGTGGATTGCCCAAGCTCACTCAGCTTATAAGGTTGTATTTGAGCTCAGATAAGGAGTCTTCTTCGCCCAGCACTCTTTGCACTATGGTACTCCCTAGTTGCTCTCTTTAATGGCATATATTGGTGCTATCCTAAAGGGAAGCCATGATGGGATAAAAAAAAATACTCTTTAAGTTTTGTGCCTATGAAAGGGTATTAGAATAATTTGGGGAGATTTGTGCCTCAGCCAAGGATCCCTTAAGTTTCCCATATGTAAAGTTAGATTCTTGTTATGACAGAAAGCTAGATGCCACAGTGGGTAACAGTGCTGTGAGGGTCAAATGAGTTAATATGGATAAGTGATATAAATGCTAGCTATTCTTAATGGAATGGTGATGATGTTGAAGCAAGAAGGTACATGCAAGCTCATCACTAAAATGATACACCATAAGCCATGCCTCAATTGACAAAAATATTCAAAAGTTATGAATGAGAAGTTCTCAAGGGAAAAAATCTAAACTAATTAGAGCAATATGAAAGAAAAGTTCCAAATCACTAATAATTAGGAAAATTCAAATTAACCCTTAAGTTACTTCTCATACCCAACAGACAGGCAAATAAACAAAAAGAAGAAATGACAAATGTTGTAGAGATTATAAAAACAAAAAACAATTTTTGCACTATTTTCCAATCTGGAAAGCAATTTAGAATTATGACCCAAAGTTTCTAACTTATACATACCATCAATGGGACTCTACCTCAAAGAACTCCAAGAAAAGGAAAAAGGTTTTATGTGAACAAAATTGTCAATACCAGCTTTGTCATAGCAAAGAACCAGAAACTTGCAGGACAGAAGTAGGGAAGGAGTAGAAAAGGAGTAGAACTCGTCAACTGGAGAATGACTAGACAAATAATGGTGCTTGAATATAAGGCTATAAGAAATGATAAAATAGACTGTTCCAGAGAAGCTTGGAGAAACTTTTTTGTGAATTGATATAAAGTGAGGTGAGCAGAACCATTTATACTATGATAAGAAGATTGTAAAAAACAATTCTGAAACAAAAGAACCTTTAACCATGCCACAATTTAGCATAATTCCAGAGAATCCAGTGGTGATAAAGTATGCTACCCACCACCTGACAGAGAGGTGATGAATTCAAGATGCAGAATGAGAAATATTTTTGGACATAGGCAATATAGGAATTTGGCTTAACTTTGTACATCTGTAACAAAAGTTTTGTTTTTCTTTTTTTTTTTTCTTTTTCACTGAAGAAATGGAAGACAAAGAATGAAAAAATAAATGCTTATTAAAAATTCAATCAAATACTTGGAGCATATATTTTAAATTGTCATTTCTCTAACTACCCAAACTCTTGTAACCAAACTACTTCTCTGACACTTTTGACTTCAACTTAATTCTTTGACTCTTGGAGAACCACCCAACTCTACCCCACCTCCACCTCAACTGAAAGTCTTCCTAACCCTGTGGACCATACTGTCCACAGGGTTTTCTTGACAAATATCCTGGAATGGTTTGCCATTTCCTTAAGACAGGTTAATTGGTTTTCCAAGGGTCATATAGCTAGTGAGTATGTGAGATCAGATTTGATTCCTGACTCCACTGAGCCATCTAGCTGCCAAACACTGGACATATCTGGCCATTATTTCTTATTCTTGTTCTCCTTTATGTTCTGCCCTAAAGCCTTGGAAATACAGTATTCATCTGCTTCAAAATTCATAGAATTTGGTATTTTGACACATTTTGATGAGAAAAAAATGCTTCAGTCCTTGGTGCTTGCTTGGCACTTCCACACTTGATTGTTGTCTTGGTTGGTCAGTAGAAATGTAAAGTTATCCAGGGGCATTGCCCGGCCCCACTGCCTTTGCCATTTGCCCTCTTGTCGTAGACAGCTCCTCTTCAAGGAAGGTTGTACTGTGAAGAACTGTCTTTTTGGAGCCCATAATACTAAGGTGTGGTGCATATTAATGGGTAGGTCCCAGGGCAGTTCCTACAAGATGATGCGGCTGCACTGTATAGTCTTCTGGCTCCCAAAACAGTAGTACTACAAGGAGCATGGAATGGCCAGTGTGCTCAGCAGGAGGAAAAGCAGCAAGAGCTGGAACAGCAGTGAGAGCCCAGGCGGAGATTGTGGTGACAGAAGACCCAGGACTCCTAGCAACCTCAACCTCAGAGATCCCTGGGCAGCAGAGAATGTGGGATCATATAGCTTCCATTTCCACATCCAGATTCCAACCTCACCACCAAGGGAGGTAGGACAGCATGGGGAAGGGGGAGATTAGAAATGTGATGGCTCCTAGATCAAGAAGGGAGGAGCCCAGCAGGGCCAAGTTGAGTTGGCTTGTTTCTCCCCAGATGTCCCTTTGGGGAAGTGAGATGAGGAGGAATGGCTTCAGAAATATACTCCTTATAGGAAAAATTCATTTGGGACTCAACTTGAGTATCATGGATTCCACACATCTGGAACCAATGAACAATGAGTACTGAGGATCGGCATACTATTATTTGTCCCTATTCTGCCCTCTTCTTCTCACAGTGGTGGCAACAGGCGTAAGCTGAGCGCTGGAGTTGCCCTTCTCGGGGATCCTTTGATTATCTTCCTGGATGAGCCATCCACTGGGATGGACCCTGTGGCTCGGCGGATGCTCTGGAACGCAGTGACAGAGATGTGTCAGACTGGCAAGGCCGTCATCATTACCTCCCACAGGTAGGCGCTGCCCTTTGCCTGGTACAAAAAGGCATCAGAAGGAGAGTGGGCACGACTCCGTGACCTTGTCTGTGGCCTCTTGGTGCTAAGGATAGTGGGCAAGGGCAAGATCCCTCTGATGAGGGAACTTCGGGTTCCTCTGGTACTGGTCTTGACAAGTTCTATGAAATAATGTCCTATCATGAGATGAGAAGGGGGAAATTCCCACTCCAAACCTGAGGGCCTCCTCCTCCCCCTTTATGCCAACCCTTTTTACTATGCTAAATACTATGGCCCTCCCTTAGCCATGTCCTGGCTACCCCTCTACAGAAATGGAACTGGCCATTCTGTCAAGTCTGGTCACGCCTCCCTCCTCCCTCTTGTTTCCCCAGCATGGAGGAATGCGAAGCACTGTGCACTAAGCTGTCCATTATGGTGAATGGAGAATTCAAATGTATGGGCAGCCCACAGCACCTTAAGAGCAAGTACGGGAGTGGCTACACCCTACTGGCCAAGATTAAAGGCTTCACTCCTGAAGAAGAAAAGATAGCAATCGAGTCATTCAAAACATTTGTGAGAGACACCTTTCCAGGTACTGGAGCTCAGGCCCTCCAGGGCCCAAGTCTGTCTGGTCCTCTGGCCAGACAGATTTTCCCAGTAAATTCCTCTGAAAATAAGAAATTAGTCCCCACCTGAGGACTGTAGCCAAAGTCCTTCCGCTTCTCAAGGAACAAAAATCCTTTCTATTAATGGCAGAAGTTAACCAGCATGGGAGACAAAGAAGCTCTAAGGGAAAAGCAGCTTCAAAGAGTCTTTCAAAACCAGTTTGGATTATCTGCTCTTCTGTATTCTCTCCACCCCAAATGGTCCCCTTTAAAAATATGTCTACAGCATTTATATTAGATTGAAAACTAATCCTTCCAAGAAATATCCTTTCCCACCCCTTGCTCCTTGTGAGAATATTTCTTTCTCTTTGCCAGGCAGTGTCCTGAAGGATGAGCACCAAGGGATGGTCAACTACCATTTGCCTAAAGAGAACCTCAAATGGTCAAAGGTGAGTGTGGGAAGCAGATTTCATTAAGCTATCAGAATACTAATGAGATAATTCAAAACAGTTCCAATTGTTCAGTGATAAAGAAAGCCATATACACCCAGAGAGAGAACCGTGGGAACTGAGTGTGGACCACAACATAGCATTCTCACTCTTTTTGTTGTTTAACATACAATGTTGCCATGTAGGGGAGGGCATGGGGAAAGGAAGGGGGGAGGGGAATTGGAACACAGGGTTTTGCAAGGGATAATGTTAAAGAATTGTCCATGTATATGTTTTGAAAAAATAAAAAGCTTTAATTAATATTTTTTAAAAACTTCTCAGAATGCTGCCTAATGGCACTTTCCATGAGGAGGAGCATACAAGAAGCATTGAACTCTTCTGGGGACCTCAGAATGTGGATATGGCACTCAGACATCTAGGAATATGAGAAACACAGCTTTGGAAAGAGAGAAATTCCTTTTTTTGGGGGGGTAGTGATCTTTCCATCCTGTTACAGTTTCACATCTGCAATTTACTATGACAAAATTTCTTAGCCTTTAATTTTCTTAACTTAATTTGAGTTCCTTATATAAATAGCTGAATACTGTGATAAATAGGTATGTGTCCTAGAGATGTTGCTCACCTGAAAAAGGAATAGTATTTCTTGGGGACTTATCATTCAACTTCTGGGATTTAATGGGATTTAATGACTTCATGTTAATATTTGTCTATTGATGGATTTAAGGAATTTCACCAGCCTCTAACTTTTTCCTCCTGACACATTTAGGATGCACTGCTTATATCCCTATAACAAGGATCTTAACTATGACTGTATCTACTATCCCACAGGTGTTTGGCATCTTGGAAGAAGTCAAAACTCAGTATAAATTGGATGACTATTGCATAAGTCAAGTCTCACTGGAACAAATCTTCTTGAGCTTTGCCCATTTACAAAATGCTGGGAAAGATGTTTGAAACTTAAAGAGCAGCCTATGGTACTTTTATCTCATTGCCACTGCCTTCCCTATCTCATTGTATGTCACTATTTTATATAGAGATAGCAATTGACACTGTATATGTGCATTCCTGCATATAAAAATGAAACCATGAACTCCCTCGAGGAGGGACTTTACTTTTCATTTTGAGTACAGATGTACTTTGAGGAAAAAATATACAAGAAGTAGGTGAATATGAAGTCAGAAAAGTAGAATTCTTTGAGCCTGAGATCATTCAGTCAGTGTCCTTCCTGATACACTCAACAGCTCTATAAGGATGCAATGGCAGTGGGCCCCTTTGGCAGTTAATATAGAAAATATTACGTCAGCCCCAGTAGCCTCCAAGTTTCCCAGGCAGCCAGTTCCTGGATGGAAGAAATGGAACAGAGGGAATTTAGAGGGAAAAATTATAGGTGGAAGCCATGAGCGGGACAAGTCATTTTTTTTAAACTCATTAGGCAGAGATGGCTAGTCGACACAATGTAATGACCCCAGAGTCAGGAAGACCCAAGGTCAAACACAAATAGCTAGCTAGCTGTGTGACCCTGAGCAAGTCACAACCCTGATTACATCACAGTAACAACAACCACAATACTCATTGGATAGCATGTGGCCTAATCATTTCAACAGTAGGATATTATTCTAGCATTTAATAGTCTCTGTCTGTCCATCACACTTGAAAAGTGTATCTTTACCCAAAGATTCTCTAGAAGCATGAAATGAACTGAACACATAAAAAAAGAAGAAATCTGAGAGAAAACTCTGGAACAAGAAAATTTCATTTACAACAGTTGGTTAGTTGGCCTTAACTATGTTTAGCATAAGGAGAAAAAGTTGTCATCTTGGCCAAGCTGATTACTACCTTGAGACAAGAGCAAGCCCATGTTGGAATATGAACATCAATACTTAGAAAAAGAGAGTGAATCCATAGGTGTTACAGAGAGCTTGCTGGCTAGCTCTTTGGGTTCTTAACCCAAGCACGTATATCATATGCCTAGATATACCAAGCCAGAATTATGTCACTCAAACCAAATATCAGAGGTGTCTGTGTATAAGGTATGAAAAAGCAAATCAATCCCCTCCCCCCACCCAGTGGCCTAACATCAGTAATTGATGGAAGAGATGAAACATGTTCCCTCCACTACGTTCTGATGGATACAAGTTAAATAAAATGTTGCAGGAGTCCATCTAAGACCAGTCCTACTTTGGATACAGGTATTGTGCCCACTTGGAGAAAAGACGATTAGGTCTGAGTTTAGTGTTCCATACTTGCAATGACAAATCAAATATCTCTAGTTTAAAGATTGTGATTGTAAAATATATTGTGTTTTGAGAGAATCTTTCAGGCAATTTAGGATGCCTTGTTCTGATTACCCTAGAAACAAAGCAAAATAAGTGTAATCACAAAAGGATAAATTTAGGCTTGATGTCAGGACTTATCTCAAATGAAAACAAATTCATTCTTGGAAACGTCTCCTAAAAGGCAGCAGGTTTCCACTTACTGGAGATCTTTAATCAAAGGCTAGATGACTTGAGTTTCAGAATAGGAGTTTTGGACCCCAGATTAAGGAAGGCCTTGAATGTCAGGAAAAGGAATTAGACTTTTGCTTGGGAAACCACACAAAGGACCATTGAAGACAAGAAGTCTTATGCCTTAGAAAATTTGCCAACAATAAGAAAGATGGTTTAGAAATGATAAGAGTACCAGAGTAGAAAGACTTGTTGAGACATAAGTTCATCCTTTTTTTCAAAGAGAACCAATGACACAGGTTGATGTCTTTTGACTCATGCAGAGCTACAGGGTCATTGGAGTCCAGTAGCAAGACCAAAGTGAAGACCATTAGTGATGGCTCAGGATGCTGTGGGTGATGTTGGCATCTTTTTTGTCAGAAAAAGCTCCACAGCATCTGCTTCAGCCGCCTTCATGGTTTTTGGAACAAATTGTTCTCATCTGCCCATTGTGCAGGGGTAGTCAGGCAGGAGTGCCAAAGGCTTGGGGGAGACCCAAACTCATCAATAGAAGTGAGACCTGTAGATTATTAACCTTAGCCTGGTTTAGCCATCTGCCAAGAGGATTTACCAGAGTGTGGTTGCTATGCATGCTACAGCTTCTTTGAGCCATAGGTGAGAGATGGAGGAAAGGTGACACCAAAACTGGATGAACAGACCTGAAAAGAGCTCAGGAGCCCCTCACATTAGAGATGCTAATCCTCTCTAAACACCAGGTCTAATGGATAGAGTCCCAAGTCTGGAGTGAGAAGAATCCAAATTCAAAACTAGCCTCAGATATTTCCTAGCTGAAAGACCCTAGGCAAGTCACTTAACCCTGTTTGCCTCAGTTTCCTCATCTGTAAAATAAGCTGGAGAAATAAACGGCAAACTGCTCCAGCACCTTTGTCAAGAAAACCCCTAATGGGGTCATGAAGAGTTAAATGACTGAACACATCTGCTGAAAATGCTTTGGAAGACATTAACCACTTAAGGAAGCAAACTACATGTGTGCTCATGGACTGAGTATGTTTTGTTGTTCAGAGACTACTGTAGTAGTCTAGGCAAGTAAGTAATAAGGCTATAGTAGTGATAATAGAAAAGAGGACTATGAGAGTTATTGCAGGAATAAAATGGAAAGGATTTGGTATGAATAAAATATGACAGAGGTCAAAGATGACTCTTAGTTGACAAACCTGAGTTATGGTGAAATATCGCCATAAATAGAAAGCGTGAATCAGAAGGAAGGGAAGGTTAAGGGGGAAGCTTTGTTAATCTTCAATCTGATCATTATCAACTTCTTTGGATTGTTATCCTTTTTCTTCTTAATGTTGGCATTCCCCAAACCCTCTTCTTTTACTTCCCTTTATTTTTCCTTAACATTTTCAACAACTCCCATGAGTTCTAGCTTGATTTTCTGGATCATGGGTCCAGATTGAGATGGATGCCTGTCAATTATTTCACCAATATAGTGACATAGAATCCTTGGATAGTTGCTCTCTCTGGGTCAGAACTAATTTTGTAAATTTTGCAGGGCTCTCCAAAGCCAAACGAGATTCCTAATAGACACTCTGAACTCATGAGTCAGAAATACATTGGCATGTTAAAAGACATAGCAACAATATTGTAAGGACAACTCTGAAAGACTTAAGAACTTGGATCAACACAATAACCACAATTCCAGAGGGTTTATGAGAAAACATGCTACCCACTTCCTGAGAAGTAATAAACTCATACAGGCCAATGTGAGAAATTGTTTTGCTTGATCTACATGTTTGAAACAAAGGTTTTGTTTTCCTTTTTATGGAGGGCTGCAGTTATGGGAAGGAGATAATGCAGAGCTGAAAAAAAATTTGATTAAAATAGGAGCATAGGGACAAGAAGTCAAGAGTAATCAAGCTAGGGATAAAAAGAGGGGAGGTGTCACTGCCCTCAAGTGACAGCCAGTCCAATCCATTGGTGGTGGCTTCCTACTTGAATAGAATTAAATATGCCCAGGCGATTTGAACTAGACATGGTACCTCTTGAATCATACCATACTGACTTTCCCTCTGTCCCATCATGTGAAATTGATGGGAGGTCCTACCATAATTGTCATGAAGACTAAAGATGAACTCGATGCACACCATTACCAGATAAGTGTAAGTAAATTGGTAATCTGGTGCTCCTAATTTATGGTACTGACAGCCTCCCTCTGCCTTGGGTCCTCTAGCCAGATCTGTCTTATTGACATCAAGGGCTAGGTCATCTTGAGAGCTGATGTCAGGAATTTTCAAATGAGATAGGGAGCAAGGTACTGGGCTTTCTTTACTGAAGAAGATAATTATTTGTAACACTCAGATGACAATTACATTGTAAATATCCCTAAAATTGCTTAAAACTCATGTTTGCAGAATATAAATAGATCCAGACTTATAACAGCTAAAACCAAATATCAGAGTCATAACTACATAGATTCCCTAGGATTTTGCTCCAGTGTGGGAAATGTAGAGGTTACAGGCAATAAGCATTAAGCACTATGTACTGGACACTAGACTAAGCCCTGGGAATACAAAGAAATAGTCTCTGCTGTTCACAATATAATGGAGACATCCAAAAAAGCTGTGAAAAAAAATCTTTATACAGAATAAATTGGAAATAACCATCAGAAGGAATTACCTCTTCTAAGAGGGATGGGAACTAACAGAAGTTGGGAAATGCCTGTAAAAATTGAGACTTGATGGAACTTCAGGAAATTCAGGAAAACCAGTCAGTGAAGATGAGGGAGAACATCCTAAGTATGGAGGATAGTCGATGAAAATGCTCAGAGTTGGGAGATGAAGTATCTTGAGAGGAATTTCAGTATATCTGGTTCAAAGTAAAGTGGAAAGCAAAGTTGGGAAAGGTAGCAAAGAGTCAGTTTTTTTAAGATAATTAAATGCCAGACAGGATAAATGAGTTTCTTTGCTTTTTATTATGCATGTTCATTTTTATTGCATGTTTATTAAGCATGTTTCATTGTGAAACTAGTGTTTGGTGGTAAAGGGATCAAGTTTTAGATGTAGAGCTTAAGGTTCTTCTTCCCCTCAATAATAGTGCAGAAATTAGGTTGAACCCATGCATAATCCCTAAATTAACATCAAACAGTATTTAAGGGAGCAGATATAAATATCATTTTCTTTGAAGAAGATAGCCTCTGGTCCCAACTTCCTTCTCCTCTCCCTTGGAGAAGAATAAAGGAGAAGAGGGTAGTATCTATTCTGCTTCCTTGGAGAGAGACAATAACCACCTTCAACACAAGTGGGCTTCTTTACAGTAGTAAGAGATTTTAAATATCTAGACATTGGTTATAGCTCTCTGCCAAAAGCATAGTAGCTAATCAATTATTGATGTGCCTGAATTATTTCATTTTTTAGAAACTATAGTAGAAGTGATTTGGGAAATTCTTATTCTAAACCTGATTCTAAACAATGAAAAAAAAATGGTTTAAAGGAGGAGAAAACATGGGAACTTTGAGAGGTAAAAAATTCCTTAAAAAAATGACAGAGGAGGGAAAAGCCCAGTTTGGTCTGTGTCATAAATTTAATTCACCATCCACCCCAGAATCTCACCATCTGCCCTTTTGCTAACTCTTCTCTCCACCTACAACATTCCCCCAACCAAACCTTCAGTCGATGCCCTTCCCTTCCTCATCGCAACCATTACTGATTCCTCCCCACCCCCACCCCGGTTAATCCCCCCAATTTTGCATCTCCTGAGATATGAAGAATTGGTGAGCAAACTCACCTAAACCACTTTTCATACACTAATCTACATTGGGCATCTTAAACCATTCACTCTATATCCTCCCTCTTCCCCTACCCATCCACTCATTCATTTGTCAGTAATAATGAAAAAGAGAAAAGCCAAAACTACCAGACTTTTATTGCTGTTTTCTCTTCCAAATATATTTCTGGGCTGGAAAAACACGAATTAAAGTATTTGTTAGTTTATTGAAACACAAGAATGAATCTAGTTTCCTTCAATGATTCCAATTCATCCGGCTCTGATAAACTGAAATGTAAAGAAAGGAAAAGAACATAAGCAGAACTTTAAAATACACAGAAAACAAAATGAAATTTAGAAGGGTTATATTAAATATCAGGAGAATGGATCTGTAGGAATTCCCAGCTAGAAAATCCCTTCTACCAAGGCAGATTAGCATTTTCTCTGCAACTGTCGTCTCTGGGTTGACAGCACCTTTAGTATTTTTAGTATTTTTTCACAGACCCCTTAGGCCAAAAGAAATGCTTAGCAGTTCCATTTATTAAGTAATTAGGTCCAAAGGATTTAATAAATATTTGTATCCTAACAAGTTGGGGGAAAAAATGCTTGAATCAAAAAAAAATAGTAATTATTCATGATTATTCTTAAATATTTACACAATTCTTAATTATACAATTGTGTCTTCTTGTAGGGCACTGCAAATCTCAAATCTTAGGATCAGACTGGATACTATCATTCTTGTTTCCTATTCCACATTGATTTTTTTTAGCACTTCTTTTTATTAATTTTTATAATTATAACATTTTCTTTGACAGTACATATGTATAGGTAATTTTTTTTTACAACATTATCCCTTGTACTCCCTTCTGTTCCGAATTTTCCCCCTCCTTCCCTCCACCTCCTCCCCTAGATAGGGCATTCCCATACATATTAAATATAGTATATCCTAGGTACAATATATATGTGCAGAACCGAATTTTGTTGTTGTTGTTGTTGCAAAGGAAGGATTGTATTCCCAAGGTAAAAATAATCTGGGAAGAGAAAACAAAACAAAACAAAAAAACAATGCTCTCAGTTTATACTCATTTCCCAGTGTTCCTTCTCTGGGTGTAGCTGATTCTGTCCATCTTTGATCAATTGGAATTGGATTAGCTCTTCTCTATGTTATCCTAAGTGTTATGCTCTAAGATATCCACTTCCATCAGAATACAGCCTCATACAGTATCATTGTTGAAGTGTATAATGATCCCCTAGTTTTACTCGTTTCACTCAGCATCAGTTGATGTAAGTCTCTCCAAGCCTCTCTGTATTCCTCCTGCTGATCATTTCTTACAGAACAATAATATTCCATAACATTCATATACCATAATTTACCCAACCATTCTCCAATTGATGGACATCCATTCATTTTCCAGTTTCTAGCCACTATGAAAAAGAGCTGCCACAAACATTTTGGCACATACAGGTCCCTTTCCCTTCTTTAGTATTTCCTTGGGATGTAAGCCTAGCAGTAGCACTGCTGGGTCAAAGGGGTATGCACATTTTGATAACTTTTTGGGCATAATTCCAGATTGCTCTCCAGAATGGCCAGATTCTTTCACAACTCCACCAACAATGCATCAGTGTCCCAGTTTTCCCACATCCCCTACAACATTCATCGTTATTAGTTCCTGTCATCTTAGCCAATCTGACAGGTGTTTAGCACTTTTTAATTACAGCAACCAATGAAAATCCTGCTTCACAAAAGTTAATTGCTGGTCAAGACAAAATTATAAATATAAATAGGATAGCTCTGTCTGTACAAGATAATTCTATAAAGTTAACTCTCTTCTCACTCAGATGTGCCACCAAGGACATGGTCTTTTGCTAGAGTACATTCACTGAATCAGGGCTTCCTGACTTGTTGCACCTCATCACTATCATCAGTACCTTTCTTCACTTTGCAAACTTAATTTTTAATTAAAGCTTTATTCTTGCAGATTTTTCAGCCATTTTTTTCCTTTGATGCATATGTTAATTATTTTTAGGACCTGAGGATCCTAGTTCTTTTCCAGTTTCTGCCATTTTGACATGTACTTGTAGTTCCTGAATTCACCTCTTGCCTCAGTTACCCCTTAGCTTATGAGCCAACCATATAATGTCTCTCCAGAGCACCTAAATACCATCCTTGTTGTGCCAGATCAACCTCCATTTGTAAAAGTTCAAAAACTCACAATTTCATCCCAAAATCAACCTAAGCCAAAGGGTTCTGGCTTTAGTGTCACACTTCTAACAATGGAGAAGATGACTGACAAATCACAGGAAAGCACTACAGTAGCCTAACTCTTTCCTACAACCTTTCAATAAAGATTTAAGAAAGAATGGTCATCAGAAATTCAAGAAGAAACGACAGTACATTATATTTCTTGCTCAAGTCAACACAGAAATTTAGTCCAAAGCTTATGAGACCCAGGAAGACAGTTCAGCAAAACAGGCCCAGAACAAAGCCTTCTGACATCTAGACTGCTGGGACTGTCAGGTATGAACCAGGATAAAGATTGGGAACAAGGCTGAACCCACTACTCTCTTGCTCTGACCCAAGGAAGTGGATAGGGCCCAACTACTTCCAGCTACTCACAGCACAGACAGGTAAGCCAGCATCTCAATAGAGATGAGCCTGCAGCTAGGAAAGGCTCTGACCCACAAGGAAGAAATTCAACTTACAGAAGAGGATGGAGCCCAGACTTTGAGTTATCAGGGTTGGGAGCTTGAACCAAAGTGAACCTGCAGTTCTGTCATTCTGCCAGGCCTTCCAGCTAAGTGGCAGGAGTTTGAGTCAGCAATTGTGTTCTGGAGTTTTAATAAGGGTTTAATAAGGCACCCAGAGCCTGACCTGTAGCTCCAGAGCCTAGAAAATCAATATCCAAGCTAGATCAGATGGGTGAGAGAATACAGAGTTTGCAGTTTCCTGGACTGAACCATACCTGAGATCCTTAACATAGCACCTAAACCCAGAGTAAGCAATGTCAGAACCCAAAATAATAAAAGATCAGAACCTAAAATTCCCCCCAAAAAATGCACAGTATCTGACCCTAACACATAATCCCAGTTTAGGAAGCAAGATTGAAAGAATGGGCAAAAAAAAAATGAAATTAGGGATGCTCTGGATACAAATCTAGAAGGGAATCACTCACACACACATACACACACACACACACACACACACACACACACACACACACACACACAAAAACCTATTAGCAAGAGCTCAAAAATATTGATTAGCTAAAAACTCAACTAGAATTCCTGTGGGAAATGAAATATGAGTTTAAAAGTTCAAAGAAATGGACAATATTAGAAGAAATACTCAAAAGAATGAATAGCTTAATACCAGGGGCACCTGAATAATTGACTCCTTCAACTCTGGAACAGACCAGACAGGAGACAAGAATTATTAAAAAGGAGAAAAAATTATAGCTTATATAAAAATAAAGTGAAAAACAAGAAAAAAATTGGGATCAATAGAGTACCTGAAAGCTATGACAAAAAAAAATTTTGAGAGCCAGATAACATTTTAAGAAATCATGAAGACAATTCAGATCTACAAGAGCCAGAGGAAAAAGAGAATAGAAAGAATCCACCAGGATCTCCTGAAAGAAAGCTTTAAATGAAAATTTTCAGGAATATCACCAAAATCCAGAGGTCCTAAGTCAAAGCAAAATACTGCAAGTAGAGTGTTCAAGGACAAAGAGTCACAATCAGGATCAAAGGTTCTACTTTAAATGAAAAGATATTTGGGAATACATTACACTGTAATGTTCGGGCTCGATTTCTGGAGGTCCTTCGGAAGGGCTTTGGTCTCAGCATGATAGACACCACAAGAATGGACAAGAATAGAATCCAAAGTCTTTATTGTTTCATACATAGTCTGTGTGTGTCATAGTCTGACCCAGTCTCCTCCAGCAATGACAGTCTCCACCAGTCTCCCCCCTTAGTCTGATTTTTTTATTATAGTATACTAAATATATGTGAACTCGAGAACCATTCTTTCATCAATTCCACTGACTTAACACCTTGTTTCAAGTATACTTCTCCAGAGTTCCAGTTCTCTATACTACACCAAAAGTCAAAAGAGGTAGATTCAACCAAAAAAAAAAAAAAATTACCTAGAAAAATCACCTTTAGAGGAATCATAGATCTTTAATCTAATTAAAGGCTTTCAAGAACTCCTGATGAAAAGTCCAGAATTAATTAGAAATGTTAAGATGTTAATGAAGGGGGGCAACTAGGTGGTGCAGTGGATAGAGCACCAGCCCTGAATTCAGGAGGACCAGAGTTCAAATCTGATCTCAGACACTTAACACTTCCTAGCTGTGTGACCCTGGGTAAGTCACTTAACCCCAGCCTCAAAAATAAATAAATAAAAATAATGAAGGAGTCAAACATAAAAGGTTAAATATGTTTGAGCAACTGAAAGGGGCTAAACAAGGATGAAATATTTGTGTTCCAATAAGGTGAAAAAAACAAGAATTCTATAAATAAGTCAATAATCATGAAATTAAAACAATGCTAGGGAGTATATTGTGGGTTTTTTTGTTTGTTTGTTTTTAAAGAAAAAAGAAAAGGGAGGGAAAATGTACTGTGAAAGAAAGTGGGAGAAAAGAAAAGATTGCTACCTCACGTAATCAGGTTCCAGCTTTCTTTTATGTTATAAACTCCTGTAAAGACACTTTTTGTTTTTGTATTGCCAGTACTTAGTAGTGACTGGCTGGCACTTGGTAAACTTTTTTTTTCCCCTGAGGCTAGGGTTAAGTGACTTGCCCAGGGTCACACAGCTAGGAAGTATTAAGTGTCAGACCAGATTAGAACTCGGGTCCTCCTGAATTCAAGGGCTGGTGCTCTATCCACTATGCCACCTAGCTGCCCCCCCTTTTTTTTAACTTGGTAAACTTTTAATAAATACTTTTTGTTTCTTGTCTGGGTCCACAAAAAGACTATCCAAATTATGTGGAAGGGGTGGAGGAAGCAGGTAATACTTGAACTTCACTTTCATATGAACTGGTCAAGGGAGGGTAAGAGTGAGAGAATGTGGTGTAGAAATATAGTCAACTCTTTGAATTAGATGAACTCATCTTTAAAAAAAAAAAAAAAAGGAAAGAAGATAGCAGAATGGATTTTAATATATTGTTTTTAAGAAACATATTTGAAATGAAGATTCAAATAGCAGCAACAAAATCTATTCTATTTAAACAATTCATAATTACCAAGCATTAATACCCTTACCTCAATAATGAAAAGATTAAAGGAAAAAAAAATCTACTGACTAATCAAAGTATAAAAAAGGAATACAGACATTTGTGAGAGGGAAAAAAAGTAATATCCAAACTGACCTTACAAACATAATCTCTCTCCCCCAATCCAATCCAATTCAATTGGAGTGATGGTGGGAGAGGAAGACTGCTAAAAGGAAAAAAAAAAAAAAAAAAAAAAAAAAAAAAAAAAAAAAAAAAAAAAACCTAATAGTTCTATCTGGATAGGAATGGAACTGCTTCAAGTAGAGATATTCAAGTGAAGTCTTTAGTACTACTCACATGAGATCTTGCAAAGAGAATTCTTTCAGGTACCTGATGGGTTAAAGGATCTTACAGGAATCTTTTGACTCTTGAAATTTTTGGATTCTTAATTGTCCTCCATTAGACATGCTTAAACTTGCTACCAATGTATGGTGCTCTGAATGTAAGAATATTTGTTGTATGTTAGCCTGGTAGCATAAAAACACTATCACTTCCCTTGTTCTGAACATTATATTTCTGTTAATGTAACTTAAGATTTTTATTATGACTGCCATGTTATACTGCTTAACTCTATCAAGCAAGACATTCATTAAATCCTCCAGATCTTTTCCATGTTATTCCTTTATCCTATTCTTCAACAGTTTTTTAAACTCAAATTTAGTTATCCCCATTAAACTTCATTTTATGCAATTGGCACATTTTAATCTAGCGAGGTATTTTTGAAATGTAAGTTTTACAGTTCAATGTATTAGCTATCCCTAATAAAATTTGATATACATGTCATGTACACCTTCATCCAGACCATTAATATGTTGAATATGAAAGAGCCAATGAGAAACCTAAGGAACACCTCAGAAGAGTTCTTCCATCTATTTGACAACAATCCATTTATCACTACTATTTTTGTCTAGCTATTCAACCAATTTTGAGCCTGCCTGACTATACTTTCCAACATCTCCATTTCGTCCATTGAGGGATCATAAGAAAATTGCTTAATACTTTACTGAAATGCAAATATTCTTTATGTGTGTCATTTCCCTAATCAAGTGATCTAGCAAATCTGTCAACAACAAAAAAAAGGAAATGGGATTAATCTGGCATGATTTATTCTTGATGAACTCATAATTATCACTAATTCTCTAAGTACTCACAAAAGAAAAAAAATCCTTTATACTCTTTCCATTCTTCCCCTCTTTAAAAGTCAGAACAACATATGCTGGTCCATAGTATTACAAATATCTATTTGCTATGATTTTTCAAACAACAATAACAGTGGCCCAGGTAACACATTCAGTATTGTGCCATATATTTTGTTCTGCTCTCAAACTCAATGAAAAAAATATGCTTCTTTATATCATCTCCTTTAGTTTCAAATTCCTGTTTTCATTCCTTATTCCCCCATTTGTAGATCATTCTCCTTGCTAGAGAACATAGAAACAATGGGAGTTCTGCCTTCTCTTTATAATTGCCTTTATATCCCTTGTGTTATCCCAACAAAATTCCCAAAGCCCTTGGTGTTCTCTTTCCCATTTATTTATGGCTAGTCTCATCTCATTCTTGGCTTTTGCATTTCTGACATCATGCTTGGAAACCCAGGAAACTCTTATATTATTCACCAATTGTCACCTTTTTGCCAAATTATTTGATATATCCTGAAAGTATCCACATCAATCTCTTTAAACAACTTCCCATTTTCTTTCTTGCCAGAAATGTTTCTGTCATCAGTTTTGTACTAGAGTGTACCTTTTAAGCCAAATTCCCCTATAAAATTTTACAGATACAAATTCTGAAATGTCAGAGTCTCTTCAAGCCAAGCTTCCTATCATTTCTAATTTAGTGCCTAGCTCCTCCAGTAATTACTGGTTAGAACTAGATCCCATTTATCATTTTTCTCAAGTTTTTGAAGGATGAAATTTTCATTAAGGCAGATGACCTCCAAATTTGGTGGTGAAGCAGAAATTTTATTTTTAACTTTTAACAAAGAGGGAATATGAGCACATCCAGATTTCCCTTTGGCATAGTATGATATGATCTCTTTCCAGAACTTGTCATTTTTATTTCTTCTGTTCTCCCACCCCCCAAACAGCTACTCAGTGGTGGCCAGGTTTCCCAATTCAGTTCTTAGAATTCCTCATATAAATATATTTTCTGAATATCCAAAATGCTAAAATCAACCAGATTTTCTCCTTCCAGCTCTTAGATTTTTTCACATCAGTATATTTTTTCAATATCTAAAGCTACTCCACTAGATTTTTTAGATGCTCAATAGCAGTCATGAGTCTAGTCTTAAATCATATTCTACCAAATATTTTTGAGCTCTTTTGAGATCTCAAATAGCTTTTGGCATATGAGATCAGATTGCTCCAACAGTTATGCAGGTAGCTGAAGCAGGCTCTGTGGAGCTTAGAGCTTGATCAGACATGGATGATGCTGAGGCCATCCACTACATCCCAGGCCATCACCAGTTGTCTACTGTTGTCTTGTCACTGGGCTCTGATGAGTATGGAAGACCATCAGACTGATGGTTTTATGCAACTCAGCTTCACTTAAATTCAATTCACATAAGTTAAAATATCACTGTGATGTCATTGGTTCTCTTCTGAAATGATGAACAAAAAATAGCTTTATTCTCTATAGTCTATGCCTTTGTGTTCATGTGTCTGATTCTTTTAGTATTATTAATTGCTCTCTTCTTGAATATCTTCTATTTATATGGCACTAATAGCTTATTCACTGGAGAATTCCACACTCAAACTGGCAGTTTACAAATATCCCACAGAAATTGTGAGTACTGTGGTATGGTTACCAGAGAATCCAAGATCTTCTATCCTTCAACTCTTATACAGTAGGAACCACCTATAGTGTAAGGGTAGGTAGTTTCATGGATCTACCCAATCAGAAAGAGTTCTGAGATTTTGTCTCCTTTTGAATGTCCAGAATTTCAATGGATTCTAGTCATATGACTTTAGTATATAATGGAGCTGGTGCCCCACTGGATACACACAAGTTTGAATGCTTTATAAAGTGTATTTATTCAATAAGTAAATGAACAATACTTAATAACAAGGAGACTACATAATCAATCAAGCACATTAAGCCCACTTCTCTCCAAGATCTGGGAAATCCCTTAGACATAGGATTATTTTGGACCTAGTAATCTACCTAGCTGTAGATTGTTAAATCCTCCAATAAAACAGGACTAGGAGTACAACAATACAACTCCCTCAGGATGTTTAACTCACACTTTCCTTAGGACAAGTCCAGGCTTGGCTCACTCAAAGAATGAAATATAAATTTAGGAAGGTTGGTATTTCCCTGTTTCTGCTGTCTAGTTACTAGCAAGAACCTCTGGTCTGGTCTGACCACAGCTAACCCATCACAGAGTGAATAGAGTGAGCAACCATCCCCAGCATCTCCCTTTCATAACTTTCTCTGCTACTTTTGTAAGACTTCACTTCCTTACTATTCCAGCTAGATCTTGAAGCAAGAGATGTGGAAGTTACAAGAAGATGTTATATGTGAATTACTGATCTTCTCCACTGTCTTTTTCCTATGTTATACTAGCCACTTTCTGCATTTTCTTTCTCCCTCTTCATTTCTAATTTAGTTTTCCATCAAATCTGCAAGTCTCTAGGAAAACAAATTATTTTTGCTGGCCCTCTTTTTATGCACTCCATCACTAACCAAAAACCTCTCATAATGACCTAAAGTCATGATTCAGAAATGCAAATCTTGTTTTCTGACAAGATCTAATTTTTTTTCTGTTTCAAAATTTTCACTTATTCTGAAATTGACAAACTCTTGACAGGAACATTTCCACATGCAAAGAACAAAATAAAACTATAAATCTCTCTAATGTACAGGTTTGTTAGAAGTGCATAATAAATGCATTAGTTTCAAAATTGTTCTATCATCTTACTTATTTAATTCCCAACTTTTCCCTCTTTCTTTTGAAACTCTTACCTTTGGTTCAACAGTAATGAAAACACCATCTGTTCATGGAAGGTCTTAAATTCTTTATCTAGTATTTTATTAATCTAGATTTTCACATGAATGAATCATCCAAAGTGTACAGTAATTCTGCAGTGTGACAATGTTTCAAGGAGGCTTTTCATGATGTTCCATATAGACACCATAAGAAGTCAACATATCTTCTGATTATTCATGTCAGATTGACTTAAATAGCAGGGAGTTTCATGACTCTTCTTCTGGGATTAAGCCATGAATGTCTTGTCTCCTGATGGGTCTAGTAGTTCTTTATTATTCTTTAGAGATGGAGAAGCTGCTTCTGAAGAAGCTCAGACAATGCATAATTCAAGATTCAGTGATCCCTCTTCCCTTTCTTCAATGTTACTTTCTACCCTCCAACCTCCTGATACAAGTTTGAATTCCCCTGGAATTTTTTCCTTTATTTTCCTTTAGAGGCATTTCTTTCCTTTCTCTGATACTTGTTCTAACGTTAATTCATCTCTCTCCCTCTACATGTAAACTCCTATTATGTAAGAGTTTTTTGACACCTACTATATAGTGTTTAAATTAATGGAATCAAACCAAATACTTCCCCATGAGGTCTTCTCTCATCTGCCCAGTTAGAAATAAACTTTTCACCTCTGCAAGTGCTGATTACTTTATCTCTACTCTTGCTCTGCTCACTTTTTATATAAAAGTATGCCTTATATCCTTGAACCAGTTAAATGGCTAATGCTGGAATCAGAAAGATCTGAGATTTGAATCTTGCCTAGACACTTATAAGCTATGTGATCCTGGGCAAGTCATTTGACACCTCTCAGCCTCAATATTCTTATCTGTAAAATGGGGATATCATCTGTCTCCCAGAATCATTATGAGGTTCCAATAAGGTAGCTCATGTATGTTCTACCAGGCTAAAAATTTCTTGGGTTAGGGACCATGTTCCATTCATCTTTCTCTTTCACTTTAGCTCATCACAAACCCTGAAAGTTACAGGTTTGATGAGATGAGTGACTTCTTGTCCAACATGCCTATGCTTATATTTTGCTGGGAAGTTACACTGAAACCAAACCAAGTCTATTTCGATGTAGCAACTTTTAGCAATTGTTTCTTTATAAGTTAGAGTTTACCCATGTGTTGTAATTTCCCAGTATAGTGTGGAATCTGGAAAACCTCATGAGGTCCTTCAGCTCCAAATTGACCAAAGATTTTTTTAGGGCACCATCAGTAAAGGGACATTTTCCATGTCCCTCAGAAGACTGATCTTGGTAATATCCCTTGATAGCCCCTCTGGGATTTCCAGGAAATACTGTATCCTAATACCATTGACAAGTCAATCATTAGCATACATGATATAAAGGAAAATTGTGATCCCAATAGAATCCTGAAAGTCATCTGATCTGTGGCATGGCCGTTAAGGATGAGGAGGTCCAAGGCAATCTCAATAGACTTGGGATGGAAAATGCCATCTGCATCCAGAAAAATAACTATGGAGTTTGACTGTTAATCAACACATGCTATGTTCACTTCTTTTTTCTTTTTTTTCCCTGTCCCATGATTTTTCTCTCCCAACATGATTCATAAAACAATGTGTATTAAAAATAAACAAATTTAAATTAAAAAAAAAAAAAAAAAAAAGGATGAGGAGGGTGATCTAATGATTTGGCAGAAGAGGTAACGAATGGGTTCCCGACCCGTCCACAGGGGAGGGAGCTTAATCACTGCTGGACTTTAGATCTCTTCTCCATAGAGGTCTAAGGCGCAATTCCTCTCCTCAAGGGTGTGCTCTTAAGAAGGCTTATGAAGATCACCTGGAGTGGCTTTAATTCCAGTTAATGAGGAAGAACCCAAATCAAGGGAAAACTAGGACCGCGAGGCCAAGAGACAGGGGGAACGCAACAACATCGAGTACTTAAATCCAGGCAGTCCCGAGGACTGAAAAAACGTCCTGGCTTTGCTGAAGGAGTCATTTGCAAGCCTTTTCAGCAGATTCCAAGGGATGAGAAGATTAAAGATGAAGCAAGAGAGGCAGATACAAGACTACTCTCTTAGGAGCTGGGGGGGCTCTTAGGGATTTGGGGGAGGCCAGCTCCAAGCCGGATCAGAGGAGGAGCCAGTGTGGAGCGAACCGAAGATCGGAGGTTTGGCAATGTGGGGGTCAGGGTGGTCAAGGATCGAGGAGAGATACTGTTAGGAGTTGCAAGAGGCCCAAGACTCTAAGAGGCCTCCCGAAGTGCGGGGACTCAGCCAAGGCGACCGCCTTCAGTGCCGGGCTACCTCGACTCCCGAGCGTTTGTCCCCGAGGCTGCGCGAGTGCAGGAAGCGGCCGAGATAGCTAAGAGCGTCAAGCTTCGAGTTAATTTCGCCCCCTCCTACCCGTCCCGCCCCACCCCCGCGCCAATGCTCCGCCCCCCTCGTCCCTGAACCCTCGACTGCAGCTGTGCAGACGGGCCAGCGCTCCCAGCCAGTCAACCGCCCCTATTCGAATTCGCGTCTTCACGCGCCCAATCGGAAGGCCAGACGCCATGGGGACGCCCTCGCGAGCCGCTTCTGCCCAGTGCTAAAGCCTACCGCCTGCGCCCCGAGCCAGCCAATGAGGACGCCTGCTGTGTTTGAAAAAAAGGGCGCGAGGCGGGGGGCGGGGCCCGGAGGTTAGAGAGGGCGGCCCGCACGGCTCTTACCAAGACCCGACTAGAGGAGGGCGCTTAGAGGAGGAGGAGGCGGCGGCGGCGGTGGCGGCAGCAGCGGCAATAGCAATAGCAACAGCAACAGCGGCGGTAGCGATGAGGGTCCGCGGCGGGGGTGAGTGACCGAGCCAACCTTTGAAACTCATAGCTGGGATAAGGACGCTCCGCCCCAGGGGTCCCTCCCTCGGCTCTGGGTCAGCGGACGCCGTCGTCTGCCCGACCCCCTTACTCTGTGCGTTCCTCCTAACGAGGCTCCGGAATAATGGCACGGGGACCCCCGTGCTCCCCCAGACTGAAGGCGGGACGCCCGCAAACCAGGCAGGAGTCCCCGAAGTGGTCCGGCCCAGCTCTAGCCCTTCATTTTATACGAGGGAAAGGAGACGTGAAGTGACCCTCCTGGGGCTCCCGGGTAGACGGGGGCAAGATCCGGACGGAGCACGGGCCTCCGACTTCCCCGAGGCGCTCTGGATCCCGCCCTGAGTCCGGGCCCTCAGCGCCCACCTCGTTAAAGGGCTGCCCCTCTGTCCAGGTGCCTGCCTAATGTGGGCGGCGTATTCGGAGGGCCTTTTAAATGGGGAAAATGGGCGCTGAGCGCAGAGCCGCCGGGAGGAAAGGAGGAAGGGATCGCGCCCCGCGGCTGCCTGAATGGCTCTTAAGGAGCCACAGACCTCAGCCAGAAGCGGTGCGTCCCGGGAACCCCGCTGCCTCCACTTGTGGGCTGTGTCGGAAGAACAGCTTTACGGTACCTAACGAGCCAGGGGCCAGTTATGAAAGTGAGCACTCCCCAGCGCTGAGGGGGCTCGGGGGCTCGTCCTGCCCCGCTCCCTCCTAACGCTGAAGTACGAAGTCATTGCCCAGGGCCACCGGAGTTTGGCTGGGGTGAGGTAGGGTTAAGTAAGAGCGGACTCCTAGCAGAGGAGAGGAGGAAAGGGAAGGGGAAGGAATAGGCTGGAGACTAAGGAGAGGCAGAGGGATCCCTGAACGTGCCCAGAGGATGCGCTGCTTCTAACACCAGAACTTGGGGGGAGGGGGGGACTATCGGTCTTAAGAGAGTTTCTTTAAAATCTTGAGATAACTCTCCCTCAGGCTCACCCATCCAAGAGTTAAATCTAAATGTTCTGCTCTTGAGGCTGGCGCTCTATCCACCATCCACACTGCCTTTTTTCCTTCACTTAAGTCAATAAGCACTTAGTAAATGCTTACTATGTGCTAAGCATTAGAGAGTCAAAGAAAGATAAAAGCCCTCCAGGAGCTGACAGTCTAACGTACAAGAACAAGCAGCACTTACTTTATGTACAAAGAAGCCAGATGCAGGGTAAGTAGGGAATAATTAGCAGAGAATTAACTAGAATTAAAAGGTTTTGAGAAAGGCATCCTGTAGAAAAAGATGAGGTTTTCTCTCCAACTTAAACGAAGTCTGGAGGCCAAGGTGAGGAAGGAGAGCATTCCAAGCACGGAAGGCAGCCAAAGAAATGCTTGGCACTGTCATGTTTGTGGAATACCAAGAAGACCAACATCACTGCATCAGTGTGAAGAAATGTAGGAGGACTAGAAAGGAGGTGCAGCTGAAAGCTGGGTTATAAAGGGTTTGAATACTAAGTAAAATTTTGTGTTTGATCCTGGGGATGTCATAAGTGATAAAGCTTCTGGAGTCTTTTGATAGTGAGGGAGTCACAATCAGACTATTGGTTTAGAAAAAATCAGATTGGCAACTGAAGGGAGGCCTGAATGGGGACAGGCAGACCCACCAAGCAGCCAGCCTATTGTAGCAGAGTGTAGGCAAGAGATAACGAGGACTTTCAGGGAGGTGATGGCAGAGATGTTAGGGATGAGAAATTGTCATGCTTTGTTAACAGATTGAATACGGAAGTTATGGTCAGGGTGAGGGGCTGAGGATAACATCTAGAGAATGATGGTACCCACAATAGCAATGGGAAAGTTTGAAAGTTGGGAGGATTTAGTGGGACAGAATAAGGAGTTCAGTTTCAGACATGTTGAGTTGAAGATGTCTGCTGAACATGCACTTGGAGAAATCTGAAAGGCAGCTGGAGATTTAAGAGTGGATGTCAACAAAGAAGTTAGATTTGAAAAATCATCATCATCAAGATGATAAATCCTGATGAGACACACACACACCCCAAATGAATGAGTGAAAAGAAGGCCCAGGATAGGAAGCATCCTCGGACACTCACAGTTTGTGGACAGGACCTGGTCGAGGATCCAGCAAAGAATCAGAAGAAGAATAGTCAAAATAGGTTAGGAGAGAGGTGTGTCAAGAAAAGCTAGAGAGGAGGTGATCAACAATGTCAACAACTGCAGACAAGGAGGCTGAGGACTGAGAAATGACCACTGGTTTTAGCAATTAGGAGATTTTTAGTAATAGGAAAAAGCAGTTTCAGTGGAATAATGAGTTTGGGAGCCAGATTGTAAACAAGATTAAGAAGTGAGGAAATAGGAAGTGGAAGTAGTAATTGAGGTAGATAACCCTCTCGAGGGATTTAGACACAAAGCTGAAGGATAGTAGTGGGGATGGAAGATCCAAGTGGGAGTTTTTGTTTTTTGAGAGTGAGGGAGTCATGATTGTGTTTGTAAGCAGTAGGGAAAGAACCAGTAGGCAGAAAGAGATTGAACATAAAAGAGTAAGATGAGGTGCTGGAGAAGGGATGAAAAGACATCTGAGTGATAGAAGAGGAAGCCCTCAGCAGGGGCCTCAATAATATTTTCTGTAAAATGTGAGACAAGAGCTAGGAGAATTTGTAAAATAAACTTAAAAAAAAAAAAAAGCTAGGAGAAGAGGAACCATGGGATGTGTGAGGAGGGATGAAAAGGTTTTGAAGGAACTACTGTGGAGATTGAGATAGCGAGATAATAAAGAAGACATTGAAGGATTACTTAGCAGCAGTGAGTGTCCAGAAGAAATGATGAAATAGACATTTGTAACCAACCTAGTCAGGACAGTTGCATGATTTTCTCCATCTTTGTTCAGCAGCACATGACAAAGGAACAAAGTCAATAGGAGATAGTGAGAGGATACATTTGGCAATATGATGAAAGGAGCCAGTATAGAATTGAACTGTTTTACCAGAATCCAGATGGAGGGACTGACTAACGCAGGGAAGGTTGACTGGAAGAGAAATGAGCAGTCAAGTTACAATGTTGCTAAAGAACAAGGTTTGCTGTGGGAAGGCAAAGAGAGAAGATGGACAGTTTAAATAAGATTATAGTCAGACAAGAGAATTTCTTGACTCTGGATTATCATCTACTGTGTAACAATGTAGTAAGAATAATGGGGATTTTTTTCCCCCATCGGACAATAAGATTTTATGTATTTTTAGTTGTACTGTCATTGTGCTAACCTTTGGCAACCTACAGAATTTTCTGATCTCTGGTTTTGTTAATACAAGTTGTTAATTGTGTCTGGCAGCTTGGATAGAGCACCAGGCCTAGAATCAGGAAGACCTGAGTTCAAATCCAGCCTCAGGCACTTTAACTAGCTGGGTCATTCTGGACAAGTCACTTAATCTATAGGTTCCTCATTTCTAAAATGATCTGGAAAAGGAAATGGAAACAGCTCCAAGATCTTTGCCCCACAAATGGAGACACAAAGAATTGTGTCTGAAGAGTAAATAGGCCAAGTTGGCACCCAAGAATCTTTCATATGAGTTAGATGCGAGGATTTTTAGCTTCCATTTTGATAGTTCAGAGGCATTTTTGCAAACTTGTTCTCAGCTACATTTTAGACAAAGTTTCTGATACATGAGGTATTATTGTTCTTTTCTTACTGAGATTTAGATTTCAATTTTTCCCTAAAAATATGTTTAATTGGGGCTTGTTTTTCACTTTCCATTCACTATATTTTGTTATTGTTGTTTTCAGTGATTCACTGTAGATGCTCCAAATGTTTTTGTCTTCCTTCAAAACGAAGAATTAAAAAGAGGCCCCGCGTCTTAACTTTATTGAGTCTTCCTGAAGATGTCCTCTTCCATATACTGAAATGGCTTCCTGCCGAGGATATCCTAGCCATCCGAGCTGTAAGTTAAACTCATCAATTAGTGATCAGAGTATCTTACTGCTGAGTATCTGCTTAAAAATGTTTTTTTAAAGACGTAGATATTACCATTTAGAAAAGTCAAGAAAATCCTATCCCTTAGTAAAATGGATACTGCTAAATTTTACATCAATGTTTACCTAATTTATTATTACAGGGAAAGAGTCAGTGTAACAAACCTTAAAGATTCTTTTATGTTGAATTGCATATTTGCAAAGCTGGGAAGGATTCCTAACCTAGAGGACAAAAGACAAGTTCCAAAAGGCTACTTTCAGATTAGAACAATGGGCCAGAACTAATGAGATGAAATTTAATGAATAAATGTAAAGTGTTGTGCTTGAATACAAAACAAAAACAAAACAAAACAAAAAAAACATTGTGTATTGTGTATATATTGTTGTGTACAATATTCTCCTGGTTCTGCTCACTTCATTTTGTATCAGTCCATGTAAGTCTTCCCAGATTTTTGTGAAATCTGCTCCATTTGAAAATAAAAATTTAACAGAGAGTGGAGGGTTTAGGAGCTTAAAAACCATTTTAGCTGAAGAGCTCAAAGTCTCAGGTGATAGCAGGTCCAGTGAGCCATCTGTGTATAAGATGCCAGTGCAATGCCATAGAAAGGAGGTTTGATTTGAAGAGAACCAAGGTTCAAGCCCCAGTTCTGCCATTATTACCTGTGTGACTATGAAGAAGTTGATTGATTGCTCTGACTGTCAATTTTCCTTATTTGTAAAATTGGATTGACCTCTAAAGTCTCTCCTGGGTCTAAAACTACGATGTAGTAATAACAATAATAATAATATGCCAAATTTGTCTTGGTAGCCAAAAAAGCTAACATAATCTTAGGCTGCATTAAAAAGTATATAGTATCTAGAATAAGAGAAGTAAAATGATTCTCCTGACCTCTGCCCCATTCAGAACATTTGAGTTATTGTGTTAAGTTTGGGGTGCAACTTTTAAGATTGACATTGACAAAGGAGACAGGATGGTCAGGATCACTGCCATATAAAGATCACTTGAAGAAACTGGGGGCATTTGTTTCACCTGCAGAAGAAAATACCTGCATTTCAGTATTTAAAGGCCTAGCCTTTAGAAGACAGTTTTGATTTGTTTAGTCAGAGTTTAGTCATACATTCTAGAAGCAGCTGGTAAATATTTGAGGCAGATTTTGGCTTCACGTAAGGATAATGCAAAATACAAATTACAAATTAGAAAGGAAGTTAGTTAAAGCTCTTTATTTTACAGAAATAGAATAAAAACTAAGGTCCATTGAGGTTATAAAGCTTGCCATATATCATGATTCAGACTGAGCTCTCATGACTTCCAATGCAATATTCTTTGACTTCTACCTTCCTAGTCCCTCTTAAACGTTCTAGAGAATCAGAACTTCCCAAAATTACACTGAATCATTTCTGAGTTTTGTGGTATATTCCCTATCACTATAATTCTTCAGACTGAAGCTGATTGATCATTTGTAAGGAATATTATAGATGAAATTTCTGAACAGATTCAGTTAAACTAGATGACCTTTAAAGCACTTTCAAATAAGTTTCTCTAATTATGTGACTGTGGTTTGAGGGGTTTTTTGGACTTAATAAATAGTATATTTTTTCCCAATTATTTGTAAAGATAGTTTTTAACATTCATTTTTATAAGATTTTGAGTTCCAAATTTTTCTCCTCTCTCCCCTCCCCAAGACAACAAGCAATCTGATATGTTATGCATAACAGTATACTAGACATGTGGTGAAAGAATAATCAGAACAAAAGGAGAAAACAAAAGAAAAAAAAATTTAATGAAAATAGTATGCTTTGATCTGTACTTAGACTCCATAGTTTTCTCTGGGTGTGGATTCCATTTTCCATCACAAGTCTCTTGGAATTGTGTGAATGTGTTTTTGAAGCTATCTAAAGTATAGAGACTGATGAACCAAATCTGGTTCACCCAGCCTACTAAGGAGTATGTTGTAAAATGTGGTTGCCCTGGTGGTCAGGAAGTTTCTATTTGTGTCTAGTTGAACCTCAGTGCTAATCAAGCCTTCATCTTTTGGTGCTCTGCTTCCCTTAGTAAATAGAAATACTGTTAAATCTCTAAAAATACATTCTCAAGCACAAAAGCTATTCTTGACATTCAGTGCTTAGAGGAACTTTTACATCATTCTTTAACCCTTCATTTAACAGATAAGAAGACTGAGAATCATTGACAAATGAATTATCTGTAATAAAAGCAAATTAGTGATAGAACTGGGACCAAATAGAACTCAGATCTCCCAACTCCCAAAGAAGAATCTTTTTTGCTATAGCTCATAATCACCTCCTCTTATCCCATAAATACTTTAAGACCTTGTTGAATTTTAAAAGCTTCACATATTAAATTAAAGTTGATGTGTGCACTATTCATCAAGGCAAATCACATTCCCTCCAAGTTTTAATGGATAGGTGATCCTCATGAGTAACAGTAATTAAAAAAATTCCTCACTTAGTGCCGAGTTTTCTGATGATGTGTAAAGTCTTTTAATTTAGTTGGGCTTGTCCTTAGATTGCCAATTTATAATTCACCAGTGAGCTGATGCTCTAAGATCCATACGAACTTGCACTCATATTTAACTTTATAATTGTTAGATTTGACTCATCTTTTTGCCATTCTTTTAAGTTGTCGGTAGGAAAGAAACTTACCTGTTTTTCTACTTTTACAACTCAACTGAAAATATATTCACAAGCCATGAATATTATTCTTTATCTTCAGAACTGGAAGGAAACATAATTATCTGATCTAATCTCAATATTCAATAAAATTTGATACTAAGTACAATTCCAATGTTTTGTGCTATAAAATCTGTAATTGTTAACTCACCCTCTTCCCTGTCTTTTTTTTGTTCAAACATCCTTGTAATTATATCCTTATATTTATTTTTTGCCTGCATATCATCTTTTTTGAGTATGTTTTTTTTTGTGTGTTTTTTTTTTTTTTTCACTGTAGAGGCTCTTAGATTAAAATTTCAACTTTGATTAACTATTTAATTTAAGATCATGGGATTTAGAATTGAAACCTTAGAAGCTATCCAGTTTAATCTCCTCATTTTATAGAAACTGAATCCCAAAGAGGATAAACAATCCAATAGTTTCTAAGAGGAAGTGTGTACTTTTAGTCTTTCCCATTCTTCCCCTACCACATCATTCCCTGTGCCTTTCCCATGATGTCCACATCATTCCCTGTGCCTTGAATAGCCACTTGTTCTTCCTTGCTCACATATCCACTTTTTAAAAATTTACCACCTCTCCCATGAAGCTTTTCTTGATAATCTCCTGCTTTCTAGTCACAAATGAACTTTTCTTTGCTCTGATCTCTCATAGTATTTTATATTTATATTCCTGACATGTTTCTTATACACTATGATTTTTGTGAGAGTATAAGTGTGTGCCTGTATACACAAATTTCATATATACACACACATATTTTAAATTCCTTGATGGCAGAGATAATTTCTTTTCTTTTTTTTTTTTCAATATTTGTTTCTTCAATATCTTATACTTTGTAGACAATAAATATTAATTGAGTTTAAAAGGACCAGGTTTTCTTTATTTGTATACCTCCATTATTTTGCATATGCTAAATTTCAATCACTTAACTCCTGAATTAAGAGTAAATTTATACTTTGTCTAAAAGAATTCTTAGGAAGATATTTTTATGATATCCTTTTGATTTCTAACCCTTTCTGGTTTTTTGTAGGTACATCCGCATCTTAAGTATCTTGTAGATAATCATGCCAGTGTTTGGGCATGTGCAAGCTTTCGGGAGATGTGGCCTTCTCCAGATAATCTAAAGCTTTTTGAAAGGTAACCTTTGTTGTGTCATTTCATTTTAAATCACTGATCTTTCAGATTCAAAAGTCAAATTCAGCAATGGCCATTTGTTTTAATCAGCTGTAGAAATCAAATTTTAGAGTATAAAAGGTCTTAGAGAGATCCTATGGTCTAACTCCTTTATTTTATATCTAGGGAGATGCATATTCCCAATTGCTTTCTTGACATCTCCACCTAGATGTTACTTTGGCATCTCAAACTCTGTCCCAAACAGAACTCATTATCTTTTTTTTTTTTTTTTTTTTTTTTTTTTTTTTTTTGAGGGAATGCACAAGGAACATATTTTATTGGATTCCTCTTTAAAATATCATTTAAATCATGTTTTTCAATATCAGCTTATTTCACTAGCAGATACCTAGTATCTTTTCTTTTCTTTTTTTCTTTGTGTTTTCAAAGACTTTAAGCACTCCTTTGTAGTTACATTTAATCTTAGCATCTTTTTAGGTTTATTGATGGCTTGCCTATGGCAGAGCCACTTAACAAGTTGCCCTTTCAGCACTGCTCAGGGCTTCAGTGACCTTGATCATGATGTTATCTTTCCCTAGAAAATGTTGGAAGGAATGGCAAAAAATGAAATGTCATCATTGTATGTGAATTCAATCTGAGAAATTAAAATAAGCTCTGATCTTCCTGAAAATGATTTAGGAGAAATACATTGAGAGAAAATATATTTTAGAAATTACTGAGAAGCAAAATGACCTGTGTTCTTTTCATCTAAGAGTTCTGTTCTTATTGATATGGAAGCTAACTTCACTAGTACCAATAACAATTTATTATGGCATTCTTTTCTTTTTTTTTTTTTTTTTTTTTTTTTTAATTCATTTTTCCAAATTATCCCCTCCCTCCCCCCTATGGCAGGTAATCCCATACATTTTACATGTGTTACAATATAACCTAGATACAATATATGTGTGTAAATACCATTTTCTTGTTGCACGTTAATTATTAGCTTCCGAAGGTATAAGTAACCTGGGTAGATAGACAGTAGTGCTAACAATTTACATTCGCTTCCCAGTCAGAACTCATTATCTTAACCTCCATATCTATTCATTTGCTGGTTCTTAATAATTTCATTTCTACTAGGGCTCTCATCATTTTCTCTTATTGGCCTCCACCTTTTCTTTCCAGATTGGTTGTATTAGTTTAATTTATATACTTTTTCCTTCAGTCAAACTTTTTGTCTCCCATACATAATATTCCATCTCCTACCTCTGTGCTTTTACCCAGACTATTCCCAATTCTTATAATGCTTTCTCACCTCTCCCTCTTAGAATCCTACCATCTTTGAAGTCTCACTTTAAAGGCCACTGTCTTCAGGAGTTTTTTCCTCCCAAGTCTAGAAAAGTAGACATGCTCCAGATTGTAGAAAGTTTTCATCTCAGGGGCAGCTAGATGGCGCAGTGGATAAAGCACAGCCTTGAATTCAGGAGGACCCAAGTTCAAATCTGATCTCAGACACTTAACACTTCCTAACTGTGTGACCCTGGGCAAGTCACTTAACCCCAGCCTCAGGGGGGGGGGGAGGGAAAGTTTTCATCTCAAGAGTTAGAATGGACCTTAGAAGCTACCAAGACTAGTACATCTGATTAAGAATTGTTCTACAACATACCTGATATTTGGTTACTTAAAAACTTTCCATGAGGGAAAAATTATGAAGAAGATAATTTATAAACCTTAAAGTACAATTATAATGTTCACTGTTATCCAATTAAATAAGTATCCAAAGATCCTTTAATGAAAATATTTCCCTCTAGTAGGGCACTGGAAGTACTTAAAAGTAGCAAAACTATGTATGTTTTAAAAATAATTTGCAAATATTAACTTCTCTTATTCAAATTAGTCTCTATGAACCTAAACTGATGCACTGTTACTTAAACCTTTGGAAATTAAGCCTTCTCTAAAAATCAATCTCCTTTTTTTGTCATTCCTTTGCTGTGGCCATAGTATGTTACCATCAATCATTTATATCTTTGTAATTTTCCCTTAATTATTCCTTATCTCTCTAGATTGCCCCCAATAAACTTTTAGCTTATTGCCAGAAAGGACTATGCCTTTTACTTTCCTATTGCCCAAATGTACTACTCCAGCCTTGATCATCCTTTATTATTGGGTAAATGAATAAAGAAATGTTCATTATCCTTCAAGCACATATGTTGAGGTCAGATCCACTTCAATTTGAACTGCACCAATGGTACAAGTAAATTAGCTGATTTCTATAACGCTAAACTTTGAAGAAAAAATCTCTAACCAGCCTTTGGTGTTCTTTTTTAGGGCTGCTGAAAGCGGTAATTTTGAAGCTGCTGTGAAGCTAGGGATTGCCTACCTCTACAATGAAGGCCGTAAGTGTTCAATTGAGCAAGCCCAGGATCTCTAACAGTGTTATGTGACATATTGTAAATAGATATGACTCACTTTTAAAACTTGAAATGTTTCCAATCTTTGTAGACCAACTTTTTTTAAAATTAATGTTAATAACTGTGCCCAGAAATATATGCCTTATTGTTGATGTTTCTTTATGGCTTTGGCTAAATGTTTCCAGAACTTTTTATTGAAATACTGTTAAAAATTTTGACTATCTGATAAATCAGATCTTTCCATATTTTTATATCAAGCCAGGTTAGAATCACAAGCCTTATTAAGCATTTACTTGGGTACTTATTTATTTGTTTGTTTATTTATTTTGGACTGCCATTCTAGTGTCTATTTCTGATGAGGGTCGTGCAGAAGTGAATGGATTAAAGGCATCACGTTTCTTCAGCTTAACGGAACGCCTGAATGTTAATGCTGCTCCATTTATCTGGCTATTTATTCGTCCTCCCTGGTCTGTGTCTGGAAGCTGCTGTAAAGCTGTAGTCTTTGAAAGCCTCAAAGCAGAATGTCAATTTCAAAAAGTAAGTTATAAAGATCTGCACTTATGCTATTCTTTTCATTTGAAGATCACCTTAAGCTTTTAAAATCTAAAATAATACTTTGCATGTAGTGAATATTGGATAAATGTTTATTTTTAATGCTTCAGAATACCTCAGTTTCAGCTGGCAAAGTCAGAACCCTGAGGAATATGAATATAAGCTTGAAAAATCTAGTCAACACATGTTTGGATATCTGAAGTGGATTCAGCACTGTGAGGGTTAAAAGTCTACTTTTTGATGTGGAGAACTTATAAGCTAGGAAGATAAAACACAAATATATAAAAAAAGATTTAAGGCATTCAAAATAACTTATAAGATGACTCAAGTATATGATTAAACAATGAAACATAGGCAATAATTACTAAAGATCTTTAGAGGAAAAAGATTAATTCATCCTTGGCTTATCAGAAAAGAAAGTTGTAGAGGACAGGATATTTGAGCTGCATCTTGAAGAGGTGGCAGAATTTGTATATTTTAACAGAACAGGAATGATGTGAGCAAAAGAATAGAAATGGAAAATCAAAAGGTATGTTCTTGGGACACTGAGGAGACTCGGTTGGGGAAAAGGGCTCTTGTAGGAAATTACAAAAGTTAAGGTTCCTTGCACACATGTAGTCAGTGTTTATTGAAGTGAATTTAAAAAGCAGATTGAGATTAAATTGAATTGTTTCTTGAATGCCAAATAAGAAGTTGGTACCTGATCATATGGCTAATGGGGAGCAGTTGGCAGTTTTTGGACAAAGAAATGATAAAATCAAAGTGGTGTTTTTAAAGATTAATTAGACATTAATGTGCAACATAACGCTGGAGAAAAAAGGTGTTTGAATAATGTAATAATTTTAATGATGTTCGGGTATGAATGAAATAAGATCTTAGAATAGGATTCTGGCACTAGAAAGGAATCTTCAGGACACACCTTTGTACATAGTAGACATTTAATGGTTATCCCATCTTAGTTTTGTTTTTTTTTCTTTTTCTTTTTTTTTTTTAAAGAAGCAGTTAGGGTTAAGATACTTGGCCTAAGGTCACACAGTAAGTATTGAGTGTCTGAGGTCCAATTTGAACTCAGGTTCTTCTCCAGAATTGGTGCTCTATTCACCACACCATCTAGTTAACACACACACACACACACACACACACACACACTATTTATGGAATTAAAAGGAAAGAAACCTTGTAAAGGGAGAATGGTTGCAATTAAGAGATCCATGGGTTTGGGAGAACAGGGAGAATGAGAAGTCAGAGATGACACTGAACTTTTAAATGGAGAATCTTTTTAAATGATGGTGCCCTTAACTATAATAGAGAAGAGAGGAGCAGCTAATTTTGTGAAAGAGGGAGTAAGTTCCTTTTGGGACACATTGACTTAGAAGTTACAGCAGTATGTTAAATGTGACTAGAACTGGCAGTTAGATAAGTACATCAGGGTTTGTGAAAAATTGAAAATGGGGCATTTCTTCAAACCATTCTCCAATTGATAAATGGTCAAAGGATATGAACAGACAATTCTCAGATGAAGAAATTGAAACTATATCCACTCATATGAAAGTGTTCCAAATCACTACTGATCAGAGAAATGCAAATTAAGACAACTCTGAGATACCACTACACACCTGTTCGATTGGCTAAGATGACAGGAACAAATAATGATGAATGTTGGAGGGGATGTGGGAAAACTGGGACACTAATACATTGTTGGTGGAGTTGTGAAAGAATTCAACCATTCTGGAGAGCAATCTGGAACTATGCCCAAAAAGTTATCAAACTGTGCATACCCTTTGACCCAGTATTGCTGCTATTGGGCTTATATCCCAAAGAAATACTAAAGAGCGGAAAGGGACCTGTATGTGCCAAAATGTTTGTGGCAGCTCTTTTTGTAGTGGCTAGAAACTGGGAAATGAATGAATGCCCATCAATTGGAGAATGGTTGGGTAAATTATGGTATATGAAGGTTATGGAATATTATTGCTCTGTAAGAAATGACCAGCAGGACAAATACAGAGAGGTTTGGAAAGACTTACATCAACTGATGCTGAGTGAAATGAATAAAACCAGAAGATCTCTGTACACTTCAATGTTGTATGAAGATGTATTCTGATGGAAGTGGATATCTTCAAAATAAAGAAGATCCAACTTGCTTCCAGTTGATCAATGATGGACAGAAACAACTATATCCAGAGAAGGAACACTGGGAAGTGAATGTAAATTGTTAGCACTACTGTCTATCTACCCAGGTTACTTTACCTTTGGAATCTAATACTTAATGTGCAACAAGAAAATTGGATTTACACACATATATTGTATCTAGGTTATACTGTAACACATGTAAAATGTATGGGATTGCCTGTCATCTAGGGGAGGGAGTAGAGGGAGGGAGGGGATAATTTGGAAAAATGAATACAAGGAATAATGTTATAAAAAAAAAAATTACTCATGCATATATACTGTCAAAAAAAAATTTATAATTATAAAATAAAAAAAGAAAAGAAAAAGGGGCATTTCTGCCAAGAAGGGACAGTAGAAGCTAGCAAGACTGAGAGCATGAGGAGGAAGAAAGTGAGACTCAAACCATGGGAAAACCATCTCAGAAAATTAGAAGGAGAAAGAGCCCAGAATAGAGAGGGAGAGAGCAAGCAGATGAGTAAAAAAAGACTAACTGAGAATGGTTTCAGAAGCTGAGGCAGGACCAGAAGTGTACAAAAAACCTGACTCATCAGAACCAGATTAAAATGGACTTGGGAAATTTTTAACAAAATAAGTAAAAATACAATAAAATTCAGATTGCATTTCATTTTAAAATTAAATCAATATTTGGCCTGTAAGGAGCCTTATGTCTGAATTTGTAGCTCCCATTTCTATGATTTTGGCACCATGTAGAGATTAAAAAGGATGAGGTTTGAAAAGAGGCCAGTGGATTCAATGATTGGGGTCTATTGGTGACCCTAAAGAGAAGAAACTCTGTGGAGTACGGATAGAGAAGCCTGATCACAAGCTTGGACAGATATCAGGCAGGGAGAATATGCACACAACAACTGTGAGATAGCCCCTCCCCCAAGAATTGAGGTAAAGCAAAAGCATTAGCCAGAGGACAGACAAGGGGAAGAACCCACTTTCTTTGTCTTTAAATATGGGAGAGGATGGCCCTGTGGAGTTGTGATCTGCCAAGCTTCACTTGTACCCCATCCCTGCTTCTCTCAGTTACTTTCTTCAACTGGGGTTTGGGAGGGAAATTTATCAAGGTTTGAGCAGTGACCTTTTGATGTAACTGTCTTAAACCCCATAAACTTTTCTCTCCACAGAAAGAACTATGGAGACTAAATGTAAATCAGCACACTATTCTCACTTTTTTTTTTTTCCTTCTGTGGTTTTTCCCTTTTGCTCTGATTTTTTTCCTCCCAACATGATTCATAAGGAGATGGGGGGAGGGGGGAATTAAAGTGCGTGTATAACCAAAAAAAAAAAAAAAAATGATTATTTTTACATGTAACTGGGGGAAATGGGTGTTTTGTTTGTTTTTAATGAAGTAACTGCCTTTTCTTTTCTTTTAAGGTTCATAAAGGATCCATATTATATTGTTTGGGTAAAGTTTTAAGCCTTTTTGAGGTAAGTTAACCATATATATATATGGTTCTATATAGATTTGAAAATATAATTTTCTCTTGGTAATATATAGGGACGTTTATGTGGCTCGCTGGGTTATGGCAAATGGGCTGAGGGGCGGAAACAGAGTGCGAGCTTTTGTTTTTACTGTAGTCCGGCCCTTCATCAGTCTGAGGGACAGTGAACTCCCTATTTAACTCCCCTATTAGGGAACTGGCTCCCTATTTAAAAAGTTTGAGGACCACTACTCTAGGTTATGATATAAGGTGAGAGTCCAGTAGCAGTTCTTTTTTTATACAGGAATTATATTTTTGGTGATCTTCTTGAAAGGAGTAGGTGATGACCTGGAAGCAGGATGGCCCTCAGTGCTTCAAACTTAGTTAATTAGTCTTCAGCCCATGGCAGGCTAGAAGGGGGCAAAGGATGAGTTCAGATATTAGAAACAAGTTCACTGGAAGCAACAACTGTCCATCCAAGCTGATAGGAAGGAAGAAGACAAAAATCATAAACTTGGCACAGGACTACAAAGAAAAGAGCAATTTGGAGGCACTTTGATAGAGGATAAATTGTCTTCTTTTCATTTCTTTAAAGATTCTGTGGGTACCATCAATTACATCCCAGTCAGTTATCTCTGGGATATTGATAATTCAGCTTTATATTACCTGAAAACCTGTTCAAATACTAATTTGTGTTGATATTTGATCACATAGAGAATTACATCTTTTCTTGTGCTTGATTTTTTAAAGATAAACTTCTGAGGGGGGGAAATCATGGTGACATTTCTATATTTTAAAAATCTACAGATTACTATATATGTATTATCTTATCTGTCAGTAGTCTTGGGTTTTAAATATTAACATTTCTAGAAAGCAAGATATTGCTACTTAAGAGCTAGAATGCTGATCCTTAAGGATGAATATCTGATTGCTTATTAGGATAGTGTGTATATATAATATTCATGTTGATGTAAATATACATGGCAATAAAAGTTAATATTTAGCTGGTTTTAAGTAAAAGAGAATTTGTACTTTGACTTATTTCTAGGATGAAGAGAAAAAAAAAGAAGCACTTGAAATGTTTGAGGCTTCATCTAATCAGGGATGTTTAAATAGTTCTTACCTCCTTTGGGAAAGTAGTCAAAGGACTGCTGTAAGTAACTTTGAATATTCTTTCCTTACACCCCTCCAACTGCTAGTGTTCCCTACACTCCTTATTTTATGTAAGTTTTCTACCTATATTTATGTTTCTTCCAATATTGTGTGAGATCTGTGAAGACAGGGATTGTTAAATTTTTGGTTTTGTGTTAACATCACCCAGTGTTCTGCCTAGTATATAGTAGACATTTAATAAATGCTTATTGATTGATTAAAAGTAAAAAATTATGTGTTCTCAAAGTGGACATTTTGATATGACAAAAGTCATATCAATTGGTCAAATAAACCTATTCAAATCACCTATCCTAGACTCTTCCAAAGTTTAACATCTCTAATGCAGTGTAAAGAACTCTGAATGGTTATTTTCTTTTACTGGTAGCATTTTCCAGAATTTGAGGGTTTATAGGTAGTGATAGGAATGGTGATGGGCACTATTAAGGACTTGTAGAATAGAAAAGCTGTGATACATTCAGAGTTCCACAAAAGAAAAAAAATAAGTTGTAATTTCTTCCATTGACAGATGTCAGACCCTGGAAGGTATCTCCAGAGCCTCCGGAAACTCAGGGACTATGCAACCAAGGGCTGCTGGGAAGCACAGGTAAAATAAAATTTTCTGAAACTAAAACATTACTATTTATTTACTTATTGCCAGCTTATATTCCTTAAGTGTATTTTATTTTAGTCATTATATTTTATCTCTTATCTCACAAAATCCTGTGAGTAAATATTTTCCACATTTTACAGAGAAAAAAGTTCAGAAAAGTAAAAAGTAGCCTTTCTCAGCTTCAAAAACAGATCTTAACTCACAGAAGCAAGGCATTTCATAGCTAGGAGAAACTTAAGAGGTCATCTTGTGCAGCTGATAACTGAACCAGGATTCCTTTATAATATCCCCAACAAAAAGAATCCAGTCTTAAGCTTTAAAACTTTGAAGGAGGGGGATTTCACTACCTGCAAAGGCTGGCCATTCCACTCTAAATAGTTGTAATTATTTGAATTTTTTTTTCCTTCAGTCAAGCCTGCATTTTTCTTTTTGTTACTTCCAGTGCTTTTGGTTTGTGGCCTCTGGGGCCAAGCAGAGATCAAGTCTGATTTCTCTTGTACATGACTCCACATGTAGTGTTCTTTCTTTCCTTACATTACTTACATTTAGGGTTTCACATTTCCTTATATTAAAGAGAAAAGAGGACTTTTTTCCCCTTCATCAGTACAAATCTTAAGCCTTTCTCAAAGATTTATTAGGTCTCAGCATTTTTAAGTCTTTCCTCATGCCCCCTTCTAATAATAATCTCCATTCCACCCGGAATAATCTCCTCAGCTATTAAGGATTCTGAGGCTGGATGTAACCTGGCTGTTCTTGCCTTTGTCCACTGACAGAGCGTGGCATCATCAACTGAACTGAATATCTTGTCCAGTCCCATACCTGAGTCGAGGACCTAGGTCCTCTGGCTACAAATCCAGAGCTCTTTCCACTGTCCTACACTGCAAAAAAGCCTATGAGGGACCTGAGAAACCACCTAGTTTAGCCCCAAACATTGATAAATATGAAAGCTAAATAAGCACCAGAGAGGCGTTGACTTGGCCTTATCTTGTACTAAACATCTGAGCCTAAGAGTGAGCTCAGGCCCCTGACTCCAACCATCTCTTCTGCTACTATGAATTGTCTATAGGTATGTGATTCAGGCTTATTTTTGGTTTTGTTTTCTTTTCAAGATATCTTTAGCTAAAGCTTGTGGAAATGGAAACCAGCTTGGGTTAGAAGCAAAATCTTCCAATGAAGTAGTGCTACAGCTCTTTCAGGCCTCTCACCCTGTCAGTAAAGAGAGTATCTTCACTGTGCAGAAAGGAATGAATGATACAATGAGGTAAGTACTTAGCTACAAATGTACTTTAGCTACAAATGGCCAACACATTCTGTATGGTGGCAAGAAAGATAGAGTTGCTCCCTTTGAATTCTTTACTGTGCATTGTTTGCTTGTCCAGAATTATTTGAGATTAATGATTACACATAAATCAATTTTTCAACTTAACTGAAAAGCCCTACAGATTTTTTTTTAAATTTAAAAAATTTTAGCCATTTTAATGTTTCCTACTTTATGCTACTTAAAATTAACTTTTTAGAAGTGCATACTTAGGTGTGACCAACAATTATTAGTTATAATTATAATTGTCATGCCTTCATATTCTTTTTCTAGGTACATAAGTGACTTCCATATAAATGGGATATTATTGTTCTCTATATATTTCCTTAAATGTCTCCCTAATGAACTTCTTTCTTACCTTCACTTTTTTTCCCCTGAGGCAATTGGGGTTAAGTGACTTGTCCAGGGTCACACAGCTAGGAAGTGTTAAGTGTCTGAGACCAGATTTGAAGTCAGGTCCTCCGACTTCAGGACTGGTGCTCTATCCACTGTGCCACTTAGCTGCCCCTTAACTTTAATTTTTTTAAACAATCATCTTGAAATGTAGAGTTTCAAGGCTGAATAGCCAACTCTAGTGATGGTTTTGTCAATGTTATATAAAAGTAGAAAATGTTCCTTTAGCCTTTAAAGAATTAATCAATGCATAGTCTTGAAGCTAATAGCCAGTTAATAGGAATGTAGGCACACTTGACTGAGCAGTCTTTTTGTGGGTATAATGGAAGAAAAAAAGACATGTCTGACAATTCATTGTTTGCTTGTCCAGAATTATTTAGGTATTAGGTTCACCCTGTAATTGATTCAGGTTTGTGATCTCTTTGGAATCAATCATTTCACCCAATTCAATCATTTAGCATCTCCATGCATCATGAAAGCAGTCACCTCAACATTGTTTGTTTATTTGTACAAATTAATTCAGCTATGGTCAGTTGGGTTTAGAGTATGCTTGTTTTATTTATAAAGTTCCTTCCTACAGAGGGAAAATGTTTATATTGGATATTTGTGAGCTTTATTAAATATAACTTTTCTTTTAATGCTTTTATTAATACAGACTGTGGGGTGGTTGCTGTTTTCATAGGTACATCTTGATTGACTGGCTAGTAGAAGTTGCCACCATGAAGGATTTTACAAGTCTGTGCCTTCACATGACAGTGGAATGTGTGGATCGTTACCTGAAGCTGAGAGTGGTACCTCGAGCCAAGCTACAGCTTCTGGGAATTGCTTGCATGGTTATCTGTACCCGGTAAGATACCTACCTGTTCACAGATCCTGCAGTGCTGGCTAAACATTTATAGGAGAGGATACTAATGATTTGGGTGTTTTGTTTATTGACTGATAATTTTCTAAAGCTGTGTGGACCCTGGGTTGTTCTCTGTGACCTGAGTACTCTCTAGAAATTCAAAAACAGGTTGTAGAAACATTAAATGTAGGATTTAGGCAGGCATCTTCACTTCTTGATTCTGAAACTATGTTTATACTTTATTCCAACATGTAACCCAATGTAGCTGCTGTGTTCCTCTGGGTTTTATCGGGTAGATACTTAAGATTTACGAAAGCTGCCAGCTTTCTATGCCCTTATTTTCTTTTTTTTTTTTTTTTTTTTTTTTTTTTTTTTTTTTTTTTTTATTATATATATATATATTTTATAATATTATCCCTTGTATTCATTTTTCCAAATTACCCCCCCTCCCTCTATTCCCTCCCCCCGACGACAGGCAATACCATACATTTTACATGTGTTACAATATAGTCTAAGTACAATACATGTGTGTGAATATCATTTTCTTGTTGCACAATAAACATTAGAATCCGAAGGTACATGCAACCTTATGCCCTTATTTTCTAAGGTCTAAAGTATATCTTTCATAATCTGACTTCTTAAATTTATTCCATTTTTGTTTTTAGAATCTTGGGATATTTTTTATTCTTCTTTAGAATCTTAAAGTCTTAGCCTAACTAAACTTAGTACAGGCTAAACATCATAATATAAGAAACTAATCTATAGAATATTCCTGACAAATACCCCATGCTTGCTTCTTGAGATGAGATCTCATTTCATAAGATGACTAGTTTTATTGTTTTTATTAGATTGTAGAAGATCTATCTTGAAATTTCAACTGTAATTAACTATCTAGTATTAGAATTTAGAGGCATAAGGAACTTTAGAGATCATTTAGTCCAATTTTGCTTGGTTGTTTTGGTTTGTTTTTTTTTGTATTTTTGTTAGGCAGTTGTGTGAACTCTGTCAGAGAGGCTAAATCAGAACCAAGTTCCTTAAAGGATCTTTTCAAGTGTAGCTTTTCTCTCTCGATTCTTTAAGGTCTTTGGGGGTCCTAAATAACTTTTATTTTAAATTTTCAAATGAAAAGGTTAGATGTACTAGAAAATTGATTTTTGAGACTAAAAGCTAGTTTGAGTTTTTGTTTTTGTTTTTTGTTTTTATTTTTTTTCCATTTATATAACTGTGCTCCAACTTTTATTGTCACTTCATTCCTCGATGCCTCTCCTCCCCCAAATCTGGTAAGATATAGTGATTGATTAGAAAGAAAGGAGGAAGAGGAAAGCAGTATATAATTTCTGGTACTTTGGAATTTTTCTCACCAGTTTTGTTATTTAGTAAAGATGTACTTGAAGGATTGAGTTTGTAATTTATCCATATTGGATTGATGCTAGATATTTCTATTCAGAGAGTCATCACAATATTTTGAGTAATTTTCTTCAATAATTACTCAAAATATTGGGATCAGTTGTTTTTTGTTTTGTTTTGTTTTGTTTTTCATTATTTCCCTGGACTTTGATACTTCGGTGATTTCCTCACCTAGATCTGTCCTCCAAATTTAGCTTCTCCTCTACTGCTTTCAAATCTTATCTAGTTTTCTGTGTTTGTTTTTCTGACTCCAACTGTTTTATTTGCTTTTTTATTCCACTTCATGCCTTCTGCTTTGGTTATGTTTTTTGAAGTATTTAATTTTTCTCTTCTGTATTCCTTATTTCCTTATTTCTATTACCTCCTCCTGAGATTTGTTTCATGTGCAGTTATTCCTTAAATTTTCCTCTTTTTAAAAAGCCATACATTTTTCTAGAAAATTAAATCTGAATTATTCTTTGATTTATTCATTGTCTCTTCAGTGAGTTTATTTATTTATCACATCTTTTAGTAATTTTGCTCTTCTGGGGCATTTTTATTCCTGATTTTCAGGGGGAATATGAGTCTTAACTCCTTTTTATTAATCTCTCATCAGACTGTCTTAACAGAAATATACCATATGGACTTTTGAAACTCATTTTGATTGCTGACTATCCACTGCTGTATTAAAATCACTGTTCTTTCACTCTTCAGTTTAGTAGTTGCTAAGCTGTCTGTATTTGGGTATAACATGGTCAAATGCTTTAAGAAAATTGTTTTACCTTTTTCCAGCTAAAGGATAGATGTAATGAAATTGCATTGAGGGAAAAAAAATAACTTCAGCATTAGAGTGCTTTGTCCTTTGGAATGTATCCAGTTTTGGTTACAGTACTAATTTCCTGAACTATTTTTCACTGAGCTGCCAAACATTGTTTTAGCTGCTATGTGGAGGTTAGATTGGAAAAGACAGAGTAGTGTCAGAGAAACAATTTAGGAGGCTCTTACAGTAGACTAGGTGAAGGGATAAGGGCCTGAATCACTTGGGGTGATTTTGTGAGTAGAGCGAAAGGGATTAATGTGAGATGATTTGGAGGTTAGAATCAGCCAGACTTGACAACAGGTTGGGGGAGAGGGGAAAGAGAATAGAAGAGTGGTAGGAGGTAAAAAGAATGAAGGAAAATGGAGAATGACTTCAAGGTTTTAAATCTTAAGTAACTAGAAGATGGGGGTGCTCTCCCAACAAGAATAGAGGAGTTAGAAAGGAGTTAAAAGCTTAGAGGGAAAGATGATGAGTTCTGTTTTGAATATGATGAGTTGAAGGTGGTGTGGAGAAATTCAATTTCAGATGTCTAGTAGGCAGCTGCTAATGGAGTCAAGAGAAAGCATTTTTATTCAGAAGATACATGATGAGTTTTTCATTCTGTTGCCTTAGAGTCATTTCATATGAACAATGGTTACAGTTAACTTTAGGCTATCCAATACCTATATAAAGCTAACATGTGGAAAGAAGGAAGATCTTTGATTTTAAGCTAATTTTAAAAATCTCTAATCCAGCCCTTAACTATTTCCGTATAAATTCTAAGGTTCTCAAGGATAGGTTAGTGGAGGAAGTAAAAACAGTGTGGATAGTTTGATCATTCACCACCAGACAACTAGCTTTCTTTTTTCTTTTTAACCTTTCCTAACTTTGTTCTCTCATGGACCTGTACTTTTTTTTTCTTTTATTCCTCTGTCCCTATTTTTTTTTTTTTTTTCTGTCTGTCCATGTATATTGTTAAGCTTCCCAGTGGCACTGAGTGCTCAAGGAGTTTAACTCTCTACCTTTTTCCTTCACTCAAGCAGAACTTTCCATAAAGTTCTAGTCATTGCCAAACCCTACAAGCTTTTAACATTTAATTAAAATATGGTATATATCTCTTCATATTTCAGTTTCATTAGCAAAGAAATCTTGACAATTCGTGAAGCAGTTTGGTTAACAGATAACACTTATAAATATGAAGATCTAGTAAGAATGATGGGAGAGATCATTTCTGCCCTGGAAGGAAAGATTCGAGTAAGTTATGGATTTTTAAATTAAAGTATTTCTGTCTCTATTGAATGATTATGTCAATGGCTGAGAGGGGATAGAGGTGAGGGAGGGGGAGTTCAGGGAAACTGGAAGTAATCACTGGTACTGATTAGTATCACAAGAAGACCTTTCCCTGAGTAGGGAGGATTAAGGCCAAATCAACAAATTAGGTGGGTTCCCACAGCAATCATGCCAATGTGTTTTGATAGGATTGAGCAGGAGCTCACAGTATCTAGAAATTGGAGTTTCTTCCTGTAATGTTCCCTGTGCAGCAATGGTACCTTTAGATTTAAGTTTTGCAGGATAGTACCAAGGAAGGAGGTGACTCAACATATTTTTCTTTGGGACACTAAGAAGTGTCCAGAATACAATGAAGCAAAAAATGAACATGGCATTATAGGTAAGACAAGTGAGGTCTGTGTTCATATCCTATCTGAGGCACTCAGTTTCCCCATCTTTACAGGGAAGGGATTAGACCTGATTCCTTTAAAGTCCCTTCTAGCTCTAAATCTGTGATCTATGAATTTTCCTTTTTCATAGACATAATTGACTAAGAATATTCCCATTTTAAAAGTCATCTTTCTGATGCTTTATTATGTCATGCAAATGATCCAAGACTCTAAAAGAGTGCCAGCAAAGGACAAATTCTAGAAGAATCTATCTGGGAAGTCCAGGGCTAGCAACAGTCTGTGTGTCTTCCAAGAACCAACCTAGCTTTATGCAGAAAGATTCAGCATTGGCCAAAGCAGTAATGAAAATATCAGCCCAAATAGAGAAAGAGTTAAAGCTCTGCATCAGCCCTGCAAGTGGCTCCTGCACCTCCCCTCCACGAAAGCAGAACTCCTCTCAGTGTACACTTGAGTAACAAGACTTGCTAAGGATCCACATAGCAAAATTTGTGTTTGTGTTTCTCAAATAAATAAAGTATTTTGAAGATAGATTTAAATTCATCTTAGAGACTGACTTCCCCTTATTACATAGTAGGCTACTGTAGTTAAACGGAGTAGTGTGTGCTATTTAGATCTGAAAGCTTAAGTTTAATAAATTGTAGTGTTCTCTCTTTTTATTAGATTCCTACTCTTGTAGATTACAAAGAAGTGCTAATGAATGTAGTTCCAACAGAGAGAAGAACTCTTCATCTATACAGCTTTATCTGTGAACTTTCTTTGTTGTATACGAGTCTCTCTGTGTACTCCCCAGCCCATCTGGCTGCTGCAGCCTTGTTGTTGGCCAAGTTGATGCACCGGCAAGGTAAGACACACTGATAGTAATAATAGCCAACATCTGTCTATAATTTACAAAGTTGTCTGTATACAATACCTGATTTGATCCTTACAAGTAACCTTGTGAGGTTAGTAGTATAAGTACTGTTTTCCTCATTTCAGTGATAGGGAAACAGGTTTTATCAACACCTTTTGTGACTCACCCCAGTCACACAGCTGGTCTGTGCACTTCTCCATCATACCTGAAGTGCAGTCTAGTTATAAGATTGGTGTAGAATTTGACAATGGTAGCATTTCATAGTTCATAAATCTCTATCAAACTTATTTGTATTTATTTCTGGGGGAAAGAGAAAAATCAAGATTTACAGGATAACCTATGGATTCTCTTGCATCCAAGGTGGGATTAGAAGCTCAAGGCATAGCCCAAGCTGTGTGAAATCTCAGAAGGGGTTACAAAGGATGGGATACAGCCAGCAATTGTGGTTTTACAGCAGTGATCCAGAGTGAAGTTGTCTGTATGTACATCTTCCTCTGAGCTCCCCGGGTAGGAGACTTTTTATTTATAACTGGTTAAGAAGATGAGTCCATGAGTGGACATATAGTTAGTCTTTATTGTATGAATTTAATCTTTCATCACCGTTGTTGGGAAGCAGAGAGAAGAAGATCATTATTTCCTTCTGACCTTGAGAGTGGAAGTGACTTCTAAGGCTTCGCAGGTTCTGGCAGAACCAGGGAAAAGAATGAAAGGATGTTATACTTATGCCAATTTGGGTATTTCTTGGATCTGTTTCCAGAGGCAACTCCTGATTCTCTACAAAGTTTTTCTCAGCTCTACAGGCTCATCTTCTTAGATTTCTTTCTCCCATTTCTCACTTGTTCACCCATCCCCATCACAAAGCTACAATACAACCTTTCCTCCAGCCAATATAGGAAGACTGAAAAACCTCTTGGCTTTTTCAGGTATCAAAGTACATGTGGAATTCTGAGGGGAGCTTAGGTTGCCTGACATATGTGGCATGGTGTCCTTTTGGTGCAGAGAATAACCAGTGAAATGGCCCGGGTAGTACAGACCCCAAACCTAGATTCTTGAATTGGGCTGGAATGGTGGTCTTGGCAGTCATGCCCATTCCCAATGACAGATACTGAAAAGGGAAAATGAGCAAAGCATTACTGATCTTCCTCTAGCCAAGATAGCAGTCTCCTGAATTGGATGCTAAGAACTATCAGAATTGTGTTATCACTAATTTCTCCCCTACTGTTTTCTCCCCCCTTTTGCCCCTCAAAAAGTATAAGGTGTTCTCTCATTGATAATTTGTCTTAATTGTTTGCAATTCTTTCAACAGTTAGCTAGCAGGTGAGCAGGCTCTGGTGAGGGCACTGGATTGTGGCTAAAAAAAAAAAAAAAAAAAAAAAAAAAAAAGCACTTCATCTCCCTATCATCTCTCTTTGGCTTCATTTAATGATAGGTTGTCATTCTGTAATAATGACAGTAACTATTCTATGTTAGATTCCATGTAAAGACCCCACAACTCTAAGGAATTGAAATCCCTTTTCTGAGTCTTTATTTGGCTTTGTAAGTTTCTGTTTATGCCGTCAGAGCCAGGGAAGAAAGGCTCTGGTAAGTCCTGTGTACACTAACTAGATTGCTGTGCCATTGCTGCTGATAGAATTTTACTGAGGTAGGGAACTTAAATCTTTGGAGACTATTTTTTGGCACTAAGAAACAAAATGTCCTTGAGAAATTAGTGTTGTGATGATATAGCCCTAGTACTTTGTCTAATTCTGACCCTTCTTTCCCAGCACATCCCTGGACAAGTCAATTGTGGGAATGCACTGGATTCTTCTATGAAGACCTGATACCCTGCGTTTTGAGCCTTCACAAAAAATGGTAAGTTGAAAAGTTTACAATAATTTAAAGGGAAAGGAATTATATGCAATTACTGTTTATTCAACTTCTGAGCAACACTATAGTCTAAAACATTTTTTCCAAATCATCTGAAGACTTATGCAGTACCAGATCTCCTTTGAGATTGGACAGGTTGTTGTACTGCACATGTTTGTATCAGTACTAAGCTATAATACCAAGCATTTAAAGAAAGTTTGATTTTTCTTTATTCCAGTGGTACTGATGAATACAGGAAGTCTAAATGAACAGGCAGGAGAAAATAATAATAACCAAGCCCAAGAAGATGGCTTCTATGCTTTACAAAGTTTTCTTCTGTCAAGCTCAGTGTCAAGACTTTGGAGCTATGGTTCTTTTAGCCTCTTCACCAAGACCTTTGATGGCCAGATTATTACATAGTAAATCATTTCAGTGATCAAATGGGAAACTTCCATGAGAATAGGAACTGTTTTTGAAAAAAGTACTAATGTTGGTCTTTCTTTGTCTCTCTAGCTACCCATCTCCTCCTCCCAGAGTGATGGAGTTAGATAGGGCCTTCTTGGGAGAGTAATTTGACTTTTCTCACAGTCAATTGCATGCTCCACGGGAGCCTTAAATGATTCTCAAGGGTCTAGTACCAATCTTAACAGATGTATTTTCTGAACTCATTTAGAATATCTTGCATTTTTCTCTCTAGCTTAAAATTGATTTTTAAGCCTTCATTGTCACTGAAATGGAAATGAGTCACTTCTCTGTATTTGATTCCTATCATTTATTTTCTTCCTCCTTTACTTTGTTCTGTTAGCTTCCATGATGATGCCCCAAAGGATTATAGACAAGTTTCCTTGACAGCTGTGAAACAACGTTTTGAGGATAAACGTTATGAAGGAATAGGTCAAGAAAAGGTATACTTCTTTGTCTTTGACCAGTTATCTTAAAAAGTTTGGTTTAAGAATGTTCAGATGTGGGAGAAGTGTGTATAACTGAACTTACCAGCCCACCTGTTCAAAAACTTTCTATCATTCATGTTTTGGTATTGGAGAAGATGAAAAAGTATTACATTTTATCCTTCTCTCTTTCCCCCTCCTCCCTGCACCCCCCCCCTTCCCACTCCCCCAGGTAATGGGTTATGGCCAATTGTGTAAGTTATTAGGAGTGAAGCAAGAGGACACAGAACCTTCTTCCTCCCTCAGTGTGGCAGAAATTCAGACCTTCCTCAACTCGCCTTCTGGGAAGAGAACCAAAAGGTAAGTGGGATTCATATCCATACTGAGTTCTTTTTACCAAGGCTCTTATTATCTCACCAAAGGGACTATGTCCTGCTTTTAAAATTTTGCCTCAGTATACTTTTTTTTTCAAATACTGAATTCAAGGCTGGTGCTCTATCCACTGCGCCACCTAGCTACCCCTATGCTCAGTATTTTCAATGTGTTATTTATATCAGGAAAAAATTACTATTTTTCTCTAGCTATAAAGGAACTACCAAAGGAAAAACTCCTAATCCTGTTAGATTCATAAGAAAATTCTGTCAAACTTTTAAAGACAGTACACAAATTACACATTATTCTCAAAAATTGAGAAAGAAAGCACCTTACAAGAATCTTTTTTATGAGACAATTTTAATCATAGTACCTAAACCAGGAAAAGATAAAACACAGAAAGAAAACTATTAATTTTTATTATTACTTTTTTAATATTGCTAATAAACATTGACTCAAAAAGACCTTAGAAAATACAGGCATAAAGCTTATTTTAGTATTATAAAAAGCATCTATCTCACCTAGGGAATCAGGAGAGATGCTAATTGAGACAATAGCTTCAGCAAAGCTGCAGCCTATCAAATCCTTAAATTATCAATATCAATTCTACGAGCAGCAGTAATAGAAACGGAAATCCCATTCTAAATAGCCATAAAATACATAAACTATCTGAATATCTACCTACTAAATTAGCACACAGAAGATTTGTATAGACTGTTAAAAGATACTCTTTTCAGAAATAACTATTTAACATAGCTGGGAGGACATTCAGTATTTATGGCTAGGCCATACCAATATTGAAAAAACATAATGCCAGAAATTTTTAGTGCTATATTAATCAACTTACCAGGGGTAATACTCTATAGAATTCCATAAAGTAATCATTCATTTGGAAAAACATATCAAGAAAAACAATAAAAAGAAGTAGAGATGAAGGAGAAATAACCACTTCCAGACCTCAGACATTATAAAGCAGTAGTCATCAAAACCATCTAATATTGGTTAAAAAGCAGAAATATAGATCAATGCAACAGACTAGGCAAGGGAGAATCAAAAATAGAATTTAATAACCAAGTGTTGGAAAGTGAAAAATATAAATTACCTAGAATTATCTTATTTGATTAAAAACAACTGTGAAAACTGTAAAGCTGTCTGGCAGAAGTTAAGAGTAATGCATGCCACCATATTTCACAATCTATTCTAAATGGTTATCCAACCTTAATAAGAAGAAAAATAAATCTCATACTACTATTAACTGTAGATAGGAGATGTATTTTTAACCAAATGAGATAGAGGTTTTACCAAAGATAAAATAGATAACTTATTATTTTTTTAACCAAAAAGCTTCTGCACAAACAAAATTAATGCACCTAGGATTAGAAGAGAAATGATCAAATGGGAAAAAAAAAATCTTTTGGTCAAATATCTTTGATAGAGGGTTTGTTATCCAAAATACATAAACAAAATAAATAATATAAAACAAAAGTATGGAAAACTGCTCTAAATCATAAATAAAAAGAAAAATGCAGGTCAACAATCCTGAGATTTCACCCCATGCCCTGCATATTGGCAAAAATGGCCCCAAAATGGTAATAAGATAATGGTGGGAAGGTATGTCTGAGACTGGGACTGGAGAAAAAAAATAAGAGAATAGAATAGTGGAGGAGAAGGTGATTTGAGGACCTCTTAGTAAAGAAGAAATGGTCTTTTTTTGGTATCTTTTGAGAGGAGCAAAGGCAATAGGAGATGGCTTAATAGATTAGAGAAAATTAAAAACAGCCACATACAGAGCACATCAGGCAGGAATAAAAGGACCGCTATGCAAAATATAAAGGGCCATCTGAGATTAACCTATTTGTAGTGGGCCTAGTAAGCAAGGCTGTTTGTCTTCTGCCTGTGGCTCCAATAAGAGCAGGAAAAAGCTGTCAGCAGGGAGGTGTCATTTCTCAAACATTTAGGGCTACTTACCTAAAGGGGCAAGGGGATTAAGTGACTTGGTAAAGATCTTGAAGTGAGCCAGGCCCAGGCTCCTATTTTATTTGGGACTCTCTGGGGGAGCTTTCCCAGTGCCACTTTTCCTGCCTTGTATTTAATTTAGATTGTGTTCTTTCCTCAGAAGAAGGGAAAACAGCCTTCAGGAAGATAGAGGCAGTTTTGTGACAACACCTACTGCCGAGTTATCCAGTCAAGAGGAAACTCTCCTGGGCAACTTCCTGGACTGGAGCTTGGACTACTGCTCTGGCTATGAGGGAGACCAGGAAAGTGAAGGGGAGAAAGAGGGAGATGGTAAGTGTCAGGTCACACAGAAGCACTTCTCCAAATTGAGTGCAGAACACACTTCTTGTTAAGTTGTGGTTACTGTAATAAGCATACCTGTGTGCCCTCGTGAATCATGATCTTTGCTTAAAGGTGTTAAAGACTATTTAAACATACACCCGATGATGGCTTTCTCAGCTTTTTTTGTCATGCCCAGAAGAATAAGTGAATTGATTAAGTTTCATTATTCTAGCAATACTGGAGAAAAGCACAAATTGTCATTTTTTTGCTGAGAATTGTGCCTCTGCCACTCTGGTCAGTCAGGCCTCTATCATCTGTATAACCTCAGATGGATGTATATTTATGCAGAAACATCTCACCAGTGCTGGGAAAGACTTCTAAAAGTCAGTATTTTAATGTAAGATCTGAATATACATAAAAGAAATATATAAGCAACTAATCAATGTATAAGATTAATATTCATCTCTCAAGGGATAAATAGTTAAATGATATGAACAAATATAATCTTACATGTTACTGGGTTGTAAGGTTATCATTTTCAAGGCCAGAATAGAGACTGCTGCCTCTCCTATCCTGAAGATTAGTCTTCCAAAAATAGAGAGGGTTGAGTTCATTGTGAGATTCTTATGATCAATGAAAGCTATATGGATGCTGCCTCCTGACTTTTGAATGACCTATAAGGTGGTCATTCATTGGGTCCTTCCCATAAGAGGTCGCTTAGCACCCTCTGTCAGAGACTGTCCCGGGCAAGACACCCATGAAGTTGGCTCAGGTGGTGACCCATCTAATGTTCTCATCTACAGTGAGCTTGGTGCTACAGATGGGCATTAGTTGGTTCTCCAAGACTTGTATTCTGTTCTTACAGTCACGTCTCCCAGCGGGGTCCTTGATGTAACTGTGGTGTATCTGGATCCAGAACAGCACTGCTGTCAGGAGTCCAGTGATGAAGACAGTCGACTAGAGGAGCATTCTAAGCAGAATGTGCCACCGCCATCAGACCACACGCACACTGAGAAGCACTGGCTCCTTTTCCAGGACAAGAGGGAGACCAGAACAGAAGTGACCTCAGGCTACTCCTCAGTCAACAGCGCCAGCCCCACATCCTCCTCCGTGGAGAACAACTTTGGAGCGTTTATCAAAACTACCTCAACACTGTCCCCAGACAGGGACCCAAACTCTCACCCGTGTACAGCCACCACCTTAGAATCATGTTTACAGTCTCTTCACACCAGTCCCATTGAGAGCGGCCTGCACCGGAGACAGGTGAAGAGGAAAAATGTGGCTGAGCATAGTGACAAGAAGAACTTAGGATTCTGGAGTCTGTGATCGTCTGTGCAGTGTTTGTTGCTTTCAATGTTTACTAAAAGGATTCTGTAATGCCTTCTAAGGATTGTAGGGGGGGGGCCATAAATGTGTACCTTATAAACTCTAAAGGTAACAGATGTACAACCTGCTGGGGTCTGTGGACTGGTAACTCCAACATGTGGAAGATGGAGAAATATCACTGTTGGCACCAAATGGAACCTCCTTCCATTTAGTCCTATGCAAAACAAAAAGTGCACAGTTGAATTCTCCAACCAAAAGAAGAGTACCAAATCCTTCTCTTAGGCAATGCAAGCCCAAAGCAATCATGCCTTATTGTGTTAAGTCTATTTTGTTTTCTTCACCTTTTTTTTCTGTGGTATATGCTCTCCTGGGAAAGCAGAGACTGAACACCATTCTCACTGTTCAGAAGAGCCTCTTTCCAATAGAATTCTTTACTGAGTAAAATCTGATGTCCAGGCCCAATCCAATGCTAGTATTCCAGGCTTCAAGTAACATTGAATTCAAAGGTACGTTCCTGGGAAAAGCTTTATTGATGTTGCTCTTAAGAGTGACAGCTAGGATGTCCCTAGTATTTCACATAGTTCCCTGTTACAATGACTCTGCCTACAGGGTTTTGCTGGGCCCTGGGGAACTAGAGATCTCATTCAAAAGGGATTCTGTCCTTATGGCACCTAGAAATGTGTCCAGTGGTGGCAGAGGCTATTACTTTTTTTTTTTAAGAGCTAAGAACTATGGCATATTTTAGCTTTGAACTCCCCCTCACTAACCAGTTGTCTAAAGCCTTCACTGCCAAGTGCCTTCCCCACCAACTTTTAGCTCTTTACAAAGAATCTTTACAATAGAAAAGTCAAATGCCTTTTTGTTTGTTTGTTTGTTTGTTTTTAAACAACTTATTGCTGTTGCATCTTTACTGTCTCCATGTCCAGTGTTGGTGCCAAGAACTGCTCTTTATACAGTGGGGTTTAGGACCACTCTTAGTTTATTACCATTGCACTGCCCTCACTTAAAAATTCATCCTTTAAGATGAAAATTAACTCAATTGCAAGGGGAATGGGATTTTTTTTAAATTCCAAGCCCTATTTCCAAGTAACATCATGACAAACATATGCTGAAAGCATTTTCCTCAAGATGTGATTTCTTCAACCTGCTTCCTGCGTGGGAATGGCCAAATAGATTAAGGGGGGAGAGAGAAATACCAATGCAGTTTGGATTTTAATGGTTTCATCATTGTAAATTGTTTGAAATGGAATAACACTGAAACTGTAAAGTAATTGTTTACTTTTAATAATTACTGTGGGTAAAATGCCAGTTTTTTTGTTTTTGGTTTTTTTTGGGGGGTGGGGGGGGGTTTGTGTGTGTGTGTGTATGTCCCTTTAACTATGCAACATTGAGGAAATAATGTGTGATCCATTGTCTTCTCATTCTATATTTTCCCCTGGAATTAGTGCAACAGACAGGATTTCTATAGAAACATGTCTCTTGAGGATGTGGTTGTTTTGAAGCTTCAACTTGGAAACTCAAGAGCTAAGGGAAATCTCAATTGCTTTTAAATTGAAATGGAAACACATAGATTACAAGGATGTTGTTTGAAGGATATTATAGATATTTAAGAAGTGACTGACTTCATTGGAAATTTCCTGAACAATTGAGGATCTTAGGGTGCTATGGGAAAAGTTTTTCCCATACTCTTCATCCCCACCCCTAACCCCTACAGCTTGCTAAAGGGGTGATCTCAGCTTAATCCCAATTTCTAGTTTTACTAAATTTGGTAATGATGATGGAAAGGAAATGCCTTATAGTCCCATTATTCCCAATTGAGCTTTTTTTTCATGTTGTATTTTAAAAAAAGACATTTCCACATTGGTCCTGCTTTTAGAAAAATTATTATAGCTTGAAAATCAAATTTCAGCTACAGGAAAAAATTACCTATTTCTGAACTTATCTACCAACAAACTTCAGGTCTATGAAGTTGACTGGGCTTGAGAGACTAGAAATGGATTCAGAAACATCTATCATGAGCAAAAGAAGCAACTAGTCTTTTTTCTTTTTTTTTTTTTCCCCCCACCCCATAGTTATGAGCCAGTCTTCTCTATGGAGGAAAAGAGCAGAAAATAGCATTGCCCAGCTCTCCCAGAATCCTGTATTTCAGCATATTGTAGACTTAGAAAGTACTGAACAGCAGTAACTGGACCTTCCACTCAATTTCATTAACATATGGTAGGATTCAAAGGCTTCACTAATATATTCAGTCAGCCTCTTACTATAGGGAGTTATATCTGGGGAGATAGTTAACCTGAAGTGTATCCAAATTAATCTTTGATTAACTACACCCTGGCCAAATTATGCTTCTGAGAAACCATTGTGTCACTGAATTCTTGATATTTTCTCCCATTTTTAGCAAACGGGTTGTCAGATTCTGAGAGACTGAGGTCTAAAATAGTTTTTCCAACTGATTTCCAAATGCATCTTAACTATATAGCCCCAAGAAGCTTAACACTGCCCCAAAACATGGGACAGCAACGGAAGTTTATTTGCAGAATTGTCTCTGGCCATTCATTGATCCAATGAAAATAAATGTGAAAAATAAAAATTAATGTTCTAATTTCTTCCTGTTGTTAGCATTTGTCCAGGGACCAAAGCCCTTATTCCTAATGGTCTCCATTTCCTCGTGTTGTAGGGGAGATTGGAAAAGCTGGGAGCTTGGGGTGACTGAGTAGGGCCTTAAACTCTAACCTAGTACACATTCCCGTGTTGTCTCCAGACTTTCCCCTCCCTGGTCTAGTCCTGTGCTTGTGCTTCCTGCTCAGAGGACCCTTTATCTAATTGTTTAAGAAGGTCAAGACCCCTGGCAATCCCTTAGTATACCAAGTTGGAAAAGATTGGGAAAAAAGGGGCTGTGGATGACCAATGCAGCATCTTAAATAAGCTAAATGTGGAATTTAATGCTAGGAGGAACTCAAAAATTTATTCCAACCTCATTTTACAGATGGGAAATGGGGCTTAAGTGACGGAGCGTGACCCAAGTCACACAATTAGCACCATAGGTAGGTGCCAATTGATATCTTACTAAAACATTTGCAGTTTTAGTCTAGTACCTGGATCGGTTTTCCTAGCCCAATCCCTGCCCTCAATATCAAGGGACTTAAACAAATATACTGGTGCCCCCTATTCTCTGCTTCTGCCATGGGTTGCATCTGTGGCGTGAGGGCTTGCTGGGCCCTTTGCAAGGATACCTGTAATGTCTACCTTGTGTAGCCACCTGTAGTGGTTCCCGGCCACACCCGGTTGACAGGCTGAATTAGGTTGAGGATAGCCAGTTAGGGAGATATCTCCCCAAGCATGTGCAGCCTTTCCAAACAGAATGAGTGAGTCAACATCTCTTTCCTTGGGTTCCTCATCTGAAAAATGTGGACACGGTAGAGAAGGAAATGGCAGGCAAACTACTCCAGTACCTTTGCCAAGAAAATCCCACAGACGTTGGGTCCCTAGAGTTGGACACAACAAAGTCCTCATTAGCGCCAGGCCTAACTTGGTCTATTTGTAATTCTCACCCACTACTGGCTTCCCCCAAAATAAGCCTGATCTCCACCCAACAGCCCTTCAAATACTTGAGCACAGTTATCATGTATATCCTGAACCTTTTACCGGCTAAACTTAGATAAGTCCGCCTAGTTCTCAAGGCCCTTAACCATCCCGACTGCTCTCCCCGAACCTTAGCCAGCTCATCAACATCTGTTTTAAGTTATGGTGCCCAAAAATAAGCACGAGATTCCGTTAGGTCTGACAAGGGCAGTGGGCTGTACTCTCACAGTGGACTAGCTTCTTCAGCTGCTGTGTCACGCTGCTAACTCATGCTGTCTGCCAGTTAGGTTCTTGGTCTCGGAGATTAAGGAGGCCCCGAATTTCAGACTTGGAAAGGAACTCGGCAATCTTCGATAATCTAAATCACACCAGAAAAAGAACCCCTCTTACAACATACCAAACAAGTGGTCATCCAGCTTCCAATTTGGTGAAACCCATTGCTTCTCAACCTGATTCCACTTTTAAAAAGCTTTAAATTTGTTTAAATGAATAAAGATTTAGTGGGAAGTTTTTCCAAGATGAGTATATAAGATGTTAGGAAGAACATCAGTATTGTGTCTCTAGAATACTGTTGCCTAGCACTTTTATCTGGAGCATATTGTAGGAACACATCCATTTTGAGTTGTTTTTTTTTAAGCAAATATAAACTTTTTAAATTTTATTTTTAAATTATGGAATAAGAAGCATTTCCATAACAATATAATTAAAAAGATGATTGTATATGAAACTGCAAATCTACTGGGTACAACTTGCTATGCCTTTAAAATATTCAACAAAATTATCATGTAAAATTTTCCCTTTCCTCTCACCTATGGTTACCATTAAATACAGATAGTTATGTAAATGTAAAATTAGTTTATACATCTATTTATCAGTTCTTTCTCTGGATTCAAAGAGCAACTTTATATGTCCATTAGAGTTAATTTGGATATTTATAACAGACCAAATAACTTATTCATTCAAAGTAGTTCTTAAAATAATAATACTTGACATGAACTTGAACAGTTTATCTGAGGTGCATATAAACTACCACAGGGTAAAATTTGCCTAATGACCTAGAAATGGAATAATTTACCCTAGGTGATTAATTCTTTTGCGGGAAGTCCCACATATCTTTGAAGAACTTTCTGACATTTCTTTTTTTTTAACCTAGCTTACCTGATTGAGTGAGGGGAAATTTGGACTACCATTCAGATTTATTGTTTAGTCGATTAGTTATATCTAACTCTTCATGACCCCATTTGATGTTTTCTTGACAAAGATACTGGAGTGATTTGCTATTTTCTTCTCCAACTCATTTTATAGGTGAGATTAAGTGACTTGCTCAGCCTTACAGAGCTAATATAGGGTCTGAGGCCATATTTGAACTCAGATCCTTCTGACTCCAAGGCCAGCATTCTTTATTCACTGCTTCCACCTACCAGCCCATTCAAATTACCTTATGTGTTAAAGGAAATTTTTGTTTGGACCTCATGCAATATGAAGATCCCTGGGAATGCCTAATATATTGCTGGAACTTTAAGGAATTTTCAGTTGAGGGAACTTAGTTTCTCACCTGAAGCCAAGGGAGTGATTTTCATTCAACTCTAGGGTCCCCCATCACTGTTGGAAACTCCTTTAAGATCAAACTTTGCTTTTAAGAGAGAAAATTTGATTTTCTTTTTTCTTTTTTTTCTTTTTATCTGCTTTATTATCATTGTTTTGGGGCAAGATTCATTCAAATTGTAACCTACAAGAATTTTTTAAAATATTTAAGGGAGAATGTGATTCCTAGGCCTATTAGGTTTGATAAACACAGACCCTCATGCAAGAATGTTAATATCTGTATGGTTGAAAAAAATATTCTACATGGATTTTAAGAGAGCTATATAGAACTAGGGATATATTTTTGCTATATATCACACTGGGGAAAGCAAACATTTAATTGGGGGGAGATTGTAAAGGCAATCTTTACATGTAATTGGGAAAAAAAATACTATTAAAAAAAAAAATAGACTTGAACTGCAGAGGAGAGTTTGACTCCTGATGGTCATATAACTTAATAAGGACTATAGAGCCCCACTGAATAATAATCCAGCAGAGACACTGAGCCAAGAGTATCATAGAAAGAGAAAAGATATAGGGACCCTGCAGTACTACAGCAATTTGTTGCTTTGTCATTGTATTGCTTTATTACTAGTGTATTCTAACTTTATGCCCACTCAAGAGATTTGTGTATTTGTGGAAAAGTGAACCTTGGTTTAATGGAAGGGTGTCCCATCTTAGTAAATGCCTTTGAGCTAATTGTGTCCACAGGCTAACAATGGTAAGCTCAATAGTGATAATAATCCTTGAGTTATATTTTAGGGGTAGGGAACCCCCAAAATACCCTAGAAGCCTCAGCCACTTAAAATCCAGGCACTGGACAGAACTCCCAACTGCAACTCCAGGATGGCACTTCAGGGCATCTGTCTTGAGATATATATATATTTTGTTGTTGTTGTTGTTGTTGTTGTTGTTGTTGTTGTTGTTGTTGTTGTTGTTGTTGTTGTTCTACTTGGCCCCAGAGGAAGACCCAAGAGAAGCAGACTGGAGGAGCAAAGGGTTAAATTTTGACTTCATACCAGGAGAGACTCCGAGCATCTCCAAGAGTGGAATGAACTGAGTGGGCTCCTCCTCCTCCAAGCAAACACTATTTGTCAGGTACGCAAAGCCAAGGATTCCTTTCTAGCGTGGATTGAATTAGAAGGCCCCAGGGGTCCTTGTCAAATCTGAAATTCTGTTTTCCTGCCCTTTCCTCACTGGCGAATTCCCCTAACTCAAAGTAGCTCGCCACCCTCCTTGCGGTTCCTGGTAGCCACCGGCAGATGGTGACATCGTCATAATCATTGATTCTTGACATGGCTTCCATGAACTGAACTAAGATTGCTCTTCCAAAATTCTCAGATGGGTGGTTTTCCACCAATCTTCCCAAGGAGATAGGCAGGTAAAACCAAACAGTTCTGGATGGTTTCCCGCAATATCCAATTTAGAGAAATGAGCAAAATGGAACCATCCATATTAAGCAGAATGGAACCAAAGGCTCCCACTCAAAGGGAGGCTGTGGGCAGAGCAGGGAAAGGTGGTCAAAACATGCAGCACTGTGATGGAAGGAAATTTTTCATAAAGAAGAAGAATCAAAGTGAGAAGGGAACAAGATCCATAAGGCTCACTCTATTCCTGCCCCTCCTCCCAGACACTAGAAAATGATTACTAGTTTACTGGCTAGCAATATTTTCATTCCATTTTACACCCTTGCCATAATGTCCCAAATGTCTCAGTAGTTTCAAGCCTTTATAGCCCTTTTAATTTACTAAAATTCAAAGATGAAAAAATATCTTTGGGACGTTATTACTGATTCTTTTTTTTCCTCAGTTTTTTTTTGTATGATTTTTTTAGAAGAACTATTTAATATTTGTTTTCTCCTCAATTACATGTAAAAATAATTTCCAATGCTTTAAAAAAAAAAAAAAAAAAAACTTTTGAGTTCTAAATTCTCTCCCTCCCTTTTTTTTTTTTTCTCCCCATTGAGAAGGCAAGCAATTTGATATATCTTATACATGGGCAGTCAGGGAAAGCATTTCCATATCAGTCATGTTGTAAAAGAAAATACAGGAAAACACTCCCCCCAAAAAAATTTTTTTAAGAAAGTCAAAAAAAAGTATACTTAAATCTGCATTCGGACTCCATCAGTCTGGAGATGGATAGATTTTTTTTCATCATAAGTCATTCAAAATTGTCTTAGATCATTGTATTGCTGAGAAGAGCTAAGTCATTCACAGTTGTTCATCATAAATATTGCTATTATGTTCAAAATTCTTTTGATTCTGATCACTTCACTTTGTATCAATTCATATAAGTCATTCATGGTTTTGCTGAAACTATCCCCCTCATCATTTCTTATGAACAATAATATCCATCACAACAAAATACCACAACATATAAGGCATTCCCCAGTTGAGGGGCATCCCTTCAGTTATTTGTCATCACTAAAAAAGCTACTACAAATATTTGAGTACATTGAGGCCCTTTTTCTTTTTGTTTTGGGATACCGACCTCATAGGACTATTTCTAGGTCAAAGAGCAAGGTTTTATAACCCTTTGGGCATAGTTCCAAATTGTTCTACATAATAGCTGAGTCAGTTCATAATTCCACCTATAGTGCATTAGTGTCACAATTTTCCTACTTCTCCAACATTTTGTCATTTTCCTTTTCTGTTATATTAGTCAATCTGATTGGCATAGGTATCAGTATAAGCACCTCAAAATTGTTTTAATTTGCATTTCTCAAATCAATTGTGATTTGGAGCATTTTTTCACATTACTAAAGAAAGCTTTGATTTTTTTTTTTTAATCTGAAAACTGTTCAGATGCTTTATCAGGAAATGCCTCTTATTTTTATGGTTTTGATTCAATTCTACATATATTTGAGAAGATATCAAAAACACTATCAGAGAAACTTGCTATAAACATTTTTCCACAGTTATTTTAAACTATTTTTCTCTATCCTATTTTTTACTGTTTATCCTACTCTCTCACCTTTTCACCCTGTTCATCCTCAGAAGAATTTTGTTTCTGGCTACTGTCTCTCCCAACCGATCAACCGATCGTTTTTATCCCCTTCTCTTCCTATTTTCCTGATTTTTATACCCAACTGATATGTATGTCACTCCTCCTTTGAGTCAATTCCAATTCTAGAAGGGTTCAAGTGCTTCCCCTCCATGCCTCCCCCATCTTTCTCTCCATTACAAAAACTCTTTCTTGCCTTTTTTATGTGAGATAATTTACCCCATTCCATCTCTTTCCCCTTCTCCAAGTGCATTTCTCTTTTTCATCCTTAATTTTTTACAATCATCTCCCATCATATTCAACTCACATCCATGCTCAATGTATACACCTTATAATTTCTAATAATGAGAAAGTTTTTAAAAGTTGCAAGTATCATTTTCCCATATAGGAATGTAAATAATTTAACCTTATTGAATCCCTTATAATTTCTCTTTCTTGTTTACCTTGATTATTTTTTTTGAAAATTAAATTCCTATTCAATTTAAGTCTTTTCATCAGGAATGTTTAAAAGTCCTCTATTTCATTCAATATCCATTTTCCTTCCTGAAGGATTATTGCTAAATTTTGCTTAGTAAGTGATTCTTGGTTGTAATCCTAGCTCCTTTGCCCTCCAGAATATCATTCTATGATCTCCTCTGGTCCTTTAATGTGCAGACTACTAAAACTTGTGTAATCAGGCGGCTCCCCGATATTTTGATTATTTCTCTCTGGCTACTTGCAAAATATTCTCCATGAATTGAATTTGGAATTTGGCTATAATATTCCTGGGAGTTATTCTTTGGAGGATCTCTTTGAGGAGGTGATCAGTGTGGATTCTTTTTCTATTCTATTTCTATGTTGATTTTTTTTTTCATAGTTTTCTTGCATCAGTCATTTCCCCCTCCAATTTTTCTTATACTGCTTTTATTTGATTTTTAAAATCCTTTCTGAGCTCTTCCACGAATTCATTTTGGTTTAAGATCAATTCACATTGTTCTTTGAGGCTATGGGTGGAGCAGTTTTGACTTTGTTGTTTTCAGAGTTTGTATTTTGAACTGCCCCATCACCATAGTAACTTTCTGTGGTCAGGATTTTTTTTTTTTGGTCCATTTTTCCAACCTATTTCTTGAATTTTAATTTTATGTTAAAAATGGGCTCTACTCCAGGACTGGAGAGGACACTGTCCCAAACTTCAGGGGTTTTTTGCATCTGTTTTCAGAACTAGTTCTGAGGGTCTACATGTTATGATCTAGGGAGTGTTATGTTTACTACTTCCCTGGACTATGCTTTGGTCTGTGACTGACCCCAAGCACTCTTTTCTCTTTTGGAACTATGACCAAGGTGCCCAGTTCCCTACAGCCACAAGCCACAAGCTCAGGTGTTTAGTGCTCCTCTTCATCTCAGGACTTTAATCCACATCTAAATATTGGCAATACAGCAAGAGCCCCGCCCCCACTGCCAGCAAGGGTTCTCCTGCAATCCCCTTCTGAAAAACTACCTGACTCCCTTATCATCTGAGAGCTCTGAATGCCACCCCCCACACACATCATCAGTTGCTCACAAGGCTTGCTGCTGATTTGTTGCACGGCCTAGACTAGATTTCACTCCACTCTCATCCTAGTATCACAAAACTTTCCTGCTGACTAAGTTGTCTTGGACTAGAGATTATTTTACCCATCATTTTGTGGGTTCTGCTAGTCCCATAATTTGTTTGGGGGCATTACATAAAGTTATTTGGCAGGGAATTTAGGAGAGCTCATCTATGAGTCCCTGTGTTTTCTCTGACATCTTGACTCTACTCCACTTTAGATTTTGGGATGAAAAATTCTAATATTGTTTGGATGAAAAAGATATCTTGAAGCCGAATGACTGGTGAATGACTGATGGCACTTATCCTTACCTCTCTACTGTCTCCATTGGATGATTCAGCACTTGTGATGAATGTGCTGAATTTCCCCAGACATAAAACCCTAATCACCTGATACAAATCTAAAAATAGATATGCAAAAAACAGGAAGCCTATTTATTTGTTGTTGTTCAATTTAAATATGCGTGTTCCTTTTTCCTTTGTAAATAAAACTGAGAAAGCACATTTTGTGGTCCAAAATATATAAACACCAGGGTATAAAGAGAAGGGAGAAATACTTAGACTAGGATACTCAATTACGTAGGAGTAGAAGAAAATATGTTAGCAAGAATTAACTACAATAGATCCCTCAAAAGACAGAGCCAAAAGAAGTACAGAGACCTTGAAGTTCTAGTAGTAACAGTAACTCCCATTTTATATTGCTTTAAGAACTACAAAGATGTCCCAAAAGTCTAAAACTATAAAGATAAATATGAAATAGTCCTTGCCTGCTCTTAAGAAGCTTCCATGACTACTCTGACCAAAGCAGCAGTTCATGGGGAAACACATAAGGATGTAGTTCATTCCTCTGAATAAACTCCACTGAATCATAGAATTTCAGCTATGGACAACTGCTGGTCACCACTGGCATTATCTGAATAAGATATGTCTGTATCTAAGCAATAGCGGACATAGTTGGTTTTTTTTTTTAATTTTTTTATTTACAAGATATATGCATGGATAATTTTTCAGCATTGACAATTGCAAAATCTTTTATTCCAATTTTTCCCCTTTTCTTCCCCCTCCCCCCTCCCCCAGATGGTAGGCAAACCAATACATGTAAATATGTTAAAATATAAGTTAATCTTCCTGTGCAACAAGAAATTAGGTTCTGCACATATGTATATTGTATCTAGGATATACTATAATACATTTAACATATATGGGACTGCCTGCCATCTAGGGGAGGAGGTGGAGGGAAGGAGGGGAAAATTCAGAATAGAAGTGAGTGCAAGGGATAATGTTGTAAAAAAATTACCCATGCATATGTACTGTCAAAAAAAAAGTTATAATTATAAAATTAATTTTAAAAATAAAGTGTAATAAAAAAAGAAGTGCTAGTTTGATTTTTTTAATCTTGGCTTATTTAGACAGTTTCACAATTTATATATTTTTACAATGAAAATTTCTTTTGAATATTACTACCTTATAATATAACTTGGTATCCTGTAATATTAGATGCCCTCTCAATTCATTCTCTTTTTTTTTTTAATTTCCCTTGTAATTTTGGATCTCTTCTTCAATCACATGAATTCTGTTACCTAGTTCTGTATAGCAACCCCTTCGTAAAACCTTTATTATTATCATAACAAATATGTAAAATAATTTAGACAAGTACATCATTTTTATTACATTGGTGCACACCAACCATGAACAGTGCTTCTCACTCTAGTTATCTGTCCATATTTATTTCTATAAAAAACAATTGATGGCTGTATTTATATGTACTGAGTGTGTCTTGATAGGTTAATGTGCAGATATTTTATTTTATGAATACTGTTATTATTCCTTCCTACTTTTTGTTAGTACTGTAGAAAAATGCTGATGTTTTGTGGATTTGTTTTGGTTCCTGCTACTTTATTATGGCTATTAATCAGCACAATTAGTTTCTTTGTTAATACTTTGGAGTTCTTCAAATAAACCATATTCAAATAGGGGGGAAAAATTAAGTATAAGTTAAATACAATATATATACATATACATAGTTATTTTGCTGCACAAGAAAAATCAGACTTTGAAATAATGTACAGTTAACCTGTGAAGGAAATAAAAAATGCAAGCAGATAAAAATAGAGGGATTGGGAATTCTATGTAGTGGTTCACACTCATTTCCCAGAGTTCTTTCACTGAGTGTAGATGGTTTTATTCATTATTGAACAAATGGAACTGATTTGGTTCATCTCTTTGTTGGAGAGGGCCTCATCCATCAGAATTGATCATTATATTGTATTGTTGTTGATCTCCTGGTCCTGCTCATTTCATTCAGCATCAGTTCATGTAAGTCTCTCCAGGCCTTTCTGAAATTGTCCTGCTGGTCATTTCTTACAGAACAATAATATTCCATAACATTCATATACCACAATTTATTCAGCCTGTCTCCAATTGATGGGCATTCACTCTGTTTCCAGTTTCTGGCCACTACAAAAAGGGCTGCCACAAACATATTTGCACAGACAGATCCCTTTCCCTTCTTTAGTATCTTTTTGGGATATAAGCCCAGTAGTAACACTGCTGGATCAAAGGGTATGCACAGTTTGATAACTTTTTGAGCATAGTTCCAAATCGCTCTCCAAAATGGCTGGATATATTCACAATTCCACCAACAATGTACAGTGTCCCAGTTTTCCCACATCCCCTCCAACATTAATCATTATCTTTTCCTGACATTCTAGACAATCTGACAGATGTATAGTGGTATCTCAGAGTTGTCTTAATTTGCATTTCTCTGATTAATGACTTGGAGCATCTTTTCATGTGGATAGAAATAATTTCAATTGTTTCATCTGAAAAGTGTCTGTTCATATCCTTTGACCATTATCAATTGGAGAATGGCTTGATTTCTTATAAATTAGAGTCAGTTCTCTATATATTTTGGAGATGAGACCTTTATCAGAACCTTTGACTGTAAAAATGTTTTCCCAATTTATTGCTTCCCTTCTAATCTTGTCTGCATTAGTTTTGTTTGTACAAAATCTTTTCAACTTGATATAATCAAAATTTTCTATTTTGTGATCAATAATCTCTAGTTCTTCTTTGGTCACAAATTTCTTCCTCCTTCATAGATCTGAGAGGAAAACTATCCTATGTTCTTCTAATTTATTTATAATCTCATTCTTTATGCCTAGATCGGGAACCCATTTTGACCTTATCTTGGTGTATGGTATTAAGTGTGGGTCAATGCCTAGTTTCTGCCATATTCCCAGCAGTTTTTGTCAAACAGTGAATTCTTATCCCAAAGGCTGGGGTCTTTGGGTTTGTCAAACACTAGATTATTAAAGTTATTGACTATTTTGTCCTTTGAATCTAACCCATAACCCATTCCACTGATCAACTAGTCTATTTCTTAGCCAATACCAAATGGTTTTGGTAACCGCTGCTTTATAATATAGTTTTAGATCTGGTACAGCCAGGCCACCTTCATTTGATTTTATTTTCATTAGTTTCCTTGAAAGTCTTGACCTTTTGTTCTTCCAGATGAATTTTGTTATTTTTTCTAGGTCATTAAAATAGGTTTTTGGGAGTCTGATTAGTATAACACTAAATAAATAGATTAGTTTAGGTAGTATTGTCATTTTTATTATATTTGCTCAACCTATTCAATAGCATTTATATTTTTCCAATTGGTTAGATCTGACTTTATTTGTGTGGAAAGTGTTTTGTAGTTTTGCTCATATAATTCCTGACTTTCCCTTGGCAGATAGATTCCCAAATAAAAATACTATTGGCAGTAATGTTAAATGAAATTTCTCTTTGTAACTCTGTTGGATTTTGTTAGTGATGTTTAAGAATGCTGATGACTTACTTATGTGGGTTTATTTTTTATCCCGCAACTTTGCCAAAGGTGTGGATTATTTCTAATTGCTTTTTAGTAGAATCTCTGGGGTTCTCTAAGTATACCATCATATCATCAGCAAAGAGTGATAATTTGGTTTCCTTATTACCTACTCTAATTCTTTTTTTCTCTTTTTCATTTCTTATTGCCAAAGCTAGCATTTCTAGTACAATATTGAATAGTAATGGTGGTAGTGGGCAACCTGGTTTCACTCCTGATCTTATTGGGAATGGTTCCAGTTTATCACCATTACATATGATGTTTACTGATGGTCTTAAATAGATGCTATTGACTATTTTAAGGAAAAGTCCATTTATTCCTATACTCTCAAGTGTTTTTAATAAGAATGGATCTTGGAATTTATCAAATGCTTTTTCAGCATCTATTGAAATGATCATATGGTTTTTGTTAATTTGGTTATTGATATGGTCAATTATAAATAGTTTTCCCAATATTAAGCCAGCCCTGCATTGCTGGTATAAATCCTATTTGATCATGGTGTATTATCCTGGGGGTGATTTTCTGTAATCTTTTTGCTAACATTTTATTTAAGATTTTTGCATCAATATTCATTAGGAAGATTGGTCTATAATTTTCTTTCTCTGTTTTCAATCTACCTTGTTTAGGTATCAGTACCATAAAGATAGCTTTTTTGACTCATATTTGAAATGATGTGAGCAAAAGAGGGTTTTCCAAAAGTAATCTTAAGTAAAAGAAGAATAAGAAAATGGTGAAAAGACTACATAATTTTATAAAGAGATTGCCTGAAATTTATGACCAGAGGAAAACTAGAGATCATTATTGATCACAAAATAGAAGATTCTGATTACATCAAACTAAAAAGTTTCTGTACAAACAATACTAATGCAAACAAGATTAGAAGGGAAGTAACAAATTGGGAAAATATTTTTAAAGTTAAAGGTTCTGACAAAGGTCTCATTTCCAAAATATATAGAGAACTGACCCTAATTTATAAGAAATCAAACCATTCTCCAATTGATAAATGGTCAAAGGATATGAACAGACAATTCTCAGATGATGAAATTGAAACTATATCCACTCATATGAAAAAGTGTTCCAAATCACTACTGATCAGAGAAATGCAAATTAAGACAACTCTGAGATACCACTACATACTTGTCAGATTGGCTAAGATGACAGGAACAAATAATGATGAATGTTGGAGGAGATGTGGGAAAACTGGGACACTGATACATTGTTGGTGGAGTTGTGAAAGAATCCAACCATTCTGGAGAGCAATTTGAAACTATGCCCAAAAAGTTATCAAACTGTGCATATCCTTTGACCCAGCATTGCTGTTATTGGGCTTATATCCCAAAGAAATACTAAAGAGCGGAAAGGGACCTGTATGTGCCAAAATGTTTGTGGCAGCTCTTTTTGTAGTGGCTACAAACTGGAAGATGAATGGAAGTCCAATTGGAGAATGGTTGGGTAAATTATGATATATGAAGGTTATGGAATATTATTGCTCTGTAAGAAATGACCAGCAGGAGGAATACAGAGAGGCTTGGAGAGACTTACATCAACTGATGCTGAGTGAAATGAATAGAACCAGAAGATCTCTGTACACTTCAATGTTGTATGAAGATGTATTCTGATGGAAGTGGATATCTTCAACATAAAGAAGATCCAACTCACTTCCAGTTGATCAATGATGGACAGAGACAACTACACCCAGAGAAGGAACACTGGGAAGTGAATGTAAATTGTTAGCACTACTGTCTATCTACCCAGGTTACTTATACCTTCGGAATCTAATACTTAATGTGCAACAAGAAAATGGTATTTACACACATATATTGTATCTGGGTTATATTGTAACATATGTAAAATGTATGGGATTGCCTGTCATCGGGGGGAGGGAGTGAAAGGAGGGGGGGGATAATTTGGAAAAATGAATACAAGGGATAATATTATAAAAAACAAACTCATGCATATTTACTGTGGAAAAAAATTCTAAATAAAAAAAATATTAATAAGTAAAAACTAAAAAAAAAAATGGAATTTAAAACAAAGTTAAAAAAGAGAGAGAGAGATTGCCTGAAATGGAATTTGGTATGAATGGTGAAAGATAAAGGAAAAAAGACATGGAACACAGACTATGGTGATACAATTAATTCCCTTTGAAAAAGGAAGAGCCAATCAGTTAAATAGTTCTCAACCTTGGCCATTAGAGGGCAATGTTGGCTTAAAATAACTTCCAATAATCCATTAAGTAGTTATGGTCAATTAATCAAGAAGAATTTTATTAACCACCTACATGTGCCAGGAGTGCTCAGAATACAAAGAAAGGCAAAAACACACATCCTAGCACAAGGAGGAGACAATAAGAAAATCAAATTGTAGATACAATATATACATTGTAAGATATATACATTGTAAATGGAAGGTAGTTTCAGAGGGAAATCACCAACAATAGAAGCAACTGTTAGTCTCATTAGCAATGGGGGGACAGATGTACAGAACATTGAGTTAGGCTCTGGAAGAGAAACTTTTCCTGTCTTCATAGAGCTTATATTCTAGAAGCCATATGGGAAACAGTCACATAATACATACATTAAAGATGTATAAAACATCATAATGTTATGTGATGTCTGAGATCATTTTGGAGAGGCTCAAGAAAGGATTCATAAAGGGGAATTTGAGTTGAACATTCAAAGATGAGTTGAAACCAAAAGAGAAGCTAAATTCTAAAAATGCATATGGCAATCATCCCAATGAGGAGGTGGAAAAGCTAAAAGTGATGGAAATGCACCAATAACTCATCCCCCAACTTTGATTTCCAAAAGGCATGGATAGAAGTAGTAATTAACAAGGGATTTAAAAAGAGCCATATGATTCTAAACATCATGTGGTCAAGAGCTCAGGATGAGCTGAGATTGAAAATGTATAAGAGGGACAGCTAGTTGGTACAGTGCACCAGCCCTGAATTCTGGAGGATCTGAGTTCAAATGTGACCTCACACACTTTTCCTAGTTTTGTGACCCTAGGCAAATCACTTAATCCCAGTTGCCTCAGGGAGGGAAGTTTTTTAAAAGAAAATTAATAAGGACAACAAAATGTGCTTAGAGTTCAAGTTGCTGAATTCAATCCAACAACACCTATTATGTGCTGGGTACACTAGTAGGTTCTGGTGACATAAACACAATGATGAAAACATCCTCTGTCCTTAGAAGAGATTATATGCTACTGGAAGGGAAGCCATATTTAAGGATAAGTAAATGTAAAAGATGTGTAAAGTAAAATCAAAATAACAGGAGTGGGGGAAGGACTATCACCTGGAGGATCTGGAGAGGTCTTACAGAAAATGGTGCTTTAACTGATTGATCCTTGAAGAAGAGGTGTGAGTAAAAAGAGAGAGAAGAGTGGTGGGGGGGTTTTGGGGGGGGGTTGGGGGGTTGGATGATTTTTTTAAAAATGTGCTAGGTGAAAAAGTAAGATTAAAAAAAAAAATTGGTTTGATCTAATATTTATGAAGTCCTTTAAAACTAGATGGTGCAGTGGATAGAGCACCAGCCCTGAAGTTAAGAGGACCTGAGTTCAAATATGACCTCAGACACTTAACACTTACTAGATGTGTGACCCTGGGCAAGTCACTTAATCCCAATTGCCTCAAGGAAAAAAAGTACTTTATAAATACAACAATCCTAGGAAATATGTGCTATTACTATTCCTGTTTTTCAGGAGAGGAAACTGAGGCAATACCAAGGTTAAGTGACTTGCCCAAGATCACGAAGACACTAAGTGTCTGTGGCAGGATCTAAATTCAAGTGTTCCTGGGTTGAGGTCCAGCTGTCTTTTTTTTGTCTACAGTTTTTACTTGGTAACCTCATCAGCTTTCATGGGTTCAAATCTGATCTCTCATGCAGATAATTTCCACATCTTTATATCTTACCCTAATCTCTTTCCTAAGCACTGATTCTATATGATCAAATGCCAATTTGACATTTGAACTCTATGTCCCTTAAGCCTCTCAAACTCAACAAATCCAAAATGTGAACTCATTATTTTCCCCCCTCATCCAAATTTCTTTATGAGGAAAGTTATTTTTCCATTATGCTAATAATCAATTAGTGAATTAGGATTTTGATTTTCCTTTCTATTTCCTTATTCATGGATTCTGGGATCTCCCAATAGATCAGTCAATGAGTCTCTGAGGAATATTACTAATAGAAGAGGTTGCACAAATACTCTGGGTATATATTCTTTGATCTTGGGTAATATTTACCCATTTAGAAGATCTTATAAACAAATTCTAATGTAGGTGAATTCTTGCTCTTAGAAAATAAGTCTATGCCCTTCCACTGGTCCCCTTGCCCTGCCCCACCCCTGCCATTGTGATCTAGGGTAACCCAGCTTATGAAGGAGAAAAACAGCTTTTAGCCTGCTTCCTTATTAATTGTTCATCCCCTCATTAAATGTTTACCAGTCAGGTTTGATTTTTTTTACCTATCATCTTTTCCAAAAACATTTAAGCTTTCAGGTATCTCCATGTCTTTGATTACTGAGAGAAACTACTGACAATTTATTGATTATCAATTAACCCATTAATAAATAAATTATTAGGGAGGAAGAAGGGAGAGAGAGAGGAGGAGGAAGGAAGGAAGGAAGGAAGGAAGGAAACTTTTAAAACTGACCAGTTGGGTCCCCAATGGGGCAGCTACTACTATGTAGAGATTGCTTGTCCTTCATTCTCAAAAAGTACCATGACATCTGGAAGGAGATGTCAGATCATGTAAGTGAATCAGATTTAAGAGAGGGTTGTCCAAAGTCACCAGCCTCTCTCTCCTTCAGAGCCATCTAGGTCCAATGGCAAAATATAGATCAGGATGCTTGGAGTTGCCTCCAGTCAATGAAATAGCATTTAAATAAAAAACAAACAAAAAAACTCTGTTCTTAGAGAGTTCACACACTCTAATTGGAGGAGACAATAAATAAAAAAGCTCAGCTACAATGTGGTTGGAAAAACTCGAGTCCCAATAGTTCAACAGGAAAACAGATGACAAAGCCCAAAGTGCTTCAGCAGGGGAGATGGAAGGTCTGGAAGGCCTAAATGTTCATGACATGGAGATAGAAGATGATGCTTTTGTGAATAATAAGCAACAGACAGAATGTATAACCTAGGACAGGTTCTATTTTATTGATGATCAATATTAATTTTTTATTTTTATGTTTATATTATTATTATTAATCATATTTATAATTGGTTAATTTTTTTTAATACAGGTAGAAGAATTGTACATGTTTGACATATATTGGATTATTTGCTGGCTATGGCGGGGAAAGGGAGGGAAAAAATTTGGAACAGATTTTGCAATAGTGAATGTTGAAAACTATCATTGCATGTATTTAAAAAATAAAAAACTATTGTTTTTAAAAAATTACAGGAAAAAAATTACAGGGATAGGAATTGCATAGGCAGAAACAAGGAAAACACTCTAGCCAAAAGAAATTATTTTGGTCTATTCAGAAGATAGTAGAAGACCAATTTAGCCAGGATACAGAATACTCCAGAAAGAATAGAAGGGAGAAAAGGTCATAAAAAGACAGATTGAAGGCAGATCATGGAAGACTTTGAATGTCAAGCTCTGAAGTTTGTATTTTTTTCTGTAGGAAAAAAGGAGTCTGTAATTAGAGTTCCACTAGAAGCGTATAAGGAGAATGGGTGGACATCGGAAAATGACATCATTGGATTTTTTTTATTAATTATCAATAACTTTTTTTTTTTTTTTTTTAGAAAAGAGGAATCACTGAAGGGGCCAAAGAGCTCAAAACTATGTTCCAGCAAGATTATTCTGAATAAATTGGAGGTGGGGAATCACTGGATCAAAGCAGAGAGGCCAATTAGGAAGCTATAATAGTAGTTAAGGTGAAATATGAGGGTCAGAAAGCAATATAATGATAAAAGAGATCTTCGAAAAGGAAAAGTCAATGGGGTTTGTGAATCAGGTCTGATAGTCTATTCACTCTATTTTTATGTTCTCAGGAATGATGTCCACAACATCTCATGCTGCTGTACTTTTGCTTTTCCAGATCAAAGGTCCAGTTGTCATCCTCTCCAAATTGGAATCTTCTCCCAATATATCTTGCTTCTCTTCCATTCATACTACTTACATTTCTTCATGGGTTCCTTCCTTTCCCTCCTAGAATCCCAGTTCTTTCATTAAGGCTTCTTGATCTAACCTAAACTTGAAAGAGTTAAGGCCCTTTCTCTCTTTATAATCCTATTGTGCTCGACTTACATTGTCAATATTGACTTTTCCCTAATTATCTTATAAATGTGTCCACCCATCTTTAGTATTTATTGTTTTTAGATTATGGATTCTGGAAGGGCAGGGTCCTTATTTAGGTCTAGCTACACCTCCCACCAACTCCCTATCCTTAGCCACTAAAGGGATTTCAGACACCATTTTATCCAACCCTTAGTTCTTTACAGAATAATCTGAAATTTAAAGAAGTCCATCTGGTTGACCAACTGACTACTTCCTCCTCCTTCTCTTCCATGTGACTATTCTTTTTCCATCCCATTGATTTATTTTCCATTTCCTGCTCTCTCACACCAAAATATAAGGTTCTCTCAAGGTTTTTTGAACCCTCTTTTTTTCTCTCAGTCTCTCATTTGTGGATCTCATCAGCATTATCTCTATGTAGATTTTTCCTGAATCTACACATCCACTCCTAACTTCTCTCCAGAGCTTCAGTCCCCAGATTCCAATGTTACATAAACTGTTTGAAAAAAAAAAAAAAAAAAGTAAAGGAATCCTACCAAATTCCTTCCTGACACAACTATGGATGGGCTTGATATCTAAACTGGGAAGAGTCAAAACAGAGAAAGAAAACTACAGACAAATTTCCCTAATGAATAGTAATGCAAAAAATTTAAATAAAATACAAGCCAAAGATTAACAACAACAACAAAAAAAAAAAAAATCACAAAGATATACATACTATGACAAGACTGAACTTATACTAGGAATGCAAGACTGGTTCAGTAATAGGAAAACTAAGCATAATTGACTTTCTTACTAATAAAAGAACAAAAATCATATGATTGTTACAATAGATGCAGAAAAATATCTTGACAAAATAAACCACTCATTTCTGTTAAAAACACTAAAAAGTATAAGAATAAATGAACCTTTAAAATGATGAATAGCTATCTAAAACTACTCGGATATTTGTTAGTATCTCAAATTGTCCAAAACAGAACTCATTATCTTTCCCCCTAAGAATGTCCTTTCTCCTAAATTCCTTATTACAGTTAAGGAAACCAATCACCCAGATTCTCAGTTTCTGAATCATCCCTGATTTTTCCCACTCCTTTGATTTCCCAAGATCAAACTATTGCCAACTCTTATTGCTTGTAGTTTCCCATATCTCAATCTGTTGAGATATGGGAAACTATATCCCAATCTGTTACCATCTTTCCACTTACAGAAGTACCACCTAGTTTAGGCCCTCGTGGCCTTTGTCTTTACCATTATACCATTTTTCTAACTGGCATCTCTGCTCCTAAATTCTCCCCTCCAGCAAATCCTCCACACAGCTGCCAAAAATACTCTTAAAATCTGGCCGTCTCTTAAGAGCCTAAATGTAAGGAAGACCTTCAGCACATTAGTGTCCTTGTGGTAAACTTTGAGGAGAATTCAATGAGAGTCACAAAGGAGAAGTATTCGATTAATTTGGGTAATGTTTAATTCTTCTCAGAAACCTTCAGTGGTTTCACTTTCATTACTTTAAGTAATGCCTCAGATACTTACCAGCTGTGTGGTCCTGGGTAAGCCCCTTAATTGCTACTTGCCGGTTTCCTCAACTGTAAAATGTGTATAATAATAGCACCTCTCTCCCAAGGTTGTTGTGAGAATCAAATGAGATAATCTACTAGTAAAGGACGAGCACAGAGTCTGGCCCAAAGCAAGCTCTTATTCATGCTTGTTCCTTTTCCCTTCCAAGGGAGTTGTGCCTTCAAAATTCCAACTAAACTGGACTAGGAGCTGTTTTTTTACCTCAGCGTTCCCACACTTTCCATTCACTTCCTTTTCAAATCTGACTCTGAATCTGTCTTCATTCAAGGCTCAGTTCAGGTACCACCCCCTCCATGAGGTCTTCTCTGGAGTCAACAGTTAGGGATCAAATTATCTAATGTGTATTTGTGTGCCTGTTGTCATTACAATAGAATTTAAGCCCCTTGAGGACAGGGATTATTTTTTTTTTTCCATTTTTGCCTCTATATCTCCAATGCTTTGAGCATGTAGTTCATTGAATTGAATAATATACAATAACACTTAAATGCTTAAGAAAAGAGACATTTGTGACTGACCGAAGGGAAATCAGGGAGGGTTGATGCCGTTTGAGTTGGGATTCAAAGAGAGGTCAGAATTCTTCAAAGAGGGAGAGAGAAGACATTTCAGGTATCATGGGCAAAGGTTCGCAGAGCATTTTCCCTCAGAACTTGGAAACCACGGGGTGAATTTGGGAACAGAGTTTGGTGGGAGCACAGGGAACTTTGAGGGAATAATGTGAAATGAGGATCTTCAATGTCTGAATTTTCTGTGGGTAACTGAATTCCAGAATGAGCAAATGCCTTGTCCAAAGTCTTCATCCTAAGGACAATTGGCATTTTGATCTCCTTAAAACAACTCTGTGAGATAGGTAATAAAGATAACCCCATTTAATAGATTAGGAAACTGAGGCTCAGAAAGCTTACGTGATTTACCCAGAGCCAAACAGCTAGCAAATAGCAAAGGTGGCAATTGAAACCTGCCCCTCAATCTGGGGCTCTTTCCACTCTTTCACTCCAAAATGTTGTGTTTTGGACACTCATATATGGCCTTGTTTCAATAACTCTGCTTTTCCACCACTGAATTCAATCTCCTGATTGGAGGGGGAGGACAAGGACCATTGCCAAGGACATCTCCTGCATTCCTCAGAGTGCTAATGCTAGATCCTGCACATAGTAGGTGCTCAATAAATGCTAACCTATGAAGATACAAATAACTCCGGTATGGGGTCTGCACTGGCCCCTGAGGATGACATCCTGGGTCCTACTGACCAGTCAGAATGCACTCTCCACTGATCTGGCCTGCAGTCACGCCCTGAACCGCCAAGGGATGGAGGATCTCCTCTAAGGCCTCTATGGTTTCCCTTTTGTAACAGAATAAACTGAGTCATATCACATCCAACTCACTGTTTAATCAGTAAATAATTAACCTCCCCCCCCCATGTGATAAATATAGTCATAAATAGGTTAACACACAATGATACGGTACCATCATGCACTTATTGACTTGACTTGACTTGCCCATTCTGTACTCTGGCTGCACTCCCTGACCCCTCTCCCATCTCTATGCATTTGCCCAAAGTCCCTCCACACTTCCAAAGGCCGAAACCCTTCCCCTCCTCCAAGGCCAGATCAGATAGCCCCCAGGCAGAATTCACTCCTAGAATTTTAATTATTCTGTAAGCTGAAGGCTCATCTTCATGAGTTCAAATCCAGGCTCAGACACTAACCATCTGGGTGATCCTGGGCAAGTCATGTAATCAGTAAAATGAGCTGGAGAAGGAAATGGCAAACCCTCCCAGGATCTTTGCTAAGAAAACCCCAAATGGGGTCACGAAGAGTCATACTGACTGACGACACATTGTATCATAGTTTATTGAGATTAAATCCCTTCTATTAGATTGTAAGCTATTTGGATACAAATTACACACGGCTTATTTATGTAGTGACCCCAACACACAGCACATTACATAGTTGCCAATGAGTAACTATTTTGCCAAATTAAAGAAATCTCCTTTCTACTTTAATAGAATACAGAGCACTTATCATCTCCAGGTGCCTGTTCCCCCAGGAAAGAAAGTCCTCTCTGAAAGGGTCCCTCAAGCACTACTCTCAACTCCAACCACCATTTCCTGAAGAGCCTTCTCAGGCTTTGCTGTAGCTTCCCCACCTTCACATGGAACGGTCTTAGCTTATACAGGCCTTCCTTCATCTCTCTCTCATGAAGATGTGGTGGAAGGATGTCAGATCCAGAAGTTAGGAGACCGAGGGTCTGACACAAGCTGGTCATGCAGACTAAAGGAAAGCCCTCTCCCTCAGGCTGCAACTAATTCATGTATGAAATGAAAGGGATGGATATGATGCAATCCCTTCTAGACCTAAGAATTGGAACAGAACATTTGTCTTCTGTCATAGAGTGACATAGACAAGTATCCACATATACTTGTGTGTATATACATACAAGTTATATATAACATATGTACATATTATGTATAAATAGATTCAAGTTATATATATTTGCATACATGCATATATATAACTTGCATACATGTATAAGCATATATATACTTGTATACATATATATGTTATATGTATATATACACACTTGAATGCATATTTACAAGTTATATGTATATATACTTTATACATATATGCAAGTTATACATATATAATTAAGTTATATTGTATGCATATATACAAATAATAAAGGTAAAATTGTTTTTGTCTACAGGAGTTAAGTGCTTGGAAGCAGGTTTATTTGTCATAGGTGAGGAGCTTGGGAGCTTGGGAGGGAACAACAGGTGGGAAACTGAGAGCAGCTGAAGGCTGGGAAAGAGAATTGTTCATTTCCTACATCTCACCCGCCTGATGTTCTTGCTCCGGTGACTTTACAGTTATACTAACATCCCTATTTGCCCCACCTCCATTAAGCCATTCTAAAGTGAGATGGCACCTTATCATAGGGTGAGCAAGGGATCCATTTGGCTCTGCTGGAGTGACCACTTCATCCCCTCCCAGCCTGACCTCCAGAGTCCAGAAGAAAAGAGTCTTGGTGTTTTTAAAAAGTGCTCAGCACTCCATCCTTGAGGGTCCTTTCCAGATCCTACCTCTCTTGTCTGAGGGATAGTCCAGGATCCAAAGGGGAGGTTCAGGGTCCTATGTCCATAGGTCTCAATGTCTTTTGACCCTCAGGAAGCCCAGCTTCCCCTAGGCCTTCAATATGGAAGAAGTTCTTTATGGGAAGCTTAACCTGGGTAAAACCTCATTGTTCAGGGGCCTCCATGTACCCTGCTCTCTCTTCTCCAAAAAGCTGAGATCTGCTCCAGGGTTACCCGTGGCTGTAGGCCCCAGTCAGGCTCAGGGCTCCCAGGCCTTCGGATGCCATAAAGTGGGGGGGGTGAGGGTTCTGGCCCTGGCTGCGGTTCAAACCAGCCTACCAGACCAGTGGTCCGAGGCCTTTCTTCCCAAGGATTTGCTATGCAGAACGTGCTGCCAGGAGACTCGGGGGCCGGGGGTGGAAGTGAAGGACAGAGAGGAGAATCTGGAAGGGGAGGTGCTGTGGCCCGCATTTCCAAAGTGCCCCCAAGAATAGGAGGCTCAGGAGCCTGGGAGTGCAGAAGAGGGGCTGTTGAACCATACCAATCCTCAGACCGTTCGTGGGGTGTCCCCACAGGCTCAATCCACAGCTCCCCTCCTGGGCGCCAGACCAGGCTGGGCCCCTGGACTCTAGGGTCTGATTCCAGAGAACGGCGGAAAAGACGCTCGGCCAACACAGCTGTGGCCACGAGGAAGATGGCGGCCACCAAGGCCAGGCCCAGCATGATGGGGATGCAGGGTCCACACAGGAGGGGGGGCCACGGGGAGGGTTGGGGCAGGCCTGGGTCCTCGGGAGGCTGTTCCAGAGTTGCAGACATCTGGGAGGGGGAGAGGGAAATGGAAGGACCAAGATGGGAGAGAAAAACAGAGAGGAAAAAAGGGAGGGAAAGAAAACGAGAGAAAAAGAGTCCATTGCAGATGCATGAACAGAGCCAGAGAGGAGGGGGAGAAGGGGAGAATAGGAAAAATGGAAAATGTGGGAGAAAGGGGAGAAAGGGACAGAGAGAATGAGAGAGAGAGAGAGGGAAAATACTTCAGTATCCGGGGCTCCACTTCTATTACAGAACTTAGGTGTCCCTAGCACTGGCATTTAAAGAGCCAGCTGGAATCTTCTCCTGCAGGGACTCTTTCCCCCTCCATTTTGCTTAAGAGGAAATGGCGGGGAGGGAAGGACAGAAATATCCTTCCACCCCAGGGGCCCAATCACTCTTGTTCTTCCCATTACTTACAGTGGTTCCTGCTCCTTTTTCCGGCTGCCTTTCTTGTTTTGGTTTTTTGGGTTTTTTTCCTAGTTGCTTTGGAGTCTCTCTCTCATTATCTCTCTAAACTTATTCCCTTGTCTTTTTTCCCCTAGTCTTTCTCTAAGTCTGTCTTTCTGGGGCAAAGATTGGTTTTCTAAGTCTGACTTCCAATCTCTGTACCTCTGCTTTTGTTTCTCTGAAGTTTTCACTGTAGTCCTCAGATGAGCACTTGTCTTTCTCTAGATTTCTTTACCTCTTTCTTTATCTCTTTTTCTCTCCTTCCCAAGTTCTCTCTCCTCTGTCTTTCTCTTTTTCTTCCTATCTCTGTCTCTCGAGGTCCTAAACCATCTCTTTCTGTGCGTCTCTTTGAGTTTCTCTATCTCTCTGTCTCAATTTCTATCCTTCCAGTTCTTTCTGTTTCCCCAGGCCTGTTTCTCTCTGATCTTCCAAACTTTTTCTCTCTATCTCTGTCTGTCTGAATGTCTCCCCCACTTTACCCTCTTTCTGTCTCTCTGTCTCTCTCTCTCTCTCTCTCTTTCCATCTGTGTGTGTTGTGTATAAGTGTCTGTCTGTCTCTCTCTCTGAATCTCTAGTTCTTTATTTCTATATTCCCCCCAGCTTTCTTTCCTACCCATGCTTCTCACCTTGGTTTCTTCAGATAGTTCAGCAGTCTCTGTTCTCATCCAATTTGAGGGATGATCGCTTCAGTGCATGCTGGGAGGGCACTGAATGGGGTGGGATTCCCAGAAGGGCATAAACAGGGCCCATTTGGGGCAGGCAGTTAAGCAACTGTGACTCAACTGCCCCTGCCACCCTCTTCCTCCCAGGTGTTTCTATGGAAACAGGGTGGATGTGGTCACCCATGGTAAAGAACCATTTCCTGGGGTGAGGTATTACCGGAAAAGGGAGTAGTTCTTCTTTGCTCCCCAGCATGAAAGGTTTTGTTTTTGTTTTTTTGCCTTTGTAACTCTTCCCTTTATTCTCAGTTTTCAGCGGCTAAAACCGCCTGTCTTCTTTCTGGGTGCAGGCTCTGGATATTTACTCAGATGTCAGGAAGGGATAGCAATCAGACCCTTCCTAAACCTTTGGAAATCCAAGGGGATCATGAGAATTTGGTTCACCCACTTAATGTCCTGTTATGTATGGTTTTGTCTACGAAGGCCCTACCTTTCCCATCTCCATGCTTCTCCCACTCTCACAAATTCTGATCCCAATCTTCATATTCCCACCTCTCTTCCTCTTGCTGCCCTGAGCCCTGGAGCAAGGTCTAATGCTTTGGTTGCTGAATGCTCAGGCTTCTGGGAAATGCCAGGATTCAGCTTAAATAAAAGTCATAAGATTATATAGAATTAGATAGAATTAGGAACTTTTAATAAGGTGCCATTAGCAGAAACTAGGCATAGATCAACATGTAACTCCATGTAACAAGATAAAGTCAATATGGGTACATAACTTGGATATATCCATTTTCATATAAAGGGTGGTGCCATAAGCAAATTAAGAGAGCAAGGAATATTTGACCTGTCAGATCTATGAAGAAGGGAAGAATTGATGATCAAAACAGAGAGAACATTATGAAATGTAAAATGGATAATTTTGGTTACATTAAAAAGATTTTGCACACACAAAACCAATACAGCCAAGATTAGAAGGAAAGTAGAAAGCTGGAAAATAATTTTTAAGCAAATGCCTCTGATAAAGGCCTGATTTCTCAAGCTTATAGAGAACTGAGTAAAAATTTTAAGAACACAAGTTATTCCACAATTTATAAAATGAAAATGAAAACAACTCCAAAGTACTACCTCATGCCCATCAGAATATAAATGTTGGAGATAAGAAGAAATGAGATACTAATACATTGTTAGTGGAGCTGTGAACTGATCCAGCCATTCTGGACACCAATTTGGAAACAAAAGTCAATAAAATTGTATATTTTTTTGATCCAACAATACTATCCCCCAAAGATCATAAAAAGGGGGAAATTGCCTAAATATATGAAAATATTTATAGCAGCTCTTTTTGTGCCATTGGCAACAAAGATTTTTTTGTGGTAGCAAAGAATTGGAAATTGAGGGAATTGCCCTCAATTGGAAAATGGCTAAACAAGTTATAGAATATAAATGTAATGGAATACCATTGTACTAAGAGATGATGAGCAGGCAGATTTCAGAAAAACCTGGACTTACATGAAATGATGCTGAGTAAAGTAAGCAGAACAGGAGAACATTTCACAGTAATATTGTTGAATGATCCAATATAAGAGGCTTAGCTATTCTTAGCAATACAATGATCCAAGACAGTCTGAATGCAGATTGAAGCATATTATTTTGATGGTTTGTTTTTCTTTTTTTTCTTTTTTTGTTTTTTTATGGTTTTTCCTTTTTTGTTAAGTTCTTCTTTCACAACATGACTAATGTGGAAATATGTTTTCATGATTGCACATGTATAACATATCAGACTTCTTGCCAACTTGAGGAGGTGGGAGGAGAGCAAGAGAAAATTTTGAACTAAAAATTTTATAAAAATGAATATTGAAAACTATCTTTACATGTAATTGAAAAAGCCAACATACTATTTACCAAAAATAAATTTTAAAAGAGCTCTGTCTCAGTGATTTTTTTCTTGCAGATTGAACACGTTTAAAAAATCACTACAAGAAAAGGGGCTAACAATAGTCAATAAACATTTATTAAACTCTTGCATTGTGTTAGGCCCTGTTTTAAGTATTAGGGATACAAAAAAGAGTCATAAGATAATCCCTGCTTTTAAGGAGTTTACATTCAAATGGAGCAGACAACATTCAAACTCTGTAAAAACAAACTCTATACAGAAAAAATTAGAAATAATCAACAGAAGAAAGGCACTAGAATTATGGGAAACCACAAAATGTTTCCAAACAGTGGGATTTTAGATGAGACCTGAAGGAAGTCAGGAGGTGAAAATATGAAGAAAAAATAGTTTAGACATTGGGGATTGTCAGAGAAGAGGCCCTACTTCTACCAAAATGTTCATGGCATTTTTTAATTTTTTTTTTTTTTTTTTTTTTTTTTGTGGTAGCAAAGAACTAAAAACAAAATGGGCTTTCATCAATCAGTGAATGCTAAAATAAATTGTGATGTATGTTTGTGATGGACTATTACTCTGCTATAAGAACTGATGAGCTTAGTTGTGAAATGATTTAACACTTCTGGAGAGTAATCTGGAACTATGCCCAAAAGGGCTATAAAACTGTGTATACCCTGTGATCCAGCAGTGCCATTATTGGGTCTGTATCCCAAGGTAATCATAAAGAAGCAAAAAGGATTCACATGTGCAAAAATGTTTGTAACATCTCTTTTTGAGGTAGCAAAGAATTGGAAAATGAGCAGATGCCCATCAACTGGAGAAAGACTAAACAAGTACATGAAGATAATGGAATATTATTGTTCCATAAAAATCATGAACAAGCTGATTATAGAAAGGCCTGGGAAGATTCACATGAAATGATGCTGAGCGAAACAAGCAGAACCAGGAATACATTGTACACAGTAACGGCAAGAATACTGGATGATCAAATAGGAAAGACTTGGTTCTTCTCAGTGGTTCTGTGATCCCAAGCAATCCCAATAGACTTTGGATGTAAAATGCCATCTGCATCCAGAAAAAGAACTCTGGAGACTAAATGTAAACCAACACATGCTATGTTCACTTCTTTTTTTATTGTGTGTTTTTTTTTTTTTTTTTATTTCTCCCATGGTTTTTCCCTTTTGCTCTGATTTTTTTCTCTCCCAACATGATTCATAAAACAATGTATTAATAAAAATAAACTTACCACAATTAAAAAAAAAAAGAAATAATGAGCTTTATGATTTTAAAAAAACATGGAAAGACTTGCACAAAATAATGAAGTTTAGAATGAGCAGAATCAAGAGAACATTCACCCCTAGTAGAACCCTTACTAATTACAGACCCTTTTTTTCTATAGGAAAAAAATATAAACTTCTCAGCTTGTCATTCAAGGTCTTCCATAATCTTATCCACTAGGAATGGATAAGGAGAATTATATGCCAACAAGATTAATCTGTATCCAGTAAATTGGAGGTGGGAGACAAGAGGCCAATTAGGAAGCTATTACAATAGTTGAGGTGAAGTGTGATAAGGGTCAGAAAGAGGGTTAATGAATGGACTTGTAATGAAAAGTTATGTAATTATAATGACCAGGCTTGGACCCAAAGAAATGCAAAAATTCACTTCCCTCCCTTATTTGCAGAAGTAGGAGACTATGGGTGTAGAACATTATACACGCTATTGGTTTTAGCTGATGTTTAGTGTTGTTTAGTTCTGCTATATTGTGTTTTTTTCTGTTTCTTTTTAATTCTTTGCTTAAAAAAAAAAAAAAAGACCCATTGAGCAAGAGAGGGAAAGGATATATTCAGAAGTGAAAATGATATAAAAATAGAAAAACAATTTTTAAAAATTTAAGATCATAGAAAACAAAGGAGATAATACCATATTGCAAAAGGGAAAATATCCTAATATTCAAAAGTAAAGAAAATTATCTATGAACTATAGAATCTATGAACTGTATTAAAGAAAATTTTACTTTTTATTCTTGAGAAAATTTTAGAACAAATCATTAGGGTAGATTAGTAAACATCTAGAAAAGGAAATCGCAACCACAAATTGCCACAAAAAGTGATTATGCCAGATTAACTTTTTTTCTTTCTTTCTTTTAATAATGTCATTGTAAAAACCAGGAGTCTTTGTAAACATATTTTATCTATATTTTAGCCAAGTATTTGATCAATTATCCCATATCATTCTTAAGTTAAAGAATGAGAAATGGGCTACATGGTGATAAAATTAGGTGGATTCAGAATTTGTTGACTAGATAGTAGTCACTAAGAATTATATGTCAAAATGTCAGAAGGTTTTCAATAGAGTGCCCAAAGATGTGCTTTGATCTGGGCTGCTTAATATCTTATCATTTTCTTCGAAATAAAAATGATAATCTTATCAGATTTGCAGATGACACCTGCTAGGAAGGATAATTATATCATCCTGAATAATGATCAAGATCCAAAAAAATATATCTTGACAAAGCTAAAACTTTGGACCAAATGTAAGTAAATGAAATTCATGGGGATAAATATCTTAAACTTGAGTTCAAAAAATCAACTTTGAAAACACAAGCTGGGGAAAGCACAACTGAACAGCAGCTTATCTGAAAAAGATCTAGAGGTTATAGTGGATTATAAGCTCAATATGAAATAGTATAAAGTAAGAGACCAAAAAGTTGATGTTATTCTGCTATATGAAAAGGCATGGCTTCCAGAAATAAAGGAGTGATAATTCATCTATATTCTGCCTTGATAGGACCATAACTGAAATTTTAGGGATAATCTTTTAGAAAGGAAATTGATAAAATTGTTGAATGTTTGAAGCAGATCAGCCAATTGGTGAAAGGCCCAAGGTCTGTAATGCAGTGGTCAGTTGAAGGGGCTGAAAAAGAGAAATCTCATCACGGGTATGATTGCTGTGTTTCTGGATTTACAAGTCTATCATTTAGTGGAGAGATCAGACTTTTTTTATTGAACTCCTGAGGGCAGATCCAGGAGAAATGAGATAGAAGTGGGAGAGACGGATTTAGTGGAAGGGAAAATGTCATAACAATTAACATTCTCCAAAAGACCCTCAGATCCAAAGGGGCAAAGGTGACCTCAGTAGGTGGTGAGTGGGTTCTGCCCATTGGAAAGGGGAAACCATAGTGGAGATTCATTCAGGATAGGGAAGGGTTGTACTGAAGGTCCACTGGAGTCCCTTCCAACTCTAAAATTCAATAGTTCTGTGACCTCAAACACAATCTTCATTCTTAGCTCAATCTCAATCAGAATACTCGACAACAATACAGCAATGTTCAACAAAAATAGCAGTTACTATGATACAGCAATGCAGAGACATATGTTATATATCAAATAGCAACTGTACACACCAAATAGTATTACATCCAAATTGATTCTTTACACGCCCATAGAATAAAGAGATGCAGTGAAAGAGATGCAGTGAAACAGCAACTCACCTGATCAGAAAGGATTTCAGTGAGAAAAAAAAAAAAAAAAATTCTTAACAATCAATTACTGCCCAGGGAAGAAAAATAAACAGATATATAGTGAGATAGATGTTGATATTGATATAGATTGATATAGATAAATGCCCCTTGCAATTTTAATCTAACCCAATGATCAAATAGTCTTGCCAAAAAAAAAAAAAAAAAATCTAAAAAATTCAAACTGAATCCAGGAAAAAGCTGTCACATAAAGGTAATCAATTCTTTAAGGATCTGTGGGCAAGCTCTTTTTTTTACCAGTTACTCCCTGAGACTCTAGTCAGAGCCCATATTCAGGATCCTGTAAATTAGCCTGACCCCCTCACCCCACTGGAAATTTCCTTGTCTTAGAAAGTCATTAAAATATTTTTATAACATATTGTAGAAAAGCAAACGTTTTACTTAGATTAGATAGGAAAACACAATATTAAAAAAATATATATCAAGCACAGGCAACATAAACCATAGAACACATAATCAACTCTCAAGGTCAAGGTTCTTCTTATCTCACCTCCACTCTGGCACACAAATGACTGGGTGGCTGAGAGTCCAGGGTCTTCTGATCCAGGGTCCCATAGTCTCAGAGTGACTTTAATCCAGAGGAAATGAAGTAGATGGGAGAGTAGACCTTGCCCATTATTTGTGGGACATAGGCATCTTTATAGTCTTCCAGAACAGCCCTCTCTTCCTGCTGTGTAAGAGGAAGAAGATCTGTCCAGGGGTCTGCAAGAGCACCAACTGCATTCTCTGCAAGCCATGCATCAGCAGGAATGAGGAAACAGAAAATATCAACAAGCAACATCAAACCTTGGCAGGAGGGAAGGAGACCTCCCAAAGCCTCCTCATCCTAAGCTTGCTCCATCTATCCTTCTCTTACCCTTTTTCCTTCAGTTTTACTTCTGAAAACCCATGTTCATACATGCTGCCAATTAGAGTCCACACTGACTTTTCATCATCAATTGCTAAGGTCCTGACAAATGACTCCCAATTGTTTTTAATACAACTTGGTTTTCATGTCAAAAAAAGAAAGTGTCATTTACCTTCATGGGGCAGCAATTTGTACAATTAACATCCATTAGTCTGAGAAAATTCATATTAACAATAACAAAAAAAATCCCAAACTACTACACATTAAGTAATAATTTCAGATGAATTTGATTAATCATGATAATATCTAAAGGGACATAGACCGGACCTATGGTTACTCTACCAATTTAGATTGGCAATTTCTCAACAAAAGAAAGTTTAGAAAGTTTCCTATAATATTTAGTGATCCAGTGACCTATCTAACATCATATAAATAGCATATGTCAGAAACAGAAACTGAACCCAAATCTGGGTTGGCTTTCAGTCCAGCTTTCTAAATGCTACACACACACACACACACACACACACACACACACACACACACACACAAATCATGCACATATAATACATATATTTGTGAGAAATATTATCTGTTTTGTTTCCAGATGTTTGTCTTGCTAAAAAATTGAAACACTAAAATTTCCAATACATTCAAGGATGGAGATGAGCCAATAAAAGTGCAAAATATTACAATGCTGTTCATATTTGGTCTCCAAAATTCAATACTCCTGTCAAAAAGGCATAAAGAGATGAATTTGTCATTTAGAATTTTAAGCTTCAAATATCAATCTTCCCTTATTATTAGTATTATTACTATTATTATTGTGATGGTAGTGGTAGTTATTCTCAGTTATTATTCTTCAACATTAGAATACTAATGAAAGTTTCCTCTCCCTACACTTTGCTATCTAGGTCAACATTCATATATACATAGGAAAGGAAAAGGGGAAAAGCTGTAACTATTCAAAGAAAAGATATTATTTTTCTCCTGGAAAATCAAGACCCACTCAACCTTGGTCAAACTAGTCAGAGACAAGATTTCACTATTTTACCCTATCTCCCATTTTGTAGAGAACAAGTGTCCCTGTTTCCAAAATTGTAATAATGGTCAACTCTGCGCAATTGAAGCAAATTTTTATAGTTTTCTAATTCTCATAAATAACAGGTTTCTCATTCTAAGAAGAGACAGAGATAAAAAAGGGTGAGCCCCAATTTCACATAGTCAATCACTGCCTTGGAATGTTGAAAAAAAAATTAAATAACTCTAAATTACATCAGAGATGGAGCCTTCTTTTACCATTAAAAAGGAAAATTTGTGAGCCATTTTAGAAGGGATTTTGAGCTGCTACCATCCCTCACCCCTCTCACGAGGTAGTATTAGAGATAGTAGACCTTATATTGCCTAAACAGCTAGGTAGCACAGTGGATAGATCACTGTTCTTAGGGTCGAGAAACCTGAGTTTAATATCCATCCTAAGACACTCACCAGGCAGGTGACCCTGAACAAGTCACTTAACCTTGCTTGTCTCAGTTTCCTCATCTGTAAAATGAACAAAAGAAGGAAATGGCAAACCACTTCAGTGTTTTGCCAAGAAAACCTCAAATGGGGTCACAAAGAATCAGGGAGAAAAAATGACTAAACAACTACCACCACCTCTACTAGTTAATGCCATTTCCCCTTTTCTACTCCCTTACTTTCACTGCAACAAGCCCATAGTCTCAGAGCACTGGTAGAAAACCAAATAAGAAACCAGGTCTGAAGGAAAGGAGCATCTCATCTCCATCTGTCCAGAAACTCCTGGCTACTTGTACTTATATTCTCAGAAGCTAAGACAGTACTTGACACATAGTAGGAGCTTAATAAGTACTTGTTAATAGATTAATAATTTTCTGCATATAGTCCATTGGTATAGTGGTTAGACTATCAGAAATTTAGATAACAATTGTTTACTCCATTTAGATAGCAATTGCTGTTAAATGTAGAAACAAAGTGAATGAGTCTCAAGGGAAACTGAAACTCTTTTAGAAAGTAGAGAAAACCTCTATCAAAGCATATTTTTAAAATTCTCTTTTAAACAAAGTTACAAATATTAAGAAATAGTTTTTCTTAATATATCCTGGAAAAAAAACAACACCTTTCTAAACTTTCCTATTTGAAGAAGGATAAGTTATAGGACAAAAGGTCTTTGCTAGGGAAATGGGATATATATTTAGGAGGGAAGAAACTTCTCTTTCAAAACTTAGAATATTTCTGGTTTTGTTGAGATTATTGACTTTCCCTGCTCCTGAAATGATTGGTGCAATGGCCCTCCCTTCTCTAATAACAAAGAATTAAGAGATAAAAGGAAACAAAAAAATCCCTTTGATTATTACAAGAGAACAGTTGGTCCTCTAATAGTCACTGTTATTTTGGAATGTTAACCTCCAATCTGTATTTTAACATTATCTTTTTTTTTTTATTCAAGATTCCTATAAATAAATGTTAATTCTAATTATCTTGGAGATATGTTGATAATTATGTTGGAGATCATCTAGGAACTGAGTCAGTTTGAACCTCTCTTCCTCTCTTTCCTCAAAACAGAAATGGTTTGTATATTCATTTAATATTAAAAAATAAACTAAATTGTTTCTATCAGATATGTGCCTAAAACGCAGAGTTCAGTACTAGTAATTTTTCTTCAATGGTTCTAACACATGGGCCCTTCTTAAAATTCTAAGGTCTTTACAACTCTCTAAGGATCCACTAAACTGCTGACTTAATTAATCAGAAGGGAGCTGGAAAGAGAATGTGGGGGAAGTCATCCTCAGCTAGAAACTTATACAAAGTGACTTTTGAAGGTAGGTTCCCAGGAGCAAGAACTACCAGATGAGAAGGGAAGAACAAATTCTGAGGTGTCTTGGGCCTGCAAAAAAAAAGCAGTATTGTCTTGACTCAATGGGATTGTAGCTGGAAAACCAATAGTCCTTATTTTCTCAAAGACCTGGGACCAAAAGGAAGAGGAAGGGAGTGGCTCAAAGAGATAAGCTAAGCAGCCTGTAGATAGAGACAAGGAGGAACCAAGAAGAGAAAATAAATTTATAGCTTCTATCCAGATGTAATACGAAGGTTTGTGTATGCCCTTTTGTGTGTACACTGTGAGGGACATGCATCACTCCAACAGAGGCATAGCAGTGTGAACAGTTCAAATCAACTTGGGTGCTGCCCAAGACAAAAGGACTGATTCTATTTAATTATCCAACTAGGAGTGTTATAACCACAAAAAAAAAAAAAAAACCTAAAAAACTAAAAAGTAAGTCCAAGTAGAATCTCGAAAGAATGTTCTGACCACAAAATCTACAAGAGTATCTGGAAGAAACTAAACAAGATAGGAGATATAATGTTAAAGGAAATATCTGGGAAGGCAAGATGGCAAAGAGAATTAATAGCTTGGAACAGATGATCAACATTACTTAAGATTTTAACTCCCTGAAAATTAGAATGGGTCTGACAGAAAGCAATGCCTTTCTCATGTGAGAAATATTAAAGCAAAAATCAGACATAAGGTAGAATAGAAGCGAAGAAAATGTAAGTTATGTTACCAAAGGACAATTGACCTAGAAAACAGTTCAAGGAGAGAACTCAGAGTTCTTTGAATCAACAACTATCTGAAAATCATACCTAAAAAATCCTGGCTACCTTCTTTCAAAAAACGTCTTAAATGAAAACAACCCAAATCTTTTAGGACTAGGAGGGTGAAGCAACAACAACAATAGCAAAAGGTTAGATAGAAAGAATCCATTGGTCACCTCCTGAAGGAAACCTCAAAAGAAACACTTCCAGAAACATCAAAGCCAAAAGCCAGTGCTTCCAGTTCAAAGAAAAATTGGACCATTTATTTTAATGCACAATGGAGCACAGAAAGAATCACAGAAATAATTAGTCCAGCAAGACAGTTTTGAAAGTCACATGTTGAAATTGCTATGTATTTTAAAAGAAATTGGTACCATTTTGTGTGCAATCTTCTTTTTTCTGTTTTGCTGTTATATGGAAAAGCTCATTTATTTTGGTGTTTGTTAAATTCAAAATAAAAATTATTCTTTTTAAAAATGACCATTAAATCCCTAAAATATCTTATCTTTACTTCATAAATTCCTTGAGTATAGGATCTGTTTTGTTTTAGAGTTTGTATTACTAGAAACACAGTACCATGCACAGAGTAGATATTTAATAAATGATTGCTATTGAAATGAGAGTTCCAAAATGAAAGGATGTCCAAAATATTTTTCAGTTCAAATATTCTATTATTATTCTCATAGTCTACTCTAATTTTACATTTCAATTTCACAACCATATGCTTACCATATGCTTTTCTGCCATAGAAAAACTTTTTCCTGGGAATCTACTTCTTGATTGGTGACTACTTTTCCCAAACTACTATTTCAAGAAAAGCCCTAGCTATGTCACTTCATTCCCAATATTCCAGCTATCTTCTCCCCACCAGTCTCCTTGTCCTCCCTTAAATATTCTTTCTCTTCCTTCTTCCCTTCCTCCCTCAATTCTGGAATCATCATCAAATCAATTTTGTCATTGTTCCTTCTTTATCTATACCTTTCCTCAACACCTGGTCCTATGTATCTAGCACATCAGAACATGGAAATTTATAAATAGAGGCCTGCTCATATTTTGTGTTTTTTTTTTTTAAACTGGCAATAGAATAGTGAAATAACAATATTCAAGAGAAAACAATTACAAATATAAAAAGAGGTAAAGTGAGACTAAAGAAAAACTATCTCTATTTGCTGATGACATAACAATGCACAAGAAAATCTTAGGTTATTAACAAAGATACTAATTAGGATGGTAACTTCATCAAATTTACAATCTACAAAAGAAATCCTCAAAATTCAATAGCATTTCTAGATGATAATAATAAAATCTAAGAAGCAATAATAGAAAGAGAAATCCCAAACAAAACAACAACTACTACCACAAAATACATATCTGGGGATCAACCTACCAAACCCCATAAAATACTCGGAGATTCAATTCCAAAGTACTCTTTAAATAAAGAAACTTAAGTATCTAGAAATATTCATTGCTTATGACTATCAATATAGCAAAAAAAAAAAAAAAAGAAGAAGGTAATACTACCTAATTTACAATTACTTTAAGATTAAAGATCATCAATGATGGACAGAAACAACTACACCCAGAGAAGGAACACTGGGAAGTGAATGTAAATTGTTAGCACTACTGTCTATCTACCCAGGTTACTTATACCTTCAGAATCTAATACTTAATGTGCAACAAGAAAATGGTATTTACACACATATATTGTATCTAGGTTATATTGTAACACATGTAAAATGTATGGGATTGCCTGTCATCAAAGAGAGGGAGTAGAGGGAGGGAGGGGGTAATTTGGAAAAATGAATACAAGGGATAATGTTATAAAAAAAAAAATTACTCATGCATATATACTGTCAAAAAAATTTATAAATAAAACTTAAAAAAAGATTAAAGATCATAATATAAAAAAAATTAAAAATTAGAAGAAAAACAGATTATATATCTCTCACAGCTATGGCTAGATGTTTCCTAAACAAAGGATAGAAACAATTAAAAAAGATAAAATAGATAATTTTGATTATATGAAATCAAAAACTTATGCAAACACAAAAATAATGCACTTAAAATAAGAAGGGAAGTGGTCAAGTGGGGAAAATCTTTGAATCAAATTTCTCTGATAAAGGTTTATGGTATTCAAGCTATGTAGACAATTAACATATAATCTATAAGACCACAAAATTAGTTTTTATTTCCCTATAAACAACTGACCAAAGAGTATGAACAAATAGTTCTCAAAAGAAAAATCACAAATTAATAAACATGCAAGAATGTACCAAATCCTTAATAATAAAAGAAATGTAAATCAAAACGACCCTGAGATTTCACCTCAGATCTTGCAAAGTGCCAAAGATGACAAAAGATGGGAACAGTCTATGGCTAAGAAATTGTGGGGTGAAAAGCTCACCATATATTATTGATAGAGCTGTGAATCAATACAATCTTGTTTAAAAATAATTTTGAATTGTGTAAATAAAGTGACTAAAATGTCCATACCCTTTTACTGTAAGATTCCATTGCTAGTTTCATGGTCCAAGAAAGCTATTGTTAAAAAGAAACTCCTTATATGCACCAAAACATTTATAGTCACATTTTTTTGTGATAAAAAAATAATTGAAAATAAAATAGATGCTTGTCAACTGAAGAATTGCAAAACAAGTTGTGGACATGAATATAATAATACTATAAAAACAATGAATATAGAGAAACATGTAAAAATCTACATAAATTGAGGCAGAATGAAACAAGCAGTCAAGAAAATTTATAAATTTTATAAAATGGGTAGAAAATGTAAGTGGAAAAAAACTACCTTAAAGAAAAAAAAAAATGTTGCAAATTACAAAGAACAATCATGAGATAATGAAAAAAAATCCCCCAATCATTCTCTTGCAAAAGTGTATGTTGCACATATTTTCAGAGTTTTTCAATGTATTGATCTGATTTATTCATTTACTTATAGCATCAATTATTTTCCTTTTCTTTTTTTATTTAAAAAAAATGTTATTTATTGTGTGGAATGGATCTCTAGAAGGGGCTTGGGCAGGAATACTGGGGAAATTATGGTGATGTTTAAGAAAAAACATCATCAATTGTTTTTAAAGAAAGAGTACTAGATTTGGAATCAGAAGACAGGATTTAAAGTTATGTTCTGCCACTTACTACCTAAGGCAAGTAATCAACCTCTCTGAGCCTTGGGTTCCTCAATTGAAAAATGAGAGGATTAGATAGCTAAGAATAAGGATTATTAATCTGGTGAGTAGGTAGATTCATGGACTTGGGTGGGGGAAAAAAACTTTATTTCAATAAAATTGGGTTTCCTTTGTAATCCTTTGTCTTTTTTTTAATGCATATAAAAACATTCTTCTGAGAAAGGGCCCATAGGCTTCATAGGCCTACCAAAGGATCCAATGATACAATAAAGACTAAGTATCCCTGATTTGAAAGACCATTTCCATCTCTAAATCTATGTTCCTATGAACACTATGTGGAGACAATTTATATTATTAAATATTTTATTTGTATTGTACATTCAGATTTAGTATTTGTATAGTTAGAAAAACATAATAAATTATTAATGTTATTAAATATAATATGATCTAAGAAAATTATCTGCAAGGATTATTTTGTAAGAAAGGAATGGGGCACAATAATTTTTGTAAAAGGAGGTGTTACTACACAAAATTTGGAAACTAGTGAATACTCTGATCACACTGCATCTCATCACAGTTTCAAATTACCATGTACTTCTTGTCAGGGTCCTATTCTCAGGACTATACTTAATTGCTCTTACTGTTCTATCTTAAGTATCTAGGAACCAGCTCTCACACTACCTACCCTAAAGAACAATGAGTATAGATAATTAAACTGTATAACATGTATGAGAGTTTTAGAGTCAGGAAAATGCTACCAGTTGCAGACTTTTATGAATCTCTTCCACACATCTACTTGCCTTCCAAATTGGGTGTCCCCCAGACTCTAACTTCCAATCTCCTGCCCTAGCGAAATAGGAATAATAATAGTACCGGTTTCCCAGGGTTGTTGTGATGATCAAGTGAAATGATATTTTTAAAGTACTTAACACAGTTCTCAGCATATGTAGATACTTAATAAATGCTATTTTCTTCCTTCATTATTCAAACTTTGGGACCTAGTTAGTATTTAGATTGAATAAATGAAAGGTAATTGAGGAGGAAAAAGCACTCAAGACTGGAGAAACAGGAAAGACCTCAAATAGAAGGTTTTATTTGAGTTTAACTTTGAAGGAATCCAGAAAAACTAAGAGGAAGAAGATAGGTAGCAGAGCACTAGGACCTGGGCATAGGAGCATAGGAGATGGAGTGCTGTGTTTATCGATGGAAATAGGCCAGTTTGGATCAGAGAGTATGTGGAAATGAGTCAACTGAAAAACTGGAAAGATAGGAAGCAGCCAAGTTATAAAGAGCTTTAAATGCCAAAAAGTGTGGTTTATGTTTCATTCCGAAGGTCACAGAGAACCATGGGAGCTTGACAGGGCTAGATGTACGTTCTAGAAAAAATAAAATAAACAACACAACACCTTAGCAGCTGAGCATAGGATGGACAGGAGCAAGGCAAGGAGACCCATTAGACTTATAGCAAGAGTCTGGGTGAGAGGGTATGAGAATCTATCTAGGGTTTTGACTGTGTGAAGGAAGAGAAAGGGGATTTAATAAGAGATGTGAAAGAAGAGACAACAAGACTTGACAAAGGATTGGACATGTGGGATGAACTCTTCTCCCAGATATGGACTAAGCCCAGAGAGGTGGGGTGGGTTAAGAAGAGGGAATATTTGAGAGGTTACATAAGTCTCTAGAAGCAGGGATGGAGGAGATAAGAGAGAGATTAGGGAGGTAGAGGAAGAGAAAGGAAGATGGACACTCAGGAAAAGGGAAGAGGTAAGGAAAAAGCTATAGAGAGAAAAACAAAAGGAAAGAGAAAGGCAGGAAAAATGAAGAAATGAAAAGTGACAGTGAAGGAGACAGAAAGTAGAAATAGACGGGAGAAAGAAGTAAACAGAGAAAAGGGGCCAGGAAGAGGAAGAAAATAATTCTAGCCCAAGCCTCTGAGGCCCACTCAAAGACCTTTAGGCCAGTGGTATAGTAGAAACAGAGTTAGATTTGGAATTAGATGACATGGAATTAAATCCTAACTCTAATACTGATGCATGTTCTTAGGCAAGACAATCCAATTTTTAAAGCTTCAGTTTCCTTATCTGTAAAATGGTGTTAATACTTGTTCCATCTACCTCATAGGAAGGTTATAAATACAACAGGATTACAATTACAGGATTATAAAAATTCAAATTGTTTTTATCAGCTCAAGTCTAGGTTAATGCATTTTCTCTGAAGGGATCTAGGCTACATTCTCTCTTTGACTGGACTGTGTCTGTCCCAAAAGCTAGTAAACAAAATAAGAGTGAAGGAAATAAAGTTGATACAGAGTACTCCTCCTGTCTACTCTCATTTCTCTTTTGTCTGCCTTGACCTCTTCCCTTGCTGTATTGAGTCCCAGATCAATTCATTTACATTGAGGTGAGAAAGACTGAATATCTTCTGAGACTTTTAAAAGCCTATAGATTAATGTAAAGAAAGAAATCACTAATGGTAGAATGTCAGGCATTGTGAAAAGCAGCATAAGAGAAATTTTGGATAGGGTAACCTTTTCCAATACTTTCAATATCATGCTGTTCAGGCTGCCCCTTCTTCTATCTTTCTTAGACCTCCCCCTCTGCTGCCCATGACTACTCCACCCCATCATCTTGACTCTTTTTGATCTGGGACCCTGGTTCAGCCAGCTACAGTCCTGGAAGAAACCCCAAATTGGGAGGGGACCAGTGAGAGATATCCCCCTCTCTATGCCACACCTGACCCTAATGACTTTATAGTATTTGTTCAGGAGGTGAAGTTCGCACGATAAGAAATAGGGGAGGGTCTGGGCCTGAGATAAAAAGGACTTGGCTTTTCACTAAGTTCCCACTATACCAGGATCTGCCAGGTGAGGGGGTAGGGGATGCCTGGTCCTAAATTAGGAGGATGAGTAATCGCTGTAGATTTGTTAGAGGCATGAGTTAGGGTAATGAGGATACCAGAGTTAGGAAGGCAGACTTGAAGGGCTCTGAGCCAGGGGGTGGGGGTGCCAGGGTCTGGGGTAGCCGGTTAAAAAGCCTAGGACTAAATTAGGAAAGCAGGGTGGTTGGATCTTAATGTTCACTCTTTCCTTCTTGACTCCTAGGATGTTGGCTTTGGTTCTCCTTGCCCTGTTCTGTGTCTCAGCTGAATCCGGTAAGTGATCTGTAGTATAGGATGCCTAATATCAGAGAAGGAACCTGGTTTTTGAGAAGTGTATGGAATAGACATTCAAGCTTGGGTCTGGAGAGGGGGCAGATCTGTGGAAGAACTCCTAGGGATGGTGACAGAGCCTTGGTGGAATTGCCACTTTTTTTATCCCCTTTATCAATTGTTTTGTCTCCAGTTCAGCCACGGTCATCCTCCTACAATGGGGAGTATGGAGGAGGTGGAGGAGAACGCTTCTCCCACTCAGGCAATCAGTTAGATGGCCCCATCACTGCCATCCGAATCCGGGTCAACAGATACTACATTGTTGGGTAAGAATCCCTAGTGGGGCTGGCCCTCACTATTCATCCCTCTTTTGTTCTTAGATTTCTTCAGTTAATCTTCCACCCCTCTCATTCATCTTTCCTGTTGTGTTGTTTTTTAATAAAGCATCTCCTTCCAGGGACATATTCCAATCATGAGTCCCAGTCTACCAAGTCTCAGGCATAGTCAGATTCCTTGCTTTAGGATCCTTCGTTTTGCTTGTTGCCAATATTTGAGGCATTTATATGTAAATACCTATCACTGGCTTCTACCAGGTTTGTCTCCTGTGAATCTTTGGAATCTCTATTGCTGTATTTCCTACATTGGCACTATTTTCTACACTAGCTAGTTTATAAAGTCCGGTAGGCAGTTTTATTTTCCTACTTTATTTTCAGCTTTAATCCTTTTGATTATATTTGAAAGCTTCCAGGCAAAAACCTTACCAGTCCTTGTTAGATACTCTCTATCCTTGGCCAAAATCACCATTTCATATATTTTAGGTTAGGGTCCAAAAAACAAAGCTTATTGCCTAACATCTTCCTAACCAGTCAGCCAAACGAAAATTAAATATTAGTTAAGATCCTACTGTGTGCCAGGTACTGTGCTAAATGCTGGACCAGGTGTTTATTTCCCAGAATGGCCTTCTCTTCTGAAACTTTTGCCTTTGATTGACGGCACTGAGAGCCTTCAATTTCTTCTCCCAAACTTCATTAACCCTGACAATGCTTTGAGATTCCTTCTGGTTGTATCATTGGTGACCACATGCATCATAAGAAGTAGTTAGCAGTCAGTGGGTTTGAAAAGTCTTTGGAGTTTCTCTGTATTCTCCTGGATTCATACCTTGGTTTGTTCTCCTTATTTTTAGTGCCAAGTTAACAAAGAACTGCCTCAAAAATTCATTAGCAAGGAAACAGAAACCAAGATTATTCATTTCTTTCTCCTTCAACCTTGACCTGATGATTTCTCTCCTGATAATATCAGTGGACCCAGGGCTCCTAATTTGACCCAATACTTTTTATCACTTCTGTGAATTAAATAATGACATCCCTCATTCACTCCCTGTGATTGATAGATGAAAGAATTAGGATCAGGAAATACTATGTGACATAATAGCACCTTCTCCCAGGATTGCTGCAAGGATAAGTTAATATTTGTAAAGAACTTTGCAAACTTTAAGGCACTATTTAGATGCTTGCTTATTATTATTAAGGGTATAATATTCTATCTAAATATATATCTCCCCTCTATCTGGTACAGTGTTTTATATAGAGTAGGTGCTTGATAGATGTCTGCCATGTTTATAATATATAATATTCGGTCTCCCATGGGAGACAGCTAGGTGGCCCAGTGGATAGAGCACCAGCCTTGAATTCAGGAGGACCCAAGTTCAAATCCAGTATCAGACACTTAAAACTTCCTAGCTGTGTGACCCTGGGCAAGTCACTTAACCCCAGCCTCAGGGAAAAAAAAATGATAATAATAATAATAATATTCGGTCTCCCAGCCAGCACATTATTCTGTTTTTCTTGCTCGTAGGATGCTAAATACTTCCCTCCCTTTTTCTTTTCTCCTTCCTCTCCCAACTCCAGCCTCCAGGTCCGATATGGCAAGGAATGGAGCAACTATGTTGGGGGTTCTCAGGGTGACCTGGAGGAGATTTTCCTGTACCCTGGGGAATCAATCATCCAAGTGTCTGGCAAATATAAGTACTACGTTCGGAAACTGGTCTTTGTGACAGACAAGGGCCGCTACCTGCCTTTTGGCAAGGACACAGGCACCAGCTTCAATGCTGCCCCACTGTACCCCAACACCGTTCTGAGATTCTTCAGTGGCCGCTCTGGCTCCCTCATCAATGCAATTGGCCTACACTGGGATGTTTACCCCAGTGAATGCAGCAGCTGCTAAACATCCGCAGCAAAGAAGTCCTGTCACCTGAGAGCTTCCCCCTCCCCTGCCCCACCTCTACTAATGGTTTCAAATAAAAGGATGTTGCTAAAGCCAGTGTGTGGAAGTGTGCTTCTGTTGTATGTCTCTAACCCAGAGCAAGTGTACCTATGTTTGTATATGTCTCAAAGGGCAATAATTCTTTCTGATATCAGGCCAAAGGACACTTGGGAGTATCTCAAACAGTCTTAATCTCTCTGAGCCAGCTTTCTTTTCAATAAAATGAAGATAACAACATCTCTCTTAATTTTACAGGGTTATGGTTGGGCTCAGGTGAGATAATATAGAGGATTTTTTTCTTTCTTTCTTTCTTTCTTTCTTTCTTTCTTTCTTTCTTTTTTTTTTTTGTTGTTGTTTTTGCTGTTTTACTCAGAATTCAATTTGGACTGTGCTTTTTAAGTTGTTTAGAAGGTTGTGTTGAGAGAGCATGGCAAAAAGTGCTTTCTTTACTCTGTCATCTAGCTCCCACCTCTCCCTTTCCCGCCTCTATCCCGTTCTCCTTTTTCCCCTACATTTTCTTTAGTGTCAGTTATGCTGAATGGCTTTCCCTCCTCATCTCTACCTACCACATTCCCTGTGCTTCTTTGAATCCCAACTAAAATCTCACTTTTTACAGGAATTCTTTTCAAATTTAGTGCTGCTCCCGCTTTATCTATTTCTTACTTATGCTTATTTTACATATTTGTTTGCTTGTTGTTTCCCTATTGAATTCAGGCTCCTTAAGGGCAGGCACTTTTATTTATTTTTGTATCCCCAGCTTTTAGCACAGTTCTGGTACCTAGGTTGGTGATTAATAAATTTTTCTTGATTGTCCACCCTCTGGGAAATCTTCTTTGGAGCCCAGTGCCTTATTGGAGATTATCCCTGAATGAAGTAATTCTGAGAATGGAAAAAGGTCTATAAGATGAACCAATTAGTTGACTTTCTGGCTACACTCTATATGGTCATTAGGAATTTCCGGCACTTGGATTCAGCCAACCAACCTCTTCTCTTCAGTTTCTGCAATAGCTAGAAATATCAAAGTGTTGAGGGGTGAGATACCCTAACAGCGATGGGGGTCCCCAAGCCAGTGTCACAGGTTTTGCAATTGAATTCACAGTCCCAATCTCCAAACATATTTTTTGGAAAATGGGTTTATTAGACTGAGAAATTCCCTCAGTGAGCTAGTTCCTGATTAGGAATTAGCCAGGATATTTTCTTAAGAGCAATAAAGACCAACAAGGACCACCATTTCCCCAAGAATGAAGGGATAGAAGTGTTTACCAAACCTGTAATCTTGTTATAGAGGTTGGTTGGTATAGAGGAAGTACCTTCCTTCAGCTCCTCTCCAAGAATCCTGCTCCCCTACTCTTTGTACTCTCCTCTTCATCCTAAGACATATTTGTTAGTTTGTTTTTTCCCCTTGCTTGTTCAGCTTTGAAATGGATAGTCAGATAATAGAGATTCAAATCCTACTTCTAACATTTACTATTTGTGTAATCATGAGCAAATCACCTAAACTAGAGATTCATTTTCCTCTACTAAAGAATGAACATAATCCTGCCCATTGTCGTATCACAGAAGATTGGGATAATGCTTAAATGAGTTAGAGTATATAAAGACCTTTGTAAATCATATAGTGCCATACAAATTATCAACTATTATTAAGATTTCTCAGTCCACACTTGCTGCTACCTACAGTAACCTTCAAGAGACTATGTGACTTCTCTGCTAGGCTTCTAACTTTATCCTCTCTGTTCTGAATCCTAGATGTTCTTAACCCCAAACCCAGCAATGGTTTTACTAGAAAGAGCAACCAAGGTTATAGAACCAGTTCCAATCTTGGACAAGATACTTCCCCATACTGAGTCACAGTTTCCTCATATATAAAAAAGGGAGATTAGATTAGATTATCTCAATGGTTCTTTACAAATCTAACATTATATGTGCCTATGATTATCCTTCCCAGAACTGGATCCCTAAGATCACTCTCATTCCAAAATTCAGTCATCCTGATCTCAGAAAAGAAGGATGACAGAGGGGTAACCCCTGACCCACAAAGAGAAGGATGATTTAGGATGATTTTGTAATTCATGGCTCAAGGATCTCCAAATTCCAGATTCACAAAGACTAAGTCTAATTTAGGATCTGGGCTGTAAAAGCAATTTTCACTTTTGGTTCATTTGCTCCTACCCAGATTTTCTCTGAGTCACCATATGTAGTTTAAATATAGAATATGTCTAGGTTTCTTCAGATGCAGATAACCAAATCCCTAGACATTATACAAATATTCAAAGTAATAAATGCATGTCTAGTACAGGATAGTATTTATGTTATCACATAGAAAATATATATCACCCAGCTTTTGGAATAAGAAGTCACTATTTGACAAAAATTGCTGGGAAAACTGGAAAATATGTCAGAAAATAGGCATTGACATACATCTCACACCTTATTCCATAAGGTCAAAATGGAAACAAATTTGCAGAACAAGGGATAATTTACTTATCAGATCTTTGGAGAAGGGAAAAATTTATGACCAAAGAAGAACTAGAGAACATTATAAAAGGCAAAATGGGCAACTTTGATTACATTAAATTAAAAGGTTTTTGCACAAACAAAACTATCAGAAACAAGACTACAGGGAAAGTACAAATCTGGGGGGGAAATCTTGGTATATATAGGCAAGCTTATAATTATTTCTTCAAGAATTCTTGAAATTCCACTATGGCCCCAGATGCTTCCATGTCTTGGACTGGGAAAGAAAAATCTTTATAGTAAGTATTTCTGAAAATGGTCTCATTTCTAAAATATATAAAGAACTGTGTTAAATTTATAAGAATACAAGTCATTCCCCAATTGATAAACGGTCAAAGGAACTATCAGAAATTCTTCCCTCTGACCAAATGAGCAACAAAGCTGTGAGTGAGCACCAGGACTTTTGCATTGTTTCTCATCTCTGAGGAAACTGCACTCTTGGAATTTTTTATAGACGAAGAGAGAGAGAGAAGAATTTGTGAAACAACATTATCAGAATTGAGACTGTCACAGAGATCAGGGTAAAGTGTTCTTCCCCGGGTATGTTCTGGAGTAGAAAGATATATGATTGGATGAGGAAAAAGTGAAAGCACTATATGTACACTATGATGTTCACTTCCTCTCTTTTTTCCAATGACCTTTCTTTTGCAGGTTTCTAGAGTCAGAGGGGAGTAGGCAAATGTATAGAGATAACAATTAACAGAGTCAGCAGGGGGCAGCTAGGTGGTGCAGTGGATAGAGCACTAGCCTTGAATTCAGGAGGACCTGAGTTCAAATTTGATCTCAGACACTTAACACTTCCTAGCTGTGTGACCCTGGGCAAGTCACTTAATCCCAGCCTCAAAAAAAAAACCACAAAAAAACAGAGTCAGCAGGTCCAGAAGATAAAGTGACTGGAGTCCAGCACATCTGAAAAAGCAGCAGCAGAGACAAGAGCTGAGAGTCCGAGGAGAAAAAAGATCCAGAGTAGCAGAAACTAGCAGCCACTATGTATCACATTTGGAGTGGTAAGATAGGAAACTGATTTCAACCACTGTCTTCACTGTCTCTAATTATGAACCCTGAGAGAGGAATAAGAATCTGATTCCTTTCTCATGAGCCACAGATTAGGATGATTAGGATTCATCTCTGAACCACATCTGGAAAGATAACTGGGAGACGTTTTAGAAATCATCAGGAAAAGGATGACACCATTCAGAAATATGTTATCTAGCTCTATTTCAGTTTACTCTATTATGAATAATAAACTATAAGATCATAACATGTCTCCAAATCTATAGATACAATCTGCAGTGAAATGGGAAATAGATGTCTTAATGAATAGAGTATTGATCCTGGAGTCAGGAAGAACTGAGTTCAAATCTGGCCCCAGCTATTTAGTAGCTATATAATTGTGGATTAGTCACTTAACTCAGTTTCCTTATCTGTAAATTGAGTTGGAGAAGGAAATAGTAAACCACTTCAGTAGTACCTTTGCCAAAGAAAATCCCAAACAGGAACATGACTGAACAACAAAAACCCATTTCATTCTCTAGATTATTATTAGACCAGCTAATGAGGAGTTAACCAAACCACTAAACAACAACAAAAAAAAAAGGCCCTGCTGTAGTAAGAACTTTCTTGAGGTGGGGAGAAGGGTGGCAAAGATTGAGCATCCCTGTTGTTTGAAGGCTGCTGTCCATGTAGTGGACCATGCAGTTATAGCAGCCTCTATACTAGTCTCTTAGGATAGCTACACAACCCAAGGGAGAATTTGAGAAGTCTGAATGAGTAGCTCAGGGCGGATGCCATCTATAGATAATTTAATTATTACATTCTCTTGCTAGACAATTAGTACACTGAGACACTTCCTTTCTGTAGTCTTATGGAGAACAGAGTCAAATCACACAACTCAGAGAATCTTATAGGTTGTGGTAAGGATATTCAGCAATTTCACCAGTCATGTCCTTGTTCCCCAATTTCCAGCAAAAATGCTGCAACAAAATGCTGGACTTAAAGCTGCAATACTTCTACATCGTACCTCCTGGGTGATCTTGGGCAACTTAGTTTCTCTGGGTCTTACTTTCTAATTATGTAAAATGAGGATCCTGAATTATCAGAGGTTCTCAAAATGTGATCAGAAAATTTCTGATGGCTCCTTGAAACTCTTTCACAGAGTTCTTGAGGTTAAAATTAGATTTCTAATAATAAGATGACAGGAACAAATAACGATGAATGTTGGAGGGGCTGTGGGAAAACTGGGACACTGATGCATTGTTGGTGGAGTTGTGAAAGAATCCAACCATTCTGGAGAGCAATCTGGAATTATGCCCAAAAAGTTATCAAAATGTGCATACCCTTTGACCCAGCCATACTACTACTGGGCTTATACCCCAAGGAACTACTAAAGAAGGGAAAGGGACCTGTATGTGCCAAAATGTTTGTGGCAGCCCTTTTCATAGTGGCTAGAAGCTGGAAAATGAATGGATGTCCATCAATTGGAGAATGGTTGGGTAAACTATGGTATATGAATGTTATGGAATATTATTGTTCTATAAGAAATGACCAACAGGAGAAATACAGAGAGGCTTGGAGAGACTTACATCAACTGATGCTGAGTGAAACGAGCAGAACCAGAAGATCATTATACACTTCAACAATGATACTGTACGAGGATGTATGCTGATGGAAGTGGATGTCTTCAACATAGAGAAGAGCTAATCCAATTCCAATTGATTAATGATGGACAGAATCAGCTACATCCAGAAAAGGAACACTGGGAAATGAATGTAAACTGTTATTTTTACCTTATGAATCCAATTCTTCCTGTGCAACAAAAAATTCGGTTCTACACACATATATTGTATCTAGAATATACTGTAATATATTTAACATGTATAAGACTGCTTGCCATCTGGGGGAGGGGGTTGGGGGAGGAAGGGAAAAAATCTGAATAGAAGTAAGTGCAAGGGATAATGTTGTAAAAAATTACCCATGCATATGTACTGTCAAAAAAAAGTTATAATTATAAAATAAAATAAAAATGTAAAAAAAAAAAAAGATTTCTAATAATAAGATTTTTTTCATTTCTATTATGGTAAATATCAATATAAATAACCATATAAACAAAAGCTCCTCAATAATTTTTAAGGTAATATTTTATTTACCCTAATTGTAGTATAAAGACAATTTAAACTTTTTTTTTTTAATTTTTGAGTTCCAAACTTTCTCCCTCACTATCTTTCTTCCTCCTCATTGAGTGAGAAAGCAATTTAATATAGGTTTGAAATGTAAATATTAGCATGGATGTTACAGTAATATGTCACAAATATCATACACTATGAACAGATGCTGTATATATAGGATGTTTTAATGTTAGGAAAACTATCATCATAATTGAACATATCAGTAACAAAAACACCAGAAATCATAAAATTATCTCAACAGATGAAGAAAAAGCTTTTTGACAAAGTACAACACTAGAGAGCATAGGAATGGAGCTTTCCTTCACTAACAGCAATTGTTGTGAGGACAACATAGAAGCCTTTCATATAACATCAGAGGTAAAGCAAGGATGCACATTATCAACATAATTATTCAATATTATGGTAGAAATATTAGCTATTTAATAATAAGGGGGGGAAAGAAATTGAAGGAACTAGAAAGGCAATGAGAAAACAAAACTATCTTTTTTTGTAGATGTGCTGATATATGTGGAGAATCCCAAAGAAGCAACTAAACAACTAGTCAAAATGATTAATAAATTTAGCAAAGTTGTAGGATTTAAAATAAGCCCAATATTCATCACCAGAGGAAGAGAGGGAGGGAGGGAAGGAGGGAAGGAGAAGGGAAGAAGGAAGGGAGGAGAAAAGGGAGGGAGGGAGAGAAGGAGGAAGGGGGAAAGGGAGAGAGGGAGGGAGGGGAAGGGAAGGTAAGAAAGGAGGGAGGAAGGAAGGAAGGAAGGGAGAGAGGGAGGGAGGAAGGAGGGAAGGAAGGAGGAAGAGAAGGAGGAAGGAAGAAAGAAAGTCTACCAATTAACCAATTCCAGGCCAGTTTTACTCATAGATATCATGGCATCACCTCCCTGATGTCATGATAAACTTTGAGAACAAAAGACGAGCGATTAATTAAGCAATGTTATAAAAGAAGGAGAAAAAAATTAAGTAAAGAAAAAGTATGTTTCAATCTGCATTCAGACTACCAGTTCTTTCTCTGGAAATGGAAAGCATATTTTATCATAAGTCCTTCAGAACTGTCTTGAATCATTGTACTGTTGAAAAGAGCTAAGTTATGCATAGGTGATCATCTTACAATATTGCTGTTACTTTTTACATAATAAATTTCACTTTGCATCAGCTCATGTAAATCTTTCTATCCTACTTACCATTTATTACAGCACAATAGGATTCTATTACAATCATATACCACAACTTGTTTAGCCAATTAACAATTGATGCGCATCCCCTCAATTTGAATTTCCTTTCCAGGTTCTTAATTTTTAAGAGTGTAAAGAGAATCTGAGATAAAAAATTAAAAGTTTGATAAGCCACTGGACTGATAATTTTTTAAACTTTTCTAGCTTTAAACCCTATAAATCTTGTCGACCATTTAATCCATCAACAAGCATTTATTAATTATATGATTGAGGAAAACCATTCTCTCAGTCTTTGTTTCCTCCTCTGTAAAATGATTTAAATCATATTTATGTAATTTACCTCATAGGGTTTTGAGGAAATAATTTTTTTTAAAGTTTAAAATTGCTATATGAATTGTTTATTAAATTTCTAATAATAAAAAAAAAAAAAAAAAAACACTGATCTGGGACTGAAAATAAGCGAGGTACAGTTGTGGCTCCGCTCCTAGCTTGCTTTGTGACCTTGACACTGACCCTGAAGAGAGAAAATCTTCAGTTTTATGTTTGATTCAACAAAATAGTTCAGTGAATGTGTCACAATAGGGAGAATGAACTTCTTGATAATTAAGACAATGCTGCTGGTGGTGACACTAAATCCTGTGGAGTGGTGGCTCTTGACAAATCTGAGTTTAGAAACATCAATCCACTTCTGTATGAGCAGGAATGATGACAGATAGCAAGATCCTCTCAGCCATTACTTCCCAGTATCTAATATCTCAACTTCCTTGATGTTAGTATGAGGTATTGTGGAAATCTAGTCATGCTCTCCTTAAGTTATGACTTTGGATATGCCCTATTCCAGGCTATAGTTTAGAATAAGTTGTCCTGTCCTGATGAAATAAGTTGTGGTCCCTTTAAGAAACTATTCCTTTCAGATTGATTTATTCCTTTCTGATTCCCAGCCTCTCCTGGCTGATACATTATCAATTCAGGAAGCTAAGACCTTTGATTCACAAATCCTGGTCAAAAGCACTCCTTTGAATTCCAATAGAAGATCCAGGCTTGTCCAGCCCCCATCAGATCTGAGCCAACTTGGGACTCCACCCAGGGGCCCCCTTTAATTAAATCTCTCATTATAACTTGGGCTCTCACAGCCCCCATCAGATCTGAGCCAACTTGGGACTCCACCCAGGGGCCCCCTTTAATTAAATCTCTCATTATATAAGAGCCAAACTAAAATCCTCTCTTTGCAGAAGTTCCCAACATGCCAGCCCTATGCTTGGCACGCCAAAGGATCTCTGCCCACTGGAATACTGTTTCCAGTGCTATCTTCTCTTTATCCTCACCTACTTCCTTAACTAGACTTTAACCTTACTTCCAGTCCCCATAATAAACCTCTTTTGTCAATCTAGGTTTTGGGGTCTGTAAATTCCTTTACAGGGGACTCTTGTGCTACCAGAAGGGAGTCCCCTAAACTCCCTATCCTTGCATCAAATCCACAGGGGTTGCAAAGGAGCTCCATTTGACTCCCTATTACCTGAACCTGCCACTAGACCTCATTTAACTCTCTGACCACCAGAAACCCTAATTTCATTTAGGTACCCCAAATCTAAACTTTATCACTGATATTCTAGAACCAGAGGGTAAAATAGAAATTGAAAGAATCCACAGATCACCTCCTGAAAGAGATCCCAAAATGAAAACTCCTAGGAATATTTTAGCCAAATTCTGGAACCCCTAGGTCAAGGAGAATATATTGCAAGCTCCAGAAAGAAACAATTCAAGTGTAGTGGAGTCACAAATAGAATAACACAAGATTTAGCAGCTTCTACTTTAAAGAACCAGGGGACTTGGAATATGATTTTCTGGAGAGCAATGGAGTGGGATTACAACCAAATCACCTACCTAGCAAAACTGAGTATAATCCTTCAGAGGAAAAGATGTTCATTCAATGAAATAGAGAATTTTTAAACATTTGTGATGAAAAGACAAGGGCTGAATAGAAAATTTTGTTTCCAAATATAGGACTCAGGAGAAGCATAAGGAGGTAATCAGGAAAGTGACATCATAAGGGACTTGATAAGGTTTATCTGTTTACATTCCTGCATGGGAAAATGATACGTGTGTGTAACTCATTAAAATTTTCTCATTATTATGGCTGTTAGGAGAAGTATATATAGACAGAGGACACACATGTGAGTTTGATGCGGTTTGAGTGGTCTCAATTCCTGGTGGTCAAGAGGTTAGTGGCAGTAAGAGAGTTGTTAAGAATTCCCTTTAAATCAGCTGCAGGTTTAGAGTGAAAGAATTCACTCATTACCAAATTATTACTTGCAAAATGAAAGTTTATTGTTGGATAAAAATCAGTTTCCAGTAGGAAATGGAGTTTTGGCACTGAGAATGCTTTATCAGTGGGCAGAAGATTCCTGGCAGCTGAGAGTTACAGCAATCTTAAGTTATGTAGATCCATCCGCAAAGACCTTAGTTGAAGGAAGCTGTTATATTGAGTATCTTGGTGGGGTCTGGTACAGTCAAAGCAGATCAAATCAGGTCGGGGTAGGGACAGCCTGGATCTCCTATTGGAATTAACAACACCTCAAAGGGGTGCTTTTTGACTAGGGTTTCTAATTGAATCAAAGGTTCTAGTATCCTGAAAAGATAACTTGTCTATGGAGGATATGCCTTCCCCAGGAGGGGCTGAGAATCTGAAAGGGATCATAGACCAAAAGGAAATACAGTTTAGTAAATGAAGCAGTTCCCTCCTAGAGTTGAATATGAAGGGATAATATCTTAAAAAAAAAAAAAAAAAGATGAAATTAAGTGATGAGAGAAGAACATGCTGGGAGAAAGGGAAAGAGAAAAGTGGAATGGTGTAAATTATCTGCCATAAAAAAGAGGCAAGAAAAAGCTTTCACAGTAGAGGAGAAGAGAGAGAGGAGAGAGAGAGAGAGAGTGAATGAATTGTACTCTCATCAGAATTAGTTTAAGTAGGAAAAAAGATACATACATACCCAATAGGGGTATAGAAATCTATCTTACCCTGCAGGAAAATAGGAGGTAAATGGGATATGGGAAAGGGGGAAGGTAATAAAAGGAGGATATACTGGGGGAGGAAGTGATTGGCACCAAAATACTTTTGAAAAGTAATAGGGTAAAAGGACAAAGAGAATAAATGGGGGAAAATATAGTTAGCAGTAGTAATTGCAAAAATAATTTTGAAGCAGGTTTCTCTGATAAGCCTTCATTTCGTAAATACAGGGGGAATGGAATAAAATTTACAAAAATTGCTTCATTTGATAAAAGGAATGATCTGTGCCCAAAGGGCTATAAATTCATGCATATCCTTTGACCTTACAATACCACTATTTGGCATGAATACCAAAAGAAATTTTTGAGGGAAAAAAAAGGGAAATGACCTCTATGTACATAAAAAAATATTCATAGCAACTCATTTCTCAGGGCAAAAAAAAAAAAAGGAAATTGAGGGGATTCGCATCAATTGAGAAATAGGTCAATAGTCTGTGATGTGTGTTTATGATAGAATATTATTATTCTATGGAAAATGATGAGGAAGATGCTCTCAGGAAAAAAAAACAAAAACACCTGGAAAGTCCTCCATGAACTCAAGCACAGTGGAATGTACTGTATACAAAGTAATAGCAATGTTCAGGGATAATCAACTATGAATGATTTTGCCATTCTCAGTAATGCAATCATCCATGACTATTCTGAAAGACTTATATTGAAAAATCCTATCCATCCCCAGAGAAGGAACTGATAGTGTCTGAATACAAATGAAAGTATTCTCTCTTTCTCTCATCTCTCTTTTTTTAACTTAATTTTTCTTGAAGGTTTTTATTTTCACTAGGATGAGAGATGGGAGATCTATGTTTTTTTGTTTTTTGGTTTTTGGGTTTTTTTACAACATGACTTTTATAGAAATATTTTGCATAATTTCACAAGTAGTTTCTTAATTTGGGTGAGGATAAGGGAGAAAACCAAGAACTCGATTATTTATTTATTTATTTATTTTTTTGCTGAGGCAATTAGAGTTAAGTGACTTGCCCAGAGTCACACAGCTAGAAAGTGTTAAGTGTCTGAGATCAGATTTGAACTCAGGTCCTCCTGACTTCAGACTGGTGGTCTATCCACTGTGCCACCTAGCTGCCCCCAGAACTCAAAAATTTTAAAAACAACTGAAAAAAATTATTTGAAAAAATTATTATTTGAACTGGGGCAAAAATACTAAATAAATAAATGGATTAGGTTGTCACACTTCAAAGGGGTGCTTTTTGACCAGGATTTCTAATTGAATCAAAGATTCTTGCATCCTGGAAAGATAACTTGTCTAGAGAGCCTGTGCCTTCCCCAAAAGGGGCTGAGAATCTGAAAGGGATCACAGATCAAAAGGAAATACAGTTTAGTAAAGAAAACAGTTCCCTCCTGGAATTGAATATGAAGGGATAATGAAAGAAAGAAAGAAAGAAAGAAAGAAAGAAAGAAAGAAAGAAAGAAAGAAAGAAAGAAAGAAAGAAAGAAAGAAAGAAAGAAAGAAAGAAAGAAAGAAAGAAAGAAAGAAAGAAAGAAAGAAAGAAAGAAAGAAAGAAAGAAAGAAAGAAAGAAAGAAAGAAAGAAAGAAAGAAAGAAAGAAAGAAAGAAAGAAAGAAAGAAAGAAAGAAAGAAAGAAAGAAAGAAAGAAAGAAAGAAAGAAAGAAAGAAAGAAAGAAAGAAAGAAATTAAGTAATGAGAGAAGAATATGCTGGGAGAAAGGGAAAGAGAAAAGTGGAATGGTAAAAATTATCTGCCATCTTTCTGGCTGTCTGCAATATAATATACAACATAATACAATAATACAAGAGTTAGCAGTTTCTATATTAAAGGATTGGAGGCCTTAGAATATGAAATTCCAGAGGGCATAGAAGCTAGGATTACAACCAAGAATCGCTTACCTAGAAAAACTGATTATAATCTTTCAAGGGGAAAAAATGGGTATTCAGTGAAATAGAGGACTTTAAAGCATTATTGATGAAAAGAACAGAGCTGAATAGAAAATCTGACTTTCAAATACAAGACTCAAGAGAAACATAAAAGGCAAACAGGAAAGAGAAATTATCTGGGATTTAAGAAGATTAACCTGTTAACATTGCTACAGGGGAAAATGATACTTGTAACTCATAAGAAGTTTGTCATTATTAGAGCAGTTAGGAGAAATATATGTAGACTGTGAACACAAATGTGAGTTGAATATGAAGGGATGATTTTTTCTCCAAGTTTTCTTTTTTTTTTAAATTAATTTTATAATTATAACATTTTTTTTGACAGTACATATGCATGGGTAATTTTTTACAACATTATCCCTTGCACTCCCTTCTGTTCCGAATTTTCCCCTCCTTCCCTCCACCCCCTCCCCTAGATGACAGGCATTCCTATACATATTAAATATGTTATAGTATATCCTATATACAATATATGTGTGCAGAACCGAATTTTTCGAAGTTATTGTTGCAAAGGAGGAATTGGATTCAGAAGGAAAAAATAACCTGGAAAGAAAAACAAAAATGCAAACAGTTTACACTCATTTCCCAGTGTTCCTTCTCTGGGTGTAGCTGATTCTGTCCATCATTAGTCAATTGGATCTGTGTTAGATCTTCTCTTTGTTGAAGATAACCACTTCCATCAGAATACATTCTCATATAGTATTGTTGTTGAAGTGTATAATGATACTCCTAAAGTGTATAATGGGTTCTGCTCATTTCACTCAGCATCAGTTCATGTAAGTCTCTCCAAGCCTCTCTGTATTCATCCTGCTGATCATTTCTCACAGAACAATAATATTCCGTAACATTCATATACCATAATTTACCCAACCATTCTCCAATTGATAGACATCCATTCATTTTCCAGTTTCTAGCCACTACAAAAAGAGCTACCACAAACATTTTGGTACATACAGGTCCCTTTCCCTTCTTTAGTATTTCTTTGGGATATAAGCCCAGTAGTAGCACTGCTAGATCAAAGGATATGCACAGTCTGATAACTTTTGGGGCATAATTCCAGATTGCTCTCCAGTATGGTTGGATTCTTTCACAATTCCACCAACAATGCATCAGTGTCCCAGTTTTCCCACATCCCCCAACATTCATTATTTTTTCCTGTCATTTTAGCCAATCTGACAGGTGTGTAGTGGTATCTCAGAGTTGTCTTAATTTGCATTTCTCTGATCAATAGTGATTTGGAACACTCTTTCATATGAGTGGAAATAATTTCAATTTCATCAGCTGAAAATTGTCTGTTCATATCCTTTGACCATTTATCAATTGGAGAATGTTTTGATTTCTTATAAATTAGAGTCAATTCTCTGTATATTTTCGAGTTGAGGCCTTTATCAGAACCTTTAACTGTAAAAATGTTTTCCCAATTTATTACTTCCCTTCTAATCTTGTTTGCATTAGTTTTGTTTGTACAAAAGCTTTTTAATTTGATGGAATCAAAATTTTCTATTTTGTGGTCAATAATGATCTCTAGTTCTCCTTTGGTCACAAATTCCTTCTTCCTCCACAAGTCTGAGAGGTAAACTATCCTATGTTCCTCTAATTTACTTATGATTTCGTTCTTTATGGAAGGGATGATTTCTAAAAAAAAAATAAATAAATAAAATTAAGGGGTAAGAGAAGAATATGTTGGGAGAAGGGGGAGGAGAAAAGTAGAATGAGGTAAATTAAAAAATAAATAAATAAAAAAGAGGCAAGGGAGCAGCTAGGTAGCATAATGTATATAGGTAGTACCAGCCCTAAAGTCAGAAAGACCTGTTAAAGTGCATTTAACATTTACTAGCTGTGTGACCCTGGGCAAGTTACTTAACCGCAATTGCCTCAGGAAAAAAAAAAAAAAAAAAAAAGGCAAGAAAACCTTTTTACAATGCAAGGGAAGAGGGGAAAATAAAGGAGATTCATCAACCCTTACTCTTATCGGAATTGGCTCAAAGAGAGAATAACACACACTCAATTGGGTATCAAAATCTATCTTACTCTACAAGAAATAAGAGGGAAAGGGGATAAAAATGGGGATTGGAGATAAAGGGGGTGATAGAAGAGAGGGCAGCTTGGAGGATGAGTTGTCAGAAGCAAAACTTTTGAGTTAGGGTGAATAGAATAAAAATAAGAGAGGGAATAGAATAAACAGGAATAAGATGAAAGGAAATACACTTAACAATAGTAATTGTGAAAAAAAAATTGAGTCAAGTTTCTTTGATAAAGGCCTCATTTCTCAAACATAGTGAACTGAGTCACATTTATAAAAATTAGAGCCATATTCAAATTGATAAATAAAAAAAATATATGAACATTTTTCAGATGAAGTCATCAAAGCTATGTGAAATAGTATTCTCACTATTGATTGGAGAAATGTAAATTAAATAAATTCTGGGGTATAATTAGATTGGCTAATAATTATATTGGCTAATACTAGATCTGTATACCAAAAGGAGATTCAAAACCATTTTTAAAAGGAAAAGATCTATATTACAAAAATATTTATAGCAACTTTTTTTTGGAGGCAAAGAATTGGAAATTGAAGGGATGCCCATCAGTTGGGCATAGATGAACAAATTGTGCTATGTTATTATGAAATAATAATATTATGAAATGAGTAGGATGTTCTCAGAAAAATCTGGAAAGACTTATACAAGCTGAAGCAAAGTTAAACATACGATGTACAAAGTAACAGTAACAGCAATATTGTAAGATGATCAACTGCAGATGACACCCCTTCCCGGCAATATAATGATGCAAGAGAATTCTGAAGGACTTATGATGGAACATACTATCCATTTCCAGAGAAAGAACTGATAGAGTCTGAATGCATATTGAAACATACTCTTTTTTTTTGGCTGAGGCAATTGGGGTTAAGTGACTTGCCCAGAGTAACATAGCTAGAAAGTGTTCAGGGTCTGAGGCCAGAGTTGAATTCAGATTCTCCTGACTTCAGGGCTGGTGCTTTACACTGCACCACCTAACTGCCCTCTTGAAACATACTTTTTAAAAGTTATTCTTCTTGAGATTTTTCTTTTCATATGATTATTATGGAAATGTTTCAAATGACTACACGTGTATAACCTATATAGAAGTACTTGCCTTCTCAGTGAAGGGAGGTTGAGAGGAAGGGAGAATATGGAATTCAAAATTTAAAAAAAAAAAATGCTAAAAGTGTTTTATATGTAACTGGGGGAAATAAAATACTAAATAAGTTTAATAAAAGAAAAAATAGGAAAAAAAACAATAATGAAGAAAGTTAGTACAGGACTGTCTGTTGCCCTGTGTCCTACCTTGCACGTATGCGCTACTATGTAAAATCACAATTTTACCCAGGATAGACAGGAATAGAAGGGGGAAGTGAATCGAAGACTGGGTCGGGAGTTAGGAACACCTAAACTCAAATCAAGCCTTAATAACTTACTAGCTTGTCACTTACTGACAAGTCATTTAACCTCTGCCTGATTCAGTTTTCTTAAGTGTAAAATGGGGGTGATAACAATAGCACTTTACCTCTCAGGGTTGTTGTGAAGATAAAAGGAGATATTGGTAAAGTGATATATAAATCTTCGGTATCCTTATTATGGGCTGTTGTAATTTACTAAGTGCCTATTATGTGCCAGTTACTGCAACTAGGTACAAATGAGATAAAGGCAGAATAAATTGGGGGTAATTTAGAGCGGGCAGACGCTAGTTTTAGGAAGGATGGACGAAGGGCTTCTTGTAGAAGGTGGGACTTGAAGGAAGCCAGGAGGTGGAGACTCGGAGAGGATCCCAGGCTAGGGGAACGGACAGCCAATAACAATGCGTGCAGTCAGGAGCTGGAGCGTCTGCTGGGAGGAACGGAAAAGAGGCCCACGTCATTTGGAGTAAGGAAAGGAAGGGGAAAAGGGGAAGGTATGAGGTTGATAATGTAGGGAAAGGCAGCTTATGAAGGGCTCTGGAATGCCAGAGCATTTTGTTTGGTACTGGAGGATGTGACTGAAGGGTCGGAGAGGCGGCGGAGCCGGGCTTGCACTTCGAAAGTGCGTGGAGGATGGAGAGGAGCGAGGAAAGATTTGCGGCCGGGAGAACAGACAGCAAGGACGTTGCAAAAGTCCAGGCGTGAGAAGCTGAGGGCGCGCTCCATGGGAATGGCAGAGTGGAAAGAGAGGAGGAGCTGCGCGCAGGAGATGCTAAGTTACCCAGGCAGAAATCGCAGGACTGGGTGCGGGGTGGGGTGAGAAGTCCAGGAGGACTGCGAGGATGGACGTTGGTGCTTGCGACTTTAATGGGGACGTTTGGAAGAGAGGGAGGGGCAGGAGTGGGAGGAAAAGATGGTGAGTTCTGCTTTGGAATTGCTGAAATCGGGACGTTCAGGGGACACGCAGTTTGGAAGTCTACAAGGCAGCTGGAGGTGGGGCCTGGATACAGATCCGAGGGGCATCTACACGGCTGAGAGAGCTGCAGCGATGTCCGTGGAGAAAATACGAGACAGCGAATGCAGGAGAGTCTGGGCTGTAGCTGGCCCAGGTGCCGGAAGTTTAAGCGTCTGCAGCGGACGGCATCTTCTGGGGGTCCTCGAAGGATGTCTGAAAGTGTCCAGGGATTCGAAGGGCGGAAGAGTGCTTCTTTACCCCAACACCAGAACATTTGACAAGCCGAATACGTCTCAGCTGGGAGGAGGCTGGAGTGGCTCCGCCCCTTCCGGTGCCTCCACCAGTATGGCGCTCACCATTGGTGGAAAGGACCGGAGGAGGCGGAGCCGCCGGGGAATTCGAACTCCGGGAGGGACCACCTCTGTGGAAGAGAAGTTGGGTGGGGGGGGCGGCGGCGGCGACGGCTAGGACTGCGGAGTGGAAACCTGGGAGATGGCGGTAGCGGCTGCTGCTGCTGCAGGTGGGGACTCTCGGGGCAACTGTGGCATAAGGATGACCATCCTTGTCTCAGTAGAGGTTTGCCTCTCGAGGTTATTTCTTTGCGGTTTCCCAAGCGGGTGAGCTGGCGGGGTGGGGGATGGGAAGGTGGGGTCAGCCCCGCTGTGCCGGCGCAGGCGCGGTGCGCGCTCCTTCCGGCGTCCCCGGATCCTTTCCTCTGAGCTAGGGAGGAATAAGGGGTCAAGGTTTGGAGCTGCTGGGATGGGAGAGGAGCAGAAAAGAGAGGGCCGGAGGAAGAAGAAGCGGGGAATGGGTCCTCTCCACTGCCCAGAAACCTAAAGGAGGGGGTCTTTCTATCTCCCCTCCCCCCCCCCCAAAGAAAGCGAGATTAAGGAATTGGGAATCGCGGATTAGATCGGAGCTAGAAATGAGGCTGGGGTGGAGAAAGTGCCCAGTAAAGAGCCCGGTACTTGTCGGTTAGGAAGCATTATTATGTATATCAAGCACTGTAGTAAGTGCCCGGGACCTAGGCAAGGGAAGCCCCTGAGAACTCCCCAATAGGAAAGACACAAATGTGTACAAACGAGATACGTGCGGGATGCATAGAAGATAATCAGTACGGAAGGCTACTGACAAGCAACGAACGAAAACGAGGGATGGTCCGATAATTTTGTTGCTTCTATGCGTAAAGCAAAATAGCTTGTGTGTCGGGGCTTAAAGTTGTCACTTAGAGGATTACTCTTCGGATCCGAGTGAGAAAGATACATGGGAAGGAGCCTCACAAGCTAAACTAAAAGAGCCCCCTTCGTTTTAGAGGTAAGGATGGGAGGCTCGGAATTTAAGTGAACTTACCAACACAACAGTGACCGCCAGGGTTTGTGGTTTCTCTTAGAAACTCCTGTTGTTAGGGCACTGTCTCCTAGTTTGACTGCAAACCGAGGAAATGGAGACCTTTTCAGGTGATTTTCTAGAACCTTCCATTTCTACTGATCACCTGGAACATTTATATGCCACATCATATAACTTAGTACTTAATTATAGTCAGTTGATGTTTGTGGTTTTGTAAGGAGACAAGCATTTGTTCAGTGCTTGCTATATTCCAAGTGTGTATATGCTAATCCACTCTAAAAACTTGATCTTGAGCCCTGTTGGCATGATGAAAAGGATGATAGACTAGCTTAACATCAAGAGACTGACTTTATAGTCTAGGCTCTTAATCTCTAAGGTTTCTTGTATCTTTTAAAAACTATCAAAAAAAACCCCACACCTGACATTGACAGTGTCCAAAAGAAAATATGTCTCATTCAGCATCTTGGGTCCATCTATCAAGAGGTGGATAGCAAGTTTCTTCATGAGTTCTGGCGATCACATTTTCTAAATTTTGCAGTTGTTACCTCTTCCTTGTATAAATGTATGTGCTCACTTCAGTCAACATCAATTCAAAAAGCCTCTCCAGGTTTCTCTGAAACTATCCATTTCAGTAGTAGTAAAACCTGAAGTCAGGAGAACCTGAGCTCAAACGTGTCTTAAATTACAACCCCAATTGGTTCACTAAAAAGAGAGACAGAGAGAGAAAGCAAGCGATCATCCCTTTTATCATTTCTTAAAGCACAGTAGATTTTCATCACATTTTTATACCATCACTTATCTATCAATTTGGGAATGGATAGAAATTTCCTCAGTTTCCACTTCTTCACTACAAAGAAAGGCTATTAGTGTTTTTTGTACATTCCTACTAAGTTTGTTTTGTTCAGGACTAATCCTTCCCTTAATCTATCCTCCTCCCTTTTCCCATCTATTTCCTTTTGAGTAAAAAGTACCCCAGTACCTAACTATGTGTATGCATGCTTTTATTTGACCAGTTAAGTAAAAGTGAGGCTTAAGTTGTCAGCTGCTTCCCTTCAATCCTTTTCTACTTGTTTGTATAGACTTCTATTTATGCATCTTGGTTAAGTGAGATAATTTTCCCTGACTTCCTTTTCCCTTTCTTGTATTTCTCTTGCCTTCTCTTTTCATTTGTTTTTTAAGATCATCAAGACAACAAAACTAATTCCAAGACCTCTTTTCATGACCCTGGATGATGAGAGGCTTCCGAGGAAAGTCTTTGGGGTTGTAATTTCTACTTTCTTGGATCCTGGAAGAAAGGGAGGTGAAAATACTGGTAGTTTGGATTCTGGAAAAGGAAGAAAATAAAGATAAGGAGATGAAAAAGTTATGGACAAGGAGGACAACAAGTTTTTAATAACCACTTTGGGTCAATTAACAATTACATTAATAAATATTTTCTGATTAGTCCTTCCCAGCCCTTTGTTTTCCTATTTTGTTCATAAGGGGCAGTTTAGCAGAGTAGATAAGCCACCTACAAAGCTTGGAAAACCTAAGGTCAAAGTCATATCTATAACATAAACCAACTATGTAATCCTGGGCAATTGACTTAATCTGATAATGTTCTAGTCTAGAAAATAGAAATCTTAGCCACTACCCTGCTAGAGGTATGGTGGATAGAGCAGTGGACTTCAAAACTGGATTTCAAATCTTGTTTCTTCCACTTCCTAGTTTTTTTCATCTGTAAATTGGGGTAATAGCACCTGCTTCACTAGATTGTTTTGATGGATCAAATAAGATGATTTAGTATTTAGCAAACTGTTAAATGCTTGCTATTTTTAGCTATTAATTTGCAGAGGAGGTACAGGCCTGTTTTGGTAGAGGGATTTCTTGTGCCAATGAAGTCACAGGTATATTATTTTTATTTTGTCCCCATAACCATTCCATAAAGTGGAAGGGTGAAACTGAGGGGAAGTGACTTGCCCAAGTTTACTTTTTTTTTTTTTTTTTTAATTTCCCAAATGGACTAGGATGGATCAAACTCTTGAGCATGTATTTTGTTGTGACTTTATTCAGGAACCCATCAATTCATCCTTCTTAGTGCTTACTAGCTCAGAGAAGGCAAACCATATCTTTTTCATTTCTTAATGCATTAATGTCTAATGGTTTTACATAGCATTTTCTTCACTATGATGATGTATACAGAGTGTTTTGATTTCTTTTTTCTAGATGAGTAGAGTAAAACTCAAAAGAGGTATTATTGCTTGTTACATAGCTACTATCAATCAAGATTTGAGTCTAGGGACAGCTAGTTGGATAGAGCACCAACCTTAAAGTGGGGAGAACCTAGGTTCAAATCTGGCCTCAGTCACTTAACACTTCCTGGCTTTGTGACCCTGGGCAAGTCACTTAATTAACCCCAATTGTCTCAAGGAAAAAAATATTTTAATCTAGTCTTGATTCCAAAATGCTATTTTTCTGCTACATCACACCTGCATTCAATAAAGATCTAACCAAATTCCTCATGCATAGTTGGAACACAAACTGATTCTGCCAAGCTGATATTCGAAATAGGATATCCCAACCAATGTAGCCAAGTTCAGAGAGACATTACTAGAATAGTCATAGGAAATTAATTTTATTTTGATCACAGTAAGTCTTATATGACATTTGTTATGTTAACAGAATGGTTATGATTTGCTTTAGATTTACCTGTGTCAACTAAATTTTGTTTTTTTCAAGTTAGAAGTATTACTTTAAGTTTAAAACACTGCATGGAAGTGCCAACTGTGTGTTAACCACTGGAGATACAAATACTGAAAGAAGACTTTGCCCTCAAAGAGTTTATAATCTAATGTGGAAAGACAAAACACAAAATAAAGCTGAAAAGTAAGGTGAGGAAAGGTCAAAAGGTGAGACTGGTGAAGCCAAAGATGACCAAAATGAATGTATAATACAAGATCCCTTTTTGCCCATGGACCCTTGAGATCTTTAAGAGGTGAAAAACATATCAGGCCATTTTATTCCTTCTTATTAACTCTTGGGCAATGTGAGTTAGTGGAAAGAGCATTAAATGGTAAATTAAAAAACCTTAAGTCTGAATTATGATACTTAATAATTTTTGATTCCTATAAATATGGAAAACATGGAAATATTTGCATTGCCTATCTCACCGGCTTTTAGTAAAGATCTGATAAGACAGAGTATGTTTTAGATTATAAAATGCTGTATAAATATATTGTAAACCATTTCAGTGGGAGTCAGAAATATGGAGTGGTATATCTATGGGATTATTTGTGAATGCATATTTGGTAATTCTGCTGCCAGGAAGATAGTATTAAGTATTTATCATCCATAAATATTTGTAGTATACACTTGCACACTAGAAGTTACAATTAATGGTGATGTTTCTCTTGTTAGTCCTCATCTCTGTTATCTAACTGTTGCAATGTTTCTTTTTTTCATGATTTAAAGATTGTTACCCACTGGAGAGAAGGCATTTTTGATTTTATTTAGTCATCAAGAGGGAGTCTAATTTTTATGTTTTTATAATCACAGAATCTTAGAACTGGAATGAGCTTTGGATTTTAATGTTAGAACACATCTTTGTAAAATTGGTGAGATTGTGGGTATGGAATATGTGGCATGTTGTCAGACTTGATTATTTTGTTGGTGGCTTATTCTAGTACTCAGTCCAATGTCCCTGCTGCACCATGCTGCCCAGCTTCTGACCAAGGAAACTAACAGAGAATGATATAAAATAATCATGTGTATTCCAGTAACATTCTGTGCTATCACAAGAGAAGGAGATAGGTATGTTGGAAAGAAAACTGGAATTAGATGCTGCAGGACAGTGAAGCAATTTGCAGAGCCAGACTGCAGACCTAGCTCTTCTGACTAGACCTCTCATGACTGCTTATTACTAGTTGTATGACAGTTGGCAAGTCACTGTCAAATTGCTCCATGTTTCCTCATCTATACATTGTAAGTTATAGTGTCACCTTTTTATTATGAATTTTAATAACAAAGATAAACACTTCAGCATATAGAGAAAAGGGGATTGGATATAAAATTGAACTGTTTCATATATTTCAGCTACTGCCTTCCTTTCATATAATTCCCAAATCTATATTTCTTGTTGTGATTTTCTCCTGAGTCCTAGATAAATATCTTCAATGCCTTTTGGACATCACCTGGATGTCCCAGTGGCTTCTCAATTTGAACATATCTTTTTTTTTTTTTTTTTTTCTCTGAGGCTGGGGTTAAGTGACTTGCCCAGGGTCACACAAGTAGGAAGTGTTAAGTGTCTGAGGTCACATTTGAACTCGGGTCCTCCTGAATTCAAGGCTGGTGCTCTATCCACTGCACCACCTAGCTGCCCCAATTTGAACATATCTAAAACTACAATCGGCTTACTTTTCTGTCTTCCTCTGTTGCTGTTACTGACATCTTTCTAATTACTGAGGCCTGAATCCTCAATATCAACTTTGATTTTCCCCTCTCCTTCATTCTTCATATTACAAAAAAAAATAAAGTAAATAAGTAAATAAACCCTGCATTCTGCTTCCCCAGGCTATCTCAAATTAGGTTATTTTTTATTTTAACATAGCTTTCTCACTTTATTTCCCACTGTATCTCTTTGTATTTTACTCTGTAAACTGCTCTCTTCTATTGACTATTCCCCAAAAGTATCTTATAATAGTACTCATATAATTTTCTAAAGTCCACATATATGCTTAAATTTCAGAACAGGGAGAAATCTTAGAGGTCACACAGGGTAAACCCTCAGGAACAGACCCAAAGAGGACATGGTAATTCATCCAAAGATCAAAAGACAAGTGCTGGGAGAAAACATTAAATCCTAGTATTCAGATATTTCATATTCTTTTCTTCAGGTGCTACACGTAACCAGTTGAGCAAAGGCAGAACCAGCCGGCGCCCCGCCGCAGCACGAGTTCGTGTGGCTGTAAGACTTAGGCCTTTTGTGGAAGAGGACAGCAGTACCAGTGAGAGCTCCTGTGTCCGGGGACTAGACAGCTGCTCCTTGGAAATTGCCAATGGAAGAAATAGTCAAGAGACACTCAAATACCAGTAATGGCTTTGGGCCCCTTTCGTAATCTTACTGCTTCCTCACATTGTATCCTCACATTGGCATTCTCTGTGGGGACTACTTTGCTGACCATGTTTATTGCTATTCTTCATGCACATACCCCTGCTACCATATCTCATCTCTGTAGATCCAATACCCTCTTCCTTTTATAGTTTTAACTGGCTTATCCTACTCCCATATTTCTGCTTACAGGTTTGATGCCTTTTATGGGGAAAAGAGCACTCAGCAGGACATCTATGTTGGCTTTGTCCAGCCCATCCTGCGCCACTTGATGAATGGACAGAATGCCAGTGTGCTTGCCTATGGTCCAACAGGCGCAGGTTAGGGAAGAGTAGAATGGATCCAGGGCTTTGTGTAGACTGCAGGAGGAAACAATGAGGCTGTCAGAGAGCCAGTAGTTTTTACTGTTTCCTCTTGTCTTCTTCCTACAGGGAAGACATATACAATGTTAGGCAGCCCAGAGCATCCTGGAGTTATCCCTCGTGCCCTCAAAGACCTCTTGCAGCTTACCTGGGAGGAGGGTGCTGAAGGGCGACCCTGGGCTCTTGCTGTCTCCATGTCTTATTTGGAAATCTACCAAGAGAAGGTAAGAGTCAGGAGAGATTAAGGTAGGAATTTGGGACAGACAGGAGAATTAAGAAGGGTCTCTTGAAGGAACAGAAAGAATGGTTAAGTGGGAAACTCAAGATCTTAGAGAAAGTGGGTTAGGATGGCAGTGAGACCCAGCTGGCAGACTGCTACATATAAGGCATTCTGCCTTGTTTCTTTGTTTCCTAGGTATTGGACCTGCTTGCCCCAGCTTCAGGGGACTTAGTGATCAGAGAAGATCGATGGGGGAACATCTTGATCCCTGGGCTCACCCAAAAACCTATTGCTTCCTTCACTGATTTTGAGCAACACTTCCTTCCAGCCAGCAGAAACCGGACTGTAGGAGCCACCCGGCTTAACCAGCGCTCCTCTCGAAGTCATGCTGTGCTTCTGGTCAAAGTGCGTTTGGAGAAAAAGAGATTCAAATAGTGCTGTCTCTGTGTTGGGAATAAAGAATCCATCTGGGTTTTGGATGGGTGGTAAGAAGTAGAGGCAGCACAGAAAAAAGAGGACCCAGAACTAGGCCTCTGAACTTTTGTTCATTCAGTAACCTTTCACATACAGGTGGAACAGCGGGAACGCACGGCCCCATTCCGGCAGCGGGAAGGGAAACTCTATCTGATTGACCTGGCTGGTTCAGAGGACAATCGTCGAACAGGCAACCAGGGCTTGCGACTGAAGGAGAGTGGAGCCATCAATGCCTCCCTCTTTGTGCTGGGCAAGGTGGTAGATGCACTGAACCAGGGCCTGCCTCGTGTTCCCTACAGAGACAGCAAGCTTACCAGACTATTGCAGGTCAGGTGGCTCTGGGACATAAGGGTCTCCTGGGGTTCCCATTCTAAAAATATAAAAAGAAGACACTGATTTCTTCTTGAGGGACGAAGTTTCTCAATTGTATTAAAAACCCCTTTTATTTGTATGGCACTTTATATTTTTACTTTCTTTCTCTGAAGCTCACAGTAACTATTAAGATAAGTGGATCAAATGGCATCCCTATTTTACAGGTGAAGAAAAACTAAGCTCAGAAATAAGGTAACTTGTCCAAAGTCAAAAATGTGTTGTAAACAGTAAAACAAGAGTAGAACCCAACCAAGTCTTTTAACTTGCAAACCTGTGTTCTTTCCATTATACCAAGCTGAGGATTGAGAATAACCAATGTGGAGTAATGGCAGTTTGGAAATAGGTGTAAACTGTGGTTGAAGATAGGATACCTAGGTCCTGACTCACATTCCCTGTCTTTCATAGGACTCTCTCGGAGGTTCAGCCCACAGTGTGCTTATTGCTAATATTGCTCCAGAGAGGCGCTTCTACCTTGATACAGTCACATCACTCAACTTTGCCTCCAGGTCCAAAGAAGTGATCAACCGGCCGTTCACCCATAAGAGTCTTCAGCCTTCTGGTGAGAGAGGTATGGTTGGAGAGAAGGGGACAAGGAAGGAAAGGGAGAGAAGAATCTGAGACCTTAAGGAGCAAGTATTATATAGTCTTGCTGAGGCTGTTGGAAGCAAAGAGATAGATGGATATGATATCCTTTTCACCGTGTAACTTTTATCCCAGTGAAGTTGGCCCAAAAAGAATTGATGGACCCTCCAGAAACGAAGAGGGCCAGAAGACAGGAAGAATTGGAAGATGGGACAAGTAGTCCAGAGCCCCCACCTAGTTGTTCCAAACTCAGGTGAGATAGAAGGGATGGGACATCCATTTGGTCCTCCCTCCTTCAAATATCCTCTCTCCCACATAACAATGATGTGTTCAGGGCAAGTTTCTTCCTAAATGAGAATAATACATTTAGAATTGTAGATATATTTGATTCCTAAAGCTGTGTAAAATATTCAGAAAACGTGTGCAATATTTGTGGCTATCTGCATTTTTTGTCATAAAAAAGGGAGTTGAGCTATGGCCTTGAAAAATTACCCCAACTTTCTTTATCTCTGTCCTACCCTGTCATGATAGCTAGACATTGAAAATAACATTCTTAAGTCAGCTGTCTCAAGAAGCATTCAGGGATTGGTCTGGGTACAAGTTCTATCCGAATTTGCAGTTAAAGATATCAAATCCAACAACTTTTTCCATGGTTTATCTACATGGCAAAGCCATCTAGACTATACACATCAGAATGTGACTTTGCTGAGGATGCCTCTGATCCCAATACATGAGCTAGTTAAGGACAGAGGAAGAATTTGAGAATATTGAATTTGGGGGGAAATGCATATACACTAGAAAAAGACAAGTTTTAATTTTTTTTTTTTTTTAACTCTGCATAATAAATTGCATGAGGCCTTCAGAATCTTGGATCTAGTGTTTTTGACACTAGAATTTGTTGTATTTACTGAATTGTGAGAAAATAGAGAATTGAGCTATGGGAGGTAGTTGGCTATTAAATGATGAAAGAGAAAGAAGGGAAAAGTGAAGCCTTTATCCTCTTAGCCCCCTGAAGCAGCTGAACACTCTAGAACCAGCTGTGCAAGAGCGCCTGCTAAACCTAGACCGAATTCTGGATTCCCGGGGAAGCCAAGGAGCTTCAATTTTAAGCACACCACGAAGAGAGCGAACAGCCCTAGAAAAGGCTTTGAAAGAGAAGGACTCAGAGATTCAGGTACAGATCAGAGAAAATTCAAGGTTAAATTGAAGCTTTCCTTACCTCTGTGTCCTGTTATATGTTTCCATCTTGCCCTCATTGGTTCCCTTATGCTGGACCTTTTTTTTTTTTTTTTTTTTTTTTTGACAGACTTGCTCTGTCCCTTGAGAAACAAATCAGGCCTTTGAGTGTTTGACACTGGATCACCCTTTTCCTTTATTCTCACAGAGGCTGAAGGAAAAGTATAAAGAGCTGGAAGCCAACAGACTGAATCAGAAGCCCAAAGAACTGGAGGAAGAGAATGGTTCCCCAGCTCCCCAAGGTTCCCTTCCCATGGGGACCCAAACAGTGCCTATGACTAAACCTCTGAATAGGGTTGTACCCTTCAGGCAAAGTAAGGATTGTTCTGGATGGGGAAGTTCTGGATGGGGCAAGGGAAACTGAACTACTTTGACCCAATTATTGCCTCCAATCCTCACCTTTAGTTCAGGAGCAGGCAACGTCCCAAAGCAAGACCAATGTCCTGCAGAAAGACAGCCAGAAAAGGAAGGTAAGACAGCCTGGAAGTTTGGGTGCTTAGCTTTGTGAAATATGAGAAGCCAAGACACCTTGTTTGGCAAACCCTTGACATTCAACTCTCTATGGACATGAGTTAGCCCTCAACTCCACAGGCTAGTATCTAGTTAATGGAAGTGAAAAGTGTAAATACAAGAAAAATTAAACACTAGCCAAGGGCTGTGATAAAAGTAGAGATCTCAGGAGGTGGGACATAAATAATTGCCAAATGGGAGGTACTCTCAAGTGCCAAGGGAGCTCAGGGAAGGGAGAAAGCTGAGTGGGCTAGACCAGCCTGCTCTCAAAGGTTTCATGGAGGGTGGTTCTTGAAGGATGGGTTGACTTAGGATAGGTCTGAGGCTGGGGTGGGAATGGATGGGGTGTGTTCTGGCAATAATCAATCCTACGCCAGAGAAGAGTGGGATAGAAGGGAAAGGGAGGCTGAAGCTGGCCAGCCCCTCCACGTGGTACTGGCTGCCTACCTGCAGCCTGCAGAGAGCCTCAGGAGATCCCCCACATAGCCTCCTCTCTCCGACCGGCACAGCCCCAGCCGCTCTGCGGGCAGCAGGAAGAGCCGACCGAGGGGCTCCGCACCACCTTGGCGCTGCTTCAGGTGCCTCCGGACCTACTGGCGGAGAGCCGCAAAAAGATCCTGGGCCTGCTCAACGCCGGCTCCGCCAAGGAACTTCGGAAGCTGCAGCGCATCGGAGAGAAGAAAGCCCAGCTTATCGTGGGTTGGAGGGAACTGCACGGCCCCTTTGCAGAGGTGAGGCGGGGGCCGGCTTGGGAGGAGGAAGAGGAGGAGGGGAGGCGAGCCTGTTGGAGCAGGATGATGCTCTTATATATCCCGCAGGTGGAGGACCTGGGGCGAGTGGAAGGTATCTCCGAGAAGCAGGTGGCCACCTTTCTGAAGGTACTGTAGACTGCTGGGCAAGGGTGGGGGCGGCTGGGCCGGGCAGCGGCTCTAATATCCTTTACTCTCCTTTCCCAGGCCAACATCCTAAGCTTCGCTGCCGAGTGCTTCAGTGCTTTGTCCCGGAAGGATGCCTGAGCGCCGCCTCCTATGGACCCGAGGAGACCCTGCATTCTGTCCGTGTTTTACGGGAGGGGGAGGGAGGGTTTTGTAAATAGAGTGTTTTGTCCAGTCGCCTCTGCCTGATTCTTGGGGGGAGGGGGTCTCCCGGAGTCCACCATCTGCGCATCTGTCCTCGGAACCGGGGGTGGGGGAGAGGAGATGTTGAAGGGTAGTGTCATTGTCGCTCTAGCGCGGGGACTAATGATCTATTTTTCCAACACAATTTAACATTCGTCTCCTTTTCTCCAAGGGAAAGGTAGGGAGGGTCAACAGCCGCCATCTTTTAGGGAGAAGGGGGGAGGGGAAGAGCGACAATTGTAAATAAACTCCTGGGGGGGAGGGACGGTGGCCGAAACGCGGCAAAATACTTTAGTGAGGCCTGGAGGGCGACGACCGTTAGGCGCGTGCCTAGGATTTTCCTCGCCCCTCCCATCGCTGCGCGCGCGCCCCAGCTCCTCGTTCAGCCAAGGCAGCGACATTATGCGCGTGCGCGCGGAATAACGGCCGCTGGCGGAGAGGGGAGGGGGGACTCGGTAGAGGGAGGGGGGAGCCGCCCCATCCCCCGCGTGCCCACCACCTGCACCATCCTAGGCCAATCAGCTCCTGTCTAGAGGGTCTCGCGCTAACGGAGGCCGGGGCAGCTGGGCGCCTCCCCTCCCCCTCCTGCCCGTGTCCCTCTCTCTTCCCCTCCCCCCTGGGCTCGCGCGCCCGCGCTCGCGCTTGCCCGAGACTCCGTGTGTGTGTCCTCGCGCCCCCCTCCCGCCCGCTCGCCCGCCCTCCCCGCGCGCAGTGTGTGCTCCGCTCCCCCCCCCATCCTCCTCCCATCCCTCCCGCCCCGCGCGCCTCCCGCCCGCCCTCCTCCTCCCTCTGGTCCCCCCTCCCCCCACCTCCTCCTCCCGCCCCGGGGTGAGCGCGAGCTGCCTCCCTCCCTCCCTCCGCCATGGATCCAGGCAACTGGAGCAGCTTCATCTTCCAGGTAACAACCCCCCTCCCCCCACCCCCCACGCCTTCTCCTCCCCCCCACCCCATCTCCCTCCCTACACCCCCCTCCCTCCCTTCCGTTCCACCCCCCCCTCCGCGCGCCCGGTGCGCGCGCAGCTGCCCCCCTCCTCCTCTCCCTCCCTCCCTCCCCGAGGCGCAGAGAGGGAGCGCGCGCGGCGGGGGCAGAGGCTTCTCCCTCGCGCTCCCCCCTCCCCCCACCCACCCCGGGGATTCCAACCGCCGCAGCGTACCGGGCGCCCAGCCCGCCGCCTCGCGCTGCTTCCCGCGTCGTCTCGCCCTCCATTCCCGCTCCCTTCCCGGGTCCTGCCCCTCGGCCCCGCCCCCCCCCTCGGCTCCTGCACCAGCTCCTGCTCCCCACCTGAGGGGACTTTTTCCCCCTCCCGCCTAGGGGGCGTTGCCTCTCTCCGCCTCAGCCTTCCGAGCGGGTGGGGTGGCAGTTGGTCCTCTCGCCTTCTGGGAGGGGATGTGGATGTGACTGTCCCCCAGCCCCCACTGCCCGGCGCGCTCCCTCAACAATGAGGGGAGGCGGCCTCCCCAGGTCAAAAACGATTGTTCTCTTGCAGTGAGGAGAGTGGTGTGCCACTGAGGGGGGTCGGGGGGCTGACCCCACAACCCCGGGCTTCTGGCCACCACCACCCGGCTTTCGCTGGCTTGCTTATCCCTTCTTCCGGAGCATACTGCCCTTTTGGCCACTTTGGAGGCAATTTACGGGGCCATCTCCCCCCCAAGGGGATCTGACCTTTCCCCCCCAATTAAGGGGACGGGCACTTTGATGAGGATTACTCTCTTTTTTCCAGTTTTATTGTTTATATGACACTTTTAATCCAGGGAGCTCAAGAACCTGTTTTAAGGGGTCGTTACCCCAAGTACTCTCTCCCTCTCTTCCTAACACCCTACTGGCTGGAGGCCATGTTTCCTGTTTTCCCCTGCACCCTCCTGGCCCCCCCATTCCCTGTACTGGGACTGGATTCCAGGGGGGTTGGCAATCTAATGAACTCTTTTCCCCCACCTCAGGGTCACGCCCAGAATCCCCTGCAGGTTGGGGCTGAGCTTCAGTCCCGGTTCTTTGCATCCCAGGGCTGCAACCAGAGTCCATTCCAGGTGAGTACCAGGTGGAGGTTGTGGGAGGAGGGGGTACACAGGATAGCGGGTTCTGGGAAATTGAGGAGCAGGATGCTTATGTCCCACATGTTCTTTCTATTCCCTTCTTTCCCTCTCAGGCTGCCCCAGCCCCCCCACCGACTCCTCAGGCCCCATCTGCTGAGCCCCTCCAGGTTGACCTCCTCCCTGTCCTCGCTGCAGCCCAAGAATCTGCTGCTGCTGTGGCGGCAGCAGCCGCGGCTGCAGCTGCAGCCGCCGCCGCCCCCCCAGCTACTGCCACAGCTTCCACAGTGGACACAGCAGCCCTGAAACAACCCCCTGCGCCACCTCCACCACCCCCTCCAACCTCCGCACCAGCTCCTGAAGCTGCACCTCCAGCTACAATTGCTGCTGCTACTGCCACAGCTGCTGCTGCCCCAACCTCCACAGCTGTTGTTGCTCCTGTAGCTACTGCTTTGGAAAAGAAATCAAAGAGCAAAGGGCCATACATCTGTGCCCTCTGTGCCAAGGAGTTTAAGAACGGCTATAATCTTCGACGGCATGAAGCCATCCATACGGGTGCCAAGGCTGGGCGGGCTGGCCCAGGTGCTATGAGGATGCCCACCATGGTGCCCCTGAGCCTCCTGAGCGTGCCAGCGACACTGGGCGGAGCTGGTGGGGGTGGGGGTGAAGGGGGAGCTGGGGGTGGAGGGGCTGGCGTTGCTGGAGGCGGCGTGGTGACTACCACAGCCTCTGGGAAGCGGATCCGGAAGAACCATGCATGTGAGATGTGCGGAAAGGCCTTCCGGGATGTCTACCACCTGAACCGGCACAAGCTGTCACACTCTGATGAGAAGCCGTACCAGTGCCCTGTCTGTCAGCAGCGCTTCAAGCGCAAGGACCGCATGAGCTACCATGTGCGCTCACATGACGGCGCTGTGCACAAGCCCTACAACTGCTCCCACTGTGGCAAGAGCTTTTCCCGGTGTGCACAGGGATGGGCCACCGGCGGGAGGGGGGGAGGGGGGAGATGCCCATCAGGCAAAGGTGGCTTCCAAGGATGGGGGAGGAGAGAAGGTAGTTTCATGGTAGTTAAGGGCAAAAGGGAGAGGTCTCACCTAAAGGAGACCTCAAGAAAAGCAAAAAGGGATGACCTCACAGTGGGAAGAAGTTTTGCATGAGGGGAGGGACTTGCTGGGTAAACAGTTGGCTGGACTTCAAAAAAAGAATGCACTCTAAGGGGAAGAAACACAGTATAGAGTAGGGGAAGTAGGATCACCCACACTTTTAAGGCCAAAGGCCTAACCCCTTCCCCTAACAAATTCCCCCAGGCCAGACCACCTCAACAGCCACGTCAGACAGGTGCACTCAACAGAACGGCCCTTCAAATGTGCGGTATGGAGACCTTGATGTACTGCTACCTTTTTCATTATTTAAACCAAACCCCTTTTTACCTATCCAGACAGCCTCTCAGATCTCATTCTCTCAGAATTCTTATTTCTATTTGGCTTTTAATTCAATTCTTATTCCTTCTTAAAGGACTAATCTCTTCTTTCCTATTTGCCTATGGCTCTAAGATCCCATACTCCACATTTCTGGGGCTTTGACTTTTATCCGCCCCATCCCCTGTATTCATCCCCTTTCTCTTAACAGCCTCTTAACTTCTCTGACTTCTCCACTCCAGACATGTGAAGCAGCATTTGCTACCAAGGACCGACTCCGAGCACATACGGTGCGGCATGAAGAGAAGGTGCCATGCCATGTATGTGGCAAGATGCTGAGCGCAGCCTACATCTCCGACCACATGAAGGTGCACAGCCAGGGACCTCACCACGTCTGCGAGCTCTGCAACAAAGGTATGGAGTGAAGGGACTGAAAGGGACTGTGGGAAAAAATAGCAAAGGGCCCATTACACTGCTGAATTCCATGATAAAAATATAGATCTGCAAGACTAGGTAGAAGGGAATATACAGTTCAAAGGATCAATTAGTTTCCCCTTTGATGAAAAGAATACAGTTGCATCTAGGGAGAGACAATAGATTATTAAAAGATCTAAAGTTTGAAGAACTACATTTATGTTGTAAGGGAGAAAACACGGCTTATTGCAGAGAAATGGTGCTCCCATCTTCTAAGTCTTAGTGAAGAAAAGGTGGGTGGGATGCAGTTGCCTCTGGAAAAGAAGTAGCCAAGTAGAACAAACTTCATGGGAAATTGGGAACTGGTTTCCCTCAGTCTTGAGAAACCAAGGATGCAACCGCTTCTGCAAAGGGAAACAATCCACTGAGAACAAGTTGACTGGATATAATAGGCCCAACAGGGTTTAAGGAAGAATATGCAACAAATACCATTTGTGGAAGGACATACCAGGCAGAGAATACCCTCTGGGTGATAGTAACTGTAATTGTATTGAGAGGTGGGTGATGGAAGACCTGCAATTGAGATAATGCAGGCAACTCTACTTTTAAGTAGAACAAGCTTCCTTTAAATGGAGTAAGTTTCTTTAATAATTGGGAACCAAATCCCTAGGTTTTGGGGGGTTGGGGGACACAGCCGTCTCTGGGGAAGGATGCATTCACTTAGACGAAATGCCCTGAGTAACTAGGAATCCTGCCACCTCTGGAGAGGGTTTTCCAAGTTGGGAAGAGTAAGTTCTGTGGGTCCTGGGGAAAGAGATCACAGCTATCTGGGAAGAAATATCTACTGAGCAGACAAAAGTTCCAAGTTTGGGGAAATGAAAAGATAATCCCACTTCTGGGCAGAAGGACAGACCATTACCAGAAAGCCATTCCCCAGGTTGTTGGGCATAGCTGACCTGACTTATACTGGGGAAGCGAGTCCCCAACCTAGGAGAACATCCCCGTCTCCGGGGTCTCCACTTAGCTGACCCCTGTCCCTGTCCCCATCCCGGTCACCCCGTAGGCTTCACCACGGCGGCATACCTGCGCGTCCATGCGGTGAAGGACCACGGGCTCCAGGCCCCCCGGCCCGACCGGCTCCTGTGCAAGCTCTGCAGCGTGCACTGCAAGACCCCTACCCAGCTGGCTGGCCACATGCAGACCCACCTCGGGGGGGCCGCACCCCCTGTCCCTGGAGACGCCCCCCAGCCACAACCGCCACCGCCGCAGCCCACCTGCTGAGGGGAACCCCTGCACCCACCAGGCAAGGCGAGGCGCACGGCTGGTGGGGCATGGGAGGTGAGGGGTGGAAGGGGATCAGAGGACCCCAGGGGTACTTAGTTTAGGAAGGCCCAGAGGGGCAAGGATAGGTCACTAGGAAATATAGGCTAGGGAGGATATTTGGGCTAGGGAGGGTCTTTGAGGAGAACTTTTGAAGTGTCTCCAAGGGAAAGAATTCAGGCTAAAAAGTGAAAACCCAAACCTCTGGAGAGGGAGCAGGAAATGTGCAACGGCTGTGTCCCAGGGGAGGGAATGGTAGAAGAAACAGCTTCCCAGGCAGAGAGGGGAAGCGACAAAGGGACAAAGGGACAAAGATTTGGCCACAGGTTCCACACTGATAACTCTGCCTCTCTTTCCCCCCAACTCCCCCCCTCCCTACTTGCTGCAGGTACAGGTGAGGTCTGTCCTATGGCAGCAGCAGCGTCGGCAGCAGCAGCGGCGGCGGCGGCGGCAGCAGCAGTTGCAGCAGCTACCCCCACAGCTGTGGGCTCCCTTTCTGGGGCAGAGGGTGTCCCTGTGAGCTCTCAGCCACTTCCCTCACAGCCCTGGTGAGCCCTGAGGTGGGGGTTGGGGTATAGAGGAAAGGCCTCAGTCCCCTCTCTCCTCTCCCACCCCCTTCCCACCAACTCAGTTCCTTCCCTCACCAACCAAGGAGCCACCAGAAGGAAGGAGTGAAGAAATGTTTTCTTAGGGGAATTCGCTAGATTTTAAACATTTGTTTCTCTTCTCTCTCTCCCCTCCCTATATGAATCCCATTGTTCCTCTGGTGATTTGGGGGCCCCCTAGATTGATCTCAGGGGTGACAGAGGACATATCAGTGTCTCATTGCCCTCTCTTCTCCATCGCCCTTCCCATGTTCTCCCAGGGATTCAAGAACATTTCTTCCCTAAAAGTCCTCTTCCTTCCCACCTTTCCAATCCCCTATTTACCTACTGTCTGCTGCCCATCCCTGGGGAGTTGGTGCTGTTTAAATGGGGGGGGAGGGGAGGGCAGGGGTTTAAGAGTATGGAGGAAAAGAGAAGGGAAATGAAAGATTCTGTCCTGGGTGTGGGGAGAAGAGAGATTTGAAAAGAAAGAGGTTAAGGTGAGGAGCAAACAGTAAAGGACTTAAGAGTCACAAGTGGGGGTTTGTTTGGGGTCCTTGGCCCTAATCTTCTTCCTCTAGAATGTAACATAACGAAGACTGGGTGATTAAGGGGATAAAACATTTTGGGGAGAAGGCAGAGTAAGAGGCAGGACCTTGGGGAGGGGAGTAGGGTTAAGTAAAGGACAGAATGAGAGGATAGTTTTTTTGGGGGGGTGCCAGAAAAATAAAGGTGCTTCCCAGGGGGGGAATGCAGCAGCAGTATTTCCCCCATCCCCTCTCATCTCAACTGTAGTTCTGTCCTTTTTTTTTTTTTCTTTTTTTTTTTTTTTTATCCCTTTTTCCCCCTCCTCTCCCCAACAGAAATTGTGGCCCTAGCCATGACATCGTGTTCCTGTGTCCCCTGCATGTTCCCCACCCTTCACCCCCTCCTTTGCGGACCCCATTACAATAAATTTTAAACAAAAACAAATACTTGATTCTGGCTATTTGTCTCTTACCTCACTATCCTCTCAATCACACACGGATACCTACACCTATCAACCTGGAGTCACAGGCACAGTCCCTATAAAAGGACTCTGCCTTTTGCTGGCTCCCACCCACAGGACCCCAGAGTCTATTTCTTTCCTTCCTCTGGGCCCTGATCTCAGACTCCTGTCCCTCCTCAGTGGAGGGCACCAGTGGCTACAGCCCAGATGCAGGGTGGAGCAGGGAGGATCCCGAGTCTGGCTAGCAGGCTCTGGGGGCAATCCCTGCCCACGAGCAGCTAATCCCTATTGGAGGCTTCCACTAGACACTAGCGGCTCTGCTTCGGGCAGCACCGGCTCCCCCCAGCATCCCTGCCAGAGGGCCTATCTTGGGACCCCACAGTCAAATACCTGCAAAGTCATGTCATCGATGCAAGCTGGAACAGTGGCAGGGCTGGGGAAAGCCTGAGCGCCCCAGGGCCGGGGGTGGGTGGGGCCAGTGAAGAAGGCAGGTTGCAGTCGGCCCCTACTGACACCCAAATTCCTGCCTTGATCTACCCTGAGGCTCACCAGCCTCCCCCGAGGTGCTCCTCCACAGCCCCTTTACCTGCGCCTCACCTCCCAAGACCTTCCTTCCCATGTCCTGAGCACACTCTCGGACCCTACTCTCCCTGCCCTTTTGGGCTGCCCCTGGTCCACCTGGGGTGAGCGGTGGGGGCGGGGCCCTCTCTCCTTGCGATCCCCCATGAGTCCCTTCCCTCTCCCACCACCCTGACCCTCATCCCGCAGTCTAGCCGATCTCCCCTCTCCGGACACGGCCCCGGCTCCTCTCCCCTTCCCCCCATGCCAGCCTCTCCCGCCTGGTCTCACACCCCGCACCGCAGCCCTTCAAGCTGAGGGAGGGGGGAGGGGAAGTTCGGTGACCGTTGGGCGGGGGGGGGAGGGGAAAGGGGGCGCGAGGACCTGGGGGGGTCGCTGGGTGAGGAGGGGGGGGCGAAGCAATCTCCTGGTTGCCAGGGTAACTCGGGGCCCCGGCGCGCGAGGCTCCCCCGGGTCCGGGATGGGAGGGGAGGCGATAGAGTGCAGGGGGGCGGGGGCGGCGCGCACAAGGCGGGGTGGAAGGAAGGAGGGGGAGCCGCTGCCTCGCTCGCTCTCTAGCTCGCTGCCTCGCTCGCTTGCTCCCCGGCTGCTGCAGCGGCGGCGGCGGCAGGAGCAGCCCCCAGGGCTCTGGGAAAAGAAGAGCAGGTGAGCGGAGGGTGCTGGAGGGGAGGCCCCGGGGACCCGTGGGGCCAGAGTGGGAGAGATTCACTCTGTGAATGTGGGGTGCACGGGCGGATGGAGCCTCCGCGCAAGAATGCGGGGTCCCGGCGGGGGGGGGGAAGGAGGGACTCGGTTCTGGCTGGTGACTGGGGGGGAAGGGTCCTCGGGAATCCGCGATGCTAAGGTAATGTAAAGGCACTGGGGGCCTGCGGGGAGAGCAGCGGGGGGAGGGGTGGCGCTCCCCTGGGAGAAGGGATTGGAGAGAAATAAGGGATTCCCCTTCCCCGGGGGAGGGGGCTCTTGTACACACGCAGTAAAAAAAACCACCAGTCTGAGCTGGAGTGAAGTCGGGGAGGAAAAAGGGACGAGAGCGCTACCAGAGAGGGAGGTGGGAACCAGCTGGAGGGGGTGGAGGGAGAGCGCAGGGCACCTCTCCGGGCACTGCCTGGCTCCTCGGCGCGCCGGCGGGAGCGGCTTTGGTAGGCAAGGCGGCGGTGGCTGCCTGTCTGCCTGCCGCTTGTGCCAGTCAGCGGCCGCGTCTGTCCGTGCGGCTCTGCAGCCCCGCCGCGGAGGAGTCTTCCCGGATGACACTGGGGAGGGGGCCTTGCAGACGGGGTGGGGGGCGAAAGGGAGGCGCTCTCCGCTCCTGTCCCCGGAGGCTTAGCCCTCTCTTTCCAGCACAGCGGAGAGGGAGAGCCTCACTTTCTGAGCATCCCGCAGGCAGCCATCTCCTCACCTTCACCCCCACCGCCGCCCCCACTCACTGCTGCCCCGTCGGGGAGGAAGGAGGCCCGGCCCGAAGCTGCTGGCCTGCCCTCAAGCTCAGAGGGAAGCGCGGACCTCCGGGGCGGCCTCCCCCAGTCTGTCGACATTTGGCCACCACCTTGCCCCTCTTCAGTCAGAGTTGACCATTCAGATCCAGCTGAGGCTGCCGGGCTCCGAGTTCTACACTTTCTCTTCCCCAGATCCAGCTGTGTCTCCTCTTATTCCAGGATCTCCTGTTGCTGTTCTCTCCCCTCCCCCCACTGTCCTTCCCTCCTCTCTCCCATCTCAAGATGGCATCCAGTGGCTCTGAAGGGACAGAGATGAAGGGGGACGAGGAGGGCACCTCAGCCCAAGGCGAAGGGACTGGAACCGCTGCTCCTGGAGCACAGACTGCCTTTCCCCAGACTCCAGCCGGGGCCCAGGACAGCACAGAAAGCCCCCAAATGGTTCCAGATTCCATCAGACCATCAGCGGGTGGCCCAGAAGTGGGGACCTCCCCTGAACAGGCAACAAAAACTTCAGAGGTACCAGAAGGGACCCCAAACCCAGCCAAGGATACAGACTCCACACCAGACCCAGGAAGTTCATTAGCAGAACAGACCCCGGGAGTAGACTCCCACCTTCCGATAACACCAGAAACCCACAAAGAGTCTATGTCAGCCCCAGAAGGGAGAAAAGAGCCACCCCAAGAAGGGAGCAAAGAGTCGCCCCAAGAAGGGAGCAAAGAGTCTGCCCCAAGCCTAGAAGTCAACAAAGGACCTTCAGAGGCACCTCAGGGGGCCAAGCAGGAACCAGTCCCTGACCTCAGGCCAGCCTCCCAGCCAACATCTCCTGTCCAAAAGGCAACACCCGAGGACCTAACGGGGGACCTGATAGAGAAACAAGAGAATGGGGCGGTAGTGCCCATGAAGGCTGGAGAGGAGGACAAAGGCACAAGTCCTCGGCCTCACTCCCCTCCTCCACCCAAAGGCCCTCCAGCCAATGGGGCACCCCCAAAGGTGATCCAGCAATTGGTAGATGAGGAGAGGGGAGTTGGGGGGCACGGTGCAAAGCCTGGCTCTCCCAGAGGCAGTCTGAGCCGCCAGCCCAGCTCTCTGCTGGGGGGGCCAGGAGTGGAGGGGGGTGAAGGGACCCCAAAGCCACGTGACTACATCATCATCGCCATCCTATCCTGCTTCTGCCCGATGTGGCCAGTCAACATTGTGGCCTTTGCTTATGCCATTATGGTGAGTCCTTGTGAATCCTTACCTTTCCTTTATCCTAGCTCCCTTATACTTCAGGTGAAGTGCTCTCCAGGTGCCTGATGCAGAAAACCCGGGGAGCAGAGATGGGAATTGGGTGAGGGCATTTATTTCTGGGCCGCCTCCTCATGGAGCCTGAGAACCGCATCTTCAAAAAATCCTGGGCCTCTCCCTTTAGATCTGTCCTTCTATTCCTCTCCTTTGATTTCATCTTTCCCTGGCTTTCTCCAAGAGCCTCTGTTTCCCAGGGAGGGGAAAGGGGAAGAAAAAGTTTTTTACCTCATAGTGACCATTTGTTGTCCTTTTCTCCTTCTTTCCTCTTCTCTCTACACATCGTGACTGCCGTTCTGACTGACTTCACACTGGGTTACCTGACCCTCACCGTGATCCCCAATGTTGTTGGGGACAGTCTCGGAACAGTCTACAGCAGGGCGATGTGGATGGAGCTCATCGCTTGGGAAGGGTGGCCAAGCTGCTGAGTATCGTGGCATTGGTGGGCGGGATCCTCATCATCATTGCCTCCTGTGTCATCAACTTTGGATGTGAGTATGAACTGGAGTTGGTTGGGGAGCGGAGATGGGGATGGGGAAGAAGGTTGGGCAAATGGTGGGTGATTATGGTAGAACCCAGAAGTTTCTAGTTAAGGGAGTTGAGTGGGTGGAGAAGGATTGGTTTCTTTGAAGGACTGTGGCTCTGTGGAAATAGAACTAGATCTGAGGAAAAGTGGAACTGGTTGTTCGTGGAGGTCCAACATCACTAACTTGTACCTGCTCTCTCTATCTCTCCCACCAACATCTCCCTCTCTCTCTGCCTGTCCTTTCTCTGTATCTGTCTGCCTGTCTTTCTCTGTCTCTATTATCTGTCTCTCTCCCTCCCCACTTCAACATCTCCCCTCCCATCCCTTTCTCTCCTCTGAACAGTATTTAAATGAGAAGCTCTACCCTGTGCCCCTCGGACTTTTTCTTCTGAACTACCAGGGGTCCATCTCTTTCCTGGGGTGAGGCCTAATGCTGGGCCCCACCAGCAGCTCTTGATCCTTCGGAGACCCAGGGAGCTGGAGCAGGGCCTTGTTTACAGTACTCCTTTCCTCTCCTCTCCCTCCCCACTCCCACCTCATTCATCTCTCCTGGCCCTTCTCTGCTTACCTGCAATCTTCCCTTTTTCCTTCTTTCTACCTCCTTGTCCACCTTTTCTTACTCCTTCCCCATCTCCCTTTCCCTTATTCATCTTCCTTATTTTCTTCCTATATTCTCAGCCTCTCTTCCTCTTTTTCCATAGCCTTCTCCCAAACTCTTTTCTTCTCATTTTGTCATTCCCAGTCTCAATCTAGCCTTTTCTCTCATTTCCCTTTCCATTCCCTGCCTCCATTTCTCACCTTGCCTCTCCCCTGAGCATACTACAAAAAACGAATAGACTGAAGTGGGGGCTGGGGTGGGAGCCGGGACCCTGGTCCCCGCCTCCAGGTGACAGACTCACCTTTCTGAGAGCCGGCTCTCCTTCTTTCACAAGAAGGGGGTGACAGAGGCTTTGCTTTGCCCAGTTCAAATTGGGAAAGGGAAAGATGTGAAGACATCCTCCCAGGAATGATATGCAAAAACAACCCCAGCCTATCTCTCTGACTGTTCAGTCTCTTCAAAGACGATTCCTGGGAGCAGACTAAATGTCTATCCTCCCAATGTCTCCCTGTGAAGCCGAGTACGGGGAGAAAGCTGCATTGAGGGGCATGAGGGAAAGGGAGGGGGGTGGGCCTTAGAGAATCTCCTAATTTCGTGGGGGGAGGGAGCCTGGGGTGCATTGCTGTTTGGTCTGCGATGCCTGTCTTACGTACCACGCATGAGGGAATGTAACTGGGGCGGGTGGTTCCAACCTGGGCGCGTGCTGGCCCAGGCGAATCACCCAGGCGCTGTGCCCTGGTCCGCATCCCCCTCCCCTGGCTGCCCAAAGGAGAGGATTTTAACAGTTTATTTATGTATTCGTTTATTTATAGGGGGAGGGTTGTGCCATTCACGTGCTTTGTAAGAAAAAAAAAAAAAAGCCAAAAAATCGGACCAAATGCCCAGCGACTGAGCTGGAAGCCTGGGCTTGTAAGGGGCGTGTCCTCATGGATTTTTTTTAAGGGGACGAGGGCGACTTTGCCGCACGAGGCGGGGCAAGAGGGTGGGGGTGGGGGTAGGGAGCTACCCGGTCCAGTTGGTAGATTTTTTCTCAAAAAAAGCGTGGAAAGAAAAACCCCACGAATCTTAAAAAAAAAAAAAAAAAAAAAAAAAAAACCAGCAAAATTATCTTACTGTTCACCCATTTTGTATGGAGGATGCTGCATGAATCTGAGCACCAATAAACTTGAGATTGTGCATGAGATGTTGTTCCTTCGGTTTCTTCTGTCCATCTGTTCCTCCGCTCCAACCAAGGGCTCTTCCCTCTCGCCGCAGCTCCACTCCCCCACTCCCCACCCATCTAGGTGATCTTAGGCACATCCCAATCCCATAATTCAGCCGGGTCCCCCGCAGCCCCCTCTTCCGAGTCTCAATTCCCTCATCTGCAAAATGGGTAGATGCATGCACTGGCTGCCTCCTAGAGTGGTGGTGAAGAAGCAGCTTTGCAAAGCCTAAAGTGATACAGAGAAGCGAACGATGGCCCGTCATCTCTAACTACTCTCAAGACCCTCAGAACATCGCGTCTCTCGGAAGGGGGAGGGGAGACGGAAGGAAGGAGTGGAGCGTACGGCGCAGGGAGAACGAACGAGTCTACGCCAAGCGCATGCTGAGTGCGGTGCGCACGCGCGGCCGTGGCGGCCATCTTAATTCCTGGCAGGCGCCAGACCCTCGGGATCACAGAGCTTTTGCCTCATCTCCTGGGCCGCGCCTACCAGGGCTCGAGTTGGGGTTGGGGTGAGAAAGGGGGTGGGTAAGGGGCCGCGCTAGGCGCGCATCGGACCTCCTCGCGCTAGGGACAGGAATGCGGGTAGCTGTCGCGTGGCTGTGGGAGTTGGCCCCGAGATAGACTTCTCGGGGAGGCGTGTGGATGCGCGCGCCGCGGTCGCTGGGGCGGAGAGTGGGGAGGGGGTGGAGTTAACGTGGGAGAAGCGCGCGCGCGCGTGGACTCTCCTCGCTCGCCGGCCCATCCCCCCAGGCTTGTCGGTGACTCCCGGGGGGAAACGGGGAGAGGCTGGAGACTCGTCTAGTCTAGGTGTGTGACCTCTCCCGAGACGGTCTCGTAAATTGGGGGTGGAGGCGTGGCTTTTGTAAAGAACTACTTCCTCCCTAGGCGCTGTGAGATTCCCTAGTCCCGGGGCTGATGTTGAAGTCCTAGAAGTGGGAGTCGGGGCTGGGGGTGGGAAAAGGGGAGGGGTGCAGCAAACCCTTTCGCCGCCAGCTTGGAGACCCCTCCCTTCCTGCACTTTCCTTTGGGGTGGGGGAGCCCCCTTGTTGACTTACCTCCCCCTGAGGGCAGACCAGTGTCCCGGTGGCCCTCGATTCCCTGAGCTGTCAGTCACTTAGGGCTTCCTCCCCTGCAGCGCCAGGACCCTGGCCCAAGGGCCATGGAGTCCTTGGCAGTGGCCGGTGCAGCGCTGGAGCCCGGGGAAGGGGAGGTGACGTCCGGCCTGGAGGCTTTGGCTGTGGAAGACCCCGCCGGGGCCCCTTCCCGGACGGACTCGACTCCGGAGGCAGAGGAGGAGGGGAGGGAAAGAGCCGGGGAGGAAGTCCAGGTGGAGGTGGAAGCGGAGGAGCCCGCTCTCGAAGAGGCTCGGGTAGAACCGGCAGGTACGTCCGAGGAAGAGGAGGAGGAAGACGAAGAAGATGAAGGGAAAAAAGACTGGTGTGTGCCTTGCAGCGACGAGGAGCTAGAGCTCCCCCGGGACGGAGAGCCCTGGATGCCGCCCCCTGCGGAAATCCGAAAGCTCTACGAGCTGCTGGCCAGCCAGGGCACTCTGGAACTGCGGGCGGAGATCCTGCCCCGCAGGCCCCCCACTCCCGAGGCCCAGAGTGAGGAGGAGAAGTCCGACGAGGAGCCGGAGGCGGAGGAGGAGGAGGAGGAAAAGTGAGTGCGGCGGCCGGGCTCGGGAGGGAGAGGGGTGAGCACCTGCGGGCGGGCCTCGCGCCGGGGCTGGGCTGTGCAGGGCAGGGAGCTGAGGCAGCCGCAGTTAGGGGGTCCTCAGCTAGGACGTGAGGCCGGGTCTTCTCTCGGGACTCCCACTCCTCTAAAGCAGGACTCAGCATCCCCAGCGAAGGGCCGGAGACCGAGGGAGCTACCGAGCAGGGAGGGAAGGAAGGGGCCGAGAGACCCAGAAAGCGACCCCCCTACTCCTCGGGGTGTTTAACCGCGGAAGCTGCCTCAGCGCTCTCTCTCGTCCGCCTCAGACCGCACGTACCCACAGAGTTTGACTTTGATGATGAGCCGATGACGCCCAAGAATTCCCTGATTGACAGAAGACGTACCCCAGGTACGGCACTGGGGAGAGGGCGCGTGAGGGGTGGGGGGGGAGGGGGAGGACCTGGCATGGTGTGGCGCTCCCCGGCCGCGGTGGAGTCGGTGTCACTGACCTTAGCTGCTGGCCCTCCGGAGCCCCGGGCGCAAGTGGGCGCGAGGCGCGGGGTCCTCAGCCTTCCCCTCCCGTGCGCTCGTCTAGGGAGCTCGGCCCGGAGCCAGAAGCGCGAGGCCCGCCTGGATAAGGTTCTCTCCGACATGAAGCGGCACAAGAAGCTGGAGGAGCAGATCCTCAGGACGGGCCGAGACCTCTTCAGCCTGGACTCCGAGGAGCCCTCGCCCTCGAGCACTCCAGTGCGACCGAGCGGAGGCGGGCTCTTCCTGAGGCAGAGGAAATACTGACGGCGGGGGCTCCCCCCCGAAGCCCCCTGGCGCGCGCGCTTGTTCGCGGCCGCTGGCCCGGGAGCCCGAGGAAGCGTGGGGGCCGAGCGCGTTTCGGTGGGGGGTCTGTCCCGCGCATTGCGTTCTGGGTTTTTATACCAGTAGTTAAGTGTCTGAATAAAGACTGTGCACTCTGCCTCGGCACTTCCCTCCGCTCCGGGGCCGCGGAGGCTCGTCCGGCGGAGAAAGCCCCACGCTCCGCGGCTTCGCCGCTCCCTCCCCTTCCCCTCCGCGAGCTGGACTAGTGAGCCCCAGGATTCCCAGGAGATGGATGACCGAGACTCTTGACCAAAACTTTGGCTCTTCCTCCCAGACTCCCAAAATCATGAGTGTGAGAAGTGGAGCCCTAACAGCCGAGAGCTTCCCCGCGGAGGCAGCGCCTCAACTCGCCCCTCACTCCATGGGCCCTTTAAATGCTCGGGTTCCACCCCTCCCGGTCGGGCCCGAGCTGCCAGGAAGTCTATAAAAGCCGGCCGGGAGGAGGCGGGCGGGGGAAGCTCCGCGACTCTCTAGGCATGAAACGTCGGCCGCGCAGACCGCACCTCCTGCCCAGTGGCTCCGACACCCCCTCGTAAGTGTTCTCTGGCTCCTGCTTCACACGGCCCTCTGCCCCCCTACTTTTCTTAAGGAGCCTGGGCGGGGTGGGAGGATAGACGTCTCTGTGACCCGAGGCCGGAATCCTGGCAGTGCCCGGGAGGCCGGAGAAAGTGTAGCAAGCAGCAGCCGGGAAGGGGCCCCCAGGTGAGTTGCCCCCGCCCCTTCTCCCCTTCCCCAGTGGCTAATGCCGTAGCCCTCCCTGTAATGGATTCGGTGCTATCTCCAGGGCGGTGCTCTCCTGTTCTGGATAGGGCCCCTGGAGGAGTGGGTGTGTGCTGAGGGTGAGGGCCTTGGGGGTGCACAGAGAAATCCCGACCTGCCGGGTCTGTAAAAATGACCTCCTAAGGGAAGGGCCCATCGTCCGGCCTTTATAGTAGAAGAGCTTCCCCCGCGTCTAAGGCGCCAGTTTAATGCTGCTCCCTTTCTCTGTCCTTGGGAGACACTTTTGCACTTGGCTCCCCGGCACTCTGTACCGGCCAGACTGAGAAGGAATGCACTGTCTGCCCATCAAGCTCCTGTTCTCCCCTCTCCTAGGAGGGGGTCCCGCTTTGGGGTCAGCCTCAGGGCTGATTTTAGCAGTCACCCCAGCTAACTTCTTCCTCTTAAACTTGACCCCAAATGGAGCTGACTAGGGAGATTGTCACTTCATGCTTTTGTATGTCTGTGTAACTGTATTCTCTGAGTTCAGGGTGATATTAGGAAATCCTCTAGAATACTCCTCTGCTCTAATTTTACAGTTTCCTTTATCAATCTTTGGCCCACAATCTGGGCCCAAGTCCTCCAAGCCAAGAGTTGTCCCTGGACCCACCCTTTTAATCAAGGTCTCTAATGGTGACTCATTCTGGCTTTCTCATTGGGTTAGCCCAGAGGAAAAGCAGGAAGTAAAACCGATGGAAATCGAAAGGGCTTTTAGAAATCATATAACTGCATCCTGGGAGGGCCCTTAGAGATTATAACTCTCCTTTTGCATATAAGGAAATATCTAAGAAAGAGGAAAAAATATATTATATTCTGACTCGTACTCTTCACCACAATCTCCTCAACAAGTTTCTCAAGGGTTTCTCAAATCTTAGTCGTCTGATCTATAGCCAATAAGAGGTGTAGTGGGTAGAACTGGGAACTTACTGAGTTCAAATATGGCCTCAGACCCTTAATAGTTGTGTGAGCCTGGGCACATCACATTACTAATCTCAGGCTCAATTAATTGTATTTTCCTCAGAGGGTGATTCTTCGTTATATATTAAGTATAAAAAGCTATTGCTAGCTGTAATAATTTGTTTTTAAATGGAACTGCCTGCTCCCAGAAATAAAAGCATATTGAGATAAATGCTATCAGGTGCCCCCAAAGTGTCTATTGTGAATGTAAAGATGAGGTAGATGGGATGTAATATCTTTCAAAGGCAAGTTATAAACAAGATATTATTAAAAGAAGTTCATGGATCTTTCAACAAAAGTTTAAAAAAGCACCTGTTGTGTCCTGGGCACTGGGACAGAGCATGAGAGAGCTACTCCAGCATAAAAGATGAAGTGGATTGGGAGTCAAGAAACACAAAATACCTATTCTGTGCAAGTACTGTGTGCTCTAGATACTAATGGGGGAAAAGTTCTTGATCTTGAGGGATTCCCAGGGGCAGGGAAAACAACTACAGAGTAAATTGGAGGTAGCATTGAGGAGGACTGGAAAAGTCCCTTGTGAAACTTTTAGGGAATCCAGGAGACAGATATGAAGAAGGATTGCATACTAGACCAATGGGAATAGCCAGTGAAAAAGCTTAAGTTCAAGAGGTGAGTGTCTTATTCAAGGAAGAGGAAAGAGGTCAGTGTCTACTGAATTTTAAAATTAGAAGTGAGTAAAGAAGATTGAAAAGGAAACAGTTTGTGAAGATCCTTAGAAGCCAAACAGAGGAGCCCTGGAAGAAATAGAATTAGAATTGGAATAGAACCATTAGAATTGGGGGAAGGAGGTCACACTTGTACTTTAGAAAAATCATTTTGATGATTGAGTACAGGATTTACTGAGGTGGGAGAAAACAAGAAGTAGTGTTATACTTGATAGTAAAAAGTAAATTAGTAAAAGGAGAGGGGAGAGAAAGATTGAGTTTTAAAAGTCTATGGGACGGACAATTCTAGATGTTCTGTAAAAAGATGGAGATGAGGGTAACATTTGTTAGCTATGTTACCCTAGGCTGTGTTGGTGATGGGCCCTTTTCCTTAAAGGGAATATCTCTTCCTCAGCAAGATGGGGGGTAAATGGTTCCCAGCAGTATAGGGGTGAATCTTAACTTAAAAGAATTTGAAATTGATAGGGAAGCTTGACCTTTGGAACAGTCTTCTGCAAAAGCTAAGGTACTGTCCCCTGGGGGGAGGAGAGGAGGTCTGAATCCTTTCCTGATTCTGGCTGATTTCAATTAAAACACTGTGATGGGGGAAACCTGAAATAACTGAGAAAACAAAGGTTTGAGCTTCCAAGTATATCAGTTTATTAAGCAAAGCATGTCAGTTGCATGCCAGATCAGAACCAGACTTCCCCAGCTTGACCCTGGACCCTAAATAGAAGGGAGATATATTAAAAGAAAACAACAGGATATAAACTAGGATTCAAGATTAGGTAATCTGATTTCTAATTGGAAGAAAGATAAAGGGTTTTTAAACTAGGCAGGGGAGAATGAATGGGTACAATTTCCTAAAATCAGGGAAAGAGGTTTCCCCTCTGCCCTAAGTGTCTATATTCAGTCAAAGAAAAAAGAAACAATAACTCTTGGACCAGTACTGAATCAGTTTTCAATTTGCTTTAGTCATATAACTATGAGAAAACTCCTTGCATTAGTCTTCAGGTCTGACTGGGTCAGTATAACTTGGTCCTTAGTTAAGGGTCTCTAAGCAGCAGATAGAGATAGTCCAGTTTCCCAGCAATGAAGGGCTAGGTTTCAGTAATGCAATAAGTAAATAATAACGCAATAACGTTTTTTCACAAGAAAAATTGGACTAAACCCATAAATGAATAGAAAGGGAAATGAGCCAGATCCAGACTTGTCATAAAATAGTGTGTGGTTCATTCCATTTCCATATTCTGTGTGTCAGTTTCTTCACTTGTCAGATGTGAGGGTTGAATTCCATAGCCTCAGAAGTCCTTTCCAAATAATAAATCTCTGAGCCTGTGAATCTTAGCATCATAGTTTGCTGTTACATATGCCAAACGAAAGCAATATTTCAATATGAATGCACTGATGAAGTACCAAGTGCCATGTGAAACTCAAGGAGGACAATTGAGGTAAATGGGGTAAAACTTACACAATTTTCATTGTCTTTGAAATGGGCATTAATGGAGGAATAGGGATTCAACAGACTAAGAGGGACAGAGAAAGCATTCTGGGCATAGGAAACAGTGTAAGCAAAGTATTGGTAGTGAATGAGTAATGAATATTTGGGCTGCTGCCAGATAATGAAAAGCCTTGAATAACAGAAGAATTCAGGCTTTACCAGTATGAAACCATTGAAGACTTTTGAACAGAGAAAGTGACCTATGGTTATAGAGGTGGAGGAGAAAAAAACCTTAGAAGTCATCTAGTTTAACCCCTTTGTTTTTTGTTTTGACTTATTTTATATATATATATATATATATATATATATAGCTTTATAAATCATTTTGGGAGAAAAAAATCAGCAAAAGGGAAAACCATGAAAAAGATTTTAAAAAACAAAAAAGAAGTGAGCATAACATGTATTGATTTACATTCAGTCTCCCTAGTTTTTTTTCTAGATGCAGATGGCATTTTCTGTCCAAAGTCTATTGGGATTGCTTTGGATCACTGAACCCTGAGAAGAATCAAATCTGTCATAGTTGATCGAACAGTCTTGCTATTATTGTGTACAATGTATTCCTAATTCTGCTTGTTTCAATCAGCATCAATTCGTATAAATCTTTCCAAGCTTTTCTAAAATCAGCTTGTTCATTATTTTTTATAGAACAATAATATTCCATTATCTTCATATACCAAAACTTGTTCAGTCATTCCTCAATTGATGGACATTTACTCATTTTCCAGTTCTTTCCTATCACACATTTTTACACATGTCCCTCCTTTATGATTTCCTTACAAATTCCTTTTTTGTACAGATGAGTAAACTGAATCCTAGGGAAGTTAAGTCACATAGTGAATGAAGATTCAAGCCAACATGTTGAATCTCAAATCTAGCCATCTTTCTTACTACTCTAACCTTCCTTCATGAACCATCAGTTGTGCCTAAGATTATTTTGGTATTAGGGATTCAGCACTCAGAAGAGAGAGACAAATTTAGTTTAGGAGTTCTTTTTTTTTTTTTTTCCCCCTATGAAGTAAGTCCTGCCCCCCCCCCCCCACCAGGTAGGGAATTCCAGAGATCAACCCCTCTCTTTTCCCCCTTGCCTCTTAGAAAAACTTCTGTCCCACTTTTGGAATGCAGCCAAGGCAATACTTGGAGAAAGTTTATGTCTCTAAATGTAGAGAGAAAGAGCATATGAATAAAATGAGCATACAGCAAAAAAAATTTTTAAAAAGTCCTAAAAAAAGAACAAAATAAAAATCCCTAATTAAACATCTAAATGAAATCCTGAAAATCAAAGAAGAAATTTAAAAAATTGAAAGTGAGCAAATAAATAAAATGCAACTACTTTTGTGGGGGGAAATGGTTAATTTGATTTTTTTAATTGTATTTTGTTTTTTGCTGAACACCACTTAATACTTGAGGTTAAGTGACTTGCCCAGGATCACACAGCCAGGAACTATTAAGTGTCTGAGGTCAAATGTGAATTCAGGTTCTCTTGACTTAAGGGCTGGTGCTATATACTACACCAACCAGCCTGCCCCTAATTTTATTTTAAAATTTTAAAAAGAAACCAAATTACTAATATCAAATGAAAAGGGTGAATGTACCACCAATGAAAATTAAATTAAAGCAACTATTAGGAGTAATTTTATCTAATTATATGCCAGTAAAATTGACAATTTCAGTGAAATGGATGTCTATTTACAAAAATATAACTGGGTTAAGAAAAAATAAAATCTTAAATAACCTTTTTTTTTTTTTTTGAGGCAGTTGGGGTTAAGTGACTTGCCCAGGGTCACACAGCTAGGAAGTGTTAAATGTCTGAGGTCTGTTTGAAACCAGGTCATCCTGACTGAAAGCTGTTGCTCTATTCACTGTGCCACAATAACCCTATCTTTAAAAAAAAGTAATTGAACCAAACCATTCCTAAGAAAAAATCCCCAAAACCAGATGAATTCACAGATGGGAAAAAAAAATAGATAAAGAAGGTACCCTACCATTCCTTTTATGACACAGATAAGGTTCTAATACCTAAACCAGGAAGAGGAAAAAGATTTATAGACCAATTTCCATAAATTTTAAATTAAAACACTAGCAAAGAGATTATTGTAATGTATCACAAAATCATACACTGACCACACAGAATTTATATTAAGATTATAGGACTAGTTCACTATTAGGAAAATAGTAGAAAGCATAAAAATCAATGGAGACTTTTAAAAAATAAGTAGTGTCCAAAATCAAGAGCAAGTATTGTCTGTAATAGGTATAAACATTGTTTCCCCAATAACATCGGGGTAAAGCAAGGATGCCCGTTATCACCATTATTATTCAATGTTATACCAGAGATGCCAGGAAAAAAAATTAAAGGAATAAAAATAGGCAGTGAAGAAATAAAATCATAATTCTTTGCAGATGTTATGATGATATACTTAGAGAACCCTAGGGAATCAACTAAAAAAACAGTTGAAACAATTAGCAAACTTTAGCAAAGTTGCAGGATATTGTTGCAGGTAAACTCAACTGAGATAAATTGAGGTATATACTACAAGCAAAATCACTTTATTAACAGTGATACATATAAGTGGATTAGATTGGCTACTTCAGTAAAATCACTAACTCCAATGAAAAGGAGGTTACTCTCTTTATTGACATTCAGGAAATAAGGGGTCTTGATAGTCAGGACACATTACAATTGGCTATGCTAAGAAAAGTGGGCTGATATTTCAGGTGAAACTTAGTTTCCTGTTGGAAGTCAATTTTTCATTTTTATGACATTGATTTGCCATGCTCAGCACCTTTCAACTTATTTTTGGAAAAGAGCATTCATAATATTTTGTTCTGAGTTTTCAGAATAGGATATAAATCTTTAATCATTTTAATTTCTTCAACCTGAATGCCATTCTCGGTACCTACTTTTACAATGGAGTCACCAAATATCAAAGTTTCTTTTAGCTTAGTTTGAAGTTCACGTCTGCAGTGGATGTCAATGTATTAATTATCCCACTCTCTAAATGGTCTTTTTTTGCTTATGGTCATTAAGATAATCTACAAGATAATATGACCAAGTATCCCAGGAAATTTTGATTTTTACTTATTTTGGGGCACCTAATGAATGAAACAATCTCTGATTCTTTTGTCTTTTGGAGAAGAATATATTTGCTATCCTTCCCATTAGCTCAGAGGTTCTCAAACTACAGCCCGCAGGCCAGATGCGGCCTGCTGAGGATGTTTATGTGGCCCGAGTTATGGCAAATGGGCTGAGGGTCGGAGACAGTGTGAGTTTTTGTTTTTACTATAGTCCGGCCCTCCCACAGCCTGAGGGACAGTGAACTGGCCCCCTATTTAAAAAGTTTGAGGATCACTGCATTAGCTTAACACTTTTGTTTCAGTTTGTGAGACAATCACTATATGATATGAATCAGCTTATCCAAAAGTATTTCAAATCATTGCCATTGGACACACAATCCCACATTTAGAATATCTACTCGAGTTCTTTTTAAGTTTAAAAGTTGTATTTCTTAGCAGCTTCTGCCCCCTTTTTTTATCACTCTACTGTAAGTGTATTTATGTGAGGGAGCCACACAAGAATGTTTTATTTTCTCTTTTGAGGTTGACTTGCCAGAGAATCTTGTCACTTAGTGGGCAACCAGCTGGTGATGAGCCTTCCTATATGTAGTAGCTACTTTGGTACGCAGTCTGTCACCAAAACTGTATGTGAAGCTTTTCTAGTATAGCAAAGTCTTCCAGAACTCAAGATTTATTGGCAGAACCTTCCAAGAACCAAGATCAGCTCCATGAAATAAGACAGTAGAGAAGGATTTTGCATAGTTTTTTTATTATTTTAAAAACTTGAAATTGGACTAGCTAAGAGTAGGCTTGAGAGAGTTTATGTAGGGTTTTAAGGCTAATTAGGAGTCTCATTGGTCATCTAATCCATACCTGAACAGAAATTTCCTAGACAACATCCCCAACCAATAGTCATCAGTTGGAAGAATTGCACTGAAAGAGAGTCACCTGCCTCCTGCAACAATCCATTCCTTTTTTGAGCAATTCTTAATTGCTAAGGAGTTTTTACTTAAACTAAAATATGCTTTCCTGAACTTAGCTGTGGTTCCTCATTCCTCCCTTTGGAGCCAAGCAAAATAAGTCAAATCTTTGCCTCTTCCACATGTACTTTGAATTCTTACAAACATACTGACATATTACAAACAAACATGTCAAGAAGTGGCAGGAGATGGGGTGGTCTTAAATAGAATGAAGAGTACTCATTTTCTGCTTTTTATTTTGGTTTTGGGTTTGTCAAGGTTAAATGACTTGCCCAGGTTCACACAGGTAGTAATTGCCTAAGGCTATCTTTGAACTCAGGTCCTCTATCTACTATGTCATGTAGCTGCCTTTTTTGTTTTTGTTTTGCTGGTCTGTGTTGAAAAAGGAAGAAACCAAAGTTTTTACCAAGAGCCTAAAATCCTTTTTTCTTATAAGCTTTGGTTCTCTCCCTCCCTTCATTTTTCTTTGTTCTCTGTGGCTCCTTCCCTATCATTTATTTGTTGTTTTTTTAAGCATCTATTTCCAATATATTTATATTTTCATAAATCATATAAACATACAGCAATAGTAGTAATCATATATTATTTTTAATATATTTTTGTTTTTCCAAATACATGTAAAGATAGTTTTCTTTGGAAAATATTGTGCTCCAAATTTTTCTCCCTCCCCCAGCCTCCCATAGACAGCTGCTAATGCAATATATGTTAAGCATATGCAATTCTTCTAAACATATTTCCATATTCGTCATGCTGCACAAGAAAATTGGGTCAAAAGGTGAAATAAAATCAACAATAAAAAATTAAAATGCTATGTTGTAATCCACATTCAGTCCCCACAATATCTCCCTGGATGCAGAAGGCTCTCTCCATCTCAAGTCTATTGGAATTGCCCTGAATCATCTCATTGTTGAAAAGAGCCACATTGATCTTCACATAATTTTGTTGCTGTGTACAATGTTCTCTTGGCATCAGTTCACACAAGTCTTTCCAGGCTTTTCTGAAACCAGCCTGGTTGTAATATTCCATTACACTCATATGCCATAACTAATGCAGCCATTCCCCAACTGATGGGACTCAATTTTTAGTTCCATGCCTTTACAAAAAAAAAGGCTGCTTATAACTATTGTTGCATAAGTAGGTCCTTTTCACTTTTTGGGATGCAGACAGTATCCAGAAGAAACACTGCTGGATCAAAGAATATGTACAGTTTGTCATTCATTTTTATTCTTTCTCCCCACACCAGAGATCCTGTATTAACCACTCCTGATTCCAGCCATCTTGACTCTGAAGTCACCATGGCAAATAAGGGAGATTCTATCATCCGAATCCCCCCATACCATTTCATCCACGTGCTTGATCAGAACAGCAACGTGTCTCGGGTGGAGGTTGGACCCAAGACCTACATCCGGCAGGACAATGAAAGGTTGGTATTGAGTCCTGAGAAGGAAAGAGGTAGAGAAGAAGGAAAGTCTGGGATAGGAAGGGATAGACCTTGTTGATGGGGCTCTCCAGATCACTCATTCTGTCTTCATGTCCAGGCAAGAGTAAATCCTCATTCGGGCCAGAATGTGGCAGGCAGACAGCTTTTGGTCGATTGGAGGCCTGTATTCCTTGCTGGAACACTCTTTATCTGGATAACTGAGCTTACCTCTCAGGGCTGTGTCTGGCTGGGTGGGAAGGCTTAGAGGAAGATCTTGGCAATCCCTCATATTTCCCTCTGTTCCCCAGGGTGCTGTTTGCCCCGGCACGGATGGTGACAGTCCCACCACGACATTACTGCATTGTAGCTAACCCTGTAGCCCGAGATAAAACGGGCTCTGTGCTGTTTGATGTGGCTACTGGGCAAGTGCGCCTTCGTCATGCGGACCTGGAGATCCGGCTGGCCCAGGACCCCTTCCCACTGTACCCAGGAGAGGAGCTGGAACAGGTACCCAGAATGAGTCCTTCCTTTGCAAGGAAGTGATGCATGAGGGGCAGGGCACTGGCTAGCACTAAAATTAAGCTGTGTAAAATTGAATTTTCAAGGAATTCCCTTCTGCCCTCTAACCTCCTCTCCACTTTTGAGCATCAGTATTCTCTTGTCATTCCTTTAACACATTCATGCTTTCTCACTGCCATATTTTTGCTTTCAGTTCTCAATAGCCCTCTTTGCCTGTTAGTAATTGATCACCAATAACTAAATTATTTCACATGCTGTTGTGAAACTGAATTCTCACAGAGTTTTCCTGGGGACAATGGCAACATTCAATTAGTCCTTTTAAACATTTCACTTTACCCATTTATCGACACAGATCACATGATACTAATAGAATTATTTAAAACAATAAAGTGGGATAAAATCAGGAAGGGAAGAAATCTCTGGGTGGGATTTCCCCATTGTCATGACCTAAACTATGTATATAAGTCATTTACTTCTAGACTTTATCATCTTTATTTTTTAAAACATTTTTACTTAAGGTTTTGAGTCCATATCCAATCCTTTTTCTCTCCTTCCTTTCCTTTCTCCCTGAAATTGTAATCAGATATGTTATAAATGTGAAGCAATTACATAAAACATTTCCATATTAGTCATTTTGTACTCAAATACTCGAAAGGAAAAAAAAAATTAAAGTGGAAAACAGCATAGTTCAGTTAGTATTCAGGCAGTATCATTTTTTTTCTGGAGGTGGAAAACATGCTTCATCATGTATTGTTGAGAATAGCTAAGTTATTCACAGTTCATTAAACAATATTGCTGTTACTCTACAAATGTTCTCCTGCTTCTATTCACTTTACTATGTATCAGTTCATTTAAGGCTTTCTGAAATAATCTTGCCTGTCATTTCTTATGGCACTATACTATTCCATTACAACCATATACCTCAGGTTATTTAGCCATCCCCCAATTTCATTTCCAATTCTTAGCCACCGCAAAAAGAGCTGCTCTCAATATTTTTGTACAAATTGGTCCTTTTCCATTCTTTGGATGTCTTTAGGATATAGCCTAGCACTGGTATTGGCTGGATTGCAGAGGTTTTTGTTGTTGTTGTTGTTTTGGGGTTTTTTGGCTGAGGCAGTTGAGGTTAAGTGACTTGCCTTAGTATCACACACTTAGGAAGTGTTAAGTGTCTAAGGTCAGATATGAACTCAGGTCCTCCTGACTTCAGGGCTGGTGCTATATCCACTTCGACACCTGGCTGCCCTGGATTGAAGAGTTTTATAGCCCTTTGGGTACAGCTCCAAATTTCTTTCCAAAATGATTAAATCAGCTCACAACTGCATCAATAGACATTAATGTCTCAGTTTTTCCACATTCCTTCAACATCCAACATTTTCCTTTTTTGTCACATTAGCTACTCTGATAGGTATGAGGTAATACCTCAGAATTGTTTAAATTTGCATTTCTTTGATAAATGATGACTTAGAGCATTTTTTCATGGCACTATAGATAGCTTTGACTTTCTTGTCTAAAAACTGCCTCTTCATATCCTTTGACCATTTATCAATTGGGGAATGACTTATATAGAGAACTGAGTCAAATTTATAAGTATATTTGAGAAATGAAGATTTATCAGAGATACCAGTTGCAAATTTTTCCTTCACTTTTCTGCTTTCCTTATAATTTTGGTTAAACTGATTTTGTTTGTGCAAAAACTTTTTAATTCTATATAATTAAAATTTCTATTTTATATTTTGTAATACTCTCTATATCTTCTTTAGTCCTAAATTCTTTCCTTATCCATAAATCTAATAGACTATTCCATGCTCTCTTACTTTGCTTAATTCATCATTTTAAAATGAAGGCATTGGACCAGAATGGCATTAATGTCCCTTCCCATTGTTAGGCATCTGTGAGTCTATGACTATGCTGCACAGAATAGTGGCAGAATAAATGTATTTAGAGCAGACCATATTGCCTACCCCATTCTTTTATCCTGGATCCCCTTTCCCTAATGTGTGATTTATTATTAATTTTTATGTATTATTACAATCTTTCCCTCCCCCTAATTTCCATAATTACTTTTTTCCTCAGGTAGAAACATCTCACCTCATATTACTATTTCTGAAGGATTTTCCTAAAACAATAACTTGTTTGGGTTAACTGGCTCCTAACCCTCTCCAGTGACTTCTGCATAGTACTTCTATCTCTGGGAGACATACTGATGTGGTAGAACCTAAAGTAATGTACATAAAGTAGGAGAAGCTTGAATTGGAAATTACTTCACCCTTAAAGATTGAGTCAGCAGGGAGATGAGGTCTCCAAAGCCATCAATTTTAATCTAATCAGAAGCATTTATTAAATACTTGCTGTATGCCCCGCTGGGCACTAAGTATCTGGAATATAAAGACCAAGATGAAATATGACTTGCCTTCAAGAAATGGGAGGCTGAGTGTTTGATACTAATGCAGTGGGATGATTATGGAAGCTGGGGAGAGGAGGAGGCAGCATTTAGACTGTGTTGTTGGGGAGGGGAGTTTAGGGTGGAGGAAGCAAGGTTGAGCTCCTTGCCAACAACAGTTGTGGGTTCACAGGAGCCCTCAGTGGAGATAGCAGAGACCTTTAAAGCCGTATCTATTGCAGCCTCTGGTTATATTCCAATGGGAACACAACATATATGTACCTATAGGGATAAACAAATCAAATACAAATTAACTGTGTGGAGGTAGGGAAGCTTTAGTAGCTCAGGGGCCTCATACAGAAACTGCCTGAGTTTACAAGGAAATAAGTTTCAAGAGGAAGAGCATTTGAGGGGGAAGTGAAACAATCAGTACAGGCGTATGTGATGACAGAGCATCATGGGCAGTGCAACAGTAAATTCCCCTCTAAGATATTCAGCTAGAAGTTTTTCCAATAATGAGGCAATTCCTTATTTTGTTTTTTTCCCCTTTATTTTTTCTCAACTTTATTAGAATTTTTTTTAATTATAGGATTTCCAAAATACTTAATATATTTTTAGAAAACTGAAGCTTAAGACTGAATTAAGACTTTTTGGAAATCTTAATATCAAAACCTACCTCCTATAACTTTCACACTTTTATTCCCAGTTCTTCCCTTTGTGGCTAAATAAACTAAAGCCAATTCCTTTTCTACATGTCAGTTCTTAAAGTGCTCAAAAGCAGCAATCATGTCTCCTCTGAGTATTTTTTTTTGGTCTAATTTTATTTTTTATACTGATTGAACAGAAAATTAGTTTTCATGTATGTTTCAAGGACATTCTCATCTTCTCTCTCTGGCCTTCTTTCTAATTCCAGTCCAGTCTCCCTTCCGATTTCCCCTGCCATCATCTGTACTGGAAAAAAAATTGGAGTAAAAATCCTTTATAATGCATATGTATAGCTAAAAGCAATTTCCATCCTGACCATGTCCAAATATGTATGTTTCAATCTTCACCAGATGATATATCCAGCCCCAATCTCTCATATTGAGCTACAGTTGCTATTTCTAACTGTTTCTCAGACATTCTTCTCCAGGGTCCACTCCTCCGTCATGTCCACAGCAGCCTTCCCACCCTAGAAGTTCATGCTGTATCATGGCTCCTCTGATGGGCTGGTTCCTCCAGGTACCTCCGATTTAAGAAAGGCACCCAGACTAGCCATTGGGCTCCATTCCTAGCTATCCAGACTTTCTGCTATCTTTACTTTCCCTTTCCCCATTCCCCTTCTTTTTTAGTTTCTTTATATGTGTTGTCTTCTCTTGATATAGAAGTTCCCTGAGGGCAGGGAATATATTTCCTTTTGCTTATAGTTGTATGTGGGTAGTTAGGTGGTCAGAGGAGACTAGCACATGTCTGTGTGAGAGCTGCTAAGCCCTTTCAAGGCTGCTTTCCATCCATTTCCCACCTGTGGCCACAAGAGGCTGCGGTTTGTACAGCAGTCGGTGTCAGCAGATGGGCTAAATCAGGCTGTGGGTACCTGAGGGGCCTTAAATCCCTTAGCGGTTTAGGGGTGTCTAACCCAGACATGGGAAGACTTCCATAGTGGAATGGTCAAATAAGAACAGTTTTTCCCAAGGGCCATGAAGGCCCTTAAATCCAATTATGTTCAAGTCAAAAATGTCACCATTTTACCCTTTTTACCTGCCTCAAAATTCTTTGGTAATGAATCAGCAGGTGGGGATGCACTGGAAGTAGTCACGACCTATTCACAAGAGGCCCAGGGCCTAGGGTTCTCTTCTCACTGTGTTAAAGGAGCAGGGGAATTTGGAACCCCTGGTGTCTGAGCAGCCACTCTGCTGTGCTTCTGGTGAGGAAGGGGCTAGAAAAGGTGCCCTTAAAAATGGCCTGGTCCACCTAACCTAACCCCTAGTCTGCCTAATGTGGGTCGTGACTATTGTGGAAAATAATGACTTAGACCCTCTTTTACTTAAACCCCTAGCTTATTTTCAATGAGTGTTATTCAGTTTGGTGTGATTCCATAGTAATTATTTAGTGATATGCCTTTCCACTAATATATATTCAGTCATTATAATCAACTAGTGTTAAAAGATATTTACATTATTTTATTTGGAGATGATTAGATAAGGTAGGATAGATTCTTTCTTGTAATGGGCTTTAAGATTCTAAGTTCAATGTTTGTTACAAAGTTCACTTCCTTGATTCTAATAGGACCTCCACCTTTCTGCTGAGCAGGTAATCTACTCTGGCATGGTGGAGATGAGTCAATGATATGAAAAATTCCCCATTATTTCTGATGGTCCCTCAATCATTTTGCTGGAGAAACAGGCCTGTGGGTATTCTGGCCAACAGCTAACATTGTCTTCAAGTTACCAGAGTTGCCTACAGCTAGCTCTCTGTTGGCTAGCAGGGGGCCAGTGAATGAGCATCAGCTTGACCAACTTTGGAATCTTCTAGTCACCGATTGTACCCATGAACTGAAGGTTCTTCTGAATGGGCAAGCTATAGATCTACTAACCAATGAGACTCTGAATTTTACTTTGCCTCAGCTGTATCTTTTGTGTATCAAGCACTGTAAAATTAAGCCCCTTCAAGAAAGGAGCATCTCAAATGGCTCTGCCTAAGTATCTTTTATTGTAGATTGAGTGTTTTTGACCCTCACACTATCCGACACTGTGATCAAAACAAAAAATGGTGCCATTTTGGTCCTCTTCAAGCATGAAAAATAATAAGCAGCCCCTTGTATCTCTAGCACAATGCCTGGCACATAATAAGTACTTAATGAATGCTTATTGACTTGACTTGGCTATATAACATGTCTGACTCATGTTGAGTTTGTAAAATACTTTAAAAACCTCATTCCTTTCCACTAGAGTTTTTGTCTACTCATATATCCCAGTTTTGTACATGTAAAATTTTTTGTTTATTTGTTAACCAAAGTGTTGCACTTTAAATTTAATAGAGTAGGAAAAAAAATTAATAAATTTGGTCCACTCTTCTAACTGTTCTAATATTCACAGATTTGTGCTCATTCATGTTATATACATTCATTCTTCCTCATGGGATAAGCATGTTTCCCAAACATTAAGAACAACAGTACCCTAGAGAGAGCATTTTGCTAGAGTTCATTCCAGGTTGTATTACTATATCTTATTTTGTAATTCCTATCTTTTTTTACCTATGTCTAAATCTCCCTATCTCCCACATCTGTCTGTCTGGTCCTCAACGCCATTGTGCTGGATTATATTTTCCAAACTATTAACTGTCAAAAAAGAAAAGAAACAGCCCAGAACTATTTGTCTTTAGAGAACTCATACTGGCACATAGAAATTAGTGACTTTCTTTCTAAGGATCCACAAACCACCCCTTTAAAAATTTTGTCAACAATAAACTTGCTAGAACCAGGAGAATGTCATACACGGTAACAGCAATATTGTGCAATGATCAGCTTTTATAGACTAAGCTCTTTCTTGTAGTACAGTGATCTAAGCCAATTCCAAAAGAGTCATGATGGAAAATGCTATCCACATTCAAAGAAAAAAACTTATGGAGTCTGAGTGCAGATTAAAGGACACTATTGTCATTTTTAAATTTTTTCTTTCTCGGCTTTTTTCTAATTCTTTCACAACATGACTAATGTGGAAATATGTTTGATATGAGGATACAGGTGTAATTTATATTAGACTGCTTGCCATCTTGAGGAGGTTGAGTGGGATAGATGGAGGTAGAACAACAATGGAACTCAAAATCTTATAAAAGTAAATGTTGAAAACTTTTACATGTAAGTAGAAAAAATAAAACACTGTTAAGTGGAAAAACAAAACAAAACAAAAATAAACTACCTAGCTTACAATTTGAGAATTTGCCTTCCATTATTTTTTCACAGTAGAACATTTGAATGTCTTCAATAACATTTCCTCCTATTCCTCGTGACTCTGCTTCGCTACTATTGGTAGTTTGTAATTCAACTATACAAGTCCTTTTAGGATTTTGGGACAGAGTTTACCCTGGCACAGTGGCTTGACCATAATTGAGAATAGCTATAACCTATTTATCATTTCATCTGTTTACTTTTCTTTCAATGCCCTGTTAACCATTTTTGTTCAACCTTTCCCAGTCTAAAGGTCATTCTTCTTGGTAGAGAAAAAAGACAGAAGCAAAATAAATTGAGTAGTTCTTCCTTTTTTCAGTTTTTAGCACTGTCCCATCACCTTGAAGGGTGGTCCCTTGCTATTTCTTCCTGTTATTTCCATCTTATTTTAAAAAACTATTTTGTGGTCATTATTGTCCTAGATCTTTTGCAGCTTTAGTCTTGGCATTCTTACAGATCAGGATGCATTTTTGAATTTTGTCTCGGTTATTTTGCTCATTTGCTTTTCCAAATTCGGTGTTTGTCAGTGATGTGTATGTAACCATTTGGTCTCGTGAACACATTTTTCTTATTCATGGGAATCATTTATTTTCACCAGCAGAATTTATTCTTGAGGAGTTCCTGCCTCCTCCTTTCCTCTTCCCTCAATCTTTTGTTCAACAACTCTTCCTTAAGAATTTCATATCTGGGATTCTACCTATCCTTTTTCTGAAATGCTTTGAAATATGGTCTTGTAAAATTAAAGGGTAAGATAAAGATGTGTCAGTATTCCTGTGTTATCCTAGTGATAGATAGTTCTAAATGCTAAAATGGCACCATCCCTTCTTCCCTAGATCCAAATAATTTCACCATCTAGCTTTTAATCTAGACCAAGAGTCTTAATTAACTCCTTTCTACAGAGGAAGAAGCTGAGATTTGGAGGGATTAAGCAACATTTACCCAAGGTTAACACAAAGCTAGTAATTGTCTCAGTCAGAACTGAGACACTTATCTTAAGCTTCCAGGTCCAGTGCTCTGTCTCCTACTTCACACGATTGTGTGATATCTGGGCATTTACTACTTATGCCTACAAAAGAACTTGGCACTCTCTGATTCACAAAATACAGCCCTTCAAAATTCTCTACTGATACTTTCAGGAAAATCAAATCTAGAGGAAATGGACAGAAGAGTTGCTGCTCAGGGTATTTTTCATTGTTCTCTTTACATGACAAAACTTGATAACCCACTTCCAAAACTGGGAGCACACTTTGAATTTCAGGCCCTCCCATCCAGATCTTTGAGAGTCCTAATTCAGAGGGCCTCAGGGATTGATCATGGATTTCTCTTCTATTCTCCTAGGATATAACTCCACTTCAAGTGGTTCTACCCAATACAGCACTGCATCTTAAGGCTTTACTTGACTTTGAAGATGAGAATGGGGACAGAAGAATAGCAGGAGATGAGTGGCTCTTTGAAGGGCCTGGTAAGTCATTTGTCTCCCTAATGTTCATTGGCTATATAGGATCTGACCTCATTCGGCAGGTTTCATCCTGGGTGGAATAGAAAGGATCCCCATTCATTTGCCTCTCTTGCTTTCCCCTGTTTTCTCCTTTATTTTGTCAATTGTGAAAAGAAGCCCCAAAATCTAAAATAGTTTTAGAAAGAAATTTTTATTAGGTCATTTGGTAAAAGAAAAAGAGCTGGAAGATGTGTGATTCCCTGTCCTCCAGGCTCTAGAAGGTTTGCTTTTCATGGGATCCAGGCTCTGAGAGGAACCCATACTTCCCTGTAGCCATCTCTGGCATTCCTGGAAAGTTACTGAGGGTAGGGCGACGTTCTCTCTAGTCTGATAAAGTTTAAACAATGTGATAATCAGTTTTCTGAACATTATAATAAAGCATGTTCTACACTTTTCATTTCATCTTCTCAGGCACATACATCCCCCAGAAGGAGGTAGAAGTGGTGGAGACAATCCAGGCCACAGTGATTCGACATAACCAAGCTCTTCGCCTGCGGGCCCGGAAAGAATGTCTGGATCGGGATGGCAAAATGAGAGTGACAGGTAAGGGGATAGGGGAGCCCGGTCTAGGGCAGGGAGACAGGAATGATCTGAAGGGCAGGAACAAGAAGGATGGAGATATTTACAAAGGGAAAGGTTGAGGGGAAGAAAGGAGGTTGGAAGAAACCATGGACGTGGAGAGAGCCTCAGAAACTTGGCAGAGACCTTAGATGGGAAAACAAGTCAGTTTAAGAAAAAGACAAAGTATCTGAAGGAGATATATAAATACTGACACCTGAATTCTCCATTTCAAAGAGATTTATTTTTCCAAAGATCAACCTTTTAAAAAGCACAACATTGCTGAGGTCAGAAAGCAAGAGAAATGAATGGTAACAAGCAGAATTTGTCAGCTAGAAGTTTGATATCTGTCTTTTATAGGGAAGGGTATTCATCACCAGAATCTGGTAAGATGGTCTTTTCAGGGCTTTGCCAGATTTTTTAGCCTTTCACATAACTCTTTCCTTCCTTGGTTAGGAGAAGAATGGCTGGTACGCTCCATGGGGGCCTACCTCCCAGGGGTGTTTGAGGAAGTTCTGGATGTGGTCAATGCTGTGGTCCTCACAGACAAGGTACATGAGCTCCAAGGAATTGGGAGGGATCCCACAAAGACTGAAGGAAACTGAGTGGGGAGACTCTCACAGGATGGGGTGGATAAGGAACATAATAAGTAGTGATCTTTCTAAGCTCACTTTTCTAGAATTTAGCCCAATGGCTGTGAACACTAGGGTCTCTAATTTAAATATATATATATAAAATTTGGCATATTTTAGTAACCGTGGTTTCTTTTGTGATCCTATATATTTTATTTTATGTATTTAAAAACTCAGTTCTGAGAAGGGGTTCATGGGTTTTACCAGCCTCCTAAAAAGTCCAGGGCACAAGAATAAATTAACCTCATTCTAACCTGACTAGCAGGTTTTGGGAAGTCACCCTGAAATTAGGATAAATGGAAGACCTTTTTCTATCAATACAGCTTTCCTAAGTCCCTTAGATGTGGAAGGGATGAGGGGTAAAGGATCATGGGGAACAGATGAGGAGCTGATGGTCAGGACTGCTGTGAGAATTAACTGAGACTGTCGCAGAGTACAGCAAATCTTAACCACATAAAGGGCAGCTCCGTGTGGTGGCCCGAGTGGGGGATCACATTCTCTTGATTAGGTTGGAGGCCAGACGCCCTTCTAGCTTCTATCTCCCTTCTGCATAGATAGCCCTGCACCTGCGGGCCCTGCAGAACTTCCGGGATGTGAGAGGCCTGCTGCGCCACACGGGTGAGGAGTGGCTGGTCACCCAAGCGGACACCGAAGCCCACGTGCCAGATGTGTATGAGGAAGTGCTGGGGATTGTGAACATCACTACCTTGGGTCCACGGAACTACTGTGTGATCCTGGACCCGGTGGGGCCGGATGGCAAGAACCAGCTGGGACACAAGCGCGTGGTGAAGGTGATGAGGCTGGCAGGGGTGGGCGTGAGGGGGAAATACTTCAGGAAGAGTTGGTGCATTACTCTGCCTTCTCCTGACAGGGGGAGAAATCTTTCTTCCTTCATCCTGGGGAGAGCTTGGAGGAAGGCATCCAGGAGGTGTTTGTGCTCTCCGAAGACGAAGGGCTGCTTTTGAGGGCCCTCCAGCCCCTGGAGGAAGGGGATGATGGGGAGAATGGTAAGAAAAGGCGGGCCGGAGACCGCTGGCTGATAAGGGGACCCCTGGAATATGTCCCCCCAGCCAAAGTAGAAGTGCTAGAGCAGCGACAGGCCATCCCTCTGGATGAGAATGAGGGCATCTATGTGCGTGATATCAAGACTGGCAAGGTAGGTCTCGCTTCCAAACCCAGAGCTGGAATTTCATAATAATCATCACTAGAACTGATGTAGCCCTTGAAGTTTCATGAAGCTCTTTCCATATGCTATTTCACTTGGTCCTGCTAATAATCCTGGAGGAACCTGCTATTAGCATCTTCATTTTGCAGATAAGGAAATTGAGGCAGAGGTTAAATGACTTGGGTCACAGAACTAATAAATGTCTGAGGCTGGATTTGAACAAAAATCCCCCTAATTCCAAGTCCAGCATGCTCCCCATCAAGCTGCTTTGATTGATCTGAAACTGCCTCAGGTGCCTGTCATAACTCTAGAACCCCATACCTACCTCCAAGCTCCTAAAGTGAGTTGGCTCTTAAAGAAATTCCAAGAGAATTTATTTCCCTTTTCTGACACCTTCCCCCACTTCTCCATCAAACCCCTCACTTTTTTAAATGAAGAAACAGAAGCCCAGAATGGAAAGGTAGCCTCCCCTCAATCAGTCAATCAATAACTCAGACAATTAGTGACAAAACTTCAGTCCAATCTTGTAAACATTTATTAAGCACCTACTGAGTACCAGACACTCTGCTAAGCCCTGGGGATACAAAGAGAGTCCTGGCCCTCAGAAACCTCACAATCAAATGGAAATGACAGCATTCAAACTATATATAAGCAAGCTGTGCATGTGTTAAATAGGAAATAATCAATAAAGGGAAGTTTTCTGGGAGTAAGAAGGATTGGGAATTAGGCAACATAGGGCTTCTGGGAGATGGGATTTTAGCTGAAACTTGAAGGAAACCAGGAGGCAGAAATGAGGCAGAAGAACATTCCAGCTAGGAGGGGGACAGTCAGAGCCTGGTGCTCAGAGTAGAGTAAATCAAAAGGCCCAAGTAGTAGCCCCCTCACCAAATAATTCTGCCAGACCTTACCCTAATTTATTTTTCTGATTTTTAATATTAACCAGAATAAGGTATGTGAATATAAACAATCTGGTCCCAGGCTGATAGTCAAAACTTTGATCTGGGTTTCCCATTTCTTTGTCTTATGACTCTCTCTATGCCTAAAACACCATGTCCATCTCCCTTGAGATGCCAGAGGGGAAAATGTTGTCTTCTATCTGCCTGTTTTTGTCCTGGTGTATTATAAACTTGCATATTCCCTTTTTCCTTGGAAATAAACTCTGAGAGACTTTCTCCTATGGTCAACTGCATAGGGCTGGTAGGAAAAAGTACCATCTACAAGTCTAAAAGAAAGCTAATCCCAGTGACTAAGAGGAAAAGAGTCATAAAGGAAATACTGGTGTAGCCTAAGGCCTAAAGGGAGGGTTTAGAGTCTTCTATTGGTAATCATTGATCAGGAAAGGTTTAGAAAGTAAGTTTTTGAAAAATCTGGATGCTGAAGGCAAAAGTCTTCTAGAGCTTGGCTTAAATAAAGAGCTGGAGTCCCATTGAAGCTGGATCAGATCAGCCAGGCTTAAGATGAAGTTTGTATTTTTCCCAGATATGCCCATGAACAACTATAACAGAATCCATAATATAAATTGATGATATATAGTATGAAAAGCACAGCAACATAATAACATAATATAAATAATCCATAACACCATGGTAGTCCCTGCTTTGGGGAAACTGAGGCTGACAGATTGTTTGAGATGTGAAGTTTTGAACTCTACTAGAGCTAAAGATGATCAGGTGTTGATACTGAGTTCCGAACTGACGTGGTAAACCTCCAAGAATCGGGGCCGTGGATTGCTTGAAGATGGGCAAACTGCCCTTGTTGGAAAGGGGGAAAATATTGAAGTTTCCATTTAACTATGAGTTCAGGCCCTGAATACTTCAGTCTGGATGAGATGAGGAGAGTGTTTCAAAAAAAAAATGCGTAATACTTTTAGCACATTATTCTTTTGGAATTTCATTAAGAGCCAGCTCACTACCAGCTGTGTAAAATTAAAATGGCCAGTGTATAAGCTTTATGAGAATAGACACTAGCTTATTTAACTCACTGCCTCTTCAGGGCCTAGCTCAATGTTCTACACTGTAGATCCTTATTGAACTCAATCCATTAAATATTTATTAAGAGAAATAAATGCACAGTGCTATGTGAAGACTAGGGATGGACAGGGGGAAGATTATGAAGTAAGGAAATTAGAGAAGGCTTACTGGAAAGCAAAGCATTTGAACTGAGCTTTAAAAGATGACCAGGATCTCTGCTATCAAGGGGACATTTCAGATCTCAGGACCCTAGGTTTTAGAACTGAAGGGGACCTCAGCATCTACTTTTTACCTTATCCTTCCTTAGTTTCGTTAATCTAGGAAGAAATTAAGGCCCAAAGGAGGGAATCAATCTTTCCAATGACTGTTAATGAAATAGTAGCAGAACCCAGGCGTTTTAATGCAATTCAATACATGTTTATTACGTGCCTACTAGCCCTTACCTCTGTGCTGGAACTGAGGACTCCTGTTCTTGAGTCTAGGGAGCAGTGGGCTAAAGCGTTGGATTCTTTTATTGCCTCATCCCTGCCTTCTTTGGAGAATGTCTTCTTTACTCTGGTCTGTTCTCTAGGTCCGGGCTGTTGTTGGTAAAACCTATATGTTGACCCACGATGAAGAGTTGTGGGAAAAGGAGCTGCCTCCTGGGGTGGAAGAACTGCTGAGCATGGGGCAAGACCCACTGGCAGACAGGGGTGCATTGGGGGAGTCAAGGAAAAGTGGTTCCCTCCCTCCCAGGGATAAGACTCGAATTGTGAGCTACCGAGTTCCCCACAATGCAGCTGTACAGGTGTATGACTACAGGGAAAAGAAAGCCCGGTGAGGGGAAACGTGGGAAGAAAACTCTCCTGTCCGGGGGGATATCACGCCTGGGATCGGGGGCTGTGAATTCTCTGTTTGGCTGACCCTCCGGATCTTCCACAGGGTTGTGTTTGGGCCAGAGCTGGTGTGCCTTGGCCCTGAAGAACAGTTCACTGTGTTGTCCCTCTCAGCTGGCCGGCCCAAGCGGCCCCATGCCCGCCGGACACTCTGCCTGCTACTGGGGCCTGATTTCTTTACTGATGTCATCACCATTGAAACAGCAGACCATGCTCGCCTACAGCTCCAGCTAGCTTACAACTGGTACCTAGGGATTCCCCCCAGGCCCTGCCAGGATCTTCTGCTGTGTCAGTGCGGGGAGAGGGGGAGATTAGTCCAACCCAAGTTGTCCAAAGGGAGGCCCTGGGGACCTTGTCAAGAGTCAGATGGGTCTGAACATAGGACATGGAGAGCCTGTGCTAAATTCTGAGGATGCAGAGACAGAAATTTGTCCTTCACAGTATTTGTGAAAAGCATTTAGTACAATGGGGGCAGCTGGGTGGTGCAGCCCAGACCCCAGAGCCCGGAATTCTCATCTTCCTGATCAGATCTGGCTTCCTAACTCACCAGACCCCGGGCAAGTCACCCAACTTTGGTTCTTCATTTATAAAATGAACTAGAGAAGGAAATGGCCAATCACTTCCATATCTCTGCCAAGAAAACCCCAAATTGGATCAGGAAAAGCTGGACTATTAAAATGATTGAATAAAAACTTAGTACAGCCTGACACAAAATAGGTGCTGTAATCCAGGCCAGAGGTAATGAGGTTCTGAATCATAGTACTAATTCCTAGGCCCCAGTAGGGGAGTAGATGGTGCATCTTTCTCCCTTTCTCTTCCCACAGGCACTTTGAAGTGAGAGACCAGAACAACCCCCAGGAGGCTGCTCGGCTCTTCTCTGTCCCAGACTTTGTGGGCGATGCCTGCAAAGCCATTGCCTCCCGGGTGCGTGGGGCTGTGGCCTCAGTCACCTTTGATGACTTCCACAAGAATTCAGCTCGCATCATCCGAACGTCAGTCTTCGGTTTTGAGGAAATAGAGGGGAAAGGAGCTGGAGAGGACCCCGTGCTTCAGCCCCGGGACCGTGCTTTCTTTCCCCAGAATGGGCTGGTGATCAGTAGCGTGGATGTCCAGTCTGTAGAACCCGTGGACCAGCGGACCCGCGATGCCCTGCAGCGAAGTGTCCAGCTGGCCATTGAAATCACCACGAATTCCCAAGAAGCTGCCGCCAAGTGAGCTGAGCAGATGGCTTTTCCGACACCCCCTCCCTCTCCCAGTTCTCCCCTCTGAAGTCCATGGCATCCACCCTTTGTATGTTGAGATCCCTGTGTACTTAATGCTGCGGGCTTCCTTGAGTGAACCAGTTAGTATAATAGAGTCAGAAAAACCTCAGTTCAAATCCAGCCTCAAACACTTACTAGCTGTATGACCTGGACAAATCACTTCACCTCTATCTACCTCAGTTTCCTCATCTGTAAATCATGATAACCCCTACCTCCCAGAGTTGTTGTAAATATCAAATAAGGCAGTATTTATTTAAAAAAAATAGCACATAGTAAGTGTTTTATAAAGAACTTAGTCCATAGTAGGTGCTTAATAATAAATACCAATTTTCTTCCTCCCCCACAATGCACTTGTCCCTTGTCCTGCATGGTTCCCATTCTTCCTCTACAACCATCTCACGAGAATCTTTTCCTATCTCCTATTCTATCAGACATGAGGCTCAGAGACTGGAGCAGGAGGCTCAGGGGAGACTTAAGAGACAGAAGATCTTAGACCAAGTGGAAGCTGAAAAAGCTCAGAAGTTGCTGCTGCTTCTGGAAGCTGAGAGGTAAGAAGAGAAGATGGCTCCATAGTCCACAAAGCGCAGGGCCTAGAGTCCAGAAGGCTCATTTTTGTGAGTTCAAACCCCAGCCTCAGACATTTATTAGTTATTTGTTAGTTATGACCCTGGACAAGTCACTTAACCTCCTTTACCCAGTTTCCTCATCTGTAAAATGAGCTGGAGTAGAAAATGGCAAAGTACTGCTGTATCTTTGCCAAGAAAATCCTAAATTAGGGTCACAAAGATACAACTGAATAATGACAAGGAGAAAAAAGGATGCATAGAGGCCTCCCTTGCCCCTCTGGCTGTCACCTATTACTCTTACCTTTCAATGTCACCAACAATTTAGAAACCTTAATTTAAAAACAATAAAGTGAACATACAAAAGATATGGCAAAAATCTTGTCAAATTCCCCCTAAACCTTTTAACAAAAGTACCAGCAAATAAGATTTCTGTGTTTCTTTCTAGGCTTGTCAGAAATCCTACCACCTTTTGGCTATTTTCCTTAACATTTTTAAAAATTCTTTTTTTTATTAAAGATTTTTCTTACCTTTTTTTTTTTTTTTTTTTTTTTTTTTGCTATTTATTGACAAAACATATTCATGGGTAATTTTTCAACATTGACCCTTGCAAAAACTTCTGTTCCAATTTTTCCCCTCCTTCCCTTCACCCCCTCCCCTAAATGGCAGGCAGTTCCATACATATATATATCTCCATACAGTTATCTTGTTGCACAAGAAAGATCAGATTTAGAAAGAAGGTAAAAAATAACCTGGAAAGAAAAATAAAAATGCAAGCAAATAGTAACCGAGTGTGTAAATGCTATGTTGTGGTCCACACTCATTTCCCAGTATTTTTTCGCTGGGTGTAGCTGGTTCTGTTAATTACTGCACAATTGGAACTGATTTGGATATTCTCATTGTTGAAGAGGCCACATCCATCAGAATTGATTCTCATACAGTATTGTTGTTGAAGTGTATAATGATCTCCTGGTCCTGCTCATTTCACTCAGCATCAGTTGATGTAAGTCTCTCCAGGCCTTTCTGAAATCATTCTGTTGGTCATTTCTTACAGAACAATAATATTCCATAACATTCACATTTGGTACACCATTATTGATGTGTTTGTAATTTTGATCCTATTATTATTATTTTGTATCATTTCATTGGTCTTTCCATAGTTTTTTAAAGCACCTTAATATTCCACTACATTCAGATATTAATTTTTTCCACTATTCTTTAACCTTTGGACATATGAATTACTTCTGTTTCTATAGATCTAGCACAGCTTTTCTTTTGAGTAACCACTTCCAAGCTTCCTGCTTGACATCTCTTCCCCAAATGTTGTCCCACTTCCTCAGACTCATCTTCCAAATGGAACTCATCAGATTTTCCCCAATCTGTCTCTCCTGCCATTGACACTATGATCCTTCAGTGTCTTCCTCTGTTCAACTTTTCCTTCATACAAGAAAGGAAGAATAAAAGGAATGCTGATTAACTTCAGCAGTTGGAGAAGTGATTAATGAAGGAAGAACTGAAGATGTTATGAGGTTTCCAGTCTTTTTTCTTTCTTCTTTAAAGGCTCACCTTCTTCACCATTTACCACTTTATCCAATTCATTTTCTAGTCTCTTCAGTTCTCCAAGTATTTCTTGCATTCTTCCTTACATTTCCGCTTATCCTATCACTACTCTGATTTGTTAAGCCTTTGTCTGGATTATTATAGCCTCTTAACTGGTTTCTTGCCTCCAGACTCACCCCATCTCAATTTATCCATGTGGCTGCCAAAGGCATCTTTATAATGCACAGGGCTATCGACTCAGCTCTTTGATTATAGAAACCCTCATGGCTTTCCATTGCCTCTAGGGTAAAATAGAAACTTTCTCGCTCTGCTATCTAAGGCCCTCCATGCGTCTGGTTCCAACCTACTTTTTCATTCTTCTTTCTTAATTCTTTTCTTGGATGCTCTGACCAAACTGGACTATTAAATGACCTGTTGTGCACATTTGCTTCTATGTATTTGAACAGATCAATCTATTAATTAGATTTCAATCTGTTAATCCCTAATTTCAAAATCTTTCCTGATTCTAGCTAAAAGTGCTCACTCTTGTCTCAAATTCTGGATTACTTTGGAGCTCTCCTTTTTCCCTATAGTATTCTGCTTTGTATCATGTATCAGTTTGTATGTCATATTCCCCAATGACGGATTATGCATTCCTCCAGAACAGGGTCTTTGTGTATTACCTGTTAATGTTCCAATCACTTGAAACTTGAAAAAAAAAAAAATCAAGAATTTATTTTCTCTTCTTCCCCGAAGTAGGGGAAAAAAAAATACAAAAACCTTGTAACATATAAGCATAGTCAAGTAAAACAAATTTGCATATTGACTATCCAAAAATGTGTGTCTCATTTTGTTTTAGTCCATCATTTCTCCATCTTGAGTGAGTGACTTCAGCATGAGTCCTTTGGAATCAAAAGTTCTTAAAGCTTTCACATGTATTTGTTTTGATGATGTTGATGCTGTTGTGTAAATTGTTCTAGTTCTGCTTACTTCACTCCACATCAGTTCATAAATCTTTCCAAGCTCCTCGGAAACTCTTTTCATTTGTTACTGTACAATAGTGTGTTCCATTACATTTATATACCATGATTTATTTAGCCATTCCCCAAATGTCAGGCCTCCCCTTAGTTTCCAGATCTTGCCACTATATGAAGAGCTGCTAAAAAAAAAGATCTTTTTCTTTGTTTACTTTGGGTATTGGGAAGTGCCTGATAATGGTACTGCTAGATCAAAGGGAATACAGAATTTTGTAGTTTTGGAGACATAATTCCAAATTACTTCCATTTTTTTTTAAAGTTAGTTTTTAAATTCTTCTCTCCTTCCCCTCCAAATGGGAACAAAAGAAAAACAAAACCCTTATTATAAACATGAGTAGCCAAACAAGACCTACTTCTGCATTGGTCATATCCAAAGAGAAATTTTATTTGTATATACTCACATATACATATACTATATTCACACACACACACACACACACACACACACACACACACACACACACACATACACATACACACATGCATACATGTATCTGTCCCCTCTCACACTTTAGGTCTTTTATTTCTCTATTAGGAAAAGAGTAACATGTTTCATCATGAATAGTGTGGAATTGTTTGGTCATTACACTGATTAGAGTTCTTCAGACTTTCAAAAAGTTTTGTCTTTATCGTATTGTCATCATTATATAAATTGTTCTATTTCTTTCTGTTCACTGTATCAGTTCATACACATCTTGCCAGGTTTCCCTGAAAGTATTCCCTTCATTCTTACAGCACAGTATTCCATTTCATTTCTATACCATAACTTGTTTCTCCATTCCTTAGTTGATGAGCATACATTCAATTTCTATTTCTTCAGTAGCATAATTATATGAAATATTTACAATTATGTGTTTATATGTTTTTTTATAGATCCCTAGTTTTGCTTAGGACTAATCTGTCTCTTAACCTACACTCACTATTATTGCTGCATCTTCCTTCCTTGTCCCTCCTGTTTTCTAATGAGTGAAATGTACTCTGTGTGTGTGTGTGTGTGTGTGTGTGTGTGTGTGTGTGTGTGTGTGTGTGTATTCTTTCCTTGACCAATTTAGATAAGAGTGAATATTAGAATTTATCCCCACCCTTTAGAAGCATTTTCCCTAACTTCCCTTTCCCTCTTTCTCACTCCACTCCACTGTGTATTTTTCTGTTCTTTTAAGATCATCAAGAAATAACAGAGCTACTCCCAATCCTTCTGTCTAATCAGATTCTCTTTGGGATCATCTTCCCAAGTTAGGGAAGGAGTTAATTATGATTGTCCATTAATATTTAACTTTTTAATGTTCCTTTAATTAATTCCTGTTTTTGCTTTTTAAAGCTTTTATATCACAATCAGACTGGTTCAATCCATTTTCCTCCTTTGATTATACTGAGTGTTAATGGTAAGTTGTTCTTGGCTTTAAGCCTATATACTCATATGCATACATATATACATATATTTTGAGGCCTCTTTTGGGAGATGACCAATGAATCCTCTTAGTTTCCACTTTGTTTTATGGTGCTAAGGCAGTTTTCTTTCAAGACTTATTGAAATAGGATGTCTAATAAGTGCTTTTTTTGATCATGACATCTTAAATTTTTTTTTCTTGTCAATCTGTTTTCTAGCTCAGTTGTTTTGCTATGAGATTATTTTTTTTCTTTCTTTTCAGTCTTTTTATTTTGTTTTATTATTTCTGGTTGCTTTATAGAGTCATTGGATTCTATTTGGTCCATTTTAATTTTCAAGGATTTTGTTGCTCAGACAAGATTTTGTACCTCTTATACTAATTCCCTTTCCAATTTCCTCCCCACAGTTCTCATTTCTTTTCCAAATTTTTCCTTTTCTCATTTCATTTTTTAAAAATCATTTTTAAATTATTTTTTAAAAAATTTCTTCTGGAAATGCTACTTGAATTTGTGCCCAAATTGTATTTTTCTTTGAAGCTTTGCTTATAGATTCCTAGGAGACATCCTTTTTTTTCTGGAATGGCTGTGTCACCATAATAGCTTTTCATGGTTAGATTTCTTTTTTTGTTGATTTGTTTACTCATTCTTCCAACACTTTCCTTCGAATTTGATGTTAAGGGAGCTTTATCCACTACTGAATAAAGTAAGCTTTCAATACTTCTAAGGCTGATCGCTGGCAGATCCTAGTCTGAGCTCTGTAAGTTAAGTCTGAGCAACAATGGACTGAGGCTCAACCCCTATCAGTCACGAGGAAGCTCTGCATCTACAATCTGGAATTGGGTAGTAACAGAGCTGCCAGTTGGCACCTGTTCCCAAATCCTGCAGTACCAGGTGCATGTCTTCTCCCTGTCCTGCAGTGCTCCCCATGACATCCTAGTCATACCTCTTCCTCAATGTCCATAGACCTTTTTTGTCTTTGCATCTTGACCTAGACTGGAAAAATTATTCACTGTGATTTTTTTTCCTTGGATTTTACTATCACATTTGCTCAGGAAGAGATGGAACAGAGAGCTTGCTGTACTTTTTCCTGCAATTCTGACGTTCTTGGCTCCACTGTCCCCAGATTGATTTCCTGAATGTGACAGTACCGATTCACAGCTCTACTAATAGGATATCTGTGTGCCTGTTTGCCCACAGCTCCTCTGATGTTGGTTTTTGACATTTTTTTTTTTTGTCAACTTCGTCAATCTGAGACAGTGCTTTAATTTGTATTTCTTTAATTATTAGTGATTTGGAACATTCTTTTCACATGGCAATAAAGAGCTTAAGTTCTTCCCTTGAGGACTACTTACTTATTCAGATCCTTTTATCTTTTATTAACTGAAGAATAACTTTTATTCTTATAAATTTAAACCAATGGCTTACATCTTGTAATGGCTTACAAGGAAATAAGACCTTTTTCCAAAGAAACTTGCTGCAAAGATCTTTCTTCCAGTTAGCTGTTTCCTTTTCATCTAAGCTATGTTGGATTTGTTTAAAAAACAAAACAAAACAAAACAAAAAAACATGTAATTTTATGTAATTAAAATGGTCAGTTTTATCTTCTGTCACCCTTTCTATTCATTCCTTTACTTGGTTACAAACTCTTCCCCTATCCATAGATCTGAAAAGTAGTATCTCCCTTATCCCTGTAATTTGTTTATGATATGACTTCTTATCTGGGCTAGTCATCCATTTGGAGCTTATCTTAGTTTCAAGGTGTGAGGTATTAATCTAAACCCAACTTCTTCCAATCTGCTTTTCAGTTTTTGTTGTTTATTGAAGGTTTTTTGGTTGTTCTTTTAAAATATATATATTTGTTTTTATCGTTCTTTTTTTTAATGTTGAGTTCTGAATTTTCTCCCTCTATTCATTGAGCACCCAAGCAATATGACAGCAATTATCCATGTGAAATCCTGAAAATGCTATCCAGTTTTCCCAACAATTTGTCAGATAATAAGCTCTCATCTCAGTAGCGGGGTCTTTGTGTTTATTGAGCTCTAAGCTACTATTCTTGCTTACTTCTTTGTGTTGCCCCACCCAGCACTTATTAATAAATGATGAATTAAATTATTGAAAGAAGCAGCTAATCAGTAGAGGGAGAAAGTGTCAGGTAAGGGATGGGAAGTTGTTTCTTTCCGTGGATCTCATCCAACTTTTCCTCCCAAGCACTGCTGTAGAGAGGACTGGGGCTGCTAAGGCGGAGGCGGAATCCCGGGCCGAGGCTGCACGGATTGAGGGAGAAGGAGCAGTGCTTCAGGCCAAATTGAAAGCGGAGGCCTTAGCCATAGAAACGGTAAGTGGGAAGCACCTTTAAAGAGTGTCCTAAAGAAAAGACTCCCTGGTTTGAGCCAAGGCAGGAGAGAAGGGAACCTGGTTAAGAAGGAGGAGGAAATACAGCATCTTTCACACTGTATCCTTCAAACTCACATTTTCCAGGCACTTGTCCCTGGTTGGTGCAGAATAGCTCTCCCTCCTTATTTTTCAGGGCTCCACGAAATTGGTATCTTCTGGCATAAAACCCTCCCGGACACCCCACCTCCCCAGACCAGTCCTCTGTTCTGTATTCCTGGGGCAGGTGTATTTGCACTGGACCATTCCATACTGCTTCACATGTTCTTATGCATCCCAAGACCTGAACAGCGCCAGCCCCAAGGGTTGTCCCTCAGGGCCTGAGCTGAGCGCTTTCCTTCTTGCAGGAAGCAGAGTTACTTCGGGTACAAAAAGCCAGGGAACACGAGCTCGCCTATACCAAGGCCCAGATGGAGCTGGAACTGAGCAAAGCAGAGAAACTGGCTGCAGTGGAGGTTAAAAAGTTCAAGGAGATGACGGAGGCTCTCGGCTCCAACACTATCCGGGACCTGGCACTGGCTGGGCCCGAGCTGCAGGTAAGTCAGCTAGGAGAAATGAGGGAGAAGAAATGCCCCACTTCAGGTAGCAACAACAGGGACATACTGCAACACAAAGAACCGTCTTCTGTTCTTTCTGAGGGCCAGAGGCTGAGTGTCTTTGGGTGGGAAGGGGAAAAAATTGCCACTGAGCTGACTGAGAGGGATGACTTCAGACTGCTACTAGAGACAGCCCCAAGGTCCCTTTCAGTTTCAAGGTTACCTGTTATGTGTATAATAGAAAATCAGAACACCTTTATACAAAGTCCCTGCTATGTGACACTAGGCTAGTTAATTAACTCCCCTTAGCCCCAGAGACTGTTTCTGAAGGGAGGTGGTGAGGTAAACTTAAAAATTTTTATAAAGGAATTATTTTCCAAGGTCTTAATATTTTATTTCCCTATAATTTTTGTTTCCTTCTCTTATCACAGGTGAAACTGCTCCAGGGTCTTGGTCTGAAATCAACCCTTATTACAGATGGCTCCACTCCCATCAATCTCTTCAGCACAGCCACTGGGCTTCTGGGGCTTGGGGCACCTGGGCATCCTACTGAGCTAAAAAAGAAGGAGAACACTGAGCTGTAGGGACTTCTCCCCCAGCTCCACTGGAAAATTAGACCACTGTCCTCTCTGAGGACTTTTCTCTGCCTTAATTTCTGCCCTGAGGGCTTTCTCTTAGTTTTTCAATGAAAAAAAATAAATAAACCCTTTTTTTCAATGATGTTTCTCCTCTTTCATTCAGTGCCTCATTCCTGTGGATTGGGGTTAAAGGGACCAGAGAGAGGAGGACAAGATGTCTGATTCAGCAAAGAGCCATAGGAATCCCTTGTTTTCTCTTTTAAATTATTCACTGATTTTTTTTCCTTGGATTTTACTATCACATTTGCTCAGGTGTTTTTTCTAAATCTTTTTGGAAGAGATGGAACAGAAAGTTTGCTGTACTTCTTCCTGCAATTCTGACGCAATTCGGGGTAGACTGCTTAAAGGTGGTCCTAGCTTGCTTTTCGCCATTTGTGGCAGCAAAGCAGCAATAAGTATTAAAAGACCTGAATTTGAGTTTGTGTCATCCTGAAGAAGCCCCTTTCACCTTTGAACTGGTTTCCTTTTATGTAAAAAAAAAAAAAAAAAAAAAAAAAAAAAAAATTTGACCCAGGTAAGCATGGACCAAAAAGCCTGGCTCCTTTTCCTAATATATTGGGTTTTTCCCTACTCACCTACGGCAGGGTGAAAGCTACAAAGGATGCCTCTATATACAATATTCAAAAGGCCACCAATTGAAACCAGAAGACTACCTAATTTGGAGTATTTCTCCCTCTCCCCCCAGTATGCTTTGATTTTGCATTTCCAAAAATTTACCGGGGTCTGTGGTTGATAAGGTGCTGGAGGTACAGGATACTGGATGTAGCCTTGAGGGAAGGGCCCTGCCTTTTTTTTTTTCTGGCCAAAGAACCAGAATATGAGATAAAACTCTGGGAGAGATTATTTCTATTCCTCTATATTCTTTGTGCAATTAATAAGCTTTGCAAACTTATATCCCACAATTCTTTTCTCATGTTTAAAGTGGGTATTTTTAGTGATGACTTTGTATTTCTAATGTGTAGGAAAAGGCTTCATAGGTCAGAGCAACAGTGCTAAACCAGCCTTTCTGTGACTGATTTCTTTCAAGTTAATTTATGTTTTAAAATTTTAAATCCTTCTCTAGAGAAACATTGGCTTAGGGGGAAAAACATGAAAGGCTAGTCTGGATGATTATGATTTTAATCCTAACCAGTCCTCTAAAATTTTGTGGTTCTGGATCTCTGTGATCCCCAAGGCTCCCAGCTGAGATGGTGAAAAGAGCACTGTCACACACGTTTCTGATTGCCTTCTGGGTTGTCAGGTTGGACCTACCTTGCTTGGACCTCTAGCCAAAAGCAGTCCTTACTTGACTGCTACATAGGAAAGAAACAGTGCCATCTACTCTGGCCAGATTCCTTGAGTCAATTTACCTGATATTAGGCCTCAGAATGTTCTCTACAGCCTGGCACACAAGGGGTGCTTTGTAAAATTTTTGTTCTTTAAGACAATTTTATTGCATTTCTTTTTGCTCTGATCAGAAGCCATCTGGTTCATCTTCCTTGAAGAACTCTCCACTAGAAACCTTCTCCCCATCTCTCCATTTTTACAGCACTTTTCTCCCAGCTTGTGAGGCAATCATAGCTTTAGCCCACTTGTCTGGCTTTTAAGCCCAACCTTTGGTAGGAAGGAGCCTAGCAAGATTAGAATTGGAAGGGCTGAACATCTAGCTCAAAGCCCTCATGTTACAGGTGAAACAAATAGGCTCAGGGAAGCGGAAGAGACATGTAATAGGTGGCAGAGGAAATTCAAAAAACTGATTTAGAGCTGGAACGGACTATGGAGGATGTGTAGTCCAGCCCTTCAGAAAAGTAAAATGATATTCCCAAAAGTCACACAGGAGGCGAGATTTGAACCAATATCTTTCCCCTTGTATATACACAAGATGCCCCCAAAACATCTACCCCCAAAACTCCCAACTTTCCTTTTTCTCTTCCTCTGGCTGCATCTAATTTAGTGCAAGACTCTGATCAATTGAAACCAGAAGAATGTCCAACTATGACCTTCAACACTACCCTGTTGTATGTTATAGGTATGAGAAATAATTTGGACCGCTACTCTTAGTATCCTATCAAAGTTCTATTATGAGGGCAGCTAGGTGGCGCACTTCCTAGCTGTGACCCTGGGCAAGTCACTTAACCCTAATTGCCTCAGAAAGTTAAAAGTTTTATTATAAGGCCCCAGAGCTTTAAGTTCACTTGCTTCCCTCCAGGAAGTTAACTAAAGGTTCTCCACCTTTGTTTTGCCTCGGGGTGGCAATGAAGCCCACCATGGTGGAGGAAAGTTCCCTAAAATACATATACTTCAGACCAATTTTTTGTCCAATAGGAACAAGTGGCCATCTTGACACTTGGGTCACTGACTGTGATAGCTTTTTTCCTCCTGCCCAGCCTAAGGAGAAGCCTGTCCATCTTGGTGAAGAGATTCTTGCTTCACCCAACTTGTGACCCCGCTGACAGTTTGCATTAAGTATAGCTGTTCTCAAGTGTCTGGGCACCTAACCCTATAAAAATAGGAACCTGGAAGAAGGCATCTCAGATTAAGAGGAAGATCTACTTCACTAGGAGTCTTAATTTAAAAAGTGTCATGGGCTCAGAGCTCGACCTGTCTTATTGTAGGTGGGAGCATTTTAACCCACTCACAGATCTGCACAGATCTAGGGCTGCAAACAAGACAATAGCACACCCTGCCTGGCCCGGCCCAGCCCCACCTCACCCCACCCCACCCCACCCACCCTGCACCAAAGAAGTATTAGGGACCTTTTCCTGATGAGATGATGGGGAAATAATCAGGGATTAATCACACTAGGGCACACTTCTCCCCACCTTCCCCCAAAGTCCCATGGGAAAGATAAGGCCAAAAGGCGGATAGTGAGCAAAAGAGGATTAAAATACCTAGAATCATGGACAGTAATTGCTAGAGTGAAAGAGTTATCCCAGGAGATTGGGAGGAATCCTAACAGATTTCTCAGAGTAGATGGGTCTTAATCTTCTGCTAGAAGAGATAGAGCCTTTTGCAGAGGAGGGGGCGGGGGAGAGGGGAGGGTGATGCAAGCCATTTCACTGCTTCAGTGAAAGGAAGTTCCAGGAAAGTTTAGTGCTCATCCTTTCCCACTATAAGTCCAGGGAGTGAAGACAGGAGCCCGGGCTCTGATTGTGAAGTTTCCTCCTTTATCATCAAGGCCTCAGGGCCAGATTACACATCATGAGACACAATACAATAGGGAAGGATCCAGACAGCCTCCTTCCCTCCTGGGTAGTCCCCAGGGTAAAGACTCCTCCAATCCCTGACAGTCCAGGTCAGGAGGGGAATTTGGCTCCTAGTGGAGAGCCAGCCTCCACGCCATCTTCCTCAAACAACAGCACCAAGTCAGCTTGCACGGGTCCCAGAGTCTCCTGGGGCTGCTGCCAACAGCCCTCTGGCCTGGCTCCGTGCTAGGACACCCCCGTCTCTCCCAAGGAGCATGATCACCCCCAGGTCATAGAGCCAAGGGCCTCGCCTCTGTGGCTGAGACTTCCACTGTGGTCCCCAGGAAGAGAGTCCTCATCTGATGTCCAGCTGCTACCCTCATCTTGGGAAGTAGTATCACATGGGAGTGGGACAAACAACAGTGACATCCTTTAAGAAGTTCTGACAACACTGGGGGGTGGGGGGAAGGTGACAGCACAGTGGAGGACAAGCCTTGTGCTACATAAAAGGCAGACCTCATTGGGGGCTGGCATGACAGCACCGTGGGGGGGCAGGAGGCGGGGCAGCAAGAGGATGGGGCTGGAAGTTTGCTGGAAGCAGAGAAGCCATCAGGGTTATTCCTTCTTGGCACGGTCAGCGGCATCCAGGGCAGCCATGTTTCGTGCAGCAGTGACCAAGTGGATGACACTGATGAGGGACTTGAGAAATGCAAGAGGAGCGGAGATCCAGAGTCCCAGTCGGAACAGACCCACTGAACCCACTGCAAAAGGGGAGAAAACAAAGTCCAATACAGAGAGGGAAGAAACAAAGCAGAGGCGAAAATGAGTTCAGGTGAATTCACTTAAGAGGCTCAGTATCAGTATCTAGTCAAATCAGTTATCCCTCCACTCGCCACCTCCCACCCCGACAGCCAAACCTCCCTCTGGCTCCCACTGCCCACATCTAGTCCTCACATCTGCCTCCTGGCCCCCATGGGTCATACCTAATGGTCCCTCTGAGAAGTAGAGCAAGTAGAGCAGACAGTAGAAAAATTCATTCCCAGCACACATGATGAATAGCACTGGCTGCAAAAAGAAGGTAAAATAATTTGAACAGTGGGCTCACAATGTCAGTCTTTTTCTTTCTCTTCCTCTCTTACACACACACACACACACACACACACACACACACACACCCCTGGACACTCCAAGTGTAGTCTTGGGGTAAGGCCTGTACTGAGACTCACCCGGGAAGTATAGTAGAGCCGAAGGATGGGATTCCCTGTTAGGTCAATAGTTTTATGGCTCTCACTGCCACGGACCACGGAGCTGGAAGGGAAGACATGGGAATATAAAAAAGTATGACCTCTCCCACTCAAATTCCTACCGGCCCCACTTCCCCCACACATCTTTCTCTTGTTACCATCAGCCACTAACCCTTGGATTCTCTCTGGCCTCTAAGGAGAAAGGCCCATTCCCCAGTGAGGTGCCTCTAGGACTTCCTCTTTGTACCCTCATTGCAAGTGATCACTAGGACCCCTCTGTAAGTAACTCCGTCAGTGATGGGGCCAACCCATAATTTCTCAGCCCAGTGGGGTGGGGGTTGTAACCTGTGTAGGTGCAGCCAATGGCTGGCAACGTCCAGACTCATGCTGAGCTGGAAGAACATGGTGGTCCGAGGGTAGAGCAGAGCTAGGTTGACCAGCAAACACATGGTGGAACATCGATCAGTCAGCATGTCCAGCATTGCCCCAAAACGGGTTCCTAAATCAAGGTAGAAAGAGAGCCAGCAGTTTAGGATGAAGACAGTGAGAGTGAATGGACCCCACTGCTCTAAACCCACAGATGTGCAGGAACTGAAAAATTAAGGGTGCTCGTTCTCTCCTGGGCTCAGAGAAGATACAAGTCAGAAACTGCCAGTCCACTGAGATACTAGATCTCATACTGAGATCCAGAGCATCTCATTAGGATCTAGATTAGAAGGTGGGGGGGGGAGTGTTCCCTCATGGGGAAGTTAAAGCTAGATTCCTTGCTATCTGTATGACCTTTGCAATGTGTACTGAGTCTCTGTCATGTGTAAACAAACACATGGCTTAGAAATGCTGTTCTTGGTCTAAATCCTTATAACTGTCCCAAATATACCCTGAATCCAGCCCAAACTGAGGTAAAAGCAGGATAAACGGAATCCAACATCAAAGCCCGAGGTGGATAAAACGTCCCCAACCTAAAGCAAAAATCCAAAACCCGAGAAAGACCCTGAGCCGCAGCTCTCCACAAGCCTCCAGACTCGGCTGCTCACTAATCCATGGAGCTGATGTAACACGATTTCGGGGCGCCCTGATTTTAGGGGGAGCTTTAGATCTAGCAATAACCTAGGCTTGGGAGGAAACTCCCCCGCCAGTGGGACCACTGCTTAGCTTCTGCCTCAGGGTAATCCCCAGAGCAAGCTCAGAGCCCTCAGGGAGCAGACCACTCCGCCCAGGCAGAAATAATCTAATCAACCAAGCCCTGGAAACCACCTCTTCCGAGCGGAGCCAGAAGTAGCATGGGCGTGATACAATCAGGACAAGCTTGTTAGCTAGGGTGATGGGATTATAAGTCGGTGAACTTTGCCCCTAGATCTCATGACACCGGTCTGTGACCCCCAACTTTTGGAGTCCCCTTTTCAACAAATCCATAGAGGATTCCCCAGGCTTCTCCAAACCTCTTGTTCACTTCATTCCGGGTTTTGCGACTTAACAGCCCGGGCGCTCTGTGCAGCAGCTAGCAGTTAGCCGGACCCTTCCCGCTTCAGTCCTGCTAGTGCTGAGAGCCGAGCGCGGGGAGGGGTGGGGGCGGGGAGGCAGGGACCCGGGGAGGGCCCCTCGGAGAGCCACGCCAGGCACCGCTCACCTTGATTCAGGGCCCTGGCCGCGTGTCCGTCGAAGGCGTCCAAGAGCCCGCTAAGCAAGTAGAAGGCGGAGGCAGTGAACGGGCAGCTGGGCATGAAGTAGAAGGAAACGAGGGCGAAGGCGATCCGCGCGTAACCTGGGACAGGGAGAGGCGGGAGAGAACGGGGTGAATAAAGAGGCCGCGGGGAGCTCCCGGGCCGGGGCGCCCAAAACCCCGGAGGCACGGGCCGGGGAAGGGAGCACCGGCCCAAGGTCGCGCAAGTTCGGGGCAGCGCCGGCGCGGGGGTCCACTCACCGATGAGGTTGGGCACGAACAGAAAGATGTTTTCTTCCGGCATCTCGGCGAGGGAGATCTGGACGGCTTCTGGAAACGCGGATGGGGAGCGATCCCCACCTAGACAGCTAAGCAAGCCCCGGTCTAGGGCTACCGAGTCCCCGGCGGCCGCTCCGCCCCTCTCCTCTGTCCCCCGGGACACCCCGACGCCGACTCTGTGCAGCCGCTTCTTTCGCCCTGGCGCATCAGCAGCTCCGAGGTCGCAGCAGACCCCGCGGCCTCCGCTCCGGGCGGCACCCAGATGTGCAAGTCCCCCCTGGCGTCCTAGGCATCAGCCGGTGCAGATGTGCAGTTTCCGGCGCCCAGCCGGCCTTCCTCCTGCAGGGATGCAGCTCCTCTGACGCCGCTCGCTCGGGGCCCAGGGATGGAGTCAAAGGTCTTCCTCTTCACTTTCCTTCCAGTCGTCCCAGCACCGGCTGCGCGGGATAGAGGATCCTGAATCCCAGAAATCTGCTCTTCCGCCCGTGCTGACGCAAAACTGGAGGCCAAACAGCGGCTCCGATCCCTTTAAGGCCGGCCCTCTTCCTTTTCCTTTTCCTTCCTCCTCCCCTCTCCGCCGGCTTGAACCAAGTTCAGAGCGGGGAGGGGGTGACGCGCACAGAGACTAGGAACGAATCGTAAATTCAGAACGGAAAAAGGTACCGAGGAGAAGTTAGATAAGAACACTATTAACTAATTTTAATTTTTTTTGTGAGTATTTTTCTTAAAAACGAACAAGAGAGACTTATTTTACGTAACCTACACTTCAAGAACCCACCGGATGAAGCATTTGGTTCAGTCCTAAATCATCCCTTTCCTCCAACTCTGACTCATCCTCTTTTGATCTCAATTACTTTAGGACGTCAAGGTGGCGGCTAGAGGGTCAGGAAGAAGCTAGAAGGAGATGACTAGAGATCGCCCCCTGGCCCTGGGAGGATATTACTCTTTCAATATTAAAGCTTATTTGTAGGATAAATAATTCTCCCCGCCCAGCAAGCTGAGTAGTTCTACTGCAGATAATGCTTGAGCGGAGAAGAAAGGGATGCCGGGAAAAAAGGAAAAGAAAAAAAAAAAAAAAAGATGACTTCGGATTTGACTTCTAGAATTCAAAGGGGCTGTCTCCTAGCAACGCGCCGCGGAGCTCCCTCCGCCTGCGTGGTTCCCGGGGCAACCTCCCCGTGCCACTCTTCCCCTCCCCCTTCCATCCTCCCTGCCCTCTGCGACCGGTAACCATAGCAACAGCAACGGCGGGACTACTAGAAAGACCTCCCCGTCTCTCCCCTCCCGGGCTATAGGCAATTTCTATCCAACATCAGGTCCGGAAAATGGGAAATTGAACCCTTGGGTTTGGGAAAGGACCCTGAGGACTAGGGGGTGGAGGAGGAGGGAATCAACTTAAGGGACCAAATTGAGGAAAGGGAGGGGGACAGACTGGTGTGAGGGGAAAGTGGAGAAATGACCAATGATGGGCTGGATGCCCTAAGGTTTGTGTGTTTATCTGTTGGAAAAAGGAAACCAGAAGGTGGTTTATCCGTACAACTGAAAATAACATCTTGGGATAGTTCCAGGCCATGCCTGGCCCACACCCTCCAAAGGAAAAAAAAAAGTGGGGCAACTTTCCAACTTAATAGCCCACCTCTCTCTACCTGTTCCCAGGGGATGGCGTCCAGTCCTTCAGGGCCTCAGGAGAAAAAGGGCACTCTAAATTCACATAATCCCCCTACACCAGCGGTGAGTGCAGTGGGAGGATTGCAGGGAAAGGGGCAGTTTTCTCCCCCAAAATCAACCATCTGACCCTGGTCCCCTCAACTCTCATCCTTCCTGCAAGGTGTTAACCAGATCTGAGGAGTATTTGGTCCGTATCAGCACAGAACTTACCAACGAGGCCCTGATGGGAGCCCAATATCCAATAGGTCCTGACCTGCCCAAGGAATTGAAAAAACTGGACCAGGGGACTCAGATGTCCCGACACGGTGATCCCTGCTCTAATACAGTGCCCTGAACTCCAGCCCCAAAGTCTACTCCCTAGGAACCCGTTTTGAACCCTGGCAGGCCCCCCTTTAGGTGCCATTCCCACCTAACATCATACAACCTTACAAGCATCTGTGTTTCATTTCCGTATTCTTGATCTTACTACCCACTCCCTGTGACTAGTCATTCCAATCCCTTTTTCCCTTTTTGGTCACAGAGACAGGCACTCTTTCTAACTAGGGCCTATGTTTTCAGTGCCGCCAACCACTCGGACCAAGGGCACAGATACTCGGTGAGAATCCCTGAGGGGAAAGGTCACACCTTAGGGCACTGGGGAATTGAAGAAAGAGAAACAATAGTGTTATATGGGGCTTTTACAAATTGTTTTATTCATTACAACTTTGTAGGGTTGTGGAGTGCAAATATAATTTTTCCCATTTTACAGATAATAAAACAAAAAAGCTAAGTAACTTGTGAGTACAAGTGTTATCTTCCCCACTTACAAATAATAAAACAAAAATGCTAAGTAACTTGCTCACAGGTTTAGAAAGTATCAGAACCAGGTCTCGAACCCAATTCTTCATGTTCAAATCCAATAGCAGTCTATATTTTACAGGGGTGAAAGGGAAGTAGGAAATGAGAATCCACTTTTGGGAGGAAATATTATGGAGCACTTTAGGTGGGAAGGAACTTTGAAGAGGGAGTAGCTGGGCTGCACTCCACCATGGAATGCATTTTTACTATGGAATTCATTTTCTTCCTATCCCCATCCTTTCTTCTTCTTTGTAGTTCTGACAGAAACAGGACCAGAAACAAGACTCATCTCCTGCCATCCAGAGAGATGGTATGTGATAAGATTCTCTTCCAACCCGATGGGTCCTATTGAGAGCTAGGGATTGTAGAAAGGGATGTGAAAGAGAGATTCTTATGCTTTCTCACTTGAGGGAGGAAACTACAGGAATTCCCCTACCACAGAATAAGAAAAATTATACTCCAAATCCCAGAAACAAACCAAGCCCTTCTTCTTGCTTGTAATGCTCCAGGTTGAAGATTTTAAAGATGAGAAAGTAAAATTGCTGAAGTCGAAAGAGAAAGACCTATCCCAACGTAAGCAGGTGAGAAAGAACCAGTTCCCTAACTCTATTCCTGACTAGCACCTGGGAATGGAGTTTTGCATTAATCTCTATCCCTTCCTAGGTAGAGACTGTACGACAAGAGGACACTCTGGGTGGAACCATGTATTTGACTCCCCGACGGAATGCTCGGAGGTCGACTACAATCCCAGAAGGCCTCTCTTCCTATCCTTTGAGGAAAGAGCAAGGAAGTATCAAGGTATTTTGATCGTGGCTGCAACATTTTAAGGTAGAGTCAAAGGTACATTAACAAGATGGAATTCACCCAAAGAAAGGTAATTAGCATGAGGAGGAGCCTGGAGATCATTTTTATATGTAGCTTTTGAAGGAACTAAGTCTGCCTAGCTTGGAAGAGAGAAGACTTTGGGACAGATGTGAAACCTGACTTCATAGATTTGAAGTGTTATCGTATGGAAGAGGCAATAGCTGTAATCTGTATTTACTCCAGAGAGAAGAACTAGACTCAATGGAAGGAAGTGACAGGGAAGGAGATTTCCATTTAGGAAAGATATTCCATCAGAACTGCTCACCAGCTGCCTCAAAAAGCTCTGGGTTACTAGAAGTGTTGAAGCAAAGACTGGATGACCATCTCTCAAAGAGGTTGTAGGTGAGATTTCTCCGTGGTTGGATGTTAACTCAGATGACTTGTGTAAGACCCTCTACTACTAAGATTCTGTAGGGGTGCTTTAGGGGTTGGGGCAGGATCTAGGTTTGTGGTGACCAAGGGACAGCAGGTCACAAAAATATTAGGAGGGACAGAATACTTCCCTCGGAGGCTTTAGAAGCAGACCTTCTTCGACTCCTGACCCAAGAAAGGACCATTTAGGAAAGGGAGAAGGAGTTCACATCTCTCCTCTCCTCCCTTTCTTCCCTCAGAATGTGGCCTGAAGTCCCTTTCTTCACAATTCACCTGAAAAAATCCTAGGGTGGACTCCTGGCTATGAGTGTCATCATCCCCAAGACCCAAAGACTCTCCCAAACAAAGACATTCTTCTTCACTCCCTACAGCCCGGCCATGACACCATCAGGAGCCAAAGACTAATAAAGAGACGGGGACCCCCGCCTTCCCCTCCCCCAATTCAGGCAATGCTGTGGTCTGACCTTATCTGAGGAGGGTAATGAGTGGGATATACTATCACTGGTATAAGGGAGAGCGGGGAACAGTGGATTAGCTCATCTTTAAGGAGTTCTTCAGGTATATGTGATCTATAAGGTAGGTTGTCTAGGACATGACTTTATGAACTTCCACTACCACCTTGCTGGAAAAAAAAAAGGCATTCTATTTTTATAGTAGCATTCACTAAAGCTCAGCATCACCATTAAAAAAAAAAAAACACCCAAAAACCCCAAACCCAAAACTTGATGAAAAAAAAGCAAATTCTATTTTTATAGTAGCATTCACTAAAGCTCAACATCACCAGCATGTAAAGTGCTTTTGGACTATCCAATATTGCAGATTATCTGCTAGGGTTTTTTTGTTTGTTTGTTTGTTTTGAAGCTTGCATTGCTATTTTTATTTTATCAATAATAGGTATGTTTTTACATAGTGCTTTTTCCCCCTTTCCCAAGAGCTCAAAGTAGTTTATGCAAATCATCTATCCATTGTCACATTAGCCTTGAACCAGAAAGAACATCATCTCTCTGAAAGAGGAGAAATCTGGACTGAGCTCACAATACCCATCTAAGAGGTAGATTTGCTAGGGGTTTCTAATCTAATATCATTGATAATTGACTATTTTGAAGTACCTATTACTTTGTATTCTCTCCCAGAATCTCCCTCATTAACTAACATAGTCAGCTGAGGGTTGGTTATAGAGCACTGAGCTCTGAGGATAAGAGGAGTTCCCAGCTCTCCTCAAAAGTTACTATGGTGGAATGGAAAGATATCAAACACAGGAGGAATCAGGGGACCTTGTTTCTCTGCTCTTAAGTTAGTGGACTTGTAGAAATCACTTTTACTTTTCTAGGCCTCTTTTTCTTCCTTCAGCTGTACAATATGTGGTGAGATTGGATGATCTGGAAATTCCCTTTCATTCTCAAAGCTCTTAATTTCTCTCTGAAGGGCTGTTGCCATTAGATCTTCAGTTAAGCATTCAGAGAGTACTTGCTCCAAGCCTCAGTTGAACCTACTCGGCTTCCATAATAGTAGGAAGTATGGTCTTGTTTTGCCATTCCCCCAACAAACTCTTCTGCTCCCTCTTCCCACTTATAAGCTGCCCCCACCATAATACTGGGCCCAGTTACAAATGGTGATTCTCTGTTTATTGCTTGAAAACAAAAATCCAGAAGCCAGGAGTAGTAAAGGGTAGAATTGGGGGGAACCTGAAGGGAGGGAGGGATTGCAGGGGTTAGGGGTCATTTCCCTAGCCCTCCCTACTCTTACTCTGCTTAGCCAAAAGACTGGGGCTATTGGGCAAAAAGGGGCTGCCTGGAGCTCTTGGCCTGAAGGAGCAGTGGGTAGGGAAGAGCAAAAAGAAAATCCAAGAATGGATAGTGCTGGTAGGACAGGAGCTTGTGTGGCCAGGAAACTGGAAAGCAATGAGAGCCACCAGAGAACAAGGAAAAAGTTGTCGAGCCCTCTGAGATTGATCCCTGTGGTAGTCACAGGGACAAGTAGGTTAGGACCTGGACTAAGTAAGATATATTATCCCTCTCCCCTTATGATTGGCCCCAATGCTAAGTAACCAAGGGACAACCCTGTATTTTAGGGCTGGGGAGCCAGATTATGGATATAGGAGGCAGAAGGACCCCCTACATTTGGCAACAGAGAAAAAGGATGACTTGGGAGGCAGGATGCTGGCTTATTTTTACCAGAGGATCTTCAGGGTATTTATTGTCCTTAATGGGGTCTTAGGGTATTTACAAGGAGAAGGGAGAAGCATGAAATGTCGAGAGCTGGGAGTGGAGGATCCAGTTCATTTTACTTCCTCCCCCTTCCCAGGTTGGTCTGGGGGGAGAGGTCAGGAAGGGACATCTAAAAGTTCTTCTCCTTCCATTGGTGCTTAGATGGAGACTTCATATTCTCTTGTATCCTGGGGACAGAGATAACAGTGTCATCTGTCAGGGGTGGGAGGCAGGGCAAGAGGGATGCTATTCACCATCTGGTGGCCCCAGGAGATTCTTGAGGTAGGGACTTGGGTATGGTACAGCTGCTCTGAAGGGAGTCAGGACAGAGGGTCAAGGATTTTGTTGGCTGCTGAGCCACTGGGTTAATGGAGTTGGGAGTCTCTGAGAGGGGAAATGAGAGATGGGGGAGGGATAAGCAGGAAGACTTATGGGGAATATTTCAAACAGGCTCTGTAGTAGGATTAAGACTGGGATTTATGGGGCCACAAGGGCAGAACTCGAGATTATAAACCCCAAGCAGCAGGACTGGATGAAGGTTTTTACTCACCCCAGCTTCATAGAGTGGGTTGCTAAAATCCGACTCCACAGTGATAGGGCTGTAGGAGTGAGATCCAGAAAAGCCAAATAGAGATTTTCCTTGTAGCCTGGAAGAGGGGAGGCAAGAAAACGTGGGCCAGGTGCCTTTATCTGCCATCTTTATCATAATTAATCCCTCCCTCCCCCCATGTCTCAAAACACCAAACACCCACTACGTACCTCCAAGGTTTCCCAAGGCTATAATCTGCACAGCCTAGATGGAACCTAGATAGAGCCCAGAACCAACCAGAGAGCTAATTTCTTCAGGACAGATTGAGGGTGACCCAGTCAGAACTTGGAACCCTGGGCCTGACCTCCATTGGCATCCATCTTGTGAACAGCCCAGGCCCACCCACACTACTCCAAAACTCAAAAGTGCTCACTTGGTGTAGTAGAGATAAACACCCCCAATGAGTAAGATGACAAGGCCCAGGGGCAGCAGGATGGCCAAAGCTAGATTTCCACCTTCCATCTGCCGAGAAGGATCTGTGGTCTGTGTCACTGCAGGGAGGAGAAGACAGTGAACTCGGGTATCCTGCTGCTTAGCCTTGGGCTCTGTCTTTCAAGGGAACAAGGGCTTTTCCCTTTAGCCTTCAGTTCCCTCAAGGAACCCAATTGGCCTGTAACCCCAGCCCCTGATTCTTCCCTCAGAGAGGCTGTTCCCCTCCCCAAACCCAGGCATCCTGCCCCAACCAGGCCCTGGCTCTCCCCGTCATCCCTCACTGACCTTCCAGTTTTCGGTCGTCCAGTAGCTCCTCATAGGCCACTGCAGGGAGAGGAGGGAGTGGGGTCTGAGCCAGTGAGGGGGGAGGGCAGGAGGCCAGGCCAGGCAGGAGAACCTCCTCTCTGGTCCAATTTACCCAAATCTTAAATCTGTATTTCCTTTGTTCTCTTCCCCAAAGCATTTTTTTTTTTAACTCCTGAAGTGAACTTTATCCTGTTTCCTTTTCGTTCCTAAAGATCAGTGACCCTACCTCCCCAAGCCCCATCTCCACCGAGGGCCCCTGACCTCCAGGTCCTTGTTCCTACTTTGCAGAAGCTAGGAGCTGATCCAAGTCGAGCCCCCCTCCTGGCCCTTGCAAGCCCTATAAAGCCCTTCCCTTTTCTCTCCCAAGTACCTTTGCATAGTGGGGGCTGGCTGGTCCATTGAGAGGGGTGTCCCGGGAGGCAGGTGATGGTGACCTCCCCAATAAGTTCAAAGCCCTCATAGCAGAAGAACCGGAGAGACTCCCCAGCCTGGTAGTGATGCTTGTAGAGAGTCTGGTAGCCATTCTCTGGGACACCAGGGTTCAGGCATGGCTCGTACTTCACTGGAGGATGCAGAAGCCAGGGCCTAGTCACTGCCTTTTCCCATCACTTCTCACAATTTGCTTTTCAACACAACTTTTGGGATGTCATTCCCTTCTCCCTCCCACCCTGTCAGGTCCCTCTACCCCCAACCAGGACCGGGGACTCACGGACACACTTGGGGACACGGTCGCTCCACTTGGGGGTGCCTGTGTCCCGGTTGTAGCAGGTGAGGACTGCTGCCCCCTCTAGACTGTAGCCAGGTAGACATCGATACTGAATGTGGGAGCCAATGGGGAAGCCCGCATCGGAAGCTGTCCTGTGCCCATTGCTAATCTCTCCAGGGTCTGCACAGGTCATGACTAGGAGGAGAGAATGCATGTTAAGGGGCTTGGGGGGTATTCTTCCATTAACTGGCATCCAGCACCAGCGTTAAGTGGGTCAAGGAAAGTGTCAAGAGCCTATTCTGATCAGCTTCAGAAATCAGTTTCCATAGTATAGCATTAGTGTAGCATGTTACAGATTGCAAAATGCTTGTTCAAACATGTGAAGAGGTTAAGTGGAACAAAACTATCAACCTAGAATGGGAGTCCTGGTGTCTGATTCTAATCAGTCCTGGAGGTCAAAGGCGTTAAGAATCCCTTGGCTCAGGTCCCTGCCCTAGACATGGGAATAAGGGAAGCCACAGAGTGAGCGGACTTGCTCAACGTTACCATGCTCTCTTGGCAAATGAAGTTAGGCCGGATGATACTTCTAATTCTGACAAATCTATTCCAAATAGGCTAGAGGGGAGTTGGGGGCAGGGGGCAACTTGCACTCTCCCCTCCTCTTCCCTCTCCCCTGCCAAAGACTGGATGAGCTAGAGAAAGGCTCGAGGGGGTGGAACGTTGAGCCCAGAAAGGGTAGAAGAGCAGCGCCTAGGGGAGGGGCAGGATTGGGGCTCACTCTTCTGGCAGGCCGGGGGTGCAGCACTCCAGGACAGGTCCCACTGACAGGTGAGGATGTCTGAGCCGAGCAGCTCATAGCCAGGCTCACATTGATAAGTGAGAACGGTTCCCCGGATCAAGTCTCCATGGGATGCTGTCCTCCAGCCCCACTCTGGAGGGGGCAGTTCGGGGCATGTGTCATTCCGAGGCACTTCTAGAGAGGGAGAGAGGCAGGCTTTGAGGGGCCAGTGGGAGGCTCTGGCTTTGAGAATCTAGGATAGAGGAGAATCTCTGTCTGGGACAGGCAGTCTTAGACTTGGGTGGCTTTTCTTGGGGCTGTGAAGTGTCCAGCTGCTTCTAGATGAGCCTTAAGGATCCCTATGCTGAGGATTAGGTTCCTCCCCAGTATATTTCCAAATGGGGTCTTGAGTGGCCCCCTCCTGATCTCTGTGCCCAGTTACCTTTGAAATGCAACACGAAACCCTGACCCAAGCCAGGGTTAGGGGGCCCAGCTGGTGCCTGGAACTGCAAGGTGAGGTCCGGGCCAGAGGAGAGAAGGCGGCGACGAGGCTGGGGCCCTCGAAGCTGGGCTAATACCCGGGCACTGGGGCTATCTCCATCAAACAGGGTCAACATATCCCCTCCCCTAACATTCAGGCTGTAGGGATGGAAACAGGCTGCTAAATTATGGTTCCAATACATGCCCCAGGTCCCTCACTGCCTGCAGCACTGGCCTTCACACAGTCCCCCTGCCGCCCTCCCGCTCCCCCGCCTCACTTCTGCCTCCTTCCTCTGCCGAGTTCAGGCATTTGGCATGGAAGAAACCGCCCCCTAGAAAATGCCCCCTAGATGACATGGGAATCTGTCAAGCTGGCGAGTGTGGATTCCCTATCTTGTCCTACAAGGATGGTCTTGGGGAGTCCAAAGCAAGACAAGGCTGCCCTAGCTCCAGCCATGTCACAGGCGTAGTTTAGGAAATGACCTCCACCCCTTAGCATTCCTTGAAGCCAGTAATAATCCACTCCCCTCCAAGGGATGTACATCCCCAGCAGAATCCTTTGGCCCCAGACCACATCCCCTCATCTCTGCCCCCAAATACAGCCCACCCTCCCTCTCCCACCGCCAGTGCGTACATTTCAACTTGGAGCAAGATCCGTTTTTCCTCCTGGACATGAAGGCCCCACACACAGTCCTGCCCAGGGCTGTAGCTCTGGGGCCAGTCGGGAGAGAGGACCACACCAGCAGACTCAGACAGCTCCCCCCCACACATAGCTGGTGCAAGGGGAGGGGGTGAGGCAGAAGAAAGGATAGTAAGTAGGAAGATCACATTTAGAGCCTGAAATACCTTAGATATTATCTAGTCCAAGTCAGAGAAAACACTCAGAATAGAAATTAGCTTGTCCAAGATCACAGAGGTATTAGAATTAGGCTTCAAGGGGTCCAAGTCCTGGCAGGCTGAACCAGGCTCGGTCCTCAGTCCCTTGCAGGGACTGGGTTAGGGCTTGGTTCCAGGATTGGGAGAAAAGTCACTATCTTATAACTCCAAAATGATTAAGAATTCCACATTGGCCTTTATGGGGACATAATGCTGAGTTGGGGACAAGGGATCTCCATTTGTAAGGGGGGTTGTTTCTGATCTTAGCATTTAATAACATATGAGAGAGGGTCAAGAACACAGAATCCAGGCACATGTTGTCGTCCTCTGTGAAGGGGACTCACCTTTGCAGGCTGGCTCTGTGTCGTTCCAATGGGGATCAGAGGGGTCGATACACTCAATGGCACTTGGAGGACCAGGGGGTTCCAGGGCATATCCTGGGAGGCAGGAGAATGTAGCCAGTGCTCCAGGACGGAACTGGGGATCCGTGGAAGTGACGTTTCCATGAGCCAGGAATGGAGCAAAGCAGCGATCTTCCTCGAAGGCTGTAGAATAAACAGCAGTCAAGGGACTCAGCAAAGCCCCTCGTACTCCTTTATCCTTCCCATTCCCCACCCTTCTGCAACTTCTTCACCCCATCTTCATCTCTTCCTAACAGAAGCTTCATCCTGGGAGACTGCAAAATTGGTAGGGAGTCTTTGACATATTGATGGTTTGACTGAAAACAAGTTATTTAATCTTTGTGTCCCCAAACTTAAGACTATAGTCCATTATTACAAGGAGTTTCCATGATGAAAATTCCCTATGCCAGTGAAATCATTGGTCTGGACCAAAACAAAACCCAACAATAACCTCTTGATTAATCCTGCTGATGGAAGTTCATATTATCGATAATCTAAAACAAATAATCCAAAAGTTATTCATAGTCATATTTGAAAGACAGTGAATGATTCCTTCCCATCCCCTCTCCCTAGTTACTCTTAGCATGGGAGGACACTAAGGTTTTCAGATGACATCTATCAATCCTTCACTTTACAGATGAGGAAATGATGCTTAGAGATGAGATAAACCAGCTAATTAGCGATGGCTTCATCATTCTAACAGCTTTATATTCTCTTGATTTAAGAACTCAGTCTGCCTTCCCTAACCCTATATCTCCTGAGAGGAGATATGACCACTGCTTTCTCTTTTGCACACTTGCCACCCATTTTCAAACCAATTTTACTGTGGGCAATAAGGGGAGAAAAGGCAAAACATATTTGTAAGACTAGGCCTTAGGCTGGGGTGGGTCTGTGGCATTTAGGGACTGCAGAAAAGTTCAGATTAGGCAGATTCCCATAATGCCCTCTTTAGTTTCCAGCGGCAAGACCCCTTTATCCCTTCCATCACAAATGCCTGACTAGTCCAGGCTGAGGAAAGAGAACAGGAGTTGATATGGAGAGAGTGCACACATAAGAAAGGGAAAATGGATTTATGAAGTTTGGGGAGCTATTGCTTGGGTGCTCGCTAGATTTAAAGAGAGCCTTCTGAGTCTTGGGTTTAAGATGTTCAGGGTCTATAAGGTTTGGGATATGAAAGTGTTGAGAAATTCTATGGGGGTGTGGGAAGTTCAGGGAGGGTAGAATTGAAAGACTTCTCTAGATGTGTAGGGTTGAATTTTGGGAGCTTTTAGGGTTTCCAGTTCTTAATCCCTAATCATGCAATGAATGACAAAACAAATGGAGTTTGAATCTAAAAAGGATGAGCTATCTTTTGAAGGATACTGGCCCCAGTTTTGGGGTCCCCCTTGGGGGGCTTGTTACCCTCATATCGGAGGCTTAGTAGCAAGGGGTTGGCTGGTGTCTCAGAAAGCAGTTCCACATAGAGGGATTGGGCATCGCTGATCAGTCCTCTCTCTGGGACATCATCCATGTCTGAGTCGTAGATCAGTGGGGAGAGGGGACCACCCCCAGATCGGACCACCAGTCTGGGGATGGGAGGAGGTGATCAGGGCCACCAGGCATAAGAAGATTCATCTCCAGAGCCTCATCCCTGTAGGTCACTTAAGTTTTCTCCCTTATCATTCCCTCACTGAGGATGAGAATCTCTTCCCCTCTATCTCTATATCCCTCCTTCCCCCACTACTTTCCCTCCATAGGACCATAGCCTTCTCCCCCACATCCCTCCCCATGTCTTTGAGAGCTTTCTCACCCAGGTGTCTCCTTCCCCCGTAGGATACGAACTTTCTTCCCTGGAGCCCCCTTTTCAGTGAGAACCTTCTCAAGAACCTCCCTTTCCCCATAGAGAGTGAGAGACTATAGTCTCTCCACCTTCAGGTGAGAACTTGCCCACTGTGAGGCATGAACTTGCTCTTCCACAATCCCCTCACCTATCATTGTCCTCATCCAGTGAGACCCTTTCAAAGTGCAGGTGTAATCTCCGTCCTTCAGCTGCCTCGATGACCCATCGACAGGTAAGGTTGGGCCCTACAGCCCCTCCAGGTTCAGGGGAGACAATCCGGCCAAGAGTAGCATTGTGGATGGAGCCTCCACAGGCAGCTGAAGGGAAAGAGGAATCAAAGTAGTTTATTGCGCAGGCAAGAAATCCGTTTAACTTTTGTTCTTGCCCAAACCTGCAAGGTGGCTTCTGTTCTTTGAGGCCCCGCACTCATCACATTCCCCAAAGCCCTGTCTCTCTGGGCTTCTCATCCAGTCTCACAGGGATTTGCATGCTTTTTTCCAAGACAGCAATACTCTGAGGCATAAGAATATTCTCCCAAACATCTCCCCTTCCGCCTAAACCAGGAATGCCTGCTCTCCTGCTGCTCACCAAGGCAGGCCGGAGGTTCCCCACTCCAGGCTGGTCGGGTAGCATTCAGACAAACGAGGGTGTCTTCCCCTTGCAACTGGTAGCCTGAGTCACAGTGAAAGGTGGCAGTCCCTCCAGGGTGCAGGTCCGTAACGCTCACATCTCCATGAGGTGGCCGGGGAGGAAAGCCGCAGCTCAGGAGGTAGGCTAAGAGAAGACAAGGAGAAAGAAACTAGGACTGGCTGTTCCTTTTCGTCTCATGCTAAACACTCTTGGCTCTTCTCTTAAACCTCTGGCTTCACTTCACTTCCTCCTGCCCAACCATTACAGTCTCACCTTGGGGGTACCTGAGCACCAGTCAACCCAGCAAATTTCCTAGGGACAATCCTAAAAAATTATCAAATCAAATACAGAGTAGCATAACATCAACTGAATAAAGTGAATAAAAGGCAGCATGGAAAGATTACTGGAATGAGTGAATACTTAAGCAAGAGACCTGAGTTCAAACTCTGGAGGGCCTTAACCATCCTGGGTAAGTTATTTTCCCCAGCCTCAGACTTCTGCTCAGTAAAAGGAGGGGTTAGATCTATTCATCTCTGATGATCCTTCCCATTTTTAACATTCTAAGTCCATAGGCAACTAGGTGGCACAATGGAGAGAACACCAGGTCTTGAGTCAGATTTTTTTTTTGCTGAAGCAATTGAGGTTAAGTGACTTGCCCAGGATCACACAGTTAAGTGTTAAGTGTCTGAGGTCAGATTTGAACTCAGATCCTCCTGATTTCAGGGCTGATGCTCTATCCACTGCACTACCTACCTGCCCCAGAGTTCTAATACTATTTAAGACACTGTGTGGCTCTGAACAAATCATTTCATCTCTCTGCCTCAGTTTCCCCATCTATAATTGGGGACCTAATTCACAGTATTGTTGTGAGGATCAAATAAAATATTTGTAAAGGGCATTACAAACTTTAAAGTGCTATATAAGTACAACTCATGGTGATTGAGTGAAGACAAATTTTTTGAGACAAATTGAATTACAATAAATAAGACATTGATTCACAAGAGTCCACAGTCAAGTCTGACCTCTGAGTGATCATTTGCAAAGCATTTAACACCTCTGCCTAATTTCCTCTTCTGTGCCTCAGTTTCCCCAATTATAATTAGAATCTAATTCACCTGATCAAATATCTGTAAAGGGCATTGCAAACTTTAAAGTACTATATAAATATAACCTATGGTGATGACAATTAGGTGAAGAAGGCGAATTTCTTGACACAAATTGGAACTATAATAAATAAGACATTCACAAAGGAGTCCACAGTCAAGTCTGACCCCTGAGTGATCATTTGCAAGGCATTTAATCTCTCTGTCTTATTTTCTCTTCTGTAATACCTCACAGAAGAGCAAATGACATATATAAAGCAAGGAGGTACTAGTTAACCTCTATGTGATTTGATGTCCAACACAGGTTCCCTGTATATATCAGGTGTTTAACAAATGTCTGTTGGGTTAAATTGAGCCCCGAGCTCCCCCACCAGTGTTGGAGCCCACACATGACCATGTATAGTCTTGTATTGTTCTCTGATTGCTTCATGCTATTTCTGCCATCACTCTTCTAAGGCTCCGGAAGCAGGGACCATGTCTCCAAAAGGCCTCATGGTTCAGGAAAATGAGCACTGACTTTCAAATCAGACAAGATTGAGTTCAGAGGATGGCTCCACCACTACTTCCTGAGTCTCTTGGTCAAAATATCCTCTCAAAATCCATTCTTCAGTTCCACTCCAACCTACAGTGCTACACAACAGTCTCAAAGTCTGGGATGGTCCCTTTAAGCTATCAGATGTCCCTAAGGCTGTTCCCACCTCAGTTATATCTGACTCTTCCATGACTCCATTTGGGGTTTTCTTGGCAAAGATATTGGAATGGTTTGCCATTTTCTTTTCCAACTCAAGAGGAAACTGAGGCAAACAGTTGTGATTTGCCCAGCGTCACGCAGCCAGTAAGTATCCACTGCACCATCTAGCTTGCCCCATTCCCACATATTTCTTCCCTCAGAGAACCTGGCAGTCAGGCTGCAGCCTGCAGCCTTGCTGTAGTGAGTACCTTTGCTCTTATGTCTCTGTGAGTTCATGCCCCTACAGTGGCAGGGACACCAAGAGACTCATGACCCTGGCACAAGCTTTGCTTTCCTAATCCATGAGGTTTTTAAGGAATCAACATAATTCACATTTTAGGGGACATCTCAACATGTCAAACCAATCATGGAGGCTCCATTAACCCAAGGGATCTCATTCTCTTGCTTGGAGAATAGTAGGAGAGAATCGTGATAGAAGCAGCAGGATTGGGTGCTGGGAAAGTGTGCATGTTTAAATATACATGGAATAAGCACGAACATATGAACATGGATCCATGGATCTTGTATGTGTACACTATATACTTAAAATCCATGTATATGTAAATATAGGCATAATGAGCATGTTTACATATGTATTTACACATAAGTGCACAAATGTCCTTTTTGAACCTATCCAGCCCCAACTGGTCTTTGGTAGAAGACCACAGGAAGATTCCAGGGAGCCTAGCCAATGTAAGGAGTATCTGCCCAATATTGTGTGCTAAGTGCCCTCAAATAGGAACACAGAAGAGTGACTATTCAGCGCAGGGGTGACCACACCCATCCCTCTCTATCATGGATGTTCCTCCATCCTATTGCCTCTTACTATCAGTCATCTTGGAGATGTGCCCAGAGGCACTCCAAGTGGTCCCTGCATGGTTACACCATCTGTCCACTTGAACACAGGCCTATTTCAGGATCTTAATTCTTCTCACCCTGGTAATGGATCCTGAAACCACCACCTCGAGGGGTCCGGGGACTCCGGAAATGCAGAAGCAGCTTGTTAGTTGGGCTCCGAAGGACTTGACCCTCCCCTAGTAGGGAGGCATTGGCCAGGAGCTGGGGTGCTGGTGCTGGTGCACCACCCACAGCCAACACGAGCAGTCCCTCTTCTCGAGACAGGTTGAGAGACTGTACCTGGAAGATTAAAGCAACAGACCAGGCTAGAAGGAAGATAAGGAGTACTCAGAAATCTTTGATCCTGCCTAGCCCTTCTGTAATGGATCTATACTTTTTCAAACATTAATAAAATTATATAACAGAACTGGAAGAACCTTGAGAATATAGTATTAAAGAGAACTGGACTTAAAAAACAGAAGACCCACATTTTAGTCTTGGCTCATCAATTACTGTAAGAAGGGCTTCCATGTCATCTACCTAATAGTGCCCAAGGAACATCATCTGGGAATCCTATGATAGGAAGCAAGTCACTAACCCTTTCTGTTTATTGTTGTACAACTTCAGGTTGTTGAGAAAAACAATTTGTAAACCATAAAGTACTACATACATGTGAGTTGATCTCATTATCTAGTGCAATTTTCCCATTTGGCAGATATGTCAAGTGACTTCTCCAAGGTCACACAGGTAGGTAATGGAAGAGTCCCAGAACTCCAGTTAGCATGATAAGAGTACAAGGAACTCAGAGAGAATCAGAACTGGGCTCTATCCTTTATCAACAATATGATTCTGGGCAAGTGTCTCTTCTGGGGCATCAGGGTGATCTTTTAAATAGTGAGAAGACTGGAGTAGATAGTATCTTAGGTTTACGCTGAGGTTCCACAAGGTGTAATTCCTAGGACAGGGCTCTTTCAGCATCTTCCCTACTACTACCACTATTGCAGGGAAAGGGAAGAATCGATTTCTAGTGATAAGAATGGAGTCCTAAGTACCTGAATTTCAATGCCATAGCCAGGATAGACAGAGATGCTGTAAGTGCAGTCAAGAGGTCCCAGAGTGGGTGCAGCTGAACGCCCAAATTCTGGAGATTCTACATAACCTTCACCCTCTGAGACATTGTTGTTACATAAAACTAAAAAAAAAAAATCCACAGGGTCATGAACTTCCCATGACAATTCAAGTGTCCTCATTTCCCCTCTCCCCTATTCATACTTCCTAATCATTCTTACTAGTCTATCCTTAAATACAATACACTCTCATCTCTCTCAGAACCTTATTCCCATCTCTATATACATCACTATTCATCCATTTACACCCAACCTTCTCCTCTCCACATTGGTGCATTACCTGGGCTTGTCACTGTGGTGACTGTGGTTGTGGTAATGAGGGTAGTTGTGGTCTCTTCCTCTCCTCCCTCAGACCCAAGAGGTGGGCCTGGAGAGGCAGGACCTGGGGGGGGAGGTGCTGTGGTTCCAGGAGGCGGAGTCAGTAGCTCAGGTGCAGTAGGTCCAACCCCCCTTGCTCCCTTAGGAGTCACAGCTGTTGTCAGGGGTCCTGTTCCTGGTTCTGTAACCCAAGGTGGGGAGGGTGGGGCAAGAGTCTGGTCTTCTGTATCAGCAGCTAGTGTGGGGACCAGAAAGGATCCTGAGACAGCAGGGTGAAGACAAAGAAAGTCTGAAGTAAGGAATCTGAGGACAAGTAGTCTTTGGGACAGAAAGGACTGTTCTAGGTGATGGGCTGGAAAATGAAAGGATTTGGGCCTCCATCCTTACAGCCCTCCCACACATTCTCCCAAAAGAATCTCTCTATCCACCCAGAAGGATCCAGGTCAAGCTCAGGCTGATTAGGATGAGGACATGGCCAAGAGAAAACCATTTCTAGCCCCTTCCTCCCATAATAGACCATGACATAAAGCCTAGATTGTGCTTACACTTCCAACTCTTATATCCCACGGTCCCAGTGTTCTTCCACATTATTCTCTTCAGCCTCCCATCCTATGTACTTCTAAATATTTGTATCAAGTTTCCTTTAGATTATTTTCTGTTTTCCTGTCTCTATCTTTGCTCCCATGTTTTCAAACTGCCTTGGTCCTTCTGAGTCTTACCAGGGATGTCCCCGATCTCTGGCCCCCTCCTTAGTAGAGCTCCATGTATCAGCTCAGCCAGTGCAGCTGGTGGAATTGTGGGAGACTCACTGCTTTCCCCTGCCAGACTCTCCTCCTCCATTAAGGGCACACCTAGAAGGAAATGTCCCATGAGTCTGAGAGAATTGATTACCTCTTCTTTCTTCCATATTTGTGCTTCTCCTATATCGTTTCCTATGCTTCCACAAGCTTCTCAAGCTTTAATCATTACCTATTCAAGTCATAACCTCAACTTCTGTTCTTTTCTACTCTAGAGAGTAGAATTTGGGATAGGGGGTTAAGATGCTTGGAAACAGGTAATTACATTTCCTTCCATTCTATTTCTTCAACCATTTAGATACAGGAAAAGGAAATGAAGGCCTTCTGTGTACTTTTGACAAAACATGGACAGCTCCTGGTTGGTAGGCGAAGGTTTTGATTCCATCCTCTCTGCCAGAAGTGGCAGAGTTCCCTCTCAGGTGCCTGTGCTGGTGTGTGCCAGTATTTCTGGGCTGTTGTCTCTCTTTTGCCCATATCTTTGAGTATCATCTCTGTAGTGTCTGCTGTTCTCTCTCTCTCTCTCTCTCTCTCTCTCTCTCTCTCTCTCTCTCTCTCTCTCTCTCTCTCTCTCTCTCCCCCTCTCCTAATAGCTCTCTAATGGTTTCTGCCCCCCCCTTTTTTTTTTAGCACCTCCAGGTCTCTCTGTACCATCTGCTGTTTTGTGCTCCCCCCCCCCCGCAACTTTATGTCTATCTCTCTATCCTCTATCTCTGGCACCCATAACCTCTTTCTGGTTCTCCTGTATTTCTCGGAGTTCCTGTCTCTCTCTGCATACATCTTGCTTTCTGGTTTTCCCTGAGACTCTTTTTCTAGGTCTCTGGGCCTCTATGAAGCCAAATATGCCCATGTGCCTGTGTGTAGGTCTGTGTAGGCAGTTGCTTTGCTGTGGATCTGTCCTCACTCAGACGTCCATCTGCCTTTAGCCATATGTCAAAGATTAAGTATATATCCTGCAGTATACCCCCTTTCTCTCCTCCCCTCACCTGCCTCTCTGCCTCGGATCCTTGTCTTTCAGCACCATAGGAACTACCTCCCCCATTTCTGGATTTAACCCCTCCTGATCCCCTTGTCCTTCGATTCTTCCTCCCCTCCAACAGCCCCAGGGACTGGACTTGGGGGAACTCTGAGTGCCGGGGGTAAAACCCTAGATCCCTTCCCTCTCCCCTTCGCCACTGCAGCGCCCCTCCCCCTTCCTCTGCCAGCTCGGAGAAAGCCGAAGGCCAGACGTGAAGAGAATGGGGGCTGTAGGAGGAGGCAGCATCCCCAAGGCTTCTCTTTGCAGCATATACTGAACGCCCTGCCCCCTTCACATTGGGGGTACAGCTCCTTCATCTCTTACATGCAAGCCCATATTTTCTTACCGCAAGTCCAGGGACAGCTGAACAGCAACAGCAGCAGCGGCGGGGGCAGGAGCCCAGCTCCGGGGGTCCCCATGACACCCTGATCCCCAAATCCCCCTCTCGCACCCCGATCCCTGCCCTCCCAGGGGCTGCAGAGCCAGTCGTCTTCACTCAGCTTCTTGGCTATGCCCCTAATCCTTCCCTCCCCAGGAGCTGAGGAGCTAGTCTTCTTGATCTTCTTCCTATTCTGCTCCGTCTACTACCGCTTCCTTTTAAGGAAGAAAATCCAGGGCTCGACAGGAGGCGAAAGGCTGAGGTGGGTGTGTGTGTGTTGAGGAATATAGGGGAAAGACTGGGGACCGAAGATTCTTGGCTTTCTCTCCTCCTTGGATGCCCGGTCGGCTCTCTTGCCCGGACACCTCTGTCCTCTCTCTTCCCGTGGGGGGGAGGGGGGAGGGGGCGCGGCTGCGTCTGCAGGGGGTGGGGCGCAGCGGGGGAGCGCTAAATCAGAGCCGGCTCTCTCAGAGGTCGGGACGCCTGGGTCCCACTCTCTGCCCCTGACGCCTGTTTTCGGCCTCGATTAGATCCCAGGTGGTTGGGTGCAGGGCAGAGATTGCAATTGTAGCTTGGGGGGGAGGTGGAAAGAATGAAGGCTAGGGAGGAGTATCGAAAGGGTTCTGGAAGGGTTCTATGGGGAAAGAGGAGGGGGGTCGCAGGGTCCTGGGGAGGGAGATGCGGGGTGGGGGCAGCTCGAGAGCTGAGGCTGCGAGAGGGAGAAGCTGAGAAAGGTGTCGAAGCCCACGTCAGATCCTGGGGCCGGGCGAGGGGAGGGGCCTGCTGCGTGGGTATGTGGGGGAGACCGAGGAGGGAGGGTACACTGTGTGAAGGCGGGCCCCGAGTCATGTCCGTCCCCCACCCACATCCGCACTCCTTAACCCACTGGTGAGAGGGAAAGGAAGGCCTCGGTCCAGTCTCGGATTAGTGCCCCCGCCCTCAGGATGAACATCTGGAATTTTAATCGCGTCCCACCGATCTGTAAGCCGCAACGCAGCTGCATTTCCTCCTGTTTCCCAAGACACCCCACTCTGCCCCCGGATTTCACCCCCTCCCTTTCCTCAGCCATGGGGTGAGAGGGAATTTACTCTCAGGTCCTCCCTGCCCCCAGCCACTACACCGGCTTTCTAACGGGAGAAGGAAGCGGGCGGGGGTCTAACGTCTGAACTGTCCCTTCTCGATTTCCTCAGGGAATCCCTTCCCCAGAATCCTTCAAACGAGCTTCAGTGCGGAGTGCACCTTGTCCCAAGCTTGTACAGTGCTCCTCCTGCCCCCCTCCTTCTCTCCCTTCTAGAACTGTGCCCGCTGCTTCGTTGCCCTCTTCCCGCGAAGGCATTAACGGGCTCTGGGGTGCAGGCCTTTTTCAGCACCACCGACCCAAGGACAGCGCTCTCCCCAGCCCCGCCCCTCCGCTCCTAACGCGGCTCTCCACGCTGATTGGCTGGGGAGGCCTCCACCTTCGCCTCTCGCAGGCAATCACCGGCGTCCCGTGCCTGCCTTGCGGGAAGCGTAGGCTGGAGCTGGAAGGGAGAAGAGTCACCTAGAGACAGACTGGGGAGGCTGTGTCCCGAAAGCTGCTGACTTGATTGCCTCCCGCGGCTTGTCAGCGCCGCCCTCGCCCCACCAATCTGTCGGTCTCTCCATCTCCCCATCCGTTGGCTCCATGCCCCGCCCCTCCCTCCCCCTTTTCGCATTGCGGGCCGGCCGGACTCCAACGCAACCACCTCAGAGCCCAACTTGACGCCCAGCCAAGGAGGGGAGTCCAGCCCTGTCAGTCTCGCTTCCCAAGCCTCCAGGGGTCATCCGTCCCCTGCCCCCACCCCCGGATTACAAAAGTTCCCTCTCCCTTCCGTGCCTTGCCCCCTCCCCTCTGCTCTTTCCCTTCCTGACGCGAGTATCCGAGAGATGCGGCTGATTCTGGGGTGGACCTGAAGTGATGGGTGCGGAGGTGGGAAGGGGGGGAGAAGGTGACGTCAGGGTGAGTGGGAAAGGAGGGGGAGAGAGGAGAGGAGAATAGAGAGAAGGGATAGAGCGGAGTTAAGGGGAGGGGAAAAGGAGACGAGGAGGTGGAGAGGGACAGAAGAGAGGAAAGGAAGGAGAGGGCTGTGGAGGGAAGGTGGAAGCTGCTGCAGAGGACTAGGATCCATCCCAGGATCTGAGGGCTGCATGATGAGGTGGGACAGGAACTGCTGATGGAGGAAGAGAGAAATTGAAAAGTGGAAGCAGAATCGTGGAGGCAGAAGCCCCAGAAAAAAAGGGGCTAGGAAGGAGAGGTGATGGAGAATGAGGAAGACAGCATGGAGTAAGGCCCCAGGAGGGTAAATCTGAGGTTGCTAGAGGAAGAAGCCGGTAGGGCAGGGAGAGGAGGGAAAGATTTAGGGAATGCCTGGGGCCTTTTGACTAGACTCCCCACTCCATTTCCACCATGCCCCCTTGGCCACTACCCCTGGCCTGCCCAGCCCTCACTCTGATCCTTGGGGCCCTCACATCCCTTTTCCTCTGGTACTGCTATCGATTGGGCTCACAGGATACCCCAATCCCTGGGGCAGGGGGTGCTAGCAGAGGTGCTGGAGCTGGTAGAGGTTCTGAGGCTAGAAGTCAAGGGTCAGGGATCATCAGGGAGCCTGGTGAAGGGCCTGGGGCAGAAGGCCTGGTGAGTCGGAGACTTCGGGCCTATGCCCAGCGTTACTCCTGGGCTGGGATGGGGAGGGTGAGGAGGGCAGCTCAGGGCAGCAGCGGCCTTGGTGGAGGTCCAGGGATCCAACGCCCAGCTCTACTCTTTTTGCCGGATCTTCCTTCTGTTCCATTTGTGCCCCGGGATGCTCAGCGACATGATGTGGAACTCCTTGAGAGTAGTTTCCCTGCCATTCTTCGGGACTTTGGAACTGTGAGCTGGGATTTCTCAGGGACATCTTCTCCACCACGGGGTTGGTCTCCTCCCTTGGCCCCTGGGTGCCACCAGTTCCTCCTTTACAGGGCTGGTCGGTGTCAGCCAAATAATTGCCGACGCTGCCCAGGGGCATATCGAGCTCTTAGAGGACTGAGAAGCTTTGTGAGTGCCAATTCTTTTGGCAATGCTGGTTTTTCTGTTCTTCTGCCTGGAGCCAGACTTGAGGGACGCTGTGGACCCACTAATGCTCGGGTTCGTTGTCACTTGGGTAAGTAGTGATCAATGATGTTTAGGTCAAACCTAGGGTAAAATGGAAGATTATGGGTCTATCTGGGGAAGTGATAGGAATTTCTGAGTTTGGTGACTCCTCTGATTTTTACCCGGGCCTTCTCCAACAGGCCTGAAGATTCCCCCTGGCTGTGAATTAGTTGTTGGGGGTGAGCCCCAGTGCTGGTCGGAGGGACATTGCCTGCTCGTGGATGATTCTTTCCTGCACACTGCAGCTCACAATGGTAACCAGGACAGAGTTCTGCAAATACGGGATTTGGGAGTCTAAAGTGGGGTTTGGCCAATCTAGATTTAAGAATGAAACCAAACAATTAAAATCCTCTGCTTTTTTTTTTTTTAATCTCCAGGCTCTGCAGAAGATGGCCCTCGTGTGGTCTTCATTGTTGACCTCTGGCATCCCAATGTTGCTGGGGCTGAGAGACAAGCTCTTGATTTTGTCTTTGCACCTGACCCCTGAAGGGTAAATTGATGTCCCAATATGCCCCCTAAAAAGCCCCCCTCCCCCCACCCTGGTCTCCTATCCATGAACCACAAACACATTGGACTTGGACAGCTTGGTATGACATGGTTTGCCTCTCACTTCTGGTGCTGTTATGGGTGTCACTGATGGGACATGTAGAATTGAGAAGGTGGCATATCCAAGAACTAAAATACAAATTTACAAAACTCTTTAAATCCTGGCAGCATCCTTCTATGATATATAAGAGGGACACAAAGCTGAGATTGGATAGTTTCAGATGCAGTATTATAAAGCAAAGAACACTACATTTAAAGTGAGAAAACCCAGTTTCTAGGCTTGCTCCTGCCACTAAGATTTTGTTTTTAAACAAATCATTTAACAACCTGAAATTCAGGTTCTTACATCTCTGAAATGACAGGGCTGGACCAAATAACCTAAGATTCCTTTCAACTCTACAAATAGGTGAAACTTACCTATCCTGCACAGAAGTTCCCCAGCCTTCTCTCATCACACCCCACAAAACAAATTCCAGCCTGTCAAACAAAATCTTTCTTCCAGGAACCAAGTCTATCCTTGCAATTTAACTTTATTTCAATAATTTAATAGAAAATTAAAATAAATAATAAGAAATAAGTAGGTGGGGAGGCCAGGTTGGAAAGACCACAGGCCACTTCAGTACCAATTCAAGAAGGAACAAGGGCCAGGAATAGGATTGTAGGTGAATTGGTTGTAAAACGTAAAGGAGTAAAGAAGTAGGTTTGGAATGTAGCAGATGGTTAAGGTCATGAGAAAAACTTTGGCACATAATACATACTAAAAAGAAGTGAAAAAATAGAACCAAAAATCTGAAACGTACTTATGATGGATGCAAAGACAGTGGAATGTAAGAACTGGAGATAGGGAGAAGGTAGAGTGAGTGGGATAAAATATCTGAGTAGTTTGGAGAGGGTGAATCTAACAAAGGTGACATTTTGGGAAGCACTGTATTATATGCCTTGGAATGTACCATGTTGTTGATGGTCTTGGAGTAATAAGGAGGATAAAAGGGGCTAAATGTACCGTATCATAAATCTGAAATAGAGTGGAGAAAGGAAACCCACGACTTGACCAGCAAAGCCGGGGCAGAAGTCATGGGAAAGGAGAGAGTGGAAGCATTATGATGGTGGTAATAGAGAAGAGAACAAATTTGAGGACAGGGCAGGTGAAAGGTCAATCCTTGAAGACAGCCTGCTGGCCATGGGGTCGTTCATCATGAGTGATATGTCGTCTGACGTGGATCCTTCGGACTCGATGCTCTCGTCCATCTTCATCTTCTCCCCGCCCAGCCCCACCTCCTCCAGCAGCACCCCCAGTGGCTTCTAGGAGAGCAGGGTCAGGCCCCCGGGGTGTCTCATAGATCAAAATATTCAATGTTTCTTCAAAGATCCTTGCCTCTGGGAATTCTACCTGTAAGAAGACAGATGCCAAGGTTGGCAACCACTTGTCCCATATTTGAGCAGTTTTGGTCTCATCAAAAGTAGGGAAGGGAAAGGTAAGAAGAAAAAGAAATTAGAAAGAAAAGGAAGGAAAGAGGAGAGGGAGGAAGATGTGGGAGGAGAGAGCGGAAAGGAGAAGAGAGAGACCACCTTATTTTCAATAGACCCAGTTTCTTCCTCCCATAAGCATACAAATACCCCTTCCATTGCTTCCTTAACAGCTAATAATGCTAAAGTGGACCTCTCCCATCTTCAACTCCCAGGATCATCTCTGACCTTGGTCTGCTTCTTCTCAGTGGCATAGACAATGGAGGTACAGCAGACTTCGGCAATCTTTCGGCCCTGTCCATAAAAAGACCAGCAGCAGATCTCATCACCTAGCACATCTTTGAGAAAGAGCAACCGCCCGTGGAAGCGCAATGCCAGCTTGTCGAACAGCTCAATGTTCTTTAGTAGGTTGTCATCCGACGTGCTAGGGGATTAGAAAGGTGGGTAGCAAAAGACAGTCAAATTCTAGCACCAAAACCAACTGACCAAGTTAGAATTATGGTTTTTGGGAATGGATTTAGAAAGGAGACAGGAACTTGGGGAATAAGTCTATAGCCTGTTAAGGAAGAGAACAGGGTGGAGAACTGAAGGGCTGGGTCAATCCAGGGCTCCCCCTTACCTGGTGTAGGAATATTTGTTGTTACTTCGATTGTGCAGCAGTTTCACCACTGGCTGAGGGAGAGAAAGAAAGGATAGAAGAAAAGGATCAGACTGAGTTCAGAAAAACCAGTCCTTCTCAACCTGCTGATGTCTCACCTTAGAGGTGCTAGCCAGAAGCTGCTGTTCCTCCCGTGGAGATGTCACCATGGGGATAAGGCAGAGTGGAGAAAGACTCTCACTCTTTTGCTGAGAAAGAGAAAAGAGGTTAGTTATTGCTTGACAGGAAAGAGGAAGTGGGAAGAATGGTGAGAACTGGGGCTTAAGAATCAAGTAAGAAATTCAGCCATCTCTACTTCTCTTTTCACTATCACTCATGGCTACAACACTTTTCAGAGCCCCACAACTATCAGGAAACACAACAGCAGAGAAGAGGCTCTTGTTAAATAAGAGCAGGAAAACAAAATAATACAATAGAAAGGACACTGGGGTATAATTCTTTTTCTGCCACTTGCTTTGAATGAACTAGCGCAAGGCACTTTACCTACCTCTTAGTATATTTCCTAATCTGTGAAAGGAGGAAAATAATGAGCTTGACTATTTTTTGTGTTACATATACATTTTTGGACATGCTATAAAAATAGAATATGTCTCAAACTTAGTGCCATTTTAAATGTTTTAAAACAGCACTGAGACACCCAAAGCAATCGGCATGCCAGAAAAGACAAGATACTGGGAGTCAGTAGACCAGAGTTCATGTTCTGGTTCTGACCTTAGATGTATCATAAAGAGCAAAACCATTTTACTTTTCTGAGCCTCAGTTTCCTCAATTTTTACACTTCATAGAATTTGGGGAGGGGGAGTAGTGATGTTTTATAGCCCTTAAAAATATTTTATAAGTGTGAATTATTCTTGCTGGAACTAGACAAAATATTAGAACCAGTTCCATTTATTCATTTCATAAGAAATAGATCCAGAGAGATTAAAAAGCTAGCTAATGTGGACATGGAGCCTGAATGAGAACACAGTGTTCCTAAAAGAAAAGCCCACAAGGCCCCAGGCTCCCTTACTCACATGTCACTCCCTGCAGTTTATTCTCTTACATCAATTGTACCCATGCCATTTTGGTTACTACTTCAGATAATGTGAGATAAAAAGCAAATGAGGGATAAAATAGTGTGGGAGAAATAGGCTCACAAAACACAAAAGTGTTTTTTCTGTGCCCCTCAAGAAGTCAACAAACAGATACAGAGAAAAAGGTAGAAAAACATGTGGTCTTACCTGTAGAGCTAACTGGCAGTCTTCAGCTAGTCCCTGAACCAAGTAGTAACGTGCCTCACCCAACAGCTCACCCAGCTCCCGAGGGCCCTCTGGAAGAGGAACTGACCCATCCCGAAGGTAGTTCAGGATTGTCCCAAAATGACGTCCACTCCTGTCAATCAGCACCCAACCTGAATGGGAGGAGGAAGCACAAAGAGGAAGGGAGAAATGTTCAATTCTCCCGATGTTTTTTAATTATTACCATGTCTAACAAATAAAAATCCCCTCCCTAAAAAAGAACTACCCTTTCTCTAGAGGGCATATATCATTGTCTTTAGACCATTAATACTTGGAGAAAAGACTTGTTAAGTTTTTGGTAATAATGATCATACTATACCCAACTCCATAAACCTCACTTTTTGATGTAGGTTGGTATCTAACCTAAAAAGTTAAAATATTCAGGCTATCCTTTCTCTGTCCTGTTACCAGAGGTAGCCACTAACTTAGCTTCCTATTTCATCAAGACTTTGTGACTACAAAATTACCCAAACTTCCCAGCTTTTAATATGCTCCTTCAATGTGTATCCTCCCCTTTTCCCTCTGGTGGGATCAGGTGCACAGCAAAGCCTACCACCCCCACTTCCCAAGTCACTGGCTTCTATAGGAACAAAAGCATAATCCTGTCCCTTGGCAACATATGGAACAGCTGCTTTTATTCTTTATTCAATACTAATTTTCCCCTCCTCCAACTCCAACCCCCAACAAATACATCTTCCAGCAGCTGCTTTTTCTTTCATTCTGGATGTGAAGGGTTCAGCCTGCCCCATGAGAAAAGCAGGCGTTGCCAATGGTTCCAAACCATCCTGAGTTTGGACCAAATATGCCTTTAATTTTGTATTCCTCCCAGAGGGGAAATACTACACAGTGAGCCATCTGTCTCTCCGGTAGAAAAATTCCCCTATCTGGCCCCAAAAGGCAGCGCTTTCCTAGAGGACAATTTCGTAAAGGTCCAGCGTCATTACTCGGAGAAAGGCTTGGGCAATTTTTAAAATGACGACAATGGTGTGGATTTCTCCAAAGGAAGGCCTCGCCTTGATACGGCAAACTCTGAGGACCTTTTCCATTTGTTATTTCGGACAGTGCTGAGGCTCGCCCCTAATCTCTATTCATCTAGTCAGTAGATATTTAAAAGACTAGAAGTTTTAGGGAAAGATCACTCTGAGGCTGGACGCTGTACAAATGAGGAAACTGAGGCTCCGGGCTAAGTGACTTCCTCCCGTCACACCAGGTAGCTGCGGAGGCCCCAGCTCTGGTGGCCGCCACCACAAGCCGCTTTTTGGAGAGCATCTCTCACGGGCGGGGGCGGGGCAGCCACACAAGATGCCTAGTCTCTGTCCCGAGCGCCCCGGCCCCAAGCCCGGCTACCTTCGGAGTCTGTGAGCACCTCCATGCGGCCACTGAACATAGCTTTGAGCATGGTATCCTGCTTGGTCAGGGTCTGCAGCGTGGTGTAGTGCAGCGAGCCCCCCACGTTCAGCTTCACGTACTTGCTACTCGGACTCAGCGGCTTGAGGTCATAGGCAGCGCCCCCGCCCGCGGCACCGGGGGTGGGAGGCGTGGACGGCAGCGCCGGGCCCGGGGGTTCAGGACCCCCGGGAGAGGGGGCGGCCGGGGACCCCGCGCCCGTGGCCTCGGCTGACATGCTGGCCGCTCCCGCTGGAGACAGCGGCGGCGGCCGCGGAGGCAGCAGCAAAATCACCCCCGCCCAGGCCCCAAGCCACCCCCCCTACCGAGACTCCAGTCCTAGCAGCAACCTCTGACCCCGGCCCTCAGACCCCGCCCCTCTCCGCGAGCCCTTCCAATCCCCCACCCCGCCTCCCCCCCGCCCCCACCCCCTCCCTCCCGCCCACCCCGCTATCCCCCCGCCCCAACTCGGCTCTATTCAGCTCCCGGACCCCTTTGCTGCCCCATCTCGACAACGCTGCCCGGAAGTTAGGTGCAGACTCAATCCACGCAAACGCACTGCGACTTCCTCAGGAGGGGAGGAGGAAGCAGAGAGGGAGGCATGCGCACTGGCGCCGGGAGCGGTTTGGTTCTCGAGCGCCCCCTGAGGCCCTCGGCAGAGCCCTGAGTGGCGGAGGTTGCGTCGGGGCACGCGGGGATGGTGGGGGAGGGTCTGGTACGCTTCATCTCCGCTTTCTCTAAGAACGCAATGTAGCGATGCCCTGCTGAACACAAAACGCAGCAAATAACTTCGCTGTATCCCAAGGCACATTTTTCATAAAAAAAAACCCTATTAAAATAAATTTCTATCTTGTATTTTATTCAAATAAAAATATTGTTCATTTTTTTCCTTTTTCTTGTTTTTTTTCTATAGTGATTGTTCCCTTTTTTTCTGATTTTTCTTTCCCAACATGATTCATAAAGAATTTTTAAAAATTTTTAACACATATATGTAACCAGAAAAATAAAGAAAAAATAAAAATAAATACCATGTTTTATAACAAATTAATATAAAAACAAAATATAAGGTAACAGATTGAGATACTTGTTTATTGATTAAACTTTCCAAATTTCATATTTATGATTTTTTAAATAAGCATAATAATATTATTCATACGAGGATAGGCTTATTTTAGGTGCAGTTTTCCAATACTATATGTCATTGAGTTAATGGCTGCTATTAACCAAGACGGCAACCTTGTTGTTACAATAACCACATCAGAAAAACCTCTCATAGAAATAAGATGTTAAGCACCAGTAATTTTTGAAAAAAAAAAAAAGTTTCCTATGCCCAAAAAGTTGTAAAACTGTGCATACCCTTTGATCCGGCAGTGTTGCTACTGGGCTTATATCCTGAAGAGATACTAAAGAAGGGAAAGGAACCTGTATGTGCCAAAATGTTTGTAGTGGCCAGAAACTGGAAGCTGAGTGGATGGCCATCAACTGGAGAATAGCTGAATAAATTGTGCTATATTAATATTATGGAATATTATTGTTCTGTAAGAAATGACCAACAGGATGATTTCAGAAAGGCCTGGAGAGACTTAGATGAACTGATGCTAAGTGAAACGAGCAGGACCAGGAGATCATTACACAGCAACTAGATTAAATGATGATCAATTCTGAAGGACGAGGCTCTTTCCAACAATGAGATGATTCAGGCCAGTTCCAGTGATCTTGTGATAAAGAGAGCCATCCATACCCAGAGAGAGGCCTGTGGGGACTGTGTGGTTCACAACATAGCATTCTCACTCTTTTTATTGTTGTTTACTTGCATTTTATTGTGTTTCTCTTTTTTTTTTTCCCCAGGTTTGATTTGATTTTTCTTGTGCAGCAAGATAATTGTATAAATAATTGTATATTCATAATGTATGCATATGTTGGATTTAACATATATTTCTACAATGTTAACAAAAATTGGACTACATGCCATCTAGGAGAGGGGGTGAGGGAAGAGGGGGGAAATTGGAACACAAGGTTTTGCAAGGGTAGCGTGGAAGAATTGTCCATACATGTTTTGAAAAATAAAAAGCTTTAATAAATTTAAAAAAAAATAGTGGAAAAAAGTTTCCTTTTTGTCTAATACACAGAATCCTTTATTCACTCATACCCAAATATTTAAAAGCTTTCAGTTTCAAACATTTATGAAAGTTGGACTTCAAAGTGCCCAATGATTTTAACTACTTCTTCCCGCCTCTCCTGAGAGAGTTGTTGCCCCATAGTTTGGAAAAATGCAATAAAGGACCACAGCTTTATCCTTTTGTCCTGAGCCCCACTTCTACTCCTTTTAGCCATAGTTAATATTGTTTCTAAATAATATGTATTTCTATAAAGCAATCTTTCAACTGAGATTGGAGAGAAAGAAAGGATTGGGGGAGAGGGGAGAGTAGGAAGGGTAATTTTTAAACTATTAACTTAAAACACCCTAAAGAATCTTTCTATACACAGAGCAGAACACAAAATGATTCTGTATGAAATGATGAATCTATTTCATGTTGACTACTTTTTAAAAATACATATATATATAATAAATTCTAAACATTACTTTCAAAATTTTCCTGTTTTTCTGTGTTTCCTTCTGAACTTCCTTCTGTGCTCTCTATTTTCTCAATAATGTTTCAATTGCTGATAAGTGGTCAAAGGATGTGAACAATTTCCAGATAAAGAAATTAAAGTCATTTCTAGTTATATGGAAAAATGATCTGAGTCACTATTTATTAAAGAAATACAAATTAAGACAATTGCAAGGTACCACTTCATACCTCTTATAATGTATAAGATGACAGGAAAAGATAATGATATATGTTGGAGAGGGGGTGGGAAAACTGAGAATATACTGTTGATGGAGTTGTAAACTTATCTAACCATTTTGGAGAGCAATTTAGAACTATGCTCAAAGGGCTATAAAACCATGCATACTCTTTGAAACAGCAGAGTCTCTACTCAGTTTGTATCTCAAAGAGATAGAAGAAGAAGAAGAAGAAGAAGAAGAAGAAGAAGAAGAAGAAGAAGAAGAAGAAGGAGGAGGAGGAGGAGGAGGAGGAGGAGGAGGAGGAGGAGGAGGAGGAGGAGGAGGAGGAGGAGGAGGAGGAGGAGGAGGAGGAGGAGGAGGAGGAGGAGGAGGAGGAGGAGGAGGAGGAGGAGGAGGAGGAGGAGGAGGAGGAGGAGGAGGAGGAGAAGATACATATTTTAAAAAAAAAAAAAAAAGGATTGTTGCAGCCCTTTTTGTAGGAGCAAAGAACTGGAAATTGAGTAGATGTCTATCAGTTGGGGAATGATTGATTAAGCTATGGTATATAAAAATAATAGAATGTTATTGTTCTATAAGAAATGATGAGCAGGGTAATTTTAGAAAAGCCTGGAAAGACTTAGATGAACAGATGTAAGTGAAATGAGTAGAACCAAGAGAATATTGTACACAGCAACAAGATTATATGATGATCAACTATGGTGAACTTACCTTCTTTTTCCCTAATAAATTATTTATTTTATTGTATATTACTTTATAATCATATTGGGAGAAAAGAATCAGAGCAAAAGGGAAAAATTATGGGAGATATTTTTAAAAACTGAACATAGTATGCGTTGATTTATATTTTGCTTCCATAGTTCTTTTTCAGGAGGTAGATAGCATTTTCTGTTCAATGTCTATTGGGATTGCTTTAGATCATTGAGCCACTGAGAAAAACCAAGCCTTTCATAGTGACCATCGCATATTCTTGCTGTTATTGTGTACAATGTATTCCTGGTTCTGCTTGTTTCACTCAGCATCAGTTCATGTAAGTCTTTCCAGGCCTCTCTAAAATGAGTTTGTTCATCATTTTTATAGAACAATAATATTCCATTGTCTTCATAGACCACAATTTGTTCAGCCATTCCCAAATTGATGAGAATCTACTCATTTTCCAATTCTTTACTACCACAAAAAGAGCTGCTACATTTTTAACATGTGGGTCCTTTCCCCTATAAGATTTCCTTGGGATACAGACCCAGGCATGGCAATGATGGATCAAAGGATATGCACAGTTTGATAGCCTTTTGCATTTCTCTAATCAATAGTGATTTAGAGCATTTTTTCATATGACTAGAAATGAGACCTTTATCAGAAACAATGGCTACAAAGATTTTTTCCCAGTTTTGTACTTCCTTTTTAATCTTATTTCTGTTGGTTTTGTTTGTGCAAAACCTTTTTAAATTTAATATAATTAAAGTTGCCCATTTTGCCTTTTATAATGTTTTCTAGTTCTTCTTTGGTCATAAATTCCTCCCTTTTCCAAAGATCTGATAGATAAATTGTCCCTTGTTCTCCTAATTTATTTATAGTTTCATCCTTTATGCCCAAATCAAGTATCCATTTTGACCTTAATTTGGTATAAGGGACATTAATAATGCATTGTTGGTGGAATTGTGAAATGATTCAAGCTTTCTGGAGAGCCATCTGGAACTATGCCCAAAGGGCCATAAAATTGTACATGCCCTTTGATCCATCAGTGCCATTACTGGGTCTGTATCCCAAGGAAATCTTAAAAGAGGTAAAAGGACCCATATATGTAAAACTGTTTGTAGTAGCTCTTTCTTTGAGGTAGCAAAGAATTAGAAAATGAGTAGATTCAGTTGGGGAATGGCTGAACAAGTTGTTCATATGAAGACAATAGAATATTATTGTTCTATAAAAAATAATGAACAAGCTTTTTATAAGAAAGCCTGGAGAGATTTACATGAACTGATGCTGAATGAAACAAGCAGAACTAGGAATATATTGTGTACAATAACAACAAGAATGTGCAATGATCAAGTATGAAAAACATCATGCTTCTCAATGGTTTAGTGATCCAAAGCAATCCCAATAAACTTTGGACAGAAAATGTCATCTGCATCTAGAAAAAGAACTAAGAAGACTGAATGTAAACCAACACATACTATGTTCACTTATTTTTTCCTGGGGGTTTTCCTTAATCTCTCCCATGGTTTTTCCCTTCTGTTCTGATTTTTCTCTCCCAACATATTCATAAAGTAATATGTATTAAAAAAATAAATGAACTTTCAATGGAATTTCTCTTTGTATCTCTTGCTGTTGGATTGTGTTGGTAATGTATAAAAATGCTGATGATTTATGTGGATTTATTTTTTATCCTGCAACTTTGCTAAAATTCTAAATTATTTCTAATAGCTTTTTAGCAGAGTCTTTAGGGTTCTTTAAGTATACCATCATGTCATCTGCAAAAAGTGATAATTTGATTTCCTCATTTCCTACTCTGATTCCTTGAATCTCTTTCTTGGCTCTTATTGCCGAGGCTAGAGTTTCTAGTACTATATTGAATAGTAATGGTGATAGTGGGCAAACTTGTTTCACTCCTGATCTTACAGGGAAAGGTTCTAGTTTATCACCATTACATATGATGTTTACTGAAGGTTTTAAATATATGCTCCTTATTATTTTAAGGAATAGTCCATTTATTCCTATACTCTCAAGCGTTTTTAGAGGAATGGATGTTAGATTTTATCAAATGCTTTTTCTGCATCTATTGAGATGATCATATGGTTTTTATTAATTTGATTATTAATATGGTCAATTATACTAATAGTTTTCCTAATATTAAACCAGCCCTGCATTCCTGGTATTCCCACTTGGTCATAGTGTATTATCCTGGGGATGATTTTCTGAAATCTATTTGCTAGATATTTCTTATTTAAGATTTTAGCATCAATATTCATTAAGGAAATCGGTCTTTTTTCTCAGTTTTCAATCTACCTGGTTTAGGTATCAGTACCATGTCTGTGTCATAAAAGGAATTTGGTAGGACTCCTTCAATCCCTATTTTTTCAAATAGTTTACATAGCATTGAAGTTAGTTGTTTAAATGTTTGGTAGAATTCACATGTAAATCCATCTGGTCCTGGGGACTTTTTCTTAGGAAGTTGGTTAATAGCTTGTTCTATTTCTTTTTCTGAGATGGGACTATTTAGACTACTTATTTTTCCTCTGTTAATCTGGGCAAGCTATATTTTTGAGGGTATTCTTCCATTTCATTTAAGTTATCGAATTTATTGGCATAAAGTTGAGCAAAGTAGCTCCTAACTATTGTTCTAATTTCCTCTTCATTAGTGGTGAGTTCACCCTTTTCATTTTCAAGACTAACTATTTGCTTTTTCTCTTTCCTTTTTTTAATCAGGTTTACTAAGGGTTTGTCTATTTTGTTGGTTTTTTCATAGAACCAACTCTTAGTTTTATTAATTAATTCAATATTTTTTTTTTTACTTTCAATTTTATTAATCTCACCTTTTATTTTTTGAATTTCAAGTTTTGTGTTTGTCTGAGGGTTTTTAATTTGTTCCTTTTCTAGCAATTTTAGTTGTAAGCCCAATTTGTTGACCTTCTCTTTCTCTATTTTATGCAAGTAGGCCTGTAGAGATCTAAAACTTCCCCTTATTACTGCTTTGGCTGTATCCCACACATTTTGGTATGATGTCTCATTATTGTCATTTTCTTGGGTGAAGTTACTAATTATGTCTATGATTTGCTGTTTTACCCAATCATTCTTCAGTATAAGATTATTTAGTTTCCAATTATTTTTTGGTCTATTTTCCCCTGGCTTTTTATTAAATGTAATTTTGATTGCATTGTGGTCTGAAAAGGATGCATTTACTATTTCTGCCTTACTGCATTTGATTTTGAGGTTTTTATGCCCTAGTATATGATCAATTTTTGTATAGGTTCCATGAACTGCTGAGAAGAAAGTATATTCCTTTCTATCTCCATTTAGCTTTCACCAAAGATCTATCATATCAAACTTTTCTCCTGTTCTATTTACCTCTTTGACTTCTTTTTTATTTATTTTGTGGTTTGATTTATCTAATTCTGAGAGTGCAAGGTTGAGATCTCCCACTATTATAGTTTTGCTATCTATTTCTTCTTGCAGCTCTCTTAATTTCTCTTTTAAGAATTTAGATGCTGCACCACTTGGTGCATATATGTTTAATATTGATACTGCTTCATTATTGATGCTACCCTTTAGCAGGATATAATGCCCTTCCTTATCTCTTTTAATTAGATCAATTTTTGTTTTTGCTTGATCTGAGATGAGGATGGCTACTCCTGCTTTTTTGGTTTTGCCTGAAGCATAATAGATTCTGCTCCAGCCTTTTACTTTTAGTTTGAATGTATCACCCTGTTTCAGGTGTGTTTCCTGTAAACAACATATAGTAGGATTCTGACTTTTAATCCAGTCTGCTAACTGCTTCCTCTTTATGAGGCAGTTTGCCTCATTCACATTTATGGTTAGAATGACTAATTCTATATTGCTTGCCATCCTATTAACCCCTGCTTGTGCTTTTCCCCTTTCCTTCCCTCTTACCCCCCTACCCAGTATTAAACTTGTGAACTTGCTTTTCACAGCCCTCCCTTTTTAGTATCCCTCCCCCACCTTAAAGTTCCTCCCCTTATTTTACCCCTTTCCCTCACAATTTCTGTATTCCCTTCCCCTTAGCTTACTCCTTCCCTCTCACTTTTCAATGAAGTGGAAGAAGTTTCACCATAAATCGAATATGTCTATTGATACACACTATGTTCATCTCCCTCCTTTCTTTCTCTCAGATATAATAGGTTACCTTTGCCTCTTTATGAGATGTAGTACCACCACTTTACACTTTTTTATGATATAATTTCCTTTCCACCTCTAGTTTCTAAGACAAATTGTACATATGTTCTTTACATATTTTTTCGGCAGAAGTATAGTCCTCAAGATTTCTTTTTACCTTTTTAGAAATCTCTTGAGTTTTGTATTTGAAGATCAAACATTTTATGTAGGTCTGGTTTTTTCATCAAGAATAGATGGAATTCATTTATTTCGTTAAATGTCCATCTTCTTCCCTGGAAAACGATGCGCAATCTTGCTGGGTAAGTTATTCTTGGCTGCATACCAAGTTCCTTAGTCTTTCGGAATATCATATTCCAGGCCCTTCGTTCTTTTAATGTAGATGCTGCTAGATGCTGGGTTATCCTTATTGTGGCTCCTGCATATCTGAATTGATTTTTTCTAGCAGCTTCCAATATTTTTTCCTTTGTCTGATGGTTCTTAAACTTGGCCACTATATTTCTTGGCGTTTTGATTTTAGGGTCCCTTTCAGTAGGTGATCGATGAATTTTTTAAATGTCTATTTTACCCTCTATTTCCAAAACATCTGGGCAGTTCTCTTTGATAATTTCCTCGAAAATAGTGTCCAAGCTCTTTTTTTCCTCACATTTTTCAGGGAGTCCGATTATTCTCAAATTGTCTCTCCTAGATCTGTTTTCCAGGTCTGTTGTCTTTCTAATAAGGTACTTGACAGTCTTTTCAATTGTTTCATTTCTCTGGTTTTGCTTGACTCCCTCTTGGTTTCTCCTTGAGTCATTCATTTCTACTTGTTCGAGTCTAATTTTCAATGATGTATTTTCTTCACTCACTTTTTTTATATCTTTTTGTAATTGTCCAATTGTGTTTTTAAGTGAGTTTTTTTCTATGGAATTTTTTTCCATTTTATTTTTTAGAGAGCTGATTTCTTTATCCAGCTCACTAATCCTGTTTTCCTTGGAGTTGTTTACCTTTTCCAGCTCACTAATCATGTTTTCCTTGGAGTTGTTTACCTTTTCCAGCTCACTAATCCTGTTTTCCTTGGAGTTGTTTATCTTTTCCAATTCACTAATCCTGTTTTCCTTTGAGTTGTTTGCCTTTTCTAATTCACTAATTTTATTTCAATGATTTGATCTCTTTATCCACTCTGGATAACTTCTCCAGGCTCTCTTGCCAAGCTTCCCTTTCCTTTTCCCATTTCTCTTCCAGCTCTCTTGTGAGAGCCTTTTTGATTTCCTCTATGAGGTTCTTTTGTATTGAGGAGCAGATCATATCCCCCTTAGGGGATTCCTCTGGGGACAGTCTGTTTTTAGTCTCCTCAGTATTTGGAGTCTGCACTCTCTCCATACAGAAGCTGTCAATGGTTAGAGCCCTTTTGAATTTTTTGTTCATTTTGTCAAGAGCAGAATCGAAGAAAACAAATTGACAAGAGAAACAATTGGTCTGTTTTTTTTGGGGGGGGATGGGGCTGGATGGTGTTAATGGGCTTCCTCTACAGACTGGGGGTAGGGCAGCAGAGAGCCACTAACAGGACAGTGATGGCTGCACTGTGTCTGCGCTCTGAGGCTCTGAGAACTTGGAGTCACTCCAGGTGGGGGTTGGGTGTGGCCGGTTCTGAGAGAAGCTAGCTTTCCGGGGTTTTAATATTCACCTCTGGTTTTACACCCTCTCCAATGCTCCTGGCTTGCTACCAAGACAGAGCATCCACACTGGGATAAAAGCCTTTTCGAAGAAACGGCAGAGATTGTACCCCTCCCGCCTCCGGTCTGAGCTGTGTGAACTGTCTGTCTCTCTCTGGCTTGCCTGCCCTCAGTCTGTGCTCAGTCTGTTTGAATCCTCCCCCGAGCAAATACAGACCTTTCTGGTGAATTTCAAGAATGTCGTCTCTTGGTGATTATTTGTGGGTTTCTTTTCTGGTCAAGCATCTGAGGCTTGTCATGAAGTAAGTCCTGAGAGAAAACATGGAACTCAAGCAGCTGTCTGCCTCCACACCGCCATCTTGGCAGGAAGTACCATGTGCAAACCTTTTTTAATTTAATGTAATCAAAGTGGACTTGGCTCTTTTCAACATCTAGGTGAGATTCAAGGCAATTCCAATAGTGGAAAAAGTCATCCAAATACAGAGAGATTAATTTCCTTTGGAAACTCTAAGATTCTGAAATGAAACTAATGTCTTCTCTTCAAGTTAAAATGTTAGCACTGTATCATCATACAGCCCCTTCTAATTGCACAAGTACATTTACCTTTCTAGCTTCCTCTCAATTACTACTTGCATTTTAGAATTCTTTTTTTTTAATTTAAATGTTTTAAAATTAATTTTATAATTATAACTTTTTTTTGACAGTACATATGCATGGGTATTTTACAACATTATCCCTTGCACTCCCTTCTGTTCTGAATTTTCCCCTCCTTCCCTCCACTCCCTCCCCTAGATGGCAGGCAGTCCCATACATGTTAAATATGTTATAGTATATCCTAGATACAATATATGTGTGCAGAATCGAATTTCTTGTTGCACAGGAAGAATTGGATTCAGAAGGTAAAAATAACCTGGGAAGAAAAACAAAGCATTTTAGAATTCTTGCTCAGCTCTAATCTTTTCATCAGAAATTCTTCAAAGTCCTCTGCTCTAGTAAAGGTTCTTTTTTTTTTTTTTTTTTTTTTTTTCCTTGCTCAGCTTCACTAAGGAAGTTATTATTGGTGGTAACCTATATCTCAACTTTGCCTTTTATTTTTCTTAGCCAAAGGGAAATTTCCCAAAGTCTCTATTTTGATAAGCTGGAAATCCAGGATATACTGGAGATAGTGGCTCCCTCTACATGTCAACCAACTCCTTTCCAAAGTCTTTCTCTCGCTCTGGGGTCCTCTCTCAGAAGAGACCTTGGATCAGTGCATGTCCTCTCTCAGAGTTGGAAGCCAAATGAACTCACCTTTCCTAAGTACTCACCAACTTTACTCTCCACCAATGAGAAAAGTTTTAGACAAATGATCAGGTTTTAATCTTGTCTCACTCAAAGCAATTCAGAAAAAAGGTTCTACTCATCAAAGAGAACATTGAAAGGGATTTGTCCTAGGTCACATAGCTCTCCAATTCCCAGTCCAATGCTCCTGTATTCTGTATCAATTTATTCAATCAGATTCTCACTGGACATTAACTTTATATTCACCACTCTGTCTAACTATACTGGGGAAACACTTCTTTTAAGTTCCATGAAAGCATCAATATTAACCAATCTTCCTATCTCTCCCAGAGCTTAGCACTGTACTACACAAACAGAAAGCATTTAAGGGTAAAATGCACAATCTTGAAGTACAGTTTGATATAATAGAAAGAATACTGGACTTCGGTCCACATCCAAATTCCTAAATTTCCGGTTGTGTGAATTTTGACACCATTTAACTTCTCTGAACCTCAATTTCCTCAATCTATAAATTAATAACAATATTCCTTCTCCTTATAAAGCTTGAAAGTCAGGTTATAAGGCTTAAGACACATACCTTAATTATAGTAGAAGTTATAGTAGAAGGCCCAGTGTTAGAAAAGTGCTAGAAAAAAGGTATCAGCAATTTTGCATGTGTAACCAGAGAGAAAGAAGATAGCATGATGCTCAAGCCAGTATGCTTAATTCGGAGTTAGAGTTCAAATCTTTAATCTGTTACTAAATACCTCTATAGTATTGTGAAAATTGTCTATCCATTCTGAGCCTCAGTTTCCTTATCTGTAAAATAAAGAGAACTGAGCTAAATGACCTAAAAGATCCCTTCCATTTCTAAATCTATAGTCCTATGACAAAAAAAAAAAAAAAAAAAAAAAGTTCTATAGTTATCAAAGCTCTGAAGAGCTTCAAAGTAAATTGCATCAGCAAAAGTTCTCTTTGAGGTTTAGCTCAGGCATTACCTCCCCCAATCAAGTAGTTTTGCAAAACCTTAAATGAAATATAAACAAATATAAACTATTGTATCTGCTTTATATGAGTTTCTTTTATATAGATACATATATACATATATGTGTACATATGCATATACAAATATATATAAACACAAGAGAAATAGCATCTTCTCCCCAAAACTATTCCTAACTTTGCCCCAGCCAGAATCAATGTGTATGTTTATATACATGTTTCTATGTATGCATATAAATGCATATCATATATCTATATGTATATATTGATATAGGCATTTTGAGGGATAAGTAGTGTTTTAATGGGAGACAGGCAGAGAGCAGGGCAAGGAACATTATAATGAAAGAAGGGAAAAAGATGATGAGTAGGAAGAAAGAAACATTCTTGCATCATTCTGCAACTTAATAATCAAGCATCATTGTCATGTCATTGAAAGCTAACTTCACAGTATGTAATGCCAAGAATTTTTAAATGCTATAACTATTCCTACTTGAATCAGTCAAATTTTTGGTATAGAAGCCAAGAACTTCATAGGATAACATTTGTCAGGCTGCCTGCCACATTTTCTACTTTATGAATGAGGTCAAAATTCCACTTTATAGAAAAAAGAGATGCAAGAATGGACCAATAGAATCCTACTTTCTCTAGTGCTAGCTTGTAGCTATGGTGATGGTGATCAGAATCATACAGAAAAAAACTTCATTAATCCTCTGAGAACCAAAATCCTCTTGTATCCTCTTGATGTAGTAAATAGAACACTGCATTTGGAGCATTGAGAACAAGGATTCTATGGCTCAACTTTATGACTTAATGTCCAATGAACTTCAGTTTTTTCCTTTGAAAAAAAGAGATAAGAAATATTTGCACTAACCTAACTTCACAGAGTTCCTATAAAGATCAAATAAGGTAAACACCATCAAAAAGCTTTATATACATATATGTGTATGTGTATACATATGTGTGTGTGCATGTGTTTATACATATACATATGTGTGAAGAAACTATTTTTGTTCTATCATTTCAACCTCAGTGTGAAAAGAATTAGAAGACGACTTTCCTTAAATCTAGCCAATAGTCTTGGGAATACCTGAAGAGGGATAAGCAGGGATGGTTTCATTCATGTAATTCCCTTATAGATGAATCAGGGCTTGGGTCTGAATGAGAAATGAATTATACTTCTAGGGCCCCTATCTCTAGGTCAGTTGGGAGTAAAGGGAATTCAATTCAGAATGCAACAATGCAATCTGCAGAAAATGGCATAGAGGAAAAAGGATTAGCTCTGAAGTCAGAAGCTCTAAATTCCAATCCCAGCTCAACCACTTACTAGCAGTGGTGCTTTAAACAGCATATTTCCTTAACAGTAATAGTAACATTTTCATTATTTACCTCAGAGAGCTATTTATGAAGCTCAAGTGAAATAAAATATTGGCAATGTTTTAAAATCCACACTATTAGACTTGTCTACGGACCTTCCTAATACCCATATGCCTCTAGACAGCTATTCTGGCTTCAAGGCATATTTTCTGTCAGCCTCCATTTAAAACCATAGCTCATGAGTCCCCAGTAATGTGTTTTCCTTGGTGTCAGTCAGGCGCCAGCTAGATGGCAAAGAAAACTTGGAGTCAGGAACATCTGAATTCAAAGCCTGCCTCAGATACTTTCTAGCTCTGTGACTTTGGACAAATTACATGACATCTCTCAGACTCAGTTTCTTCCTCTTTAAAATGGAGATAATAATAGAATTTATCTCCCGTGTTGTATTGAGGATCAAATGAGATAACATAAAGTGCTCTGTAAACCTTACAGCAGTATGTAAATACTAGATATATGTAGCTAGGATAACTCAGATTCCTTTGACATACTGCTGAATTACTTTCCCTCATCTGCTGGTGCAATAGTCAATAAGTTATAGATTGTTATGCTATTTGTCACTGTTGTCTATTGGTTCTCAGCTGGCCACACTTAATGTTTAGTCCAATAAATTGTGTTTATTTTGTCTTTACTATTCTTTAAGGTAAGGGGTAGAGGTGGAGATAAGGAATGATCCAGCAGCTCTTTTAGCATGTGGCCTCAGAGGTTATTTTGTCATTTTGATATTTAAACCCCAAAGCCACCACTAACCAGGAGAAAATCTTAGTTTCTGATTAAATCTATCTTTTGAATACTTTTGCTCAGGGATATGAAAGTGAATGTTTAATATAATAAACAGATAGAGGGGAATGGAGGAAGAAAATGTCTTCAAGACACACTTTTAAATTTAATCTGAATTATTAACATTTTCTCCTTCATTTTCTTAAGTCTAAATAATCAACAAAACTTTGAGATGTAAAAGCTAAAACCTGAGATTTAACAAACTCAGGAATGGCTTCAAACTAGCTCCAACACACTCTAGCCTTCCCTTTTATGAAATTAACTCATTATTTGACTTAGAGTGTGAAAATGTTTTTCAACTCCTTTCTACTCCAGTGCTGCCAATTATCTTTGTGAATCACCTCAGGGAGCAACACTAAGGGCTGCTAGAGCTACAAACCTTTGTCCTACTTTCCACCCAATAACAAAGTGGCTTCTTTACCCTTCATACATAATAGTGAAAATTACTCTTACTATAATTCCACTTGAATCTGTATCTAATCATGGTGACTTTTTTATATTAGGGATTATTCTAGGCCAGAGTAAATGCTTGCTTTCATAGATAAAAGACATCCGAATATATGAAATCCTGAACAAAAAGTCCTGAGCTAATGTTAAGCTGTTCATTGTGCCTATGCTTTAGCATCTGGAAATCCAAATGAAGTAAGAATTAAATCAGAGACTCAGGTCAACAAAATTTGGCTCATTTGTTCTTTTTGTATGAGCTCATGATTACTTTTTTTAAATTTTTTATTAATTTTTATAATTATAACATTTTATTTGATAGTACATATTCATAGGTAATTTTTTTTTTTTTTTACAACATTATCCCTTGTACTCCCTTCTGTTCCAAATTTTTCCCCTCCTTCCCTCCACCCCCTCCCCTAGATGGCAGGCATTTCCATACATATTAAATATCTTATAGTATATCCTAGGTACAATATATATGTTCAGAACTGAATTTTATTGTTGTTGCTGCAAAGGAAGGATTGTATTCGGAAGCTAAAAATAATCTGGGAAGAAAAACAAAACAAAACAAAACAAAACAAAACAGTGCTCACAGTTTACACTCATTTCCTAGTGTTCCTTTTCTGGGTGTAGCTGATTCTGTCCATCATTAATCAATTGGAATTGGATTAGATCTTCTCTATGTTGAAGATACCCACTTCCATCAGAATACATCCTCATACAGTATCATTGTTGAAGTGTATAATGATCTCCTGGTTCTGCTCGGTTCACTTAGCAAGCTTATGATTACTTGTACAGGAAAAGTTCCTGAGAAGTCCAACCAAAGCCATGAAGAACAGCCTTCAAACTCTATGAGGAAAATGGACCCAAGTCTGACACATGGTGAGTCAGATTCTTTCTCCACTGCCTTTCTCTTTCCTTTGCCTTTTCCACCAATACTCAAAGATCCCAAAATGTACCCAAAGAAGAGGGAATGAAAGTTAAACAAATCAGACATGAAACATTTCTTGTACAAAAGTGGAAAAGTTGTGGGAAGCCATCTTATTTAAGATATAAAGTTGGGGGACCAAAGAACCCCCCTTATCTCTATCTTTATCTTCCTGAAACCTTGATCATCTATATCTAATATCTTTTAATACATCTCATGTGCACACACTTTAGCTTGTTAATGGGATTTCTATTTTTGCTCTTCCCTAGTGTGACTATGGATAGAATAGAAAATCACTCATTTGCATAGACCAACTGTGGCTACCAAGGACTTGAATTGATTAGAAGAAACTAAGTTCATTTTAAAATTCTTAAGACAAACAGAAATAGGTCTCATTCAAATTGCTACAGTGACTGACTCTGATTTAATTGGACCATAAATTCCACTTTATTGGTGAGACTAATTCACTTGGAATCTTGTTGGCTACACCATAGTGTACAAACTCTGGCTAGTCCAGCCAAGCTGGAAAGCTTTCAAGAATGAGCTCAGTGACTGACAGACTGTGTGTCTATTGTCTATGATTCAACCTAGCTAATTTCAAAGAGGATTTTCACCAGAGGGTGGTCCATTAGGAGATGTAATTTTTTTTATTTTTTTTTTTGGTCACAGAAACTATGAACATGGTCTACTTAAGAGTTATGATTTGCCTCATTAGAGAACATCCACACATAAGAAATTATGTAAATCTTTGAAGCATTAGCACAGTAGTAATATAAAACCATTTATCTAGATCAAAGTAAAATGATGAATGACCAAGCCTGGTTTTATTTCAAAAATATGCCAAAAAAACATACAACTACCACCCTATTAACTGGAGGATATAATGTCCCCTATACTACTTCAGTCACTGGGAAGGAGAGAGAGAGAGATTAGGCTGACAGTTTAACTCATTTCCTATAGAGCACAGTTCCACCAAATTTCAAGGTCAAAGTTCCTCTGTCATGAATCTGAACTTAAAACTGAAAAAATTTAAAACATGAAAACATGACAGACCAAAACTTTAAACCTGATTCCTGGGGCTACAAGATTTAAAGTGGAGCAAAGATGTATGGTACACACACACACACACACACACACACACACACACACACACACACACTCAATTTAGTGCATGTTGCTCATGCTGCGGGTGATCAAGACCTTCATCCTCCAGATGCCAGTGGAAAGAGAGGGCAAGAGTCCCCTTTACTGCCATGGCCTTTTCCTCTGTCATGGGACTGAGCATGGGGGCAGTATTACAAAATTAAAAGTATGGGGACTTTGAGAATTTGCTTCAACAGTTTTTCTCTCTATTAAATCACGAGACAGTGAAAAGGAAAAACAAAAGAAGGCTAAATCAAAAAAACCACCAGAAAACACTGAAAGTGCTTAGGCATTTGATAATTCTTCCTACAAGAACCTTCAACATCATAACTACAACAGTTACACCTTCTTAGATTTTAACCTGGATCTTTTGAAATCTAGGGCTCCTCTGCTGTCTTCAGGATGATAGTCACCTAGACATTTAGTTAAAAGACCAATTTCAAGTTTCTTTTTGATTCAACTTGTGAGTTGCTGCATTTTCTCCTCCATAAGGTCAATTCAACAGAAAAAAAAAAAGATTGATAAGTTGAAAAGATGTGCAATGTATAACAGCTATGGACCTCCTGTCTCCATGAAGAAGCAGGTTGAGAATGTCCTCTCAGAACTTTTCATTTGATTCCTGAATGATCTCTATAATTTTGTTGTTTATTTTTTATTTTTTTGATGTGTAGTTCTTGCCATTTACATTGTTGTAGTCACTGTGTAAATTGTTTTCTTGGATTTCTTGCTTCATATTGTATAAGTTCATGCAAGTTTTTTCCTTGCTTCTCTATATTCATCACACATATTTTATAGCTCATAAAATTCCATTATATTCAGATACAACTATTTATTTAGCCACTCTCCAATTAATGGGATCTACTTATTTTCCCAATTTGTTAGTTTTAAAGATATCACCTATTTCCATGGAATGGAAAGAGACTGCTTCCACCTACATGGTAGGGAATTCAAGATGTCTATTCCTATAGCAGATCCTTGTCATCTCCCACATGGGAACCTCTATCTTTGTGATATGGCATGTGCAAAGCCATAGAAACTAGGGGAATGCTCACCTATTAGAAAATAAACAAATTAGGTTTATAAATGAAATGCCATAAAAATGAAGAGTTTTGAGGAAAAGAGGGAAAATTTCTGTGAACTGATAATAGAGTGAAATGAGGATAAGTAGGAGGTGAACTTATATGGTAACAATATTGTGGGGGGGGAAATAACAACTTTGAAAGACTTTAGAATCCTTACTAATGTAATTAAACCAGGAATCCAGATAACTGAAGATGAATCATGTTGCCCACTTCTTACTAGAGAGGTGACAGCTTCTAAAAATCTAGAATAAGACATGCATTTTTTAAAAATGTCAATGTCAAATGGTGGGCTGTGCCTATTTGTTTTGAGAGTTTTGTTATGGTATTGGGTGGGTATTATTGCTTCAATGAGGGAACAGTAGGAGGTATAAATAGATAATAAAAAAGAAAAAAGCTGTCAATTCAATTGTCTTAAAAAAGAGAAACAATGTAAGTTCATTCTTTTTTATTGTCTTTCAAAAGTGTGGTTTTAGATTTGGGAGGGGAGTTCATATTTGAAGCCTATACACACACAGAAGGAGAGACAAACAGACAGACAGACAGACAGACAGAGAGACAGAGAGAAAAAGAGCAGTAAAACAGGTGAGTTTCAGATTGGATTTCAAATCCTTGTTTCTATTCTGTATTTCTTTCCTTGATTCTAGGTATATGGGTCCTGAGATTCCTAGTTTTGGTGGCTATTTTGTAAGCTAGATAGGTCTGAAGTCATTGAGAGGCCTAGGTGTTAGATGCCCAATATTACTCCCTATTCCCCTTCTCAGAGGAGATAACTATTATAGAAGGTAACAGTTTTGCAGATCAGATTGGTCAAAAAATAGAAATCTTGAGTTGTGGCTTGGACTGTGCAGAAGTGAAAAAAAAGTAGAGTCTCATAGGAATCTATACATTCACAAAAGAGAATAATAGAAATCAATAGAAAAGTCTGCCTGCATTTTAATGGTTTCTATGTTTGTTCATGTATCAATTTGTATGTGTTCACGTATCACTTTATGGACTTGAGTCCTTTGTTACTGTTTCATGTCCAGCAAGTATTTGTCAATGTATGCTTATGTTGTCTGCATTTTAGCTGTCACTTCATGGTAGAGGAAATGAATGAATGTTCTAGATCTGATATCTACTACTTTAAAAAAATTATTCTGTTAAACACTTTTAGGGGACATCCTAGACATGGGTCAAACCTAAGAGATTTTCCAGATGCTTCAGGAGATTGATACAAAAAGCCTGATGTTTCTCTGGAGTCAGGTTCCCCCAACACTAAATTTAATGGGAAGGGCCAAAATGAGAAAGGCCGACAGCCCAACACTCCTCTTTTATATGTAAAATTTCCAAGAATTCCCTTTTTAAAAAAAATTCTCTTCATACATTTATGTGTGTATATCATTTTTTTTAACTGTCCAAAGCCTGCAGGGATGCTGGTTTGTTTGTCCTTAGTGCTATTCACTGATCTTGGTGATCCCAGTCATCCCCACCCCAACTTTATGCTTTTGAATGAGCTGTTCACTACATCTGGAATGCACTTGTTCCTCACCTCTGCTCCCCAATATTTCAGGCTTCTTTTAAGATAAGCCCCTTCTTAATGGAACTCTTTTTGATGGCCCAGTCATTTGTCTTTCCGGGCTCAAATAATCGTATATATAAAATTGTTTATATGCTATCTCTCTTCACATAGTCGGTGCTTATTTGAAGTATGATTGGTTGATAAGCTCTCTCCCTTCTCTTCCCTCCCTCCCTTCCCCTCCCCCCCCCGAAAATTCCAAACTCTTTGGAGGCAGTTTTTGTTTTTGCATCCTCAGCTTCTAATACACTCTCTTCTCCGAGTAATTATTTAGAATAGGTTTGGATATAATAATGTGTAAATTATATACAAGTCATTAAGCCGGAAACAGGGTCTCCTGCTATGGTTGTTATTAGTCTTTGTATTGCATACCGAGGGAAGCCGCTAATTTTTGTTACCTAGATCTAGATTATAACTTCACAGAAGAAAGCTTTGGTTAAAGAATTAGACCCAAAACACTACAAAGTAGCACAGAAGTGGGGATTGAAGATCCACCCACTTACCACGTGGGAATACTTCACCACGAGGAGGGGCCAGATTGTGTGAAATGGTATGATCCAAAGGAGGGTAGAGTTCTGATCTAATGCCTGAAACAAATGAAAAATAAATGTATTTTAATTTACATAGATAATCTATAATTTTACAGATAATTTGAGTTGAAAATGATGGCTCCGTATCTATAATAATAGCCTTTTTTGGAGGGAAAATAAGATAGTAATTTATTTTATACCCCTGAATTACATATTAAAATGGTTTGATCCAGTCATAATTTCCGGAATTGAGGAAATTGTCAGTTTAGGACCTTTTTGCTGATTTAGATTGGCAATCAAGGTTAGGGGACGGAATGATTGCGCATGTGTGGTCCGCCTTTTCCTCGTCCCTAGAGTGACGTCAGGTGGGCTTCTGGACTTCATCTGAGCATTTAAAGGGTGAGAGAGCTAGGGTTTCGAGCTTATGCCCTGGAGGGAGCTGGGAGGGATGGGAGAAGGGGAAAGGAAGTCGGGGGCAAAGATGCTTTCTGAGTGCAGGCCAGTTTCCTGAGAGGGACCGTGGTTTAGAGGAAAGTAGCCGCAGATGCTGAATCCCATCCGGGTCCAGAGGTTCCATTGGTCCCTACCTGATATGTTTACAAGGATAAAGTGTGAAGGAGGGTATTGGGATCAGTCCTTCCCACTCTCCCCGGCCCCTCCTCATGCTCATTCCCAGCACAGTTACTCCGCCCCAGCGGCCCCCCACCCTCCCAACGCTGGCGTCCCGGTTTGTTGAAAAGAGCCCGTCATCTGGAAATTCAGCCTGCCTTCTGGTCCTTCCTGGGAGTAGCGGATGGCCTCGGGCGAGCCCCTTTCCCCACCTGTGTATGGGGATAACTGTTCCTTGCGCCCACCAGATTGTTAACTAGGAAGTGTTACGGAACGTATCCATGACGGGAATTGTTACTTTATTCCTTTCTCTTCTCTCTCCCACCTCACCTTTGTGTTCTTCGAAATGTCATCTTACAGACCTTTTCCTTCAACCCGTATTATTAGTCTCCCAGTTCCTTCGAGACTTCTTGACCTACTGCCAACTTAAAAACACACACACACACACACACACACGCACACCCCTCTCTGCCTCCCTCCGTCCCTCATCTCCCTTTCTCCTCTTTTCCTCTTCTCTCTCTCTCCCCCTCCCTCTCCCTCCCTTCTTTCTTCCCTCTCTCCTTCCTTCCTTCCCTCCCTTCTTCTCTCTCTTCCCCCTTTCTCCCCCTCCCCTTTCTCCTCACTCCCTCCCTCCCTTTGTCTCTTTCTCCCTCCCTTCTTTCTTCCCTCTCTCCTTCGTTCCTTCCCTCCCTCTTTCCCTCCCTCTCTCTCCATTCCCTCCCTCCTTCCTTCCCTCCCTTCTTCTCTCTCTTCCCCCTTTCTCCCCCTCTCCTTTCTCCTCACTCCCTCCCTCCATTTGTCTCTTTCTCCCTCCCTTCTTTCTTCCCTCCCTCCTTCCCTTCCTCTTTCTCCCTCCCCCCTCTCTCTCCCCACTTCTTCCCTCTCTTTTCTGTCTCTTCTTTTTCTTTCTTCTCTCTGCCCTCCCTCCATCCCCCTTTCCTTTCGCTGTGGGAGCAGGAATTATTTATTGATAGGGGTAGAACAAGCATTGGTAATTCCCTGATTCTAATGTGAATGATCTTTTCTCTAGCAAAATTGGTTTTCCTATCTATTAGTTTTGGGAGAAAGATATTGATATATTTTGCTTTACCATGTAGCCTCCTCTGAATCTCTGACCAGCTGTTTCCTGTTTTTTAAATTCAGGTGTCCCCTTCTAAGGGCTTGTTTTTGCTGATCCCCTTCCTCTTCTGTCCCCACCCTATTATGATTATTCTGTCCCTCTTCAAATTAACTTGTACTTACTTATCTAAGAAAATGTTTGTACTATGACCTCTAAACATAGTGTAAGATTGAAGGGAGAGTTGTTTCCAGCTATAGTAAATGCTTTGCAGATAACAGATATATAACACACACTTGTTTAATTGAATTTTTCTTCCACTGACAGGTTCTCAGCAGAGAGTGAGGACTAGTGCTCCCCTCACCTCCCTATGGGCAGCTGGCAAGCAGGAGAGAACCTGCAGCTCTGCCTGGCACATCGCCCACCTTTGGTTTGTGCTGCACTTGCATTGTTACTACTTGGGGCTTCAGGTCTAGGCCTTGGTGGTTTTATCCTTAATCATGGTGATGGGCTTCGAAATCCTGATATCCCTCAGGTAAGATTACTCCCTCTCATTATTTCTGCAGATCTGTTTTAACTGTCACTTTCATCTTACAATCCTTTACCACCTTTTTGCACATAGGACTGGGTCTCCTTCATGAGATCTCTGGGTCAGCTGACTCTGTGCCCTTGGAATAGGACAGCTGCAGGGAAATCACCGGGACCTGAGTCTCATACTGTGAAACTGCTGACTAGTTTAAACTTAGGAGATGATATCAAGAAGAACCGGACTCAACAACTACGGGCCACTGTCCATGGTCACCAAATGGGACTAAGTGGTGAGGGAAGAAAATGATAAGAGGGGTTAGGCATGACCTGAAAGTCTTCCTTTCTGATGGTTTCTTAGAAACATTTTCCTGCCTCTCCCAAGAATGTGAAATAACAATCCCTTACATTTGAATATAGCTTTCAGGGTATCTATATACATTATCTTGCCTGTCATTTGGAATCTGTGAAGGAAGCCTCAAGGCAAACAAATGATATTTATAGATGAGGAAATAGAGAAACCTCCTCTTCCCAGTAACACTGTGCGCCTTTCCTTTTCTTTATATAATCATAGAATGCTAGAGCTCACAAGGTCCTTAGTTACCTTATGTAATCCAACTGCTCATTTTTTCCCATTATACCTCACTGACCATGGTGTTGGTTGAGAAACTAGATACTTTGGTGGATATAAAAATATTTTCCCAAGTTATATTTTGATGGAATTTTGTTAATAAAGTTGTAAGAGAAAACTTGTTGGGTAGGAATCATCCCAGCTCTTCCACTAGACCACTGTGATATTGAGTCAATCACAACCTCTCCGAGCCTTATTTCTTCAAGTCTAAAATCTTCATTTCTCTGTGCCTCAATTTCCACTAATGTAAATGAGAGAGTTAGATAATGTGTAAGGTTTTTTCGAATTCTGACATTCTATGATTATGATTCCAAGAAGAAAAGAAAAGGAACAGTGTTAATGGGGATTGAGTTATATGGTCTTCCAGGTTCCTTCCAGTTTTAAATAAGTATTGTGTTTTTAAATTAAATTGGATGTATTTAGGTGAATATGAATGATGTAGAATATCTGCATTGGCATGTGTAGAGAATAATACTCTACCAACTCCCTAAAATGTTCCCATTTTCTCCTCTCTCTTCCTTTCCCAGGCTCTTCTGCGGAGGAGCTAATATTGATCACAACCCTGGTGCCAGTAGAGAAAACTTCTGGGACTTGCCTGGTTTTCAGTGCAGCTCCCAGAGTCCTGCCCTCCAGCCAACCACCCACATCCTGCTTGGAAGAAGGGGAGGGAGATATTGTGAATCCATATGTTGTTGAAAGTTCTAAGCCAGAAGATTGTTATGAGGTCTGGAGCCATGAGGGCCTTATTCTCACCCAGCTACTTACTATGGTAAGAGCCCCAGATTATGAGGCTTTTTTTGTTCTCTTTATCGTTTTCCTACCTCTATCATATGTGAATCTTCCTTGTTTGTGTTCCCTGAATGATTTCTTCTTAGTCTGTTCCTGAGATTTAGGACCTACTTCCCTTGTCCCAACTACCCTACCCTCCTCCTTAACACTCCCATTCTCTTCTCCCCCCTCCCCCCCATTGTTAACCTTCTGATTCATGACTGTCTAGGAGAACTTTTGGCAAGAGAAATAACCTGGTCTTTTTTCCTCTGCTCTACCGATCCTCAGGAGGAACGTGTTTTGTGTGGTTCCAGGCTTCTCTACTTCAGCTGCTTTCTTCTCTTCTTCTGTGGCTTTCTATGCTGCTTCGCAGCAGTCTGCACCCATCCTCGCTGGGATACATCTTGGCAGAGGGCCCATATCTAAACTCAATAGCTTCGGACTGTACTTTGTTTATAGGTAAGAGCCTCTACCCCCTTTTCTGTAGACCCTTCATATTGTTCAACTCAGCAGGGAAAGAAGGAGGATTAGGGTGCCTGAAATTCTACTACTAGAGATTAATCATTCAGCAAACATTTACTGAGTGCTTTCTGTGTATGCCATTGCAGATGGTAAGCACAAAGATAGAGTAGAAGAGACCCAGGAATCCTAAGACAAATTAACTCCATGATTTGGATTTGTCTGTTTCAGTTCCTGAATGAAAACAGGAACTGTTAAATGTTTGAATGTGTCTAGATATGTGGTCCTGAATTATTAAGGAAAACAGCAGCAGATCCCTAGTGACTGGTACTGTTCTGAGTGCAGAATGCACTTGATATAACATTACCACCTCACCTTTTTCCAGCCCTTCTTGACTCTGGACCTGTGCTCTATCTACCTAGCTGCCCCTTTCCAGCCCCCCCCCCTTTTAAAATTTAATTATTTTTTTTTTCCCTGAGGCTGGGGTTAGGTGACTTGCCCAGGGTCACACAGCTAGGAAGTATTAAGTGTCTGAGACTAGATTTGAACTGGGGTCCTCCTGACTTCAGGGCTGGTGCTCTATCCACTGCGCCACCTAGCTGCCCCTTTCCAGTCCTCCTTTAATGATCATATGCCTTATGTATTTGTTTCCCCAAATTCCCCTCCCAGTGTTGTTTTTTTCCCCATGAGGTAGGTGCCCAGGATATTAAAGCAAAACAGAACACAGTTCTTGCCTTTAAGCAGGTTACAATCTGATCTTTTCTTTTTTCTAGGTCTGTGATTCACATTCTGTAGGCGTATCTCCACCTCCTGAGTTGGATCAGATGGGAGGGGAGGGGGAGACTGAGGATCATTAAAAATATTTCTCTTCTGTGAGTTGGAAATGCTTTTCTGAGTATAGTAGGTGTGGTGCTAGTCTGGAAAGTGCAGACACGCGTTTCTCCACCTGGGGAAGTTGGGCTACTCCCGGAACTTTTGGGCCGGATACAGTACTACCAACAAGCTTGTTCATAGACAGCATTCATAGTATGCTTGGAGGGTCACAAAATGCTTTCCCTGGGGTTGGGGAGAGAACTGAAAATTTAGTCCAAGCACTCCCACTAGCTCTGGTTTCTTGATATGCAACATAAGAAGAAAGAGTCGAATTAGACCAGCTTTCGAATTTTTGGTTCTTTGCACTTTTTTGGCGTTCTTTCCTTGCCCAGAAGCTCTACAAATTTCAGAGTCGTCCACTTTCCCGCCTTTTCTTCCTCCGGCACACCAGTTCTTTTGACCACGCCCAATGTCTCCCGCGCAGGCGTAAATCTCAGTCTCTCGGTTCTATTTAGGCCATCCCTCTCAAAGCTTCCCCTAGCAACAGGCTGGGACCGGAGGCGGGCTGAGCGCATGCGACCTATCTCTTGCCATCTTCTCTTCACTTTCCTACTGGAGGTTCGGGGAGAGGAGGGGGAGGGGGTTGGCACTCTGGGCTCCGCCCCCTTCCAACCTCCTCCCAGCCGGAGTCCGCGTGGCGGAAGCGCGCGCGCGCACTCTAGGAGCCCTCAAGCTTGTGGGGTGGCGAGAGCCCTGCTGTAGCGGCGAGGCCGACGGGCGCGGGAGGGAGGTTTCCTTTGGAGCTCCTCCCTCCAGGACCCGCCTTCTTTGGCCCGGTATCCCCCTACCGCGCCTGCGCGCTCCCGCCCGGCCACCATCTTGGAACTGGGGGGAAGCGAGAGAGGGTGAGGGACTGGGAGAGAGATAGACGGAGAGGACTAATAGAGGATCAGTCGCGGGGGGGCAGACGGGCCGGCGAGCTCAGGGAAGGGAAAGGAACGGAAGAAGGCTGTGAGGAGCCTAGCGGGCCGGGGGAAGCAGCCGCAGCAGCAGCAGGAGGGAGCCGGTGAGGGAAGGAGGGAGGGAGGGGCGGGCAGGCAGGGTCAATTCCAGCCTTTCCCGCCTCCCCCTGCTGGAGAGAGGGGGAAGGAGGAAGCCGGAGCGGGGGTGGGGGTCGCGGGGCTGTCACCCGCCCCTCGCCCCAGCCGCCGCCGCCGCCCCACGGGGCGCCCGGGGAGGTCGGCCGGGAGGCACTTGCCGGCCTGTCATTCGCCTCGGAACATCCCCAAGAGGACGTCGGGGGTGGGGGGGAGTGTCAGGCGCTCCCCCCCTGTCACCCGAGGAAGTGGGGGGTGGGGAGGGGGCTCGTTCGCTCTCCTCCCGCCCCCGCTCCAGCCTGGGATTGGGGCAAAGCCGGGGAAGAGGCAGCGAGGGGGTGGGGAGTCTCCTTCCCCCTCTCCCAGCGATCCCGGAGCCACTGGAGGACTCCTGGAGGAGGCGACGGCGGAGACGCTGGGGCACCGTAGCGACCCCCTCCAGGTAAGACCCCCCTCCCCGTTTGAGGGGCAGTGCTGCCCTTGTAGAGGGCCTGGGCTGAGCCCCTGGTGCAGCTTCACTACTGTATGTGATTGTGGGGAGGTTGCGCGTTCTCTGAGGCCTCGTTTTCCGTTTCTGTAAACTGTGCTAGCCCCCCGTGTTTTGAAGAAAGCGCATTGTGTACTTTGCAAACCTTAAATCGAAGCGTAAGAGTTGTCAGAGAGGGGCGCCCTCCTGCGGGGAGGCAGGCTGGCCCCTCTCCTGGTCACAGCCTCGGGCTTGGGGCTGGCTGCAGGGGGCTGGTAGCCGGGCTGCGGGGACCTCCTCAGGGGGCTCAGGTGACAGCGTTCTGAGGGCGTAAGGGAAGGGGCATCTTCCCGGGGAAGAAGCTTTTCATGTTATTCCTTTGTCCTATGACCAAACAAACCCCTTCTTGAGGGAAGAGACAGCCTTCTGATTTGTTGGGTGGACGTTTGGTGACCACGGGGGTCGCCTGCATCCACGCTGGCCTGTAAGCAAGAAGAATTTTCAGGGTTTGTCTCTTTACATTAAAAAGAGGGGGTATGTGTGGAGGAAGAGCCCTTTCCATTCATACTGTTCCAGGGCTTGACTCCTTGGCTCTCCTTTTGCTTGACCTCACACGGTTTAGAATGGGGAAGTAAGAGGCCAGAGGTACATTCAGAATGAGGTGGAAATTTCGGCTCTGGTATTTTCCCTTCCATCCTCCTTCCCTCAGTGGATAGAGAGGTTACCAATACCTTGATGGGCAATTTGGAGGCCCCAGCTGCCTTGTACTTTTTTTTCTCCTACATTTGGCCTCCACATTTACAGGGCCTTAACTTGGATAATTGAACATCCCAATCCAACTTATTAGGGTTCTGCCAATTATGTGCCAGGCACTCTATGGATAGAAAACCAAAATAATTCTTGCCTTCAAGGGCCAATCAGTAAGTATTTATATGTGCCAGACACTCTACTAGGAACTGACTCTGAGATACCTGGGAGGAATCTAATTTTCACTTGGCTAATTGCCAGGCCTAGTCTTGTTGGAGTCCTCAGGCTGTGGGCCACTGTGTTCAGGGTAATTTGGGAGTTTGGGGTGGGGAGAAATTTAATTTTCATTTCTAATGGCCCATATAGTTTTGGTGACATCCCTTTGAGTCTAGGGGAGAGAAGCTTGGAGGGACAAGGAGAAGGTCTTTTTTCTCTAGGTTTTTGTTCCATAACTCTAAGTCCTGAAAAAACCTCAAACTCAGTATTGCAAGTTGAACTTCTCTACTGGTGGGACAATAGGTGGACGATGTCCTTAGTGTGAACGCCAATAGAGATGGACAGGCTAAAATGTATACTACCTATAGATGAGATGGATCAGGCAGAAAGTCTTTGAACAAAACCTGTATTTTCAGTGAAGATAGGATAGCTTCATGCCCAGGAGTTTACAATCTGCTTGTGGGAAGTAGGGAAATGACATGAAACAAGAGAGAACAATAGGAGAATATAATTAAGTTCCAGATTATGTGATATAGATTATAAATGTTCCAAGACCTTAAAGAAGATAGGTGATTGATGGTTAGGGGTGGCCAGGAAAAGCCTTTATTAAGGAGGTGGAACTGGAGCTGGGCCCAGAGTGGGGACAGTGAAGAAACTGGCTTGACTGGAGTGGAAAGTGCTTGTTGAGAAATAGTGGGAGATAAAGATGCACTGGGTAAGAGATGCAGGCTCAGATTATGGAGAACCTTGAAAGCCAGACAAGACAGGGGTATATATTTCTGTGATTTTACCATTACATGCTTGTTTCTAGAACCCTTTCTCTTCTCTCCCACTCCTAATCCCCAGTGAATATGGGTTTGACAATGGCCGGATTTCCACAGTGTCCGGCCTGGCCACTTCCTGTTCTCCTTCAGGGTTGGGGGGTGGAGGGAGTGGTACAGAGAGTAGAAGCAGTAGGATAGCTGGGCAGCTTTTGGGAAAGAAGGGAAGAGCCCAAAATTGGAGGGAAAAGGAGACTTAGAATTTGAGACTGAGGATTGGAAAATAGAATTTCTAGATCTTTAGAGGGTCAAGAAATCTTAGGAAGTCAGGGTGCAAAGAGGTGGGTTGGAGTGGTGATTTTTAAGACTCTAGGATTTTAGAAACATTCCCAGCAGTTTTATGAACTCTAGGACCATCTTTCCTCACCCCCTTCTTCTGTTGCCATGACAACTTCTTTTTTGGTGTTTAAATGTAGTTTCCACTCTGCCCCTGCTGGTCCTCAGCTGTGCCTTGCCCTCAACAAAGGAATGGGGGAGGAGATGGAAACCTGGGGTCTTGTACCAGTTCTAAGGATTTCCCCACCCACCCTCTCCACCCAGCTTCTTACCCCCATCCTACATATCCCCTTAGCAATAGAAATACCTATTTCCAAGACTATTTCTAAACCCTAGGCTGGGCCCCAATCCCCGTCCCCCACGGGGCCGACATGCCGGCTGGGGGCCGGGCTGGGAGCCTGAAGGATCCAGATGTGGCTGAACTCTTCTTCAAGGATGACCCTGAAAAACTGTTTTCTGATCTCCGGGAGATTGGCCATGGCAGTTTTGGAGCTGTCTACTTTGTGAGTGGGCTTTTCCCAACCCACCTTGTCATCTTGTGCTATGCTGTTCCCTCTTTTCCCTTCCCAATTCCTTAGGCTCCTGATCTCTCTCAGGCTTATTGCTGAAATTCTTTCCCAGGATGTCATCCTGCTGCCCCTCAGCTAATTTAGCCCATCCTCCCACTGTTTCGCCTCCTTCCTAGTTTTCTTCTGGGGTCCTGGCCCTATTGCAGAACCCTCCCCTTACAACCCTACGGCCCTCTAGGCTCGTGATGTCCGGAGCAGTGAGGTTGTTGCCATCAAGAAGATGTCCTATAGTGGGAAGCAGTCTAATGAGGTATGTAGAGTCGGGGGGGGGGGTATAGACTGGGGGGTAGGGTTAAGGATAGAAACAGCAACCAGGGCTCTGGGGTCATATGCCTATAGATAACCCCATTTGCTTGCCCAAGTTTATCCTCTATCTTGATTATTCTTCTAGAAATGGCAAGATATCATCAAGGAGGTGCGATTTCTGCAGAAGCTTCGGCATCCAAATACTATCCAATACCGAGGCTGTTACCTGAGGGAACATACTGCTTGGGTAAATAGGCACTCTAACTCACTCTCCCCTCCCCCCTTAACACGAGACTTGACCCAGTCCCATTTTTACCAAATTAAATTTATGAACATCTGGCTTAGGGATAGGGAGTAGAATATAGTAATGACAACAAAGAAAGAAAATATTCATGGTTTCTAGTCCTAAGGAATTCAGAGACTAACTAGTTGGGGAGACAAAACGAAAAACTTAGAATGGAGTATTAAGTATCAAGGTGAATGACAAAGCCTTAGAATGTAATAGATCAGGAAGAGAATGAGAACAGACAGGTAAAACTTTTTATGGAGGAAGAGACTTGCTGGTCCTCAGAAGAATTAGCATTTAAAGAGGGGGTGCTAGTGAGCTAATGCTTTCCTTTGGAACTGCTGGGCTATAGTTAAGAGTTGAGTCAGAGAGACTAGTGGACTTGCTTACCTCTAACTATTGGCTTTTTCCTTAGCTGGTGATGGAGTATTGCCTAGGTTCTGCCTCTGACCTGCTAGAGGGTGAGTGACACCCCAGCCCACCCCCACCCAGGTTAATGAGGGAACTCTGAGAAAAGACCGGAAGGCTAACAAAAAGGAAAGGAAATTGGAATGGTGGTAATGTCCAGAGATGCAAGGGGGACCCCTTCTTTCCAAGCTCTTTGTAAATCTTAAAATACTACATAATGTGAGTTGTTTTATCATTAACATTAGTGCACAAGAAGCCCCTTCAGGAGGTAGAGATTGCAGCTGTAACCCATGGTGCACTACAGGGCCTGGCCTATTTACACTCTCACAACATGATCCATAGGTAGGTACCGTTCCTGATCCCATTCATGAAATCTTTTTTATCATCCCCTCCCAGCCCAGATATCCCATTAATCCAGATTGATATTCTTTACCCCTGTCAGGGATGTGAAGGCGGGGAACATCCTATTGTCAGAACCAGGCTTGGTCAAGCTAGGGGACTTTGGCTCAGCTTCCATCATGGCACCTGCCAACTCCTTTGTGGGCACTCCGTACTGGTGAGAGGCAGTAAAGGTTGGGGTATGGAGACAGGTAGGGGAGGATTTAAAGTAAGAGGAGTGGGAGAGGGGTTAGAAAGGAAGGTTTCAGGATTATGCAGAAAAGACTTGGTGCAATTCAGCTCCTTTTCTTGCTCACCCTTTTTTTTTTTCAGGATGGCTCCTGAGGTGATCTTGGCCATGGATGAAGGGCAATATGATGGCAAGGTAGACGTGTGGTCTTTGGGAATCACTTGCATCGAATTAGGTAATGGGACCTCAGCTCCCTCCCCTTCTCTTCCCATCTTTCTGCCCCTTTGTCTGCCTACAGACTTGTCTCCTATCTTTTCTGCTTTGTCCTGGTCTCTGTATCCCTTTTCCTTCCTCTCCCCAGCGGAACGGAAGCCACCACTGTTTAACATGAATGCGATGAGTGCCTTATACCACATTGCACAGAATGAGTCCCCTGTGCTGCAGTCTGGACATTGGTGAGAAAATGGGCTCTTCACAAGATGGTGCAGGTTTGGGAGACACCATGTCAAAGCAGGTGTTTCCATTGCTTTGCTGGTTCTTTCTTCCAGGTCTGAGTACTTCCGAAATTTTGTTGACTCTTGTCTCCAAAAAATTCCTCAAGACAGACCAACTTCAGACGTGCTGCTCAAGGTGAAGGGGAGGGAAAGGGGAGGGGAATTTTCATTATGAAATAAGAGAGCTGGAGGCTAGAGGCTAGAAAGCCTGAATAACCTTAGGGAGGATAACATGGGAAGGTAGCCTAAGTTAGGCTGTGTCCTGTCAAAGGGAAGTGCTAGACTTTCATTGATAGGGAAGGGAGTTCAGATCTGATCTTTAGAATACCCACATTCCACAAAGGGAAAGGACAGGAGGGGCAGGCCTAATATCCAGGTGTCCTTTCTTCCTTAGCACCGCTTTGTGCTCCGGGAACGACCCCCCACAGTGATTATGGATTTGATTCAGAGGACCAAGGATGCAGTTCGGGAGCTAGATAACCTACAGTATCGAAAAATGAAGAAAATCTTATTCCAGGAGGCACAGAATGGCCCCAGCGCTGAAGTTCCCGAGGAGGAGGAGGTGAGCAATTCTTTTCCTAGCCAAGTTTCACATTTATTCACTCATCCATTCACTCACTGAATATTTGTTGCCACTAGTATGTACAGTAATAACCACTCACATTTTTAAGGTGCTTCATCAAAGTTTACACATTGCTTTCTTCACAATAATCGAGGTAGACAGTGCAAGTAGTAGTATTCCCATTTTGGAAATGAGGAAATTGAAGCTCAGAAAGTGATCTGCCCATGGCTTTACAGCTAGTAAGTGACTAAACTAGAACTTGAACCCTGTGCATATTGTACTTTGGTTGGTGCTGTGGGGAATACAAAGACGACTGAGACACAGTCCCTGCCCTTGTGGAACTTGTACTGTGATAGGGGAGATAAGAGGTAAGATATATGTACAAATAACTATAGTACAGGGAAGATTGTGAAAGGTGTCATGTAAGACATATATCTATAAGTTCATACAGAAGACTATGGAGGTTCAGGAGAGAGTTTATATATATATATATTAGGGGAATAGGGAAGACTATGGAAAGGATGACATTTGAGCAGCACCTTAAAAGTGTAGGAGGATGTCAAGAGTCAGAACTTGGGTTTGTAGGGTGGGAAGGGGGAGGGAGGACATTTTAGGCAGAATGGATAGAAAAGAATAAGTAAAAATGCGGAGGAAGGAAATGACAAGGTATATTTGGGGAATAGCAATTTATCTAGTTTGGTTGGATTATAGGATGTATGTCAGATAGCAGAGTAATGGAAGCTAAGTCTGGAGAGGTATGCTGGGGCCAGGTTTTGGAGGGCTGTGAATACAAGGATAAAGTCTAGCCTTTATTCTAGGCATTGGGGAGCCTTTGAGGTATTTGAGTAGGTGTTATGATTAGAACTATGTAACTCCAACAATGCTTTTTGTCCCAGCATTAGTTATGGTTCTGCTGTTCCCTTTCCCAGCCCTCCAGCTTCACCTCCATAATTTTTTTTTTTTTTTTTAAAGTTTTTATTTACCAGATATATGCATGGGTAATTTTACAACATTGACAATTGCCAAACTTTTTGTTCTAATTTTCCCCCCCACCCCTTGCCCCCACAGATGGCAGGTTGACCAATACATGTTAAATATGTTAAAGTATAAATTAAATACAATATATGTATACATGTCCAAACAATTGTTTTGCTGTACAAAAAGAACCGGATTTTGAAATAATGTACAATTAGCCTGTGAAGGAAATCCAAAATGCAGGAGGACAAAATTAGAGGGATTGGGAATTCTATGTAGTGGTTCATAGTCATCTCCCAGAGTTCTTTCACTGAGTGTACCTGGTTCAGTTCATTACTGCTCTATTGGAACTGATTTGGTTCATCTCATTGTTGAAAATGGCCACATCCATCAGAATTGATCATCATATAGTATTGTTGTTGAAGTATACAACAATCTTCTGGTCCTGCTCATTTCACTCAGCATCAGTTCATGTAAGTCTCTCCAGGCCTTTCTGAAATCATCCTGTTGGTCATTTCTTACAGAACCATAATATTCCATAACATTCATATACCACAATTTATTCACCCAATTCTAATTGATGGGCATCCACTCAGTTTCCAGTTTCTGGCCACTACAAAGATTCACCTCCATAATTTCTACCCAAGCAGTCCTCAGCTCATTTTGTATCCTCACCCCCCTCCTCTTAATCCTGAGGCCTTCCTGGCACATACTGGCTCTTATTCCAATCTCTTCCATGACTGTCCTTAAATACACATTCTGTGTTCCCAGGAGACTGAGCCCTACCTGCACCGGGCAGGGACACTAACTAGCCTGGAGAGCAGTCACTCAGTGCCCAGTATGTCTATCAGCGCCTCCAGTCAGAGCAGTTCTGTTAATAGCCTAGCAGATGCATCTGACAACGAAGATGAAGAAGAAGAGGAGGAGGAGGAGGAAGAAGGCCCAGAGACTGGAGAGATGGCCATGATGCAGGAAGGTGAACATACAGTCACCTCTCACAGCTCTATCATCCACCGACTCCCTGTAAGCAGTGTCTTCTTAGCATGTCTGCTTTGGGGAACAGATCAGGCGGTGGGGACTAAGTTAGGGGAACCTGATGCAAGCTTAGCAATTGACAAATCCTGGAAAGTCAGTCTGAGTCAGTTGAGAGATGTCTTAGTGCTACTCTTTCTTGGCAGTCTGGCTTAGAAGGGTCTTTATTTAAAAACTCAGGAATCTGGACCTATAAAGTATGCCTTTTTCTAGCGTCTATTTGTCTTTTTACCTCCATTGCTTAGGTTCTTGGTCCCAAGGACTCAGGGCCATGAAAACATCTGTGCCTCATTCTCCTTCCTTTCTCTAGGGCCCTGAAAACCTATATGATGACCCCTATCAACCAGAGGTACCCCCAGGCCCCTTACAGGCCCCTCAGCCTCCAGCTTCTTCATCTTCTGCCCGTCGACGAGCCTATTGTCGAAACCGGGATCACTTTGCCACCATCCGAACAGCCTCTCTGGTGAGTTAGGACCAAGAGCCAGAGACCAGCAACCTAAGTTCTGGTATTCTCTGACTGAGTTCTTTCTTGTGTTCTCTGAACCTAGGTGAGTCGTCAGATCCAGGAGCACGAGCAGGACTCGGCCCTACGGGAGCAGTTGAGTGGCTATAAGCGAATGCGGCGACAGCACCAGAAGCAATTGCTGGCCCTGGAATCAAGGCTTCGGGGTGAGCGGGAAGAGCATGGTGTCCGGCTGCAGCGGGAGCTGGAGGCCCAGCGTGCCGGCTTTGGGGCTGAGGCAGAAAAACTGGCCCGGCGCCACCAAGCCATTGGGGAAAAGGAGGCCCGTGCCGCCCAGGCAGAAGAGCGCAAATTTCAACAGCACATTTTAGGCCAGCAGAAGAAGGAGCTGGCCGCTCTTTTGGAAGCGCAGAAACGTACTTACAAGCTGAGGAAGGAACAACTTAAGGAGGTGAGGAGGATGGAGAAAGGCAAGGGAAAGATGGAAAATGGGAGCAGGAAAGAAAGGAAACTTCTGGACATTTCCCCTTCTTCCTTTCCTGGCCCTTTTCCTTCCATCTCCCTCTTTCCTTACCCTCATCCTCTTCCTTCCCTGATGTCCTCCCACTACTTTACCCCTTCTTTACATGTGGGAGAAGAGATTGGGAAAGAGACAAGAGTGTAAATGATGGAAGCAGGACAAGGGAGGAGAAATGGAATTGGTGGGATGGATGACAGAACATCCAGAGGAGGTCTGATGGAGCTGGCCCTGAGGGACCTCCAGTGGGCCTTTCCATGCCCTGCTTAGGAGCTTCAAGAAAATCCAAGCACCCCCAAAAGGGAGAAAGCCGAGTGGCTGCTGCGCCAGAAGGAACAGCTGCAGCAGTGCCAAGCAGAGGAGGAGGCTGGGCTGCTGCGGCGCCAGCGCCAGTACTTTGAGCTGCAGTGCCGCCAGTACAAGCGTAAAATGCTCCTAGCCCGCCACAGCCTGGATCAGGACCTGCTGCGGGAGGTAGGCCTGGACCTGGCACTGCATTCTCATCTCTTCCACTCCTTTTCCTGTCCCTTTTGATTGCTTCTTCTTCCACCCCTTCTACTTTTCTCTATTTCCTATTCCTTACAGCTCCCTTCTTCCCTCTTCTCTGCCTTTCTCCTTCCTGCTTCTCTTGTACCTCTTTACTTCCCTTCTCCAATCAGTTTCCTGTCTTCTTCCTTCCCTGAATTCTCAGCTCTTCCTACTCATTACCTGCTTTCTTCTTCTGAGCTTGCTCATTCTTCTGTTTCTATTTTTCCTCAACAATATCTACTTGTAGGCTTTCTTCTTTAAGACTCCTCTACCTTTTATTCTTCACTCTCCATTTCCTGCCCATTCAACTCTCTCTTTTCATCCCCTCCTTGTTCTTCCCACTAGCAGCTTCCCATCAGGAGCTCTTCTTCCACTCCTTATAGATCCATTGCTGCTGGGTGTTTTCCCATTCCCCCCCCCCCCCCCCGAGAAGCCCTTGGTAATTTGTGGCTCCCTTTTGAGATGTCACCTTCCTCCATCCCTATCCTTTCTTTAAGGCCTTTCCCCAACCATCCCCCAACCCTGATCCCACTGCTGTGCCCTTCCACCCTTTCCCTACCCCCCCAGGACCTGAACAAGAAGCAGACTCAGAAGGACCTCGAGTGTGCACTGCTGCTGAGGCAGCATGAGTCGACTCGGGAACTGGAGGTGAGGCAGCTCCAAGCTGTGCAGCGGACCCGAGCTGAGCTTACCCGTCTGCAGCACCAGACGGAGCTGGGAAACCAGCTGGAGTACAACAAGCGGCGTGAGCAGGAGCTGCGCCAGAAGCACGCTGCCCAAGTCCGCCAGCAGCCCAAGAGCCTCAAAGTACGTCCTGATGAACGCCCCCCAACCCCCCAATCCCTTACCCCTCAGGCCCTGGACCCGAGCTCTGGATCCCTGGGACAACAGCAGACTTGGGAGCTGCCCAGTAGCAGCCCCAGATTGGAGGAGCGGAGCCTGCTAGGAGAGGAGGCAGCCCAGGAACACAGGACACTGGGAGAGAAGGAAACAGCTGTCCAAGAGCGGAGGATTTTGGGAGAGGAAGGCGATAGGGCCTCTCTAGGGCCAGAGGAACGGAGCATTGTGGGGGAGGAGGCCAAAGAGGTAGTGGCCCTGTCTCCCAGCTCTGGGGAGCGGAAGATTCTGGGAGACCAGACATGGAGGCTGCCCCATGGGGAGGAAACTGAGGATCCCAGAACCCTGTCTCCCAGCTCCAGAGAGCGAAGGATTGTTGGCCAGGAAGAGGCTGAGGAGTGGAGGTTTTGGGGAAAGGAAGAGTGGGGTATAATGGGGGAGGAGTTAGAGCTAGGATGGGACCAGGGGCCAGTCTTGCCCCCAGTCCTGGAGGAGGATGAGGATGAAGAAGCCCCCATTGGGACTCCCAGGGATCCTGGGGATGGTTGTTCTTCCCCCGAGATTCCTCCTGAGCCCCCACCTGGTCTCTTAAGACTGAGCCTCTCTAGTCAGCTCCTAGGACTTTTGTGCCATGGCCTTCTAGCTGGGCTTTCCTTTGCTGTGGGCTCCTCCCCAGGCCTCTTGCCATTACTGCTATTACTACTGCTCCCACTCTTGGCAGCCCAGGGTGGAGGTGGCCTGCAGGCTGCCCTGTTGGCTTTGGAAGTGGGATTAGTGGGACTAGGGGCCTCATACTTATTGCTCTGCACAGCCTTGCACATGTCCCCGAGCTTTTTCCTGCTCTTGGCCCAAGGGGTGGCCCTGGGAGCAGTGCTAGGGCTAAGTTGGTTAAGGGGCCTTGCTGGGGTGCCCCTCGGCCTTGGGGCTGCTTGGCTCTTAGCTTGGCCAGGCTTAGCCCTGCCCTTAGCAGCTGTAGCAGTTGGAGGTAGCTGGTTAAGACAACAGGGCCCAAGGCTTCGGCTGGAACTGTCCAGGATCTGGCTGCGGATCCTACTACGCCTATCCCCATCAGCCTTCCGGACCTTACAGGGCTGTGGGGCTGTAGGCGACCGGGGCCTCTTTGCCCTCTACCCTAAGACGAACAAAGATGGCTTCCGAAGTCGGCTGCCAGTTCCAGGACCCCGCCGTGGGCGTCCACACCGGCCCCGAAATCCCTTGGCTTTACTGGCCCAGGCTTGGGCCCTGTACAAAGGGTGGAACTGGCAACTGGCTAGGGCTGGGAGGGGATTAGCTGCTCACCTGTCTCCTGGGGCTGCCCAGGCATTGGCCAGATGGGGGTTGCTTCGGGGAGAACGTCCAAGTAGGATTCCTCGGTTGCTGAGGCACGGTCAGCGCTGCCCAAGGCCCCCAGCTCCTCCTCGAGTTCCTCCTGGGGCTACCTCCAGCCATCGTCTCCGAAACAGGCAGCCTCGAGCCTTGCCACCTTGGAGATGATTGCTTCCCCCTATTCACCCCAGCAGAGAGCACGTGCACTTTATCTCCCACCCCACTGGCATGGGGAGGATCTTCCCCAGCCCTTATTCCTTCCCTTCCTTTGTGTGTTCTGTCCTTTTGTCCACCAAAGCCCTTTCAATAGAAGGGGTTCCCATAGACAGTTTGCCCTTCCTATCCACTAAATTGGGAAGTGACACTTATTTATGTTCCCTCCCCAGCACCCCTAAATTATTGGTGTCTTCCCATTGTGTGTGTCCTCATCCTCACCCTCATTACTTCTCCAGGGCCTGGGCGGTGTCCCCTCTGCTTTGGGACAGGGCTAGCTGGGAGGGGTAGTCACTTTTTCATATGATTTTGATTTGTTTTTTCTGTTTCTTACCTCCATCCCCAACCCTGCTCCTTAATGGCCCCCATCCCCCAAGAAAGATAAACATAAATAAAAGATTCGAGCGGAACCATACCCTTGGCTCAGGCCGCCGCCTCCGTCTGCTTTGTCCTGCCGCCCCTCAGCCTTCCCTGTAAGCCCCCAGAGCCCAACTCGAGTCCACTTCATCCCTCTCCTGTCCCACTCCATGACTGTCTGTCCTCACTCCCATCTCCATTGTGTCCCTCTCCCTGGATCCTTGTCCTTTTTGCTTTGCTCTTCTGGCAGTGTTCCTTGCCCTGCCTGGTTTTGCATTGGGTTCTAGGGACCAGAATGTGGGAGGTACTGGCTCCCTTGTCCCCAGGCCATGGATTCCCTTGAGGTTTGGGATTCTTCCCATCATCCCACCTGGACCTATTCATCCCATGCCTTTGTCATCCTATCTTGTGCCTTTGTGTATTCTGCCTTGCCCCTTCAATGCACATTCTCCACTCTACCCACAGTCTTGTCCAATCTGCCCACTTTCCCTTTCCCTTACTCTGGCATGGCCCTTGAGGGCTAGGGCAAAGGGGAGGGTAGCCAGCCCCCCATAGGGGGCCATCAAAGTAAAAGGTAAAGCATGGATCTGCTGGGACAGGCTGGGGTTAGGGGACTGAAAAAGAGATGGGTGTGGTGATGAAAAAATGAAATGCATCAAAGGGAGTGACAGGGCCAAGAAAAGGAAAACCAAAGTATTGTCAGAGCAATAGTTGCACAATCAATCCCTGTGGTCCTTGCACCCTTGGGGCCCAAGGCTCTTTCTATTTCCTACTGCAATCTCTTGTCCCATTCCCTTTTAAGTCAAGTCCCCATGTGAGAGCACATTCCCTTCTCTCCTAATTCCCATTTGGTGGCTTACTTTTCCTTCCCCAAAGCACCATTTGTAAGATTCTCTCATAGTGCTCTGGTCCTTATGTGTTCTGTCTAAGCTTTATCTTTTTCACTGATTCTACATCTATCATGGTCATGTGTTCTGTGGTTCTGTTACTTGTGCATGTTCTCTTTGTCTTATGCACATACTACTATGATCATATGCTTTCCCATTTATCTCTACCTCCATGCATATGCTTTCTGATACCATTTGGAGTATTTTCTCTGCTCTGTTCTATGTTCAGTGTAATTCATATTCTTCTCTTTGTGTTTAGCTTCCCCTCTCTCTGTCTAACATGTTTTCTGTTTCTCTCCCCTCTGTCTGCTTTGGTCTCTTCCTCTCCCTCCTTGTCTTCCCTACCCCCCTTCCTTTGCCCCGTCCCATCATCTCTCCACTCAACCCATCCACTCCATAGTCGAAGGAGTTGCAGATCAAGAAGCAGTTCCAGGAGACATGTAAGATCCAGACTCGGCAATACAAGGCCCTTCGGGGCCACCTGCTGGAGGGAACCCCCAAGGCCCAACACAAGAGCCTCCTTAAGCGGCTTAAAGAGGAACAGACCCGAAAGCTGGCTATCCTAGCAGAACAATATGACCAGTCCATCTCTGAGATGCTCAGCTCCCAGGCAGTAAGGTTCAGCAACAACACGGAGCTGGGGGGAGGGGGAGAGATAACAATTCGACTAATTTTAGAGGCAGAATGCCTCGGTAATCATGGAGAGAAGGTGGGGAGAAACTCAGGGCAGGGAAAAGGTTCTGAGCACAGGGTGGGGGGTCAGGTGTTTCCTTGCCATCTGACCCCAGCTCCTACCCTCTCCTAGCTTCGCCTGGATGAGACCCAGGAGTCAGAGTTTCAGGCACTGCGACAGCAGTTGCAACAGGAGCTGGAACTGCTTAATGCCTATCAGAGCAAGATCAAGATACGGACAGAGAGTCAGCATGAGCGTGAAGCACGGGAGCTGGAGCAGAGAGTGGCACTGAGGCGGGCTCTTTTGGAGCAGCGGGTACGGGTAGGGGCCCCAGAGTGTTGTGGGTAGTGGGGGGATACCGACGCCTGTATCTCCCCGAGCAAACTAACTTGAAAGTTCCTCAGCCCTAGCCCTGAGCACATGTTGTATGTCGTAGGTGGAGGAAGAGCTGCTTGCCCTGCAGACAGGTCGATCAGAGCGCATCCGGGCACTGCTAGAACGGCAGGCTCGGGAGATTGAAGCTTTCGACGCAGAAAGCATGAGGCTGGGTTTCTCCAGCATGGCCCTGGGAGGCATCCCAGCTGAGGCTGCTGCCCAGGGATATCCTGCCCCACCCCCAGCCCCTGCCTGGCCCTCCCGTCCCGTACCTCGATCAGGGGCCCATTGGAGCCATGGTCCCCCTCCGTCTGGCATGCCCCCCCCAGCTTGGCGCCAGCCTTCTCTTCTGGCACCACCAGGTCCCCCAACCTGGCTGGGGCCCCCGCCCCAGACAGGGCCTCCCCGAGGTGGGGCCCTACTGCTGCTAAGGAATAGCCCACAGCCCCTGCGCAGGGCAGCCTCAGGGGGTGGGGGGAGTGAAGGAGTGGGACCTGGATCAGTAGCAGGACCTGGGGCTCTGAGCCGAAGTACTAGTGTTGCTTCTCACATTCTTAACGGTTCTTCCCATTTTTATTCCTGAACTGTGGCAGAGATAGCTGATGTCCCTTGCTTGGGTTCCCTCCACCTAGGCTGAAAGCAGATAGAGGTGGGGGAAGAGAGCTGAAGCCTGGGTTTCCCTTGGGCTGGAAAGGACCTCCCTCAGCCACTGGAACCTGGAAGACTGAGGACCTAAGCTCTGGGGGCTTTTGAGAGCCTGAGCCAGCGCTTAGAAGGGGAGGTTAACAGGACATTTGCTGCTCCTGCTTCCCTGGTCCCTTCTTGTGAGCTTCCCTTGGGGTGAATTCAGGTCCTTGGCTCTGGGTTTGGGAGTATATAACCTGGGCTCCAGTACAGACCCAGGAGTTCCTGACTTTCCCATCATGGTGCCAGTATCTTCCTCCATCATGGACTAGGGAAGGGGGAGATTGTGTGTGCGTGTGCCTGCGCGTGTGTGTATGTGTGTGTGTGCGCGCGCACGTGTGTATGTGTGAGAGAGAGAAATACCCACCTAGGGTGCCTTGGGAACCTGTATAGAGTCCCTGGGCAGTGGGGGGGAGGGGCGGGTAGGGTGTAGATACATAGATATATTCAGAGAAATATAATAATCCCTCCAGGTGCCCTCATCATATTGTTGCCAAGGGAACTCTTGGCCCAGGGGGGCATGAGAGAATGGGTCCTGGGAGAGCAGGGTCTGGGGGTATGAAAGGCCCCTGGGTGGCAGGGAGAAGGGGAGGATACTTGGGTGGAAAGCTCAGGATCCCTCTTCTGAACCCTCCTTCCCCCATTGCTGTCTGATGTCCTGTGCCCGTCTTGTCAATTTTTTTTTTTTTTTTAAGTCAGAGTTGGGGCTGGGGAGGGGGGGAAGTGAGGAATAAACCTGAGAAAAGGCAGCTCCCCAGGGGTGTCAAATCAGAGGAGACCCTCACAGCCCCCTTTATATTCCTGCTGTTTAGAGGCAGAATGGGGGCAGTCAGGGCCAAGGCTCCTGGAACTTAGGGGCCATCATGGAACCCTGGGGCCAGGGGAGCTTTTAATAAACTGTTGGATATTCTAACCAGCTCCTTGACTCAGGCTTTTTCTCTAAGATGGGCAACATTAGACTGCCTCTCATTTTTCCAGGTGGGACAGCACAATGGGAATTGAGGAGCTTGCCGGCCAGGCCCTTGCCTTAGCAGAGGTCAGGTTGATCCAGTCTTTTGGATTCCCACTCATTTCTAACCCTTAGGCCCTATCAATACCCAGCTACACACCCCTTTAAGATATAAAAATCCATTATAACCTAAAAAAGTTAAGCAAAACTATCATAACAGTATAATCAACATTCTATTCAATAGTCTCCCAATACTCTGAAGGCAAGTACTTTGTCATTTGTTCTCTAAGACTGGATCAACTGTTCAGTTATTCAGTGGGCTTATCTTTTAGCACCGTATCTTTTGGAATAGGCAGTTTTTTTTTTTTTGTTTTTTTTTCCCCTGAGGCTGGGGTTAAGTGACTTGCCCAGGGTCACACAGCTAGGAAGTGTTAAGTGTCTCCAGACCAAATTTGAACTTGGGTCCTCCTGAATTCAGGGCTGGTGCTCTATCCACTGCGCCACCTAGCTGCCCCATGGAATAGGCAGTCTTGAAGCCTAACTTACCTGCTTTAACATTCCTGTTAGGAGAGCAGAGCTTCTATTTAACTGTCCTTAGTGGAGGAATGGACCAGACACAATCCTGTGCCTGTATAATTTAAGGTCTGAACTATGGAGACTAATAAGCTATATAATTGTTCCCACTCCTTGGGCTATGAGAAAAAATTACTATTTTAGAATCCAAATATAGTTGAAAGGAACCCTTGAGAATATTTAGTGTGACCCCTTTGCCTTATGATGCAATAGACCTAAGAGGCAAACTAACAAGTCTAAAATGACATGGCTAGTTAGGACTCCTGGAGGAGTTTTAAGGGTTCATTCCTCAGCTCTTTGTGAGAAAGGAAGTTGCAATGAGCTAAAACTATTGGTTTATATGTCCCAGTGATAAAACTGAGAGGGAGATGCAGCATAGGCTGTGCTGGAGTAAAATTGGTTGGTTATTGGGTCCGAGTCCTGAGAGCAGCAATGATCTGAGTTGGGCCAGCTTTCCCGAATTGACCCAACACAGAAAAAGAGGCCCTGGCTTGGCTTCCACCTTGGGCCAGAAACATGAAACAATAGGTAACAAATACTCATTTATTGAGACTTTTAAAGCCCACATAAATACCAATATTTCAGTCAAAAACATGAGAATATGAACCTAAGAGCCCAGACTCAAGCAACTTCATCCTTGTGGATATGAAAGTCACTGCTTCTGTAGCATTCATCCTTTCAGATAAGGAAAAAAAAAAAAAAAAGTCACCACAGACAGACAAAACTGGAAACGGGAAAATACATATATAAATACTTAGACCCAATGAAGGGTAATCTATACACTTTGTACAAGGGCAGGACCATATTCCTATGTTCAGAGGCACTGTGGCTTCTAGAAGCTATGGGGTGTCTTAGTCACTCTCCCCATCACTGCTGATAATGCCCCGAAGGTTTGACCAATCAGTAGGTGGTGGGTGGGCCCTTGGTTCATCCCCATCTGAATCCAGGGCTCTCCGGTGGTACAGCTCTTCCTGGGATAGCCCAACTTCCCCACGCGGGTTCCAAGCATTGCGTCTCCGAGATCGCCCTGAGAATTATAAAATTTATAACTAGAGTGTATCTTAGTGATTCTTTTAAGCTATTTTGTGGAGAAGAAAATGGACCCAGAGAGATTACAGCATCCAAGGTCACAAAGATAGTAAGACAGCAGGATTTGAACTAGCTTCCAAAAAAGTGCTTCAGCATCTTCCTTCACAAGAGCAAGGGATCAGAGTAGAACTGATCTGAAAGCCTTTTTCCCTTTCTTCTTCTTACTACTTTATACCCCCTATACAAAATAATATCAAGACAGTAGTTTAAGGAATCTCATTTGATAACCTTATAGTTAGATGCTATTATTAACCTCACTTTTGAGATGAAGAACTGGAGAATGACACAAGTTAAGAGCCTTGCTCAGTCATACAGTTAATGTTTTAAGATTTGAATTCAAGTCCTTCTGACTCTAATGCTTTATTTTTCACTCAGTTATCTCTCTACATATCTGCATTCCCCTTCCTCACTATGCGTACCTGAACTACTGATGATGTTACTGACATCCAAAGAGGCCATCTCTGCTGCCTCTTCCCTTCGCTCCTTCACTGCTCGGCACTTTTCCAGGGAAGGGTTACCTGAGAGAAAAGGAATTTTTTTTTTTTTTTTTTTTTTTTTTAAAGTTTAGCCTTGACATCTTTTCTCCTAGGACCAGAAGAGTGGGCTCCAAGAAGATAGAAACAGGTGGGGCCTAGACTCTCTTATTCATTGTTTCTTGAATCTATCTTTTGACTTGGCTTCTCCACTAACTCTTCAGTCACTTTTTAAGTAGGACTTTCCTTGATCCCCTCTGGAATTTTTGGTCCCTTCTTTCTAGGTCTCCTTAACCTCCCACTGCCAATAAGATTACCCAAGATGTCAATAAACTGGTAGTTTTCCCAGAAGCCTGTACTTCCTACCAGCTTCCCCCTCCTTGTTTCCTTTCCCAGTTGTTTTCACCTCACCCTCTAAGCCTAAATCTTGCAGTTCTGCTTTAAGGACTCTGAGTCGTTCCTGATGAGAGCGGCAGGAACCCAACAGCCTCTTGTAATTTCTATGGGCACCACAGGCTCGGATGTAGCGTTTTAGCCGAACTACTGCAGGATGGTCCTCTCCTCTTCGAGAGCGCTGAAATAAGGAGGTTGAAGGTGAGAAAGAGGTCACCAAGAATGACAGCCAGGATGGGAGCAGGATAGAGAAAAACAAACTAACTTCATCCTTGACTTATGATTATGACTTCTACATTTGCACTTTCTTCTTTATAAACTTACTTTTCCATACAAAAGATATTCCAAATCACCAATGAGAAATCTGATTCAAAAAATATGGGAGTAACCAGTTTTGAAGGAGTGATGAAAAGAGACATTGTTGCTGGAGCTGGGAATTGGTCTAACCATTCTGAAACTCAATTCTGAATTGTACTAAGAAAATGATTAAAATATCCATATCCAAAAATTCCACTGTTGAGCATACATTTTAAGGTGGCCAAAAAACAACACACAAAAGATCTCAACATATACTAAAATATTTAGCAGAACATTTTTTAATAGCGAAAAGTTGGAAACAGGTGCCCAAACGGAAAAAAAGAGGCATAAAAATACAATAGAATGACACTGTGCCATAAAAAAGCCACAAACATGAATAGAAAAGTACACATGAATTGATATAAAGTGGAATAACCAATACCAGGAAAATAACAAATACGATCGACAACAACATAGGAAAGAATAACAAAAAAATTAAATTGAAGGCTATGTAATTATGAACGAGTTTGTCCCAGAAGAAAAGAGAAAACATCCCTCCTTTTTTTGCAGTGATGGGTGACTGGATGTGAAACATTGCATATACCATCAGACCACCGATTTGTTAGTTTTGTTTTACAGCCTTTTCCCTATCCCTTCCCCTTTTCTATTCTTTGTAAAATACCTAAGAGTAGAAAGGAATGGGATACACATGGAACAGAAGCAGACATAAAAACAAAAGACATCAATATAAGTAATTTTTGAACTAAATCAATCTTATTTTCTCAACCCTGCCCCCGGCATTCCCACATTCCATATCTCACCTTCCCTGATTTGGCTTCTGGGCTACTGTCCTGAGAGGAAGTGGAAGAAGGGGGTGCACGGCCCTTTTTGGCCTCCTTCTTCTTGGTCCTTCCTGTCCTTTCTTCCTCATCCTCGCTTGTTTCAGACTGGTCCTGAACATTTGGGGCTCCCTTCTTCCTCGATCCACTTTGGCTGCTGTCATCAGTTCTGCTCTCCTCCTCACTGTCCTCTCGGGGAGCTTTGCTCCCTCCCTCCTCGGCCTCAATGCTCTCCTCACTCTCTTCCTCCATGGCCTTTCTCTCTCCCCTCTTCCCAGAATTCCCCTTCCCCTTACTGTCTTCTCCCTCACTGCTCTCACTCTGTTTAGCTACCTTCTTACCTCCCCTTGGGGTCACCCTGTCTCTCTTTTTTGGTCTCCCTCCTGACTTTCTGCCCCTTGTTTTCTGCTCCCTTTCCTCTTCCTCCTCATCACTCGTCTCACTACTGTCTCTAGCCAGTTTTCTCACCCCCTTCTTTGCAGGGCCCCCTCTAAATCTGGCATTCTCTTCAGTAGTCTGCTTTGGTTGCCGTTTCCTAGCCAGGCCTTTTTTCTCATTTTCTTCTTCAGAGCTACTTTCCTCTTTCACGGACTTCCCCAAAGCCCTCCTCCTGGCAGAGCACTCTTTGGTTTCCTCTGGGGCTCTGGACCCCTTCTTTTGAGGTGCAACTCCATCCCCCTCCTCCTCGCTGCCGGTCTGATCACTCTCAGAGGCTTGGGCTACTTTCCTCCCTCCCTTCACTTTTGGACTGACTTTCTGCTCCTCCTTCCCAGGCTTGGATGCCCCCTTCTTCCCAACCCGGCCCTTCTGTTTGAGACAGGCTTCCTCCTCGCTCCTGCTTTCACTCTCTTCTTCTGACACTTCCTTTACTCCCCTCTTTCTTACAAAGACCCTGAACTCCTCTTCTTCTTCACTTTCCCCCTCAGGGTCTTCCCCCTTGGCTGTCATCTTCTCGGATGGTGTCAAAATCTCCTCAGGCTCCTTCACCTCCCTAATCCCACTACCTGACAGGGACCTCGGGGAGCTAGAGGGGCTCTCAGGCTGGGGATCGAGACCTGAGTCCTCGGAACTGTGTTCTGCAACGTATAAGGAAACCAAATTCAACAGACGAGACCTTTCTTCCACGGTGGCTCCCGCTCTCTCCCCCTACCCCCCAATCTCCTCAGACATATGGAATTGGATCTTCTCCTGGAAGAGGATGGAGACAGAGAACGAGGGGGGGACCCCCGGGGCCCACCTGCTACTTGCCAGAGACTAACCTGTCTCGGAGTTGATACACGGCTTCCTCCTCTTCTTCACTTGAGACGCTCTAGAGGTGCTACTTGGGCTAAGGGATCGCTTCACCCGCTCTTGCTCCCCAGTTAGCAGCTCTTCTTCCTGTTCCTCCTCCTCTTCTTCCTCTCCCTGGCAGGATGCAGGGGAGCGTCAGCGGGGAGGGGGTGAGCCGGCCAGAGGATCTCGAGGCTTCCCCTCCCCCCTGACCCCGGGCCGCCTCCAACTGCATCTTCGGCCGTTCCTCCTCCTCCTCCCCCAGACAGGGGATGGAGGAGCATCAGTGGGGGGTACTGGTCGGCCAGAGGATCCCGGGACCTCCCGAGCCGCCTCTCCCCTCCCCCTGCCTCCACGGGGGGGTCGGGCCCACCTCCACCTGCATCTTCAGCAGCTCTTCCTCTACCAGCCGCTTCAACTTCCTCTTGTCCTCGGGTTCCAGGTGGTCCAGGCCCACGTGGGCCAGGTACTTCTGCCGCACGATGGAGTGGGTCAGCACGCTGGGGGGCGGGACGCGGAGTCAAGGGGAGGGCGCGGGGGCGGGCTTGGGCGCCCCTCCCCATCGGGCTCCCCGGGCGGGGCGCGGCAGGGCGCGGCCCACTCTTGGTTTCTCCCACGGTTCAGAGCCCAGGAACCCTGAACCTTCTCTCGTCTCCCTTCCTCTCCCCCTGTCTTTTTTCCCCTCTCACCTCAGGTCGGGGCGACCCCGGAAGAGGCTCCGGATGAAGTCCTGCATCTCGCGTTCCCGCGCCATCTTGCCCCGCCCCCTGTCCTGCTCCCACAACTCCCGCCTTTTCCCCACCTTCGCCGATGCCTCTTTCTCACACCGGCTCGTCCCCTTCCAAGCCACCGTAGTTTTGGCTCAATCGGGGCGGAGCTTCACGTTGTATGGAGTAAGTTGCGCAGGCGGCCTACTAGCCGGGGGGCGGGAAGCAGCCTCTCAGTGGAACTGTGAATTTGATGGTTTTTCCCTTTTTCGAAAAGTGTTCAGCCTTGCTTGGGTAAATCGCAGGCGCTTCCGCCGCGTTCGGCTGTGACGTATGCATTTCGCGAAGTCTGAGCGTGGTCCTAATTCTTCCAACGCAACATCCTGAGTTTAAAAACTCGGAGAAGGCCGTGATCTGCTTTAAAAGCAGTACGTCGCGGTAATAGTCCTCCGAACTTTTAACTTCTCTAGCGGAGTTATGGGACGACAAACGTCTCGGCTCATCTTTCGTGATGTCATCACGTCCCTACGCGCCCGTTGGTCAATTCCTCCGCTGAGCCCGAGATTACTTCCTCTCCCGTTGCTGGTTTCATTGCGCACGCGCGTTTCCCTGACACTCTTGGGTAATCCTTTTTCGTGCCCCACTCTTCGTCGAAATCCCTGCGCGGGTGCTTCTGGGAACTGTAGTCTCAAGCGGGAGTGAGTAGGCGGATTCCGGAAGTTGTGCAGCGGAGAGCGCCTGTAGTGGAGTGGGGAGTAGGTAACGGTTCTCCCCGAGCCTTGGCGGGGGGGGGGCCTCCCCCGCAAGGCCTGTAGCCCGAGCTTGAGTAGGATCGGGCATCCGACGCCCAGAGTGAGTGTGATTTCCCGGCCAGCCATGAATGGGCAAGCGGACGTCGAGGTGGACTACAAGAAGAAATACCGGAACCTGAAACGGAAACTCAAATTCCTAATCTACGTAAGTGTGTCCGCAGACCGACCCGGGCCTGGCCCCTCCTGGCCCAGGGTCTCTAGACCTAACCTCCGGGTCCCCGGAGAATCTCCTCGCGCCCCCTCCCCGCCCCCCGACGAGGAGACCTTCAGGCTCCCAAACCCTCCGGGAGTCAGCTCCTGCCCTGCCCCCCAAACTTATGACCTTGGGCTAGCCCCTTCCCCCTTCTCTCACCTGTGGAAAAAGGGCCTGGCCCAGAGCATGTCCGAGGGTCCTTCCAGCTCCGGTGCTCTCTTATCCAGGAGCACGAGTGCTTTCAGGAGGAGCTGAGGAAGGCGCAGAGAAAGCTGCTGAAGGTGTCCCGGGACAAGAGGTGAGTTGCCCCAGCTGGGAGCGGGAGGAGGGCGTTCTGGGGGCAAGGAGCCCGAGCGCCGCCTCTCAGCCCGCTTCCCCTCCCTTTCTTTAGTTTCCTTCTGGATCGTCTCCTGCAGTACGAAAATGTGGACGAAGATTCTTCTGGTGAGTAAAACACTAGAGCAGAGCAGCTGGCCCCCGTGGAACAGGGAGTCCGCTCCCCCTCTCCCCAGGGCCCGGCTCACAGTGAGCTGCTTACCCATGCGGACCTTAGAGATCGGCCGCCCCAGGCTGCTGCAGCACCGAACTCGCTCCTTCAGAGCCAGGAACCAGAGGAACTGAGAGCAGGTTACACTTCAGGCCTTAGTCTTCTGATCTATAGAGTGAACATGAGGAAATCATAAGGAGAACTGAGGTTCACGTAGCACAAGTGGATTTTCAGATACTTTTCTTACGTTGTCACATTTGAAATAACAGTTCCGAAAGTAGACGTTCCATATGAGAACATTGAGTCTTCATTGGTGACCCGACTACTGATTTCCTGAGGTGGGATCGTAAATATTCCCGACTCAGAATCCCACCCTTGGCTGCAAATGAGAGAAACTAACATTCGCGCTCCCTTTGTAAGTGTTCCTGATTGCCTGCTGCTTCCAGCATAGCATTCTGGGTCTTGGAGCTCCAAGGGAGTCCCTGCTTGCTCCACAAGAGCGGATGGTCTAGGTGGGGGGAAAGGCCATGTGCACATAAAGGTACTTTATAGGAAAAGTAGGATATGCCCATCTAGTTCAAAGTGCAAGTATGATTAGAGTTCAGAGGAAGAAAAAAATCACTGATTGGGATGATTATGGAAGGGAGAGTAATAGGGCCTGGAAGGAAGATGATGACTTAGAGGATCGGAAAAGATGGAAGAGGACATTCCAAATAAGAGCAAGGAACGTGTACGGTGTGTTTCATCAATGTTGCACCCATCAGCATGAAGGGGCACTAAGGGAATAGAGAAAATAGCCCCAAATTTCCCTTTTCCCTTCTAGACTCAGATGCCACAGCATCCTCAGAGAACAGTGAGACAGAGGGAACACCCAAACTCACTGAGACACCAGCCCCCAAGAGGTGAGAACATATCCTCTATCCTCATCTTAAAAGACAAATTCTTTCTGTCCTTTCTTTTTTCCCCTTTGCGCTTAATTTTTTTGTTATTCTGTACTTGACAAACATCATCAAACATGAGCATTTTCATATACACAGAAGAATAGAAAAAGAGAATTGTAGGAGAAGCCAGGAATCTCTATTATATACAGCTTACCTTTCTTCAAATAATATAATAAATTTACCATGTTAGTGTCAAAGCTGTCCTGCTTGCCTGTGTCTCCTGAGTCTCCTTTTGTTCTCTTCTGTATATTTTCAGTGCTACAAATGACCCTCTTTTCTTTATTGGTGGGAGAGGGGTATCCTTGTCAGTAGGGCCACTCCTTTCTTTGTAGAAGAGAAAAGAAAACTAAAATCCTTGTAACAAATAAGAAATAGTCAAGGAAAAAAAATCCTTACGTTTTCCATCTTAGAAAATAATATCTTAATCTGCCTTTTTGGTCCTTCATTTCTTTGTTAGGTAGTGAGTGGGTAATATGTTTCATTAGTTGATCCTTTGGAATAGCAATAATATATTGCATTGTTCAGAGTTCTTAACTCTTTAAAAGTTGATTAGGTTTATTGTTTTGTTTTGTTTTTTTACAATGTTGTAGTTATTGTATAAATTGTGTTTCTGGTTCTGCTCACTTCACTCTGTCAGTTTATCTGAGCCTTGGGTTCCTTCAATTTAAATATTTCATTATTGGTTATGGAGTATTAATAGTCAATTACATTCACGTGTCGTGATTTATTCAGCCATTCCCCAACTTCTAGGCACTCCCTTAATTCCCGTTTCTTTGCCACAATGAAAAGCGTTGCTACAAATATTTTTGTATGTTTAGGTCCTCGCTTCTCTGTCTTTGATCTCTTTGGAATATCTGCCTAGTTGTGATATTAGTTCCCTGTCCTTTCCAGAGGGGGTGGCACAAGTAGAATTTGGCTAGAGTCAAGAGTTGGAGTTTGCTATTTGGGGTCTGATCTTCTCTGTTGTCCCCTTTCTAGGAAAAGAAGTCCCCCTCTGGGGGGTGCCCCATCCCCCTCTGGCCTTTCACTACCCCCATCCTCAGGGTTTCCCCTGCAAGCCTCCGGGGGCCCCTCTCCGTACCTGACCTCGGTGAGTAGAAGTTTCAGTGGTCATGATTTGGCCAAGGTTTCAATGTGACAGCTTTAGTTTCTGTATCAGGAAAGTAAGGCCAGCTGTCTTGCTTGAAGTGGGTTTCACAGATTGGCTGAGACATCATGTGGTGAGCTTGCTTCAGGAACTGGCAGTGCCATTGTTACTGATGGGTTATGACTTTGTCCACCCAGTGTTCATAGGGGCTGGTGCATGGGATGTGTCTACCCTTTTGGCTATGAGTTGTGTCTGTAGTTTTGCCCAGTTTATAGTAAAATTAACTTTGTGCAGGATATAGACAGCCTTTTTGGAAAGAGCAGCCAGGCTGATGTTGGTGATGCACAAGGAGAATCCCTTAGCTTCTCATGATGCTAAAATGCCAAGCTGAGGGCAGGCAGCAGCTTCTTCTGAATCAGGAAGCAACTTGGTATAACTGACTGGAAATGAGCTGCTTTTGTAGTCTGTGAGTCTTGACCAGTTCCCTTCACTGAATTAAGTGAATCTGGTCCATCACTAAGAAGGGTCAGTGCTTACTTGACAAAGTCCTATCTCTTACTGTTGTATATGATATTTACCCCTTTCCCCAAGTTCATTTTTATGCAGACTCAGAATCTTTTTGAGTGCAGGGCAGAGGTAAGGCAAGTGGAGGGAAGTCCTCCAAGAAGATGATACCTTTATGAGGTGAGCGACCAGTTAGTTGGCAGTGCTGGGAGGGAGGCAAGCAGGTTTGGAAATCAGAGGATAGCCAGCTGGCCCCCACCATGCTCATCACCATTTTTGTTTGTTTGTTTGTTTGTTTTTCCATTTTTTTCTTGTTTGGGTTTCTCTTTTTCCTTCCCTTCCCTCAACTTCTTCTCCCTCTCCCAACTTCCATCCTTTTCCCATCTTCATTCTCCCCTTTTTCCCCTCCCCTGCAGCTGGCCTCTCCCCCATATTCCCCCTTCCCCTCCGACTACCTGGCCCTGCAGCTGCCTGAGCCCAGCCCCCTGAGACCCAAGCGGGAGAAACGGCCCCGCCTACCCCGGAAGCTCAAGGTACCTGAATTTTGGGGAAGTTGGGACTCTTGGAGGGGGGTATAGTGTGGGTTTGGGATTGTCAAAATGATAGGAGAGAAGGAGCTTGAATCTAGGGGGAATTTTTGGATGGCAGATAGAAATTTAAGGATCTTTTGCTAAGTATTGAGAGCCTGTTGTATACCCAATGTACTGTGTTTGGTGCTGTTGGCACTTACAGAAGTAAAAGATGTGATTCCAGCTCTTAGACTATGGTCTGGTTTAGTAGACAAAGAATAACCTTGAAAATAATTTAAGACATCATGCAGTTTTAAATTCCAAACTGTGAAACAGAGAGGTAAAAGATGAATAAGGAGAAGTAAAGTCTCTAGGGAAAACTTCAGGGAGAAGTTGTGTCTTAGCCTGAACCTTGAAGGTTAACTACATTCTGAATAGGTAGAAGAAAGCAAGAAAAATGGTCCACTTGAGATTTGTATTATGGGCAGAGGTAAGTATGAGGTTGTATATTTCTGATTAGACTAGAGAATATACAGAGACCACTGGCAGTTAAATTGAGTCCAGATAGTTGAGGATCTCTAAGCCCAGCAGGGGAGTTCAGATGCAGTGCACTGTTCTTTAGCAGAAGGATGACTTGAAAATATTGTTTGATTAAATATTGACAGGCCAGAAAGGTAGACCTGTCCCTCTTATCCTCCTCATTTTCCTTTATTCTTTCCAAGAAAAACTCGAGACCTACACAGCATCCTTTGACTATAGATCAGATGTCAGTCAGTAAACATGAATTGAACCCTTGTTCTGTGCCAATTACTATGCTAAGCTCTAGCAATACAAAGAAGCCAAAACTGTTTGGAGACCACATGGATCCAAATATATACAAATAAGGTGTATGTGGGGATCAACTGAGGGTAGACTTAGAAGGAAGGCCCTAAGAATGAGGAAGGCAAAGTCTCTTGTAGAAAGATAGAACTTTAGCTGAGACTTAAGGGAAACCAAGAGGCATAAGTGAAGAGGGAGTAGATTCCAGGCCTGGGGCTAGAAACTGTCTAGAATCAGGAAATGTTCACAACTTGTTCAGGGAAGGTGGTATTATGGGATCAAAGAATCCAGGAAAGGGGATTACAGTGTAAGAAGACTGGAAAGGTAGGAAGGCCCAGGTTATAAAGAGTTTTAAAAGCCAAACAGAGGGTTTTAGGTTTGATCCTGTAGATGATAAGGAAGCCGTTGAAGATTATTGAGTAAATAACTGATGTGGTCAGAACTGTGCTTTAGGAGGGTCACATTGGCAGTTAAGTGGAGGATAGACTAGAGTAGGCAGGACAACTAGAAGTTTCTATAGTGCAGGCCTGAGGTGATGTTGTGCTGCCAGTGTAGCAACAGTATTAGAAGAGAAAAGAGAAGGTAATTAGAGATAAACAGAAATAAGAGATGGCAACAGATTTCATATAGAGGTTGTAAGGGTGACTGAAGAATATGACTAGATTTCCAGCCTAAGTGACTGGGAATGTGATGGTGCCTAAAAGGTGATAGGACAAGGAAGGCAAAGCAAAGATGTTGGTGTAACAGGAAGAAGTATAAGTAGCACTTCTCATCTTCCTCCCTTCATGCCCCCCAAAAACCAACCAAATCCCCCAAACAAAAATATGAGTAACCAAAATATCCAGGAAATGAACTAGACTGAATCCTGATCAAGAAATCCCATTAAAAAAAGGTCACAGTAAGTCACTTTTCCAGCCTAGAGTATAAGGAGGCAGATAAATGTGTGGATAGTGGGAATAGGGTCTGGCCAGGATCATACCAAGAAGAGCATTCCAATACCCAACAACTGAGAAAGGACTCATCAGGGCACCAGATGCCCCTGAAAACTTTTTTGTTCACAATCCAGTTCCAGGTCACAGATCAGGGTGTACTGAGGAGAGGCTTTTGATTCAGGGTTAGCCTTTGGGATAAGAAGTAATTACAGGTGCTAGCTATGCATTGGGTGAGGAACAAGTTCAGAAGCAAATGGTGGCTGTGTAGCTCTTACTCAGGAGTGGAGTAGAGTCTTGGTTTCATCTTGTACTCCAATCTGAAGCCTGCAAAGGAATTACCAAGACAGGAATCCCAGACCAAAGAAAAATCTGCAATTCTGTCACTAAACTAGCAAAGCTTTCCATTTGCCTGATAGTGACTGAGTCCAGTATAAGTCTACTGAACCTCAAAAGGCAAGCCCATAGGCCTGTTGCTCAGATCCAAACTCAGGTCAGGAACTTGAAGAGTTCAGACCAGGGGACAGCAATCAAATTTGTCCAGGATTAGACCATCTTGGGAGCTTTGAAAGCTTACCAATCCTCAGCCTGAGTGGGCTTTGAAATACTGGAATAACCAGTACTCAGTACTTTAAGAGAATAGCATCAGGATCAGCCCAGATGTTCCCTTCAGATGTACACAGGGCCTGATCCTAAAGTTAGGAAATAGGCTAGAAGGATGAACAAATAATAAAAGAATCCCACCATTAAAAGCTATTATAGTGACAGGGACTTTCAAGGCAGAAAGCCAGGAGAAGAAGAAGCTACCAAAACATCTACAAGCAAAGCCTCAAAGAAAACCAGTTTGGGGACAAGTTCAACAAGAATTCCTGGAAGAGATGAAGTGAGTTAAAACAAGTTTAAAAATGTTTTTTTAAAATGAAATGAGAATACTAAAGGAAAAAAAAATTAGGAATAAGAGCTATAGAAGAAAGAATTAGATGGGGGATTAAAAGTTTAACACAATAGATACAGAAACTTAACCAAAGATCAAACTCCCTAAAAATGAGAAATGGACAAAGCTAATGACTTCACAAGACAATGATAAAACAGTCAAGAAAATGGAAATAGAACTTTTAAGGTATTTCATGGCAGACACGATAAATAGGGAAATTTGGAAGATGGAGTAGTTTAGGTAGAGAGTTCGATTTTGGACATGCTGAGTTTAAGGTATCTACAGAACATCCAGTTGGAGATATCCCATAGTTAGAAATTTGAGATTGGAGGTCAGGAGAGAGGTTAGGGCTTGATAAATTATCTGAGAATCATTGCATATGAATAATTATTGAATTTATGGTAGCTGATAAGATCACCAAATGAAATAGTGAAGAGGGAAATTATGACAGAGACTTATCAGGGAATACTAATGGTTAGTAAGATGAAGATTTAGTAAAGAGCTTAAAAAGTAGGCAGATAAGAAGAAAATCCAGAAAGGGTGATATTAAAAGAAAGTTTTAAGAGAAAAGAGCACTCAACAGTGACTGAGGTTGCAGAGCTCAAGAAAGTCAGTAGAAGTAGCAATTGTGGACAACTTTCTCAAGGAGTTTAGCCATTAAAGGGAGGAGAAATGGAGGAGAGTAGCTTTAGGGGATGGGGTAAGGGTGGAGTAAGGATTTTTTTTTAAAGCTGGGGAATGATATATGGCTTAAAATACATAGTTTTTGCCTACAGCCTCACCTACTTCATTTCCAAGAGAAAGGTTGGGCTGAAGACCATCTAGTCCCTAGGATACGGGATAGCGTTAATAAAGATGATAGCTAATTTTTATCTGCAGACAAAAATTATATTACTATGTATCCATATCACTAATGAAATTTCTTCAAGAAGATTTCAAAGTCTTCAAAGAATATGGCATAAGCTCACAGAGGAATTTTAAGAAAAAGTTACAAATCATAAAACTGTAAGGTGACCTTTGAATAATAACTGGCATTGATATAGCACTTTAAGGGTTACAAAATATTTTCCTCACAATAACCCTGCAATACCACCATTTTTCAGATGTGAAACGGAGGCCCTGAGAGATTGGGTGCGAAGCAGTATTCAAATCCAAGTTTCCTGACTTCAAATCCTGTACTTATCCAGTGTATCACACTGCCTCTCCCTTAAAGAGAGAGAGCTTCAGAAAGGCATTTGTTGACAGATCAAAAATCTTTAAAGGGAGCAGGCTCAGGAAGAGAATCATTCCTGAAGCTATAGAGTTAGATTGTTATTGACCTGCCTGGCCAACAATTTTTTATTCCCCACCTAGGATTTTGCTGGCATGTATTTGAAATCTGAGGGAAGAGGAGAAGTTCGGGAAAATTTTAGAGCACAGATGCTCCATACCGCACCCCTCAGCCAACAAAACATTTTCTGAGCACCAGTTAAGTGCAGGGCTCTCACAGAATTTACAGTATACCTAGCACTGTACCAGACACTTGATGAGAAATGTCGACCAAGTGGCATCTACCTTCTCTCCTCCTCCCCCAGCACCAAATACCAAATTGAAATCATAGCTAGACTTGGCCATTGGGTTTGTCCCTTTTACTTGGCTAATGTCTCCACTAAATACTACTAGACTCTGGTGTCAAAACATATTGCTGCTTAGGAACTCATCAGAAACTAAAGTGTGAGTCCTGGCTGAACAGGACTTAGGACTTTAAGACGATGATTGTAACAGACAACCTGAGAAAAAAATTCTGCAAAGCTGTCGGAGACTGGAGTTTTTAAAACGAAGCAGTCATAGGGTTACCTGGTCCTCTGGTGCTTTTCAGTGTGCATCAAAAGCTAACCCACTGAGGGGGTTATCTGACCAAATATAAAACCATTAGTGATGGGTGGGGAGACCAGGTAACCTTGCCCAACTGTGTAGACTAATTATGGAAGGGAGAGGTCCAATGAATTTTCAGAAAAGTTCATTCCAAGGATAGGGAGGGAAATTTTCCTTATTATCTTTTTTTTTCCCCTGTATCTTTCTCCTCCCTTGCCTTCCCTACAGATGGCAGTGGGGCCATCTGAGTGTCCAGTGGGGGGTTCACTGACCTTCCCAGGCCGGGGAGCTGGTAGTGCTGGGGTAGGGGCAACCCTGGCCCCACTGGGGCCTCCTAAGCTGCCCCCACATACCATCCTGAGCACCGTCCCTCGCCAGATGTTCAGTGATGCCGGGAGTGGAGACGATGCCCTGGACGGCGATGATGACCTCGTGATCGACATCCCTGAATGACCTCCTATCCGAGCCCCTTTCCTCCCTCCACTTGCCAGGTGGCAGCGGCAACAGAAGCAGCAAAGACAAAGAGCGTCGTGTTTTTGGAGACATTTATTGATGCCCGGTCTTATTGGTCCGGCCATTGACAATCAGAAGAGGCGTAAACATGCAGCACGGCGCCCCCAGAGAAGAGGTGGGGAGGCAGCTCCCGGCCCTGAAAGTGGGCCCACGCTGTGTTTGGATTTGCAGCCAGCGGTGCGCAGGGAAGGCAGACAGACTCAAGAGGTCAGCCCAGGGCCCCCTTACCCCTGCTGCTGGATGCAGCCGCAGGGGGCCTCTGCCTCCCCTTCCTGAAGGCAAAACCCCCCCACATCAGCTACCGCTATAAGGGGGCAGCAAGATAGGGCTAGTTTGTTTTGTTTTGTTTTTTTACTTCAGACTTATTAAAGGGGTATGTGGTGGTTTTATTTTTTTTCTGAATTGTCCTCCCTCCTTAACCCCCTCCTAATCCGGGTTACTCCCACTGTGGGGAGTTTTGCCGGGGCAGCTTGGAGAGGTGGATGAGAGGAGAAATGACCTGGTTGGGGGGAGGGAGTGGGGCAATAAATTCTCTCCCTCCCCTTGCACATGCGAGTGGTATGATTCATTTGCATATAATATCCCATCAGGCAGTAGGAAATTTGCATATATAGCCCCACCCATCCCTCACAAAAAGACATCCCCACAGTAACAAAGTGAATCTCACAAAATAAGACAAGAAGTGTTGAGGGGAGAGGGGGAAGCTTCTCCCACCCCCATGTAAACGTGCAACACACTCGTGCGAAATTGAGTAACAATCACATGGCCCTGTAGTTTCCCCCTCCCCCCAAGAAGGGGCTGTTCCTTGCCCCCTCTTTCCTCCCCATTCTTGCTAAGGTTCTCAAGGGCCTCTTTCTCAAAAGGCTTGAACAGAGTTTTCTGCTCTTTCCTGAGCCCAGGGAAATAATAGAGCTTAGTTTCCTTCTTTCTACCCCTTCTAGCTCTTGACTTTCCAAGAGTGAAGGGAAACCACCCAGCTGAACCCCCTGGTTTCCCACGTTCTCTTGATTTCTGTTAGGAACTAGCTTGTGTCCATGGGGCTGGTTGGCTGGGATCTTTGTGAGTTTTAGGTAGAAAAGGAGGCAGCAGCGGGGGGTAGTTCACTGGTCAGGGTATGCCAGCGTTCCAGGGTCACGTCAGATTGTCGAAGGCAGTCCCCCCAGTGCTTCAGGGCCTCTCCCCGTGAATTGGGGCCCAAGGACACTCCACCTAGGAGAGGGGAAAAAGGAACAGTGCCGAAATGAAGGGCCTCTGCCCCAAATACTGTAGGTTTCCATAGGTAAATCTGATCCCCATGCTGGCCATCAGAGTCAAACCCACAGGAGCCAGTCCTCTCACCAATGAAGTCATTAGATTTGCCAATGTCATAGTCCCAGACTGTAACCTCTAAGGTCTTCGTGGCCAGAGCCGGGAGCTCCATCTCATAGAAGAATTCCTGAGAAAGTAGGGAATAGGAAGGCTACTTTTCCCTACCTTCATCTTTGGGGTTGCCCAAAATTATTTCCCTGACTTGACCTTCTGTTCAACTGAAGAAAAGGGATGATGTGAGCACCAGGAAATCTTGTCTGCTACAGCAGTCATTGTCTGTCTAAAGACACTATAAATGCTTAATTAAGAACTTTGAGGAAGATGGAATTAAGAGGATTTCTTAACTAGAGGTGTAGGAGTCCAGGGATCTATATAGGTCCTGTTTCAGTGGGGTCTCCATTAGCAGAAAGGGATCTCAAAATAGAAAACACCTTCCATATCTCCCAGAATAATGGGATCCTAATAGTTAGGATGGAAATAAGTGTGACTTCACCTCCAAAATCAAACCACCTACTTACTGTGTCTACCACATTTTTCCCTACCCCTCAGTCACCTCATTAAACTCAGGATTCAGAGTTTTCTTCTTCACAGATGTTTTGTGCTTTGATTTCTTCTCTATATCTGGCCTCAGGTACCTGCAGAGACCACAGTGGGTCAGAATGCCTAGGTTCTGGGAGTGGGAAAGGGTGGGAGAGGAACTGGGGATAGGGAGCAGCTGCCTGGGGCTGAGGGCAGGGGGCAGGGGACTAGAGTTCAGTGGGTCTGATGAGAAAAGCATTCACTGGGCATACAAGATAACCTGGTTTCCCACCAACTCATAAGTCACTCCCCATTGAAATTTGAAATTTTGATTCTAAGGTTCTAGGAACACTACAGGGTCAGTGAGAACCAGAGGAGGTTGCATGTGAAAGAGGTCCAGGTGCTGGGAGTCAGGACACCTGGGGCCTAGGAAGGAAGTGGGGCTAGGTCCTCACGTCTTGACGTAGGGGTCTGAGTAGCCGTTGACATCCATGGCTGCGAGATGGGCACATCGAACAATACCCACAAGCAGCCCCCGACGGTGAGAGCTGTAGGTGAGCCTAAGCAAGATGCGACCCCGTTCCTCCAGCAGCCCCTGGCCCTGCTCTGCTCTCTCCAGCTGAGGACAGGAGACAGAGCACCTCGGGAAACCGGACCCTCACGTCTCCAGCCATACCCAACCCACCCTCAATATAATGAAAGGATTCTTCCTCTCCCACCCCTTCCTCCACTCTTTCCCTCATCTCTAAGGAGTTGGAAAGGTGCTTCCTTTCACTTCTATTAGATATGGGTTTTTCCTCCCTGTAGAAACAGGTCCCTTCTTTCCCCTGGAGACTGCGGGAGGAGGCGAGAGGAGGAGCATGATTTCCTTACCTCTTTCAGATAACAGGAAATCCCTCTCAGGGCAGCTGTCATAGAAGAAGGGGATGCCAGCTAGAGGAAAGAGAAGAGTCTAAATGTCTGCCATTAAAGAGTTGGAAAATGACTAGAAGCCCGGCAGTTGGGGAATGGCTGAACAAGGCATGGTACACGAAGGTAATGGAATATTGTTCCACCAAAAATGATGAACAAGCTGATTATAGAAAGGCCTGGAAGATTTACATGAACTGATGCTGAGCGAAACAAGCAGAACCAAGAATACATTAGACACATAACAGCAAGAATGTGCAATGATCAACCATGAAAGACTCGCTGCTTCTCAGTGGTTCAGTGATTCAAAGCCATCCCAATAGACTTTGGACAGAAGATGCCATCTGCATCTAGAAAGAACTGTGGAGACTGAATGTAAACCAACACATGCTATGTTCACTTTTTTATTGTTTTTTTTTAATTTCTCCCATGATTTTTCCCTTTTGCTCTGATTTTTCTCTTTCAACATGATTTATAAAGCAATGTGTATTAAACTTACTACGATAAATGCCAGCTATTCTATTCCATTAACCTCTTGGGTCCACAGACTCTCTTTTCCCAAGGTCCCTAGCCTCCCACCCTCCCCAAGGCTCCATTTCTCCACCCCCACCCCCCTTGGTCAATAAGCCTCAGCTCCAGATACTCAAAACTGACCGGGACCTGTCGCTCCAGACAGATATTAAAGTGCTTCTTCTGGGAAGGTTTCAGACGGCGAAGTGGTACCCGGGTCTCCCCAATAAACTCATTGTGGCTCAGCTTGTCCTCGTCACAGACAGAGATCCTAGAAGGACAGAGGCATCGGGGGCAGTGTCACAGAGAATCCTAGCTTCGGAGAGTCCCCTTCGCCAGGCCCTGAATGGGGCTGAGGACTTCATGGTGAAGGACACTGCAGAAAAGTTGCAGGGGATCTGGGGGATTTTCCCTCTTTGTGGGGCAGGAAGAGGCCCACCTTGCTACCTGGAGTTACAAGTAAGGATCTCAAGGGGAACAAAGCTGTTATATAAAAATTTGGGGGTCCTCACTACTAGGGACCCAAGGGAGTGAGAAAACTAAAAGCCCAGGTCCACCCAAATCACCTTCCTTTCAGTGATGTATCTTGTGGAAATGGCTTCCTTTCTCTCTTCCCTCCTCTCCTCACTTTGGACACCCAATCAGGAATTAAGGAAGGAATGCCAATTCCTGGGGGTTCTTGGAAAACCTAGAAGAGGTCCCCTCCCCGATATAAGAAAAATATTTTTTACTAGTGTGATCATATCCAAACATGGTCTACATGTCACCATGTCCCTAAGCCCCAACATCTCCAAGGACTCAGTCCACAGCCAGGCATGTTGCCAGACAAAGATAGGTTTTGGTCCAGGAAGGAGGGGCTCCCTATCATCCACATTCCCCATTTCCCTGGGGAAAGAGCTGGAATGGGAGCCAAGACAAGGAGAACTCTTCCTTTATTCTCACCCTCCTAAATTCTCTCAGTTCTAGAGATGGAGACTGACCTAGGGTGAGTGAGGTGAACTAAGATGAGATGAGTTTCCAACCTAAGGGGGCATCCACCCCCTTAGTCCTGTGTGTCTTAGAGTCACCACAACACACTGATTCTCTCTTTTCCAAATTTAACCCCACTTCCCCCATCTTTGATCCCATACCCTCTTGCTGCTTTTTGGATCTTATTTCATCAAGTATCCCTTGCCTTTTCTGTCTCCTGTATTTTCTGTTTCTCTCTGCTGCTTCTTTCCTCACCACCTACACAAATACATTCATATCTTCTCTTTCCTAACAAAACATTGGCTTGACCCTGCTGCCACCTCAAACTACCTTTCTATTTCTCTTCTTTCCTTTACTTCCAAACTCCTCATGTGGTTTATTCTACACTCACTGCCTCCACTAACTCACCACCCACTCATTCCTTAATCCTGCAGTCTGGCTTCTGTCTTCCTCACCTACTGAAACTGTTCTCTCCAAGGTCACCAGTGCCTTCTTCCCTGCTTAATCTAAGTGGTCTTTTCTCAGTCCTCCTCCTTTTTGCCCTCTCCTTATTTGTCACCATTCTCCATCTCTTGCTGGATATCCTTACCTTGGGCTTCTGTGACACTGCAATGTTCTAGCCCGCCTCCTAACTCTGACAACTCCTTCTCTGCCTCCTTTATTGGCTTCTCTTCCTCCTCCTGTTCTCTTACTGTGGGCATCCCTCAAGGCTTGATCCTCAGCCATCTTCTCCACATTCCCCTAAATACTTTTTCCCTTCGATGATCTCATCCACTCTCACAGCTTCAACTATTATTTCTATGCAGACGATTCCCAAATCTCTCTTTTCACTGAACTCCAGGCTCATCTCTCCAGCCATCTGTTGTGCAGTTCCACCTGGTTGTCTCATCAGCCCTACAAATGCAGCATATTCAGAACTAAACTCACTGTTGTCCTTCCCAAACCAGCTCTTTCTTGGGTCCTTATTTCTATTGATGGCACTCTCATTTCCCCAGTCACCCCACGATGTCACTGTCACACTCCACACCTTTCCTGTCAAAGAAATGGCAAGAATTGTCCACTAATTAAATGTGTGGGTCAGATTGCAGAGGGTCTTGAGTAATAGAAAGAATTAGACTTGATGGGGTAAGCTCACCAAACCTATTTTGATGGAGTAATGTCAAATGAGAAAACGTATGTTAAAGTTATATTGCCAATTATTTTGATAATTTATCTCAATCTTCTCATCTTTTTGATGAAGTTCAAATGGAAACAGTTCTTTTATATAATAATAGTAATAATAATTCTTTATGTTTAAAGTTCTCATGATGCTTTTGCGAGCTACTGCACGTGTTTGATCAGAGGATTGCTGGGCTGAGAGTCACATTTTAGGAAGATGAAGTTAATTCAGCCTGGTCCGTTAGAAAGGGAAGGGTTGGAACCTGTTCTACTGAGGGAAGAGAGGATTTTTTAAAAGGGTTTTTTGTTATGGAAATGTCAATAGGCAAGAGAACTTAGACTTAGACAAATCATTTCCCCTCTCTAGGCCTCAGTTTTTTCATCTGTAAAATTCAGGGGTTTTGACAAAATGATCTCTAATGTTTTTTGTAGCTCTAACCTATGATTCCAAGAGGTCCCTAGATGTGTCAACAAGATCACCCAGACCTTGAAGAAAGTGATTTCAGTAGAATATAGAATGAGAACAGAAGCCAAATTTCAGTGGTTGAGGAATGAATTGGGGGAGAAGAGATGCAGCAATGCACGCTGTTTTTCTATTGTTTACCCAGTAATTGTAACAGAGGTAGATTAATAAAAGGATCACTAGGGTAAATAAAAGATTTTTGTTTATTTTTAAGGTAGGAGTGACAGGAGCATGAATGAAAGCTGAAAGGTGGTGGAAAGTGAAGGTGGGGAGAATAAAACTCTTAGGGGGAGTGCGTGACTTAAAAATCAAAGCCCTGGGAAGAGATGGAAAGGATAAATTAGATCAAGAGCATTCTTGGGCCTTACCTGAGCACCTTTCGGGTAATGTCCTCATCAGTAATTCCCCGATACATTAAGTCTTCATTCCACACAGGGTTCAGTGTATTCCTCTGAGTCTTGGTCTTCAGCTTGTTGGCCTATTGGTCAGAAAAGGGGTAAGAAGTTCCCAAAGGGGTAGGGAGTACCCACAAAGGGAAGAGGAAAAAAAAACTTAAGATAGAAGGAGAGGAATCTATTCAAATATAAACTTCTTGAGGCCAGTCAATTATTTCTGTGTCTTTCAATGTCTAGCACAGTAGTAGTTTGAAAATAATAATGATTATAATGATAATAATAATACATTAAGTTGATTCAGGAATATTTTTGGTCTCTACAAAGAAGTTAGCAAAAAAGGGAAAGGCTCTCTCTTCTTAGAGGAGTAAGGGAATGGAGTTGGAAATAGGAAGAAGAGAGAGGAAGGGGAGAGTCAGGAGGAGGAAATACCTTGCAGGCCCCTGGCAGGAGATGTAGTTTGACGTAGGGATCAGCCAGGCCATTGAAGTCCATGGGCTTGAGGCCCTATCCATGGAGGAGTAGGAGACAGTAGAGATTCCTCTCAGTTCCTCCCTTCCCTGAGCCCAGGGAGATTCTTCAGGCCACCCCAGCCCCCCATCTTAAGTATCCATAACCAGGAAAAGGCTAGGGAGAGGAGGAGAGTGCATAGGAGAGCCAGGAAAATGAAGGAAGAGATTAAAACTGAAACCCAAATGAAAGCTAAAGATGATAGAGGTAGGAAGCTGGGGAGGGAATGTTCAATTTGGGAAGATGGATGGGAAAGAGAAAAGAAGGAATATTCCATCACTGCTCCTCACTAATAATAACTAGAGTCCAGGAAGAGGGAAATGGAGCTGTGGGGAAGAAAAGAAAGACTGAGCCTATAGAAATGTGTCTGGGACCCACCTTAGCCCTGAGGATGCTGCAATGGAGAGTACAGGTTGCCTGGTCATAGAGAAGGTCAAATTCCAGGGTGCCCAGAGCAGCTGTAGAGAGAGATCCATTCACATCTCAAATTTACTTATTTGAAACAGCACTCATTAACTCCCTCATCCACTCCCATTCCCCCCAAACACAAAACAATATCTCCCGATTTCACAATTTTTGTTAAGCGTACCACCAGTTTTTCACACTCAACAAAGGATAAAACCTAAGAATCATCCTCAAATATTCTCTTTTCTTTTCTCCCTGTAGACAATCAGTTGCCAAGTTTTGTCACTTTCACCTCTATATCTTTAACATCCATCCTCTTTTTCCTTTTTCATAGACACCAACTTTGTGTCAGATCCTCATTATCTATTTCATGAACTATTTTAATAATATTTTATTTTCCCCCCCAATTACATGTAAAAACAATTTTTAACATTTGGAGATTTTTTTTCCCAAATTTTGACTTCTAAATTCTGTGCTTCCTTCCTTCCTCCCTTTTCCCTTAGACATTAAATAAACTGAAATGTTATACATATGCAATCATGGAAAACATTTTCATATTAGTAATTTTGTGGAAGAAAACGTGAATAAAGAAAAAAGGAAGAGATGAAGGGAAAGAAAGAGAAAAGAAAGGAAAGGAGAGGAGAGAAGAAAAGAGGAAAGGAGAAGAAGAGGAGGAGGGAGGAAAGAAAGTGAAAAATAATATGTTTCACTCTATAGTCAGATGCTATCAGTTCTTTCTCTGGAGGTGGCTAGCATTTTTCATTATGAGTACTTTGGGATTACCTTGGATCATTGTATTTTGAGAATAGCTAAGTTATTTACAATTGTTCATCATAAATATTACTGTTACTATGCACAATATTCTCCTGGTTCTATTCCCTTCACTCAGCATCAGTGTAAGTCTCAGCATCAGTAAGTAAGGTTTTTCTGAAATCATCCCACTCATCATTTCTCATAGCACAGTAATATTCCATTGCAATCATATATTGAAACTTGTTCAGCCATTCCCCAAAAGATGGACATCTCCTCAATTTCCAATTTTAAACTACCATAAAAAGAGCTGCTATAAATGTTTTTTGTACAAATAAGTCTTTCCCTCTTAAAAAAAAAAAAAAAAAAAAACATCTTGGGAATACAGACCTAGTAGTGGTATTGCTGAAGTAAAGGGTATATAGCCCTGTGGGCATGGTTCCAAATTGCTCTTCAAAATGGTTTGATCAGGTCACAACTCCACCAACCGTTTTTTCTACATCTCCACATTTATCATTTTCCTTTTCTGTCTTACTAGTCAGTCTGATAGGTGAGAGAATATATCTCAGAGTTGCTCTAATCAATAGTGATTTAGAACATTTTTCATATAACTTTGATTTTTTTTTAATCTCAAAACTACCTGTTTATCAATTTTATCAACTGGGAAATAACCTGCATCTTTATAAACCTGTCTCAGTTTTCCACATTATTGAGAAATTAGGCCTTTATCAGAAATATTAACTGTAAAATTTTCGCCAGTTTTCTGCTTTCCTTTTAATTTTGGTTATATTTATTCTGGAGAGCAATTTGGAGCTCTGCCCAAAGGGCTATAAAACTGTGCATACCCTTTGACCCAGCAGTGCTACTCTTGGATCTGTATCCCAAGGAAATCATAAAGGAGGGAACAGGACCCACGCGTGCAAAAATGTTTATAGCAACCTTTTTTGTAGTGGCAAGGAATTGAAAACTGAGTAGATGCCCATTAGTTGGGGAATGGCTAAATAAGTTGTGGTACATGAAGATAATGGAATATTATTGTTCTGTAAGAAATGATGAACAAGAAATGCCTGGAAAGATTTATATGAACTGATGCTGAGTGAAACAAGCAGAACCAGGAATACATTGTGCACAATAACAGCAAGAATATGCGATGGTCACTATGAAAGGCTTGATTCTCAGTGGTTCAGTGATTCCAAGCAATCCCAAGAGACTTTGGACACAAAATGCCACCTGTACCCGGAAAAAAGAACTAAGAAGACTCAAGGTAAATCAACACATGCTATGTTCTCTATGTTTTTTTTTTTTTTTAATCTCTCTCATGATTTTTCCTTTTGCTCTGATTTTTCTTTCCCAATATGATTCATAAAGCAGTGTATATTAAAAATAAATAAACAAAATTTGATTATATTGGTTTTGTTTGTGCAAACTCTCTCCTGAGCTATTTCAACAGTCTCCTAAGTATGCTCTCCCTGATTCCCATGTATCTTCTCTTTAATTCATTCTCCACACCAATGCAGAGATTACAATTCTAAAGCCAAATCTGATTAAATTAATCTCCATTTTAAAACTCTTCAATGGCTACTTATAGCTTTTATAGCAGAAATAAAATTTTTCGATCTAGTATTTAAAGTCCTCCACAACCTTCCCGGATATTTACTCTTACTCCTCTTCATTTGTTCAACATTCTGGCCACGACCCACTAGCTGATTCCTGAACTCAATATTCTGACTCCGATCTTTGTGCTTTGGAAAAGACTCTCTCATGCCTGGAATTAACTCCCTCTCATCTGTGTCTCTTAGAATCCCTAAGTTCCTTTTAAGATTCAACTCAGGTGCAATCTTCTATGGGAAGCCTTCCTTGTTTGCCAAAATTGCTGGTGCTTAATTTTTCCTAAAATTATCTTTTATTATACTTAACTGTCTATGTACTATATTTTCATATGCTACTCTATCAGCCCCCTTTCATCCCAGAAAATGTAAGGTTTTTGAAGGCAAGGACTATTTCATTTTATCTTTATATCCTATCCATTTCTTGGAATAATGCCTGGTGCATTAAGTATTAAATAGATACTTAGTACTTAAAGATATTGGAGCACTTAATAAATGTTTGTCAAGGTGAAACTGAGAGATCTGAATTGTGTATGAATTTTTGTGATGGGATTGTGTGTGTGTGTGTGTGTGTGAGAGAGAGAGAGGGGGGGGAGAGAAGAGAGACAGAGAGAGAGACAGAGAAAGAGAAACAGAGAGACAGAGAGAGAGAGAGAGAGAGAGAGAGAGAGAGAGAGAGAGAGAGAGAGAGAGAGAGAGAGAGAGAGAGAGAGAGAGAGAGAGAGAAAGAGAAACAGAGAGACAGAGAGAGAGAGAGAGAGAGAGAGAGAGAGAGAGAGAGAGAGAAAGAGAAACAGAGAGACAGAGAGAGAGAGAGAGAGAGAGACAGACAGAGACAGAGACAGAGAGAAAGAGAGACAGAGAGAGAAACAGAGAGAAAGAGAGACAGAGAGAAAGAGAGAGAGAGAAACAGAGTGAGAAAGAAACAGAAAAAAGAGAGAGAGACAGAGACAGACAGGGAGAGAGAGAGAGAGAGACAGAGAGAGAGACAGAGAGAGACAGAGAGAGAGAGAGAGAGAGAGAGAGAGAGAGAGAGAGAGAGAGAGAGAGAGAGAGAGAGAGAGAGATAAAGACAGACAGGGAGACAGGGAGAGAGACACAGAGAGAGAGACAGGGAGAGAGTGAGAGAAAGAGAGAGACGAAAAGGAGGGAAGGAGAGAATGAAAAGTGTGTGTATGTCTATCTGTATGAGAGAGGGAGAAATGAGATCCTGTTTATATATGTGACTGTATAACTATAGACTTTCTCTATGTGTATGAACCTGAGTGCGTAGAAATGACTAAAAATACAGATGATTGTGGAAGACTGAAAATGTGTAAAAGAATTTCTATGTATGAGTGTACCTGTGTGAGGTCTGAGGAGCAGTGACATTCTCTGTGTGAGGAAAGATGGCTGTATGTGACTGTATAAATGACTGCGTGCATGTGTGTGTGTGTGTGTGTGTGTGTGCATGAAGAGACAGACAGAAAACAGAGACCCAGAGAAAGAGAAGACAGACACAGAAAGAGGCAGAGAAGGAGGGAGGGAGGGAAGGAGACACTCGATCTTGCTCCTGTGTTCTCAGCTGTGGCTAGGGCTTGAGCTCTGTGTAAGTGGGAGGGTGTCTCAACACAAATATTTAATATTGAAGCTGGCAGATGTAATGTCACTGTGATTACAGTAACAAGGCTGCAACATCAGGGCTTTTCTCTTCCCAAAAGACCCTGGTACTCCTGGTTTCCCCTTCTTTTTCTTTCTCCTGTCTCCCAAACCTCCCCTTCCAGAGCTCAAGGGGCCTCCCCATGATCAACTACCCTGAGACCCCAGCATCTTCCCCAGACTCACTGGTGTCATCTGAGTCATAGCTGTCCACTTCAGCCCCCTCCTCCGAGGCCCCAGCCCCTCGGATACCAGCCCCGGGAGACAGAGCCAGGGGCATTAGGCTGGGTGTAGCTGCAGCCCCAGACCCTGGGGAGAGCTGGGCTTGGGGGTCTGCTCCACTCCCGACACCCTCAGGCCCTAGTCGAGGAAAATAGTCAGAGATCTGCCGGATGGGCCGAATGGGGCCAGGACACACGTTGATGGCCATGTGCTCCTGGATGTTGATGGTCATCCGGTCACCCCTCCGGCCCCTCATTCACACGTCTCCCCTGAGAAAATGAGGGAAGGAAAAGTTAGCTGTGGAGCCTTCTCCTCTAAAAATCAAAATGACCTTTCCTCCGCACTTTGTCCTAAAGACTCCCCTCCGAGTTTTCTGGGCATCCTCCTCCTGGAAGATAGTCAGGGATCTGCCTCCAGAGAATGGGAAAAGAGAGAAGACCCCCCCCTCCCCAGAGGAGGCTTTGAATATTAGGACTCGTGAGTATGTGGGGGGAAGGTCATCCCTCTTGGGAGGTACCCGGGGCAAGAGAGCAGAACTTTGGGGGCTACAACGCTAGATCATCCTGATAAGGGATTATGCAAGGCCCCAAGTGGGATCTCTGGGAGGGTTTAGGTGGACTGGGACCTAAATCCTCATAAGCAGCCAATCCACAGAGCTTCTCCCTTGTGGAAGTGAGTTAATTGTCTGTGTCTGCTAGGCCTTCATTGACTTAAATTCTTGGGCCTGAAATGGAATAGTTATGGGGGACGACAGACAGCATATGGGCAAACAGGGAGGCTGGCTGGCTTGACCCTGTCCTCCACCCTCTGCTTCCTTCCTAACCAGAGCCATCTCTCTCAGCCCCTTATTTGGCCCTGAAGGGCCAGAGCCTGACTCCAACTATTCCCTTCCATCTCAGACTGTGTCCTATTCCCCCACCTCCAGGAAATTTCCCTGGATAGAGGTTCTGACTTTCTTGTCCTTGGTCACAACCCTCATCCTAAACTCCCTCTGCCCTTCCTATCTCTCAAGCTACCTAGATTCCTCCCCGGAGACTGTGTCTCCCCACCAAGCTCTATCTGAATTCCCCTCTCCCCCCTCCCCCCCTCCTGTCTGTCTCTTGGGCTATCTGTCCTCCCCAGGCTCCATTTATCCTCTGGACCGTCTGTCCTCCCGGACCTCTTGCCTTCCCGTTCTGTTTGTTCATTCCTCCTTCCCCCTCGCCCCTATTCCTCGGGGCCTGCTGGGGGAGCCCCTTGCTCTCTTTTCCTCACCTGGCACTGGGCTTCCCGACTGCCGACTGCCGAAAGATTGCAGTAAATGGGAGAGAGATAAACACAGATTTCCCCAGACACACAACCTCTTCCCCACCTCCTCCCCCCACATACACACCCAGCCCAGCCCAGCCCAGCCCCTTCCACCTGTCTCTGTGGTCCAACAGGTGCTTGAGAACCAGGGGGACAGCAGAAAGGAAGCCTCGGGAGCTGCAGGGAGAGGTAGCAGCAGGGAACGCAGAGATAGGAGGAGATTCCAGAGGTGGAAGGAGAGGAGTCCGGCTGTGCGTGCGTGTGTGTGTGTGTGTGTGTGTGTGTGTGTGTGTGTGAGAGAGAGAGAGAGAGAGAGAGAGAGAGAGAGAGAGAGAGAGAGAGAGAGAGAGAGAGAGAGAGAGAGAGAGAGAGAGAGAAGAAAGAGGGAGGGAGGAAGGCTGCCTGCTGGGGAGGAGGGGGTGAGGGAGGTGGAGGCGAGGATGAAGCAAGGGAGAGGGAGAGAGATGGATAAAAAAAGAGGGACAGAGGGACAGACAAAGAAGAACAGAAGCAGCCCGGAGGGACACTCTTAGACTTGTCACAGACCCCCCAGCACACACACACAGGCTCCCACAGATTCCTCTCACATATGCAATCTCCTTTCCATGCAGTCACAGACATGTTCACATTTACCACACCCACACACATCACACTGGTCACACACACGTTCCCGGACACGTTTGCACGCTCCCCACAGCCTCAAACATACGTCCTCCTGTCGGTCTCACACAGAGATAAACGACTGCCCACTGACACAGACACACTCCTTAATTCACATGTGATCATGAATGTTATCTGTCCTGATATCTCAAAACCCCCTCCTTTCTCTCCCTCTCCCCTCACACCTCTGTGCCCACAGACACACTTATGAGCATTCACACATTTGTACGAATTAATATGCATACACAAACACACGTTCATACACACACAGAATTCTGGGTTTCCAGGATTCCCAACACCAGGGACAGAGTGAGAAATGCCTGGTGTTTCCCAACTCCCTCCTCACAGGACCTGGGAGTCCCCTTTCTTCCCTTTCTTTCCCATAGATTTCCCTGCTTGTCCCAGTTCCTACTCCCCTTTTAAACACCCCCAGGGCCCTGGACCCCTACTGGGGACACTTCCCCCCCATCCTTAATCTGCTCAGTGCCTCCTTCTTGGGTCCCAGGTGACTGGGCCTGAGGTATGACTGGCTCTGCCAAATTCAGGGAAGCACTGGGTCCTGGTTGCCATGGCAATGCTTGCTCATCCTTTTCTCCACCCCAATCCTCCTTCAACCTTCCTGCTCCCAGACTCCCCCTCCTCACACTAAAGAATAGATTCTTGGCTCTGCGGAGGGGGAAGGGACTCGGTTCCAATAGTCCCTAGTTAGCCTTTCCCTCATTCCCTCCCTTGGTCCTTTCCTCGATCTCCCCTCTCTTCACTTTCCCCTTGGTCTCTACCTCATTTCCCCTCCCTTTTACTGCCCCCCCCGTCTCTCCCTCCCTCCCTCCTCTCCGACCACCCCTCACTCCCTCCGGAGATCTCTCCCTTTGCTTTTCAGTTTTGTCCCCTCTCTCTCCCCTTCATACACATTATAGCTCCTAATTTGTCCCCTCCTAAATCCGGCCCTCTGTGAAGGGCCTGCCTAGTTTGATTTTCCTTTCCCCATCACTACTGCCTCCCGTCGTAGGCTCAGGGGCTGTCTCCATCCTCCCCCCCATTTGCATCCGTTAGGTTTTCCTTAGCTCCCGGGCGGGCCAGTTCAGCATCAATTCATTGAGGGTTTCCACTTTCTCCACTAGCCTCAGGGAGGGGGAGGGGGACTGAAAGATCTCGGCTAATTATAGGCTAATGAGGCAGCTGGTATCTGGCAGCCTCTAGGGGCGGGGGCGGGGGCCAAACCATCCTAGCGAGGCTCTAGAGAGGGGGGAGCGCTCACTCTCGCTTCCTCCCTTCTGTCAGTTTATTGCTTGGAGCCCACCTTAACCCGGCCCAGACACTTTCCCCTCCTAATTGGACTGTCTGGCTCCAGCCGGCACTTGGTTCCGGTCTTTTAGAACTGGGAAAAGATCTTGATATTTGGGAAGGTGGGCCAGCATCAGGGAATTAGGGTCTGAATCTGTGGGAGAGGGGCTGTGGGAACGGGAGGGATGAAACAGGCGGGTAGGGTCTGGGAGATGAAAGCGTGGGAAGGGGATCGAAGGGAGATAGAGGATGAAGGAAGAGGGCACTTTCTGGGAGCAGGGCTGGCTGTGGATGATGGTGGCAGGAGGCTCTGTGGGGGAAGAGTAAGTTACATGGGAATCAAGGAAGAAGTAGGAAAATAGAACATTTGCAGACCTAGACTAGGGGTTGTATTTAATAGGAGAGGTCTCTAAGGAGGCAGTTGGGTGTCTCGCATGCTGGAAATTTGTCTTGTAAACCTTGTGTTGGATTTATACAAGGCATTAGACCCGACAGGTTCTGAGATTCTATGAAAATACTTTGATTCTATATTAAGGCCTGACTTATGCCTGGGGATGGGATGAAGAGAAGGAAGAAGGAAGAACTCTCCCAATTCTGCCGTCTGACTCAGCTTTTCCCTTCTTGTTTCTGGTCTGGGCAGATGACGGATGGTGATTCTTCCCATCCCTCAGCCTAGCCCGGCCAGAGCAGAGAGCCGTTCTATCGATCCATGAGTTTACAATCTATTTGCTCATTCCTCAGATTGCTTAGTGTTGTAGTTATTTCTTTAGTTTAAAGACGAGGATTGTATCCTGTTCATATTTTTGTTTTCTCTGTGCTTTAAACGGAGCAGGCACATCGTAAATACTGCGTAAATAGCTGTTGAATATGGATGAATGAACCCATTATCTCAGTAGTGGGAGCTTAGCTCCTTATTAGTCAAAAGAGGAAAGTGGAACCTAATCCCAGGTAATGAATCAGAAAATGCATTTCCAGCATTCAAATTCTGTCTTAAAACAGTAAAAAGCAGTCATGGGCAGCAGCTTGGTAGTACTTAGGGTAGATCTTTGTACTCGGAGTTGTGAAGAGTTCAAATCAAGCCTCAAGCACTTACTAGCAGTGTGACCCCAAGCAAACTGATTAATCTGTTACCCTCAGCTTGCCCATTTATAAAATGAAATAATAATACCCACTTGTTGTGAATATCAAGAGAAATATTTATAGTATTTTGCAAAGCTTAAAGCACTATGCAAACATTAGCTATTATCAGCAAAATTCTACATTAAGGCCTGATACTGATTCTATATTAAGGCCTCAATACTGGTTTAAAACAGAAAAATAGATCACTGAAACAAATTAGATAAGGAAGAAGCAGAAATAATCAAACTCAGCTCAGGGTCTGAAAAGCTTGAGAACTTAAAATAGTTGAGAAAAAACTCCCTATTCTATAAGAATTGGGAAAACTGGGAAGCTGTTTGGCAGAAATTAAATTTGTACTCCAATGATTTCAAGCATCTTACACTATAAATCACAATAAGTTCAAAATGAATATTGAAAGCCATGCCATAAAAACAAAGGAGAATGAGGTCAGGTACCTTTCATAGTTATGACTAGGGGGATAGTTTTTAACTAAAGAATAGAAGAGATCACAATAGATATAAATAGATCATTTGGGTTACATAAAATTGCATAAAGAAAATAATTTCAATATTTAATATTTTTATTTTCCCCAGTTACATGTAAAACTATCTTTACATTTGTTTTTAGAATTTTGAGTTCTAGATTCTCTCTCTTCCTCCCACCCCCACACTCCACTTCCCACATATGAAGTTATGCAAAACATTTTCATAAAAGTCATGTTGTGAAAGAAAACATAGATCTCCCCCCAAAAAAAAAATTTCTCTAGAAAAGAAAATCATTTCAATTAAGAAAGGAAATGGTGAAAAAAATTGTATATCTTTGATAACTATCTGATATATAACATATATAGATAACTAGCACAAATATATAAGACCATCATTCCTGCTGGATATATAAGTGGCGAAAAGATATAAACAAACATTTCTCAAACAAATTGAAAACTATTAACAATATGAAAGATTGCTCCAAACATGTCTGTGACAGACATGGCCTTTTGTCTATCAAAGGAGAGCTAGATGTTGCCACACAAGAGAGGAATCAAATATGAACCGTGGGTTTGGGGCTCCAGAAAAAGTGTTGGAGAAAGGTGAGTTGAGGGATTAGCATATCTGAGATCAGAATGGGGGAGATGGAAGTAGGAGATGAAGAAATGCTTTGTAGAAAGGGTTAGATCAGCAGGTGTTTTGATAAAGACCTTTTCCTCCACATTGTTTATGACCCCTGAAGCATAAAGAGCAATGGAATCTGAAGATCTGAGTGCTCAAAGACTCAACCTTTTTTTGTTGTTGTTTTGTTTTAATAGTATTTTATTTTTCCAGATATATGTAGATAATTTTAAATATTCATTTTTGTAATACTTTGTATTCTAAATTTTTCTCCCTTCCTCCATTGTCTTTCCCCCTCCCACAGACAAAAAGCAATCTGATGTAGGTAAATTTGTTCAATCCTTCTAAACATATTAAATCAGACCAAAAGTGAAAAAAAAAAAAAAAAAAAAAAAACAGGAAAAATTAAAAAAAAAAAAAAAAAAAAGATCACACAAACAAAAAAAGGTGAAAATACTATGTTTCCATCTTCATTCAGTCTCCATAGTTCTCTCTCTGTATTTGATTAGCATTTTCCATCCCAAGTCTGGAATTGTCTTAGATTACTGCACTGCTAAGAAGAGTTAAGTTTATCGTTGTTGATTATCACATAATCTTGCAGTTAACTGTGTGCAATGTTCTGATGCTGCTCACTTCACTTGGCATCAGTTCATGTAGGTCTTTCCAGGTTTTTCTAAAATCATCCTGCTTTTCATTTCTTATAGAACAATAATATTCCATAACAACCACATAACATAACTTATTCAGCCATTCCCCAACTGCTAGGCATCCACCTAATTTCTAGTTCTTTGTCACTACAAAAAGAGCTGCTGCAAATATTTTTGCATACATGGGTCTTTCTCCCTCTTTTATGATCTCTTTGGGCTAGAGATCCAATAGAGACACTGCTGGATCAAAGGGTTTACAGTCTGACAGCCTTTTGGGCATATTTTCTTTTTTTAAAAGTTTTTTTAAAAGTTTTATTAAAGCTTTTTATTTACAAAACATATGCATGGGTAATTTTTCAACACTGACTTTTGCAAAACCTTGTGTTCCAAATTTTCCCCTTCTTCCCCCCACCTCCCCTAGGTGGCAGTTACTCCAATACATGTTAAATATGTTAAAATACATGTTAGATCTAATATATGTATACATATTTATACAGTTATCCTGCTGCACAAGAAAAATCTGATCAAGAAGGAAAAAAAACCTAAGAAAGAAAACAAAATGCAAGCAAACAACAACAGAAAGAGTAAGAATACTATGTGTTGTGATCCACACTCAGTTCCCATAGTCCTCTCTCTGGGTGTAGATAACTCTCTTCATCACTGAACAAGTGGCACTGATTTGAATCATCTCATTGTTGAAGAGAGCCACGTCCATCAGAATTGATCGTTGTATAGCCTTATTGTTGCCATATATGATGATCTCTTGGTTCTGCTCACTTCACTCAGCATCAGTTCATGTCTCTCCAGGACTCTCTGAAATCATCCTGCTGGTCATTTCTTACACAACACAACATAACTTATTTAGCCATTCTCCAATTGATGGGCGTCCACTCAGTATCCAGTTTCTTGTTGGGCATATTTTCTAATTGTTCTCTAGAAACTGTAAGGGATCCGACCTTTTTGAGAGGGAAAAAGAGTTCCTGGGACATGCTCAGACTTTTGGAGAGAGAAGAGGAACCTGCACCCTAACCTTCTGTTAAGAGAAGAGGGATCTCCTGGGCAGTACCAGACTCTTGGGAAGGAGGGGACCAAATACACAGTCAAACAAATTTGAAGAAAAGTAAGGGATCATATCTCAAAATGGTGAAAGCAAAAAAACATGGACCTTACCCTCCTGCACCTATTGCCATGACTTCTTTCTTTCTTATTTAATTACCACTATTTCTTCAGATGGTGAGGTAAAATCTTACGTCATTTGCTTGTCTACTAACTACAAATGCTTTCCCCTTCCATCCTAAGCACTGATGTACTGGTAAATGGCTAACAACTTGAACTTTAAAAAAAAAAAAAAAAAAACACCATGATACACTTCTCTTTTTATATAATAACTTTTTTTATTTTTCCAAATACATGCAACGATAGTTTTCATCATTCATCTTTGCAAAACCTTGTGTTCCAAATTTTTCTCCCTCTCCCCTCCCCCCCCACAGCAAGTAATCCATTACATGTGCAATAACAACAAACATGTGCAATCATGATATGCTTCTAAGTTTAATTTGCATCGTTACCATTTTATCCATTATTTTCTTAAACCTAGACAATCCATAAAACAATAATTCAAGCTTGATTTGCAGCATTTGTCAGTTTCCAAGATATAATAAATGCTCACATTGAAAATGTAATAATCTTGTTCGAACTGATGACAGAAAATCCCTGCTTCCAGGAGAACATAAACCATCAGAATCTCTTCTGAGTAGCATATGACAGTGCCTGAATGAGTTTCTCCTGTGAAAATGGAACTCACGGGAATTGACCCTCTAATAACTCCATATTTGTTTCTCTCTTCCTAAGGGAATTCAAACCACAAGATGGCACTATGAGTCTGAGAGGCAGGGGCCCTGGGATGCAGCGAGATTAACTGGAATGAGGAGTTATTGTAATTGTTCATAGGTTCACGTGAATCCTTGGGGTGATATATTCAAAAGGGGTGATATAAAAAGCTCTCTTGTATCCTATGGGTATTTCAACTTTAGCATGTTATAGAAGCTGGGAACCCTATGGGTAAAACACTAAAATTATATTCCAGATAAATTCGGACATTTCCCAGAAACTTGTGTAGGAAAAAGAAAAACAGTTAAAGAATGATGGGATTTTAGGGAAGGAGACTTCCCCAAGATAAAACTTGCTTTCTCTCTATGATTTGTATGCTTAAAACAAAGCAAAAGATGCTGCACTGAGAACCATGTTACATATACAGATAGTCCTCACTTTACATGGAGCCAGACATGAACACAGAGAGGAGAGCATGGGCAACATGCAGGGTGGGAGACAGACACACAGTACCCCAGATGGAGGAAGACGGACCCAAGGGTCAGTGGATGGAGCAGGGCAATCTCCTTTCTTGCTACTTCGTGTCAATTCTCTCTGTAGATCTGTTCTACTTTCATTTGGAGGGTATCTTTTTTTCTTAAAGTTTTAAATTTTAGTTTTTGCTTTTTGGTAAAGGACCAAAGAACACAGAGTGGAGGGGCAAAAATAGAGAGAGCACAGTACTGTTAGATTAACATAGACTGGTGGAGGTTTTTTGGGAGGGGAGAGGATTTTTTCAGAATTTTTTATATAAAGTCAAATTTTCATAATGCAAACTTATATGAAGCAAGACCTTTCTGTAATTTCATTAGGGATGCATTCCTCTTCTAGGACTATTCCCTCAGTGTGCACTTGTACTATGAGATCCCCAGAGTTTTAGTTAATATTTTCTCAGGGTCTTTGTAGGTAACCCTCAGAAAATATACTCCTAACACCATTGCTCTTGAGCCCCCAGGCAGTGTGCTTCTCACTAACAATAAAACTTAATTAGTTGTTGTTAGCTGGCTTCAGTCCCCTCTCATCCTCATTTCTCCATCCAGGGTTTTGGGGTTTTTGTTTTTTGGGGTTTTTTTAGCAGAGATAATGAAGTGGTTTGCCATTTTCTTCTCCAGCTTATTTTACAGATAGGGAAACTGAGGGAAACAGCTTAAGTGACTTTCTCACGGCCACACAGCCAGTAAGTATCTGAGGCCAGATTTAAATTCAGGTCTTCTGCTCTTGGGTCTGGTGCTCTATCCACTGTGCCACTTACCTGCCCAATTAATTTTTAAACTAGGATATTTACTAAAATGGTATAGCAAAAATGCTAAAAAGTTACAAAAACATTCCTCTCAAAAGTCTGGAGCACATCCTCCCAACAAATAGGGATGAGATCCCTGGGGAGAGTGAGCACAACCTCAAAGGACAAAAGGAATGGGGCACACAAGTAGAGAGCATGTGTCAAAGAGTAGATCATAACTTCTCATTCCCCGAATCTTCTCTCTTCATAGAATTCTCATGGAGTTCCTTTTAGGTGTAGCTCTCGGCTAAGTTCTCAGGGTCAGTGACTTTGAAGAGTCCATATATGGTATTTTTTCCACTGTAATAGTTTACATTGTCTCACAAGACATAGTAAGTAAGGGAGGGGGTGAGAGAAAAATTCTATCTTTCCCTCCCCAAAGCTAAATTCCTTTAAGGAACTTGGTCCCAACTCTCAAATAGGAATCCTAACTAGAGATCTAGCCTGGGCTGATTGATTTGACTGGCTTATTGTTAAAGTGACTGCCATTTTTATACTACACATATACACATACATGCATACACACATTTTATATAGATCCAGAGATATGACTTGATCTACTTAATCTACCATAAGATTTTTCCTCCATCTGTGGTCTTCTGTCTCTTCAATTGGTCAAAATCTTCTCAAATTGTTTAAGGACATATTCAATTCATTGATTTTATTGAGGTAGTTGATTCTTCTGAGATTATATTAATTGATTAGGAATGGAACCTCACCTATATAAGGGAATAAGACAGACTCCAAAATGGAGTTCAAAGAAGTACTCCTGATTTCCCCCTTCCAGCTTCCCCCCCCCAAGATACAATTCTAGACATATCTTCTGCTTCTATCTTTTTTCCTGCTCTCCTTAATTATTGATAGCTTTTACATACACAACAGAGGTTTGCTTGTATCTTTTTGTATATACTTGTACAGTATATGCATTTTTATCTCTCCTGTTAGAATATAAGCTCCTTGAGGGTAGGAATTGTTTCCTTTTTAGTTTTGTATTCTCAGCCTCCAGCACAACACCTGGCATATAGTAGGTGCTTCATTTATTAAGGAATTATGCTTGTTCTATTTGACTTCAGAGAGTGGAAATGAGGACCATTTGTTGAACATCCAAGGGAAGCAGATTTCTTACGTCCTCCCACAAACTTCCCAAGGCCCCATTTAAGTACTGGGCAACCAAAAGGTGTCCATCGTGGCTCTTTCCAACAATGAGATGATTCAGATCAGTTCCAATAACCTTGTGATGAAGAGAGCCATCTCCACCCAGAGAGAGGCCTGTGGGAACTGAGTGTGGATCACAACATAGCATTCTCACTCTTTCTGTTCTTTACTTGCATTTCTTTCTCAGTATTTTTTCCTTCTTGATGCGATTTTTCTTGTGCATACATATATTGGATTTAACATATATTTTAACATATTTAATATGTATTGGATTGATTACCTGCCATCTAGTGAAGAGACTGGGGGGAACAGGGGGAAGAAGGGGAAAATTTGGAACAAACGATTTTGCAAGAGTCAATGTTTTAAAATTATTCATGCATATGTTTTGTAAATAAAAAGCTTTAATTTAAAGAGAAAGAGAGAGAGAGAAAATAAAAAGTGTCCATGTCCCTTATAGGGCATATTTTACATGTAGCAGGTCATGTGACTTGGGAAAATCACAATATTCTATGATAGTTGCAGGAAAACTCAGAGGTCACCTATTTTACCTTTCAGTAAAGGTAGCACTAAGATAGATAAATTATCTCAATAATATCTCTGACAAGTGACAATTCATTTACCTCTGCTTTCACACTTCCAGGCATTAGGGACCTTATTACCTATTATCTATTGTTGGATAGCTATAATTGTTAAAATGTTCTTCAATATTTCAAAAGAAATCTGCTTCCCTTTGATGTTCAACAAATGGTCCTCATTTCCACTCTGAAGTCAAATAGAACAAGCATAATTCCTTAATAAATGAAGCACCTACTATATGCCAGGTGTTGTGCTGGGGGCTGAGAATACAAAAATGAAAAGGAAAAAAGTCCTATCCTCAAGGAGCTTATATTCTAACAGGAGAGATAAAAATGCATATACTGTACAAGTATATACAAAAAGATACAAGCAAACCTCTATTGTGTATGTAAAAGCTACCAATAATTAAGGAGAGCAGGAAAAAAAGATGCAGAAGATATGTCTAGAATTGTATCTTGGGAGAAAAAAAAACAAAACAAGGATATCAAGTGTCAGAGGTGAAAGGGTATGGAGATCAACCAGCCAGACAGGAAAAAAAACACAAATATTTATTAAATGCATATTATATGCCAAGCACTATGTTAAGTGCTTTATAAATGTTATGTCATTTGGTCCTCACAATCCAGAAAGATAGTTGCTCTTGTTAATCCCTATTTTACAGCTAAGGAAATGGAGGCACTCACTTGCCCCAGTTATATATTCAGGTCTTTCTTGATCTAGGCTCAGCACTCTATACACTGTGAAACTTAGCTGCTCTAGATTAAGAGTATCCTGATAAGGAAGAAAAAAAAAATTTGATTGAATTTCAAGAGTGGTGGAGAAAATTAATGTGTAGTAAGCCTGGAAAGGTAAGATGGAACCAGGTTGTGAAAAGCTTTAAATGAGCTTTCTATTTGTAGTATCAGTACTTAGCACAGAGTTTGCTTAATAAAAACTTCACTCATTCACAACAAACACAGAGGTTTGTATTTGATCCAAGAGGACAGGGAGCCATACTGAAGAGCAAGATCTATGCTTTGGGAAAATCACTTTGGTTGGTGTGTGTAGGATGGACTGGAGAAGAAAGAGGCAGGGACCAATGAAAAGCCTTTTGAAATAGTCTAGGTGTGAGATGTTGAGCCTTTGACTAAACTAAAGGCCCTGTGAGTGGAGAAAAGATAACAACAAGGGATGTTGTAGAGTAGAATGACAAGATTCTCCAACTGATTAGACTTGGGGCAAAAGCTGAGTCTGATACCAAGCTTCTCGACAGAGGTGACAGAGAACGCTGCTGCCGTTGACAGATATAGGGAATGAGAGTTCTTTGGCAACACTTCTAATAAAGGAAGGAGAAAAGATTGATTGGGGGACTCGGTGTAGATGATCAAAGTGTAGAAAACATCAGTGTGGATGTCATACAGTGGGAAAAGTCAGTGCTAGATATCAGGTGAGGATTCAAAGTTTGAGTTCACTGTGGGGAAGTGAATATTGGAGTTACATGATAGGTATGTGTTGGGGGTTAGTATTGAAGATTTATTGGAGAGCAATTTGGAATTATGCCCAAAAAGTTGTCAAACTGTGCATACCCTTTGACCCAGCATTGCTGCCATTGGGCTTATATCCCAAAGAAATACTAAAGAGGGGAAAGAGACATATATGTGCCAAAATGTTTGTGGCAGCTCTTTTTGTAGTGGTTAGAAACTGGAAGATGAATGGATGTCCATCAATTGGAGAATGATTGGGTAAGTTATGGCATATGAATGTTATGGAATACTATTGTTCTGTAAGAAATGACCAGCAGGAGAAATACAGAGAGGCCTGGAGAGACTTACACCAACTGATGCTGAGTGAAATGAATAGAACCAGAAGATCACTATACACTTCAACAACAATACTGTATGAGGATGTATTCTGATGGAAGTGGAAATCTTCAACATAAAGAAGATCCAGCTCACTTCCAGTTGATCAATGATGGACAGAAACAACTACACCCAGAGAAAGAATACTGGGAAATGAATGTAAATTGTTAGCACTACTGTCTATCTACCCAGGTTACTTATACCTTCAGAATCCAATTCTTAATGTGCAACAAGAAAATGGTATTTACACACATATATTGTATCTAGGTTATATTGTAACATATGTAAAATGTATGGGATTGCCTGTCATCAAGGGGAGGGAGTAGAGGAAGGGGGGGATAATTTGGAAAAATGAATACAAGGGATAATATTATTTTAAAAAATTACTCATGCATATATACTGTGAAAAAAATTATAAAAAAATAAAATAATAATAATAATAATAAAGAAAATCCTTCAAATATTGAGAATGTTTAGGCGACATTCCTAATCCAGATGGCTAACTACTTTTATTAAGGTTATATTTTAAAATTACAGATAAGCATTTCAGTTTTTCTTACGAAATAAAATATCAAATAAAGTTTGTTCAAAATTAAAAAAAAATAAGAAGAAGATTTATGGGAGTCAGCACAAGGGTCAGTGTCAATGCTGGAGGTTATTGCTTGGTGAGATAGCATAGGGTTTGGTGTTGGGGGTGGGTAGAGAAAAAAGTAGTCCATTGGATAGGGAATCAGAGTTTGGGTCAGGAATTAGTGGATGGATGAATAAATCAATGAATCAATGAAATGAATGAAAGAAAAAAATTTATTAAACACTGTATTAATATACAAAGCACTGTGTTAAGAGCTTTGCAGATAGGAATAGAAAAATAAAATAATCCCTAGTCTCAGGGACCAATGCTAACAGAGGATAAAGCACTTATAGATTTCACCTTTAAGTTATACAGAAAGCTCTAGAAAAGCAGAGTGCAATAAATATTTTAAAAATATTATCAGTTTATAGTGTTAAATAATTTGACAGTGCCAAGGACTTAAGTGTCAATATTTTTTTTTCTTCTGGATTTTCAGTAGCTGTGTTAGGAGTCAGAGCTTCAGCATGCACAGATTCAGTTGCCAGATTCAAACTTCTGCAGGGATTTCCCCCAGGATGATGGCTTCATGAGCTAGCATTGAGGGCTGGTAGTCTGAGGGGTGCTATCACTACTGGAGCAATTGAGCTTTCATGCCCATCAGAGACCGGTAGTCAACCACTGATGTGTCAAAGGTGGACTCTTCCTCCATAGTGATTATTTTCTTTACTAATTGCTGCAAGACCTTGGCTAGAAGCAGGGCTGATGGTCAGAACTATGGGTATCAGGGTCTTTAGCTATCTTCATCAAGCTTAAGAGGAGGGATGATTAGAATGGCACCATTTGTTTGACTTCCCTGCCTCTCACCTTTCCCTGAGGATGGTTTGCTGACTCAGCTGGGCCGGCCTGCCCAGTCTGTTGGTGGCAGGTGGTGACCAGCACTTAGTGGGATCCTTCCCCAAAGGAGTTGCTTCTCTGACTAATTACTGTTTGCCTGGAAGCAGGACTGGTGGTATGGGGGATGCTGATAATCCCAGGCTTTTGGAAATAGCTGTCAATGGCAGCTGGTCAACAAGTTGATCATGGTGAGAATAGTGGGCACCTTCTCCACATTAGTTATTCCCCTTAGTGCTTAGCACTAAGCTCTAGTGCTGGAAGGGTAGTCTAATTACCTCATTTTACAAATGAGGAAACTGAGACCCAGGGAGTCAAAGTATCTTCCCCAAACTCCCACAGTGAGTGACAGGACCTGGATTGTAACGCAAGCCTTTTGATTTCAAGTCCAGTGCATTTTTCACTGTCTTGCTGCCTCCTAGGAATACCTTTCAGCCTGGGTGAGACTAACAACTCCTTGTGGTATAGCAAGATAATGGAATATTATTGTTCTATAAAAATGATGAACAAACTGATTTTAGAAAGGCCTGAAAAGATTTACATGAACTGATGCAAAAAAGCAGAACCAGGAATACATTGTACACAATAACAGCAAAAATGATCAAACATGAAAGACTTGGTTCTTCTCAGTAGTTCAGTGATCCAAAGCAGTCCCAATGATCTTTGGGCAGAATATGCCATCTGCCTCTAGAAATAGAACTATGGAGGATGAATGTAAATCAATGCATGCTATGTTTACTTTTTTCTGTTGTTTTTTTTTAATCTCATAGTTTTTACCTTTTGCTCTGTTTTTCTCTCCCACCATGATTCATAAAGTAATGTGTGAAATAAATTTAAAAGAAAATAAAATAAGTTTTTGTTATTGAGTGAGAATAATTCTTGGTGTTGGAGAATGTCTATGATAGACAAGGTCATCTACTAATCAAAAGAGAACTAGATTTTCTAAGCCAAGAGAAGGGGCAAATGCAAGCCTTTATATTGGAGAGCCTGGGGAAGATCTGGGGGAGAGAAGTGCCAGTTTATCTGGATATTGGGCTGAGAAAAAAGTGAGGCTTGATTGGGCAATGATCCAATGGATGGCTAGATGGTGAAGTGGACAGAACAGAGGGCTTGGAGTCAGGAAAAGCTAAATTCAAATACTGCTTCAGACACTTCCTAGTTGTGTGACTTTGATAATCTCCTAACCTCTTTTTTCCTAGGTTTCCTCAATTATAAGATGGGGCTAAGAGTAGCATTTAATCCATAGAATTGTGAGGATCAAGTGAGATCATATTTGTAAAGCACTTATGACAGTTCCTGGCACATAACGGATGCTACAGAAATATTGCTATTATTATTGTTTCTGAAAGTTAATCATCAGATGTCCTGGAACTTTCCCCTCCTCACCAACATTTATTCAATGAAGCCTGTGAGAGAAGCAGGAAGGACAGGAAAGGTAAGGAAGAAAATAGGAGAGAGAGGAAGGTGAATAATTAGGGTAGGAACAAAGCTGAAGCTGAGTTTCTGCCTCTGTTGGGGCTGGGGAAGACTGGCCTAAGTGGATGAAAATACTGCATACTATAAAATTTCTAACCTGCTATGGGAGGAGGAATTGTCCTCAGGATTAGGCAAAGGCAACCGACCGTTGCTGCTGTTGCAGCTGCTGTGGGGCAGAACCTTTCCCCCACACACTCACACACATGGCCACATTTCCTACCTTGGAGCAAAATCCAGGTTGCAGCTTTGAGTGAAGGACCAGACAGACCTTGACCATGGAACCTCCTTGCTGCTTCTTCACCTGGACCCTTGAAGGGATCACTAAAGGTAGGGGGTGGAGCAACCACCTAATGAGGGAACACAAGCTTAACTGTGAAGTGTATGATCTCCTTGAATTGTGTATGCGGCCATCTCTCACCTTAATGAGCTATATTATTTTGAGCTAAGGGAGAATAGATTCACAATATAAAGCAGGAGGATGGGAGAGGGAAAGTCTATAGAGAGTATCTGGGGTAATACCTGATTTATTTTTATGAACAAACTGAGACTCACAGAAATTGCCTGGCTCCTGCATAAATTTGGTATCTAACAGTGATATACATATAAAAGTAACAATCATTGGGGTTTGAAGTACAGACCATAAGATTCCACCCATAAGGAAACAGGTTTAAGGTAGAGAAGGGATTTGACCAAAGTCACATAGGGGGAAGCTGGGATTAACATAATTCTTCTGACTCCAAGTTTTGTACTTGTGCCATCCCATCCCATGGAGTCTCATGACAGTGATGGTGGTGGAAGAGCTTGTTTCTCCAGTTTCTTCACTTTTTCACCCAATGCTGTCTTCACAGAATGCAGTAGCCTAATTTCTAATTCCATCTATTGTGAGAACAGTGACTAGGCATGGATGGTTTCAGTTAAAGGAACCTGTATTATCCAGTAGAAAAACATTTTTCTTGGCTTCTAAACAAGTAGAACTATCCCCTTTCTGTTAGTTTCTATGTCAAGAGCTGTTTGTTGGGGAGAATATTCTTGGTATCTGTCTGTCTCTGTCTCTGTTTCTGTCTCTGTCTCTCTGTCTCTGTCTCTGTCTCTCTCTCTCGTCTCTTACCAAGCTCAAATTAAAGTTTCAGTGGGTTTAGTAATAAAACCCATCCTGACTGAAGGGAGGGAAGGGAAGGGGGAAAAGAGAAAAATGGAACCTTCCCTGAGGGTGATTTATAACTGATCCACACACCTAGAATGAGTGCAATATTCTAGAATTATCTATGACCTCATGATATATCTCCTGAGATAATACTGAAGTGGGGAAAATGAAGTTGTGGCTGTGGCTTTGGCTAACAGGGGTATGGGCTGTGGGAGCAGGTAAGGAGCCCAGGTAACTGAGAGCCAGCTTCAGACAGTGGGTAAAGGTGCTGTTTGAGGAATACAGGGAATTAGGGGAAGAGACATAGTCCCTTTTTATCTCAGGAAGTATTAATGGGTCTCTCTTAAATGTTTGGGCAATTATATAAGCTTCTGTGGGGTTAAGATGACCTCCAATTCCAGTGGAGACCTTGCTTCATTTCAGATGAGCTGCCCCAAAGACATGGGAGGGTAGGTACCCTATGTAGAAATTCAGCAGTCTGAGGGTGATCTGAGGTGACCTTGAACTGGGGAACCCTTACTTATACCCAATACCTTATGGTCCCTATATGATGCCCTCATCCTGAACAAATAGGAGCTAATAGATACGCCCCATCCTGGGACAGCTGGCCAACCTTGAATGCTCAATGACTTGGTCAGTCCCTTTAGTTTTATTACAGTATTTGCTGAGTTAAGTCAACCTCCAAGGTAGAGGTGCACATTTAGCTGATTTTTTCCCATTGGATTCCAGCCATTTATCCCCAGGGTTCCATGGACATGACCCCACAGGACTCTCTATTTCTTGAAGATAATCCCAACTTCTTTGATTATCCAGATTCAGCCAAGGACAAAATTCTGGCTGTCTCCAACTTCATTGGAGAGAAACCTGTTTACTTCACTTCAGATTCAGGTGCGGGTATTTGAGAAGCCCCTTCTTTCTGAACCTCAGGAACTCAGGATCTCAAGAGGTTATTCTCCCATAGACTTATGAGTGACAGTGTAAGCAAGTCATATTTCTCTGAAACTTTTCTCTGCAAAATGGGGGTGATGCTACAGACCCGAGGGATTGTGGGAAAAAGTACTAGGAAAATTATAAGAATTTAAACTGGTACTATTCCTCAATGATCCCCATTCCTGACCCTAATTTTCCTAGATGTGCCCTTAAAGAAGACATTTGTAGAAAACTTTAAAAGGTTTACATTTTATGTACTAATACCTTATTTCTGGCAACCCTTTGAAATAGATATCCCTGTTTTACATGAGGAAAGGGGCTCAGAAAGTGAAGGGAATTTGCCTGGCTCAGGAAACTTGTGAACCTGACTGAACTTTTGACTCTGAAGTTTAAAATATCTGAATTTTCCTCCTCTCTCCCAAATAGGCTTCAAATCCAGATTCTTGCACCAAATACTCTTTGGTTCATTCATCCTCCTCCTTATCATCATCCTCTACCAGTTCTTCACCCACATGTAAGGCCCTGCCACCCCGCTCAGGGCCCTCAACTCCAGACCACCAACCTCATTCTGTGATCTACGGGATCCCTGTTGCTTGTGATGGGGGAAGAGAGCAATGGCCGTTCTTAACTAATAATTCATTCTTGTGCTCTACAGGAGTTGCCAAAAGGGATCCTAAGGAGATAAAGAATCCACCTCTGCTCACAGCTCCTTGACCTCTCTACAAACTCCTCTCTACAAACTACTAAATAAAAACTCATTTCCTACTGTGGCTGTTCTACTAAGAGCATAGTCTCTTTCTTCCCATAATCACAATGCCCTGGGGCAGCTAGGTGGCTCAGTGGATAGAGCACCATCCCTGAAGTCAAGAGGACCTGAGTTCAAATGTGCCCTCAGAGACCTAACTCTTCCCGGCTGTGTGACCCTGGACAAGTCACTTAACCCCAATTGCCTCAGCAGAAATAATTCCAATGCCCTGTCTCCCCAGCTCCTCTCTTCGTTCCCACTCCTCCCTTCCCTCTCCCCAAATAATTGAGATGAGGCCCTAATGGCATTCACGCTGATCTCATCTTTTATTAGCGGTCTTTATGTAGCGCCTCCCAAGGTTCCCCCTGCTCCTGGATCTGGAGGAAGCCTCAAGAGGTCTGTAGCACCAGGGACAGGTGGGAGAGGGCAAGAAGGCCAAATCATGTAGCCTGAAGGAAGAGCCCTAGAGCCCCTCCCCCAGCTTCCCCCAAGTGGGGCCCTCAGCACTGGAGAGGCTGGGCCAGGTGGTGGTGTGGGCCTGCCCCAAGAGACTAATACAAACCTGGGGAAATAAATGAAATCCCTAAGGGTCTGTAGAGATGCTAGGCTGCCTGTGCAGGAGAGGAGCTAGCTAGCTCTAAGGGGTAGCCAACCTGACCCCCGGTGAGACACAAAGAGGTTTGGGGTACCTCTCCCACCCAGAGGGATGCATGAGATTAAGAGCTGCCCTCCCCTAGACTACAGCAGAAGGGGAAGGGAAATAGGCGCGTCCTTGGCAAAAGGGAGAGAGCCCTCCCCTGCTTTACTCCTTGATCCTCTACAATTCCTGTTTAGTCCATCCTATCCGAAATTGCTGTGGAATAGGGCGCCTTCCTCTTTAATTTCCCTCTTCTAGGCCCCTTGCAGATTATAGTTGGAAAAAGGGTATCCCTGGAGTTATATAAGCAGGAGAGTGCCTCCTAATTTCCACTTTTCTAGTCCCTACGCAGAGGAGAATGTTGGCCATTTCAAACCCTCTGTCCCTAAGTCCCAGGCACCCTGGGGACAAGAGAGGTAGCTGTTTCCTACAAGCCTGGTCCCTGTTCTATCCCTTTATCATCTTACAGGGAGAAGCTTTCCCCCAACTTCTCCATCCCTATCCTCAGGCCTAGGACCACTGGAAAGGCCCCTGGTCCCCATCCCTACCCTTCAGTCCTGGAGCCCAATTCCTGGAGGGAATGGGTGTCCCCACTCCACTCCCCTCAGTCCCGGGGCCCATCATGCAGCCCTGGGGGCTGGCGAGGGGCTGGGGGGGCAGATCCCCGAGGCCTAAAGAGACGGCACGCTCCCCGACAGATGAGGAAAAACCAGTAGAGCTGTGGAGCAAGCAGCAGGGCGGCCCCCAGGTTGACATGGGCTGGGATATTGAGGGGCACGGAGAGCAGGGGCAGGCCTGCATGCTGCCCGTAGGCCCAGTACAGGTAGGGGAAGAGTAGCACTCGACAGCACAGGAAGCTCAGCAGCATCAGGGTACCATTCACTTTGTGCAGCAAGGTGTGCTGCTGCTTGTACTGGTGGGGAAGAGAAAGAAGAGGATGAGTGGATGGAGGTGGGGATGAAGGACAAAGAGGAAGCCTCCGTAAAGGGGACACCAAGAACCATCCTGGGCTGGCCCCCACATCTCAACCCCCTCTCTGTTTACTCTGTGGGATAACAGACTACATGGAGGCAAGCTAAGGGAGGCACAAGAGATCCAAGGTCCCAGAGACTGTCTGTCTGCCCCCAGGAGGGCCCCTCATTAGCTCCCCAGGACTGAGTAAGCCCTTCCCGGCAAAGTTCTCATAACTAACTTCACCTTCCTCCCTCTCTTCTGCTTTCTACCATTTCCTCACCTGGATGAGGATCTTGCCCAGGCAGACAAAGGGCGTGCTGACTTCAGCCATCAACATACATCCCAGGAAGAAGTCCCCCTTGCCTTGGCGCCAGACCTTACAGGAGAGAAAAATGGTAAGGGAAGGTAACCACGGCGGCTTCGTCTTGCTGCCCCTGTTCTCACCTGTCTTTCTGTTCCCAGAGTAGAAGTCATTTTGTCTTCCCCAAACCCACCCTTTGGGGTCTCAATCCCCTCCAGGAGCAAAACAAATGCTAGGTGGAAGCCGGCATCTAGCACAGGGCCTGGCACACCAAGAGCCTGAGAAGGAAGGCCTTAAGCTGTAATTCCATCAATGCGGGTTGCTCCCAGTGAGGAGAATCCTACAAATCTCTGACTCAGCGTTTGTTGGATGAAGAACTGGATGAAGACTTTCTGGTCCCATCCTGCAGTTGTCGCCTTCAGCTCAGGACTTCCCGGCTACCCCCACATCCCTGTGGACTTCCAGTGGGTCAAGCAAAATCCACCATTTGGGGTCGGACCCTCCCTTCAACCCTTCCTCCAACTTCCCTGGAACTCACCACTGATAGTGGAAAGCAGACCAGCACCATGACTGCATGGTGCAGCACCATGAGGAATTCCTTGTGCAGGTAGCCTCGGGCCACAGCCCAAGTGCCTCCTGGGGGGCCAGCCCCTCCCTCATCCTTTCCATGACCTTTGACCTGGTGTTTGTGCCAGTGACACAGGAACATGGCGTAGATGTCGTAGATGAAGTAGGGCACTGCAAACTGAGTATAAGCTGAGGATAGCCAGTGTCTGCAGGACACACAGAGAGGGAGAGAGAGAGAGAGAGAGAGAAAGAGTGCGTGTGTTATGGGATCAAATGTGGCAACACAGAGAGAGGGCAAGAAAGACCAAGAGATAAAGATAGAATGCTAAAAAGGGACTCAATAAGTCATCAAAGATGAGTGGGCCAAATAGTTGAAGTTAGGGAAAAATAAATAGGTGTGTTCAGACAGTCCAAGGCAAGAGGTGAAGTGAGCAATATGAGAGCACAGGAAGAGAGACAATCAAAAGTGTCACAGAAGAAAATAATGTGGAGTCATATAGTCTGGACTAGGAGTCAAAAGACCAGAATTCTGTCGTAATCTAGCAGTGTGACATTAAGCAGTTGACTTCCCTTTTCTAAGGCCTCAGTTCCTTATTTCCTTTGCAACAAAGGAGTCAAACTAGATTTCTAAGGTTCCTCCTAGCATTATCTGACATTCTGTGATAATAATGGATACTACTGAGTGTGTCAGGAAAGAGTTCAACAGTAACAATTCCAGGAGGTCAAAATCCAACCTAACCCCAGAAGAGCAAACCCCAAGAGCACAGCAAGAAGAATTCTAATGTCCTAACAATGATCAACTATGAAAATCACTGGAAAATAATATGTAATGTTACAACTATTATTTTTAATAAATGCCATAGGTACCTTCATAGAACTGAAGCCCTGTAGCCAATCAGCAGGGATGAGACAGAGTGATGGAATTCAAGGTAAGACACAGATAATAGTTGAGAGATCAAGTCACATTCTAGTAGTATTTGCATGAGATCAAGTCTAAGGCATTATGAGGGAAATTGTAGAAAGGAATGGAACATAGGGTAATTGTGTAGAAAACCAGAGAAATTGCAACAAAGACCAGAGAGAGTTGGAACATGGAAGAAAGCCTGAGTACAAGGATCTGGTCCCATAAGGAGAGCCAGAATGATGACTCTGAAGGAATAAGTTTGGGGTTGGGAGGGGAGAAGAAGAAGAAAATTCTATGAACCAAGAGTTAAAAGCCTGGGGAACCAAAGGCCTTGAAATATGAGAGAAGAAAGAAGAGGCTGTGAGAAGGGAAAAGTAGGCAAGAAACAGCCCAAGAATGGAAACAAAAGGTGGGAAACAAAAAGGAAGAGTGGGGAGGATAAGATATAGTATAGATATAATAGTGGGTGGAAAGCAATAAAGCTAGTCCAGGAGAAGAGAAAGGGTCTGAGATAGCACTCAAATATCAAAGTTTAGAAGAATGTGGAATTTTAACATGAAGGCGGGAAAAGCTAGAAAAGTTACCAGGCTACAAGGGGTTAAGTCCATGTCCCTAAAGCCCTCAGTAATTAGGTACCTAGAAGCAATAACAGCTGTTACCCCTGGATTAGTCTTGATCCCTCCCATTCACCTGAGGATTAAAGGTGGGGGAAGAGAAGGAATAAAACAGAGGGAATGAAGGAACTATAAGAGTGAGTCATAAAAACTATTGGAAGAAATTGTATGGTAAAACTAGACCATGCTGAAAGCAGAGTGGCAAAGGAGTTATAAAAGGGGAACAGGATAGAAAGAGAAGATGGGGTCAGAGATGGAGCAAAGAAGTCATGAATAAAAGAAATCTGAGAAATGGAGTTGGGGGACAAGTTAGGAATCAAATAAATCATTTTCAGCCAGAAAATCTGCTTTCTGGGCTTTAGGGAAGGTGAGATGCAGAACCCAAGACTTGAAAACTGACTGGAATCATAGAGCAGCTTTGTTAAGCCCAAGCCTCCAGGTCACTGTGAACCAGCTCATCAGCACCCTGGACAGTGCTGTACTCTACTCTCTTTTCAAGCCCTCCTCCCTCCCTCTTCCCGCCCCACCCCCTTCCTTTGCCCAGGGCTTTTGGCAGACACCCTGCACTGCAGCAGCTGCCAGTGCCAAACTGCGGCCTCTCTCCACTCTTTCCCCACAACCACCTTGACCTTTGAAGTCTGTTTAGCATATTGTCATCAGCACTTTCTTTCTTTACACAAGGGATCCAGCTGGGTCTGGACCCCTAAATTATGAGACAGGATCCAGATCTGAGGTCGGATAGGGAGCTGACTGTCTAGTTCCTAAGTAGGAGGCTGTGCTCTGAGGGAGAGAGAAGAGCTGAAAATTGAGGGCCACTGATACCCTGATGGGCTAATGGAAATCTGGGGAGCAGTCTGATTATTAAGAACTATTTGAATGAGCTCTTGGTTCCCCAATTCCTTTTCTCCTGTACCTGACCTTTAAGAACAGGACAAGCTAAATTTATCCCGGGGTGTTGAGTTGCAGCAGTTGCAGTTAACTTGCTCAGGCCCAGATTAAGGACTAGAGGAAGAAGAGAATATCTCATGTGGATTTGGGAGAATCCCACCCCTTCCACTAGTGCATGGGGGAAAGGTCAACTCATTGCACTTACTGGTCATCAATGATATGTTTGCAGGAGGTGGAGACAATGTAGCCAGCAGTGGAGGCCATGATAGCTTGGACTGAGGATACTAGCCTAGGGAAAAGAAGGGGAAGAGGTTCGGGATGGAAGAAAAGAGTAGGATATTACCATTCCTCCTCTAGATTTAATTATCTCCTCTATTTTGAGCTCCATTCTTCACAGAGCATCTTTTGGACAATCATCACCCAGGTTTTTCTTAACACCTGATCCCATATACCCTGATCTAGCCATCTCTGGCTCATCTTCTAAACTCTTATCTTACCTCCTTCCCCAATCTTTCTACTCAACACCATTGCTTCTGAGCCTGTCTGAGCCCATTCCTCATTTGCCCCTTTCTTTTGCTGTTTGAAGAAAGATGGAACACATTCCTCTTCATCTTAAGGAAACCAGGCACATCACTTTGAACTGAGACAATTCTGAGAATGTACTGCTAATAAGGCCTTCTCTAGGGAAACAGCAACTAAGGGTTCACATTGTCTTGTCCTCAAAGATTTGCAAACTAAGCATTTCCTCCAAAGTTCTGTCCCTCCTCTGCTCACCTTTTCATTCTCCCCTTCCCTTAACTTTTTCCTCCCCATTTTACTTGCCTCTAAAGTTCTATCCTTTACTTCTCTGCCCCCTCTGTCCCTCTCTCACCCTTCCAGCTCTCCACTTTGTTCCCCTGGTCTCCTGAAAACATGTTTGATCACATGCTAGCCCCATTCCTAGTGGTGGGAGGGGGAAATGAGGGAGAGGAAGGGGGACAGGATGCTAGGAGACCAGATGGTTAGGGTTGGATGAGGTCTTCTGGAGCAATAGAGGAATCAGTAGAAAAGGAAAAGGAAAAGGGAGCTAGAAATCACTGCAGGGGGTACTTAATTCCCTGAGGGGTCCAGAGAAGATATATGGATGACCTGAGATGTTTCTTTATAACAGTGTAGTTTCCCCATTCCATCACCACCTTCCCATTCCCATAAAACCCAAGAGATGGGGAGAAAGGGCTGGAGGGAGAGGAAAGGAAAAGGGGAAGCCGTTTACCTGGCTGAGACAATGACCGCGTCGGCCTCCTCCCAGCGCAGCTGGGGCAGCCTCTGGAGCGTGTTCTTTGAAAGGAGGAAGAGTCCCGGGAACACAACCCCCCCAGCCACCATCGGGGACAGCATCATGGCTCAAGGATTTGGGAAAGGGAAGAATGAGTAAAGCGATAAGGATTGGGAAAGCTGAGGCCTGTGAGGAGTTGGAAGTGAAGAAGATAGAAAAGGGGTTTGGTTAGGGACAGAAGTAGAAATGAAGAGAGAGCAGAATGAAAAAAAGAAAGAATATAGAAAGAAGAGACACAAAGAGGATGGAATGGGGAGAGAGGAAATAGAAACAGGAAGGACAAGAGAAAAAAAGAATAAAATGAAAATGGGGGAAAAAGAAAGGAAAGGAGAAATGATAGGAACCTACGAGGAGAGAGAAAGAGGGAAGAGAAAGAAAAATAGAAGGAAGGAAAGAGATGAAGATGGAGAGGGGAGGGGATACTATAAAAGGAGAGAGAGAGAGGGATAGATAGGGGACAGAGAAAGGGTGAGGATGCAGACAGGAAAGGGACAGAGCAGGTAGGGGGTTACGCAAAGAGATAGGGAGGGCCTGAGAAAGGGGGTGGGGGTTTGTTGTTCCAACCCTAAGGGGGAGGAGGGAAAGCGGGGGAGTGGAGGGGAGGCTGGGGAGGGGCAGATGGGCAACGGGTCAGCACTCCGTGCTGCTCTCCCGCCTCCGCCGCCTCCTCACACTGCCACAGTCATCGCTGTCTCTCTGACAGACACGGAGATGGCACATGGCATTATATAGACCAGGCCACCCAACCCCCTGCCCCCTTGGTGGGGATCAGGGAGGGAGGGAAAGGATAGGGAGTCACCGGCTTGGGTGGGCGGGGGAGGGGTGGGGAAACGACAGCACCGACCAGACACCAAGAAACCGGACCTGCAGCAGCGTCTCCCCATGCAGCTCTGAGCCTCAGCGGCTGCGACAGAGATGGGGGGAGCAGAGAAAGGGGGATGGGGGGGAGGCCCTTAAAGAGACAGTGGCTGCGGCAGAGGGGGCTTATGGGGACACAGACCTGATCGAGTCATAGGAAGAAAGGGAGGACTGCTCTCCGGGAAAAAGGTAGTCCTATGATCTTGCAGTTACCTAGAAGGTAGCCCCTAGCCCTAGTCCCTCTACCTCTATTCCTGACCCCATTTCTCTATCAGCACTTAGAGGATGCCTGAAACCTCCTCCTTCCCTACCTTAAATAATGTCCCTAGCTGACTTTACCCTAGAGGGACCAGGGCTAGGAGTATGATCACTGCAGACTGGAATTCCCTTTGGTGGAAGGAGGAGGAATTGGCCTATTATCTCAGAAGTGTCACTCTCCTCTTCTCTGGAGGATTTGTCCTTGGAGAAGAAAGTTAAGGAAATTGAGTGAGAGAGAGGAACTGGGTGGGCAATAAATTGATGAAGGATTATTAGGGAACAGATAAACCCCGCTTTTCTGGAATTTCCAAAGCATGCTCCTCCCCACTCTCTCCTCTATCATTGTAAAGTCAACCCTTCAGTTCTATCCCTTCCAACCTAGTCAATAGTAGTAGTAGAGATAATAATAATAATGGTTCAAGATAGTTCTACAAAATAAAAAGTATTTTCCCCTATTTTTCAGATGATGAAACAGATTCAGAAGTGATTTCCTCACAGATCCACAGCTAGAGACCAAGTCAGAATTTAGGTTTCCAGACTCCCAGGCCAGTGCTATTCTCACTATAATCTATCTTCTCAACCTTTGCCCCTCATCTCTAATCTGTCCTACCCTGTCTTCAAGTCTCCTGCTTCTTCCCTGTGGCCCCTTCCACCTTCCTCCCCCCACATTTCCCATTCATAATACAATTCTACCCCAGGTCTTAGCATAGCATCTTGCTGCTCCTAGATCAATCATTCTTTGTCCCAAGACCCTCCGGAGACCTCTCAATTGCTCCATTATTTTTCTCTTCTGCCTCCCCCATCTCCCTTGCCTCAATGAGGTAAAAGACTCTGGAATTCAAGATCTTGTGCTGCCCCTCAGTGGTCAGCTGCTGGGACAGCACTCTGGATAGTCTCAGGCCTAAAGCAAGGGTGGGTTGCTTGACCCTGAATTTTAAATGTCCTCAGACCTCCTTAGGAGAACACAATTGTTCTATCGGGATCTCAGTGGTGGGGTGGGATATGATTTTAGGATAGGACTGTCTCCACATGCTAAACTATTCAACTCACAGATGGACACACACCCATGTCCCTAGGGCAGGAGTTAGAAGTGGTGGAGTTTTGATTCCTTAATTTGGAGGAGTCACGGGGAGTTGTTAAGATTAGAACTTTAGTTTCAGATGTTTTATAAGTTTAAGGTACAGTTTAAAAAGAAACTCCTTTTTCCTACAGCTAGAGGCTTCATAGGATCAGAGGGTCACAGATAAATTTAGAGCAGGAAAAATATGAGAGATCATTTAGTCCAACCCTATTATTATACAGAGAAGGAAATTGATGCCTGCAGGATTAAGTGCCTTTATCTTGAATAGATCTTGGCAGGATTTCTGTGGTCAAAGACAAATTTATAGTAATTTGAGTGGGTTTTTTCCCCCAACCCACTTTCCATACCTCACAAAAGGGAGGGACCAGATAGAAAAGCCAGGAAGATTCTAAATTCTTCCTTAAGTATCTGATTCCCACTAAGCCCTTTAACTCTGCCCTCACCCTAACCATCTTACTTGGATGCCACCAAGACAGCCTCCTTTTTCTCCATTTGCAGACTGGAATGCTTCTGCAGGCTCCAGCAAAGGATGGTAAAGAACAGTGGGAAGAAAAGGCAGCCTACTACAAAAAGTAGGGACATACCTGCCTGGGTGGAGGGAGCAGAAAGGGCAGTGAGTGGTAGGACATTATCTCTGAAATGCCCAGTAACTCCTATTTATTCACCTTTCTCTCCGTAGCTACTTCCTGTGTCCACACCCTGGCCATTATCTGTTACCAATAGGACTCCAATGACAACACTCTCCCAAATCACCATTCAAACAGGACCCTTCAAAGAATTCCCCTTCAACCCACTCTAACTGGTGCTTTCTTAGTTGTCCATGGCTCTTAGTTGCCCCAGAGGTCCTCCACATCTGTCTTTCAGTTGGTTTCCTTTTGCTCTGAAAACTCCAGCCTCTCACTTGGAGACACTTCCTCCCAGTACCTTTTAAACTTATCCCACCCCCCTACTCTCATCTATCCCAAGTAACCACCTTCCCTCTCTTTCACATAAATCCTCAGAGAGCCTTACTTCTGAGGGACAAGAAGAATGGAAAAGAAAAGTTAGTGATTTTCTTCTCAGCTCCAGAAATTGCAGAGGGAGTGGGATTAGCTAATCCTCCTTCAAGAGATCTTTCTCCCTCTTTAACTCTCTATATACATATTTATATTTGAAAACAAAACAAACCGAAAAACCCTAAAAACATTCCTTTTTCCTCTTAAGGAAAAGACGAGGGGAAACATCTAACATGCAATTTTTAAAAATTAAAAAGCCATCCCCTCCCCAACCCCCCCAAATCCTCTGTTATTTGGAGGGGAGGGGAGGGGGGAAACCCAAGGGTGGGAGAGTGGGTCCGTAGTCCTCCATTCTCTTTCAGCTCAACGGTCCTCTCCTAATCTGTCCCGTCTAAGACGCGGTTGAGAGTTTAAGAGGCACAGCAAAGGCTGGAGAGGGGGCGCCGGGCGGTAGCTTTCGCTCCTGGGCGTCTACTTGCGCCAACATGCGGGGCACGGGGCCACTAGCAGCGGTTGGGAAGGGCAGAAAGGGCCCCGTGCGCGTGGACTTCGCTGGCCAGTCTATCGGGGTGAGGAGAGAGGGGAAGAGAATGCTTGTCGAGGAGGAAAGAGGATGACACTAGCTGGTCAGCCCTTCGTCCTGCCTCCTGCAGCTCCAAGTTGCAGTCTCTCTGAGATTCGGACAAGGGTTTGACTTCCTCTCCACTCCATCTTAGTGGCTGTTGGAGAGGGATAAAAGATTTTGATAATAGGGATCCCTCCATCGGTGCAAATGATCATTTCTTCAAATTTTCTCATCCAGGGTAATTCTTTTCCATGTTTTTACAGAAATCCTCCATTAAAAATCCATGCATAATGCTCCCATACTCTGTTTCTTTTAATATCTCTCATGGACAAATATGCCACTTGGATTGCCCATCTACTTTCTCTCATTCTGTCTGCATGACAGGCTGTCATACTAACTGGGATAATATTTTCTCCCCATTTTGATTCTTCAAAAACCATGATGTTCCATAATGTGCAGCAGTAGAGTACAACTGGGAAAATTAAAGAGATGAGCTGTGATGACACAGAGCAGTTTGAGGTTATTGAAAGCACAGCATAATTTCTCAAATTCGATCCTACCCAATCTTCTGAGGACATTGGCTTAAATATAGGAACCATGGGCCCTTAGCCAGGGATAGAGGACACTGAACAAAGGCTGCTAAAAGTTAATTTGCCTAGAATCTTGAAAATCTAATGAAAACTCTCTAAATTAAAAAGGAAAGAGTACGGAAACATATATATATATATATATATATATTTCCAGTTGTCCCCTCCCCCAAAGGCAAGAGAGGGAAGTCTTTGGACTATAGGTCAATGAACTTGATTTTGATGCTTGGCAAAATTCTACAATGTATTATTAAAATGTTGATTAGTGAATATCTATAAAAGAGAACAATGGCTTCCTGCTACTTGATGAAGCCTGGTTTAATCCAGAAAGTTGAACCACTTAATTTTCTCTCTTTTTTAAAAAATACATTTCTCAGCCTGATAAATCAAAGAAATGTTGTCAAATATAATTTATCTGCATTTTAGCAAAACACATGACTAAGTCTCGAATGATATTCCTGAAGACAAGATAGAAAGTGGTTGGTCTTGGATGACAATATAGTTACATAGATTCAGAACTGTCCAATAGCCAGTTTCAAAGCAATAATGGTTCATTGTTTGGAAAGAATCCTCCAGCAAAGTGACTCCAGGGATTTGTCCTTGGCCTTTTGGTATTTAACCATTTTATCAGAAAATTTGATAAAGGAATTATCAAATTTGATTTTAGCACAAAAATCAGAGAATTAGATAATTACTCTAGACAACCTTGTTAGGATCCAAGAAGATCTCAGAAGGCTAGAATATTGAAGGTGGCATTCAACAGAGAGAAATGTAAAGTTTTGTATTTAGGTTTAATTAAAAAAAAAAAATCTTCACAAGTCTAAACTGAGGAAGGAAAGGCCAGAAAGCAGTTGACAGGGGAAAAGATTTGGAGGCGTCAGTGAACTAGGAGCTTAGACTAAAGTGTGATAGGTTGACTTAAAAAAAAAAAAAAAAAAAAAAAGCTAATGTGGCACTGAGCCACCTTAAGAAAGGCCAAATGTCCAGGGAGGTGATAGTTCCACTTTGAACATGTGGCATAGGGAGTTCAGTTTAGGGTGTTATGATTAAGGAATGCCAGTAGTAAACTGGAGAGTGTTCAAAGATAGGTTAACTGGAAAAGAGAGTTAGCTTTATATCATATGTGAACAGATTGGAAAGACTATTGATTTTTAGGAATGGTAGAAGAGGATATTAATAATTTCCCCTTTATTGGAGATCTTCAATAAAGGCTGGATGACAGCTTGTTAGCCATTTTTAGAGGGAAATTTTATTGAAGTAGATATTTGTATTCTAAGAAGTTCCATTCAAATTCAAAATCTTGTTTGTGTGTGGTCTCCCTTAATCCAGCCCAGCCCTCAACTTTAGTGTTTGTGGCAACTAAGTAACTAAATAGAGCCCTGGGTCTATTTGAGGCAATTAAGTAACTAAGTAGATAAAGTGCTGGCCCTGGAGTCAGGAAGACCAGCATTCAAAGCCTGCCTCATACATTTACTAGTTATGTGATCCTGGGTGAAATGAGGATAATAATAATACCTATTTACTAGGATTGTTGTGAGATTCAAATGAGATACCATGTGTATAATACTTAGTAAAGTGCCAGACAAATGGTAGACATTCAATAAATATTTATTTCCTTACTTCTTGTCTGAGATAAACACACTGAAGTGCTAATGCATTAGACAGTTCATCCAGCCATGTTACAGTATGGTCACTAAATGTTTTTTATTTACTTTAATACTTTTGAGATGAATGATTAGGCCAATTTCATCTAAATTGCTTCTATTTTTGTTTGTTTTTATTTTACTTTAGAGGCTGGATTTTTCTGGGACTGAATGCCATAATAGGGGTTCTTTCATTATGTAGTCCAATCCTCTGATCAATTGGCTTTTCCCCAGCCCAGTTGTGAAGCCTGGTTAACTGAGACAATAAAATCTTGAATTAAATGTAAAGAAATGTTTATGTTTGTTTTTTTTTTTTAATCTCTCTATGTTGTTTGAAGAAATTACTCAATCAAGCTTGATAGAATTAGAACCCTTGGCTAAGTGAAAAATCAGTTATATCCCTGGTGATCTTTGAGAAGCAAGACAGTCTTAAGGGACACAGATGGCATAGCGAAGCTTTGGAAGGACTTTGTTGATGTTGTTTTTAATATTGTATCTAAAAAAAAAATTTAAAGCTTTTTATTTTGAAAACATAGGCATAGGTAGTATTCAGCATTCACCCTTGCAAAACCTCATGTTCCAAATTTTCTCCCTTTCCCCCCACCCCCTCCCCTAGATAAAAAGTAATCCAATATATGTTAAACATGTGCAATTTTTCTATACATATTTCCAAAATTACCATACTGCACAAGACAAATCAAATCAAAAAGGAAAAAAATTAGAAAGAAAACAAAATGCAAGTAAACAACAGCAAAAAAAAAGGTGAAAATATTATGTAGTGATCCACACTCAGTTCCTATAGCCCTCTCGCTGATAGCTCTTTCCATCTTAGGGCTAACCATCATGAATTGAGTTTTATAGAAAAGGTCTAGTAAAAGCTGGAGTATCTGTACCTTGAAGGAATATTAGAAAGCCAAGAGAAGATAAAGAGAAGTTGGATCTCCAGTATCGTAGGTGTGAGTTGCCTGGGTCATTTACATTTCAATCAGTCAAAAAACATTTATTAAACATTGATTACATGCCAGGTACTTACAATCTAAATGGGGGTGAGGAAAGAGACAACATACAAACAAACAATGTACAGAATAAATGGAAGATAATCAATAGGAGAGAAGGAACTAGAAATAAGAGGATTAGGAAACTTCCTGTAAAAGGTGGAATTCTAGATGGGATTTGAAGAAAGTCAGGAGACAGAGGCCATAAATCTGGTGATGATAGGAGATAACTCCTACATCCCTGACTCTATTATCCCAGTTCCATGTTTGGGCTCACTTTTCCCATTGATCCTGTGTATAATTGTGGGAAAATGTGACTCAAGTTTCTGCAGGAACATTTTTTTATATACTAATTTTATTTTTCAATAATATAATTTTGATTGCAAATTCAACAATTATCAACAATTACAAGCATTTTGAAACACAAAGTACTCCAAGAGGATTGTACCAAAAACTATGGACTTCTTCCAAATACAGATAATATAAATATATACATATGTATGCAGATATATTTATATACATATACACATATGTCTATATTATATTTATATAATATAAACATGTATGTTATACATACATTTGTTGTTATTGTTCACTTGTTTCAGTCATATCTAGCTCTTTGTGACTGTTTTCTTGACAAAGATACTTTAGTAGTTGACCATTTCTTCAGTTCATTATACATATGAAAAAAAAAAAAAATAGAAGCAAATATATTAAATAACTTGCCCAGAGTCACATAGCTAGTAAGTGTCTGAGGCTAGATTTAAACCCAAGTCTCCAGGCCCAGCATTCTATCCATTCAGCCACCTAACTACCCATATGTATATAAAGTATATATACATAGATGTATATATTTAATATCATAATACAAATTAATATTATTTTACTTGTATCTCCCTTTGCACCTCCTTTTCCTTCTCTCTATGCAACTTTTAAAGTGCTTTATTGAAATTCTTTTCTTTGTCTGATGCTATCCACCAATCTACCTTCTTTCCTCTCCTAGTAGTTCTTCCATATATGGAACTTCTCCTAGGAGAAAAGAGAAGGTATATTGGTGGGTAGGATTTTGTACACACACACACACACACACACACACACACACACACACGTGTATTGTAGGTATATATATGTATATATACATATATGTATGTATACACATACATCCTATGGACTTTTTCTTTAAAAAAATGAACACTTTGAAAGTGTCTAAGAATATGTGTCTGTCTTTGTATCTCTAGTCACTGCTTTGCCAAGAGGTAAAAACTTTTTTTCTTTTCATCATCAAGCTTTATAAGTATGATTGGTGCAGTTAGCAGTCATAGAATACTAATTTCATTAGTATTCTTCATTCTTTCAGAGTTATTTCTCTTCACATTATTGTGATCATCATTTAAACTATTCTTCTGGTTCTACTAATTTCACTCCACATTAGTTCATACAAATCTCTGCACCTTTCATTGATTGTCGTTTTCCTTATTTTTTTTTTTTAAATAGCTGTTATAAGATTAGACTCTGTGATCTTGAGATCATAACAGTTTCCTCTCCAGAGACTGTAGAATGGAAACCATTGTTATTAGGTCTGATGATCTTGAGACCATCATGATGGTCTCCCCTTAGCAGAAGCTGTGAGCTTATAGAACATATTCATGAAAAAACAAATAATGATAATATTTTTTTCAGTTGTGTGCCCAAAATAATATCTTACACACCACCTTCTTGTTTTTTCTCCATGACAAACAATCTTCTCAAAAAAATTTTTTGGCCTACCCCTGATATGTAATTTGGTCACCTGGGGCTGGGCACTAAAATGAAAGTATAAGAACCGTATTCTCAGAAGGATACTTTGGAGAGTACTTTCCTACTGCTCTCCTACACAGTGCCATTCTTACATGTGCCATCCCCCATTTGCCAAAAAAGCTTTGCATTAAACTTATTCCTATTGTTTTACATGTTATTTTCAGCATTTAAACTCATTAAGGGATAGTTTTCCCCAAAATTTCTGACTGGCCCACTCCTTAGACATAAACTGGGTACCCAGATAAGGACTTAACCCATTGATAGCTGTACCTGCACTTGGAGAATATGGTTCTTTGAGCCCAATTGTAGAAAGCAAGGATCAACAGGGAATCCTATGTACTCAGAGGAAGGACTCTGTTATGCCAGAAAACTGTCCCAAAACAACACTCATGTACCTAAATTTGTTTGTTCAATTATCGACCAGTTGATGGACAATGATCTCTTTTTTTTTTAGCTTTTTGCTACAACAAAAAATGCTATAGCAAATATTGTAATGCAAATATTGTAATGAAACTGAAGCAAAATAGAGATTAGAGAGTATTTAATAATTTATTTAAAGGGAGAGATTTACAGGGACCAAATGGATCTATGGTTTGGTCCCAGGGCTGAATAAGACTTGTCTCCAAGAATCCAGCAAGCAATGTGAGTTCTCAATAACAGATATACACTTGGCTCAGACATAGGGGGTGGATTGAGGCAGGGGCAGAGTCAGGGTACTGAGAGTGGGAAGGGGACTCTAATAGGGTGGGGGGAGCCTCTGGAGAGGGAGAGAGGCATCTTAATAAGACCATTTCTAACTCATTCTGATATTCTAAAACATAAGTTCTTTTGTCCTTATCAAATATTCTGATAAAGAAGGAGGGGAGGTTTTGCCGGACTGAGCTTTGAGCTGATAATTATAAACTGAAGCAGAACAATTAGAGAAACTGAGTCAGGACTGGGTCAGGATAATTAGGGAAACTGAGTCAGGACAATAAAAGAGAACTATGGTATAACAATATACCTCAACATAAGATCTTTTCCCTTTGTCTTTGACCTCCTTTATAATACATCTTTAATAATATTTTCTCTAGGTCAAATGGTATGCATAATTTAGCAAATTTTTTTTTTTTTTTTTTTTTTTGAGGCTGGGGTTAAGTGACTTGCCCAGGGTCACATAGCTAGGAAGTGTTAAGTGTCTGAGACCAGATTTGAACTCAGGTCCTCCTGAATTCAGGGCTGGTGCTCTATCCACTACGCCACCTAGCTGCCCCATTTAGCAAATTTTGGAAGATAGCCCCAATTGTTTTCCAGAATGGTTGGATAAATTCATAGTACACTTGTGCATACGAGCCTGTTCTGCTAACCCATCTTTATTAGCCTATTATCCAGAAGAACCAGATCAGATTCTCTTCTTCCCCCCTTTGCAAAGAAGAGGGTTAGAAATATCTTTTCATTTCTTTTTTGGGGGGTGAAGCTTCAACCATTTTACGGTTGTTCTTTCCATTTCCATGACTGTCTTCCTGGTTTCAATTACTTAATTTTCTATCTGTTCATATAAGACTTCTTATGCTTCTTTGTATTCCTCATATTCATAATTTCTTAGAAAATGGTAACATTCCATTTTGTCTATGTGCTACAATGTTTAGCCATTCTCAAGTTAATGGTTTTATTTTGTTTGTTTATGTATATCAGTGATGGAGTAGAATAGTTAGCCAAGCTGTTCAGGACTGCTATTTATCCTTGTCCTACTACTGGTTCATTGCCTAGATGAGGTTTCTGTATAAACATTTTCATTTTGCTCTATGAAGTTGTAATAAGTTAATCTATATATTTTTCATATTCTAGCCTCCAAGCCAGAGACAATCTTCTAGCAAAACACTACAGTTTTAAATCTCTCTCTCTCCTTTCTTCAGTTGTTCTCTTCAGTGGTTCCTCCAAACTTCATTTCCAGAAAATACATTCAGATTAGCAATGCCTAAAGTTAATCTCATTTATTTTAATGACTCTTAGAAGACAAAGAAAACAAAGGTAAATACATTTTCACTGTGACCCAAAAGAAAAGGCTTCAAGTTTCCGAGCGAGAGAGAGAGAGAGAGAGAGAGAGAGAGAGAGAGAGAGAGAGAGAGACAGAGAGAGAGACAGAGAGAGAGAGACAGAGAGAGAGAGAGAGAGAGAGAGAGAGAGAGAGAGAGAGAGAGACAGAGAGAGAGAGACAGAGACAGAGAGAGAGACAGAGACAGAGAGAGAGAGAGAGAGAGACAGAGAGAGACAGAGAGACAGAGAGAGAGAGAGAGAGAGAGAGAGAGAGAGAGAGAGAGAGAGAGAGAGAGAGAGAGAGAGAGAGAGAGAAAGAGCCCAAAGAAAGAAAAGGAGTAAATACTGGGAAGAGAAGAAAGTCAGCAAAATAGTATCGGTCCAAACAAAAACCTGTTTTATCAATCTACACAATTTCATTTCCAGTGACTTTGTTCCTATTAATCATAGAAGTTGCTTTCACTTGTTTTTTTGCTCTTCCAATTTTAAACAGTTTCTGAGCTTTTCTTCTAGTCTCTGTGTCTTCCAGGCTGGCCTTCTCCTCCACTGAAAGTTTGGGCTGGTAAACTAGCTCCTTTTGAAAGAATTACCTGAAATGTATCAACCCTATGCAAAGTATCAATTCCAATTAAATAAAGACAATCTTTATTTAATCTTCACATTTTATAAAGGAATTAACAAAAAGTTGGCACATATTAATATTATATATATATAATTATTATTAACCCCTTATCTTGAATGATTATAAAAATTGAGCTGGAATAAGGAGCAAAAATCAACTGATCATGAGATAGCCTGACTTCCAACTCCACTTGCTACTTTAAAAGTATTTCTATTGATATTTTGATATATCTTCCTATCAAGTGGGGAAGTACCATCTTTTAAGACTAAAAGAGGAATACATTCCTTCAATAGCTGATAGGAAAGTTAGCCTTGAATCACAAGGTATCGATTATATAAAACTTCCCCAAAATATTAATAGATAAAGATGAGAACAGTTCTGGAGGAGAATGGCTTCTATGCCAGTGACATCAAATACAGAGAAATGAGGACCACTAAACTATACATAAGGTTCCTGTAGGCCACATATTGACTTAGGAAACACATATTAGTAATATCTATGTTTTATTGTATTTTTAGTTATTTTGTTAAATATTTCTCAATGACATTTTAATCTGGTTGGACTGAATTTTGGATTGCAATAAGCCCCCTGAGGGCAGCATGCTTAACACCTGTGTTCTATAGCCTTTAATTCCCAACCTCTTCCCTGAATATTAATTTTCTTTTTTCTTTATAGTAACCCAGGAGAAGGATCTATCTTATTTATCTCTTCCCTTCTCACTACATCAGTTTATTATGAAAGGGCAAGATGATTTCTAAGAATCTTTCTAACTCTAAATGCACAATCCCTTTCTTTAAGAGATAGAAGGGGTAGCTAGGTGGCACAGTGGATAGAGCACCAGCCTTAAAGTCAGGAGACCTGAGTTCAAATCTAGTCTCAGACACTTAATACTTCCTAGCTGGGTGACCCTGGGCAAGTCACTTAACCCCAATTGCCTCAGCAAAAACAAAAACAGAACAAGAGGAAATTAAATATCCTGAAAGGGGAAAATAATTAAACTAGGGCTAGAGGGATTCTCCTTAAAATTATTTTGTATATATTTATCTTTGTAAATATTGTATCCTCCAATAGAATATGATAACTATTTAAAAACAATATTTAGGTAATACTTTATAGATATTATCTCATTAGATCTTTACAACAATCCTGTGATATAGGCGCCTTAATCATCCTGTTTTACAGGTAAAGAAACTCAAGTGAGTTATCCATGACTGCAGAACAATAAGTATTAGAGGCAAAATTTGAACCCAGGCCAATCTCAATCAACCTCTCTCTATTTTGCCCAGTGTTTTTCTGAAAGGGCAGACTTTCCTATGCCCAGTGTCTAGCAAAGTATCTACCTAGTACATAGTAGATGCTTAACAGATGCTTGTTGAATTGCATGAAATGAAGAAACCAAAGACCCAGAGAAGTTAAGATCCTCTAAGTCCTATTAGTACTCAAGTAGCTAAGCCCAAGGGATACCAGTTAAATCCTCTTCTAACAATTCTACAGAGATACAGAAGTATTCCCTTCCTTATAAGGCAAATTCTGTTTACTTCCCAGGCTAACTACCTGACAATTTGAACTCCCTTTTAATAATAGAGGAGGTGTTGTTAAGCTTCTAGTATACCTAAAAGAAGACCTAGGTGCTGATAACTGATAGGGAAAATCCCTGAGAGAGGAGTGGGAGTCAAGGAAGGGAGCAAAATTAGGCACAGACTCCTAGATTTGAATCTCACCTCTGTCCTCAGACTTGAGATAAATCTGTACTTACCTCTATGTGTCATTAAAACAAAAGTTCTTCCTGTCTCCACTCCCCCCACTGACCTACCTTGTAAGGACAATGAAAAAATAATTCTCTGAGGCGGTAAGACTCAAACACCCAAATTATTATGCTCAGATAAGTTTCTCCCACCCCACCCCCATGTTATTTCATAGAAAGAAATGGGAACCTTGTTTGGACTTTGAGAATCTGGAATAAGGGAGCATCAGAATGTTGTTATTCTTTCCCTGCCCCTTCTCTTTCTCCCCTTGCAATAAGATGACCTGGAAAGTGGCCCTGGGTAAGTACTGGGCACCACAGGCTGTCCCCTCCTGCATAATAGATAAGCTTGGTGGCAAGAACAGAACATGATCAGGAGAGAGAGTCTGTCTGTCGGGAAGCAGTCTGACACATCCCAGTGCTATTGCCAAAACTGACGTCTCCATTGGCAGGAACAGCAAAAAGGGAGGGGACAGCTACAACCCCAAGGCAAATGGAGTGATGAGGTAACTATCAGTGCCCAGGAGATTTATATCCCTTCCAAGGTGTTTGGGAAGGGAGAAAGGTCCTAATTGATAGTGTTTTTGAATAAGAAATTCTGCTATCAAAGTAGGAGACTTTGTAGCATTGGAAATATTCAGCTGACTTGTTTTTTAGGGCTGAGAAGCTGGAGAGGTTAAAAGTATCTGAACAATTGAGTGGAAGAAATGAAAAAAGGCACGTGGAGTAGAGAGATATTGAGACCAGAAGTAGAATTAGGATTAGCAATTTTGGCACTGTAGACAAGCCTCAAAAAACAAGCTGTCATATTAACTTTTAAAGACAAAATTAGATAGGGGTCAAGAGCCTAGGACATTTTGAGGCTGAAGCTGAGGCTGCTAAGGTCAGCTGGAGGAGTAGGCTGAAACAGGGAGTTCATTTAGAGGAAAAATTCTTATTTTGAATTATTATCTTACTAAATAGGTGTAACTTAGCTAGTTAGTGCAACACAGGATTGAAATCTGAAAGACTCAGATTCAATTCGCTATCAAAGCATTCACTGAAGTTCCTTGAGCCTCGGTTTTCTCAGCTGTAAAATGAGGATATAAAAAGTACTCCCACAAAGTACTGTTTGAAGACCAAAGGAAACAACACAGATTAAATACTTTGCAAATCTTAATTTGCGATATAAATGTTACTTATCATTATTATTACTACTAACATGCGCAGTTTTTTCTGATAGACTTTAAGTGCTACCAGAATCCTCTGAATTTCAGTGCTCTGAGGAAAAGCTTCCTCCACCTGGAGTCAAGTAAAGAGTCCTTACTGTGACTGCTAATATGAAGCTGCAGTGTATAGTTGAGGTTAGAAGGAACGTGGAAAGTAGATGGCAGCACTCTCCTTGGGAAGAAGAGGAAGGCTCTCTGTACAAAACTGAAACTTCTGAAGATCCCAGACCATGGGGTTTATAGCTGAACAGACAAATCTAGAGGCCCAGAACGGGGAGATGACTTGAAAAGAATGAATAGTAAATAAATAATAAATAATAGAGCCAGGAGCTCCACAGAAGTCTCCAGGGTTCTTTCCATCCACTATGCTGCCTCCCTCAGTCCCTGAGAAGGACTGGTTGGTTTTTTTCCATCTATACTATGGGCAAATACATTTATGTAACCTTTAAATTCTTTTTTAAAAATTTATTTTATTTTATAATTATAATTTTTTTTTTGACAGAACATATGCATGGGTAATTTTTTTACAGCATTATCCCTTGCACTCCCTTCTGTTCTGATTTTTCCTTTCCCTTCCTCCCCCTTCCCCTAGACGGTAGCCAGTCTTATACATTATAACCTTTACATTCTTGCCTAATGGTTACATTCTGCGGTTCTCCAACTGGACACAAAATTGCAAGCTTTAAGAAAGGCGGAGGGATAGAACAAAAGGCGGTTCCACCCAGATCGCCTTCTGGCCTCAAATATATTTGCCACGGACTGAGGAAGAGAAAGGACGGATGATGGAAACAATAATAGGAGGCGCGAAAAATGGACCCCAAGGGGGGAAAAAACAGAGAAAGAAAGAAGACAAAACAGAGAAATTATGGGCTTCGTCGGCCGCCGTACCACCCGGAGCGTCTGTCGCTATGGCAACTTTGGAAAGCGGCGGGAGGAGGTGACTTTGTCTTGGGGTTCGCGCGCGCTTGGGACTCCTGCTGCTGTGAAGGTGTGACTTGGGCTCCTCGCGGCCTAATAAATATTCACTCACCTTTTTTGCATAGGTAATGAGGGAGGAGAAAAGGGGGGTGCGCGGGGAGGGCCTGGGCCGGGGGTACTGGGAGGGGGGATTCTAGCGGCGGTGGCGGCCGTTGGGAAATGGAACCCGAGGCTGGGCGGGTAGTTGTGCTGGGAGCAGACGTCCGAGAGGTGCAGCTAGGGCTGTCCGACCTGGGAGGAGGGTCGAGCCGCTCCTAACGGTCCCCAACCAGGGCGCAGCCCACGGGCGCGTGGGTGCTGCCCTGGAGACGGGGAAAGAGCCGGGTCTCTTTCTAGTCCAGGTCCATGGGGAGGGAAAGTTCCCAGAGGCACAGAGGGCGGGGCGGCCGGGTCCGGGACCTTATTCTCCTCTGCAGCAGTCGCTTCCTGGGGCAGGTAACGGTACAGCGGGCTCCGTAAGGAGGTAGACTTCCCGCGGTCAGTCTTCGAAAGTTTTCTACCTGGATTTCTCATTTTTGCCACATGTTTCTTGCTTTGAGATCGTCCGTAAATCAAAATACACTCACACACACACACACACACACACACACACACACACACACACACACACACACACACACACACACTCTCTCTCTCTCTCTCTCTCTCTCTCTCTCTCTCTCTCTCTCTCTCTCTCTCTCTCTCTCTCTCTCTCTCTCATCTTTCCTTTCCTCTCTCCCTTCTCCTCCTCCTTCCTTTCCTTCTCTGTCTCTGAGTCTCTCCCCACTCTTTTTCTCTCCCTCCTCTGTCTGTCTCACCTCTGTCTCTTTCCTCCCCTTTCTTTTAGTCTATTTCTTCATCTATAGAAAGAAGGGGATCGGACCTAGCGTTCTCTTAACTTTCTCCCTTCAGATATAAATCCTGTATTCTTTGAGGGTGTTAGGAATTCAACCTAGTAACATGTTTTAGAGCGGGAAGACCTAGGTTTGAATTCCAAAATGGCTGTTCACCTCTTGTAAAAAAAGCAAAATAATGGGGTTGGACATCAAGATTCTTTACACTGTTATTTTACATACATTTTAAGGTTTCTCCTATTGTTCTAAGACTCTTCCCACTTTTCCCTCACTTGCAGCTTCTGGAGCAACACAGAACAGCTTCCCCATGGATGTGAGTCACTGACCCCACTCTTGCTCCTTGACCCTACCCTGCTGATTCTCCCCAATCCTAAATCCTTTGTTCTACAAATCTTGCTGCCCTTAGTCCCCTCTCAATCCCAACCACATTCCTCCTCTTTTGTGTCCCTGAAGCCTCCACACTCTCTCCCTATCCTCTAGTTACCCCTTCCTCCTTGTACCTATAGTTCACAGAGGCTTCCTCTAGCTCATGGAACTCAGGCCGGGGTCCTCTGGTGAATGTCTCCTTGCCCATTCCAGCCATTGTCTTCATCAGCGTGGTCGCCTATTTGCTGCTGCTTGGCCTGGTGCTGCTGGCCAGACGTTACCTAGTGGTGAGGAGGCACCCAGAGAGGGGAGGGAGGTGTGAATGGCTATACTAGTATAGGGGAAAAGGAAAGAAAGCCTCAGATCCACTTCCCCAGCTCTGGCTTCTCCCCAAATGCCACATTTTCTTTCTACTGTGATGCACATTCCTCCAGGACCCAAGAATTTCCTTGAAATTTTCCCTCATAATTCTAGCTTCTTGATTATCAACTCCTGTCCCTTGTAAGAAGCCAGGAAGCTCTCCCAAGGTGCTATATTTCCATTAGACTATAAATTGCTCCATATGGACAAAAGGAAAAGAGTTATGAGGAAAGCTCAGGAAATCTCTCTGACTCTCAGGAGCAGGACTGTTGCACAGACTGCAGAGGGCCCTGCAGGAAGACAGACACCCATGGTCCCTTTGAGTGTTGCCAGGGCTGCGCTGAAGCCTGTGACTTCCCTCTACCCAATCCAACCAGATGCTTGGATGCCTGCTGTCCCCAGCCCATGGAAGCAGTGAGTTATTCCCTTTGACTGAGATATCCTTGACTATCTTATTCCTCCTTCCAATTATCAATTCCTTCTCATCTTGACATTCAGTCCAATTCACCTAACCTTGCTAAGCCCCCTCTCTGTCACAAAGATATGCTTTTAAATATATTTTATTAATATACCTAAGGGAAGGGACAGGTAAGTCACAAATTATTCTGCAGCATATCTCTTTATAGTCATACAGTTTACTAACAAGTCAGAAAACACAAGATCCCACTTGTTTTATTTACCAAGAAAAATTTTATTTAAAAGAGCAAACTGCTATCTGAAGGGATTTCTTCCATTCATATTTTCCATGCCTATTCAAAATCTCCTAAGATTCTGTGAAAGTTGTAACAACAGAGATAATTTTATTGGACCTTCTGATCATTAATATAAAATAATAGAGAACATAATTCAGTCGTTCATATTTGCAGACTTTGAATATTACAAAGTCTCCTAAGCAAGAAATATTATCATCCAGAAGAGGTCAGCCTAAGTATATTCACAGGAAATAAAAGAGTAACTAACCATTGTTGCCCAGACTATAATATTCAATGCATGGACAACCAAGAGAACAACAATGGAGCAACTGTTCCATTAGTACCTATCATTCTTAAACTTCAGATAATAGTGACATGGACTTGGAATTGAGCAGGTAAAAGAGGGCAGCCTTGGGGAATTGGGTATTTCTTTTAATGACATCAGCTTTTCTCCCTGAATCAAAGGTCCAGTTTTTAAAACACTTCCTGTGATGATGTAATTTCCAAAGAAATAAAATGGTGTCATCAAAGGGCAATTAGAGGTACATAGTGGGCATGAGTAGGCTGTAACATATTGCTAATTAAGAAAAGTGGCATAAAGAATATCTTCAGAAAGACCTATGACCTGAAAAGAAAGTGAGCCAATCTTATAAAGAAGAGCCTGATTGCTTTGTTGGTATCTATGTAATATCAAGAGACTCAGAGAAAGGCTTCAGTCTGATGGAGGATAAACAGGAATATTCATAAATGGAATTTGGCTGGCAGTATATATCATTTGAGGACAGACACATTGAGAAGGCCATAGATTTGTTGAAATATCAAAGTATGTCAAAGTATCCCTAAAGAAAGAGAGGTCTCCAAGAGGAATAAAAAAAATTCACATTTTTAAAAAGTTTTTTCATGGGCAGGTAGTTTTTTTTTTTTTCCATTCTAGAAAACTTGTACAGTATTTATTTAGAATTTATATTCATTACCTTTTGCCAAAACTATTTTAGGCAACTTACAAAGTTAATTTATATAGTGTAGCACCTGTCTTTTACTTATGGCTTGTTCTAGTTCTAAATTTTATATATTATGAAAGCAAGGAAAAAGACAAAGGTGAAATACATGATGATTATCTCACATGAATTTCAAACCAAATTAAATCTCTTAAATGTATTTCCCCAGAAATGAGAGTTTTAATCAAGTTGATTAAAACTCAGCACTTAAGTTTTCTACTGACTGATTTCATTCCACATCATTATGGTTTTATCTTTCTGGGATATTTCTGATCATTGTGCTACTAGCATAAAGAATGTGTGTGTGTGTGTGTGTGTGTGTGTGTGTGTGTGTGTATACACGTGTAATGTCTTGTCCTCCTCTGTACTGGGTTGTACAGACATACACACACCAACACTGGAGATAACATGATCTCCTAATGAATATGACACCTAATCCTGAAACTTCTGATCTTGTAAATGCCATTTTCCTATTTCTGGACTGGGCAGGTCTTGATCAGGCTTTTTAACTGTGACTGATATCTAGTCTTCTTTCTGGCTTTAAACATTTGACCTTTTAATTCCATACTCCTCTAGGAGAATTCAGGGTGGGGAGAGGGAAGGGGGGAAGTGCTTCAGTTTTGGCTGGCCTAAATCCAAATATAGTGCTCTAGAGGGAGAAAAGGAAGAAGTAGAATATTTCCCACATACTGCTCTTTCAGTGACAAATTGTTCCTACTCCTTGGAAGACAGACTCTCTAACCATTATCTCTTTCTCTTAGTTGGTAGTTGAGCTTTTTGGCCATTTTTCCAATCCTCTTTTGTGATTCTGAGAGGGGAAATTAGCTGTCTTTAAATGGAGTCAATTGCATTTACTTCTACATGAGAATCTATTTTAAGACTAGGCATGAAACATTGTTATAGTGATCTTGAACGATATATCAACTTTCATCTCCCCACTATCCTTTAAAAGCGACATAGCAAAAAGGGCAATAGATTTAGAATCAAAATATGAGTTCCAATCTAGCTCTTAACATTCATTATATCCATTCAACAAATATTAAGTGCCTATGTGATAGGTACTACATAAGATATCATGCCAGAGGCCAAGAATACAAAGACAAAAAGCAAAGTCCATGATTCTGTGAAATTTATACTCTACTAGGAGGAAACAATGTGTAAACAGATAAGTATTACATAATGATTTGAGAGAGAGAAAAGGCTTAGGAGAACCAGGAACAATTTCTCAAAGGAGATGGTATATGAAATGACCTTTGAAGAAGCTAAAGGGAAACTGGAAAGGATGTGTTCCTGGTATGAAAGCAGTTTGTGCACAGGCTTAAAAGTGGGAAATGGGACACATAGTTTGAGGAACAAGAAGCTGACCAGTTAAGAGAATGAAGTACATAAAGGAGAGTAATGGCAGACTGGGACCTGGTTGTGAAGGAAACTGCTACCTGAGAAGTTTCTATTTTACCCTAAAAGGCATAGGGAGGCACTGGAGGAGCGGTGATATTCTCTGACATATGCTTTAGAAAAATAATTTTAAGGATAGCTTAAAAGAGATTAGACCTGGAATTCAAGTAGAAGGCTGTTGCTGTAGTTACAGTAATAGGTGATGAAGCCTAAAGTAGGATTGTTGACCATATGAGAGAGAGAAAGGAACAACTGGGAGGAGAAGGAACATTAACAAGAATTGGCAACTAACTAAAGGGGTTAAAAAAGGAAGAAGTAGGGATGAGTCCCAGCTTACAAACCTGGGTTATTGGAAGGGTGATTGTATGCTGAACAGAAATGAAGAAGCTTAAGGAAGGGGAAATAAAGAATAATGTTTTTACGATGTTGGAATTTGAAAGGCATAAATCACGAACAGGAGATGTCAAAGTAGATAGTGATGCTGAACTGAAGCTTAGAAATAAAACAAGGTTTGGAAGTCTTCTATATGGATATGATTATTAAACTGGTGAGGGTTTAATGAGATCACTGAAGGAGCAGAGAGAGAAAAGTGTCCATAGTTTGGGGGTAGGACACAGGCAATGTTCCAGCAAAAGAGATTTTAAAGGAGTGGTCAAAGACAACCTGTAGAGAACAGTGCCACTAAAACTATTGAAGAGATAGTATCCAGGAGAAACTGGGTAGCAATGTCACCTGAGGTGAAGGCAAGAAGATTGAGATACCTGTGGGATTTGGCAACTTGGAAAAATACATTTTATTTGAATTAAGTTAGAAGCCCAAACTAGAACCAATTGAGAGGTGAATAGGAGGAGGTAGAAAACCTGATTATAGACTGCTTTTTTTAGGATCAAGGGCAGACATTTATCCTTTCTGAACCTTGTTTCTTTATTCATATAAATCTTTATCCATAAAAATGCTTATAATGGCTCACTGAGTTGTGAATAAAGCACTTTGAAAAGTGCTTCTCTAAATGGGAACTATCATATTTTGTTTCCTACAACACTCCTGTAAACTCTCTGAACTTCACAACCCTTAGCATTTCCTCTTTTAACTTTTCCTATCATTCCTTTTCATCCTTCTCCCTCAGGGTTGGGCTCCCCAGTGCCCCAGATGCTTCCCACTGTGTGACTGTGCCTGTGCCTGCCAGCTGCCCGACTGTCAAAGCCTCAATTGCCTTTGCTTTGAAATCAAGCTCAGATGATGATCGTTTGTTCACGGTTATGGAACATGACCTTCCAGAGGACCTGTCTACCGCAAGTGCTCAGAAACATTCCCTGAGAGTAGGGTCCCCATCCCATTGGAGCCCCAAATGGCTTGCCCACCTGTTCCCAAGGGCTATTCATCCTTTTGTCTTCATTGGACCTAAGCAGAGAAGATCCAGACTCTCCTAGCAAGATGCAGAGAGCAGTTACCCTAGAAGAAGAAATCCCTCTTGAGAGCTGAGGACGGGACCTCAAGCACCTTGGAGAAAATCCATGAGAGGCTAGTTTTCTTGAGTAAATCCTGCTCATCCTTACCCCTACCAATAGAGAGGAGTGAAGGGACATGACTCAAGTTAGGACTGGTAGTATTCATTTGTCCTCAGAAGAGGCTGAGTTCAGGAAGTTCTGTGCAGAGTTAAGATTTCAGGGTGACCTTTGTTGTTCAGTCACGTCCCACTCTCCATGACTCTGTGAACAATGCCATTCATGGGCAAAGATACTGGAGTGGTTTTCCATTTCCTTTTCCAGTGGATTAAGACAAAAAAAAAAAAAAAAAAAAAAAAAAAAAAAAAAAAAAAGCTTATTTGACCAAGGTCACCCAGTTAGTAAGCATCTGAGGCTGGATTTGAATTCAGGACTTACTGCTTTCAGACCCATCATACTATCCAATGAGCCATTCAGCTGCCTCAGGGTGACCTATGTGCGATTTGTATTGCTGCATCTGCCAGCTCCCCATTCTCTTAGGAAATATGTATGTGCCTTTCTGTTCCCAACTCTGAAATAAGTACTCATGAATAAGAACTGACACTATTGAGTCCAGAGAGAGAATCAAGAGAGGCCTAAGGTTGGGAGAAAGGAGACTTGATACTAACTACTTTATGACTTACTACCGTAGAGATTTCAACCCTGTATCTCCTTTGGCAGGCAGGGCAGCATCACTGATCACGATAGAAAAGGATGGCAACTCAACTGCTGGTGAGTGGGATGTGGTTACATATGCCTGCCTTTCTCTGCCTGCTTTTGCCTTCTATCTGCTGGATCCCTCTCTACCGAGCAGAAGACCTTCTTGGTCACTCCCCCTCCTCTAATTTCTTCCCCTCCCCTGTTCTAAGCCCTATTCTGGCCCGAATGTCAGGGGCTTCAGGTTTCCCCTAAATATAGTTCCCTGCCAGAGAAGCTGGGATGGGGAAAGGGCAGGGGTCACAAGAGAAGGTCGGGAAAATTCCAAGAGGAGGGTGGGGAGTGAGTACTTTATAACTCCAACCAACCCCTGCCTGAGCACTCACTGCCCAGGCTTGAGTCTAAACCCTCCAGACTCCATTTAGGTGGGTATTGAGAGGGTAACCGAGCAGAGAAAATGGGGTGGGCTGGATTCTTGGGCGGGAGAGAATGAGGGAGTGAAAATAAGAATTGGTGAAGAAAAAGTGAGGTTTTAATAAGGGTGAGGGAGGGGGAGGTGGGGGAAGTTGGAAAGAGGGAAAGGAATGAAATGCCAGAAGTCCAGGGAAATCTAAATTCTAAGCAAAGGAGGGGGCATGTGATTTGGGAACTAATTGGGCAGATGGGTAAATGCACCAAAGGACAGAATGACCTCTCGCTTCCCTACAGCCTGGGCCCCGCCCTTGGGTTTTATCTAGCGGGAAGGGGATGGAGCCAGCAGCCTCCGCTCGGGCCCCCAGGTTTAGCATTCTAGCCAGTTGAGACCTGTCGCTGGTGGCTCCTGCAAGATAGGGCGCGGCCCCGGGATGGCTGGTTAGAGGATTGCGCTAAAGTTGCGCAGCTGCATCTCGGAAGGGGAGCGGAGGAGGGGAGGGGACCCACGGCGCTTGAGCGGACCTTTAAGGAAGACCGGGGCTTGGGAGGAGGTCCGATTTCGCGGGAAGGTTATTGCAAGCTGCAATGAAAGGGTGGAGGGGACGAAAATGGAATGGGGCATAGAGCTGAGAACCTCTCCAGGAAGTTTGGGCAATCAATCTGGGAGGGGAAAATACAAGGAAATAGTGCTTGGGTAAATCACCCCTAGGTCTAGCTTCCTCCTTTCCTCCTCCGCCACCTTGCTAAATCTTCTGGCGCTCCCCCCCCCCCCCCCAGCCCATCACCTGCCAACATTCATCTATCCTTTTGTACACCCCTCCCCCATCCTAATATTCCCTCAGGACGAAAATGTGTGCGTCACGCAGTCCTAGGCTGGGATGGGGGCGGCGAGGGGGGGAGGGGTTGGGGTTGCAGCTGCCTGGGGTTTGGGGGGGGGGGTGCGCGACCCAAAAGGACGTGGTCCCAGTCACGTCCGAAGGGAGGGCGGGAACAGAAGCAGAACATTTCTTCCCCCCTCCCTTTTTTGGAGCTCTGGGAGCGTTGCTGCGTATGGTCATCCGCTGTCCCTGGCTTTAGCATTCTCGCTCGTTGATTGGGCGAAAACAGTTTTCCCCGCCCCTTCCGCCCCCCCAACCCCCGGGTAGGAGGCGCGGTCTCTTTAAATGGTCAGACTCCGCCTTTGCTCCGCCCCCCCTGAGTTCAATAGGCGACGTTCGGATTCGGAGAGCGCAGAAGTTCGGCTCCGACCATAAGCAGTCTTCTTCCTGCCGGTAAGCCCACCACCGAGGCCCGCAGCCCGCTTCCCAAGGCCAGGTGAGCGAGCCTGATGGGCTGAGGGAGCTCGGATCTTAGGCTACGGGGAGCGCCCGATAGAACCCCTGCGGCCGAACCCGTACCTGTGCCCCGGCCCGCGCTGCCTTTTGGGACAAGGTGGCGCTGGGAACAGGCAGGTCGCTGGTGCCCTCATCCCGCTTCACAATTCCCGGACTGGAATCTTGATGCTTTGTGCGCAATGCGACAGCCGGGGCGGAAGGCTGAGTCACGCGGGGGAGGGCGCGCCCGAGAGCTGCCCTCCGCCGGGGAGAGAGTGGGGGAGGGGAGTGGGGGCATGAGGGTTCTAGAGCCCAGCCGGGCTGAGGATGGGAAGAGGACGACTTGCCACGAGGGCGGAATGCGAAGGGGGTACAATTGTGGGCATGGCTCGGTCCGGTCCCGGTGTTTGCGGGCAATAACTACCTTAGGAAAATGTAATGAAGGGGGTGAGACGGAGAAAGGAAACCCGACTACAGGGGAAATTCCCATCGGGGTTTGCTATCGCCTTCCACTAATGCCTTCCATCTCATCCTATAGCTTTTCTTAATCGGGAATGACCTTGAACCACCCAAGTTGCAGCTGTGGTTGGAATGATGCAAAGGAGCAATCTAGAGGGACAGTGCCCCCCCAGGACATGTCTGACTTGCTGCTGCCTCCCTTTTCACTGCCTCTTTTAGCTCCTGTAGCAGTCAGCTGACTGGGAATGATGGAAGGCAGAGACGTCTTCTAAAATGGAGGCTGGGCTCTTGCCCTTCACAGGGGTCAGCCTAATACCTCTAGTCATTCACTATGTTTATTTTTGTGGAAGTATCTCCAAGCTTACTGGGCAGAGCAGCCTGACCTTGAAATGCCCTTGATGGATTGATTTGCAAGGAAAGGATATGTGGTATAAAGAAAAGAAACAGGAGTTTAGGGGATTAGGAAACCTGAATTCTAGCTCTGGATTTTGGAGATTGTCAGTTGGGTCGGAGTCTATTTGCTGCCCCGAAATACGCATTTCACTTTCATCTGAGGTTCTAAGCTTGCTTTCCTTTCTTGAGTTTGTTGCTTTATTAAATGAGAAGATTGAGGCAGACGTTTATTTAACTGGCCCTTGTGTGCATCTAAGTAAGGTGACCCTAGAGCTGAGGGCCCAAGTTAATTTCCTTTTATTGTAGCCCAGACTTCTCAGTGTTTGTTTTCTGCTAGAGTAGCCACACCCTGGATTTGGATCTCCACCCTAGGTTTTAGAAAGGTGAAGCAAAAAAACAAAAAACAAAAAAAAAAAAAGGAAAAAGAAAAATTAGGGAAGTAGAACTATATAGAGCAGGGGAAAGAGAAGTTGGGTAGCAAGAATGGTCTGATCTTGAATTACATAATAAACAGGATTATGCCATTATTACAGAAAAGTCTAGTTTATACTTTACTATCTCCACCCAGGAAACTACCAACACAGCCAAGGAAAACATGTCTTCCCAATTCCCAGCATTGACACCAGAGCAAAAGAAAGAACTGTGTGACATAGCTCACCGAATTGTTGCTCCAGGCAAGGGAATCTTGGCAGCAGATGAGTCCACTGGTAGGTACAAAGGGATGATAGAAAGGGGCAAAATTTTGGGGTTACAGTCTGGCTCCCTACCTGACACCCCTCTTCAACTCTTCTTTCAGGTAGCATTGCAAAGCGACTGCAGTCCATTGGAACTGAGAACACAGAAGAAAATCGACGCCTTTATAGGCAGTTACTTCTGACAGCAGATGATCGAGTGAACACTTGTATTGGAGGTGTTATCCTTTTCCATGAGACACTCTACCAGAAAGCTGATGATGGACGTCCCTTCCCCAAAGTCATAAAGGCAAAGGGTGGCATTGTGGGCATCAAGGTAAGGACATTTAGAGGATGAATTAGAATTAAAATAATTCTTTCGGGAGATGACCGCTAGATTCTTTCAATTTCCACTTTCCCCTCTGTTTGTTTTCTTTCTTTTTTTTATTCCTGAGGCTGGAGTTAGTGACTTGGCCAGGATCACACAGCTAGGAAGTGTTAAGTGTCTAAGACCAGATTTGAACTCGGGTCCTCCTGAATTCAAGGCTGGTGCTCTATCCACTGCGCCACCTAGCTGCCCCTAGAATTAAAATTCTTGAAAGTGCCAGGGAACTAAAGTGATCTGACATAAAGAAATGGAAGAGGTGGGGGAAGACTAATGGGTCCAAATAGGGTGAGGGTGAGAGGAGTGGTGTGAACATTACATATTCACTCTTCTCTCATCCTCAACAGGTGGACAAAGGTGTAGTGCCCCTGGCAGGGACCAATGGCGAGACTACCACTCAAGGTAAGAAATACCAGCCATCTCATCTATCTTGAATGAGGAATTCTTTGTCCTGTCTTCCCATCAAAGCTCTAGGTTGTTGCCTAAGAGCTGCAAATTAAGTGGAAGAGATAATATTTCTTGGACCACTGTCTCCTACCAGGTCTGGATGGGCTGAGTGAGCGCTGTGCCCAGTATAAGAAGGATGGGGCTGACTTTGCCAAGTGGCGTTGTGTTCTGAAGATAGGGCATAATACACCTTCCCCACTTGCCATCATGGAGAATGCCAATGTGTTGGCCCGATATGCCAGCATTTGCCAACAAGTGAGTATTTCCTTATCTTCCTGTCATAGCCTGCAATATATTCAACAGCCCCTTCCATTTTTTAGAGAATGTCAACAAGCTGTGGAAAAAACTTCAGCTTTCCCTACTGCCCCTGTAGAGATTTATAATAAATTTTCCAGTTTGGGTCCTGAGAAGGCAGGTACCCTAGAGATTGTCAATTTACCAGAGATATATCAAAACAAAAGAAACTGAAGCAAACAGTGTGATAATAAGAGAATATGGCATATTTGGAGTCTTTAATTCATGACACTAACCATGTGATCCTGGATGAATTATTCTGCCTTCTGAGCTGCTCACCCTGTAAAATGAATATAATGATACTTAAGGGACAGGTTGGCAGCAGATATCCATCTCTTGCCAAACCTAAGTGTTTGGAAATGTGGGGAATTCATGATTTACACCTGTCATTATGGAGATAAATTATCTGTCCCTAGTTAATAACAAAGGTGTAGTAGAAAATAGCCTCAGGTAGAGTGTCCTCACAGCCTTGTTTTTTGCATTATAGAATGGTATTGTCCCCATTGTGGAGCCAGAGATCCTCCCTGATGGAGACCATGATCTGAAGTGTTGTCAGTATGTCACCGAGAAGGTAAGATCTGAGGAATTAGAGGATGTAAGTAAATCTGGAGCTAATAGTACAAATGATTTCCTAATTTACTTCTCTTTTTTTTGTTAACTTTCCATTTCTCTAGGTTCTGGCTGCTGTCTACAAGGCTCTGAGTGACCATCATGTCTATCTGGAAGGGACCTTGCTGAAGCCTAACATGGTCACTGCTGGCCATGCCTGTACTCAGAAGTATTCACATGAGGAGATTGCAATGGCAACTGTAACTGCCCTTCGCCGGACTGTGCCTCCTGCAGTCACTGGTAAGAGAAAGTCCTTTGTCCCCTCACCTCAGTATTTATTACCCCATGATGTCTCACTTTGGATCACTATTTTCTCTTCATAACTGTTTTTTGGAAATACTTGTTACCAATACTTTTTTATATACTGTCTGATCTCTTTCCTCATTTCTCCATTCCACAGGTATCACCTTCCTGTCTGGGGGTCAGAGTGAGGAGGATGCCTCCATCAACCTCAATGCCATCAACACCTGCCCCTTGCATAAGCCATGGGCCCTGACCTTTTCTTATGGCCGAGCCCTGCAGGCATCTGCCCTTAAAACCTGGGGCGGAAAGAAGGAAAATGTCAAGGCTGCCCAAGAAGAATATATTAAGCGGGCCACGGTGAGAAGGGCCAGGATAACGCAGGATTCTGGGTCCAATATAGAGAAAAGGGAAAAAAATAAGTAGACTTTTCTGGTGGCAGAGTTTATTCTAGGCTGTGTTTTCAGTGTCATGAGTAGGATCTAGAATTACCAGCCTTTCTCATACTTTTTTCTCTCTTTTTCCTCTTCCTTCATATTAGGCTAACAGCCAAGCTGCTCAAGGCAAGTATACTCCAAGTGGAAAGTCAGGAGCTGCAGCCAGCGAATCGCTCTTTGTCTCTAACCATGCCTACTAAGTCAAGGCCTTCCATCTGGGTATGCCCTAACACTCCAGGCCATCCCTCACAGTCCAGGAAGAGGCTGAGATCCCAGAGCTTTGTGCTGACCTCTCCCATCACTCCTAACTTGTGTGGTGTTGTTGCTCTCTGGTGAATCTAGTGACCCCCTCCTCAGCCCACTTTTTCCAATAAACAACTATTTAACAAAGAGTCTGATGCCTGTGAATGGAGCATTTAGCTTAATGATTTTCTTTTGTTGGATTAAATCTTTCTGTTTTGTACTGGCTTGTCCTATCAAGTAGAACTGCCTTGGGGTGGGGGGAATCATTAACCTCCTGTGGAGGGGAATTGGGAGTGCTTTATAAATAGGAAATAAGTGTTTTGCTAGCTTATAATACAAGCTATAAATTAGTTGTGGATCATTGGAGAAGAGTAAAAGTCATTCAGACTACATCTGTGTATATGTAGTACATGTGTACCAAATCTCTTCCTCAAGTGAGATTCCTAGTGGGAATGATGAGGTAATAGGGAACCTCAAAATGATGAGGTAACTTGAACCAAATCATGAGATAAATACCTAATAATGAGGTATATACCTCAACAGAATTAAGTGAGGTCTAGTGGCAGGATTCTGGGTACAGGGAGTCACATGGAGCTTCCCTGCAACCCCCTTAGGAATCGGCGCAAGGATACAAAGTTAAATCAGGTCTAGTGGCGGCGAGAGTCCCCTGTAAATGAATTTACAGGCCCAAAAACTAGATGGGTAAAAGATGCTTATTGCAGGGTTTGGAAGCAAGGTTAAGGTCTGGTTAGTAAAAGGCATTAGATAGAGGAAGCTATACACCAAAAGCGGCGGGGACAGAGAATCTCTGATGCAAGCATCTTAGCTGGCATCTTTCAAATCTCTGAACCAAAGATGGCTCTAGCTTTGCTCTTTTTATCTGCTTGAAGTAATGGGCGGAGCTCAGGTTAATTCCTAGAAGGCCAGATTTTTGGCGGGCTTTATCCTAGCCAGCTCAGATCCAGTGGGGGGCTGGGTACAAGCCCAGACTAGTTTGACCAGATCTTGATTCAAAGGTCCAAGTCCCAAAGGAAGTTGGAGATCAAACAAGGAATACCAAGGGGCTACCGCCCTCAACAGGAATATTGATGTGGATCACAAGAACTTTCATTTGGGGACTTTTAGGACTCATTGTTATTTTAGATGTTCAGCATTTCTAAGGCAGAGATGTTAAGATGGCCCCAGAGGTTAATTATTCCTTAAGATTCTGTCCTCCCCTTGAAAGTCAAGGTTGTTCTCAAACATTGTCCTATGTAATCCTATAATTGTGGGTTTTACTATTATGGATGGACCTTAAGATTCCTCCTGTCTCTTAATACATGATATTGTGTATTGAGAAAGCACGGTTCCATAGGAAGACCTTTTATCATTAGCTTCAACTATACAAGTTTTAATTTAGAAATGTGCAATTCTTAAGGGAATACATATAGAGGAGGGCCTTCTAATTTTTAAATAAATAGCTTCTTTATCCCAATGCAAATTTGCCCCAAGATAAATTGTCCTGAGTCAATCCTTATAAATCTGATTGCTGAATAAATCTATTTAGTCATTCTTAGATTCTGGGAAAAGCTCAGCCCCAAAGGAAACTTTCTTAGAAAGTCTTTACATATTTGTAATTAGCACATTTCGGTTATATTTTTATTAGATATGACACACCAATTAGAATCCGTCACTGAGCATTTCCTATACAGTACAGTGGTCATACATAAGAGTAACCAAAACGGAGACTAGAAATTGAAACTTCAACTGAACTACACATATTTTATTTGGAGGTGATTAGGGAATTATGGCATGATAAAATACTGGATTTTCATACAGGAGAAGAATTGGGGCTATATAAAAAATTTTCTTGAAGCAGTTGGGGTTAAATGACTTGCCCAAGGGAGACACAAAGACCTATTGTCTGAGACTGCATTTGAACTTGGGTCTCTTGACTTCAGAGCCATTCTGCTATCTAGCTGTTCCTGGGCTATATTTTTTTCATGGGTAATAGAAGTTAACAGGGTACAGATTTTGAAAGTAAAAAACTGGTTCACAAAAGGGAGTGGACTGTCTCCAGAAGTAATGGGTTCCTAAAGTATTTGAAAGTCTAGTGAGGGCTGATCACTTGTCATGGATTCCTTTTCAGGCATGAGTGGACTGGATGCTCTTTGAGGCCCATTTCAACTCATTCAATGGACAAAATTACCTACTTCGACCATAAGGCTCAGGGAGAGGAAGTATCTTGGATTGTTTAAAGGAAGAGTCTGGGCCTCCAGATTCCCAAACCAGGATTTCTCTTTATTTCCTCATTCAAACTCCAGTACTGACACTCTAGCCAAGACTAATATGGGCAAAAGGCCTACAGTTGGGTGGGAAAGATAAGACAAGTAACTAGTGTAGGAGGCAAAATAACAGTAAAAAGTTTTTGGCCTTGGGAATCAAGAGAAATGACTACCAGGCATAGCCCATACTAGTTTTAAGACCACAGGCAAAACACTTAAAACTTTCTGACTGAATCTTGGTTTGTAAAATGGACAACTTGCCTGTTTAACATTTTGAGGAAAAAACATATAAAATGTTTTATGTTTATTAGTTGGCAGACGCTAAGAGGGCGTTGCCATAGGGTGGCTGGGTGGCGCACTTAAGGCACAGAGGTGCCGGGCCTGGAATGAAGACTCATTCCCGAAACCAAATTTGGCCTTGAGGCTTCTAGCGGTGTGATGTGGTGTGATCCTGGGCAAGTCTCTTAACCCTGTTTGCCTCAGCCACCCCCCAAAAAAGATGAGCGGAGAAATAAATGAGAAAAACCACTATCTTTGGCCAAGAAAAACCCAAATGGGGTCATGATTGAAGGAACAGGAAAAACGCTGTGGATCTCATGGAGAAGGTTTAGGGAACTCCACACGAGATTATCCTGAAAAGATGGGCAAGGTGGAATACGGGGAAATGGAGGAGTAAGACTGAAAAAAGATGAAGAACGGCATAGGCCGGGCTTAAGCCCCGGACAAAAAGATCGACAGTGCAGTCCAACTCCAACTCAAACTGCGTCAGCCGATAGATCCCCGAAAACAGAGAGACGAAGAAGGGGAGACGCGTTTGAAACCAGGGCCGACTACGAATTAGTCAGCCATCACCTCGGACGCATTATTTCCGCCCTCTGAACCCCACTTTTTTCAACCAACTATCACGCATAATACAATTGTACTGTAGGCTGAAACGATAATAAAATCCTATCTTAGAAAGGGACCCGCCATAGCGCTTCTGGGAGGGGCCTTGCAATAATCTATACAGGAAGCCCTCTTAAGACTCGCTTTTCAGGAATTACTTCCGCCCTCAAGCACAACATCCGGTTCCTTGGCCCGATTTTTTTTTTTCTTTCCGCCCTCTTTCGGAAGACGGAGAGGGGTGGGGGCGTGGAACCTCTGACGCCACTTCCGCTGTGCGACGGAAGTGGCCTTCGGCTTCCGCGGCGGGGCCGGAAGCAGCAGCAGCGGTGGCGGCCGGGAGCGGACGGAGGCTCGAAGGTGGAGCCCAGACCCCGCGGCTCGAGAGTGGGGTCCCGGAGCCGCCGCGTCGGTAATACCCTCAGTAGTCCTCTCTCACCCGTGAGCCACCGTCTAGCTCTCCTGGCTAGCCTATGAGCTCCGCTGTGCTGGAGTTCCCCCATACCTCCCGGAGATCCCGGGCGGCGGCCGGAGTGAGGCACCGGGCCGGGCCTGGGGCCTACGAGGGGTTAGGGGGTGGGGAAAAAATGCGGAGCCCCGGGCTTGGTGAGCCCGTGGCTGGCGCGGGGTGGCGCGGGCCACATTATGTGACTGATCCGCTGACTCTGTCTCTTCACCCTTGTTTCCAGGAGACACCCGTGCGGGCAGGCGGGCGGAGTAGGGAGGGGCTCGGCCCCCTGGGTGCGTCTCCCCCCCCCGCCCCCCGTACCGGGGGGGCCGCGTGAGGCGGGGGGACCATGGCGGAGATCAGTGATCTGGACCGGCAGATCGAGCAGCTGCGCCGCTGCGAGCTCATCAAGGAGAGCGAGGTCAAGGCTCTGTGCGCCAAGGCCAGGTGAGCCTCCAGAACTCTCGCGAGGCAGATAGGAGCCCCCGAGCCAGGTCTGAGGGTGTCTCTTGTGGGGACAAAACTCCATGCTCACAGGGAACTGACCAGGTTGCCCCTGGCAACTGTAAAATGGTAAAGTCACTAGAGAAATCCTATTGAAAGTTCTACTCAAAAGGAGGAATAAATCTAACAGCCCCAGCCTTCGGGAAGGGACCCCTTCGCTGCCAGGAATAAGCGATACAAACCGAAAAAGCCGTCCCTACTCACGGGGAGCCGGGTGGGTGCTGGGCTTTGTGCTGGGCCTTAAGTTCCCGTAGGGGTTCAGAGAAGACCAGGGAGGGTGATGGGATCGGCCAGGGTTTCCAGGAAACAGGCGAGACTTCAGCTGGGCCTTAGAATTAGATCGAAGTGGATCAACGGGAGTTAAGAGGTGAGGGAGGACAATGTGAGCAATAGGACAATATTGTGGCAAGAATGAAATTGAGTGTGGACTAGGAACGATAAAGAGAGCCTCTTAATCATGGGCAACCTTGAAAGCCAGGCAGTTTAGGCTTGATAATAGGGTACAGGTGAAGCAAAGGAGTGACATGGTAAAAAAAAAAAAAACACTTTGTTGGCCCGTGGTACCCAGATGAATATAGAAAGGAATACTGAGGTGGAGTTCATTTCTTACACTGAAAACAAGCTGGGTATGAGCTCTTATGCCCTGACTTCTTCTTGTTCTTTGTCCTTCATTCTGGAAGAAGACCATGACCTCAGGGAGGTGATGCCGTGACCTGCAAGTGAGTTGCATTTAAGTGAGGGAGAGTTGTGCAAAGTCACCAGCTTCACTCTTCCAAAGCCATTTGGATTCGGGCCAAGCTCTCCCAGTGCATCCAGGGTCATCCCAGTTGTCATGAACTCTATTATCTTAACAATGGACCCAGATGTCTCTGGAGTAGAAAGAGAGGCCCTACCTGCTATGAAAGTTTGGTATTTAATTCCCTGGTAGCCAAGTTGGAAGAGACTGACTTGCTTATAAAGAAGTAGACTAGTGCTAATGAGAGCCCTGCTATTCTTTAAGAATTTATGGAGCACTATTCCCACTATTGGAACCATGTTTTTACTAGTTTGAGATCCAATTGATACCTTGATATACCACCAGATGAGATAATATTTGACTCCTGTGATCCTAAGAGAAGACTGGGCCTTTACTTTGAGAGAACCCATCCTATACTAATATCATGAATCCTTTTTGGTTTTCCAAGACTCAAAGTAACTCTTCTTCTCTTTAGGCTTCTTCCTTTTTTCTTTTATCTTAGACCCTTAGAAAGCAAGAGAAACTTAAAAATTATTCATCTAAGAGTGAGAATTATCCTCTCTTTTCTCTCATCCCTCACAAAAAAAGGCAGTTTATACCATAAAGGCATACACAATCCAGAGCGGAAAGATGTGTAGTTATTATATGGAGTAAAGGGCTGTTATTCCAAGAGGTATATCCAAAATACTATAAAATTTCAGAGGATGGACAGGTATGGGTTAGAAAGATTTGGGAAAATGTCACAGAGAAAACGGGGACATTAAGTTGAGACTTTGAAGGAGGAAGTATTCTGTAGAAGTAAAAGCATGAAGGACTTGCATGATCAAAAGTGGATTGGTGGGGAAACAAAAACATTTTTGAGAAATGAACCGGTTCCCCAGTTTGGCCAAGAATGTTATGCAGAATAGTGCTGAAGATGATCAGGGAACAGGCATGATATATAAAACACACTGACTGAACTTTGAAGTAAGAAGACTTAGGTTCAAGTCTCATCTCTGTCATGTTCTTTGTGACTTTTGGCAAGTGACTTTCTCATTTATCAAACTCAGTTTTCCTCCTCTGAAATGGGAATTTGGATTTGGATGATCCCTTTGATTGAAGTTTGTGATTCTATGAAGTCTGTGTATGGGGACACTTAAAAGCAAGCTGAGGGAGTCTTGGATACTTGATTTTTAGGCAACGGATGCACAGGTATCCTTACTTTCTCTTGGTGTTCCCCTCTTCAATGTACAACTCAGACGCTATCTTCTGCACAAGGTCTTTTTCTGTTTATCTTCCTTCCTCCAGTTACAATATTGTCCTTTTTGATTACTTTGTATTATTTTGCATCTTTTATATTTATGTATTTGTATTTATGTTGTCTCTTCTGTAGAATGTAAGCTCTGAGAGCAAGTACTGTTTTGTTTTTGTCTTTGTATCCCCTGCACCTAACACAGTGTCTCTTGAATGTAGTGGGTGCTTAATAAATGTTGAATTAAAGTGAATTGAGGCTTTGGAGGTTTTTGAACAAGGAACCAATGATATCCTCAGAACTATATCTTAGGGAAAGATTGATTAAAGAAGGCAGGGAGAACAGAAGAGTCTCCTGATCCACTCATGAATTCTATTTGGGTGCCAATACTCTACAGGCCAACTGAATAGATCTCCAGTAAGGCAGGGTCAGACTTGACCTTGAATAGAGGTAGGATAGGGGCTATTGGTCTGGCTATGACAACCATCTCCTTGTGTCTTCAGAGAGATCTTGGTGGAGGAGAGCAATGTACAGAGGGTGGACTCCCCCGTCACGGTGAGTAGTCTTATCCCTCTTCCCCATCCCTAAATCTGATCTGGTTTTATGCATATCCACCCATCCCTTGTTAGACTTGCTAGTACATAGCACTGCAGAAAGTGTTCGGTCCTTCTTTCATTTGTGTGCACACACAGGAATAGGAAAGTGCTGGACTTGGAGAGTATGGGTTGGAATTCTGCCTCTACTCCTTAGTCCTTTAGTGTGACCACTCTAGTTAATAACTTTCTTGGTCTAGATCAAGAACTCTAACCCTTTTTGTGGCCTGGACCCCTTTAGCAGTCTGCTGAAGCCCTCTGAATTCCTCAGAATCTATATTTTTAGATCTCTGAAGTCCACAGCATTACAAAGGAAATTGTTTTACATTGAAATGATTATCACAGTATGTTTTAAAGGTTCATGGACACATGTACCCTACGATACCCCCAGGTTAAGGACTCCGGGACTAAATGAACTCCTGTTAGGTCCCTTCTAGTTGTAAATACTGTGCCCTATGCCTTGGTCTGATTTTACACATGTGCATATGGGCACAAACACATTTGGAATCTAGCTTGGTCCCACATCGAATTGGAATTCCCTTTAATGGAGGACTGGCTTGGAGTTCTCTAAAGTCAGACTCTTGCTTTCAGGAGTCTTGTGTCATTGTTTTACTCGTGCCATTATTAAGCTACCATTATCCAAGTGGTTAACAAGAAAGAAATTTAGATCTCAGGATACACGATTTAGGGACTGAGCCACTTTGTACCTGCTGCTTCTGCCTGGGCTAGCTGAAGAACTCTAGGCTGTGCTGGGGGGGGGGGGCTATAAGGAAGGGCCTCTTCCTTTCTTTCTTAGCTGCTTCCTGGCTGGGTTAAGTTTTAGCCCTGTCACTGCCTAATCTTGGGGCAGGTTACTTCAGGTCTCTTGATCTCAGATTCTTATCTGTAAAACAAAGGATTAGACTAGATGTTCTTTCAGATTTCTTCCAGCTCTAATATTCTGTGATTCTTATGCCAGGTGTGTGGAGATATCCATGGACAATTCTATGATCTCAAGGAACTATTCAGAGTGAGTATGTGTGTTTGTGTTGGGATGAAGCTAGGGGGAAGGGGCTATCATTCTGATCCTTCGATTTAGTGGCAAAAAGCAGGTTCATAAAGAAATTTCTGGAAAACTTCTTTAATCAAAAGGAATGAGAGCTTTTAATCTACTTGAAGATAGAAGGTAAAGGGGAAATTTGATGTAGGCCAGTCCTGAATTTGGTTCTATTCATATTCAGTGGTATTATTAGGGACATTTCAACATGGAGTGGGCTTTTAATTTGGACAAGCATGTGTATGTGGTTTTCAAAAGAGTTTGGCATGGTGAACCAAGTGGTACAAATGAAGCCTCCTCTCCCTTCCCAGGTGGGTGGCGATGTCCCTGAGACCAACTACCTCTTCATGGGGGACTTTGTGGACAGAGGCTTCTACAGCGTTGAAACATTCCTGCTGCTGCTTGCCCTCAAGGTGATTAAGCTAAGTACTCTTGATTCTGTTCTCGGAACCTAACCTAGAAAGTTTCCTCCTACTATGCCAAACAGCACTACCAAACCATCAGACAACCCAGGCCCAGTCACCTCAGACTTTATTCCAGATGTTCCCCAACAGCCTTATCTGAGGAAACTTTTTCAAATTACATCTTTACCCCAACTCCATGGCCAGTTTTTCCTAGACTGTCATGTACCCATACCTACCACTTGTGACCATTATCCCTACCACGCCCTTACCTTTTCCAGGTTCGGTATCCTGACCGCATCACTCTGATTCGGGGGAACCACGAGAGCAGGCAGATCACACAGGTCTACGGCTTCTATGATGAGTGTTTGCGAAAGTATGGCTCAGTGACTGTGTGGCGCTACTGCACTGAAATCTTTGACTACCTCAGCCTGTCCGCCATCATCGACGGCAAGGTAGGAAGGAGCTAATGTTGCAGACGGAGGTCGTCCCAATTGCGGGATCAAGGTGAACTGTGAGGCTGGAGGGGGTTGAATTTATGGCCAGGGAAGATATCTGTCATCTGGGAGGCAGTCAAAGGAAACAATGAACCTCAGTCTTCCTCCCATTCTCCTCAGATCTTCTGTGTGCATGGGGGCCTCTCTCCTTCTATCCAAACCCTGGACCAGATTCGAACGATTGACCGGAAACAGGAGGTGCCTCATGATGGACCCATGTGTGACTTGCTCTGGTCTGACCCTGAAGGTGAGGTGTTGAGGGTGGAAGATGAAATGGGGTAAAAGAGCAGATTACGCCACATGTTCATGTGTTATTTTGTTAGGGAGTTTGATCCTTATTTAGAAGACTGGTAGGAAGTACTAGTGGGGCGAGGGGAAAGGTAATTCAGGGCAATAGAAAATAGACTGTAAAAGAAAGGTTTTAATTTTTTGGTTCTTGGAATGTTTTATTCCCTGGTCAGTTTGGGGAATTAAGTTTTGGAGCATGTTCTTTATGAGAGGAGCAGCAGTGGAATTTTTAATTTGTGGGGATATTGTGCATTAGCTACGGAAATCAGCCCAGTGACTTAGCCTTTGCCCAAGGCACCATGAATCTAAGGGACTTTCTCATTTGGATAACAAATGTGGGAACTTTCATCTCAGGAACAGCATTATAAGAGATATTTGACTAGGGGAACCTGGGTCCTTTTAATCAGCCAGTGACCAAAAATAAGCACTTAATGGGGTGATTGGGAAAGACATTAGGAATTTAATCATAGCATTGAAAATTAATGTAAAGGTCATGGGAGTGCTTAAAGAAGCCTTAAGATAATTTAGTTTCAGTTTCTTTACAAATAAGGAAGAAAGCCAAAGAAGTTGTGACTTACCTAGAAATGAGAAATAGGTAAAGGAACTCTATCCAAATCAACACCTCTGACTTCAAATCCATTACTTCAAACTAGTTCAGGAATCTATTTAATAAATTGTCATCCTGCTGCTTTCCCGGTGATTGGATTCTTATTAACTTCCCAGTGAGCCCATTTTCATTACAGAGGAACTGATGGTTAAGATGATCATTCTTATTGAAACAAAATCTAGCTCCCAGTAATCTTACACCTTCTTTTAAAATTGTATTTCTATTCTCTAAAGTTATGAAAAAGTAGGATCACTTTTCCACATTCCTCAGATATCTGAAGACCACCGTCATGGTGTGACATTTAGTCATTGTAGATTTGCAAAGCACATCACATTCATTTTATCATTGCTAAAACAGCCCTGTGAGGCAGGCCCTGCCAGTTTGACAAATTGAAGAATCTGAGCCTTGGATTAAGTTAATTGTCCATGACCACACAGCTAGTAAATGTTAAGGTTGAAATTCAAACTGTCTCTTTGACCTAAAAATATTGAAGTTTTCCCCTAATGCTACATTGTAGCCAAACATCATCCTCTGCTCTTTCCACCTTTTCCCAGATTTTTCAGCATTCCAGTTTAGTGTAGGGAAGTAGGTGTCAAGCATTGACAAAGCTGGGTTTGTTGAATGAGAAGAGGGAAGCCCCATTAAGTTCTCTCTCATTCTCTATAGACACGACGGGCTGGGGTGTTAGTCCCCGAGGAGCTGGCTACCTGTTTGGCAGTGATGTGGTGGCCCAGTTCAATGCGGCCAATGACATTGACATGATATGCCGAGCTCACCAGCTGGTGATGGAAGGCTACAAGTGGCACTTCAATGAAACTGTGCTCACGGTGTGGTCAGCACCCAACTACTGCTATCGGTAAGTGGAGTGGGAGGAGACAGTTTCAGAGGGAGAGAAGCCTTGGTACCCTTAGGCCAACTTGGAAAGAGAGAGGGCTTATCTCCTTAGAAGTTGGTGGGAGTTGGGAGAGGAGCCCTGAGGAAAATTTTCTGTGTTCTGTACCTTAGATAACTGACCTTTTTCTTTGAATAGCTGCGGAAATGTGGCAGCCATCTTGGAGCTGGATGAGCACCTCCAGAAAGATTTCATCATCTTTGAAGCTGCACCCCAGGAAACCCGGGGCATCCCTTCCAAGAAGCCAGTGGCTGACTACTTCCTGTGACCCCACCCAAGCCCCTCTTACCCCTATCCTTTACTCCTCTCCCCAGCCTCAACATCCTTTGGACCACTGTGACTCTGTCCTCTGCTGTTCCTGTTGCCACCATCTGCAGGACAGGGTCTCCCAGGGTTGGGGGAGGATTTCCCCTTCTCCTCTCTAGGATCTCAGAGGACACTGGGAGAGCAGAGAAGCCTCTCCCATCCTGTGTTCTGTCCTAGGCAGAGGTCAGGGGGCAAGGAGGACAAGCTTTGATCCAATTTCCTCCTCCCCCAGATTCTTTGTTTTGAAGTTTCTGGCGATTTTTTTCTGGTTTTCTCTTTTTTGTTTGTTTGTTTTTAGATAAAAACTTTGGGGAAAAATGAAAAAAAATTCTAATAAAAGAAAGAAAATGACCTTTTGTTCTTACCTCCTTCTGGCTCAGTGGGAACAGTTATACTATAAAACTATGATCCTAATGCACATTTCTACACAGCACTATGAAGGAAGGTGCTAGAGTAATTACTACTGCACCCTTTGGGAGATGAGTCAGTAGCTCTAGCAGTGGTAACTAACATTGCCATCTGAAAGCAAGTCTCTGTGTTCTACCAGACAACTCTGGTTAGTTAGAGAGCATCAGGCAGGCCCTTCTGCTTCCCAGCTGATTTCTCCATTATTTCTGTGTAGTACTCTCAGGACCTGGGGTCCCGAGTATGTATCTCTTAGTACTTAGAAACCGGGCTGATTGGTAGACAGGAGCCCTCAGATTAGAATCCTTCTTGGAAATGAGAGAGCTTTGGAAAGAAGAGGGCTTTGAAATCACCTTAGAGCAGGAAGCCAACTCTACCCCCAATCTAACAGATTTGTATAACATCACACAATGACTCAAAAGTTTTATTTTAGAGGAAATAAAAAAGCCTGGAGCCCAAAGGTGTTTGGTGAGAATAGTAATTACTGTACATTTGGCAGTGGGGGTGAAGACAGTCTGCTCTACATCCCTGGGAGACTTTCCCCACATGGAGGTAAGGTATGTAAATGTAAATTGTTCAGGCAGTGGTGTGGTAAGGGTGAAGAGCCTGGGGTGGAGGGCCTAGAGGCCTTGGAACTCCCTTAGCTGGGCTGCCCTTGAAAGTTCCTGGTGATGGCCCCTGACCTGTCCTTTTGGTGAGGCCGGTCTCCTGCTGGCCCAGCCCCCACCCTCCATTCACACCCAGGTGAGAGCCCAGGAAGGGGAAGCTGGAGCAGCTGGTCTCCCCCCAGCCTACCTCCACAGGCTTTGAAGCAGGAGGGGGGTGTGAGCTAAAGCTGAAGTGTGAACTGAGTGGGGGGAGGCTTGGCTGAGATGAAGGAGGCAAAAGCAGCCATTTGGTGCAAAAAGGAGATGGCCCCAAAAGTCACCCAGGCTCCAAGAAGAGTTGGTGGTAAATGCCTCTAACTTAATAGAGGGGCTTGCTGCTAACATCCAGGTAGCCCCCAGGGGCTGCGTAGGGGAGAGGGAAGGGCCCCCCTTGGAGGAAGTGAGGGGCAAAGGCTGATGTTGGAGGGGCTGGCGGATATCCAGGACCAGAACCCCCATTCCCCGGAGACAGCTCTAGGAAGGGTGCCTGGTAAGATGAAGGACGAGACAATGGATCTGCAGCCTCCGAGAAAGAAGAGGTCCTGAGAGGCAGGAAGAAAGCCAGTTAGGAAAAGATAACATCAACCTGTGCAGACATAAGTTTATGTGTGGTTTACAAAGTGGCTTCCTCACAACAATCCTGCAAAACAGTGAATGTGAGCATTGTGATTTCCATTTTACAGATGGGAAGACTGAGGCTCAACTTTTCCATAATCACATAGCAAGTGAAGGGCTGGAATTGAAGCCAGATCCAGAACTCTGTCCAGAACACTACCCTGTCTATGAAGTAATACACAGCATTACTGATCTTTCTTAAACTGGGCGGGGAGGGGGGAGAAGGCAGGAGAGGAGAGAAGGAACGGGGTGATTGGAAATTAGAAGAACATTAGATCGGGTTCAGTTTTCAGCTCGGCCACTACCAATTTGTGAAGTTTGGGGCACCTCTCCATGATTTCCTCATCTGTAAAATGAGGGATCACAAATGACTTCTAAAGACTAGAACATCAATGACCATCGGAAAGAAAAAGTGATTCTTTGAAAACCAGCTAATGAATGGGGGGAAATAATTCCAACTCAGGTCTTCTCTGACTCTTAATCCCCAGTTTTCTACCCTGCTGTTTCTCAACCCTCAGATACCATGCACTCTGTCTCACCTGGTGGGGAGGCTGCTGGGAGCCCCGTGGAAGGCAGCCGGGTGCAGAAGGTAGGCCTCAGCGCTGGGCCCCCCACAAGGAGGCGTGGGGACCTCAGCCGAGGAAGAGGCTTGTTCTGGGAGGTCTCCAGCCAATGTGGAGTCGCAGGGACCTCCAGGGCCATCTTTGACGAGACAATGGGTTAGAAAGATGGAGAATAGAGAAGGGAAGAGGGCATGGGGGGGGTATAAGGAAGAGGGGAGTTGGGATAGGAGGAGGCAACCCCTAATTACAACCGGCTCTGCAGGGCACACTTTCTCCCCCTCTCACTGCCATCCCAATAGCACTTACCTCCACCATAGGTCTCCATAATGACAGGCTCTGGTCCCCTCAGCTTCCTCTTAACCCTGGCATCCCGTTCCCTGGAGCCCATGGAAGGGGGGACATGTTCAACATGGCCCCCAGATAATTCCCTAAGCCAGCCAGGCATATGCTCTCCCCACCAGACCCACATCCAGGCCCCTAATACTCCCACCTCTTACAGTTCCTTCCGTTCTCCCGGAACCCCTTGGCAAAGGGATTAGCTGCAATTTTCAGTTGTGTGATCTGGAGGGACACGGTTAGAGGGAAAACCTGTGGTTAATCCAACTTCCCACAACAACCCTCCCACGGAGCTGGGGATCCCAGGCAGCAGACCTTTCTGGACCTAGAAGGCTCAGGGCAGGCCCAGGGGCGAGGCGGGGGAGGGGGTGCCTTACCCGAGGATTCTGGTAGGCTGTTACGGAGATGAACGCTGTCTCCGGAAAGCGGAAGGAGGCCACGCCGCCCCAGTGGCGGCTGCAGAGCTGGGCAGCCCGGACCAGGTGCAGCCGGGGCTGGTACTTGTGCATCGAGTGAAGGATCAGCTGGGGACACGTAAGAATGAGAGAAAGATGGGTAGAACAGATGGGTCCCTCACTCCCTTGCCCCGAAACCTCTGATCTGGGATTCGCCCAATCCTAGGGTCCCATAGCCCAAAAAGATCATCTCCACAATGACCTCTGGCTCCCCTGGGAATTGCTCCCCATTGCCCACTGGAGCCTCACATGTCCATGTGGATCCAAGGTATTGTTGGTGAGCTTGACGCGATGGAAGGACACAGGCTGCCGCATCCAGTGGGCCCCGGTAGCGGGGGAGTCTGGGTGGATGTAGACTCGATCGGGGAGCCGTGGCTCGGCCTTGCCGCTTGGCTCCCAGCGGCGGCCTTGCCATCGGTACCGGGCGCCATCCACGGGCACCACATCCAGGAGGAACAGGTAGCGAGCTTCGGGGTCCAGACCGGTCACTGTTACTCGGCAGGCCGGGAACATTCGTCTGGAGGCAGCACAGGAGGAGAGGGCCTGGAGCATCTGAGCAAGGGTAGGGCAGCCAGGGGGTGGCAAAGTTGCTGGACTGGCCCTCTTTAATTCTGACCACAAGGGGGAGTCAGAATCACAATGGTCAATTATTGGGGGGCAGGAGAGAGGATTGGGACGGGGTATAGACCACAAGACAGTGTTAAAAGAGGGGACCCTTCATTTTAGAGAAAAAGAAAGGGCTGGACTTGCTGCTGGACCTCTGTTATGAAATCTTTAAAATTAATGGATACTGTCTATAAGAGTTCTTTACTTTTTTATTTGTGTCCAGGGACTCCATTCTATGGCTTACTGATAAAGTCTCAAGGATCCCTTCTCTGAAGCACATGTTTTTAAATGCATAAAATAAAATAAATCATATTTTTTGGGGGTTTTTTGGTCCAATTTTCTGGATTCCCTGAAATCTATCCAATAAATTTGGAGTGGGGGGCAGTGTCTCTGCACCCTGGGTTAAGAACTCCTGCTCTGAAGTCTTTTCCATTTCTAAATCTCAGGTTCCTATGTTCAAAGGCTCACAGTGAATTTAGGTAAGAGTCACGGTTAGGACCCAGGTTTCCTAAAGCCCCAATCTAGAGCTTTGTGCTAATTCACATTGCCTCAAACTCGGTTTTCTCTGGGACAGAAGACAAGGGAGAGAGATACTCCTTCATGTCTTGGCAGTTATCCCCTTCCTCCCTTTTGGTTCCTCAGTAGAGCCAGTACATAAAGCATGGAATGTAATAAGTACTTAATAAACACTTGTTAACTGACTTTGGCTTTACCTGCCCAAAAACAGAGCATGAAACCTCCATCTAAGTTTTTACCTTAAAAAAGAGGAATTACTTTGCTTCAGTATTTGAGTCACAGACAGGAAGTCTAACTCTGAACATAGATTACTTACACCAACTGTCCCTCTAACCTTACCAAAAAAACTTAAAAATTAAATATTTTCTATCGCAGGGAAAATTGAAGGGAAGTATGGATGGCTTCATGCAAATTTTCGCAGACCCAAACCAGCCTCTATGGGCAGAGCCAGGCCCCATTTGGGGATAGATTATCTCTGGCTCCTTCAATCCTTGCCTCACCTCCCAGCTTTGGTGATGATCATTTCTGTTCCCACAGAGCTGAATTCTTTCCACAAATCATGGTTCTCCAGGCTTAGGCTGACCCCTGGTAACAGGCGGGAGGCCTCAGAAGCAGAGGCAGGGGCAGTCGGCTCTGCTCCCAAAGGAGGAGGCAATGGAGGCAAGGGTGGCGGGGCAGCCAGAGGCCGGGGAGCAGCCTCCAGCCCTGAGAGAAAGCAATCTAATTTAGGGGTGTCAAGGTCTAGGGTACAGTAGAAAAAGAAAACAATCAATCAGTAAAAGACTGAACTCCTGTCCCTTCCCTTCTCCCCACTTCTATAGACTCCCCTAGAATTTCAGAACATTCAGTTCAGATTTTCAGGACTTGTCTGGTTCAACTACTTCGTTTTTCATAAAAGAAACTGATTCCCGGAGTAAGGAACTGGCTGGTCCAGAGTCACACAGCAAGTTAGTACCAGGGTCAAGACTAACCGCAGTCTCCTGGCTCCCAGTGCAGAGCTATACCCTCTTCCCTCACACTTCCCCTCCCCCCTCCCCCATGCACACCCAGCCCCCCCCCCCAAAAAAATTCTTAGTCCTACTATCGACATCCCTCCCGAGTCACTCAAAGCCTCCGGGCTCCGTCCTCTCACCTGAGTAACGGTACCCCTCTGACAGCCCCGCTGGAAAACCGAGCTCCCCCCCAGGCTGGGGAGGCCGGAGTCTGTAGCTGGCCCCCAAGGGGGCATAGAGCTCTCGGGGATGGTACATGGGGCAGATCTCCAGCCCCTCCTGTGCTGTCTTGTCCTGTCTGCTCAGCTTTGAGCCACCCGCCCAGGTGATGCCCCCTTTATAGCCCTGGGCTCAGCCCCTTTGGCCCCTGATCACAGCTCCTCCTCCCCGGGGGCCTTCAGGGCTGGGGGTGCAGGATGTAGGAAAGGGGGGAAAAGTCGGAGTGGGGAGGAGGGGCACGGCCCATGGGGCCCAGATGGGAATGCCTGGGCTCCCCCCTCCCCAATCCCATCTGTCCCACAAGTCAGCCCGCCTCCCTCCCCCTCTCCCAGTCCCCTCCAGCCAGCCCGACGGCTGGGCTTCATTAGCTCTGGCCCCCTACTCCCTAATTACATAATTAACTCCTCGGCCTGCTTGATCCCCGGGGGCTTGAACCAGGACAGCAGTTTGGCGCTTCCTGCCAGCTGTTCGGGGTTCCCACGAGGGAACCTGGGAGAATCTAGGAGGCGGGGCCACGGGAATCGGGGCGGGGCCATTCGGCTTGGAGGCGGGGCCTCAGGTAAGTAACAAGACACTTCTGCCGGACCCCGACCCTGGACCGGCTTGCAGTTTTTGCCCGTGTGCTGGGGCGTGAGAGAAAAACCCTGAGAGGCCCGGGGAAGAATGCGGCGGGGGTCTGAACTCAGCAGTCCAGACTGCCACGTCGGGAAGCTCCCCAGGGCCCGAGGTCTGGGAGGGCACGAGGTCTGGGAGAGGAGCCCGAGGTCTGGGAGAGCCCGGGCCACTCGCGGGCCGCTCCACGCAGCGCCGGACTACGTTACCCAGGAAGGACCGCACGTGAGCTCTCGCTCCGCCTCGTTGGGAAGGGCTGGTTCATTGGACTACAGTTCCCAGGAGACCGAGCGCAGCGGGAGCCTGCGTCCTTGCCTGGAGCCGCGCTGCGTTTCTTGGGAGCCGTAGTCCCGACTCCGTCGGTTCCAAAATAGACCCCGCAGACGTCAGGCTGGAGAGATGCAGTTCCCTCTCTCCCAGAGCCTTCCCCGTGCAGCAGGGCGCTGCGTCTGGGAGGTCTGGGGGCACGGGCAGCCCCCGTCCCAGCAGCCTTGCCAGGCTGACCCTCCATGGGCAGAAGATGAGAGTAATAAACCAGTAACTTCGTCCCACAGCTCTTTAAAGCATGTTCCTCACAACAGCCCTGTGAGGTAGGTGTGCAAGGAATCTCCCCATGGTTACCAATAAGTTAGCGACGTTCAAGATCCCCCACAACTAATACATTCCAGAGCTAGCCTGCCCACAGCCGAGCGGTGAGGCGCCGCTAAAGAAAGTGCTTATAAGCCCGTGCCGTTTGGAGAGGGGGGTGCAAGGCGGGGGCTGGGACAAGAGTCCTTTCCAGGACCTGAGATTCCAAGAAAGAGAAAGGTGAGCGGTGTCTCTGGGAGTTTTATTTACAGATGCTACAGACCACGGAGGGATACGGAAATCCTGGGGAAAGAGAGGTACAGGCTTGAGGTATATAGGCAGGAGGAAAAGGAGTGCATGGAGAGGAAGCGAGAGAGTTATGTACAACAAAGGGCATATCTACAGGTGAATCTGGGACAGGGAGAGGGTTAAAAATGAGATCCAAACCAGCCAGATCATGAAGGGAAGCAGAATGGGGACATTTCTTCCCCTACCCCCCCAAAAGTCACAGTGCATGCAATAAAATAATAAAATGTATGTACAAGGCTTGGGACCATCTCCCAACAAAGCCCTGAGGAGGGAGAACTTGCAGTTCCCCAGGGTCCCTGGAGAGGATGCAAGTAGTTGTTTCTCCCACCAACGCCCCTCCTCCAGCAGCCTGGCTGGGGTGAGGGGGGCAGCAGAATCATCTTATTGGGGAAAATCATTGGGCTGAGGTTGGAGGTCAGAGGTCAGTCCCAGCCATTGTCCTTGATCATGTGGTTGAGCTCAATGATGTACTTCCCCTCCTTGTATTTCTGACTGCTCTCAAAGGCCTGTTCCTGGAAGGCAGGGAATAGTCAGTTGGGGGAAGAGGGAGGAGGAGGGACGAGAGACTGGGTTCAGAAGAGGCTGGGATAGAGACTGGGTCAATTTCTGCCTTCACCAAGCCTCCAGTTTTCTCACCTATCAAATGAGGGTTGTAATAACCCAAGCTACCTAGCTCACACTGACTTAGTGAAAATCAGCCAAGGTGAACAGATGTGAAACAGCTTTGAAAAAGTTCAGGACTTGACAAAGTAGCTGAAAACTCTAATGGGCTCAGAGCTGGAAGGGCCTCTCATTCTACATGATAGGGAAACAGATTCTGAGGGACTTGAGCAAAGTTACAGGGGTAAGTGGCAGGGCCACAATTTGAGCCCAATTGTCTTCCATAGACCCTGGGATCTGACTATTCTTGTACAACCAGGGAGGGTCTGAGATCACTCACATATTTCCAGCCCAAGGTAGTCTTGCAGCTCTCACAATGGATGTCAGCCACAGCATGGAGCCCAGTCAGCAGCACCCGCTCTTCAGCCGGCCCGCAACCCACGTTCACCCTGTGGGGTGGGTCACCAGGCTGTCACAAACGAGACTAGTCTCTCAGGGGCCAACTCTAGGCCGTCTCAAGACTAGGGCCCAACTCCCCCCTTCGGTGTTATCTAGGGTCTTCGGTCCCGGATGGGTCACAATCCCACCTGACCCCGGCCGGCCCTGAAACTCCAGCACTACAAGCAAGTACAGATCACGAGGAGCTTCATGGGCCAGGGGCGCTTGTGAGACTGCCCCAAGAGTCTAAGGGAATCCCTCGGGATACTCACACAGAGTTGAAGAGGTAGGCACGGCCCTGGCTGCCCTGGAAGGACTGGAGGAAAGGAAACGAGTCACAGTTACTGCCATTTCTGGGGGTTCCACGCCCCCTCCTGAGTCCAGTCCCTGGGACTGACAGTTCCCATTGCTTAGGCAGGTTACCTTGGAGATGAGGTCATCGTGGTTGGCCAGGTGTGCCCGGCAGTGGGCACAGCTATACCTTCGGTGACAGTCATCCAGATAAGCTTGGAAGGTTTTGGGCTTAGAGATCCGCACCATGGTGGGGGCTGGGGGGAGTGGCCCCACCCGGGGAGGGGACCACGGCGAGCAAAGGGAGCCCAGAGCCTAGAAGATCATGGAGAAGTATGAGGATCGCGGCCCTCGCCTCCTGCCCCAGAGTCCTCTATCTTCCGCACATTCCTCTCTCCCTCCCAGAACCAAGCGCCTCTCAGCATCTCATCGAGCTGCGTCCGGCTTCTCCCCAGAGCTCGGGCTGCCGCCACGCTCGGCTCTCTGCTTTCCCTAGGGCCAGGTTGCCTCCCTGGGGGAGGAATGTTGCTCAGCCGGGGTTCAAAGCACCGATCTGCCTCACAGGGGAAACTGAGGCTGGAGAAGTGACTCAGCCGCCCAGCGCCTCCACCTGGGCCCAGACACTCCAGTGCGTTCTAGAAGCAGGGCCCCGACTCAGTGTATGGGAGGGAAACCCGAAAGGGAGGAATACGCGGGAGGGGACCCGCTGGGGGGGAAGTAGTCTTGCTTTGTAAAAACTGCGCAGCTGGGAAGGGGGAGGGGAAGGGGTGCATAGTCTGACGCTGCAAGGGTGAGCACCCCAGGAGTCTGGGTCGGCCCGACGGGCTCTGACTTCGGGGTAGTCTCTGCCTCTCCAGGGAGAGGAGGGGGAGGGCTGCAGAAGGGAGGGTGCCCGGGAGCTCGGTTGGGGGGCTAGGAGCGCGGGCATCGCTCGGGGGACCCCTGGGCTCTGGGAGTTCGCTGGGCCTCACCTAGGTGCACGGAGGGGCCCGTCCTCCGGGGTCTGGGGTCGGGTGATGGGCGCTCCGGAGCCGGGGCGCTGTCCCCACGCCCGGGGTTCGCAGCCGCGACTTGTTTACACCGAGACCAGCTGCTGCCGCTGTGAGGTCTCCCTCCTCCCTCCCCGCACTCTCCCGGCGGCCGCCGCGGCCAATCAGAACGTTCTATGCAAATGCACGGGGAGCGTCACGCATCCGGGAGCGTCGGAGCCCCCGCCCTCGCCTCTCCCAGTCTCTCTCCGTCTCGGTCTGGTTCTCTCTCGGGTGGCGTCGGGGCCGACGGCTGGTCGGCTCCGGAAATGCGGCGGAGTGCGGGGCTGGGTTAAGGGCCGCGGGTGCGTAGGGCGCCCGGGACGCCGACCCTCTGCAAACAAAGGAGGTCCGAGTGCGGGCGGGGCCTGCCCGCGCTCCGCCCCCCCGCCCCGCCGCAGCCGCCGCGGTGTCGGGTGCCAGGCTCGGCGACGCTGTAACAAAGTTTCCCTGCCTGCCCCCAAGGCCGGGAGCCTGCGCTTTCATTGTCTTTGGCCCGCGGGTCCCCATCCCGGGCCTGGAGCAATCCACGCGGCCTCCCAAGTCCTCTGGGCACAGGGGGCGGGGCGGCGGCTCCCTGGGGCTGCCCCTTCCCTTTTCCCTGGGTCCGGGATGCCCTGGGGCTCTAGGAGGAAGGACTCTACAGTCTCCAGTCTATGCCGGGGACGCAGGTCCGAGGCCTGGGCAGCCTGCCTCGGGCCTGGAAGTGGACGATGGAGGAGCGGAATTTGGAGACGGCCCCCCTCCCGTGCTTCCTAACCCAGGGGGAGCACGTTCCCTCCCCCACTCCCACGTCTCGGCCTGCCCTCTAGAGGTCACCCCACCTGGAAGAAAGTATTGATTCCTCAACTGGGCTGAGCCAGAAAGGCTGGGAGTGGCACCAGAAAGTACACTTGCTCTCAGGGTCAGGAATGTGGCCCGACCAGAAGCCCAGGACTCTCCTCCCATGCTCATGTCTTCTTCCCCAACCCCTTCCTCAATAAAGACACTTGAGTCAGTAAGAAAACTTTTATTGGGGAATAAAGATGAAAGGCAGCAGGGCAGGAGTAATCGTGTTCGTGAAAAAGTGTTTTTAGGGAGATCTTGAAAAACTTGTAAGATCTGATGCTGCGCAAAATCAAATATACAAGACGATCACAAAATACAGGAAAAACACAAAGATTTAAGGAGTTCTGATTCATGTGTTCGTATCCACTTGTCATTTAAGAATTAAACTGGATTTTAAAATATATTTCTTGCCTCTCAGCAGAGAGGCAAACAAACCATCAGAAAGCATGTATTTTCAGACAGCACCAGTTGACACAAATCAATTTTTTTTGCTTGACTTCTGGGGAAATTTCTATTGTGGAGCTGGAGAGTCACTGGAAAGTGATGTATTCAACATTTAAAAAGGAAAATAAATGTAGAGATCCTTGACCCAGTTACAGAGTCACCTGTCCAAGTTGCTCTGGTTAGATTTCTGGGGGTGATTGTCCAGGTAATGCCGAAGGGCAGTAGGGTAATCCGTCATGACCCCTGTGGCTCCCAGCCTATATGCTACTTCAAAATCGGATTCTTCATTAAGGCACCAAAACACAACCTAAAGAGTAGATAAAGTTAGGAAAGTGAGTACATAAAGTTGGGAAAACAAACTTGTCAAAATCACCCATTCCTTCTTCACTTCCATAAAGACTTCTCCTTAAAGCCTCCTGAGAACTCCTATAATTACGAGTTCTACCTATGCCACTAGCTAAAAATAAAATACATTAATCTTATGTATTTTATTTGTGTGATAGCTCTTGGGTGTAGAGACTGGCAGACATTGTGGAATAGCTCAGACATTTCCTATATGTGACTATACAAATCATTTTGACTTCTTTAAATCTTAGGTTATTTGCCCAGTAAAACTGAGATAAGAGAATTTATACTATGTATCTTACAGACGTGTGCTAAGAAAAATGGTTTAAAACTGTAAAGCACAATGGAAACTCAAAAATGATTTTTTTTTTGCTTCCTCTTTCCTCCTTAGCAACACAGGGCAGAGTAGACATGAAATATTCTGAAATATTAGTTGACAAGTAATGACTGTACTCACTTGTATCCCTCTTTCTTCAAGATGCCTGATTAGACTTCTCCTCATGATCAGGCTGAGGGAAGAAAGAAGCAATCTCAGACAACAGAGGTCACAGGGCTGAAGCAATGCCCAACCCCCTTTTCTCCTTGCTCACCTTACCTCTTAGTTAAGGCTGCTGCCAATCTATTCAAAGCAGAGTACCGAAATGGGAAGTAGGTCCTTGATTCAAGAGATAAAATCTGATCAGTCAATTAGGCCTGGCTTTGAGATACTGCTCAAAAATTTCTTCCTCAGCCCCATCACCATGATTGTAATTCTTCTCATTATTATCAGTGATCACAAAAGAGAGAGGGGAAGAGATGTCCCAGAGACCCCTAACGCCTTTGTTTTATGTGCCCTGTCTCTTTCCCAAGGTCAGAGCCTAGTCTAACAGCCCCATTACCTATTGATGATGGTGGGCAGGAAGCACAGCAGGAATTTCTCACGGATGGAAAAGAAGGGCAACAGTCCCATGTAGTACATCAACACCAACCAAAGAGCTCGAAGTACAGTGAAAGAAGTTGGCATTTCTGGATTCTAGGGGAGTCAGGAAGGTCAGTGCTAGGGGTAAGGAGAGGAAAGGGAAATCCAAGCTTATCTGAAGGAGAATGGCAAGCAAGGCCTTCCAGGAAAGAGGTGCTCAAGAGTACAGGACAGCAGAATGCTCCAAGGATTACCAATACCTACATTATTAAATCTAAACCCCAACTGTGGCCTCTCTATTCTGAGATTCAAGACACTCCATATGGCCCCAACTTGATTTCCTCTTTAATAGTCTAGTCTTTGTTCTCCCTACTAATCCAGATAAGCCAGAGACCTCAATGTGTCTCTCTTCCCCTTCAGATATCATGCTAACTTGCTTTGCTTAAAGGCTCAAAGCACATTCTCTATCTGCAATGTCCTTTCTGACAAAATAGAATGTTAAAATAGTAAGAGACCTTTAAGATTCTCTAGTCCAACCCCATTTCCAATGGATGAAAAAAACACAATCAAATAAATAAATTTTTTTTGCTATGACCACCACCCAGGTAGTAAGTGGCAAAATCAGGATTCTAACCCCAAAATTTTCAGATTCCAAGCTATCTTTTAGGTGGCTCAACCACTCCTCACTTAATAGAAACCTTCCCACAGGCAGCAAAAGTCCTTTTTTGATGTGGCCTCTTACATGTTGCTGTAATCTACAAAAAACCTAAAGGCTAAGGAAAGGAATGGCACTTCAGAAGCAGGTGTAGAATAAGTCCAATCGATCTCATATATTGTCTCCTGAAGGAGAAAGAAGTCCTTTGAAGAGGGAGCAGCAGAGAGCATAGAATTTCATGAGTAATGGTCAGATGGAATTAAGTAGGGGTTTGGGGTAATAGAAGAATAAGGGAATTATCAGGAAATGGGAGATAAGTAAGTTTAAGACAGAAAAGGTAACTTACAGCTACACGGCATTTCTTCATGACAGAATTCTTTGTAGAAGCCCAGATGGTGATTTCATTTCTGCCAAATTGCTTGACCAATGAGGCGATCTGGGGGTGTGAAATTCAGAGGGGATTTCTTGGCTCCTAAAACTTCCTCAGTCCCTAGCTCTCCCCCATTCAGAAGTCAATGTGCCCTATTTTTCAATTTCTCTTCTCCCATCTTCTGAACTGTCTTCAGTCTTTCTGTCTTACCTTGTTAATTAGTTTCTCATTGTCTGTTTTCACTTCCACAGATACTGGTATTTGAGGGAATCTCTGGAAAACATCTTCTAGACTAATCATCTTTCGGTCTGATCCATGTGCAAATTTGCCTACAGTCAAAGGGAAATAGTAGGTATTGAAAGGAGAAAGGGATTACAGAGAAGAGATTGGAGGTCAGAGAGATCAGAGGTTACTAAGGGGACTGAAGATTTTGAGAGGGGTGTGTCAAAGAAAAGAGCAAAAGGTTATAGTAAAAGGGAGGTTTGGGATCACAGAGAAATCAGATATATGTCCAGGAAGGAGGGCAGGATGTGAAGATTCCCTCTCTCCCATCACACTGACTAAAGAATGTAGGTTTGCTTATTTCTCCCTCCCTTCCCTACAGCAGTTCCCAGGGAATACAGAAAGTAACTTTGATAGTAAACTATTCCCAATCCAAGGCCCCTCTATTTCTCACCTGGGGAGAAGTACACTTCCAACTCCTCCCTGTAAAGAGGCAGGTCCTGGGGGAAGTGTAGGAGAGAAAGGGTTGATATCACAGGGAAACCATGCTGGCAGAATGAAAGGGCAAAGATATGAAGGACCTTGATGTGGGGGAGGGGTGTAGGGGTAAGGTCCTTAAGGAGATTCTGGGGGAAGACAGGAAAGTTTTAAATGGGGGGAAGGACTTATATAAGGATTCCACCTTATAGTCTACATCCTGAATATTCTTGTTCAGGCCAGATTGTCGAAATAGGTTCCCATCATGGGAGACAACAACTTGGCCATCCCGGGTCAGATGGCAGTCCAGCTCAAAGAGGTCTGGTCGTTGGGTCATAGAGCTGTGGGAAGGAAAGGGTACAGAGGTCACTTCTGACCCAATATCTGTGGGGTATGGAGCCTAGAAAGGAAACAGTGGGATCAGAGATCAAAGGAGAGGGGCAAACTCACTTCTCAAGGGCTTCCATGGTATTCTCAAGCCGTTCTCCAGAACCTGTATGAAGGGATGGGACATAAATTTGAGCTTCCTTCTTCAGTTCCAGTTTCTCTGTGAATCACATTCCATTCCTCTGTACTACTTTGTTTTCTTGTTCCTCTGATCAGTATCTGTTTTTTTTTTCTTTCTCCATACCACTCCTTCAACCCTCCTAATTTCTTCTTTTTCATTCCCTAGAACTCGTTTCCTTTCTCCAATTCCATTCCTTCCCAAAGTACTTGTCTCTTCTTCCTATTCACCCAATCCCATTATCCACCCAATTATTCCCCAGAACTTCTTTTCAATCTGATCCCTTTGAACCTGTCTCCCTGCCTCAATACTCTACTATATATTTAAGACCATCTCTTCTCCTCAATTCCATCCCATTCATCCTTTACAATGGTGTCAAACTCTAATAGAAAAGAATCCCGGCTAGCCACACAGTGACTTAATTTTAAAACAATCTTATTCCATTTCCTCCACGTACCCCAGAACTTTTCATCTCTCTGTCTAAGCTCCCCTTTCCATTCTTGTCTCCTGGTCCCAAATTCATTACTGTTTATTCCTTGGAAGCAGTATCCTCACCCCCTCTGTGGGCAGCAAATTGGCAGCGGAAGGCTCGATGCAGAGGAACATGGAGTAGATGAGGTCGACGAAGGAAGAACAGGGAGAGCAAAGTATAGCCCCCCAAGGCAGGGAGGGCATAGTAGAGAAAGGAGGTCACGGTAGAGGCCGACATCAGAGGGTGAGATGGGAGGGTCTCAGGCTCCAGCAGGAAAGGCTTCCCCTCGGCTACCTCTCCAGTTCTTCTGACTGCAGGTTTGCTCTGCTGGGGCTGCAGAAGGCTACCTCTATGGCTCCACCACGCCCCAAGGACCTGCTGAGCCTGCCACTGGCAGGAGGCCCAGCCGATAGGGCTTGAGCCAGGGCGGGACATCCTGGGACCTGGACCGCCCCAGGCCATGTCCCCACCCCCCTTCAGTCTCAGGCTGCCTTCCATCCCTAGGGACAGAGCAGAACTGGAACAGGAAAGCTCACTCTAGCATGCTTGCTCGGGCGCCCCCTGCTGATTTAGAAGGTGACTGACCAAGAGCTTCCCTTCCCCCCCTCCACTGGGTGCTCAGGGTCAGGTGCCTCCAGGCAGTTATGGGGTGTGTGTAGGAACAAATGGGAAACCCTTGAGTCACCCCCATTCCAGTTAGACAGGAAATGAACAGGGTAAGAAGAGAGTGGGGACTTAATGGAGAAAATGACCCCACTCCTTTTTAGTAAGGAGGCCCCTCCATGCATCTTTGGCTTTCCCAAACCCTTCCACCACCCCTACCCTACCCCAGGCCCAACTGTACCCATTCAAGTATGGTGGAGAAAGAATGGAGTCCGGCTAGCTGAGGTCACAGATCTCTGGAGTCGGCAGGGCTTAGGTTGTTGATGATTAAGCCCTTTCTACTTCCTTACCATCCCCCATCCCCCCAAAATGCTGGTCAATTCCAAGAAAGGCCCAGAATAGTCGATGAAGCCCTTATGAAATGGCAGCAAATAGACACACAGAGGCAGGGTATCCTGATACACATCTATATATTTATATATTAGATACAGATGCTGGGAGACAGGCATAGCCTCCCCTACAATACTGTAGAATTGGCTGGCCAGCCTTTCCCTCCCACACACATTCACACACACACAAGCAGCAGGGGCACCCCTTCTAGGAAGGGGAAGGGGCAATGGGGTTAAACGTGGCAGCTTCAGGGGCACAAGCCCAGCGTCTGAAGGACCCCAGTTCCTCCCTTCCAGACCTCTTCCTTTCTCCTCAATCTGAAAACTAGCCCTTAAGAGTCAGGAATGTCCCACAGAGGTTAGAGAAGATCTAGGGGAGGTGTCAATCATATGAAAGAGTCAAAACCCTTCCAACTCACTCCCCACCAAACACATTCTTCAAGGTGCCTTGTAGGAATTAGAAGGCTGAGAAGCAGTACTAGCCCTTGAGAAAAGGAGCATGTGAAAGGAAATGGGCAAAGCAGCCTTGGGCTCCCTAGGCCAGGCTGAAATGGGAAGGGGAGTGAAGGCTTCTGGGGCAGTGGTGAGCCAGCCAAGGGAGCAAAGGTTTGGTCCAAAACCCCCAGCTGCAGGAGGGGCCATGGTTACAGCCTGAAGTAAAGGGGATGAAAGGCTTTCTCTGAGATAAAGCATGTTAGGACACAGGGGCCCAAACACCCCCCCATACACACACACCCATTCGTCCTCTGCCTGGAATGGGGGGCCAGAGTGTGAGTGGCATCCAGTTTCAAACAGTCCAGCAGGAAAAGGGGCAGGTGGAATTCAGACTCTGGATGGAAAAAGAGAGGCCAAGACCCAAATTCAGAGATTTATGACGAAGGAGAAGAAACCTGAGATCAAAGGTCATAAGAAAGAGGCAGGGAACCAATTAACCAAAGTTGGCTGAAAAATTGATCTGATTAATAAGAGTCAGGGAAAACTGGCTTGGACCTTCAGACATGTATAAGCACACTTGGTCTTCTTCCCAAATATTTATATCTCCTACTACCACCCTTGGGATTGAAGGAACGAAGAATATGGATATACCATCATTATTTAAACTGGAGGAAAGGAGATTACAGAAGGGATGCCCCTCTGGTAGAAAGGCCTCTCCACATAATCTCTTTCCAAAAGTTACTTTGTAGTTCCAAATTCCTAGGAGGCCAAGGAATGTACACTGGAGGTACCCTGAAGGTACTCCAGTTCCCACTAGGACAGTTTGGTAAATGGAGAGAGGTTGATAAAGGGATGCAAGAAAACTGAGCCCAGGAAACCCTGGCTTTTCCATGCTGTAGGGCCAGACAAACAGAGGAGGGTAAGATAGAAAAACCTAGTGGAAGGAGCACTGAACTTGTCATCAAAGAAACTGGCTTTAGTTCTCAATTCTGCTACTTACTGACTGTTTTAACTCATCTGTACTTTAAATATTCTCACGTCTAAAACGGCAATCGCAATATTTGTACTATTCACCTCACAAGGCTGTTGTGAGGAAGGCACTTTGTAAACTCTGAAGTGTTATATAATATGAATAAGCCTCGTAACAGGAAGAGGTAGGGAGGAGGAGGGGAGGGTCTTGCTGGGGGAAGCAAATCCAGGAGAAGAGGTAGACTTGTAAAGATATGATGGAATAGGTGTTTATTTAGAGGAGTGTATAGATATGGGTTTGTGTACAATATGGGGTGATACGGGATGAAGGAGGGAATGTGTATGCATCCAGGGTAATGGGACACACATATATATAGGCTTTTGTGTCCCCAGATGTTTGTAGGCAATTTGTTTATGGTAACAGGGCTGTAGGCAGGTGTTTGCACACAGGATATGTAAACGGGGTATAAACACGAATGGATCAGAAGTACTTACCAGGTCCTCAACAGGAGAGGATCCTTGTTTCAAGGGGCTCCTGGGGCTCCAGGTTGGAATCGAGCTGTCTCTTGGAAGATGAGTTCCTTCAGTCGTTCCTTTGGTAGATCATCCAACTCCATATCAAAAGTAAAGGGTTCTTCTGCCACTGGCTGAGAAAAGCAAGGGAAGGGGATTAAAGTTAGAGACTTCAAAGATGGCCATCCAGTCAGAAATTGTGCTTTTTTTTTCACCCTCCCAACCCCATTTGATGCCAGCCCCTTGTCCCACCTCATCAGTTGGATCATAGTACTGCTCCAAGTAGGGGTGGGCCAGGGCATCCTCCACTGTGATTCGCTTGTTAGGGTTAAAGGTCAACATCCGGTCCAGCAGGTCCAGGGCTGGGTAAGGTCATGGGTCAGAGGCATGGAGTCCACAAATCCTTGCCTCATGGGGCAGAGTGAGCATGAGGGATGGGTAGGAGGGAAAGGTATACTAGATACTTTTCTTTTCCCCCTATATTTAAGTTCCCCTTTAAATTTAAGTGATGGAACTAGAGGCACAGAATCTATTGGGCAAGGAGAGACGTACCATGAAAGCTGGTCCCCTTTAGCTAGTAGAACTAGGAAACAGAAATTCCCCTACTTCTACTCCAATCCCTTATGTGGACTGAAATTCTAGGGCTATGCTGTCCCTAGCCTCATGCCTTCTTTACTCTGGATTCTCTCCACAGTCAGATTGTCCTACTCTTCTTATTTTTCAGTATCTATCCCAATTCTTTCTCTCCCTCTCACCTTTGGAGTCTGCTTTGGGAAAGAGCTTGACCCAGGGCACCTTAGGTTTGGATGGAAGTGACTGTAGGTAGTTCCGAGCCTTCATGTTGATGATACAATTCAGATCATCCTGGGATGGAGAACCTAGGATACCTGGGAACAAAGGAAAGTTCACAACAAGAGAAATGGGAAGGAAATCAAGGAAATAAGCAATCACTGTTGATATTCACCTTCCCAGGAAAGCTGGCTTAGAAGAACCTCATAGAAACCTAACAGAATTTGGAACAATCTAAGAGCTGAAAACCAGAACATCCTTGCTCTAGCAAATAGCACTAAATTCAACTCTAGAGAAGACAACATTGTATAATAGAAAGAACACTGGATTTAGTCATAAGAACTGGGTTTGAATCATGACTCTATCATTCACTAGCTCTGTGATGCTGTATAAATTACAAGGAGTTACCTCCTTGGGATTCTTATTCCTTACCTGTTTAGGAGGAAAAAAAGGGGGAGAAGTTGGAATAGATGGCATCTAAGCCCTATTTTACATTTCCTTAGACAATCCATTCTGAAATTGCCCCACATTGTAGCTGATAACTCACAGGACCCCACCAATCCATCCTGCCCCCCAGCCCAATCCTCTACCAAGTGCTCACCTAGAATGTGGTTCAGCTGATCCAGGTAGTGCTTCCCAGGGAAGATGGGCCGATTGGAGAGCATTTCTGCGAGGATACAGCCCACAGACCAGATATCGATAGATTTGGTATAGCCCTGACAAGGGGGGAAATCACAGGAATAGGTAGTCATGGGACTATCACAAAAAGGCAGCTTTTCTGGTTACCTCTTGTCCTGAACCACTACTCCTTCCTAACCTTTCTGCCCCAGCAGGAACCAATGAAGGCAAAGGGGCTCTCAAATGAGCTTGGGTATCCTCATCATTACCTCTCTGGATTAGCAGAACTTGTATTTGCTAACAGAAGTGGGCAATTCCTCTTTCCTCTCCCCATGATATAAAAACCCATAATTGTAATTTGAGATTAGAAGCTATGAAAATAACCAATCTTGTCCTCTCCTCTTCATAGTGGTCTGGATGAAAGTTAGAGCACCTTCACTTATGACCATTAATTTCAATGTCCTCTTTTTATGGCTTCTCACACTTCTCCTTTAGTACCCTCACTTGGAATTTGGAGAGGTTTTCTGAAAGGTCTGAAGATAACTTCACCTACTCACCTTAGAATTGAGCATGATCTCTGGTGCTCTATACCAGCGGGTAGCCACATACTCAGTCAGGAAGCCTGTATGATCATGCTCAGGGTCAGCAATTCGGGCGAGGCCAAAGTCACAGATCTTAGAGGGAAAAAAACCAAAAACTACTTCGTTTTCAGTCAGTAGTATTCTATTATTTATCCATTTGTAATTGTACAAATTTATTAGATTCACATTCAATGCCATTATCTGGGCCCAACTTAGCTTATTTCTCACTGTTCTCCAATATAAACTTTTATCTCCAGACAAACCAGTCCTATTTACTAAGCTCTTGAATATGCCTTTTGTAGAACATTTCTTCATGCTTTTGTGTATCTCTCTGTTTATAATTCTTTCCCAGAGTAATGACCTAAATGTTAACTTTTCAAGGGTCAGGTTGCCTCCTTTTGTGACTAAATTGAACTTATCTCTATCAACAACAGTGTCTGAAATGGCCAATGTTTCCCAAACTAATATAACCAAAGAACATTTCTGCAATTGAAATATGATGACAGAACTCATGAATGTTGGTCAAAGGACATGAACCACATCAGAAATAAAGGAGGTTGAGGAAAATTTGAAACAAAACATATTAAAACTATTTTCATTTCTCCTTTCCCCAATTGCTACATGTAATAAGATTTGTTGACAAAAGATATAACTTCATATTTTAGAAGGGAATAAAAGCTTTTTTCCACATGAACTCTATTCACTAGCGTTTTATTAAGCATGTATTTCTAGTATCTCATCCAGATAGATTAAGTTTATGGAGAATCATATTTTATATGTTTTATTCTCTGTAAGCAAAAAATCTTAAACATAATAGGTTTTTGATATTTGTAGAAGAATGATGATAGAATGTATTGTCAGTTATGTGTCAGAATGAGAAAGCCACTCATGGAGAAAAATCCTTAGAATCACAGATAATGATAAGCACCTTGGAAATCATGGTCCTTTACACATTGTTTGGAAATGGCATCCACCAAGCACATATGTGGTAGAATGGAGTAAGGTGAGAGAAGGAAGAGAAATGATCATTTCTAACTTCTGCCTTCTTACCTTGAGGTCACAAGTGGTGTTGATGAGCAGATTGGAGGGTTTGAGGTCCCGATGAAGCACATTGGCTGAGTGGATATATTTGAGGCCCCGTAGAATTTGGTACAGGAAGTAGCAGACGTGGTCATTACTAAGCTGCTGGCTCTTGAGCAGCTTATACAAGTCTGTTTCCATCAGGTCCTGAACAATGTAACTGAGGAAGTCATGGAGGAGTTCCCCCCCACTCCAACGAGGAAGTGGGGGAACCAATAGGAACTAGGGTTAAGGAGAATAACATGCTGTGCTATAGTCAACAGCACAGTCAGGCCAATAGGAGGGCCCCTAAATCTAGCCTTTTTCTGTCATTCTTTAAAATGTCTCACACCCCATCAGACAGTTACTTTTACATTATAAATCCATACACATGGGAAATGGTGTGAGGAAGAGGGTTGATGGGGATTTACTTGAGGTAGAGAATAGACTAAAAGACAAGAAATGAAGGCAGGAAAACTGAGAAAGCAGCAGAGAGGAAAAAGGGAACTAAGGAAGGTCCAAGCATCTTCCTGTGCTGGGAAGCACCTGGGTGGGGCTTTGAGGAGGGAAGTTCAAGAGAAAATGGCTATAAGCCTCAATCTACTAACTTATAGGGAAAGCTAGGTGATACAAAGAATAGAGCATTGGGCTTGAAGATAAAAATGATTCTTCCTGAATTCAAGTCTGGTCTCTCAGATCTTACTAGCTTTGTGACTCTGGGCAAGTCACTTAATTCTGTTTGACTTAGTTTCTCATCTGAAAAAACTATCAAAGAAGAAAGTGGCAAACCACTTCAATATCATTGCCAAAAAAATCCTAAAAGGAGTCACGAAGAGTTAAATGGATATGATTGAAATGACTGAACAACATTAATCTCTAGTCCTGTTCACCACTCTTTTATCCTATTGGAAAATGGAAAAGAAAGGAGTAGAAGACAGAGAAAGGGGGTGGGGAAGCCTTTTAGAGCCTGATCCTAGGTCCAGAGCTGGATAAAGGGGTTAAGGATACACATCCCTCATGGCTTCCAGCGTGGGTGCTCGAAGGATGTCTCGGATGCCAATGACATTCTCATGGTGGCAACGAAGCAGGATCTGAATCTCCCGAAGGGTGCGCTGGCAATATGTCTGGTGCTCAAAAGGGCTGATCTTTTTGATGGCTACTCGAGCCTTTCGAACATGGTCAAAAGCAGAGCTGTTGAGGTAGAGGGCAAAGGAGCCATCTTGGATCACAGTTGGAACAGAGCTCTGCCCCGTGGGAAAAGGGACAAAATGCTAACCGAATGGGGGGTGAGGGGGATGTTAGAGGAGCTGTAGAGACTAAGGATTAGGGGCACAGTTACACGGTAAACTGAGGGAAAGCTAGGCCCCAGAGCTATACTCAGGCCTTGGGTAGGGAATAGAAGAGAAAGGGGGAAGGAGGGTCAAGGCAGTAAACAATGCTGGCTCCTTCCTGCCACCAGGGCCTGAAGTCTCCTGGGAGTACACTGGGGACCAGCCAGCCCAAGCTCTGACTTTACTCAGGGAAGAAACTCGTTCTTCCCAGACCTCCACCTAAACTCCAGCTGTTAGGATCCCTCATCTCCCTTCCTACTGGGGGGCTATCAGATTTATCTAGAAATCCAAAAGGGGGATGAGGAAAGTAAGGAGAAAATGAGTCAGGAAGTCCTGGGAAGAAACAAGGAGATAGGGCCTGGAAAGGAGGGGCTGAAAGGGCCACACGGGGTGGCAGCTGAGAAGAACATTCACAAGAACTGTGGGGAGAAGGGAAGATGGAGGAAATTGACCCAGAAAGGGTTCAGGTCTCCAGGAAGGCCTGAAAAGGGGAAGAGCCTGGAACGGAGGGTATTCCAGAGGAAGTCAGCAGCAAGATAATCTCCCAGATGATCCTGCCCAGCCCCACACACTGGCCTCCCCTCACCCCAAGTCCGGGGAAACGCATGGCTCCCCACCCTGATTCCCCTCCAAGACTTCTGCCACAACTTCTCTAGCCATCAGCCCCTTCCCGATTCTTCCATTTAAAGGTCCAGTGCCCCCTCCCCTCCCTAGGAACCTCTTCGGGGTCCCCTCCCCCTCTCTCAGCACATCCCTAGAGATCCTTCCCCTTCCAGGGAACCCTCTCCCTCAGGACCCCAGGAGACCCCTTCCCTTCCTAGAAACCACCTCAGGGCCCCCTCCCTCCGAACCCCGAAGCCCTGTTCTTTCTCAGAACGCCCCCCTTCCCTCTCTCCGAACATCCCTGCACACCTTCTCCCCGAGAACAGCCCCAGAGCCCCCTCCTCAGCCTCGGAACGCCACCCCCATCCCTCTTCCCTACTTCAGAACATCCCTGGAAGCCCCTCCCCTTCCTCAGAACATCCCTAGAGACCCCTCTTCTTCCTCGGATCGTAGCCGGGGCCCCCTCCTTTCCCTGACAATACTCCTGAAGACCCTTCCCCCCTTTTGGAACTTCCCCAGGGCCCCCGCCCCTCCTCCAACCTCCCGGGAGCCCCTTCCCCTCTTTCAGAACATCTCCGGAGCTCCCTCCCGGCCCCCGCCCCATACCTGACCATGCCGTACGCCCCCTCCCCAATGTACTGCAGCTCTGTGTAGCGCGGTCCCACGTCAAACGGCTGGCCCTTCACCATCTCCACCTTTCCCGGGACCCCCGGGCCGGACCCGTCAACTCCTCGGGGCTCCCCGCCCCCTCCCCCCTCAGCCGCCACCGCCGCCGCCATCTCCACTCCCCTCCCTCCCCGCGGCTCCGCCCGGGGTCCCGCCTAGGCGCGCGCCGGCCCCGCCCTTCGTGTCGTCACCCCGCCGCGCAGGCCCCGCCCCCGATTCGAGCCAACCCTCGAGTCAGGACTATTGGGCATCGGGTTCGGCGCCTGCGCTTGGGCGACCTGCCCGGGGCGCCTTTGCCCCGCCTACGCGTGCTGCCCCCTGCAGGCCTTCTGGGAGCGGCGTCCGGAGCCTCGCAGCGCGCGGCCTGGCCTGAGAGGCTAGATCCCAGGCTTTGTAGCGAGAGGGGGGTGGGGCGAGGCCCTCCATTGGAGTCAAACTGCTTAGACTGCCTTAAAGCGCATTACGGGGAGCCCAGTGCGGGGGAGCCGGCGAGGAGCTCGCCTCCTCCTCCGAGTTAGCCGGCGCTGTCAGCTTGCCCCCTATAAAGGATGCTTTAGGGCAAGCCACTGACAGGCTTGGGGTCCACTTTCCCGTGATCCCACGGTCTCCAAGTACCGCTCCCAAGTCCGAATTTAGGATCTTACAAAGGTGACGGGGCCGGGACTAGGCCCCTAGTTAACTAAGCGGGGTTGGCCGCAGATGCCCGGGAGCGTCTACAGGGGTTGTCTTTGGAAGAATGGCTTTTCTTTTTCATAGAAACGGAATTAAGGTTTATTTGGTAAGGGTTTCCATCCCAGCCAATCAAACAGTTACTAAGAGCCTGCTGTGCGCCAGACATCGGGCTAAGTCCTGGAGATGGGGGCGAAAGATGGCTCCCGCCTTCCGGGAGCTTCCAATCTAACGGAAACCCGACGAGCACGAGTAACCCCCCAAGCACTCATAGGACGTGACCACGAAAGGGAGGGAGGATCAGTGGGATGATCCAGGCATGGAGCCGGGGAGGATGGGCTGTCCCTGGAGCAGCTAGGAAGCCACAGAGTAAAGGGGGGAAAGACTGGCTCGGGAAGCGGGTCTAGGTTAGGAGGAGCTTGGATCTCCAAGGAGAGAGATTCGCATTTGATCTTGAAAGTGATAGGAAGCATGAACCAGTGTGCGGCTGGACCATCTGCTCTTAGAAACATCATCCCTTGTGCATTTCTCTCAGCTCAGTCTGTGTTCTTTTTCCTGAGCACAGATTGGACTGAGAAAGATGCACACGGGATAATAATTTAGAAAAGCAATGGCTGTTCAATTATGTGAGTTTAAAAAAAAAAAAAAAAACAAAACACCCAACCCTGGAGAATGACAGAAACCATGAGTTAAACTCACCAGGCAACAATATGTAGCCATCTGCCTATCTTTCCTGCAGTACAGACATGCTATTTCCGATGTTTCTCTTTGGGATCCCATTTGGGGTTTTCTTGGCAAAGAGACTGAAGTGGTTTGCCATTTCCTTCTCCAAATCCTTTCACAGATGAGGAACCTGAGGCAAAGGGGGTTAAGTGACTTGCCCAAGTGTCTGGGGCTGGATTTGAATTCAAGTCCTCCTAACTATAGGTCCCAGGCCTTTTATCCACTTCACCACTTTGATACTGATTATCACTGCTCCCTTCATGGAGTGTGCACAAAGCAACCCATCCTCTCTTTTGTGTGTGAATCGTATTCCCAGCTTTCCATTAATCTTTCCTAGAAGTTCTTTTTAATATAATGGAACTCTTCCTCTAGGTTATCTACACATTGCTGCTCCCTATCATTGAATTTCTTGAAAGGACAAAAACAACTGTTCCATAGGGTAGAACATATCTGCAGGACTTCAGCAAATTATTTTTCTTCTTAAATGACCAGACAGAGACTTCTATAATTCCCCCATAATTTGCTTCTGGATCACCACACACCAATTCAAGATAGCATGACTCATATGCCAATTTAATAGACTTCAGAGGAACACACAATAGGTCTGGCAGGATCTGGGTTTAGTCCTTGCTAATTTGATAAACCCTTAAAAAAAAACTAACTTCTTCATGCAATTACAAGATATTAGTGACTCAATAAAGTGCTAGATAGAGATCTGCTATGAGCCATATGTGGGGATTATAGTGATGCTGCTTGAATGCTCTAGATTAGTGGCTATAAGAGAATTGTTAAGAATCCCTTTTAAATCAGCCACAGGTTTTAGGAGTGAAAGAATTCACTCACTCTCCAATTATTAGTTGCAAAATGAAAGTTTATTGTTAGATAGAAATCAGTTTACCAAGAGACTGACTTCTATAGTGGCAGATCTATGCAAAATGGAGTTTTGCACTGAGAATGCAGTTCTCAGTGGACAGAAAGTCCTGGCAGCTGAGTGAGCTACCGAGGTCCATCTGCAAAAGACCTTCCTTGAAGTAAGCTATTATATTGGGTTTTAGTAGGGGTTGGACAGTTCAAGTTGGCTCACCTATAAGTTGGGTTTCAGCTTGAGCTAGAATTTGAATAGAATGAGTTTCTTTAATTGTATAGGGTTGGAGTTCTTTTAGTTCAGGACTGAACCAACCCCACCTAGATAAAAGAATGAAACTGTTTGTCTTCTTTCTCTCCTCTTTCACTGAGGCAGAGTTGAAGATTTTCTCCTTCAAGGAGTTTTAGAGTTTCAGAGTCCCTTCTTCATTACTACTACACAGAGAAGTTTGTTATATGACTGTTTGTCACATAAGATCACAATTATTTTGCCACATGTAGTGTTGTAAAAATCATTTTCTGGTGATTACAATTGATATTTCCTGGCACTAACTTCCATGTAGAAGGCAACTGATTCAGCCTATTAAATCAGTCATATAACTGGAACTGGAAAGAATCTTAGAGATTAAGTTAATTTCAACAAACATTAAAGATTTACTGGGGTTACAAAGACAAAGAACAGTCACTACTCTAAATAAATTTAGGCTTAACTGAGTGTATCTGACAAGCATTCGATTATACCAATACAAGGCAACATTCAGGAAAGCTGCTTGAATCTAGAAGTTTCCTGTAAATGACATCTGATCTGAGAAATGAAGAAGAGGTCTGGAAATGCACAGAATCATTCCAGCTTGTGCAAATGCAGAGCCTAAGGAACTACTCCATTTCCTCCTTTCCACCTCTTCCTCTTGTCTCTGACTTCTGGGACATTTGACACTGGTGAAACCCTCTTCCTGTAAGGAGAAACCCAGAGAACAAATCTTTCCCTATCAGAATCATGAGTTTTGATGGCAACCAAAACCCAAACTACTCTGGGGGGAAGGGAAATGAAACTATACTCACTAGGAATGTGCTTTATTATGCATTTATGTTCTAAATAAATGGTCTTATTGTTTACACACACAGAGAATCCTCCTCTTTAACATTCCCTGGCCTTCTGTGACACAGCACTCTCTAGGTTCTACTTTTAACTGTTCCTTCTCTGCTTCCTTCCCTGGTTAGTTTTCTTCCTCCCAGCTCCCTAATAACATTATTCTCTAAGGCTTTCTCTTTGGTCCTTTTCATTGCCTTTGTAATGAAAAAAAATTTTTTTTAACTTTTTTTCATTTATCTTATCTACATCCCAAGATATCAACCTCTACACAGGATTCAAATTATTATGTACAGATCTGATCATGTAACTTCTATTCACAATTTTCCCATATGTTCTTTTTGGCTACTAAATAAAAGTCTATCTCTGCCATCCAGGGGAAGGGGTGAGGGGAAGGAGGGGAAAAGTTGGAACAGAGGGTTTTGCAAGGGTCAATGTTGAAAAATTACCCATGAATATATCTTGTAAATAAAAAGCTATTATATATATATCTATGCATACACACATATAATGTCTAAACTTCTTAATTTAGCATTCAAGGATGTCTTTCAACCTTTCTGGTCTTATATGAGTACTTTCTTCTATACTGTATATTCTGGTCAAATTGAATCAGTTGCCATCTTCTGTACATATCTCATACTTTTTTCTTTCTTTCTCTCCTTCCTTCCTTTCTTGCTTGCTTTCTTTCTCTCTTTCTTTCTTTCTCTTTCTCTCTTTCTTTCTCTCTCTCTTTCTCTCTTTCTTTTTTTCTTTCTTTTCTTCTTTTTCTCTTTCTTTCTTTCTTTCTTTCTTTCTTTCTTTCTTTCTTTCTTTCTTTCTTTCTTTCTTTCTTTCTTTCTTTCTTTCTTTCCTTTCTTTCTTTCTTTCTTTCTTTCTTTCTTTCCTTTCTTTCTTTTCTTTCCTTTCCTCCTTCCTTTCTTTCTTTTTTCTTATCTCCCTACTATACCCACATTCAGAAGTAAAGTGGCCATTCTCAGGCCTAATCCTACTACTAATGACATGTGAGCATTTGACCTGCTTCATTTTCCTCCTGAGTCAGCCTCTCCTTAGGCAGCTTGATGAAATACCTTCTCCCATTTTAGTGCCATAGTCAGTGTGGACACCTGATCACTTCTAGATTTATTGCAATGTACTTCACAACATCCAAGATCAATCAATTTACCAGAATCAGACATCCTACTAGTAAGGGATGTATACTACCATGGCCAGTCACTGTAGGACTTGAAAACCCTCAGGAATCATTGATTTTTTGAGAGATGATAAGATTGTTGTAGGACTTCTAAATGCTCAGGAATCACTGGATTATCTGAGACATGATAAGACTGTTGTAGGACTTCTAAACCCTCAGGAATCATTGGATTCTCTTGAGATATGAAAAGACTGTTGTCAGGAATCATTGGATTTTCCTAGAAATGATAGATAAAACTGTTGCAAAATCTGCAAGAATCATTGGATTCTCTAATACATATAAAGACTATTACAGGACTTCAAAAACTTGTAGGGATCATTGGATTCCCTGACATGTGAAGCAATGGACAATAGATTGGTTTTGGACTATCTCTTGGCTGCTGAAGAAGACATATGTGTGACTGTTTGTTTCATAATCTGGTGTCCCTCCTTCTAGGACTTCTGGAAATCTTTTATAAGACCATGTTGATTTATATTGTTTGTTATATCACTACTTGCATGTCCAATTCATGTTTATTACACCACATTGAGCCTGCACTGATTGTGGGGGAGTCATCACTGTGCATTATTGCTATGTGCTTGTGTAATACCTCCCATGCTTATGGGTTTGTGCATACCTGTTTCTAATAAAACCATTCAGCCCAGAAACCTGCTAGCAATCCCCACTTCCCTTTGGTGCTTTTCATCTCCCTTCCGGAGAAGTCAGGCAGGGTGTGATCACCTCCTTTTTGGGGTTTTCACCTTCTTTCCTGAGATGTCAGGGAGGGTGTGATCATCTCCTTTTTGGGGTTTTCACCTCCCTGAGAAATCAGGGATGGTGTGACCACCTGTGTTCTAAAACAAAAGAAAAAAGTGGGAGATGTAAAGGGCTGAAACTCTTGAGTCAATGCACTAAAGTCAGACAATCTAGCACTTGAAGCTAATTACAGATTGGGCAATATTCTATAAGAATGGAAAGTGGCCCTTCCCACTATCCTGTGCTGGCCCAATTGTTTGGTGTATACAGAGAATTGTGGGAGGGACTACGAGGTGCAGGGAGACTAGCCAGACTCTGGGCAAGAGATTAAGAGGTGAGGAAGTGGAGATCCTGTGTCCATCCCCTTCACTTCTACTGCTAAAGACCAAGAATAAAGACTTTTGCTTATCCTGACTCCAGTTGATTCTAAGATATCTATGGTGCTAATGCTGTCATCACAAGTTACATCATACTTTTATTCATTTCTCTGATTATACTGTTCCTAGTTTTAGAAAATTCTATTAGCCATTTCTGTCTTTTGCAATTCTACCTATCCTTTAAGGCTCAGTTGATCTTTATCCTGATGAGGCCTTCCCTTTACTCCCAAATGAATATAATTTACATTTATTAAGTGTAGTATCCTGAACCCCCTCTTTCCTTTTCCAGCTAATTTTAGATTCTTGGTTCTGTTAGATTAATTGGCAATTTAAATCTACTGTTGACAAGTCCCTACCAATGTTTCTTTTACTGAACTAAACCTACTGTCTGTAAATTCAAAGCAAAGGTATTTAATATGAAAGAATATTGGAATTAAATCAAATTTTAAATTCCTAGCATTTATCCTCAATGACTGCTACATTTCATCTTACACATGGAGTGTGTGTGTTTCCTGGGAAGTTTTCTGGTTAACTCTTTAGTTTCTTCAGTATGACAAGAGATATATTAGTCAGTCACAGAACTTGTATTAGGCCCACCGTTTTAGGTCTTGACTTCCAGCTCAGTCCTGGTTTTCTTTCTTTGGCTTTTGATTATTACTTTGTAAGTCAATAATTTTCTCCTGACCTAGTCCCAGGTCTCATTAGTCCTGATTGCTAGATACTTACTCCCAGGAAATTATTCTGTGAAAAAAAGGAAATTATTCTGTGGGAAAAAAAAAGTTTGTGAGGGAGGTCCAAGCTCAATTGGGCTTTAAAGGAAGGGAAAATTTCAATCAATTGAGTAGCTAGGACAGGGAGGAGAAATACATAGGTAAAGGCATGGTGCTAGAAAAAGGGTAAGATGAAGAAAGAGAATACAGACTAGTACAATTTGGCTACAGTGTAGACTAAAGGAAAATAGCATGGGAGAAGGCTGAAAACTGGGATAGAATGAGACTGAATATGTGTGTTTTGGAAGGTAGGTAATAGGAAGTCGATAGTTGATTACTGTATAGATAGAAAAGACTGTTTTCTGAGTAAAGGCTTGATAAAGTATGAAAATTAAAGTTTGGAAGATTGCTCAGGTGAAATGGATTAAAGAAAGAAAAGAAAAACAGAGGAGTCTATTATAATAATTTAATTGAGAAGAAATGAAGGCTTGAACTAGAATGATTGTAATAGAAGTAGAAAGCAGATATGTAAATATGTAGCTAAGGTAAAATATACAGGATGTGACAACTGATGGAACATATGAAATGAGGAAGAAGGAAGTTATGAAAAGATAGAGATTACATACTTAAAAAAAATAAGAAGATGGTGATACCAGGAAGAGAAACTGAGGAAAGAGCAGGTTTGGAGGCAGCAATAATAAAATTGTTTCACATTTTATATTTTGAATTGATTTAGTTAGGATATATAGGTGAAACTATACGAAGGCAGTTGGAGATAGGGACCAGAACCCCAGGGCAAGATTGGGGATGGGGTCATAGGTTTGTGAGTATGGTAGGTCAGTAACTGACTTGGACAATGGCAACAAGACTTGGTAAGATAACAAATGGAGGTTGTCTAGCATGTACCTAAAGGAGCTTATCTTAGGGAGATAACCTTTGGCACAGGATTTCAGAAAAACAGTCATCTAGTAGTGAAGAATATATAAATATGTACTCTTTATCAGCTTTTCAAATCTTAGTTTCTTTTTAGGTCACCTCTATCTGGAATCACTGAATCTTACCAGGGAACTAGAAGACCTGAAGAAACTATGCTTACTTTATATTCTTTTACTGTTTGTCTTTCAAAAATTTCATCTTTTTTTTTTTTTGGGGGGGGGGCTCATGGGTCTTACCCTCTCAGATTATTTATTGTTGTTATTTAAAAAAAAAAAAGGCAAATAGGCCATTCTTTGCCTTATTTCTAAGCCTAACTTTAATCATTGAATGAGTGATACTTCAGACAAACTGAGACCAGGGAAAGACCTTAGCTTAGAAAGACCAAGGTCTCTAATTACATCTAGGGCCATATCCAATTGTCCTGATCCACATATTACCACTGGACTCAGATGGTTCCAGAGGAAAGAGTGAAGCTAGTGACTTTACACAGCCCTGTCTCACTTAAATCCAATTAATTTGCAAGTCATGATGTCATGGTCTTTGAGAATGAAGGAGTTGACCTGTTAGATCAAACAAGTGCAGTTAGCGTAAAGATGTAATGAATCTAGAAGTTACCTATGTGAACATGTAAGCACCAGGAAAACATGTTTGATATAAATTCAATATAACTTTGGTAATAAATGCATGTAACAGGAACACAAACTAGATAATTTATGATTATGTTGTGGTACACAGATTGTTATAGCCAGTTACTGTTTAATATTATCTAGCCACAAAGTAACAATGGAATATACATTATGTAACTTAAAGGCACCTGGTGTTATTGCAATGCTAGCATAAAGAATATATAAATCCTGACTCTCAGATCAAAAAATGAACTTTGAAATTCATTAATCGAAGTCTCTGCTTATCCTATGTCATGTCTTTTTCTCCACAAGGACCTTGAGCTGGTCTCACACAAAATGAATCTTTTCATTGTTTGAGGATTCTTATTAATAGAAAGTTATATGTCATACTGAGCCAGAATCATTCCTTTTTTTTTTTTTTTTTTTTTTACTTTATTTTTCTTCCATAGTTTCCAATTCTACCCTCTGGATCTACAAAGGCTAAATCTACCCCTCTTCTATAGAATAATTTTTCAATTATTTGAAGACAATTATTATTTTAATCTCATAAAGTCAAAGTTGGAAGGGGTTTCATTGTCCCTTTAGTTCAATCTTTATATGAACAAAAACACCCTACATACCTGTCAAATAGAAATCCAGATTTTGTTTTAATTCTTCCTATGAGGATGAACCTTCTGCTCTCTGGGGGCTGTTTTGGATATTTTTGGATAGCTCCAATATTTAAGAAGTTTTTCCTTATAAGAAGTTTAAATTTGATTCTTCACAATGTCTACCTTTGCTATTAGTGTTGAATTCTGCAGCCAATTTCCCATCCCTAAGATTTCTATTTTTTTTAACTAAATAAGCAAAACCAGTTCCTTTAGCTATTTCTCATATGATGTAGTCTCCAGACTTGATCATAATTCAGGATCTATTCCATTTCTTTAAAACATCCTTCTTATAACTGTAACTTCCAGACCTATACATAGTATTCTAGATGTTTCCTGACCAGGAAAGTAGGGATTCCATTATCATGGATTTTTCATGCAGATAAAACTAAACTTTCTTTTTTTAATAGCCATCCAAAAACAGATGTCTAATATCTCCTACACCAATTTTTTTAAATTCAAATTTATTTTACCTTAAGGTCTACATCTTCTCCTTCTCATCTAATATTTCTCTTCCCTCACTTCCACTGAAAAGAAAAGCAAAACCTCTTTTACAAACATAGTCAAGCAAAATGAATTTCCATATTAGTCACATCCAATTTGGGTTGATCATTGCTGTTATTATGTAAATTGTTCTTCTGATTCTCTTTACTTAATTTTGCAACAGTTCATATAAGTCTTCTCTGGGTTCTCTGAAATCTCACGGAATTCTTTCTTCATCATTAATTCTCTTCATCATTTCTTTCAGCACAATAGTATTACATCACATTTATCTACTCTAACTTGTTCAGCCATTCCTGATTAATGGTTTCTAAATTTTTGCTACCACAAAAAGAACTGCATTAGATATTTTCACATATACAAGTACTTTTTCTTTTTCTTTGATCTCTTTGGGATGTATATCTATCACACATACTTAATTTCAGTCTAATAAAGCCCCTAAGTATTTGTCATAGAAATTTCATAGCAATTTTAAGCCAGGTCTCCCCTATCCTATTCTTATAGAGATGCTTCTTTACAAGCTTTAAATTAGAACATATTAAATTTCATCTCAATCATTTTAGCCCATTCTTTCATCCTGTTGTGATCTTTTCTTATCCAATTATTATTCCTTTCTGCAGGTATCTAGTCTAATGTTGTTCATCTAGAAATTTGATGAGCATACCATCTGCCTCTTTAGCTAAGTTACTGATGAAAAATTTTAGAAAGGATAAGGTCAAGTACAGACCTTCACTTGAAATGTCTCTCCAGGTTGATACTCTGAGTATGATTTATTTATCTATCTACCTATTTATTTTTGGCAAGGCAACTAAGGTTAAGTGACTTGCAAGGGTCACACAGCTAGTAAGTGTCAAATGTCTGAGACCCAATTTGAACTCAGTTCCTCCTTTGATTCTCTCATCAGGGTTGGTACTCTATTCACTGCATTTTCTTAACCATGATTTTTAACCAGGTATAAATATTCCGTGGCAGTGAGATGACACAGTGGATAGAGTACTGGGCTAGAGTGAAGAAGACTCATCTTCATAACTCCAGACACTAAATATGGACAAGTCACTTGTCCCTATTATGTTAGTTTCCTCATTTGTAAAATGACTTGGGGGAGAAAATAGCAAACTATTCCAGCATTTTTGCAAAAACAAAAACACAAAAACACAAAAATATAAGCAAAACCAAATGTAGTAACAAAGGGTTGGACACAACTAAAAAAAAACAACTGAATATTCATCATTCAGCTCACACCTTATTACCTTGTTCATATGTTCCATTAAAATACACAGTGTCTACATTATTCAGCACTTCTATCAATCTAGTCATCTAATTTAAAAAAGAAAGAAAGAAATTAGTTTAGTTTGACATGATTTAGTAAATCTAAATTGGTTCCTAGTAATCAAGAACTTTTCCTTTTTTAAATTAACACAAAAGACCTGTTCAATTATCTGCTCTAGAATTTTGCCAGAGACTTACAACTGTTTGGACTGTTCCTTATTCTTTGTTTACTCTTTTTGAAAACTGGGCCACTTGCCCATGTCCAGTTTTTTCATACTTTCCTTCATTCTCCACAATTCCCCAAAGTGGTCCTGAGGTCATGTTGGCAGTGTTTCAATATTGTGAAAATGTGTTTTGTTGGACATGTAAACTTGAACCTATTTAAAAGAGCTAAGTAAGTATCATCTTCACATATTAAGAATTTCTTCTTAACAATTGTTCATTCACTATTCCTACCACATATCATACTACTTCCATTTTAAAAATCATCCTCCTTGCTTAAAAAGAAAAACAGAAGTGACATAAGGATTGAGTAATTTTTCTTTGTTTGTTATCTGTTAGCATTACACCATGTGTCCTAAGCAGATGACCTATCACTTCCTTGTTTTTATAGCTCCAAACATAGTTTAAAAAAGAAAGAAAGAACATTTTAAATTATATGTAAAGGATTATATTTTATATTATGCCAAAATATGCTGTCTTACAAAGCTGTTGGAGATAAATTTGAAATGTAATCACTACCATTCCATGGCAATCTACTTAGTAAATTAGAAACTCTGGTCCAGGAGCAAGAATGTGATGGAGCCAGCTTGAACAAGCTCCAAAGAGATGATTGTTAAATTTTTGTGTAAGCATTTACTCCTTAGAAATCAACAAATACTACAAACTAAGGCTTGATTTATTTAATTTTTTAAAAATGTCTAGACTTAAGAAAGTGATGGAAATAATAATCATGTAGATTAAACTTTAAAAAATGAATCAAACATGTTTTTTTTTTTTTTTTTTTTTTTTTTTGAGACCCGAGCCTGCCACTAATCCTCTCCAATGGTAAAAATCACTTTAATGCTTTTAAGTTTCAGTCTCCTCCATTATAAAATGAAGGCCCAGACTAGTATCTCTATGATCCCATCCAGCTTTAATATATTATGATTCTATGTAACCATTCCAGTCTATAAATGCAAAGATTATTTACTTGGAAGGCTATGAGAAGTAAAAGCAAGTGTAGGGTATTCTGTATGTGTATCACCTTAATGATGTAGCTTCTTTAAAAAAGCTACAAAGAAATTGATGGGGGTTGTGGTCTCTTTAAGAAACTATTCCTTTCAGATTGATTTATTCCTTTCTGATTCCCAGCCCCGCTTTGATTCACAAATCCTGGTCAAAAGCACCCCTTTGAATTCCAATAGAAGATCCAGGTCTGTCCCAGCCCCAACCCGAATCTGAGCCAACTTGGGACTCCACCCATGGGCTCCTTTAGCTAAATCTCTCATTATAAAAGAACCAAGCTGGAGTCCTCTCTTGGCAGAGGGTCTAAACATGCCAGCACCGGGTACTGGTACCAAGGATTCTCTGCCCATTGGAATACTGTTTCCAGTACCCTCTTATCTACCTTCACCTTTTACTAACTAGACTTTATCTTTACTTCCAAACCCCATAATAAAACTTCTTTTATCAATCTAGATTTTTGGATCTGTAAATTCTTTTATAGGGGACTCTTGCACTGCCACTAGACCTCATTTAACTCTGTATCCTTGTGCCAAATGCAAAGGGTTTGCAGGGGAGCTCTATTTGACACCCTGTACCCCGAACCTGCCACTAGACCTCAATTAAACCCTAATTTCATTTAGGTACCCCAATTCTAAACCTCATCAAAATTATTGGTGAAGGTTTTGAACATTTGCTTCTAAAACTATTTTAATAAAATGTCAGTTGCCAAAAATACAGTAGTTACTAAGATATGAATAACATGTATTTTGTGGAACACCATATTTATTGTTTCCTTCCTTTTGTTGGAGAGGTAATGGTAGTAGTGGGATTTATGGGTGTAGAATGTTCTATATGTTATCACAGTTGTTAATGCTTCAACTGGTTTTAATCAATTGGCTTTTTTTTTTTCTTTGTATGTTATAGGGGGAATCTCATTGGGTAGAAATAGAGAAAAATTTTGTATTTGAAAATGACTAACTTAAAAAAATTTAAAAAGCTTTTTTTAAAAAAATGAATCTTTATGTTGCTCTTGATCTTTTTTTTAAGGCATAAATATTTATATAAATATCTTGCTGCATAAGAAAAAACTGATCACAAAAAAGGGAAGAAAAACAAGAAAGAAAATAAAATTGAAACAGACAACAACAAAAGAAGTGAAAATGTGAATCACACTCGATTCCCACATTCTCCCTCTGGGTATAAAAGGCTTTCATCATCACAAGACCTTTGGAACTAGCCTGAATGATCTCATTGTTGAGAAGAGCCCTATCCATCAGAATCTTGCTGTTGCCATGTATCTCCTGGTTCTGCTCATTTCACTCAGCATCAGTTCATGTAAGTCTCTCCAGGCCTCTCTGAAATCATCCCAGTGATCGTTTCTTATAGAACAATAGTATTCTATAACATTCATGTACCATAACTTATTCATCCATTCTCCAACTGATAGTCATTCACTCAGTTTCCAGTTTCTTGCCACTACAAAGAGGGCTACCACAAACATTTTTGCACATGGGGGTCCTTTCCCTCCCTTAAGATCTCTTTGGAATATAAGCCCAGTAGAAACACTGCTGGGTCACAGGATATGCACAATTTGGTGGCCCTTTGTTGCTCTTGATCTTTTTTCTTTATTGTCTTTTTAAAAAAATTTATTTAGAGATCAGATCACAGCACAACATTCTTGGCTTCCAGATAAGGGAGTAAGATGGGACCAGGGAGAATTTGGGGGCTCCTCTCCCCAGGAACTATTTGTGTATTGCTTAGAACAAGAACATATGAAGAGTTTATGGATTAGCTCACAATTTTCTTGCCTATCTGACCAGAGAGAAAAATTCTGAAGATTCTGTTTTTCCTAGTGCCAGGGACCATCAATAGATCATCAAGAGTTCTGGAAGAAGCAGATATGTGCTTGCTAATGTGGCACAAGAGAAAAATTAACGAGGAATTCAGAGAGGATGAAAAGATTTTCTGGGCAGTGTGATCTTTGAAGTCAAGCCTTCTAAGAGAGAAAGGAGAAGGAGCAGCTAGGTGGTGCAGTAGGTAGAGAACCAGCTCTGAAGTCAGGAGGATCTGAGTTCAAATGTGATCACAGACACTTAACACTTTCTAACTGTGTGACCCTGGGCAAGTCACTTAATCCCAATTGCCTCAGCAAAAAGCAAAGAGAGAGAGGGAGAGAGAGAGAGAGAGAGAGACAGAGAGAGAGAGAGAGAGAGAGAGAGAGAGAGAGAGAGAGAGAGAGAGAGAGAGAGAGTGCCAGTCTTTGGAATTACCTTGAAAGTAACCCCAAGTTTAAGAATTTGGGGCCCTAGTTTATGGAGATGGAAAGTTTCTGAGCATCATGAAACTTGGAAGAAGAAGAGGATTATCCATATGACTCCTGCACTAGAGGAACAATAAGGGTTAAATCTACAACGTGAGGAAGAAGGCTTTAATTCCTATGCTTCTGAAGTAAATTATTTGGATAATATAGGTCTAATGGAAGAGGATTGTCCATCAACTAAGTCCAAATTGTGCTCTCTGGGAAAAGCACCAATCATAAGAGATACTAAAAGGAACCATTTCTTCAGCGAGAGAGCTAGAGATTCACCAGAATATCAGAATGATGACCCTATGGCAATTTCAGTTCCTTCTGAAAGAAGTCACTACAAGTGATTTAAACATTTTCAGTATCTATTTGTGGATTCCTGTGAATCCTTTGCTATCTACATTTTCTATGGGATGAAAAAGGTACCAATTTATAGTTGTTTTGGATGCTTCTAAGGGATCTGGAGATCCCCTTTCCCCACTTCCATAGAAATTCCGATTGGATTTGTATTTGGAGATTTTCTAGAGTAAATATTGGCTCTCTGGATCAACATCCAAGATGAGAACCCTTTAGTGTAAGCTGATAGTCTTGGGGTTGCTGAGCCACAGGTTCTAAATATTCATCTAACTGATCCATGCTAACTAATATCAAACAGACATTTAAGGACCCTGAGATACACTACTATCTGAAACACCTTTAGATAAAGGGTATTGCCTTGGGAGGAAGGAACTGACCCTAGTTTCTCTGGGTATAAAAGGCTTTCATCATCTGCTTTCCCAGCTCTTGGGAAAACATTCAGAGGTAATTCAGACCATTTCCAATGATCTTGTGATGAAAAAAGCCATCTGTACCCAGAGAGAGGACAATGGGAACTGAATGTGGACCACAACATAGTATTTTTACTCTTCTTGTTGTTTGCTTGCATTTTGTTTTCTTTCTCATTTTTTTCCTTTTTGATCTGATTTTTCTTATGCAGCATAATATCATCACATCACAACACAAATGTTTGTGGAAATATGTATCGAGGAATTGCACATGTTTAACATATATTGGATCACTTGCCAACTGGGGGGGGTAGGGAGAAGAGAGGGAAAAATTAGAATTATCTATGTATATATTTTGAAAATAAAAAAACTTTTAAAAAATATTTGAACATTGGAACAACAACAAAAAAAAGAAGAACATTCAGAAAAATCAGTACTCCAGGAATGTTTTCCAGGGAAATATGAATTAAGGTACTGATATGCAAAAAAGAGGGGCTACCCTGAATACAACAAAAAAATTGTACCTCATTTGCTTCAATCCTTGAAGATATTGTAACAACAGAAAAATAGTCTTAGTTAAGTCATTGTTATGAGGTGGTGAAGGTACTGGTCCAGAGATTAGGAGATCTGATGCTAATCCCTAAATTTGCTCTGGATAGTTAGAGAATAACAATAGCAGTAGCTCAGATTTATGTAACATGGTAAAATTCATAAAGGACTTTTCTCACAACAACCTAGTGAAGTATTATTCCAGTATGCAAATATTATCTTGTTTTAGAAGAAAAGCTGATTTGCTCATAGTCACATAGATGGATAAATGTCCCCAAACAGATCATATAGCTTGGTGAGGCCTTAGTTTTCTCAACCACAAATTGCAGGGGAAAAATTGAATTAGACTATCACTTAAGTCCCTGTCAAATCTAATATTATAGAATTGCAAAACAATCCATTGAAAGCTAGGTTGGATTGATAAAGAGCTAGTTACTGAGATATTTGTGGATCATGAGAATCAGCCAATTAATTCTCAGTAAATCAAAAAAAAATTCTTAGTAACTATGGTTAGATGAGGTTCTTGACTATGATACAGAATGCCCCATCTAGTGGCCATAGTGAATATTTTTGGGGCTCAGACTTCCTATATATTATAAGGACTCATAACCTTACAATGGACCCAAACCTGACAACGGTTAGACAAAGAGTGAGTAACAAATAAACAAGTCTGATTTATAATTAGGAAAATGTCCTTGGTCCTGAGATGAAATTCCCTAACCATTTGTAGAAGATCTATTCAGAACTCCCACAACAGGATTTTTCATTGTTATTCAAAATCTCAGAACTTTTATAATAGAAAAGTCAAATCAGTAAATCTTGAACAAATAACAAAATCTCAATGATAATGATAAAAGTAATGAACATTGATGCAAAATTATTTCAGTTTGTAATCATTGGTTAAAGGTGGAGAGATCAGAAATAGTAGTAATTTGCCAGATGAGGTAGCCTACTGATAATCCCTGCTTCTGAAGAGACTGAGGTTGGTGCATCGCTTTAGTTTGGGAGTTTTGAACTACAAATAGGGATAGAGCCAATCAAATGTTTGCATTAAGTCTGGCACTAATATGTTAAGCCTCCAGGATCTGAGGGCCACCAGGCTACCTAAGGAGAGGACAAACCAGCCCATTAGACAAGCAAGAATGCTAAAATTTCCATACCAATAAGCTTTGGGATTGGATATCAGAGGGACATGGGTACTTCCAACATAGACCAGATAGGTTGAAGACCTAGTCTCAAAAACAAAACAAAACAAAACAAAGTAAATAGCAGGTGGAATGGAGATAGCCCATATATAACAAATTTTCTTTCTCTCTTATTATCAAAGTGATTTTTCTACTATTGACCATTTGAATCAGCAGTATATCTTTGGCTAGTCCGAAGCCACTCCCCTCTCTAGAAGGACTCTAAGGCCCAGCTAACTCAGGCATCACCTGCCCTACTTTCTACTTTTTTCTTAGGGAATACTAATTAAATCAATATTACCATTGTTGCTGGACAATGCATGACAATCTACTGCCTTCTGGTTCCATAGACCTTCCCCCAATTGCCTGGCTACCTCTCATATTCTCAGCTTCTAGTTCATTGGCAGTGTCTGGTATGCAATAGATATTTAATAAATGTATGCTAATTGATTGCTAATTAATTCAGTCTTATGTTGCATTTGGGAAAAAAATTTACCAGTAAAGGAGAAAGATGAAAGTGTAATTTGGAAATAAAAGGCTCTATTATCAGAAATGAAAACCTAATAAAATATGGCAGGAATTTCCTCCCAAAAGAATCTCTTAGGTAGTCTTAGATTGAATACTTCTTTAAAAAAAATTTTTCATTGATGTTTTTTATTTCTTACATCATCATATTTAAGACAAGTATTCCTGTTCCTTCCCTTCCCAGAAGACCATTCCATATAAACCAATATTATATATATATTTTTTTTTAAGAGAGGAAAAGAAACCAATCAATATGACTGATTTATACATTGGAAGAAACCTGGAAACATGTGCAGTGTATAAAACCTTTGAATCCACAAAGGGAGTAGGTTGGGGATATCCTCTCATATCTCTTCATTCAAATACTGCTTGATTTTTGTAATTTTGTTACATTCACTTTTAGGGTTTTGTGTCATTGTTCTTTACATTGTAGTTACTATGAATATTGCTTTCTTGGCTCTGCTTGCTTCATTATGCAGAAGTTCATATAGATCTTTTTCATCACATATTTAATTTCTTATAGCATAGTAATATTCGAAACTCCAATACTTGTAGTAAAAGGGAAGTTCCCTATTTCATAAGGCAAATGATTTGTTCCATTGGTGGACTGCTCTAGTGAGAAAATTTGAAAAAAACTGGTTCCTTCAATGCGCAAATAGACAAATATGAACAAACAGCTCTCAAAAGAAAAATTGCAACTATAAATAACATGAACACTTGCTTCAATTCATTAATAATGAGAGAAATGAACATCAAAAACCTTAAGATTTTACCTCATACTCTGCAAATTGACAAACAAAACAAAAGATAGGAATAATTAATATTGGAGGGGTAGTGGGAAGGCAAATACATACAATACAGGAGAATACAAGTATATGCTGAGCTGTGAATTAGTTTAACCATTCTGGAAAGAAATTTGGAATTATATCAAGATTATGAATAACATATCCCAAAGATCCCACTGCTAGGTATATACTTTAAGGAGATCAAAGATATAAAGAAAGGTCCCATATATGCCAGAATATTTATAGCAGTACTTTTTTTTTTGGAGTAGCAAAAAACTGGAAACAAAGTAAATGACCATCAATTAGGGAATGATTAAACAAACTGCATTATATGAATTTAAGGAAATATTATTTCATTGTAAGAAACAATGAATATGAAGGACATAGAAACATAAGTGAAGATATATGGATTGATGAAAAATGAAATAAACAGAACTAGAAAAATAATAAGCACAATTATTTTTTGTTTCATTGGGGTAGAGAATGCCTCAATTAAGAATTTCTTCTAGCATTGAAAAGAAATACTTTTTGTGGAACTTAAAAAAAACATCCAGGATACAAAGTTAAGTGACTTGCCAAGAATCATATAGTAAGTATGTGTCCAAGGTAAAACTCTAATTCTGACCTTCTGGACTCAGAGGCCAGATTTCTATTCTCTATACCAGTAAGTCTAACTTTTCAGTCCCAGTACTCCTTTACATGCTTCAAAATTATTGGAGACCTTTCTATGTGGATTACATATACTGATATTTACCATATTAGAAATTAAAATATCTTATCATTATTGTGAAAATAGTTTTGGCCTTGTAGACCTAATGAAATGTGGTTCCCCAGACACACATTGAGAATCACTATTCTATAGCAAACTATTATGAATAAATAGGACAAAAGAAGAAACTGAACACTGTAATTCTGATGATCAGGTTTGACTCTAAAAATTGGAAAAGAAAAAATACATCTCTTTTCCTTCGTAGAAGTGGGGAACTATGTGCAGAGACTTTGCACATACTATCAGACTTAATTTATGAGTAGTTTTGCTAAACTGCTTTTCTTTCTTTTTTCTTCTTTGTTATAAGAAATGGCTTTATGGGGAGGGAAGAAGAGAAGTATATATTTGGGAAATGAAAGTGATATTAAAAAAGATGTCAATAAAAAAAACATGCAGTATATAGAAGGGAAAAAAAAATGATCCTCATAATGCCATCAGAGGAAAATCACTATTGATCAGAGAAATGCAAATTAAGACAACTCTGAGGTATCATTACACACCTGTCAGATTGGCTAAGATGAAAGGAACAAATAACGATGAATGTTGGAGGGGCTGTGGGAAAACTGGGACACTGATGCATTGTTGGTGGAGTTGTGAAAGAATCCAACCATTCTGGAGAGCAATCTGGAATTATGCCCAAAAAGTTATCAAAATGTGCATACCCTTTGACCCAGCCATACTACTACTGGGCTTATACCCCAAGGAACTACTAAAGAAGGGAAAGGGACCTGTATGTGCCAAAATGTTTGTGGCAGCCCTTTTCATAGTGAATAGAAGCTGGAAGATGAATGGATGTCCATCAATTGGAGAATGGTTGGGTAAACTATGGTATATGAATGTTATGGAATATTATTGTTCTATAAGAAATGACCAACAGGAGAAATACAGAGAGGCTTGGAGAGACTTACATCAACTGATGCTGAGTGAAACGAGCAGAACCAGAAGATCATTATACACTTCAACAATGATACTGTACGAGGATGTATGCTGATGGAAGTGGATTTCTTCAACATAGAGAAGAGCTAATCCAATTCCAATTGATTAATGATGGACAGAACCAGCTACCTCCAGAAAAGGAACAATGGGAAATGAGTGTAAACTGTTATTTTTACCTTCTGAATCCAATTCTTCCTGTGCAACAAAAAATTCGGTTCTACACACATATATTGTATCTAGAATATACTGTAATATATTTAACATATATAAGACTGCTTGCCATCTGGGGGAGGGGGTTGGGGGAGGAAGGGAAAAAATCTGAATAGAAGTAAGTGCAAGGGATAATGTTGTAAAAAATTACCCATGCATATGTACTGTCAAAAAAAGTTATAATTATAAAATAAAATAAAAATTAAAAAAAAAAAACAATTCTCTTTCAGGAAATGAGCGGGATGTTCCATCTATATGGGCATATATATGTTTTATAGCAGCCCCTACAATATTTGTCATTTTCTTTTTTTGTCATCTTTGCCAGTCTGATAGGTTTGAAGTAGAACCTCAAAGTTCCTTTAATTTGCATTTCTCTAATTACTAGTGATTTAGAGCCATTTTTCACATAATTTTTGGAAGTTTGATATCTTCCTTTGGAAATTGCCTGTTCAAAAAATGGCTTCTAATCTTTTTAATAGCATTTTATTTTTCCAAATAAAGTTAAAGGTAATTTTCAACATTCACCTTTGGAAAAATCTTGTGTTCCAAATTTTTCTCCTTCTCTCCATCCCACCCCCAAGACAGCAAGCAATCCTATATAGGTTAAATGTGTGCAATTCTTCTAAACATATTTCCTTATGCTTCATGCTGCACAAGAAAAATCAGGACAAAAGGGAAAAAATACAAGAAAGAAAAAAACAAGTAAACAACAAAAGAGGTGAAAATACCATGCTTTGATCCACATCCAGTCTCCATAGTTTTCTCTCTGCATACGGATGGCACTTTTTCATCACAAGTCTATTGGAATTGCCTTAAATCACCTCTTTGTTGAAAAGAGCCAAATTTATCAATTCATCATATAATCTTATTACTGTGTATATGCTCTTAGTCTGCTCACTTCACTTAGCATCAATTCATGTAATTCTTTCTAGGTCTTTCTGAAATGATCCTGCTGATTGCTTCTTTTTTTTTTTTTTAAATTAATTTTATAATTATAAATTTTTTTTGACAGTACATGTGCATGAGTAATTTTTTTTATAACATTATCCCTTGTATTCATTTTTCCAGATTTTCCCCTCCCTCCCTCCCTTAGATGACAGGCAATCCCATACATTTTACATGTGTTACAGTATAACCTAGATACAATATATGTGTGTAAATCTAATTTTCTTGTTGCACGTTAAGAATTGGATTCCGAAGGTATAAGTAACCTGGGTAGATAGACAGTAGTGCTAATATTTTACATTCACTTCCCAGTGTTCCTTCTCTGGGTGTAGCTGATTCTGTCCATCATTGATCAACGAAGTGAGTTGGATCTTCTTTATGTTGAAGATTTCCACTTCCATCAGAATACATCCTCATACAGTATTGTTGTTGAAGTGTACAGCGATCTTCTGGTTCTGCTCATTTCACTCAGCATCAGTTGATGTAAGTCTCTCCAAGCCTCTCTGTATTCATCCTTCTGGTCATTTCTTACAGAGCAATAATATTCCATAACCTTCATATACCATAATTTACCCAACCATTCTCCAATTGATGGACATGCTGATTGCTTCTTATACAATAATAATAATATTCCATAACATTCATATACCATAATTTATTCAGCCATTCTCCAACCAATGAGCATCCACTCAGTTTCCAGTTTCTTGCCACTACAAAAAGGACTGCCATAAATATTTTTGCACATATGGGTCCTTTTCCCTCTTTTATGATCTCTTTCAGATGTAGACCCAGTAGAGATACTGCTGGATCAAAGGGTATGCACAACTTTATAGCCCTTTGGCCATAGTTACAAATTGAACTCTACAGTGGTTGGATCAGTTCACAACTCCAGTAACAATGCATTAGTATTCCAGTTTTTCCACATCTCCATCAACATTCATCATTTTCTTTTCATTCAATCTGAGGTGTGTGAAATGATACCTCAGAATTGCCTTAATTTGTCTTTCTCTAATCAACAGTAATTTAGAGCATTTTTTCATGTGAATAGAAATGGCCCTAATTTATTTATCTGAAAACTGTTTGTTTATGATCAAACCATTCCAGAGAGCAATATGGAACTATGCCCAAAAGACTTTCAAAACTATGCATACCCTAAGTAGACTAGTAGACTAGGTCTATATCCCAAAGAAATCATAAGAAAGACAAAAGGACATGGATGTGCAAAAATGTTTGTGGCAGCCCTTTCTGTAGTGGCAAGGAACTAGAAATTGAGTGGGTGCCCATCAGTTGAGTATTGGCTGAATAAGTTATGCTATATGAATGTTATTAAATATTATTGTGCTATAAAAATGATAAACAGGCTGATTTCAGAAAAGGTTTGAAAGGCTTGCATGGATTGATGCTGAGTGAAGTGAGCAGAAACAGGAAAACATTGTACACAGCTACAGCAAGTTTGTGTGGTGATCTGATGATAACTCTTACAGATTTGGCTCTTTTCAACAATGAAGTTATTCAAGTCAATTCCAATAGATTTGTGATGGAGAGAACCATTTGCATCTAGAAAGAGGACATTAGGGACTGACTGGATAACAACATAGTACTTTCATCATTTTTGTGGTTTGCTTGCTTTTTTTCCTCATTCTCATTTTTTTTCCTTTTTGATCTGATTTTTCTTGTGCAGCATGAAAAATGTGGAAATATGTATAGTAGAATTGCACACTGCTGTCTAGGGGAGGGGATGATGTGAAGGAAGGGAGAAAAATTTGGAACACAAGGTTCTGCAAGGATGAATGTTGAAAACTATATTTGCATATATTTTGAAAATAAAAAGCTCATTTAAAAAAAGAAAATTGTCTGATCATATCCTTTGACCATTTAAATGACTTCTAGTCTTAATAAATCAGTTCCTCATTATGTCCTGGAAATAACTTTATCAATGAAATGTCACAAAGATTCTTTTCTCCCCCATTACCTGTTTCACTTCTAATTTTTCCTATTTGATTTGCTAGTGCAAAATCTTTTTTTATTTTATATCATGTGTGATCTTTATCACTTGTTTAATTATAAACTTTCCCCTTATCCATAAATCCAAAAGATAATGTATTCCTTGCTCCTCAAGTTTGTGATTGAATTTTAATTTAAATCATGCATCTATTTGGAACTTATCTCCATGTCTGGTGTTGGTCTAATTTCTGCAAGTCTGCTGTCCAATTTTCCTAGCAATTTTTGTCAGATTCTTACCCTAGTAGCTGGGGTCTTTGGGTTTACGAACCTAAATATTGTGTTTCATATATGCTATTGTAGCGGCAGTGGAAACAGCACCAGGCCTGGAATCAGGAAACCCTGAGTTCAAATCCCAGTCACTTATTTAGCGACAAACTTATTAGTTGTGTGACCCTGGACACTAATTTACTCTTGTTTGCCTCAGTTTCCTCATGTATAAAATTAGTAAAAAAGGAAAAGGCAAAATATTTCCATATCTTTGCCAAGAATATCTCAACTGGGGTTACAACTGAAAAGACTGAACAATTAAATTATTTAGATCTGTATTTTTGCAAAAAAATGTTTTCTAGTTAGATTCATATAGTTCCTGAGTGAATCTTGATATATATACCTCTAAATATTGTATACCTTCCATGGTTATTTTGAATAGAATCTGCCTGTCCAGCTTCGTTTTATGGGTTTCTGGTGTGTGTGTGTGTGTGTGTGTGTGTGTGTGTGTGTGTGTGTGTGTGTAAAGTTCATTATTTAGATCAATTTATCTTCCGATCTTGCATAGGAAAGCTCATAATTTAGATCAATTTATCTTCCATCTTGCAACTTTGCCAAAGTTATTTTAATTGATTTTTTAAGTGATACCCTGGAGTTATCTAAGTAAAGCATCATATCATCAACAAAGAATGATCGTTTTGTTTCCTTTTTTGCCTGTGCTTATTTATCTATTTGCTTCACTTTACAGATGAGGAAATTGAGGCTCAAAGAATGGAAGGCCATGCAGTAAATGGTAGAACTGGAACATCACAGGTCTTCTGCTCTAACCCAGTGTTATTTCTATCACATTATGTAGTTTCCTTTTACAGTCAATTAGGTCCTTGTACAAAGTTCTAGATTTAGGAGGACTGGGCTACTTCTGTATTACCATCAATGGCTCGGGGGTGGTCCTTGTTATGTCAGCAATCTGTGTGACTCCCCCTGTGAGCATCATATGCTCAGTCATTGGAAAAACCTCAGAGGGCAACCACTTGTGCAAGAAGTTTTTACTGAGCATCTCTGACAAGTAGTTTACCTCTACTTGAATAATTCTAGGGAAGAGATACTCATTATCTCTCTTTTTTTTTTTTAAATAAAATCAATGTGTTTATTAATTTTTTTTAATTCATTTTTCCAAATTATCCCCTCCCTCCCTTCACTCCCTCCCCCCGATGGCAGGTAATCCCATAAATTTTACATGTGTTACAATATAACCTAGATACAATATATGTGTGTAAATACCATTTTCTTGTTGCACATTAATTATTAGCTTCTGAAGGTATAAGTAACCTGGGTAGATAGACAGTAGTGCTAACAATTTACATTCACTTCCCAGTGTTCCTTCTCTGGGTGTAGCTGTTTCTGTCCATCATTGATCAACTGGAAGTGAGTTGGATCTTCTTTATGTTGAAGATATCCACTTCCATCAGAATACCTCTTCATACAGCATTGAAGTGTACAGCGATCTTCTGGTTCTATTCATTTCACTCAGCATCAGTTGATGTAAGTCTCTCCAAGCCTCTCTGTATTCCTCCTGCTGGTCATTTCTTACAGAACAATAATATTCCATAACCTTCATATACCATAATTTACCCAACCATTCTCCAATTGATGGACATCCATTCATCTTCCAGATACTCATTATCTCTTATGAGATAGTCTATTTGTTCTAACTTGGATTAGCTCTATTGTAAGAAAGATGTCCTTCACATTAAGCCAATCAGCCTTTCCAAAGAGGACCTTAGTTTGAATTTTTATTTTACTACCTAGGTGACCTTGTGTTGGTTACTCCCTCTTTGGACCTGTTTCCTCATCTATGAAAATGAAGGAGTTGGACGAGATATCTAATGTTTCCTTTCAGATCTAAAACCCATGATCCCATGAACTTCTTCCACCTGATTCTGCCCTCTACAGTGACATGGGGGATATGATGTGTATATATCCTAATTCCTCTTCATAACCATTTTGTTTTCTCCATAAGTTTTTTTCTTTTCCAGATGAAATATTCCTAGTTCCTTTTTCTAAACTTCTCCCATTCTTAGTAACTTTTCTCTAGAAAGTGTGTCACTGTCCCTTCTAACAAGTCCTATTGCCATGGAGCTTGCCTTATACTGTGAAGATGCCCCCAGTTAGCAATTACATCACACAATTTATTTATTGAACTTAAAAATCCCCACATGTTTTTCTTGTCAACATTTGACCATCCAGGTCTCTGCTATTCTGTATTTGTTCTGAGGCACCAGTCACTATAGACAGGTAATGAAGAAGAGAACTGAAGAAAGGCACTTCAGTTTAATCCAGTTTTAACATAGAAATTATCAGATAAAGAAGAATCATGTTGAATGTATAAATATGAGTATGAAACTGAACTGCCTACTCTTAAAGATAGGCTTCAGCAAAAATCTCTTCTGAGACTACTGATCTAGAGAAAATGGAGTGGAGTGCCGCAGGAGTGATTTGTATTCCTGATAGTGATGAAGTGTCTCAATGAGGGGTAGTATTATTGTAACTTTAGTATCTCTTTGCATAAAAGCTCTAATGTTTGTCAGAAATGTCTAACACATCTGAGAGGGAGCTGGGGCCTCTGGAAGCTCAAAAATCAAAACTGTTTCAGCTTTCTTCAAAAGTTCAGGAGCCTCTTCTTTCTCCTTAAAATATTTTTTCAATCAGTTAACAAATATTAAGAATTTAGTGTGTCACCTTTCAAATTGGCTAAGATGACAGGAAAAGATGACTGTTGGAGGGGATGTGGGAAAACTAGGACACTGATACATTGTTGGTGGAGTTGTGAACTGATGCAACCATTCTGAAGAGCAATTTGGAACTATGTTCAAAGGGCTAACAAACTATGCATATCCTTTGATCCAGCCCTGTCTCCCCTAAGCTTGTATTTTAAAGAGATCATAAAAAAGGGAAAAGTACTCACACAAGCAAAAATGTTTGTAGTAGCCCTTTTTGCAGTGGATGCCCATCAGCTAGAGAACGGCTGCATAAGTTATAGTATATGAATATTACAGAATATTATTGTTCTATAAGAAACAATCAGCAGAATGATTTCAGAGAGGCCTTAGGAGACTTACATGAATTGATACTAAGTGAAGTGAATAGAACCAAGAGAACATTGTACACGGCAACAACAGGATTGTATGACGATCAATTCTGATGGATGTGGCTCTTTCCAACAATGAGGAGATTTAGGCCAGTTCCAATAGTTTCGTGATGGAAAAAGCCATCTGCATCCAGAGAGAGGACTATGGAAACTGAATGTGGATCATAACATGGTATTTCTACTTTTGTTGTTTGCTTGCATTTTTTTCCTTTTTGATCTGATATTTCTTGTATAGTATGATAACTGTGGTAATGTGTGGGAGTTATACATGTTTAACATATTGGATTACTTGCTATCTAGGGGAGGGGTGGCAGAAAAGAGAGGAAATTCGAACATAAGGTTTGTCAAGGGTCAATAGCGAAAAATTATCTTTGCATATGGTTTGAAAATAAAAAACTTCAATAAAAATTATCAGAAAATAAAAAGAGTTAAATAATCTTAAATAAGAATAAAAAATAAGAGACTGAAAAAAATGATTTAGTATATACAAGATTCCCAATCTATCCCTTTCCAAAGTGAGTTTGAAACTAGTTGTCTTCTATTCCTTGGCAATTCAGTAATAAAGACTTAGAAATTTGGTATTTTGACTACTAGTCCAGAATGCTTTTAACTATACAAAACCTTAAGAACCTAGTAAGACCCTAGGTTAGGAGAGTGGTGGCATTTTTGAGAACTCTATTGCAAAGGAAGCAAAAAAGGGTTTGAAGAGTCTCCTTTTCATATCTGGGACAGAATAGGTCTGTTAGGAGACTCCTGACACTACCAATAACAGGTAACTTATTGTTTAGGGAATCAAATGTGGGGTCGTGGAGAGGAAGAGAAGAGAGAAAAGAGCTCCATGCATCTGGACATTAAAATACATGAAACTGGGAGGCAGCGTGACTGGTGAAGTAGAACGAGCCCTGGATTTGCAAAATACTTGAATCTAAATTCAAATCCTGGTTCATGTCCTTGCAAAAGCTTTAGATAAGTCAGCCAACATCTCTGAGCCTCAGTTTCCCCAAAGGTAAAATGAGAGGATCCCTCGAAGTCCTTCAAGCCCCGGACAGAGGATCATTTGTAATAGGACTAAGCATCCCTCACCAACCCCACCAAAAAGGAGCTGCCCTATCAGCCGCAGCCCTGCCCCTGGGAGAGCTCGCCACTTCTGCCTCCGCTCTCCAGAGCTCACCAGAAGACTGGTGAACTTTGCTTGGGGAAGGGAGACCTAAAGACAGTTAAAGGAAGGGGAGTGGGCGTGTCTCACCGAATAGCCCTGCCCCTTTCCCTCCCCAAAGGGGTGCTGCCGCTCTTAAAGGGGCCGGACTAAGCCGTCTGCTTCTCATTCATTGTCTTGACAGGAGCATCCTTTGCCGGGCGGGTGGTGTCTCCCAGGCTCCGGCTTCAGCTCCTTCTTCCTCATCAGGCCTGGCCTCCTTGCATCTCAGTTTGCTTCAGGTGAGCTTAAGGGACTTAGGGAGAAGAGGGGGATGCAGCACCGGGGAGGCTCGAAGGCTCCGGGAACCCACCCTCCTCTCAGCCACCTGTGGGTGTGGGTTTGAGTGTGGGAGAAACGTAGGCTGTGGGGATAGAGATGTCAGAGTTAGCTCCCCACCCCAAGTATCTGTGTGCCTCTCCTAGGGCTGACTATTTCTGTATCTGTGTGGGTGGGGTGTCTTAACAGCATTCATTGCCAGCCCCGGATCACTGTAGAGGTCGAGTTGGGGGGATGGGAAGGGAGGAGCTTGTGGGTGAGAATCTGACTTCCATCCCCACCCCCACCCCCTCACATCTCCCCTGGAGGAGTCCGAGGGAGCAGGCCTGAGAACAAATGCCCCAGAGCATGGGAGGTGTTGGGCAGAGGCTTGGAAGGCAGAAGGAAAGCTCCAAACTGGGAGACAGGAAGAGGTTTCAGAGAAAAACAAGAAAACTCTTAAGTTCCCCTTTCTGTGGTTTCTGGGCCCTACAGGGTACCTGGGGTGGGAAGGGGGACTGGGTGGGGCAGCAGCTTCCTGCTCTTCCTGCCCCCACCAAAAAAACCCCGTCAAATCAATCTAGGCAGGTTCAGGTCAGGAGCTTGCCTCCCCTAAGCCAGAGACAGACAATTAGGGTCCTCTGCCCTATGAATCAGGGGGATAGGTGGGAAAGGGGTCAAGATCCCTGGCAGCGGCAGGCTTTGTGCCCTTCCACCCACAGCTCCCCTACTCTTAGAGGGGCACACAACCTGTTGCCCCCGCTGCCTACAACCCAGCATGTACTCTGGTTCTTCTAGCTCAGGCCTAGAATTCTCAACTTCCCTCCCAGTGGGGCCTAATTTTCTAAAGCAAGGCATCTCAGGAAGAGGATGGAGGAGCAAGAGCAGGACCATTGAGGGGTGGAGATCTAGCATCATGGGGCACGTGGGCTTTAAGGAGAGAAGCCTCTATGTTCCCTCTAGACTGAGCAGGTGGTATAAGGATTTGGTGGATGAGGGGGATGGTTGGAGCACCAGGCTCTGGGGGAGTTCTCAGCTTTTGCTGATGCTGAACCTTGTCTGATCCAGAGATGGAGGAACCTATCACAGCGTGGGAGGGTCAAAAACAAGTGTCAGCTATAAATGCAGCTTGGCCTCTCCTTCATGTCTAGCCTTCATGGCCTCATGGGGAGATACCAGCATCCTCTGAGCCTCTAGTCTCTAGGGGACCAGGAGAAGGGCATAGCAACACAAAGGAGACCATGTCTAGAAACCTGTCTGCTGGGAAGGGAAGAGGACTTGCAAAGGGTATCCCCACTATTCCCTGGCAATGGCTGTTCACTCCAGTCCACAGATCATCTATGTTTGTGCAGGGAGTTTTGTACTAGGTGCTGAGGGATGGAAAGATGCAGGAATATGAAACTATTTTTGCTTCATGCATGCTAGTCGTTAGGAAAATAAGACACGAAAAGATAACAAATGCCAGATGATACATAAATGCCAGTCAAGTAGCACAGACAGCAACATGCCGTAGGAGTTGAGGAAGGAGAAATCACTGTGTCCATGTGTGCAGATGGAGCATGGAAATCTCAGGCAAAGGGACAGCACTAGTACGCATGGGCATAACATAGCCCAGGGTTTCTGCAGTGTGGAATGTATATAGGAAAGTCATGGGAAATAAAAGCTCATGGAAGGCTTTAAATATCAGGACAATGAATTTGGACTTGATTCAGTACTCGAGGGAATTGTTGGTTTCTGAATAAAGGTAGTAATAAAGGGGAGGTAACAGAATCAATGCCATGACTATAGGGAATTCAGAACTGAAGTGGGAGCATGGTTTGGAAGAAGAAAGATGGAACCAGAAATCAGTTAGGAGGTTGCTCTTTTAATTCATTTTCTGCGACAGGAGCTGGGAAAAGGTGGGAAGCTGACAGGACTTCCTTTGAGTTTCTTTTCTTATGTCCACCCCCAGGATGAGCCGACAAGTGGTCCGAAGCAGCAAGTTCCGACATGTATTTGGGCAACCAGCCAAGGCTGACCAGTGTTATGAGGATGTTAGAGTCTCCCAGACCACTTGGGACAGTGGATTCTGTGCTGTCAACCCCAAGTTTATGGCCTTGATCTGTGAAGCCAGTGGAGGTGGAGCCTTTCTGGTGCTACCCTTGACCAAGGTGATGATGGGTCCTGGGAGATGGGAGAAACCAGAAGGATAAACCTTCTATGAGAAAAGAGTTAAAAAGAGTAAAGACACCCTTGGCCCCATGAAGTCCCCAAGTAGTAAGGAAATGACCCTAACTCCAGGTTTTAGAATCCTGTAGTTTTAGGCCTTCAAGAGTCCACCTGGCTTAGAAAAGACAAAGTCCAAAGAGAAGACCTGACTTCTCTAAAATGAGTTTATTAGTTGATCTAGACTCAATCTCCTAATTCGGTTTTTCCATTTTCTTCCACTTGTTCAGATGACTTGACCTCTCTTTAGGGACATCACATAGATTAGAGAAAAGTTAAAGGGCCAGTACAGAATACCTTAAGAAATAAGGTCAAGGGGCCAGAAACAAGAAACCTTATATCCCCCTCGCCACCTCATAATCTGTGGGTCAGCGTCCTTCTCCTGCCTCACAGGCTCCCATAGGGACCTAGTGGAGGGTAGGAAGGGGCAATAGGAGGGGAATAGCTTAAGAGGATTGCTCTCCTGGTTTGACGCCCCAGCCTCCCTCTTCAGCCCAGCTTCTGCAACTTGGACAGGGGGGATGGGGGTAGTCTGAAGTCTGAGGTTGTTACCTTAAATGGGCCGATCGAGACAAACAGAAGAGGAAGTGGTTTTGGGTGCTAAGAGCTCAGCCCCTGGCCTCCCCCACCCAACTCTCCACACCGGAAACCCTGCTCAGCCTGCAGCCCCTGGAAGAAAGGACATGTTTCCAAACCTCTTATATCTTTGCTTTAAGCTAGAGGATACAAGTTTGGGGTTCAAACACCTTAATCCTTTTCCTTCTCTGATAGCCATTTGCCCCTCACTTTCCAGAGTGTTTCTCCAACCAGCCCAATTACTCTAGCTTCAAGGTCCCAGCCAGACTCTTCGCCTTCCCCATAGTCTAGCTTCCCTTCTTAAATTTCCCCAGCAAATTAAACTGAGAAGCCCCTGATCTTCAATCTTCAGGGGAAAAGATACGCTAGAACAGTGGTCCTCAAACTTTTTAAATAAGGGGCCAATTCATTGTCCCTCAGACTGTTAGAGCACCTCACACTGTCTCCACCACCTCAGCCCAGTGCCGGAAGTGTGCATTGCTAACGCGAGTTTGAGTCAAACTTCCAGTCTGATTTTGCTATAACCCGGTGGGCCACATCTGGCCCTCGGGCCGTAGTTTGAGGACCCCTGCACTAGAAGATTATCCTCCCTCCCACACCCCCACCAACTCTTCTAGGCTTGGAGAGTATGGAAGACCTTTCCTCACCTTCAATAGACCTCAAAAATATGGTGGGATAGAAGAAACTAGGGGGAATTCTAAAAAGTCAAAACTGGAAATTACCTTAAAAATCATCTAATTCATCCATTTGATAGATGAAGAAACAGAGGGAACATACATCTGTTGAGTGGCAGAACTGGGTCCTCAATTTCCTGAATCATACTTAGTCCAGCAATATTTCAACAATCTTCATGATTCCCTTCTTTTCTGGACATTCCCTCCCACCATTATCCACCAACCCATGCGGTTAGCTTCCTTTTACAAAGTAATATGGTCAGCAGGGTAACAAGACAGGTTTTACTCCCACCCACCTCATCTAAAGGAAATTTTTCCTGTTCTCTCATGAATATACAGACACAGCTTTGTTTCTTCCACCATTGCTGTGCTTTCCTGCCCAAGGAATACAACATACCTTTTTGGTACTTTGGATTACTTTCCATTTTTTTTCTTTTCTTCAATCCCAGATGTGGGAGGAAGGGAAATATGGAGGACACACTGCATAGGAGGGATTATATGGCATATAGGTTCGAAGCTGGGCTCCAGGTTGGTCAGTTGCAGGGAGCCTTGATCATCTCTCTGCCCTCTCTCTCTCAGACTGGCCGAGTAGACAAGAATGTGCCCACTGTCTGTGGTCACACAGCTCCTGTCTTAGACATTGCCTGGTGTCCCCACAATGACAACGTCATTGCCAGCGGTTCTGAGGATTGCATGGTCATGGTGAGTTGGGGGGAGGTATAAAGGGAGGCAGAGGGGCGGAGCTGGGAACCGAGGGAGTCAGTCAAAAACATGAGACCCAGATGGGAATAATACAGGTGGAACGGAGCAGGCAAATTTGCGCAGGTCATTCTTAAGAGGGGAAGGCAGGACAAAGGGAGCTGGTGCCAAGGGAGGGGGGAGTCAGAGCAAGTCAGATTCCTTCTCTGTCCTCTTAGGTGTGGGAAATCCCTGATGGAGGCCTGACTCTGCCTCTCCGGGAGCCAGTGGTCACACTAGAGGGGCACACCAAGCGAGTGGGCATCGTGGCCTGGCACCCGACTGCCCAAAATGTGCTGCTCAGTGCAGGTATGAGGTGGGTGGGTCTGGTGACAGGGGAACACAGAATGTGGGGTGGAGGGCACCCTCCAGGTTCTCTCACCCCTTTGCTTTTTCCCCACAGGTTGTGACAATGTGATCCTAGTGTGGGATGTGGGAACTGGATCTGCTGTGCTGACCCTGGGCCCAGATATACACCCAGACACCATCTACAGTGTGGACTGGAACCATGACGGGTCACTGCTCTGCACCTCCTGCCGGGACAAGCGAGTTCGGATCATTGACCCCCGAAAGGGCACAGTTATAGCTGTGAGTAACATGGGTTGGTTTAAGGCTCTCCTTATGCTCCCCTCCACCCACTGAAAACATCCCTATATTGAGCAAGGACCCTGTCTCCATGGGGAGGATTTTCTTCTTTGGGTAAAGCAAGACTGACTCATTCCACCTCACATATACCCCCTCAGGAGAAAGAGCGTCCTCACGAAGGGACTCGGCCCGTTCGGGCTGTGTTTGTAGCAGATGGGAAGATCCTCACAACAGGCTTTAGCCGAATGAGTGAAAGACAGGTGGCTTTGTGGGACATGGTAAGTGAATCACTTTGGGCAAACATTGGGGGAAAGTGTGAGAGTACATCTTGGAGGGTGGGGAGCAACAAGGACAAAACAAAGAGAATTGAGGTTAGACACTAGGAAGAACCTTCTGACTGGGAAAGCCTAGGCTGGTGATCAGAGCCTGGGAAGAGGCACCCAGAGAGCTGGTTTCTAGATCCAACACTAATAATGATTTCGTGTGTCATGTCACTTCATTTCCTATGGGCTTCAGCTTTGTTTTTGGGAAAATGAAGGCACTATTTGACCTCTCATCTTCAGTTCTTATACTCCAGGAGCCCCTTGTAGGGGACAGATGGAGAGAGACTCTTGATAATCAGGGGAAAGGTCCCCTTGGGGACTGACCACAACAGGGCTGAGGACTGAGCCACCTCCTACATTCTTGTTCCCGCAGAAGAAGCTTGAGGAACCTCTGTCCCTGCAAGAACTGGACACAAGCAGTGGGGTCCTACTTCCTTTCTTTGACCCCGACACCAATATCGTCTACCTTTGTGGCAAGGTGGTTAGATTGGGTCAAGGATGGGGTTGTCTGAGGACTGGGCTGGGGAATGGGGGGATGGGAATGTGGCATTTATCTGGATACTTAACTCCCTGCTCCTACTCCTAGGGGGACAGCTCCATACGTTATTTTGAGATTACAGCAGAGGCTCCTTTCCTGCATTACTTGTCCATGTTCAGTTCTAAGGAATCCCAGCGAGGGATGGGTTACATGCCCAAGCGAGGTCTGGAGGTTAATAAATGTGAGATTGCCAGGTAAGGGACCATCCCTTGGCTTGATAACATCTTCTTTACCCAGCCAGCTCTGAACACTAAACAGTTTTGTTCACCAAAAATATACCCCTACAGATTCTACAAGTTACATGAACGGAAGTGTGAGCCCATTGCTATGACTGTACCTAGGAAGGTAAGTTTCCACCCCTTCCCATACACCTTTACCTAACTACATCTTCCTTCTTTGTTCTTTGGAATCTCAGTCCCTGGGGGACCAGCCTTTATACAACTAGAAAACAGGGTGTTGGGGCAGCTAGGTGGCACAGTGGATAGAGCACCAGCCCTGAAGTCAGAAGGACCTGAGTTCAAATCTGACCTCAGACATTTAATATTTCCTGTGTGACCCGGAACAAGTCACTTAATCTCAGCCAAAAAAGAAAAAAAGAGAAAATGGGATGTCATAGATTAGGGTCTGGGAAAATAATTTCTGAGGAAGCTTGTTGGGACAGGAAGAGAAGTGAGGGTGGGAAGGTATCTTTGAGTTTTCTAGCCAGAATATATAAGTGATTTTATACACAAGATAGCAGGAATGAGCTTTAGACTCTAACCTCAAGAGCCAAAATAGGAGGCAACCCTGTGTGAGATATACTACTTTGACCCTATTAACCTGTACCTTACTCCCACAGTCAGACCTTTTCCAAGAGGACCTGTACCCACCCACGGCTGGACCAGATCCTGCGCTCACAGCAGAAGAGTGGCTAGGGGGCAAGGATGCAGGGCCCCTACTTGTGTCCCTTAAGGATGGCTACGTGCCCCCTAAGAGCCGGGAGCTGAGAGTCAACAGGGGGCTGGACAGTGGACGCAAGCGTGGCACCACGGAGTCCAGTGCAGCCCCTAGCACGGTAATAGGGGCTTTCCACAGGGGAAGGGATGGAGAAGAGTTCAGGTACACATCCCCAGCTAGAGGAACAGGGAATAGGTAGGGTAGACAGTGAACAAATAAAACAAGGCAGCATCTATGTTAGATAGGCCAGGGAAGAAGATAAGAGGTCAGCCCTTAGGGAGGGGAGGGGAGTGGAACACAAGAAGGAGTTAAGGGATGAGGGTGATGGAGAGCATATTGTGGGAGGGAGGAGGAAGAGGGAAGAATCAAGACCCAGCATCTGAACTCCAGACTGCCTCTCTTCCCAGGAGGCTATGTCTCGACTAGAGGAGGAACTGCGACAATTACGGGCCACAGTGCAGGAGCAGCAGAAGCGTCTGGATGAGCTGGAGGAGAAAATCGCAGGGAAGTAGCTTGGCCCCAGTACCTGAGATCTGACTGGGCCCTGCCTCATGAGCAGAAGTCACTGGTTGAATTAAGCCCATGAGGATGCCCTTCCACCCCCATTCCATATCCCCACATCTTACAGGAAGGAGTGGATCTTGCAAGCAAAGAAAAATAAAATGGTTTTATTTTCTGGTACCTCCTAGACTCTACTAACTCAAGCCCTTCAAAGATCTCTGTGGCTCTCTAGATGGAAGTTGGGATGTCTCAACATTGGAAAATGTTGGGCATCTTTGCAAAATAAGATGGGGAGACTGTGGGCATGGTCAAAACACAAAAGCCAACATTCAACTTTCACAGCTTAAAAAGCAGATTAGATTTCAGCACCCATACCTTAAAGTTTTGAGTATACAAGTCAACTACTGGGCAAGCCAGAAATTAAAGTTTCACCCCAATCCTTCCCATAAGTCTCTGCCCAAGTCACATATGACTATTTCAAGAAGGAAAGCAATGTTTAATGACCTTTTAAATAATTGTGTAGTCTTAAAGTGTCATAAGGAGAACCATAGGCCTGAAATAAAATCTGGCCCAATTCCTTATTTTAGAGATGGAACAGATAAAAATCAGAGGGATAGCATATAAATTATGGTCACTTAGTAGCAGAGACAGGATAGAAGCCAGGTGTCTTGATTCTTAAAACTCAAAACTTTTCAGCTACACCATGCAATCAGGATCAATCCATTAGAGGGCTGATGTAAAACTAACCTCCTTTACCCATTCCCTGATTCTATATAGCACCCACCTCCAGCTCTCTGGTTAACAAATACCCCTTTTTCTGACTTCAGTGACTTTCAAAGTGGTCACTCTAAGAGGTCATATCCCTATTCTAATAACACTACTGCACAAGGCATTTATGAAAATTCTTCTTGAGAACTGCCTTTAGGCCCAAGAATATTCTTGTGGCTCTTTTCAGTGGAGGTAAATCTTAGGTTCTGAAGGTGGGTTCATTTCTGGGAAGTCCTGAGTCATTCAGAGTCATAGCTCATGAACAAGGAAGGTGGGCAGGAGGTTGAAGGAATTCTATTTTTGGTTAGAAATGAAAAGCCACAATAAATAAAATACTGTGGAGTATAAAAATCACAGCAGTTTTCTGAGAGATCACAGAATCTCAAAGGTTTGAAGGGGTGTTAAGCTCATCTAGTATAGCCCCTACCAGACAGGAATCTGCTCTCTAACACAAACTGGCAAATGACCACCTAGTCTTTTCTTTGTGTGAAGAACTCTAGAAGGGAAGCACTGCCTCCTAAGGCAGCCCATTCCACTTCTGAATAGCCCCAAATGTTAAGAAATTTGTTCTGACCTCAAGCCTAAATATACCTCTCTTCAATTGAGGCCTCTAGGACTACAAACAAATCTGATAAGACTTCCTTAACACTATTTCAAATACTTGAAGACAGCTACCCATCCTCATCTCCTGTCCCCCTCTCTCCAACACCCACCTTTTTCTCAAGCAGGTTATCTTAATTTCCTTCAACCGATTCTCAGAGCATGGATTCAAGAGCCTTCACCATGCAAGTTGAACTTCTGCTATTGACTAGCCCATTTTTCTACATCTTGTCCATAAGATGTCTCATGGGAGACTTTTAAAATGCTTTGTTAAAGACTTACGTAAATTGTTCACAGCATTTCTGTGAACTATCAGTCTAGTAAGCTTGACAAAATAGGAAATAAGGTTAGTCTGGCATGGCCGAGCCATGCTGGCTCCTTGTGATAAGTTTTCTTTTATAGATATTTACTAGCTATCCCTATAATAATGAATTTTAGAATTTCTCCAGGAATCAAAATCAAGGTGAATGGCTTATGTCACACACACACGATTTTGAGAAACATTGCTTATAAAATGACATTTGGATTAGAGGACTTCAATCTTTCTGACATTTTAGCAGGCTAAGAACATGTATTACCTCCCAAAAGGACTGACTTGAAAAATAATATGTTGGGGTCTGGGCTGACTATCAAACAATTAGTCTTACATTCAATAAACACTGGGTATTTGAAAACTTTTGTCATAAGGTAACATACTAAGAGTCCTGTTAGGGACTCATCACAAATCTCAAGAAGAATGGATCAGCTCATACCACAGCTGTTCCCAGGACCTGGCACAGAGCAACTAAATACTTAGTTTGTTCTATTCCTATTACCATCAATCAGTTGGCAATAACATGGGGCCCCTGGAGAAAGCACAGAGGCTCTGAAATCAAGAGAACTTGAGTGTGAAGTCCGGTGCTACATCAGCATGTGACTTCAGAGAGTTCACCACACTTTCATCATGCCTTGAGTTTCCTTCTCTATATAATGCACTAGATAACCTCTAAAGTACCTTCCTCCTGGCCCCCCCCCAATCTATTTCTAAACTTGGTGATACACAGCATATTCTTTTCCAGCTGTCAGAAGTCTTCTAGAAAGAGCAGGGGTAGTGGATCGCTATATCCAAAAACTGTTTAAAAAACCCAAGTGGTAATAACAGTTAACACTTATAAAACTTTTTTAAGTTACAAAATGTTTTATATATTACTTCATTTGATCCTCACAACCACTTTTCCAAGGTACTATCAACCCCATTTTACAGATGAGGTCACTGAGGGTAAGGGGAGGTCAAATGATCTGCCCAGGAAGCCAGGTCTTTCTGACTCGAACAACAGTGCCCTGTACCACACTGCTTGCTGGTTCAATCAGGAGCTTTCCTTGTCCCCGGATCATTCAGAAAATCTTTTCTTTTCAATCTTAGTTTTAACTATTATCTTTTATTTTTACATTACTTTTGTTTCCAAAGATTAAAAAAAGTTAGGGAGGGGAGAGGAAGAGAAAAAAGCAGTATAACAAAACTAAACCAACACAGCAAAGTAATCTACTTTCTCTTGGGGGGGCGCGGAAAGACAAGCCTGCTTGTTATTGACATGACTGGAGTATTTTTGGGGAACACTTTTTCCTATCATATGCGAATGAAACTTGTGGGCCTGGGAATGCTTTAGCACCTAAGAAGGTGCCCATGGAATAGTAGGATGATACCTGGATAAGTAGAACTTAGCAGGAACTTCTTTTTCAGATGGCAGTATTGGGGGCAAAGGAAAGTCTGTGCAGAGTCAGACCACCTGGGTTCTCTTCATGGCTCTATTTTTTCCCCTGAGGCAAATGGGGTTAAATGACTTGCCCAGGGTCACAGTTAGGTAGCATTAAGTGTCTGAGGTCAAATTTGAACTCAGGTCCTCCTGACTTCAGGACTGATGCTCTGTCCACTGTGCTCTTCATGGTTCTATTAACCTGATTCATGATGCACCCTTCTTATCCGCCCCCCCCAAATTATTCCCTCTCGCTAGGTTGACTTCCTCTTTAAATAAAGCTTTCCATTTTCACATGTTATGCACAATTCAAAGTCACTGCATAAAAAAGCCTCCTCCCTCCATCTCTCCAGGATCAAAAGGAGAAATTTCCAGGCCCTTAGTTCTCAGAAATGTCACCACAATAAGAAACCAACCGTGTGACTTCAGGAGTAAAAGGAACTTCCCTTGAGAGTCTTCTGCCTCCTAGACAGCTGGGAAACCCCGGTGAGGGGTTATTTCTCCATGCACCTCTTAGGAACTCAAACTTGAGGAAATCAACCAATAAGGAGCTGGGCAGGGGGGAATTCCCTGCCCAGTGCTCGGCAGGGGAACATAGATGACTCCTCAGTAGCAACGTGGAAAGCCCCGAAACACGCTCCCCCGGCGGCCCTTGGCTGGGACCCCCGAGAAGGGGCTAACCTTGCGCCTGGCCTTAGACTCACAGAATCACAGGCCCCGGGGCCCCTCCGTGGAGGCCCGGCACTCTCCTCACACCTGAGAGGCTCGGAGAGGGAAGGGCCACCAGCCAGGCCTCCACCCGCAGCAAGCCACAGAGGGACGCAGACGCATGAACGCTTGCAGGGAACATAGGGCCGAGCCACAGACCAAAGGTTTAATGGCTTCAGTGGGGGTGGAAGTCTCCCGCCCTGCTCAGCGCCTCACTTCTGCCGCTCCTTGTCCCACTGCTCCGGGGTCAGGGTCTTCTGCTCGAACGCGTGGATGTGGGGCAGCTCTTCCGCCAGGCACGAGTTCACCAGCCTGAGGGAAGAGAAGGTGAGGTCAGGGGTCTTTGCGCCGGGGAATGGGGGGAAGGGAGAGAAAGGCTGCTCACACTCACCTGTGTCTCTGCAGCAGCGGCTTTCCCTGGAACTTGGAGGAGACCACTAGAACTCGGAAACTAGAGGCGCAGCGGGAGGGAGTCGTGTCCTCCACCTCCTGCGGGGGGGGGGGGGGGGGGGGGGGGGGAGGATTAAAAGGGTATTCCTCCCTCGGGCCCCGGTGCTCCACTCCCACCACCCCAAGCCTCCAGCTACGCGGGCCCGCTCCCCCGGCCTCGCCCCGCACTTACCACGTGGTCCGCTTCCAACTCCCGCAGAAGCTTCTCCCGGAGAGACTCAGCACTCAGCTCCATCTCGGCCGTCGAGTCCCAGGCCGGTCCCAGGACCCTAAGCCGGGGCCTCTTCCGCCCACACTGTCGCCACTTCCGGGAGATGCCTTCCAACGAACAACTTCCGCCCTTAAGTTTTCCTTCACGCTTTGTCTGCTCAGTCCCGCACCGGTAATTTCCGCCCTTAAAAAGCCTTTCATGTCGCCCCAGTTTCGTGTTCGTCATTTCCGCCCTCCTATTACACCCCACCTCGGACCCGCCATCCCGCCATCATCATCAGCCAATCGGAGCCTGCGTCTGGCACACCGGAAGTTCCGGTACTGACCTTTCCTGGAGGTGGACCTTTGAGAAAAGCCACCCTCTCCCTCCCCCCGCCTGTATTCTCTGGCCCTGTTTTTTCACATCACGATCATAGTCTGTGGGGGTTCCTCTGCCCCGTGCCTTAGGCATGTGCCGGCCCCCATAAACAAAGTACCCGTCTGGGTCCGAAGCTTCAAGCACCACGCGGTGATACTATTTCTCCACTCCGGAACGCCGCTGGTCCTTCCCCCTTCCTGCAGGGAGCCATGGGGCCCGCGGAAGCTTCTCGGGAGGCGAAGAAGCCGCAGCCATTCTTCGGGGTCTACCTCCTCTACTGCCTGAACCCCAAATATCGAGGCCGCGTCTACGTGGGCTTCACTGTAAACCCTTCTCGGCGAGTCCAGCAGCACAACGCCGGCCGCAAGAAGGGCGGGGCGTGGAGGACCAGCGGCCGGGGACCATGGTAACCGAGGCCAGGGGGCGGGGCTGGGAGGACGCCACGCCTCCCAGCCGCTGTGGGACGTGGGAGCTGGGTCGGGGAAAGCCACCTTCGGGCACTTGTAGCGCTGCTCCACACACAGTGTCCCTGACTTCCCTGGTTTCTGCAGGGAAATGGTGCTCATCGTCCATGGCTTTCCTTCCGACGTGGCCGCCCTTAGGGTAAGGGCTCCAGCCGGAGCGGGGCGAAGAGGTGGTGGGGAAGGGAGGGTGAAGGCCGGGGAGAAGGAAGGGGAATGGAAGCCCTCGCTTTGTGCCCGTGACACCCTGCCCTCCACTATCCCCCTTCAGTTTGAGTGGGCTTGGCAGCACCCCGCGGCCTCCCGACGGCTGACTCACGTAAGTGGCAAAAGCAGAAAGGAGGGGGCCTTTGTGTTCCACCTCCGGGTCCTGGCCCAGATGCTGCAGGTGGCCCCCTGGAATCGGCTGGCCCTCACCTTGCGCTGGCTGCGGCAGGACTTCCAGCAGGAGCTCAGCCCTCCCCCGCCCCAGCACATGCCTCTTGCTTTCGGGCCTTGGCAAGCAAGCGGCCCCCAGAGGGAAAGGAGAGGAGTGGGCGCAGAAGCAGCCGAGGTGCTCTGCCTTCTCTGCCAAAAGCCCATTCAGGTGATCAGCAGTCTTCTCTGGATATGACCAGGGGGAAGCTCTCTAGTGGTAGGAGAGCAATAAAGGAATGTTTCCCTTACATTATCTCCACCTTTCTCCCTCAGGACAAGGGTGGACCCCTTTGCTGTCCTCACCCCAACTGTCTATTGAATGCTCATGTAATTTGCCTTGCTGAAGAATTCCTTCAAGAGGAGCCTCAACAGCTTCTGCCCCTTAAAGGCCGCTGTCCAGGGTGAGTGGGTGGCCAGGAAGCTCTGGGAGTTGAGGAAGAAAACGGTTTGTGTTTCTTTTCCACTAAATTTCTCCTTTTGGCCCATGTCTTTCTTTGTGTAGCTGTAAGAACACTTTGCTGTGGGGAGACCTGATCCGTCTACACCAGGCATACCCTAGTGACCTGCTGGAGGTAGAATCTGATCTTGAAGAGGTGAGAAGTGTGTTTTGTGGTCCACATTAATTCTCTTTTCTCCTCCTGGCCCAACTCTGACCTTCCCATTTATCTCCACAGACACACTGGACCGACGAATTGAAGACTTAAGGGGTCATCTTTTTCTGTCTTAAAGGATTTAAGCTTCCCAGATATGTAATTTTATTTTCTACCTCCAGCAGGCTTGGGGGAATTTTTAATCGTTTTTAATACATAGCGGAAAGGCTAGATTTGGAATTTAAAAAGACTGGATTCAAACTTTAACTTCAAAAATTACCAACTATACTATACCAGTGCAATAGGATTGTTAATGTAAATTCTTACAATAAGAAAACTGAGTTAAATACTAGGTTACTTTAGGGGAAAAAAGAATGGGGTCACAGAAAGAACAAATGTGGCTTTTTTACACATGGGATTTAGCTTGGAGAAGATGAAAACAATAGTAGAAGGGAAGGAAGCTGACAAAGGCTTTCCCTGCCTATAGGTAGGAAATTATCCTAGTAGAACAAATTGAGCTGCTACAGACACCTGATAATAGGTCCCCGTGCTCTTAGAATCCTATATTCCTGACCTCAACTTCGACTTAATTCCCTTAGTACTATGGACCAAAGGGAGAATGCACAGCTACTTGTGAGAATTGGGGAGAGAAGAATCAAAAAGATAGGAGTTGGAGAGAAGTGAGGAGAGGGGAAGGAAAGAGCTGGTGTGTTAAAGTAAGATCTGACTCCAAATTCTTATGTTGTCTTCCCCAGTTATATAAGTTTCTTGAAGCAGGGATTGTCTCAATTTTCTATTTGTAGTCCCAGCACAGTAGCAGAGTTTAGCACACAATAAGCACTTAAACAAAGTGCTTTTTTATTAATTGATGTACTTTTAATAGTGTTACCAGATTCCTGATGGATGTTAATCTTCAGGATTTGGAAATGAGAAACTGTGATTCACAAAATCATGTTATTCTGTATTTTAAGAATTTTATTTACATGTTTTTAAATAATAATGAGTAGTCATAATAATAATCATTTTCTTTGTTACACTAAAAGTTTCAGGTTTTTTTTATAAAAAAAGATAATAAATGCATGGCTTATTACAAACTGACATGTTGTTTGTTCACTTAAAACAACAAACTGATTAATTTTTTTAAAAATATTTTTAGTATTTTTCATAATTATTCATTGTTATATATACTAAAAATTTCTGAATAAATAAGAAAAGTTGTTTACCAGAATTTATTTTTAAAAACTAACCCATAAGCACACTGAAAACAACAGTGAACATTATTATTGTTTGGCATTCAAATAATGTAGCATTGAGCCCTACTAGCAAAATCAAACATACAAAATGATAGAAGAAAAAATCCAATTTAATAGCACTCAATTCTACTATTTTATGAGATTTATATAAAGTATGTTATGCATACAAACTTATAATATTCATTTGCAAGAGTGATTTGTTCCCAGCAGCAGAAAGGGCCACTAACACTCATAACATGGCAACAAGACTGACTGGTTTGATCTTGAAGCCTTCTCTTATATGTGCTTCTGTTCTGGTTTTCAGAAATGAAGACCTTAATTGTGTCTCCATATGTCGGTGTTTTCTGCTTTTACTTCTAACTTCTTTCCAACAGTGGATCTTTTCCAATCAGTAATGTCCCTGTGTGGATTATTAACCTTTAATTCTCACAGGAGAACTATTCATACTTTTTCCCAGTTGTTCAACATAGAAACATTATGCTCAATCAATATTGCTAGAGAATGGGGATACAGGTATGAGAGAGGTGCCTTCACATTTCCACCAAGGCAAAACATCTTTAACTCACTTTCCCAATTCCCATCTGTCCATTTTAGTCACTCCAAGGCTTCGAAATCTTGGGGTCATATTTGACATCTTTATCCTGAATCCTAAGATACATGATAGCCTTGCCAAATAAGCCTTTTCCATCCTTCTCCAATAATCCCTTCTCACAGTCTTCTCTAGTTCTCAATTTCCACCTGTCACTACCCCAGTCTAAATTCTCATGGCCTAATACCTTATTTACAAGATAAAACCAAGCAAAACAAAAGATGCACAGCTGGAAGACAGTAGATCCCTTTAGCTCATGTCACATTCCTAGAGGCACTCCTGACTCCATCTCTTCCCCACCCTATTCATCCTGTCCGTAGTTGGACTAATAAATGAATGAAATCATTTACCTAGGGCTATATGCCAAGCATTGGAAATACAAATTAAAAAAGAATCTCTGATCTCAAGAAATTTACATTTTAATAGGTATAGACAACATATATATAGGGGAGTGATGGCCACAAAGGGATATTCTGGTTTGGAAAATTACCAGGAAAAGGGTAGCCAGAGGGAATAGATTAATACCCTTTTCCTTAAGCAAATAGTTATTTCACTGTTCAAATATCTTCAATGGAAGATAGCAAAATAAAAGCAGGAACTTGCCTAACACCTCCAAATTATTTTAAATAATGACTGAACAACACAACAGCGAGAAAAAAAAAAAGAACAATATTATCCCGCTGAAGGCAATTTAGGTCAGCAGAAAGTCTGTGACATTGGAGTGAGAGTCCAATACAGGCCTAGCCAGCAGAGCCCCTGCCTCAACATCAGCAAGGTGGGACCTCTGAATCAGCAATGGTGCTGGGGGCTTCTGGACCTCTCAGCTGGAACATTAGGAAAGACTTAGAAGTTCTGCTGAGAGGGTCTGTGGCAACAGGGTGGGAGTCCCGTGGGGAGGCCAGCAGAAAGCAAGCCCAATCCTGGCCCTAGGGTCAGCAAAGCAGGACTGTTGCTTTAGCACACTAGATTTTATAGCTACAGTGAGACAGAGACCCTCCTGACAGCTCCAGGGCAGAAAAAAGTGCTTAGGGTCGATTCCTAGAAGGATTTCTGAAAGCAGCTGCACAAAACTACTGAAGCTTGGGATAGTTCACTCTCCACTTTGGAAATAGAGTCCTTTATTTTATTTTATTTTTTTCTTTTTCTGAGGCTGGGATTGTGACTTGCCCAGGGTCACACATCTAGGAAGTGTTAAGTGTCTGAGATCAGATTTGAACTTGGGTCCTCCTGAATTCAGGGCTGGTGCTCTATCCACTGTGCCACCTAGCTGCCCCCAAACAGAGACCTTTAACAGTTAAAAAAAAAAAAAAAAAAAAAAAAAAGCCAAGCTAGAAAAATGAGCAGACAACAGAAAAGGTTTCTGATCACTGAAAATTACTGTGGTGACAAGGATTATCAAAACACGTTCAGAAGATAAAGTCAAAACTCCTACATCCAAAGCCTCCAAGAAAAATAAGAATTGGGTGCAGATCATCAAAAAAGTTTGGAAATCAACTGAGAAAGACAGGACAAATTGAAGGAAAATTTGAGAGTGGTGCAAAAGGAAATACAAAAAGCTAATGAGAAGAATGTTTTAAAAGACAAAATTGGGCATTTAGGAAAGAATTTTCCCAATTTCACTGAGGAAAATAATTTCTTAGAAATTAGAATTAAGCAAATAGAAGCCAATGACTTTATGAGACATCAAGATACAATAAAGCAAAACCAAAAAGAAAAGAAAAAATGTGAAGTATCTCATTGGAAAAACAATTGACCTGAAGAATGCAGAAGAGATAATTTTAAAATTATTTGTCTACTTGAAATCTGTGACCAAAAAAAAAGAGCCCAAACATCATCTTTCAAAAAAGTATCAAGGATCAGCAGGATGATTTCAGAAAAGCCTGAAGAAATTGATGCTAAGTGAAGTGAGTATAACCAAAAGAACATTGTACACAGCAACAAGATTATATGATGATCAATTCTGATGGACGTGGCTCTTTTTAACAGTGAGGTGGTTCAGGCCAGTTCCAATGGTGTTGTGATGGAGAGAGCCACCTATACCCACAGAGAGAACTGTGGGGACTGAGTGTGGATCACAACATAGTATTTTCATTTTAGGGGGGCGGTTTGCTTGTTTTTTGTTATTTCCTTTTTGATCTGATTTTTCTTTTGCAACATGATAATCGTGGAAATATGCATAGAAGAATCGTTCATCTTTAACATACATTGGATTACTTTTGCTGTCTAAGGGAAAGGGTAGGAGGGAGAAAAAAAATTGGACCAGAAGGTTTTGCAATGGTGAATGTTGAAAACTATGCATATGTTTTGAAAGTAAAAAGCTTTAAAAAGGGGGGGGGGGAAAGAAATCATTGAGGAAAACATATTCTAGAAACAGAATGTAAAATAAAAATGGAACGAATCCCAAAATGAAAATTCCCAGGAATATTACAGAAAAATTCCAGAGCTCTCAAGTCAAGGAGAAAATATTACAAGCATCCAGAAAGAAATAATTGTATGGTGGAACCACAGACAAGATAACAAAAGATTTAGCAACTTCTACATTAAAGGACCAAAGGGTTTGGAATGTGATATTCTGAAGAGCAATGGAACTAGGATTACAACCAAAAATCACCTACCTAGCAAAAGTGAGTATAATCTGTCAGAGGAAAAAGTGATCATTCAGTAAAACAGGAGATTTTCAAGCATTTGTGGTAAAAGACCAGAGCTGAATGGAAAATTTGATTTTCAAATATAGGACTCTGGAAAAGTATAAAGAGGCAATCAGGAAAGTGATAGAATAATGGACTTAATAAAGTTTATCTGTTTACATTTCTATATGGGAGGATGATACTTTTAACTCATATTAATTTTCTCATTATGATGCCAGTTAGGAGGAGTACATATAGACAGAGAGCACAGATGTGTTTATGAAATTAAGGGATAAGAGAGAAATGTACTGGGAGAAAGGGAAAGAAAGAATTATAGTGTAATTTATCTGCCATAAAAAAAGGGAAAAAAAGAGGCAAGAAAAAGCTTTTACAGTGGAGGGGAAGAAAGAGGGAAGGAGTGAATTTTACTCTCATCAGAATTGGCTCAGAGAAGAAATATCATACATACTTAATATGGGTATAGAAATCTATCCTACCCTGCAGGAAAATAGGAGGGGAATGGGATATGGAAAGGGGGGGGTGATAAAAGAAAGGACATATTGGGGGAGGGAATGGTCAGTAGCAAAACATTTTTGGAGAGAGAATAAATGGGAGAAAATACAATTAGTGGATTTACACACATATTGTATCTAGATTATACTGTAACACATGTAAAATGTATGGGATTGCCTGTTATCTAGGGGAGGGAGGGAGGGGAAAATTTGGAAAAATGAATACAAGGGATAATGTTATAAAAAAAAATTACTTGTACTTAGACTATATTGTAACACATGTAAAATGTATGGTATTGCCTGTCGTCGGGGGGAGGGAATAAGGGAGGGGGGGTAATTTGGAAAAATGAATACAAGGGATAATATTATAAAATATATATATATATAATAAAAAAAATTAAAAAAAAATTACTCATGCATATATACTGTCAAAAAAAATTTATAATTATAAAATTAAAAAAATACAATTAGTAATAGTAATTGTAAAAGGAATTTTGAAGCAAGCTTCTCTGATAAGGCCTCATTTCTCAAACACAGTGGGAACTGAGTCAAATTTATAAAAAAAATAATAGCCATGCCCCAAGTGATAAATGAGTAAAAGATATGATCTGTGCCCAAAGGCATATCCTTTGACCTTTGCCCACTACTAGGCATGAATACCAAGATAAAAAAAAAAAAAGGAAAATGATTCGTATGTATAAAAAATATTCATAGTAGTTCTCTGTGGACTACTTGCATTTTTATTTTTCTTCTCAGGTTATTTTTACCTTCTGAATCCAATTCTTCCTGTGCAACAAGAGAACTGTTCAGTTCTGCACACATATATTGTATCTAGGATATACTATAACATATTTAACATGTATAAGTTGACTGTTTGCCATGTAGGAGAGGGGGTGGAGGGAAGGGAGGAAAAAGTCAGAAGTGAGGGCAAGGGATAATGTTGTAAAAAATCCATGCATATGTTCTGTCAATAAAAAGTTATAATAAAAAATATTCGTAGTATTTCTATGGACAAAAAAAAAAATTCAGGGGGTGTGCATCACTTGGGGAATGGCTCAAACTTTGGTATATGCTTGTGATGGAATATCATTGTGCTATGAGAAGTGATAAGCAGAATGCTCTTAGGAGAAAAAAAAAACAAAACTTGGAAAGTCCTCCACAAACTCAAGTAAAGTAACAGCAATATTCTGGAATAACCAGCTGTGAATGACTCTGCCATTCTCAGCAGTACAATTATCCACAACTACTTTGAAGGACTTATTCTGAAAAATTCTATCCATTCCCAGAGAAGAAATTAATTGTATCTGAATACAACTTGTAGCATTCTCTATTTTTAAACTTTATTTTTCTTGAAGGTTTTTATTTTCATTAGTTTGGGAAAGTTATGTTTTGTTTTTTTTTTCTATAACATGACTTTAATGGAAATGTTTTGCATAACTTCACAATGTGATTTCTTAATTGTAGAGAGGGAGAAGGTACAGAACATAGAACTCAAAAATGTTAATAAGAAATGTAAAAAATACATATATTTTAAATATAACTGGGAAGTAAAATGTTAAATAAAATATAAATATCTTCAGTGACTCCCAATTCACAAAGACCAGCTTTCTAAATGTATTTCTCCTCTACTGTCCAATATCTTGATCCCACCATAATCTTAGACAATGTACTTTCTCCTCTGTCTTTGGGCTTCAGTTTCTTCATCTGAAAAACGATTAGTCCAAGACTCTGTGCTACCTTCCAGCTCTAATATTCAGTAGTCCTATGTGTCTTCTAAGTTTAGTCAGTTTGATATTTCTAAGCAAAATTTCATGCTATGTTTTTTTTTTTTTTTCTTTTGGGCAATAATGTGGAAATTTGTTTTTTGTTTGACGATAGACATCTGTAGTAGGTTTAATTTTTCTTGACTTTTCAATGTGTTAGGGAGGAGAACTTAAAGAGGGAGAAAATTCAGAACATAAAATGGAATTAAAAACAAAAGAATGTCATGCTAGGTAAAGGAAATTCCCTATACAAATAAATGAAATAAAAAATCTGGTTCCTAACCCTATCCCATAGGTCCAGGCCAAAAGACTACCATGCCTATCTCAGATCAGATGAAAATGGATGTAAAAAATGTTGTAAAAACTGACTTGCTATTATTATTATGAAGTTAAGACTTGTTCATTGTTCTCCGAAAGCTTGTAATTGGGCACAATACCCAAACAAAATCCATCAGAGATAGAGTGCTATTTTGCAAGGCTGGAGAGGGAAAAAAAAAAAAATCACTTCTGATTATAGAAATCAGTTCATTGTGCATAGTCCTCAAAACATCGTAAGGTAGATAGTATAATGACTATCCCCATTTTATTTTCCAGCTAAAAAGGCTCAGAAAGTTTCAAAGTCTTCCTTCTGGTCCCTCAGAGCAAGCATTGTAGTGAGAAATAATCTGGGCTTAGATCTTAACTGCAAGCCCAGCTCTAAACTAGATAATACTCGGAAGAGAAGCAGTGGGAGGAAGGGCAATGTTTGTACAAGGGGATTTGAAATGCTTTCGTTAACCTCAAAATGTTCGGGTAACAAAAGCAGCATGAATTTTAAAGCTGTTGATTCATCAGGAATTCAGAATCATGGCATCCTGCCATCTCTTCTCACTCCTCACTGCACTAGTTTAGTGCCTTTTAGGTTCTATCCACTTAAGTTATTAAAAAAAACATGTGGGCCATATTCTCCACCTTCCTCTTGCCCCTCCCTCCCTCCCTTCCTTCTTTTCTTTCAACTAAATCCAAGTACCAGCCCCTTTAGTTATTTCTACCCCGCCCATACTAAATCCATACAAGTCTCTTTGCCAGAATCCCTCTCCTGTCTTCTCTCCTAGACACTGATCACTTAGCAAACACATCTCAAGATCCTGGAAAACTCAGGTTAGTAGAGACTGCAGGACTTCGACAGGGAGGGAGGGATCTACCCCCCTTCTCTTCCTTCCCTACAACACCCTTCAACACTTTCCAGGTTCCTCTTCCCTACTTTATACTTTCTCTCCACCTTCTGCTCTTACCACAGTGTGCTCCTGCCTTTGGGTCTGCTAACCTTGGGGTTATTTCTCCTGTTACTTTCCCACCAACTCCCAAGTTTATTACTTACTCCATTTTGTTGTTTTGTTTTGCTGTGTTGCTGACTCAATTTTGGATTAAGTACAGTACCACTAAACTTTGAACCTGAAAGGATGTTGCTTAATGGGTTGACCGTAAGAGGAGGCAAGCTGGTAAACATCTATCAACTGGCTCTTAAGGGGGGAAAAATGCGGCATGTCACATTGTAAAGTTTGGTATGCATTATGATTAACATTTTCTCCAAGTCTGAACAATAAAATCAAGCCTTGATTTGCCAATTTCTAAGCTGCAAATGCTCATACTAGAAAATGAACTCTAGTTTGAGCTGATTCCAGTAGACATCTGGGTAGAGATGAAGAGTAGGATTTAATGGAATTAAGCATATCTGGGAACAAATCCAAAAGCAACTACAGCAAAGGCAAGGCTGGAGGAATCTTAGGAGGGACTGAGAATGGGAAGAAAGGCTCTAGAAATGAGGAGATTGATCACAGATACCACCGAGAGTGAAAGTGAAACAAGAACAGCATTTGAGACACCCAGAAATTTACAGAAGACAAAGCTAAAATATCAAAATGAACTAGAGATCCTCGGACAAATTCAACTTCACAGGTATCGCAGACTTGTGATGGAATCTGACAGGAAGGTGGTTCTGGATGGTGCACCTTATTCAGTAAAAATAGAGCAAGAAAAATTGGTGTGTCTGTGGTGGGATTTTAAATCACTGGCATGGTGATTAAATCACTAGAATTAGGAAGTTAAGAGTTAGGAAGATCTGAGCTTAATTCTGACTTTGACACAATCCCCAGCAAGTTCTCTCCCAGCTTAGATTTCCTCATTTGTAAAATGGGGATTAAAAATAGCACCATTTCATAGAGGAGTTGTTATGATCAAAACAAGTCATTTTAATGAAATAAGCTTAGTGCAAACTTTAAAGCATCATCTATGTGTTAGTTATATCATATGAAGAAATCCAGGAATCAGAAGGAGAGTGGATGATGGAGAACATCAGATGAAGATCAACAAATGGAGAAACAGAGGTGAATTTGTCATTGGAGTATATATAGTTTAGAGACCCATTGGACATGGAGAGGAAACATGGAAAACAGATGGCAAGCCTGGCACTGAGGCATGTTAGGCAGTCGTGGGAGACGATTAACTGTCCAGACATCTGCTGGAGTTGGAAACTTTCTGATTTGCTTTCATCCTCCAAGAGAAGGGCGAAAAACTATCTTGCTTTCTCTAAAGGATTCTCACAAAAACCAGATCTGGTTATTGGTAGGAAATGATGAAAACCTTAAAGATAAAGTTGGCCCTCTCTTTCAAGATCTGTGATAAAGGGAGGAAAGCCAGACATGGTCTGACAAGTGCCCTCAATATTCAGAAAGCAGGTTTTAGAGGGTCTGGAGGAAGGATAAATATACTCTGTCCAAAAGGCATAAGAAATTCTCAAAAATGAAAATTTAGAAATACAAATGGAAAGAATTCTAGTTATCTGAAAAGACTGCACTGTTAATAGGATGAATGTAAGAATCTGGCACAATCTTGTAAAAACGGTGCCTTCTAAAAACCAGGCTGCTAAAGTTGAGGCCATTAAGGGATGAAGCTAAGGTTAACAACAAAAAAATAGCTGATAGGCTTTGTTTTTTAAAGCTATACTGGGAGAAGAAATAGATCGATGGAGGGCTAAAAAAAAAAGGGGGGGGGCACATTGTCCCTACTTAAAAAAAAAAAAAAAAAAAAAAAAAAACAGCCTGCAAACTTTAGAGCATGAAATTTCGATTCTTGAGAACATTTTAGAAAGCTTTACTAAAGAGCTGAGAAAGTCTAGTAAAAACTGAAGTTAGAATGACTCTATTAAAGATAGGTCAAGTCAAAAAAAGTATTTTTTTCCTTTTTTTCAAAAGATTCCTGAACTAGATGATCATGGGACTGCCATAGATCTAATTTACCTAGATTCTAGCAATGCATTTGACAATAGACAAAATGTGGGATGACATAATACAATTGGCTCAGTTGAGAATTCGCTGAATGAGTAGACTAATGAATCAAAGTCAACTTGGCTTTTAACATTCAATTTTTTTTTTATAAATGACACACATAAGAGTATAGAGCATCCCATCAAATTTACAAATGATCCCAAAATGGAAGGGACAGTTAAGACATTAGATAATAGCATCAGAACCCAGTCAGTGACTCCACAAGTATTTATTAAGCACTTACTATGTGCCACGTACTGTACTAAATATATGCTGAACATATAAAAGAAAGCAAAAATCCATACTTGCCTTTGAGGAAGGGCCACGTGCAAAAAAATTGTATGCCCACAAGGTCTACACAGTATAGCTGTAGGATCCCCTCAAATGGGAAGGTACTAGCAGTGGCAGAGCCTTGGAAAGGTCTCCTCTTCCTGTAGAAATTAGGATTTGAGCCAAGTGGGTCTTGAAGGCAGGAGCCAGAAATGAACAGGGGAGACTTTTCCAGGTCTCCCGGTCTGAAGACAGCTGCTGAAAAGGTATGGAGGCCAAGCATATCTTCCAAGAATAGCAAAAAGGCCAGAGTTGTTAAAAGTGTAAAGTGGGGGGGGGGGAAGGGAAGGAAAGAGAAAGTCAAAAACTGGAAAGGTAGGAAGGAGTCAGGTTGTAAAGCCATTTAAAATTAAAATAATGGAATTAATATGAAGTGAAGAAGACTGCTAGAGGCTAGTAGATGTGCAGAAACATAAAAAGAAATGTAAGGGTCAGAACTAAAGCACTTGGCAACAGATTGGCTGTGTGGGGTAAGTATAAGTACAGGCAATCCAGAGGTTGGAGCTGCGTTGATGGTGGTGACCTCAGAAGCCATAGGAAAGTTGGGGAAGATTTTGTAGGGGAGGGATGAATGAGTTCTGTTTTACACATGTTGAGTTTGAGGTATCTATAAGACAGATGCCCAGAGGCAGCTGGTAATGCATGACTGGAGTTTAGGAAAAAGACTAAGTCTCTATAGAGAAACATTTGAACATTGGCGATAACTGAACATATGGGAGCTGGTGAGGTCACTAAGTGAGAGTATAAAGAATAAAGAGAACAGAGCTTTAGGAAATGCCCACAATTAGTGTGCATGACTTGATAAAGATGTGGAGGAGTGGATCAAGGGAGGATTTTTAAAGGATAGGGGAAATATGTTCATGTTTGGAGGCAGCAGAGAAACAGACAGATTGAAGATTAGTGAGAGAACAGAATCTATCAAATGAACAGCGGTAAATGTAAAGTCTTACACTTGAATTCGAGAAATCAACTTTACAAGCAGAAAATATGGGAAGCATGGTTAGATGGTAGTTTCTGAAAAGGTTCAGGGATTTTAACTAAGTGATTCACTACTGTGATGCAGTCAAAAGAGCCAATTCAATTTTAACCTTTATTGAGAGGCATTGCTTCCAGGAATAAGAATCTTAATATATTTATTCACCCTGGTATAGACTGATTTCAGTTTCTCTTGCCACAGTGTAAGGAAACTGGTAAGCTGAAAATCACCCGGAGGAGAAAACCCAAGACGGTTGTCCTAGTGGGACTTTTAAATCCATGCCTTAATGTGTGGATAGAAGGGGTTGGAAATGTTTCCTCCTCCTCCCAACACCTTCTAATGATAGGTGTCACTCAGAGGCTCTGACTTGGGCCCTCTTCCCTTCCCTCTCTATACTACCTTCACTTGGTGACCTCCTCAGTTTCTCTATGTAGAAGAATCTCCCTTTCTAGCTCCAATCTCTCTGCAACTCACACAAGATATCCTGTAGATATCTTAAACATGTCCAAATTTCAACTCATTGCCTTTCCCCCAAAGCTCTTTCTCCATGGCTCTGCCCCCTTCCCTATTACCACAGAGGGCAAGATAATTTTTCTCAGCCCTTTGGGCTTATAATCCCGGAATCATCCTGGAATCTTCACTATTTATCATCCCATACATCCAACATATTGCCAAGACCTGTGGATTTCACCTTTGCCCAACATCTCTGGAAAATGTCCTCTCCTGCCTTCCCAGCACTAGCTCCATGGACCCTTATCACTTCAGGCACCAGCCCTGCAACAGCTTCTACCACTCATCCACTAAAGTTCTAAAGCAGACATCTGGTCAAGTCAACCCATGAACCTCCAGTGGCTTTCTATTGCCCCCAAGATCAGAAACCAAATGCTCTGCTTGGCATTCAAAGCCCCCTCCTCCTTCCTTCCCAGCCATCCTACTGACACCCTCTTTGACCCACAGCCTCTGGCTGTTCCACAGTCTTTCACAGTTTCTTTGGTAACCCCCACTCCCTGAAATGCCTTCTTTCCTTTACTCCACCTATTGACTTCCCTATTTAGTTCTTTCAAGTCACTTTTGACTCTTTGTGTCCCCATGGAAGGGTGTGGGAGGAAATGTTCTTTAATTTTTTTTTTTTTCCATTTGGTGTTTTCTGTTAACATTCTTTAACAGAATTAATTTAATTAAAGATTCTCCAACTCATTTTACAGGTGAGAAAAAAACAGTGGCAAACGGAATTGGGATCTGCCCAGAATCACCTTGTGCCCGAGGCCAGATTTGAACTGAGTCCAGGCCCAGCACTCTATCCACTGGGCTATCTAGCTTCATTGTCCCCCTGTTAAACTATAAGCTCTCTGAGGGTAGGGACTACCTTGTGTTTCTTTTTGTATGCCCAATAATGAGCAGAGTAGGTGCTTAGTCAATGCTGACTGACTCGGGACACAATGGGTTATTTTTTAAACATCTGAAGGGATGTTCACAGAATTGGTCTACTTGGTCCCAGTTGCCAGATCCAGGATCCTGCAAGGCAGAAGTTTCAAAGACAAGTTCAGGCTTAATGCAGGAAAATGCCTAAACAATATGACCTTCATAGAAGCAGAATAGAAGCCACCCCTAGTGTCCGTGAAGGGTATTCCATTAATCAAGTACTTTGCGGAAGCTCTTGAACTGCTGAATGATTTTCAGGCCAGGCCTGATGATATTCTCATCAGCACCTACCCCAAGTCCGGTGAGCAAACCCCATCAAGCTTAACTCTAGTACCCCTTCTTCCACAGCTTCCTGCTCCCTTCCTTCTTAGCTCTATGGGGAGCAGAGGCTGTGTGCCAATCCTCCTACAAGTTTTAAAAATGGAGATTCAGTCACTATTTGTAGGGTGCTCAGGGAATTCCTGTGAAGAATGGGTTGGACTGGATATTACTAAAGTCCATTCTCCCACATAACTATGACAGAGAAATATGCTCAGTGAAAAAGGCAGAAGGGGGAAGAAAAGTAGCACAGAAAAGGAATAAGTCCATGGAAAGGAGGCTCCAGGGACAGAGATAAAAGACAGCTCCCCAATTCTATTATTTGCCTTATAGGATGGAACTGACCCAAGATGTCACCCGGCCACCCCTAGTGTCCGTGAAGGGTATTCCATTAATCAAGTACTTTGCGGAAGCTCTTGAACTGCTGAATGATTTTCAGGCCAGGCCTGATGATATTCTCATCAGCACCTACCCCAAGTCCGGTGAGCAAACCCCATCAAGCTTAACTCTAGTACCCCTTCTTCCACAGCTTCCTGCTCCCTTCCTTCTTAGCTCTCAATAGCAGGGCACTATTTGGAATCTAGGGGTCGTTAGCCCCCCAGTTTTGTGACCTCTCTAAAATTCAGGTCTACTCCCTTGCTTCTGGATACTTCCAAAAACTTCAATTCCTCTTTACTTTGTATTCTTATCACAGGAACAACCTGGTTGAGTGAGATCACAGACATGATCCAGCAGGGGGGTTACCAGGAAAAAAGCAAAAAGACTCCAATCTACCTCCGAGTGCCATTTCTTGAATTCAGTGTCCCAGGAGTCCCCTCAGGTAACTGAGCTGCTAGCAGGGCAGAAGGCAAGAAGGGCTAAAGAAGCTAGAAAAATTAAGGGATGGGAACCTAAAGAAGTTGGAAAAACAGAAGATGTACTAGGAGGTAGGGAGGTGGAAAAGCGGCAAGACAAATGGAAAGATGCCTACTGCTTGTACTACTGACTGTCACCAAAGACTTTGAGAAATGATGTTCCTAACTGCCTCTGCCAACTCCACCCATTTTCTGCCTTAGGCTTAGAGACACTAAAAACCACACCTGCACCACGACTAATCAAGACCCACCTACCCCTGTCCCTGATCCCCCAGAGTTTCCTGGATCAGAAAATCAAGGTAAGTAGGTAAAGATGCAAGGCAAAGAGAGAGTCGGGGGCCAGAAAGTTCAACTATTATGAGACTCCTTCCATCAGAGACAGAAGGATGAAATGGGCATTGAAGAAAATTATACATACCAACTAGAGACACTTCTATACTATTTCAGAGTTGGGGGGGAAGAAGAAAGGATATGATTATCAACCCATTTAGTTTAATAACTGGGACCAACAGGAAATGCCAGAAGGAACAAATTCCTACTTCTTCTCATCCCTACTCCAGGTCATCTATGTGGCAAGAAATGCCAAGGATGTAGTAGTCTCCTACTATAACTTCTACAAGATGGCAAAGATACACCCTGACCCTGGGACCTGGGAGGACTTCCTGGAGAAGTTTATGAGTGGTCAAGGTAAGGGGTGACTTAGCAGGGAGTCAAAGTCCTTAAAAGAATGGGGTACAGCGGAGCAGAACAGGGCCAGATTTAGTATTTTTTCTTCCTCTTATCAGTATCATACGGCTCTTGGTACCAGCATGTGGTGGAATGGTGGGAGCTAAGCAAGCGGCATCCAGTTCTCTACCTCTTCTTTGAGGATGTGAAGAAGGCAAGACTTTTCTAAGTAACATCTTCCATTCCCTTTCAACGTGTAAGAAAAATATTTCTCACCAGGAAACCTGGGCCCACAATCTCCTATCCTTGTTTCCCCACATCTTTACAGACAATCAAACTGCAGGTATAGGAGCTCAGGCTGGGCACAAGAGAAGTTTGATGCACTTCTCACACTGCCATACCCCCTGTGCCCTGGGAGCCCAATCCAAAATTTACATCTTCAGTCTCACCAGAAATTCCATTCTGATAATTTTCAACTCTAAAAGCCTTTTTAACCAAAGGTCAGAATTTGTTAAGGCTCAAATCTAGAACTAATGTTGAAACTGGCTCACTGAACACTGATGTTAATCAATATGAATTGCTGAGAGGAACAGTCCAATGTCCTAGTATTTCATCAGAATAATTAGGTAATAAAAAAGCTACAATTTTTTTTCTTCCCTCCACTTGTGCAACCTAGTGAAACCTGACAACTTCTTATAGAATGTTTTTGGACAACTGAAAGAGAAATGCTCAAGTTCTGTTAGGGATTAGTGGAAATAAAGATGCAATTTTTTCCCTAGCCAAGTTCATGGATCCCAACTGTATCCACAGATCTTGAATATCTATAAACCCCAAATTACAAGCTCCTGAGAAAGAATTGTGTTCAAACCTTATCTCTGATGCTTACCTACTTGTGTGATGTAGGAAGTTATTTCCCTTACTCTGTTTCCCCATTTGTAAAATAAAAAGAATAGTCTGAGTCAGCCTGTAGAGTCCATTCCTACTCTAGTTAAAATCCTATGATTTCCCCTACCTGGGTTTACCAAACCCTCCAAACTCAAGTTCTCTTTCAACTGTCACCATTCACTAGGATCCCAAGAAGGAAATTCAGAAGATCACAGAATTTATGGGACGGCCACTGCCAGAGGATGTCATAGATAGTATAGTCCAACATACATCGTTCAAGAAGATGAAGGAGAACCCCATGACCAACTACAGCACCATCTCTTCTGAAATCATGGACCACTCTATCTCTCCCTTCATGAGGAAGGGTAAGCTCTGTGAAAAGGACGGGTTGAAGAAGTGAAATTTGCTAAGAGTAGAAAAATGGAATCAAAGAGGGTTCTAGGAGAAGCCTGAATTCTTGGGATATAGCTAACAGCCAGAAAAGTGATTAAAAATATAGGGTGGGAGGACCAGAGGAAAGATTCTATAGCTAAGCAGCTTGGGACAGATATATTTCCATTGCTCCTCTATCACTGAAGTCAAACTGAATGTGTATAAAATCTAAAGGTGAAGAAAATAGCCTTCAATCATGGTTTGCCATTTCTTATTCTGTTCTTCCTTAGGTATTGTTGGAGACTGGAAGAATTCCTTCACTGTAGCCCAGAATGAGAGGTTTGATGCAGACTATAAAAACAAGATGGGTGGCTCAGATCTTCACTTTCAAAATAAGCTCTGAATGGCAACAGGAAGAGAGGGTCACCAACCCATACTTTTTTTTATCAACCCCCAGTTTTTCTGGTCTAATAAATGTTTTGGCAAGCAAAACTAGCTCCCCTATAATTCTAGTAGGAAAAAAAAATGTTATAAAAGCTTTATTATATGCTTAGCTATTATAAACAAAGTCTCAGTAAAAAACATTTTTCCCATTAAAATAATAATGACCAAAAAAATGCAATTTATTCACCTTTAGAATCAAAAAATAAACCCTTCTGAAGAACAATTTGGAACTACACCCAAAGAGCTATCGAACTGTGTCTAGACACCCTTTGATTTAGCAGTTCCACTATTGGGGCCTGGGCCTGTATCTCCAAGAGATCATAAAAAGGGAAAAAAGTCACATGTGCAAAAACGTTTGTAGCAGCTCTTTGTGGTGACAAGGAAATTGAGAGGATGCCCATTGCCCAACTGGGCATAAATTATGGTGCATGAATGTAAGAACAGACTGATTTCAGAAAACCCTAGAAAGACATGAACTGATGCTGAGTGAAGCAGGCAGAATCAAAACATATTGTAGACAATAACAAGATTGTGATAATCAACTGTGATGAACTTGGCTCTTTTCCACAATGCAGCAGTTGAAAGCATTTTCCATCGCAAATCTATTGGAATTGCCAATTGCATCAAGAGCATGCTAGAACTAGGAGAGGCAGAATATGGATCTAAGCACAGTATTTGACTTTTTTTGTTTTTTTTTTCTTCCTCATGGTTTTTTTCCCTTTTGGTCTGATTTTTCTTGCACAACATGATAAATATGGAAATTTGTTTAAAAGGATTGCACATATTTAACCTATATCAGATTGCTGTTTTAGAGAAATTTCAAAAACAAGTCTTACAAAAACAAATGTTAAAAACTATCTTTATGTGCATCTGAAAAGATAAAATAGCATTGAGAAAAGAAAAGAAAAAGAACCAAAGGATAGTACACATAGCACCCTAAACTCCCAGTTCACTTGGGGAGGGGGTTAAAGTCTAAGAAAATCAGGCCCTGGAAACACATGATGTAGGGGACAGGGCTGTATATTTATTAGTCTGCAGAGAAGGATACATTAATTCCCCCCTTCAAGGGGCATGGCCGAAGAGTCAGGTGAACAGAGGCAAGGTTAAAAAGTCCGTGATTCAGTCAAACCGAACCTCACTTCTTCTTAGGTTCCTTGCAGGCCACAACATACCTCTGGGCCACATTGAGGGGAGGAGAATAACCATCTGCATAGGAGGTATCTTCAAACAGGACAGAATAGTCTTCCTGGGGCTAGAGAGAAAGAAACTAAGTTAAGATTCAGAAAGCCTAAAGCTGACAGTAACTAAACCTTGTTGCCGAAACTTTAGGTATATGTGAAGCTAGCACATCCTGGAAAAACACTTTCATAGAAAACTCAAGAGTTGCTTTTTTTTTTTTTAAGTCATTTCACACTTCCCTATAAACAAAAACCTGCTAATATCTAATCTTTATCTTGCCAAAAAACAGGGAAGGTTTTACTTTTTTTGTATCCCTCAGATTTTAGCAACATATGACATGTGGTAAGTCCTGGTTGTCTCTCTCCTGCTAGTTTCATTTTGTTTTGTCTTAAGGTGAAATGGAAAGTAATGGAAGGAAAAGTATGTGATGGGAGCAGGAATGAGAAATGGATTCCATTGTGTATGTCAGCTCACATCTAGAGCAGTCTGTTCAGGTCTGAGAATTTTAACTTCACTCAGCTAAATGGCCAGTGGAGAATAACCATGATGGAGATGGGGCTTAAAATCTCATAACGTGAGTAAGGATTTAAGGAGTTAGGAACATTAAAATGAAGAAAAGACAAAGGAGAGGTGGGTAAGGAAGGGAAAACAAAGATAGAACGGTCTTCAAATATCCTAAAAGCCCAATATCTTGCTTGAAAGTACACCTGTTCCACATAGTTCGAGCAAGCAGAACTATGATTAATAAGAGTTTCAAGAACACAGATTTGGACTTAATATAAGTAAGAACTTTATAATTGATAATCGGACAAGGCAAAATAAAAACCACCACCACATGAAGGTTCTCCCCCATTCTTCTACCCTTTCAGAAATCCTAATCTTAGGAACCAACTGGGTAAACTTTAATCTGTTATACTAAAAGTATATATTGAATATATTGAGTATATATTGAAAAGTTCTCCCAGGTTACCATTCCTTACCCGTTGTGGAGGAGTGTGAATCAAAGCCCGGTAGAAGCAGGTGGTTTGGGGGTACAATGCCAGCACAAGCTGATCCTTCTGGAATAAAGCTTCAGGGTCTGTCTCAGGATTGGCCTTCCATTGTGGGAGTGGGATGATACGTCTTCGGCTCAAGGTGTGTCTCCTAGTAGGGAAAAAGACTAAGTATGACCCTCTGCCCTGAAAATACATAAGAACTATTTCTCAGGAAGGATTTTCTTTACTTTCATTTTTCTAGAACCCACAAATTGGTTTCTGCCTTGATCCCACACCCGACCTTGCTCCTGACTCCTCTGTAATCATCCCTTTAGAAGAGTACTTACTCTTTGCCTTCCTCATCAATGTCATCCACCTCATATCTAAAAGGGGGGGGAAAAAAAAAAGAATATCTGACTTAGTGATTTTTCCAGAAAACTCAGGATGACCGTGAAAGTAATAAGGCAGATACATTTTCTGAGTTGAAGAGGCTAATAATAAGAGAACCCAAGAAAGTAAAGGAAAAGTGAAAAAACAATTTTACAGCCCTGAAGTCAGGAGGACCTGAGTTCAAATATGACCTCAGACTCTTTAACACTTCCTGGCTATGTAACACCTTGGGGCAAGTCACTTAACCCCAATTGCCTTAGCAAAAAAAAATAAAAAATAAAAAAAAATAAAAATTCTCAAACAGGATAAAACATTCTTACTCACTTGTTGGTAGCATGACTGTAGCTGACCACTTCAGCCAGAATCCACTGCTCATCCCCATCCACAGCTTTCACTCGAGCAGCCACCTTATCACCTGGTTTAGCTACGTAGTCCCCTGAAGCTGGAATAGCCCCGCACAGGGGTGGAGGCCTAGGGGATGAAAAACCTTGTTACCAGTTCCTGCCTCACTTCTACCCAGCTCCAAAGCCCTAAAACCCTTCCTGGAGATCTATTTTGGGATCCTCCAGCAAAAGCCACACAACTGTACCCACCACTGACCTCCACTTTCATCCTCAATTTCCTACGTTCTCCAAGACCTCAAACTATCTTTGGCTAGTCGAATCCTGCCCAATTTCCTTTCCCCAGGACTCCCACACTTACTTGTCTCCAGGTTTTCCAATCCACAGAGGCAATGTCATAGCTGACTGTTGCAATAGCGTCATCAATACCCCTCGGCGCATGGTTTTCCGTGGAGGTTCTGAATCATTGTATAATCCTGCAATTTTAGCCGCTGTGGAGGAGAAAAGAAGTGAAACCTTCTCACACTACATGGCCAAAAAATTTAGTCTTTCCATCTCACCCCTCTGCCATATGTTATCCACCAAACCATGACTATGCTTTTGTTTAATTCTTTCTCTAGTATTAACCATTAGCCCCTAATCCCAAAGACTTTCATACTCACAATGAAGGAAAAACATGGGAATAGGAAGAGGACATTCCTTTGGTATTCTAACCCTAACTCTGAGGATCCCAAACATTGTCCTTTTCTCTTTCCATGCCCTGAAATCAAATTAAAGCTCCTTGTGTGTCTATCCTATAGCACAATGCCTGGCATACAAAATAGGCATTTAATAAATGCTTGGCCCATTGAATTCAAATCATTAAATAGAAAATTCAGGGACCTATCAGTAAGCTGGAAATAAACTCAACATGAGTTATAATATATAATCCTGTAATTGCATAAGATTAAAAACACCAATAGGAAATCCAGCCAAGACATCTCTTCAAATCTCCATCAGAAGCATCACTGAGGCTTCTTTTCAACAATGAAATAATTCAAGGCCAGTTCCAAAGATCTTGTGATGAAGAGAATCATATGCACCCAGAGAGAAGACTGTGGGAGCTGAGTGTGGATCACAACAGAGCATTTTCATCCTTTTTTGTTGTTTGCTTGTATTTTGTTTTTTCATTTTTTTTCCTTTTTGATCTGATTTTTCTTGTGTATCACGATAATTGTAAAAATATGTATAGAAGAATTGTACATATTTATCAGATTATTTGTCATCTAGGGGAGGGAGTGGGAGGAAAAGGGGGAAATTTGGAATACAAGATTTTGCAAGGGTCAATGTTGAAAAAGTATCCATGCATATGTTTTGAAAATAAAAAAAATTTAAATTAAATACAAAATGCTTAAAATATATGGATGGTATCTACCCAAATATGCTCAAAATCTATGTACTTTGAAGAAATTTTAAACAACCTTAAAAGAAGCATCACTGAGGGGACACAAACGGGGGGACTGGCTCAACACTGCTTTTAAAATCTCACAGTTCTTGTTTTTAAAAATGTCTGAAAGACAGCCCTTATACAAAATAAAAGCTTTAATAAGCATTATCCTAACATCACTAACTACACAAAATGGGGAGAAAATCTTTAGTTGTCTCCAAAAAATATGGTAAGCAAAATATGAAGAATTTACAAGAGGTAGTGAATAAACACCAGAAAAATCTGAGAAAAGCACTATAGTCAACCTTCCAAAAGTGAAAACCGCAGAAACCCTCCTTTCAAGCAAACCCATCCTCCAATGTGCCTCTCCTCCCCACTGCACAGAGCAAGGCTCCTCTAACTCACCAATTCGCCTTTCTTCCAGCAAAGTCTTGATCTCAGCAATCTTATCCAGAGCTCTGCGCAGTATACTACAGAAGAAAACCAGAGGAGAAATAAAAACTAACCCACGAGGGGCAGGCCACTAGAACTGAGTGCTTCCAGAGCCCATGGAAGGAGCTGCCACCACACTAGGCAATTAAATATCTTAGAAAAAGTAAAGGAAGCTTTTAGGGGAAAGAAAGATGGGGTTTTCTGATACCTTTTTTGGTTCAACAGAGGCCAAAACGTCATCTCTTCAGGTTGCCATAGGCTACTCATGAAATGAGTTAGCCTTTCTAGATTTGAAATTAATACTACTAGCCACTTGGCCTTGAGGCCATAAACAAATTCACAATTTACAAACCAGGAATCTCCATGAGGATTTTAATATACCTACTACTGCTTTTCTAGAAAAGCTATATTTCATTGTTTTCTGTCTATAAAAACTGTCAATTCTATTCTAAGACAATTTGAAACTGAAAATAACTCACTGTTCTCTTTAAGATAATGAAGTTTTGATTTTCTCTAATGTGTCTCATTCACTCAGTGGGATAAGTATAGTAAAAATTGGATGCATAATTCATGCATTATTGAGGATGGAATCTTTACTAAAATTATGAGCTTCAATTGATCAATTCAATAGTATTAGCCTCTTATTTTTCAAAATTATAAACTACTTTCAATCTAAATCTTCTCAACTTTAAATGAGAATAACTCAAGATTCATAAATCCAAACCTGGAAGGGATTCCAGAGAAGTTATCTAATCTAATCCTACCTACAATTTACAGATGAAGATGCTAATGCTCATGTCTATATAGTGCTTTCTAATTCATTTTCCTTATAACAACCAATGCAGGTATCATCTTGAAAATTTAAAAAACACTTAGAATAAATGACAGTCACAGTCACATAGCTAAGAAAGAGACAGGATTTAAACCCACATCTTCTAACTTTAAATCTTATACTCTCTTCTTCTCCCAAGTAACCAGTAATTTATTAATTGGTCCTTCCAGAAACCAATCCACTTCTTAAATGGAGAACAATTAAAAACAAAACAAAACAAAAAACAAAACCAAAAAAAAAAAAACCAAACAAAAAAACACCATATACCCTCAATACCTATATAGTCTGGCAAAAAAATAAATTGCCACTTTAGCCATGTCCAAAAATATGTTTATTTTTCTTAATTTCAAGTTCATCACCTGTTCAGAAAGTGAATGGTATGCTTCATCTTCATTCTTTAGGTTTATCATTGATCAGAGTTCTAAAATCTTTCAAAAAAATGTTTTATTTTGATGGTTATGATAATGTGTACCTTTAGACAAAAATCCTTCCCATTTCTCTCCCTACCAGACATGTTATAAGGATAAATAGGAAGCTTATAACTTGGTGAGGGGGAAAAAATCCTATACTGGAATAGGAGTTTAAGGTCTTTTTAATAGATTTAATTAATTAAAATCTATTTAATTTTAAATTGCAGTTACTTGCTTTGGATTATAGATATCTATGTCTGTTCCCTTAATGGGCTTCAATGTTTCTTATAAATGAACCAGTTTTTAAAAATAGTTTTCTATTTCAATGTAATTACACACTTTATTTAATAATCCTTATCTCTATTTTATTTTATTTATTTAAAAATGTCATTCTGAAAAGGCAATCCCCCCAGGATTCAGATTGGCAAAGGGGGTCCATGACACAAAGAAAGTTAAGAACCCCTGGACCCACTAAGTGACCCCTAAAGTCTCTCTCAAATCTCATATTCAACATTTTAATTCTTTTTTTACTAGAATGATGAAAAATTAACTCATATTTCCAGATGCTCCCCCTTGCACCTTTCTAGAGATATACCTTTTACAGAAGGGGCACAGTTTTTGAGGGCAGAACTGGGTTGAAGATGAAAAAGCTTTGAAAACATCTGTCTAGTCATGACTCCAGACCTCTCTTCTCCATTCTCTCAGCTAAGAGAGGGTCCTGGGCCAGCCTTTACCAGCCTCTTGGGTATGCCTTAACCTTTCGAACTCAGAAGCAACAAAAGCCAGATCCAGAAACTAAGAGGGCAGTTTTCTGCTACTTGGCAGAGGAGGGGTTAGCTTATATGCCCAAAGTAAGACATTTTTTCCCCACTTCAGTAGAGAAAAGAAAAACAGTTGCCCTACTTTTATTTCCTCAAACAAGTTTGTAATGATTTAATTACACACAATCAGTAAACTGTTGTCTAGACTTAAAAACCTCCCTGAAACATGCTTCAGAAATAAGAGCTCATAAGGCCAGCAATACCAAAATGTGAGGTTTCCTCTTTATTTTGTCAGAGGAACAGACTTTGCTCTTTCAGAAAAGTCTGACCAATTCTAACACATTCAAGTGGCAACTATGAGGAACTAGAGGCAAATTTAAAAAAAGACAAGAAAAACCAAAAACAAACACCCTGACAGGGAACTTATGAACAAGAGATGAAGACCAACATAACAAAGCAGCTTCAAAAGTGGAATGAGAAATGGCGACAATGGGATATAGGAGAGTTTGGGCCACAGTGAGAGCAGAAATAATGCTTCTATCACAAGGCTTTGGATGTGAATGACATCTTTAATGATGTCATATATATATATATATATATATATATATATATATATATATATATATGTATATATATTCTACATTTACATATTTATGTAAGTATATATAAATTATATAATTATATAAATTATATGAAGATGCCACATCTTTGTTGTCATGTGTGAGACTAGGAAGAGGAAAAAGAATCCTACACACTCACTTGCACTCCGCTTCTGCATCTGCCTTGGCTGTGGTATAGAGACCTCGAAGCTTTGTCCGGTAATAAGGGGAGACTGCAGATGAACACATACATTAACAAACAAAGCTCCCTCAACAGGTCAGGCTAATTCCCACAGCACCCCCCCAATCTCTCTCCCTGCCTCACTTTTGTTTTCTGTCTGCATTCTCTCATGTGTCTTCTGGATATTGATCAGGTTATGTTCACTTCGGGAGCGTTCTTCCTGCACAGATATGGAGAGAAAAGGAAGATGAGGAAGAGAAGGTTGTCCTGCCAAACCAGCTCAGTGCCTCCCTGGGCACTTCCCTTTACTGTCTCCACCCAAAATTTTCTTCTAAAAGTTCCTGCACAAAAACTGCCAACAATTATGTCCACTGGCTCCCTATTTTCTTTGGGATCAACTTTCCTCTTATTCGGCTTTTAAGTCCCTCCATGGCCTGGTCCCAGCCTTTCATTACTCAACGAAGCTAACTGGCTTTCTTTGTTCTTCACTGGCTGTGCTCTGCCTCTTCTCCCCCAATTATCCCTGAGCCTGAAATCCTCTTTTCCTCATCATTGCTTCACCGAATTCCTCTTTATGTTCAAAAACTGCAGTTCACTCAATACTTTCGACACAAAGCCTTTCCTGATCCCATATGCCCCTAACCTTACATCTTCCTAAACCATCTTTTTTGTTTTCTGGAAACAGTTACATAGGTACATGTTGTCTTGCTTGATTAAACAAACTCTTTGAAAGCAAAGAATATAAAATAAATAAATAATGTCCTAAATAGGAGCTTCTTAAACTTTTCCTACTCAACCCTCTTTTTGCCAGAGAAATTTTTATATAACCCCAGATATTAAGATACATAAATAGGCATATTAAGTGTAGTAGTATTATACATACCTAGTTTCCCCTACACACACACACAACACACCATATGTGTTTGTTTAACTTTAAAATGGTACAATGCGGGGGGGGGGGGGGGGGAATCAATAAAACTATAAAAAAATCCCTAAATATATCTCACTTCTCTGATATGAATATCTACTTCTCCCCATGTATAGCCAATACAATGTTACATTAATCAACATCTCACAAAAACAGTTATTATAGCCAATTTGGTTGCAATTTTAGCTATTCATTGTCCTATGGCCTCTATCCTCTAGTCCTTTAGTCTCCTAATCCTCTGACCTACCACTCTCCTACCCTTCCTATGCAACTAACTCCTTGGTCTTCTCCCCCATCTCTGAACTTTCTGTTCTCTCCTCTTCAAGGAATCGGCACTTGCAATATTGTTCCTATTGCACTTGCCACCTCTAATGCTGTTTCATTCCAATATTGTTTTCACAACTATAGTCAGGGTAGCCTATGGTACCACTCTTACAATTCTCTTTTTTTAGTCACCCTCAGAATTGTACCAAGGTCATCCCTTTTTCTGAGAGGAAGGTATTACCTGAGTTTGCTTAATCAGTTGATGGAGCTCTGTCAGTAGTTCAGCTATTCTGGAGTCTGCTGACACCAATGCCATGGCTGTGGTAAATACTGTTTTCTATGAAACAAAAGTAATGAAATAAAAGAAAAGAATGGTCAAAAAGCCTCTGGGAGGAGAGCATCCTAAAGCTAAAGGACCAGCAACATTGTGGCAATCACTAAATTTAATTAATTCAGCAACAATTTAAAAAGTCTCTCCCTACAAGCATGGCACTGCATCAACAAGGGTATTTTAACAAGATGATTTGGTCCTTGCACTCCCTACACTTATATTTTATTAAGAAGGGAAGCTAGGTCTGAGAGATGATTTGGAATCAAATGGATTTGGAATCAGAAAACTATTGCTTGGAGTCTAGTTATGCCCTTCACTAGCTTTGTGCCCTTAAGCAAATTTCTTTTCTTGTTCCCAGGAATCAGTCACTTTATCCACCAAACTAAATGATCTCAAAAAAGTTCTTACAACTCTAAATTCTATGAAACTAATATTAAGAGCAAAAAATAATTATCAGTTGTCGATGACTGAATTAGCAAAGTTTATATCTCAAACTACAAAATAACAGAAATACAACAGAAAAACAAAGTTGAAAGTGAGTTTTGTAAAAAAAAAAAAAAAAAAAAAATATATATATATATATATATATATATATATATATATATATATATATATATATATATATATATATATATATATATATATATATATATATATATTAGTGGAGGCCTTAAAAAAGATTTGGAGGCAGCTAGGTGGCGCAGTGGATAGAACACCAGCGCGAATTCTGGAGGACCGGAGTTCAAATCTGTTCTCAGACACTTAACACTTCCTAGCTGTGTGACCCTGGGCAAGTCACTTAACCCCAGCCTCAGGAAAAAAAAATAAAAAGAGAGAGAGAATATAGGATTTGGTCTGTTAAAAGAAGAGGGGAACTTCCAAGAAAAAACTGCATGAGACCAGCAATAGCATGGCATGTGCAGAAACTGTTAATTAAGATAGGTGTAGTAAAGCAGAAGGGCTTTTTAAGAAGCAATGGCAGATAAGTCTGAAAAGACACAGCAAAGCAACTGATAGGAGGGGCCCTGGATAATGTGAAGAGCTCCACTTTTGTAGGGCCTAGTCTTACAGCAAGAAAGGACTTCAGAAAACCGTAAGCCAACCTCACTTCAGATGGAAGAAAACTTCCCAGAAATGGGAAGTCACTTTTACCCAAAGTTATTTAAGTAGTGGATAAAAGAGTTCTATTTATACTCAGACCTCTGCCTCCAACGTCAATGTCCCGAATCTACTAACAAAAAGATGCATAGGGAAGGGGGAAATGCTGAAGGCAGGGAAATCAGCTGCACTTCTAAATTCTATCCCTCATAACTCCCCAAGGGACTTTTTCTCATTTTACTCCCTTTTTTGCAACATGGAAATCAGAATATTGTTTCTAATCCCACATCTGTTCCTTATTATTTTACGATCTGAATGATCCTGGACCCTTCCCCCTTCACTTTTCTGTCCCTGTTTTCATATCCAGAAAACGAAGAGGTTGACGGTGGGTGACATAAGCCTATGACCTTTAACCTCTCTCTCCACAGTGCCTTCATCTCCATTGGAACTCAGACTTTAACTAGTACCTTTACTTTAATTCCAGTAATTAATGTCTTTAATTCCAACCAAAAAGGAGGTCACGCAAGAGGCTTCCAGACACAAGGAGGTATTTTAGTAAAATCAGTCTGGTGAGGAAAAGGAAAGGCGGAGGTGTCCAATCTGGGGAGTCACTCTGTGCGGTGACGGCAGCCCAAACTGGGCAACTGCAGCAAAAACGAGAACGGGCGCGTTGGGAGACGAGAACCAGGGCCAGCTCGCCTATTACTATCCGCCCGGGCTTGGGCAAGTCGTGATGATGCCGGGGGGAGCCGGTTCCTCCTCCACTTAACGGGAGGACTCTTGCACTACCTCCCTCCCAACGTGGCTGTGGAAAAAGAATTTTGCAAAACTCCGAGGCGGCCCGCAAAGCTTATGAGTTACGGTTATCTGTGAAACGGAGGTGTTAGCCCGCACTACAGACCTCATGACGCTGAAATAAGGAATGCTCTAAGGGGCTTTCTAAACATCCGCTACTATCACTACAATTGCTCTCGGAAGAAATACCCGTCGAAGCCATGATGTGTTCCTCATCAGGCGCCTCTCCTCCTCCTCCTCGCAGCAACGCACGTGCTTCTAAATACTTTGCCCCCACCCCTTCCCACGTGCTTCTAAAGGCCGCCTCCCCACGTGGTTCGCTCGGCGAACAAAGAACCCTCCGCGGCGGACGCGTGACCTCTCCACCTCCGTACCCCTCTTCCCCGAGCTCCGCAGTGTGCGCATGCGTACTTTTAGTATCTTGGGGCACCACAGCCTGGCCCGGGATGGGGGGAGCACAACGGGTAAGATGTTGCCGCTCCCCGCTCCCCTGCTCCCCTGGTCCGCTTAAGGCCCATAGCTGCTACCTAAACCTACCTACCGAGGACGAGCCAAAACGAGCCAACTGTGACGGAGGCGATGAAGACCGCAGCGACGGCAACTGCAACACCCCCCCTGAACTTTTCTCATCCTCGTTCCCGGGCTAGGGAATGTTAGTGCGCTTGCGTGTGCGCACCTATACGGCCTGCCGGGAAATGTAGTCTTTCTCTCCAAAATAACTGCGAAAAGGGATCCGGGACTCGAATCTTTACGCGTTCCCTGCCGTGCTCTTTGTTGGGAAATGTAGTTTTTGGGTTTTTTTGTTAATACCCTCCCAGTTTGCATTCTTCTAGATTCTTTGTTCTTTAGTAAAGAATTATTTGTATTACAGAGTTAGGAGCTTACGTTTTTCTCCTTGTCGTTGCTGTTTTTCGGTCGCCCGTTTGGGGATTTTTTGTAAAGATACAGGACTGGTTTGCCATTTCCTTTTCCTGCTCGTTTTCTGTCAGTGAGGAAACTGAGGCAAACAGTTAAAAAGCGCGGGACTCACGCAGGAAATGTCATGCGGAAAGGGGTAGTTCAGGAGAAGCAGGCCGGCCGAGGGAGGAGAAAGGCAGGGTGGGAGTGTCCGGTCTGAAGCACCCTTTTCCGAGGCTCACCGCCCGGATCTGGACGGAAGCGGTGGGAATGATGAGAAAGGAGGGGTTTTAGAAAAATTAGTCTGGCGAGGAAAGGAAAGGAAAGACGGAGGTGTCCAATCTGGGGAATCACTCTGCGGGGTGGCAACAGCCCAAACTGGGCCAATGCAGCAAAAATAAGAAAGGGCGCCTTGGGACTCGGGCCGGGGTCACAGAGCCGGGAGTGCCCGGGGCCAGATTTGTTCTCTTCTCCAAGAGGCAGGCACCCGGACTCAGTCAGAAGTCCCACTTCTTGGAAAATAGTGACGAGGTAGTGACTGAGGGAGATGGAGAAGGAGAGGAGTGACAGATGGTTAAGAGCTGAAGGGGATTTAGAAATTGTCCTATTTAATTTGATAAGCAAGTAGGTGACCCCCTCCCCCCCATCCCCTCCCCCCAGCTCTTTTGTGGCGCTAGAACTGTATCCGGTTAGTCTCTTAATAGTAACCGGCTTGCTCTTCACGAGGTTCACATTTTCTAAGTGGGAGGGAGAAGTAGAATGCTGAAGATTCAAAAGACGCTGCATTGAGTCCTGGCCCAACTAGGAACCCTCTAGAAAACAAAGTTTGTTAATGTTTCTGAGAATGCTTGTAAAACAGTATCAAGACACAGGGCGGAACCTGAATTTCAAATACCACCGATCGAGTGGTCCCGGCGGGCCTTGGTTTCTGTCTGGGCCGGTGAATGTGGAGAGATGCTGTGGCCGGCTCCGCCAGGTGTATTCCAGGTCGGAGGCCCTAGCAGAAGCTTGTTAGTTCCAACCAGTGATTAAAGGGTTACCTGTCTTTGGAGGAGACAACCCTTGTCCTCTAAATGTCAGGCAAGCTCCTCAGACCAGGGGGTTCCATGGTGCTGCTTGGGTGCTTTTATGGTAACTAAGCCCCCTCCTCAGAGAAACTACTCTGGGTTTCTTGGAAATTCTTACCTTTCAAACCCTTCTCTTGCGTATCAGACCTTCCTAATGGAATCCCACTACCCGTTCCTAATTGCTAATGCAACTAGAGCATTGTACTTGCAATGGAAAAGACATGACTTCAAATCCTACTTCAAACATTTATTGTGTGGGTAAGTCACTTTACCTTTTTCTGCCCCAATTTCCTTATCTGGGAATAGGTGCTGTAATAGTATCTATCTCCCTGGGTCCTTGTGAAGATAAAAACTAGATAACATTTATTATAAAGCTAGTTATAAAAATGATAATTGTTATTTAGCATCTGCTTAAACATTTTAAAACAAAATTTTATTGGTAATTTTGTTTTTACATCACTTAAAATGTTCTTATTCTTCTCCCTCTCCCAGATAGCCATCTCTTATAACAAGTAATTTTTTTAGTTGAAAAAATTAAAAATGAGGAAAAAGGAACAAAACCAGTCAATAAATCTTAAAAAATATGACAATATATTCAATGTTCTAAACCCACAGATTCCCCCATTTTTGCAAAATAAGGGAAAGTGGAAGGTGTCTTCTCATATCTTCTTTGGGACCAAACTTGTGCTGGAATACTTTAAATGGCAAGGAGCTCATTACCTCCCTAGGAAGCCTATTTTATTGTTGGGCAATTCTAGCTGTTACAAGTTACTTTGTCCCTGTAACTTACGTTCTTTGTGCAAGTTTTATTCTCCGAAGCCAAGGAGAATATCTAATTCCTCTTCCATATAACTCTTCAGATATTTGAAGATTTAACCAAATGAGCAATCTCTACTGGAAACAAGACAATTTTAAAGGCATTGTTATTCAACCTCATCATCATCATCATCATCATCATCATCACCCCTACCACAACTAGCAGTTATATAGTGCTTTAAGGTTTGCAAAGCAGTTTACAAGTACTTCATTTTATTTTTAAAACAGCCTTAGGGGTAATAAAAATATTTCCTCATTTATGAAATAGGAGTAATAAAAATACCTACTTCTCACTTTATACATGAGGAAACTTGAGGCAGACAGAGAAGTGACTTGCCCAGGATTATACACTGAAGCAAGAATTGAATCCTGACACCAGGTCAAATGCTCTAAGAGGAAAAGTTTGTAAAAATGACAAACATCATTAATGTCAGAAAAGATGATGGGAAGATATTAGGGGCTTTTCACTTAGGTTGAGTCTTTTTGAGAATAATCTTCACACATAATAATGGGTATTCTTCATGAAAATAACAAAATGGAATAAACAGAATTTCAAAGATGATTATCCATAAGCAGACCATTCTTCACAGTTACAACGTTGCTTGAGAGATAGAATGAATTCAAGATCGTTCTTTTTCCAGTTTCCCTTGGTATTCCATCTTTCCAGTCTTCTCACACTTTGCTAGACAACCTGCCACTAACTTTTCATTCCTGTTGTTGTGGTGTGGGAATAAGGGAGAGAAGATCCCTATGCTCAGAGATGCAGATCTTTACCCATGTGAAACCAAATAAGTGAAAACTGCACAATACCCAGATGAGGAATAGAGACTAGACCTATGGTTTTATTGGGGATAAACCTATAGTTTATTGAGGATTCATTGAGGAACTTTCTCTACCAATTTAGGACTTCATTTTCTCTACAACTTATAGGAGTATAAAGTTGTCCAGAATATTGAGAGGTTAAATGACTTCCTCAGGAGCTCCGTATCAATTATGTGCCAGAAAGACTTGAGTCTGGGCAATCCCAGCTCCAAGGCCAACTTCCCAACTACTGTTAATGCTCCCTCTTATTTCTGAGGTTATGAGAGTAAAATTTAAGTTCTGTGGGGGCAGATAATATATCACTTTTTAATATTTGTATTCCTGGTACAATACTCAGCACCTAGTAAGTATTTAAAAGCTAATTGCTTGTTGATTGGTGACATTCAGATGGACTAGTCCATGAGTTATTGAGTTGATCCATACATTGGTACTACAGAAGGGGAAAAGGAAAGGAAAGGAATCACATTTATATAGTGCTACTGTGTCAGAGACTGTGCTAAGTTGCACCAACCCTGCAAGATAGGTACTATTATGACTCCAATTGTATAGCTGAGGAAATTGAGGCAAAGATACTGAGGTACACAATTAAGTGACTTGCATAAGGTCACACTTTGAAGACTGATTTGAATTCAGGTTGTCTGAAGTCCAGATCCAGTGCTCTCTCTGCTGTGCAGCAACCCTGCTATGGACAGTAATACTAGGCTCAGAATGGGATAGGAGAGTAGAGCTGTGTTGAATATGTGAAACTACATAAAATTTTCAAAGGTTACAAATTTATTTATGCTGAAATTAATGCTAATATTCTCCCTGTTAATACTATGTGGCCAAAAATCATGAAACATGATGACCTATGAAAAAACAAAGTTGTTTTCTACTCCTAGAACTACCAAAGAGTATGATGGTGTGACAGGAGAAGGGGGGTAACACTCAGAATCTTTTTTTTTTTTTTAATAAAGCTTTTTCTTTTTTTATTAATTTTATAATTATAACTTTTTTTTAACAGTACATATGCATGGATAATTTTTTACAACTTTATCCCTTACACTCACTTCTGTTCTGAAATTTTTCCCTCCTTCCCTCCACCTCCTCCCCTAGATGGCAAGCAGTCTCATACATGTTAAATATCTTATAGTATATCCTAGATACAATATGTGTGCAGAACCGAATTTTTTTGTTGTTGTTGCACAGGAAGAACTGGATTCAGAAGGTAAAAATAACCTGGGAAGAAAAACAAAAATGCAAACAGTTCACACTTTTTAGGTAGCCTTGCCCTAATAGGCACACCTTTTTTAGCGGGCTTCTACTCCAAAGACTCAATCATTGAAGCTATAAATACATCACAAGTAAATACCTGAGCACTACAAACTACCCTGATTGCTACTATACTCACAGCAGTCTACAGCATACGAGTAATCCACTTCACCCAGTGTTCCTTCTCTGGATGTAGCTGATTCTGTCATTGATCAGCTGGACCTGAATTAGATCTTCTCTGTCAAAGATATCCACTTCCATCAGAATACATCCTCATACAGTATTGTTGTTGAAGTGTATAATGATCTCCTTATTCTTGAAGCTAGAATCCAAGGCAGCTTCCAGAGGGGCTTCAGAAAATGAACTGAGGTCAAGAGCAGAGTCAGGTCTGTGAGCAAGGCTGGGCTGAGCTGAGGTTTTGGGGCTCAAGACAAGGTCCCCACACCAGACTATTCAGTCAGGGACAGGAAAACCAAAAGATTTTCCTAAGAGAAGATTTATCTAGGTTTTTGTTTTTGTTTTCCCATGAAGAAGTCTTGGATCCTAGAGATCATCTCTGAAGGATGTTCAAGAATTTTGTCACCAACTTGGTTCAGTGTCAAGTGTCCCAAGGAAGGTCCTTACATGTATTGTGCCATTATTCTAGGCACACTGGCCATTGATTTCGTGAGATGTGGCCTCATGAGATGTAGAAGAAACAAGACTGACACCTCCCTATATCCCCCCCACCTCATATATATTCACTGATGTCATTGACCATGCTACATCAGTTCTGGTGTACCTTGTCCCTTCTCTGAGGGGATTCTCAGTTTCTATGCCTAAACATCCCTGCTGAGGATCAGAACTGATGGTTGCTATACTTTTGTTAAACGATATATGGCTACTCTAGACCTCTTTACTAAAGTTACCTTTCATGCTATCTCTTAAACCCTTATCTAGCTAATTTCTGGCCCATAAAAGATTGTTTTTACTAAGTCTCCCTATAAGGAATTCAATGATCATCTTGTAAGGACAGATAATGGAGTGCCCAAGAAACCAAGCAGTTGCTTACCTACCTCATAAATATATAAGGGCAAAAGAATCAAGTAAACTATGCCTAATTTTTTTTTAAATTTAGAATTATAGATGATCCAAATTTCAATAGAAAGATAAAGCAAGAGGGTCAATAGACTGCAATATTAATTATAATTTGCATTCAAGAAGTAGCAGTCATATATGACATGTAAAACTGTAAAAGTAAGTAATTCAGTTATGTACTGAGAAAGGGCAACAAACACTTGGAAACCATTGATATCCATAACATTTTAAAAACTCCATAGGCTGTGTGAACTTGGATAAGTTACATAACCTCCTCCCTTGAGCCTCGCTCTCTGTAAGAACTTGCAATAGGTATCCCTAAAAGGTGGAGGTATACATCGTTACATTGGGAAGGTCTTTTGTGGAGAATTTATGAGAAGACATAGATACTATTCACACACAGTAAAGACACTTGGATGTGTTAAGGTCTTTATGAATGGAGGGAGTGCAGACACAAATGAGGAGGCTGGATACAAATCTTTCCCTAATTGCATTTGTCCATGCTTGGCTTCAAGAACCAACACGCCATTCTAGCTGATTCTCATGTAGCTATATGCCATTTATTGCCACTTCCACTGTCACTCATTGTTCAAACAAACTTGTATCTGAGACTATCACATCTCTCTCAGGAATTGGGCAGCACTCTTCATCACTGGTCCTCTGGAATCATCTCTACCATACTTGTCCTTATGCTTTTATTTTTGTTTGAATATCCTCTGTCCTTCTCTGATCTCCATCTACCAGACTATTCCACCCCCTCTCAGGGCTTCCTCTAATTGCTGTCCCTCCTATTCATATCCAGAATACTGTGTGTGTAGTCTCTTATAACTCCGGTCATATTCTACCTTATAGTTATTCCCCTAAAGACTTGTTCTGACTTCCCCCACTAGTGGGTAATCCACCTAATTTTTTTTTTATCTACATTTCTGGTATAAAGTATTTTGTAAATTGTTACCCCTCTCACCCCCTTTTTTTAAACAGATGAGGGAACTTGGAGATAAAGAATTTGCTCAAGATCACAGCTAATAAGTTAGTAGAGTCGGGATATTCTGTTCTTCTCCTTGAATGCTGGGATGATATCTAGCTTATCTTTGGATCTCCTTCAGTGCCTGACACAAAGACTTACACATGATAGTTCTCAAAAGATGTTTGCTATATGAATGTCTAACATGACCTAACAGATCTTTATCTGTATTTGGCTTATCAAAGCTAAGGGTCAAGATTTTATTGTCTTTTTTTCCTTTGCACTTTCCTGGATCACCAATCCATAACAAGCTTGTTTGAATAAAGTAAAATCTGGGCACTGAACTCTACCCAGCCTTAGGTTATTTGTCCTCCTCCTTTCCCCCTTCCCCCTTCTTTCTCCTTCTCCTCTTCTCCCTTTTCCTGTTCTCTTCGCAAAGACCCCAGAATCCTGAAATAAGAGTTAGCCCATGGGAAAATATCCATATGGGAGGGAACCTGAGTTGTATGAAAGAAGGAAAAGTTACAGCTGCTGGTGGGGATAGGAGTCACAAGACAGAACGTTTTTCCTGTTGTGATTCCATTTCTGTTTATACTGGATTCAGAGGTTCTGGGATGGGGCCAGATTGCATCAGACAGAGCCAACGTGGATTGTGTACACAGGCAACCCAACCCTATAAATTAGGGAGGAGCTGTCCCAGGGAGAAGCAAAGCTGAGAGACATACACAGAGAGAAATTCAGGAGCAAGAATTCAGAAAGATTCATCCCTGAAGGAATAGAATTCTCCAGTCCTAATGGCAGCAACTCCATTTGCTTCTCCACCATTCCAGTCCCTGACCTTGGAAGACGAGGAGCCACTTTGTTTGGACGAATATGACATTTACAACTTTACCGATTCTTATCTGGGTGAGAGATATGACCCCACCTTCCTTCCTTTAGATACCTCCTCATTTTAGATCCCTGCCCAGACTCAGCTTTGAATCTCTGGAACCTAACCAACACTTGATAACCTACCCCACCCTTAATCCATTTAATTTTATTCCTAGGTCCCAGCCAGTCCCACAAACAACCCTATGGAATCTCTCTAGTCTCCTTATCTCAGCCTCTCAGAATCCTTATTTCCTTATAACTGAGTCAGCTCAGTTGCTACCTTGTTTTTGAAACCTCCTTTACCCTCCAGTTTTTTTAATCTTTTATCCTCTTCAAACTGCCTTGCATTAATTTATCTGTGTATGTGTTGTTTCCCATTAGAATATGAGCTCTCTTTTAGAGAGCTTTAGAGAGCTTGCTTTTAGCAAGGACTTTTCTTTTTTTCCTTTGGTTCTGCAGTATATAATGCAATGCTTTGCACATAGTAAGTGCTTAATAAGTATTTGTTAAGAAATTATCTAATTATCTAATCTACCCTCTGAGTTTTACAGAGGGGCTGGGAAGAATTAAATGATTTGCCCAGATTTGCCCAGATTTACACAGCAGATTAAGAAGAGACCTAGAAATAAGACTCAGGTCTTCTGCCTCTCATCTAGTGTTATTGCCATGGCCCCATCATGTCTCTATCTTTCTCACAACCATGGCCACTAAGTGCCTTCCACCCACCATACTCTCTGAGTACCTTATTCTTAGAATTACTGCCTTCTATTTCAGGAAGAGGGAGTGGCAAGGGTCGGAGTAAGAGAGAAGCCGCCAACCATACTAACCGACCCAGCCCAGGAGGCCATGAGAGGAAGCTGCTGATCAAACTTCAGAACACAGAGCAAAAGAAACGGGGTGCCAGGCCCTGAGCCTAGAACCTTGAGGTAAGGGAACCCAGAATCCCCATATAGAGCTCTACCAATTTAATGATACTTGCTGATAAACTTGCAAAAGGATGACATCCAATTCTAACTCTCAGAACCAGCTGGGAAGCACGACCCTTAAAATCCAGGAAACAATCCTGGAGTCCTAAGAAAGAGATCCCCTAAAGCTGAGAAGTTTAGATCCACTGGTCCCAACTTCTAAAGATCTCTTTTCCTTTCAGGCTGGGCCAGAGTATTGATACCAGGATCACGGCTATGGACCTAGGGCTTCGAAGACAGGGCAAGAGAGATAGGATCTTAAATCTTCTCTGAACGCCTTCTCTCAAGAAATGCCCCTTCCCCAACTGGCTGGAGTTTGGAGGGGCCCAGCAAGTGAGTTCCTTTAGCACTTGCAGAAGAAATGAAGAGGAACAGATGGTAGGAGTGGATGAGCTGAAAAGAGTAGGGGGAAAGAGAGAATCTACCTGAATCTATCAAAAGAAAGTGGTTACAATAAAGAATCAAAGAGAAGAGTCTGGATGTAAATGTGTGTGTATGTTTAGGGGGGTAGATTTCAAGTCTCCCATGCATACTAATACACTTTATCTTGGTTTCCTGGGGCGGGGTCCCACAGAGGCAGAGTTCAAGGAGAATCTCTCCTTCAAGAAGCTTTAGAGTTTTGGGGTCCCCTTGTCAAAATCTGACCTCAGATACTTAACACTTCCTAGCTGTGTGACCCTAGGCAGGTCACTTAATCCCAATTGCCTCAGGAAAAAAAAAAAAAAAAAGATCCTACCTTTTCAGGACTTAGCCTGCCAGCTAAGGACATTCCCCAACCTTATGGGTTACTCTCTTTCTACTGAGTAATTGTGAGTTCCACTGAGGAACTTGTCTTGCATATGTTCTCCCACTCTATTTCATATTTACTATTCCCAGTGTCTATTGTAACCCTTCATTTTTCTAACTCCTTCCCCTAAATAAATCTACCTTTTGCCAAAGAGAATGGCCATTGTGTAATCTTCACATGACTGAACCCCAACTTTTGGTGCCTGCCATCATCTGGTTTCTACATCACCCACAACATTTTGGTTCTCGAACAATACCATTTGGCACCAAACTCCATATCATAAACTACATCAATATGAGAATGGTAGTGGAATATTTGGGTTAAAGAGCCAACCCTCAGAAAACCTCAGGAAAACCTGGGTTAAAATTCTCTCCTCTTCCCTGCCCCCCATCCATATACATTAACTGGCCACATGATTCTAGGCAAGTCTCTTTATTTCTCAGTGCTCCAAGAAACTCCCTAAGACTTTAAGTTTCCCAGCCAGTGCCAACCTGCATTGGTAGAAGGAATTTTCTTACCGAGAGTTCCCTCTACAAATAAAATTAGGTCCAGTCCAAAAGATAAAATATTTTGTTCTGTTTTTTAAAGAAAGAACTTATATCTGAGGAGTTAATTTGGGGTGTTTTAAAAGAAACACTCTCGGTATATGAATATTATGGAATATTATTGTTCTGTAAGAAATGACCAGCAGGATGATTTCAGAAAGGCCTGGAGAGACTTGCATGAATTGATGCTGAGTAAAATGAGCAGGACCAGGAGGTCATTATATACTTCAACAACAATACTATATGATGATCAATTCTGATGGACGTGGCCCTCTCCAACAATGAGATGAACAAAATCAGTTCCAATAGAGCAGTAGTGAACTGAACCAGCTACACCCAGTGAAAAAACTCTGGGAGATGACTATGAACCACTACATAGAATTCCCAATCCCTCTATTTTTGTCCACCTGCATTTTGGATTTCCTTCACAAGTTAATTGTACACTATTTCAAAGTCCGATTCTTTGTGTACAGCAAAACAACTGTTTGGACATGTATACAGATATTGTATTTAACTTATACTCTAACATATTTAACATGTATTGGTCAACCTGCCATCTGGAAGGAGGGGAAGGAGGGGAAAAATTGGAACAAGAAGTTTGGCAATTGTCAGTGTTGTGAAGTTGCCCATGCATATATCTGGTAAATAAAAACTATTAAAATTAAAAAAATAAAAATAAGAGAAACACTCTCTTCATCAATTCTAGAGCAATGATAGGAAAGAATACTCTAGAATGATCCAGAGAACAATGAATTAACCAACATTTACTAAGCATCTGTTATGTTCCAGGCACTATGGTAAATGTTAGAGATGCTAAAAGAAGCAAAAGATAGTCCTTTCCCTTAAGTAATTAATAATCGAATGTAGGAGAAATATACAAATATATGAGGTAAGCTATATATAGAAGAAATAGGAAATAATTAACAGAAAGAAGGCACTAGAAATAAGAGGAATTGGGGAAGGTTCTACTATTTAAAAGATGGGCGCTACCATAGCTGAATCATGCCATGTCTTTAGCTCTCCAAGCCATCAAACGTGGCCAGAAGCCTCTCCACTTTGATGGTCACATCTCATAGCCAGGGCTCTATTTCTCAGATTTAGTTGCCTCTACTCAGAGACTGGCCTCCAAATTAGCTGTACACACCCCCAGCCATGGATGACTATTTTCAGGCAATTGCTTCAAATACAATAAAATGACCTTGTTATAGTGTGAGCCATAAGCTCTACACAAGTTAGCTTCCTGTGATACATAAACAATTGGAATTCAGCTTGGTCTAGCTTATTCTATACAATTTATTTTGGTTACCCAAATACAGTCTATTCCCACATCCCAGGTTTCTGCCTCATAAATACGGGCATTGCCTCAGAAAGACTTTAATTTTCTTGACTTCCATCTTGCTCCTAGACTCTGGAGAAGATAACAGGCTGATGACTTTATGCAGCTCTGCCTCACTTCAGGCCAATTCATGAGTGAGCCAAGACATCACCTTTGTAATATCTCTTCCAGGAGGAAGGACTAACAATCACAGCAACCAGCACAAGAATAAGCAAGATGCCCCCACACTCCCTTCAGTTCCATTGTTTCTGCTCCCAGCTACATACTGAATTGTACCCTTCTGATTAATGAATTTTTATTCTTTCTTTAACTGGCTTTACTCCCTACCCCCAAGATTGCCAGAGCTCCCTTTTAATTACTATGATCTTGAACCATTGGAATGAGATAGCTCGTTTATCTATCAACAGTTAACTCTTACTATGCTTGTTTGCCATATTCGTGAGAGCAGAATGTGCTACTTTGTGTCTATACTATGTGACACTTGGGGCACTGTAGTAGTAACAGTAGCCTGCATTAACTCCCAGGCTGCCTTCCAGAAAGGAAGTGTATCACGATATTAATTATCCAGTGAGAGAGTTCAGGATCTGATTTGTCCACTCAGCATGATACACACGCCATGTGGTCTCCTCTGAGTCTGGAGAAGAGAGTGCCTTCCTAACTACTCTTCCATCATTATGGTCTTTCCCTCCAACTGAACCCTTCCTTGTAACCTCCTTTTGAGGAAGTTCCCATGATGCTGGAGGTAGCCCCTTTAAGATTCCTTTCTGATTCTCAACCCCCATGACTGACCTTTGATTTACAAGATCTAGTCAAAAGCACTCTTTTGTATCTGCTCAGGTTTCCCAACCCCCACCTGGAAGGTTCTGGCCCTCACTGGGTTCAGAGAGCAATCAACTTGGGACTTCACCCATAGGCCCCTTTAACCAAATAAAAGAGCCAAGCTGGAATCATCTCTTTGCAGAGGGTCGAAATATGCAAGCACCTTGCTTTGCATCACAGACTCTCTGTCTGCCACTTATGGTGTATTTCTTCCTCTATCTAATACCTTTTACTAACCAGACTTTAACTTTACTTCCAAACCCTATAATAAACCTTTTTTTTTTTTTTTTTTTTTTTTTTTTTTTTTTTTTTTTTTTTTTTTTTTATCAATCTAGGTTTTCTGATCTGTAAATTCCTTTACCAGGGACTCTGCACTGCCACTAGACTTCATTTAACTCTGTATCCTTGCGCCAAATTCAAAGGGGTTGCAGGGGAGCTCTATTTGACTTCCTGTACCCCAAACCTGCCACTAGACCTCAATTAATCCTAATTTTATTTAGATATACCTTATCTAGACCTCATCACCCATGCCAGTCACACTCACTTCAAATATGAGCTGAGGCTCATAACCCTCCAGACTAATTTTCCACCTTGCCTTGTTCAGGGACTTTCCCCTTTATAGACATACACCCTGGGTTTTCAGCTCTCTCTCTGTCTCTGTTTCTCTCTTGTCTCTGGTTCTCTGTCTCTCTCTTTTTATGTCTCTGTCTCTCTCTGTGTCTTTGTTTCTCTGTCTTTCTCTATCTCTTTCTCTCTGTCTTTTTGTGTGTGTGTGTCTCTCTCTTCCCCTTTCTCTGACTCTGTCTCCCTCCCTCCCTGCCTCCTCCTCCTCCTCTTTCTTCTTCTTCTTCTTCTTCTTCTTCTTCTTCTTCTTCTTCTTCTTCTTCTTCTTCTTCTTCTTCTTCTTCTTCTTCTTCTTCTTCTTCTTCTTCTTCTTCTTCTTCTTCTTCTTCTTCTTCTTCTTCTTCTTCTTCTTCTTCTTCTTCTTCTTCTTCTTCTTCTTTTTCTTCTTCTTCTTCTTCTTCTTCTTCTTCTTCTTCTTCTTCTTCTTCTTCTTCTTTTTCTTCTCCTTCTTCTTCTTCTTCTTCTTCTCCTCCTCCTCCTCCTCCTCCTCCTCCTCCTCCTCCTCCTCCTCCTCCTCCTCCTCTATCTCTGTTTCTCTCTCTGTCTTTCCTTGCCCCTTTCCCTCCCTCCCTCCCTTCTTTCATCTCTCTCTCTGTCTCTCCCCTTCCTTCCCTCTCTCCTTCCCTCCCTCCATCTCTCTGTCTCTCACTCTGTCTCTTTGTCTCTGTCTGTCTCTGTGTATTTATTTCTCTATCTCTCTCTCTCCTTCTACATCTCTCTTCTATCAAAATAGAAGCTAAACATCTCAGTGTATAGACTTTGGGTCAGGTCAGAAAGACCTGAATTCAGATCTGGCCACAGACATTTATTAGCTATGAGACTTTGGACAACTCACAACCTCTCTTTACTTCAGTTTCCTCAACTGTAAAATGGGGGTAAGATCAGGACAGGGTTGTTGTGAGGATCAAATGAGATAAAATTAATAAGGAGGTATATGAATTCTTTCCTTCTCTTTCCCTCAACCCAAAATGGTGGCCTTGGCAATGTTTGGCATTTAAACTAGGATACCATATAAAAGTCACTCAAAAATATTAAAAAATAGGATGACTTTAGAATCCCCATCTCATACCTAGAATTGCCTTTCTCATTCAAGCACCCCCACTTTCACAGGACATAGGCACTTAACATAGAGCTACATAGTATATTAGTTATAATAATGAGCAATACTTGTCCTGGGTCCTGAAACTGGATATCTGTTCTGCTGCCTTCTTTGTCCATTTTCTTAGATCTCTGAGATCATGCTCTCATTTTGCCTGACTTATGGACTAACTACTGTGCTACTTCTTTAAAGCCAAATAATACCTTGGGGTAACTAGGTGGCCACAGTGGATAGAGAATGGGCCCTGGAGTACAGAGATTGGAATTTCAATACTACCCAATCTTTTACTAGCTGTGTACAAATTCTGTGTAATCATGGACATATCACTTTATCCTGATTGTCTGTAAATAAATTAATTAATGAAAATCTACCTTTATTGTAAGACTCTAGATTTACAGCTTAAAAGGACTTTAAAGGTCATTGAATCTAATCCCTTCATTTTATAGATGAAAGGCTAGAGGAGACACAAGCTAACAAGTATCAAGGTGGGATTCAGATTTCTCATTCCATCCACCCTAACACCTCATTTCTTTTTGAAGGCTTCTAATGTCTCTCACAGCTTTATCATAAAGCACAATGATTGTCTCTTTAAATACTTGTCTCAGAATGGAGTATTATAATAACTTCTGTTACATTAACTATACCGTTCAATTCTTTTGCTGGCCAGGAAATTATAGGGCGAGAAGCAAGGCTGTTTCAAGCAGGATGATACCAGTGATTCAACAAATATAGGGGTTATTAAACTGTACATAAGAATCCCCATGGTACCATAGTAACTTAAAAAACCACAAGTGTTTATACATTTTTTATTAATACATTAACACACTAAAATCATGTAAGAAATACATTTTAATCTAGGAGAGTTGTGGGTCTAGTGTGGCCCATGGACTATTTGTCCATCCATTTCTGGATTATACTATGTGAAAGACAAAAGCACATTCCAAAGACCACAGAGTTTTTCAATCCCGGGATGTTCATTCATTATATAATACTATTATTATATTATATAATGATAACTGCATTTTTAGAGTGCTTTAAGGTTCTCAAAACAGTTTACAAACATTATCTTATTTTATCCTAATAATAATCAAGATAGGTGCTATTATTATACCCATTTTACAGATGAGGAAACTTAGACAGGTTTTATATTACTTGTCCAGGGTCACAAAGCTAGTAAATGTCTGAATCTGGATTCAATTTTTCCTCAATCTAAGTCTACTGATCTGTTCTGGAGACCACCTAGCTGTTCTCTGCCCTCTCTATTCTTTGGTTCTGATACTGCATCTGTTCTCTGCCCTCTCTGTTCCTTGGTTCTCATACTGAATCTGTTCTCTGCCCTCTCTGTTCTTCTTGATACTGCATCTGTTCTGACCTCTCTATTCTTTGGTCCTGATATATTACATCTGTTCTCTTTCTTGTTTACCTGTTTTTTAGTTCATGGAGCTCTCCTAAATACTGACATTTTGCCTGACTTATTGGTTACCTAGTGTGCTATTCCTATAAAGCCCAAAAATCACCAGCAACATTTATTGAACACTTGCTGTATATAGGACAGTCTTCTGGGCATTGAGGAAATAAAAAATTGAAAGCCTACCTTAGAGCACAGAGAACCACAGTGAGGGGACTAGACTGAATATATTAAAAAAAGAAGATAGAAGACTGTCCATTCCAGGAGGAATGAAGGGAGAATAAATACTACAAGATTCTAGGGGAGGGAGAGAGATAGTCAAAGAAGGTTTTTGGAAGGGAATGGAACCATTAGCTTGGGGAACTAAGTAGGGCATGGGTGAATGGGGAGAAAGCCATTTCATCAGAGAGTCAATGTTTGATAAGTACAGATGCTCAATCTAGAAAGGTGTTGGTTTTCAAAAGTAAATAGGTAAGGTTGAGATAAGGATGGAGAGCCCTGCAATCAGAGACCTTGATTGTAGACCTCTTGTTTATTGACTTTCTGAACAAAGATTACTGGCCCAGCCTCCTTAGCTGGCCTAGAAGAAGCTTTGAGGGTAGACCTCTAGTTTGTTGACTCTCTGAACACCGATAGCCTGCCCATCTTACTTGGATTTCCAACTTTTATTTCCTGATTGATTTTTGTTTACTTACTTGGTTTCTGCCTCCACTGTTGCCAAGAAACAGAAACACTCCCTCCAGAAATTTTCTACACATTCCCCAGGAGCAGAAATTTACCCAATTTCCTTCATCTACAGAGACATACAGCCAAGCATGTTGAAGCTTCCTTCATCTTCATCTGGTCACGTCCTTTAACTCCCACTTGACTACCAAGGCTTTACTTGTACGGCCTGTTCCCAGTTTAGGAATGTTGTGTTCCAAAAGTTCACTTGTGGGTCAGCTGGCAATTTTGTATTTTTTTCACAGAAACAATGTGATTATCTTCCCAGACCAATTCCCAAATGCCGGTTAACCCATAAAACAGTCAATTTTCTATTCCAATATCATTCTCTGTCCTAAATGCTATGCCAGTGGAATATTAATTCTGGCAGAATTATTAATTCAACAAATATTTATTGAGCCCTTTCTATGTTCAGGACTTCATCATTAGATTGTCCTCCAGGTTGAATTTTTCAACTGCAGAAACTTTCTAAAGTCTTTTACCCTAAGATTTGTGAAGGAAGCCCCCACACCAATGAAATCATAGACTCTCAAGATATTGAAAATGATGCAGAGCACTAGGGGATATACAAAACTTGGATAAGACACAATTCCTGCATTTGTGGAGCCTATCTAGTTCAAGAAGGGGTTAAGACAGCCACAGAAATAATTATAGTACACAATATTATGTGATAAACATAATAGAGAGTTGCAAAACAAAAAGCTATATATGGCCCAGAGGGAAATTTGTTAGCAACCCAAGGGATCAGGGAAGGCTTCATGGCAAAGATAACATTCAAATTGTGCTTTAAGAAAAGGAAGAAATTCAAAAAGGAAGAAGACCTTCCAGGGAGAAAAATGAAGGACAGAGAACATCCTTGTAATCCAGTTGAGAGAGAGCACAGAGGGACATGGGAGAATAATAGGAGATAAAGCTGGAAAGATAGAATAGAACCAGATTATGGAGCACTTTAAGGGTCTAGCAAAGAAGTTTTAATTTTGTTCAGTAAAAGTGGGGAGCCAAAGAAGACTTCAAAATGAAGGAATGAAATGATCAGGTATGCATAAAAAAAGGTTAGTATGACAACAGCATGAAGAGCCTTTTGGAAATGAAGTAGAGAGTAGAGCTGTGAGGACCTTGAGGAGGTTTTGGCAGTAGTCCTCTAAGGACCTCTAAGGCTTAATGGCAGGGGGAAAAGAGAGCCATGGACAGATAAAATTCAATTAGCTTCAACCCACACTTACTAAACACCTCCAATTTGCAAGGCTTTGTTCAAGGCATTGAAGAAACAAAGATAAAAATCAAATTACCTGCCCTCAAAGAGCTTTCTTTGTACTGTATATAATTGAATAGAAAGGAAGGACAGGGATGGAAATACAAAATAATCTAGGAAAATTTGAGTGAACTTGGACATTTTAGACCTCAGTTTTCTCATCTGTAAAAATTCTTTCTATTTTTAAATCAATGACCCTGTGAGCCTATGACCTAAGAAACTTAGGGAAGGATTTCCAGAGGAAGGAGGCAAGGAAATAAACATTTATGAAGTATTTACTATGTATAGTTACTTTACTAATATTATTTCATTTAATCTTCAGAATAACTCTGGAAGGTAGAGATAGGTGATATTATCATTCTTATTTTACCTTTGAGGAAATTAAGGCAGATAGATTTAAATGACTTGTCCAAGATCACACAACTACTAGGTATCTAAGGGGGGATTTGAACACAGATCTTCCTCATTTAAGCCCCCATTTCTTCCATTCCTTCACAGGGAGATAACAACTAAGTTGAATCTTTAACAAAAAATTAATAACTTATAATCTTCAAAATACATGGAAAGATAGTTTTTCAACATTCACTCTTGCAAAACCTTGTGTTCCATATTTTTCTCCTTCCTTTCCCCCCGCCCCCTTCCCCTAGACAGCAAGTAATCCAATTCAACATAGGTTAAACATGTGCAGTTCTTCTAAACATATTTCCACATTTGTCATGCTGCATAAGAAAAATCAGGTAAAAAAGGGAAAAAATAGAAAGAAAAAAACCCAAGCAAACAAAAACAATAAAAAAGTGAAAATACTATGTTGTGATCCACATTCATTCCCCATATCTTTGGGTGCTAATGACTTTCTCTCAAGTCTATTGGAATTGGCCTGAATCACTTCATTGTTGAAAAGAGCCAAGTCCATCAGTTCAGTTGAATCAAGGATTCTGAAATGGGAAAGTTAGGACTCAATACCTTCCAGGTATGGGAAATTATTTCTATGTATTATATATGCAAGAGATAAAGTACAACTCAGGAAAACACTGAATATCAAGTTTAGTGGAATACTTAGGAGTCCAATTTGGCCAGAACATATGAGATGTGAAGGGAAATAATATCATCTGATTTTTTCTACATATTTAATATGATTTGTTGCTGTTATTTTTGTCTTTAGCAACATGTTTATAGTCAGCATGCATATTTTCTTAGTTTTTTTTTTCACTCTGACTCACCTTATATTTCTTGTGACACAAAAGAATTTCATCATACCCAGATTTATTCATTCACTTCCTTATTTTGGTATAACTAGTTTGTTTCCAGATTTTTGCCCATACAAATAGTGCTGCTAGGAATATTTTTGTTGATTTAACTCAAGGCTTCAGATCGAAGCTCTGAGTCCACCTGGACCAGATTCAATTTTAGGAATTTTATCTCTTGTTATGTTCCTGGGAACATCCAAGTTTGGCTTGTCTCTTTTTCTTGGCCCTGCTCCCTGCACTGAAACCAGCAAAACATTAAACAAAGCACAGTTTTATTGGGGACAATGAAAATATTTGAGATCCCTAAAGCACTCTTAAAGTATGTTATTATTGCTTAACACATTCAACTAAGCTATTATTATTAATTTCATTCTCCAGATACTTAAAATCTGTATTTAGAAAGGTAATATGATTTGTCCAAAGTCAGAGTGAATTAGTGACAAATTAGCCCAGTGCTCTTTGTTTTATATCACAATACTCACCTCTTTTCCCCCAATAAATCTGAAGTCAATGGTCATAGTTGCCTTTTTTGTTTGTTTGTTTTTAGAAAACTTTAAGGTTTACAAAGTTTGCTTTCATTATCTTTTTTGAATGTCACAGAAAACTCTAGAAAGTTGATCTTATAGATATTATCCCCATTTTTACAAATGAAAGCACTAAAGAGATTAAGTGACTTCTTCGAAGAAAGTGGTCTGTCCACTACCTAATATTGTCTCTGCAAAGGTGGAGGGGGGAAGGCTCCCATCAAGGATCAAGGTTCAGGGGATTTTTGCAAGGGCCTAGAAATCAATGAAGAATGCTCACTCCCATCAAAGACAAAGGACTCCTCCTCCAACATCCCCAGTCCCTCTGCAGTAGGTGATAAGCAAGCAGGTGGTGAAGAGGTTATAGCTAGAAACATCAGAGTTCAAATCTGAAGCCTCAGACATTTATTAGTTGTGGGACTTGTCTTCCTCTTCCTCTGTTTCCTGAATTGTAAAATGAGGATAATAATAACCTCCTGGAGTGATTGTAAAGAGATAAGATTTGTAAACTGCCTGGCCCATTATAGGCCTTTAATAAATGCTTATTCCCTCCCTCCCTCTAGAGTCAAAACTTCATTTCCCTATAACCTTATCATCAATCCTAGCCCTATCACCCACCAAATATTTATATAAGATATAGTTCCAGATTTCTAGGATCTCAGATTTAATTGGGAAGATGTGACTCCCATAAATAAAATAACAGCAAAGAAAATATTAGAGTAGGTGTAGTACAAAGACTATAGGGGATTCAGAGGTGGGGAGAAGTGATGGCAGTAGGGTAGCCATCAAAGCACATAGAAGATTTCTGGTTTCAAAGTTTCTTGCTATGTAATTTTGGACAACTCTCTGGTTTTCAATTTCTTCATCTGTGAATTTAGAGAGTTAAGCCCAGAAAAGCCTTGAACTCCCTTATAGTGTCTGTGTCTATGTTCCTATGACAGAGAAGGAAGCTGCTAAGGCCTCTTTGGAACACTGTATCATCATTTAAGATGAGAAAGCAGTGTTTTCTGACCTTTTGGGTAAAGATGAACGAATCCAATGGGCTTTTTGACTGTTGAGTCCTTTGTGTCTTAGATCTTTCCTGCTATAGGTGACATAAAATCTTTTACATAACTGATATTCATATTATATGTTGAGTACTTTTGTGGGAAAGATTCCTGTAACCTCTATATGGGGAAAGTGAAATATGACCCATAACTACAGGAACTTAGTAATTAGTAGATGTTTAATTACCAGCTCTCCTGGGAAAAAAATGCAAGAAACACTTTGAAGTTTATCTGAATCATTAGTATTTTCTCCACCATCTTCTTAAGCCTAAGGATATAAGTAAATCCTTAAACTTATAGTTTTTGTTAATTACCATAGTATAAATGGTTGCACTCAAAATCTGAGAGCTTGGCGTATTGTTCACAATCTGTGTAAATCAGTTAAATCAAAAAGCTTTTTTCTTTTTTTTCTGAGCTCCTACTTTGTACAGGGTCCTATATGAGATTATGCAGATTCAGGTGAAAGGGAAACCAGATCTTATTTAATGAAGTAATTGGGGAAGACCAAAGTATTTTGTGCCTTTGTTTCAACTCTGTACTTATAAATCTACATTTTCAACCTTGATCTTTGTTCCAGAGCCCAGTTATAAACCTCCATTTATTTGCTGGCCATATCTACCTTTGATACTGACTCCTCATATTCAATAGGAACAAAAATAATCTTTTTTTTTTCCATCTGAATACTTCCTTCTGACTTCTTTATCAATGATAATACTATTAACCTATTCTTGAAACCTTGGATTCATATTTGGTTCTTCCCTCTCTTTTAGATTTTTAAAGATTTCTTTCTTCATATCTAGTCAGGCACCAAGTACTAATACTACTATCTATGTCAAGAAAACTCCCAAATGGAGTCATGAAGAGTTGGATGTGACTGAATAAATGATTGAACAAATAACAGCAACTCAACTAGCAGATATCTGAGGATAGATTTGAATTTAGGTCTCCCTGAATCCAAGTCCAGAGCTCTATCTACTGTGCCATTTAGCTGTTTTACTCTACTTTTAATGTCTGTTGTATTTATGTCCTTCCTTCCATTTTGTTGGCTAATATCCTGGTCAATATCATTATTGTAATAGCCTCCTTAAAGATGTTTCTGTCTCTCTCTTTTCCAGTTCATTCTTAATATGCCCAAGTCATCTTCCTAATGCAGAGTTGTCATGTCAACCTTGACTGGTTCCCCACAGCGCACAGGGTATTAGAGTTCTTCAATATCTGACTCCAAACTACCTTTCCAGCCATATTTCCAACTGTTTTTTCCCCCAAACCCTCAGGTGTCACATTCGTCTATTTACCTGTCCTCAAAAACATTTTGTACTTTCCCACTCGTTTTTGCTCATGTTGTTCCTGGTTCTGTCCAGAAAGGACATTGCTTCTCTTTTTCCATCTTTAGCTGTTGAAAGATTCTCTCCACTCAGGTCCAATTCAAGTGTCAATTCCCCACAACTGAAAGTGATCCTTTCCTTTGAAGTCTCTCATAGTATTTTATTTGGGCTTTGTCTTTTCTCTCATCAAATTAATCATATTCTACTTTTTATTCTAAATTGTATTTTGAGACAGCCCCTAAAATTACTTAAATCTTTAAGTACCAGACAAGAATGAGAAATTCAGGGGGAAAGAGTTGAATTGCCTGGAACAGTCTTGTAAAAGGACAACATAGGACTTTTAAAACAAAGAGAAGCCTCTGCTTTATAGGAAGCATTCTGGAAACAGTGAGAGATTAAAGGATCATAAATCTAAAGCTGGAAGGATCTTCAGAGGTCATCCCTTTTCCTCACTTTACAGATAATAAATCTGAGATCCTGGGAGATTGTGACTTGCTCAAGTCTACACAAATAATAAGAGTCAGAGTGTAATTTAAATCCAGGTCCTCTGCCTCCAAAACCAATGATCATTGTATCACAGCATACAAGGTGAACCTACCATGTGATTCCAAGGAAGGTCATTCTGTCCATGGATCAAAATTGGCAGCTTTCAGATTATGGTGAGGTCACAGTCACATGCAGCTTAGCCAGAGCAAGAAGGCATGACTGTATGGGGGAGATTCCAAAGGAATAGCTGCACAGAGGCTGCCTTTGGGAGAAGCCCATGGCAAATCATTTCACTTTCCCAGGCCCGAAGAACAGGAGTGAGATGTTCGTGACAATTCCTCCTCTGTCTCTCTTTGGCTTTGAAAGAAAAACTGGAAAGAGCTTCTCTTAAAAGGTTACCCTAGTCAAAGACGAAGAGGAAGAAATTGAGATTTCAAATTGCAACTAGAGTAGGACACTGCTCAGTTGTTAACATTTCCTCTTTTTTATTTTGGATTCTACTCAGTAAAGATACCTTCATCTATGACGGGAGCGTTTGTTCATCTGGATTATGCAAAGTTGGGACAAAACTCTTAAAATAATTTTGACAAAGAATCGATTTTGTTAAACTTCTGAAATACTCTATAGTGGTTTACATTTTAAACCAGAGATTGAGCCAAGACAGAAAATGGTTAGGTAATAAGATGCCTGGAATACCTGGGAGTATATGCACCCTGATAACTGACATATAGTTGGGTCTGAGCATGTATGGAGAGACCCAGAATGATACCTTGAGCTCAGACGGACACCTGGTGGCTGATGCTGAGATTACACTCAGGGTTTCTAGCTAAATCCCATCCCTAAGAGGGATGGCAGCATTGTGGGCTCACCTGTCTTTCCATTGAAGTAACCCATTTATGTGAAGATAGGCATTTTTGCATAGAGGAAAACATCTGTTCTTAATCCCTACATTATTGCTTATTTGTGTAATGTTTTTTCTCTATCTTTTTTATGTCACTGATGGCTGAGGCTCATTTCCCCTCCTCCACTCAATCATACCCCAAAAGACCTAGGGCTCATGGGGACCCAGGACCATGACCTGATACCAAGAGATTCAGTTTTTCTGTCCACACTCTAGAAGGATAGAAATGACACCTGCAATTTCATTTTTATAAGGAATTCCCAGATGAGGAAATACATACCAGTATAGATCAGCACCTTGTCTGCAATGTATAATCCTATATAAACCCAGATCTCACAACTAGCATAAATCAGAGACAGAATTTGCACTCAGGTTTTCCTGGCTCCAAGGCCAGAGTTCTACATATTCCTACAAACTGTCTGTTCTAAATAAAGTTTATACATGGTTCATGTATAGTGTTCCCCACAAAGATACTCAATATACAACATGGGTATCATATACTGCTGTTGTTTTAGTCAGGTCTGACTCTGTGATCTCATAGACCAGAGTGCACAAGACTCTTCAGTTCTCCATTATCTGCCAAAATTTGTTCAAAATCACATTCATTACTTCCATAACACCACTGATATATTCATCTCATTCTTTGCTGTATCTTTTATATTTGATCTTCCAGAAATTAGTCTGAATTAATATCTTTAATTATTGACTGATTCTATCTCCTTGCTATCCAAAGACTCTCAAAAGTCTTCTTCAGCATCATAATTAGAAAAGTATCATTCCTACTGTCCTCAGCTTTTCTCATAATCTAAATCTCACGGTCATACATTATTACTGCAAAAACCATAGCTTTTACCAGACATTTGTTGGCAAGGTGACAACTCTGTTTTTAAGTGGGCTGCTCAGATTTGCCAATTTTTCCAAGAATGAAATGTCTTTTAATTTCAAGTCTGTAGTTTCATCTGCGGTGATTTTTAATTTCAAGAATATAAAATCTGACACTTGCTTCCATTTCTTTTCCCTCTATTTTTCAGGAAGTGATGAGACCAATCACCAAGATTTAATTTTTTTTTTTTTTTATGTTAAGCTTCTAGCCAGCTTTTATATTCTCTTCTTTCACCTTCAAGAGGCTTCTTAATTTCTTTTTACTTTCTGCAATCACAGTGATATCATCTGTATATCTGAAATTGTTGACATTTCTCCTTTAAATCTTAATTTTTATTTTTGATTCATCCAGTCTGGCATTTCACACAATGTTATTTGCATATAAGTTAAATAAAGTGACAATATACAGTCTCAAGTAAGGTCACAAACTATATGCCCGCACCCGGGCTCTCCAGCATCTCCTTGCTGCTCTTCACCGGGTCAGCGAGGAAGCGCAGACACTTCCTACCTTCGGTCACTCTCTTTGTTCACCCTTCAGACCACACCCTCAATCACTGAAACCCCCTAAAGGTGGAGCCTTGAAATTGACGATGCCGTCCCTTCAAAAAAACCCTACACTTCCCAGGATCCCTAGCGCCAAATGCCCGTCTAGGACAAGGGCGGGGAGAGGGAGAGCGGACTGAAATGGCGCGTTGCCCACTGGGAATAGTAGTCCTCTCTGCCGGCGTCCTCCGCACCTGGGCGTGTCTCTTTTCCAAGGACCGGATTCTCCTCAGTTCTAGTTAAGATCGCTTCTCTATAGGGAAGGGAAAAGAGTGGGGGGGTGGGGGGGGCGCTTTCTGAGACCCTTTAGAATGACGTCATCTCATCGAGCCCGAAGCCGTCCGGCCCCTGCCCACCGACGGGCGGAAATGGCTGAGATTGGGAGTTAGCGGTATTGTTGGGGATCAGGGTCTCCAGTTTCCGCTTCCGGAAGGGGGGAAGGGTGACCACCGGCGGGGTGGGGTGGGGGGTCCCCATTAGAGAAGCTGGAAGCGAGATGGTCCTGATCAAAGAGTTGTGAGTAGGGGTTCCGAGTCTGCTTGGGGGAGGGAGGTTTGGGGGCGGCGGGGGGCGGGGTGCTGATGGGGATCTGGAGGCTGTGCACGAGAAAATCCTGCACCCAGAGGCGCCGGACTTTGCCCTCCGCCTTCAGCAGTTTTGCACGCACGGGCGTTTTAGCCGTTCTGGGGCTAAATCATCCGAGCACTTGCACTGCCGTGGAGCTAGCTCAGAGAAGCGAGCGCTGTCCCCGCAGAACGGGCGCAGAAAGAAGGGTCTCCCGCCCCTCACTACGTCTCTTTTTTCCCGCAGCCGGGTGCTGCTGCCCTGCTCCGTGGAGGAGGTGAGACCCCCCCAGCCCCGCTTCTCCCCCGCCCTTCCTCCCCCCAGGGTGCTCCGCCGTCCCCCGGGAAGGAGGGAGGCCGTGCTCCGTCGGAGCGCTCCTCACCAGCGGTTCTCTCCCCCTCAGTATCAGGTAGGACAGCTGTACTCCGTGGCGCAGAGCAGCAAGAATAACACGGGGGGCGGGGAGGGCATCGAGGTCCTCATCAACCAGCCCTACGAGGGGGGCCCCGGAGAGCGGGGCCAGTTTACCCACAAGATCTACCACCTGCAGAGGTGAGCCGGGCTCGGAAGCGCGGGGCATGAGGGGGCTTGCAGACCTCGGCCCTGACCGGCTTCCTCCGCCCACAGCAAAGTTCCAGGATTCGTCCGCCTGTTCGCCCCGGAGGGCTCCCTGGTGTTCCACGAGAAGGCCTGGAACGCCTACCCTTACTGCCGGACCGGTGAGGAGAGGGGGGGCAAAGAAGGTCAGAGGTCAGGGTCCTGGACATCAGACACCTGAGCCCTCCGGCCTGACGCCTTACCGGGGCGGGAAACTGGTGGCGGGAGGCCCCGTGTGACGTGGCTCTAACCCGTTACTGTTCTTTTCCCATCTTTTTGCCTTTTTTCCCTTCATTTCTCTAAAATCACTTGCCTTCCATCGCCCGCTGCATCCACCTTAGTCATCACGGTAAGAGCCCCCGTTGTCAGAGTGGGGAGGGTTTAGCCAGAAAACGTGTCTCCCTTCACTGAGCCCCCCTGTTTTTATCCAGAATGAGTATATGAAGGATGATTTCTTCATCAAGATTGAAACCTGGCATCGGCCAGACATGGGGACTGAGGACAACGTGAGTGTGCAGTAAATGTCGGTGAGGTAGTACGGTGGTCAGAGCGCTGGCCTGGAGCCAGGAAGACCGGGCCCTTTCTAGCTGGGTGACCCCGACAAGTCACTCGACCTGTGTCTGCCTCAGTTTCCTCAACTGTCAGATGGACATCCTTATGGCAACTGCCTCCCAGGGTTGTGAGGATTTAATGAGGTAATCTTAGTTAGGCTCGTAGCCTGGCGTGTGGCAGATCCCTTCCCCTCGCACTAGATGTCTCGCTATATTTACCTCTAAGAACTCGTCCCTTTGTTCCCCACCTTCCCCGCCCTCTCTGTGTGTCCCCTGTCCCTAGAGAATTAGGGGTCTCCTGTGCTCCTTATGTCCTCCATTTTCCAACAGAAACCTCATGTAGGCAGGTCTGTGTACAGTTCCCCAGTCACTCTTCTGTTCCTCTCCTTTGCCCCTCCATCTCTTACCCATCCCCCTGCTCTTCTCTCCTTCCATCCTAAAAGTCCCACTTTTTGGTCAAGGCTTAACTTGAAGCTCTCCTCATGAAGCCTTCCCCAGCACCTCTGGCTGCCTCCTTCCCCAAAATCTCATCCGCAGCACTTGTAGTCGGCTACACGGAGTTAGTAGTCAGTTGCTCTCCTCTGTTTTACCTGTAGTAGTTTGATTCTCCCGTTAGATTAAGGTCTATTTGAAAGCGAAATCACGTCTTGTACTTCTCTTGTGTCCCCATACAGCGGCCGCTACAGTGTTAAGCATCTAGTAGGTGCTCAATATGTGCATGTTGGTTGGTATTTCTTACACCGGTTCTCTGCCGGGACTGGACAGATGATAACCCAGCCTTCCCTCTCCAGAGAGGAGGTAGAATGCTGAATCTCTACCCTATAGCCTAGTAGATAGTTAAGCACATCCTATCTCGTATTGTTCATGGCTGTTTTATGTGTCTGAGAATTCTTTACTAGAATGGAAGCCTTTGGAGGGCCTAGTGCCGTAGGCTTCTTGTACTCCTCACAGCGCCGAGCACAAAACAGGTGCTCACTTACTCACTGACTTCCCTTGCCTCCATTGCCTCCTTCCCTCACAAGCAGCCTGCTCTCTCTCCACCCTTTCCTAGGTTCACCATCTTGATGCAGAGACATGGAAGGAGGTGGAGGTGGTTCATATTGACATTGCTGATAGGGCCCAAGTGTCTGATGAGGTAAGTGAAGTAGAACTGGGGACTGGATGATAAAATACTTGTGTTTTAAGAGGGGAGCAGGTTCTGTGAGAAAATCTGGGGGCTAGGAGGGGCAATGCTTAGGCTCAGGAAAGGCAGAGAACTGGGAGCAGCTTCTTTGAGAGCAGGTTGGAGTTTCTTTCACAGCTCCCTCTCTTCCTTCCAGGATTATAAACCAGAAGAGGACCCTGCTCTCTTCAAGTCTGTCAAAACTGGCCGTGGCCCCTTGGGACCCAACTGGCAGGTAAACTATGTCCCTATCCTTGCTCGAGCTGGGCAAGGTCGGGTGGGTAGAGGCTTAGTTCCCCAAGGCTGTCGGGTTAGTAGTGTGTCTGTGTTTATATCTTTGTACAGAGGGAATTGTTGAAACATCCACCCCACATGTGTGCCTACAAACTGGTGACTGTCAAGTTCCGATGGTGGGGGCTCCAGGGTCGAGTGGAGAACTTCATCCATAAGGTTGAAGAAGATGGATGGGGTGGCTGTGGGTTCTGATTCGGAGGGTGGGAGATGGGAGACTCAAGCTTCAGGCTCTTACTTAAAGGACTGAGGTAAAGATGGGAAACCTTTTAGGTCTGACCTAGGTAGGAGTCTGAGAGCAATGGAACTCTGGGTCTTTGTAACAGATGGGCTCACGTTGGTGTGCATTCAGAGTAAGGCATTACTTTTTGACATGATAGGAAAAACTATAATGTGATCTATCTTTTTGTCTTTTCCCTGCTTTGGATGGAAAACTAGTTACATCATTAGAGTACCCCAAACACCCTTTATATAATCAGATGACTTCCCACTTGGCTGAGAGTGAATCTGTGGTTGTAGAACAGCTGAGTAGGTTCCACATGGACTTTGGGCCATTCTTAGTCCACTTTAAAGAACACCATGTCTGAGCTAAATTGACTGAGTAGAGGTATTGGTATTTGAATGTAATTCTACTCACTGATGTAATAGTTCATTCTGTGCAGACACTTTCATGGTTGAGATCCTAAAGTAAGGAGAAGCCTTCAAAACATGTTATTGAAAGGAGCTAAGGTTATTATATTACATTTTTGACACTTCCCTTAACACCTAAGATCTTAGCACTAGCCTTATGTAAAGTGAGGAAAAAATAATTTTCCTTTTGTAACTTTTCTCTCAGACACAGTATTTTAGTCATTTTATAATGTCATTCAATAGATTTTACTTCTAACCAATTAATTTTCATTTTCAAAAAGATGCTCCCTGGACTCTAGGGTCAGGAAATGATGAAATACTGTGCTCAAAGCCACTGAGATTTTTTCCCCTTGCCTTGTAAAGAAAGAAAATGCCAAAAATAAATGAAGAATGAACTCCATGTCTAGAGAGAATCAAGTCCTGAATTTATGCCATAGAAAATAGCATAATATAGGGGGTTAGGTGTGAGCTTATCTGAGACTAAATTGACATCCTTTCTTTGCACTCTGTTTTCTCTTTATGATTTACTTCTGGATCTCTGTATTCTCAAGGTAGACAGTCTTGTAATCTGGAGTGTAGGTTGATAGGATGGAAAGGAAAGAGGGTGTGGATTCTAAAATCAAATATCTGGTAAGAACTTTGAATATGTGGAAAGAGGTGATGACATCACTCAACCAAGAGCATACTCACTAACCAGCCAAAGTCCAGCGGTTTGGTGCCTTTTGTTTGGGATCAAGAAGTTGAGAAATTATTACCTAGAGCCAAAAGTAAGATCCCGTGGACCATGTCCAAAGAGATTCCTTGAACCTCAAAGCGGACCAAGGCCTTTGGAGCTTCAGGCCTGTGGGAAACTGGGTCAGAACACTGGTGTTTCAGTTACATAGGCTGATTCGTGTAGAATCCTCCCCCTCTTCCCACAGCAAGAAAAGCGGCTCTTCACCAACTTCCACAGGCAGCTCTTCTGTTGGCTGGATCAGTGGGTTGATCTGTCCATGGAGGACATCCGGAACCTAGAGGAGGAGACCCAGCGAGAATTGGACCAGGTAATGGTTCAATGTAGTGAATAGATAGGAAGAACTGGGAAAACTGATCAATCATTCAGCAAATTTTGACAAGCAGTTGCTATAAACTCAGCACCAAACCAGTGCCCTAATGGAATGTAAACCCTTTGCATAAAGGAACTATCCTGTTTTTGTATTTTTATCTGTGGTGCCTTGTCCATAAAAAGCAATCAACACATGTTTGTAGAATTGAATAGAGAGAAGTTAGGAGAAAGAGAAAAAATGGAGAGTTTCCCCTACCCTTGAGGAGCTTGTAACATAGAGATTGATACATGTGCTGTGTGAGTTAAAGTATTTTTCTTACAACAACCTTATGGAGGAAGTTAGGCAAATGTTGTCATCCCCATTTTGAAGATGAGGAAACTGAGACTCAAGTTGTTGGTGGTCATAGGTCTGAGAGTTTCCGTGGAAAGATTCAAAGCCAGGTGTCCTGACTCCAAGATAAATAGGGGGAACAAAGGTACCAACTACTGTGGCTGGACCAGGACTGCTCCTTACCCAATTCCCATTATATTAAAAGAGACTTCTCAGATAAGGCAAGAGAAGGACATTAAAAGTGCCTGGGCCTGGCAGTTCTGAGAGCCCTGGGTTTTAACCTGATTCTGAATCTCATGCTCCATGTTGTTGGCCAAGCCACTTCCCTCCTCTGAAAATGGAGGAATGGTCCTGGTGACTGTTATGATCCCTCTAGTTCTAATGTTCTTTGAGGGCGTACTCACATCTGTCATGTGTTTCATTCCTCTTGCCTGTTGGTTCAGCCTTCAGATCTCCTAGTTTTAGCTCCATTCCTTTGGTTTGGTCCCCGTTGGAGATTTGAGAAGAGAGTAAGTGAAAGAATTAGGACTAGTCCATCATGTACTCTCTGGAATTAGAATTTTAGATTGTTTTTTAAGTTGGGAAGAGACCTGACGAGGAAGAAAAACTGGTTAGGAATAAGGAGTGTGGTTATAGAACTAGGGAAGATACCTATGAGATTAAGTCGGGAGTCTCATTTTCTAATGAGAATGGATGCTACTAGTTCCCTAACCCCCATTCTCATCCCATCTTGGGTTTCAGATGCGGAAGACAGGGCCAGTGAGGGGCATGAGAGCCAGTGATGACTGAGACCTCAGCCAGACCTGGGCAGGTAAGGAGGGCCCTGGAAAGGTTTGCTTGGGGTGGCGGGAAGTGCCAGCACTGCTATTGAGCATGTGGGGTGCTGGTCAATGATGCCCTACTTGGGGAAACGCCTGGTTTCAGGGGCCTCTGCCCTTCTCGACACCACTACCTAAGGCCTTGGGGTTCTTTGTCCTAAGCTGAAAAACTGGGTGCCTTATCTCCTCTGTATCCCTCCTCAGTAGTGAGTCATCAGCAAGACCATAATCAGGCCAGTTGTTTAGAGTGCAAGAGCCTACTTTAACTCCAGTGTGAGGATGCTCAGGGTGCAGATCTACAGGTTGGTAATTGCAGGTACACAGCATAGTTTCAGAATGCAATCTTGTCCAGCTTAGGAGGTAAGTCTTAGAAATTTCATAGATGGGGATTCTTTTTTCTTAAAAAAATTTTTTTTAATCATAAACAGTAGCCATCAGTAAAACCATACATTCATATATGTGAACAATTTTTTTAAAAAATGAAATAGCTAAAATTCCACTCTACCAGATCTAGATTTTTCTATCACATCTCACTTACAACAGTCCCCTTCTTGATTTTTGGTCATCTCTGTCTTGCTTCCTGAGAAGTTTGTTCTTAATTTCCCCAGCTTCTTCTCTCAACAAAAAGTAGAGTCTGTTTCCAGATTCTCTTATTTGCTAATCTCAGAGGAAATAGCCCCTTTCTACCAGGGTTTCTGAGGCAAACCCTTTTGTAAAGACAGTCTGCCACAAAGGCAGGTCTCAGTCGGACCCTCCTGGTCCTCCACCTTCCCACCCCCACTCCCTTCTATTAGTCTCCTGTGAATTTCTCTTACATTCTATCTTTTCTCTCCCTTATTGCTCTCTGATCAATCCCAGTGCATCTCATTTCAGACTTATCTTTACACTGATTATTTTGCTAGTTCAGCCAATCTAAATGCTCTCTTTTCTTTGGCATACATTTGTATATGCGAAGTCTTTGGTTTACTTAGAACACACTTCTGATCTAGAAGAGATTCAATAAAAACACAAATAGGAAGTTATTCATTGTGCCCATTTTAGGAAAAACTAAACCCTCAGCTGACCTTCCCTGTTCAACTTCTTCCTCTCTCCACCCAGGTACCTGCCCCTGAGATGGAAAATTGAAGGGAATTTGGTGCAGTGTCGACCCAGTAGGCAGGAGGAAAGAGTGAAGCTGCTGCTTCTGGGGGGAGTGGGAGCAGGGACAGGATTCCTGCTTGCTCCTCTCCAGCTCCGTCCCACCATTCTCTCCCACCCTGGAGCTTTTCCTGTTCCCAGAGATGCCTGGGGACCAAGAGCTGGAGTCACATTCCAGGGTCAAACACTACAATTGCTGCTCCCTTTCAAGCCTGGAAAGGACACAGGGAGTAGGGGCAACTTGACCTACCACTGTTCCTGATGCCCATGGAGTCAACGCTGCACAGTAATAAAGTCCTCATGGGCCCCTGGGCCTCACACTGTTGTCTGTGAGGGTGTGTGTACTTGGAGGGTGGGTCCTTACTTCCTCTCCCACCCCTGCCCTTCTTTGGGCCCTGGGCTCACTAATAATCAGAGCTTGCATTTATATAGTGTTATATAGTTCTCATTTGGTCCTCACAGAAACCACCTGAGGCAGGACAAGGAACATCTCTATTACAGATAAGACTGAAAGTCAGAGAGGCTGTGAGTTGGTGAAGGTCTCAGAGAAGTAAGTAGTTAGTAGGGAGTAGAGCTGGAATTTTTTGACCATAAGTTGTGTCTTTCCTAAGACTCCATTAACTATAATAAAGATATGGAACCCCCTTCTCAGTTCTAAACTTCTCAAGGACCTAGACTGGCTGTGATATCATCTCCCTAGGTGATTTAGGGGAAGTTTTTCCTGGTTTCTTTGTTCTTGTGCTATAGGGTGAGTTGGATGAAGTTATCTTTTCTGTCTTCAAGGTGATGAGTAAATTAAAGAGCCTCATCACCTGGGAGTCAGCTCCAGTCAGGTTAGGGATTTCTGTCTACCAGTAATAATACAGGATCTTCATGCCCTGGGCATCTTTGGCTTCATAGTGAGCTCTCCAGAGCATAATTGTAAAGCCCCTCTCACCCTCTCACTCCAAAGAAAAAATGTGTGTGTTGGGGGAGGGGAGGGATAGAGTCTTGGGTTTGATTTCTCTGCTTAAGACATAGCCACTTATTAATTAAAAGTGTCCAAAATTTCCCATTTGTTAGAACTGTGTTGAGGTCAGATGCCTAGCAGAACAAAATTGTTCCCTAGAAATGAACAATGTCCAGCTAAGTTCTAACTGATGTGGCCTTTGCTTTGCCTGCTGTGGGAGGTCAGGTCAAGTTCCCCTTGTGTTGGCCATCTTGTTGAACCAAAATTCCATCTACTTTCTTCTTTATATCTCTACATCTTTCTTAATCACAAAGTGACCCTCATCTCTGATTCTCCAACTGTTTCCCTTGACATGTCAAAAAAAATTTGATCAGGGAAAAAAAGAAGTCTTTTCTCCAGGTAGCACCCCATTGTGTAGATGACTTGGGAAGGATCATACACCATTCACATCACCCTGGGTCTCTCACCCTCCAGGGCTCTTGGTCCCTGGCATGTATAGCTCTTCTTCCAGACTGACTAGGTTCCTGGGGAAGAAACTGTAATTTCCCCAAGCTGGCCACGAAGGCCTGGAGTGCCAACCTTAGTAGTACCCATGGTAAAGGATTATGGGAAGGGAGGATGAGACAGGGAAAGCCCCCTATAGTTTCCTTCTCACTGCCAGGGAACTAGCTGGGAAATCCCACAGGCTGTAAATGGAAAATGGCAGTAACTGCCTTCGGGAAAAATAAGAAACCCCCAATACGCCTCCCCTGCCAATGATGGGAAATCCAGGGGAAGAGAAGGACAGGAAGATGAAGGCAATTCTGGAATCTTAATGCGCTGGAAGCTGAACAACTGTAAGGGTCATAAGCAGGGAGAGCAGCGACCTAATCTCAGCCATACCCCTAACTTTGGTCATTATTTGAATCTTGAACACCAACCATCCCACGATCAGGAAAAGACTCATTTTGTAATCCCACAGATTTTCTTTTAATCCCAGCCACAGACTACACCCTCATTTTGGTCATATAATAACTCCAACTGTGGCCACAAAATGACTCAATCCTAGCCTTAAATTGACCCCGATCTAACCACTGACTCCTAATTTGACCATAAAAGGGTGCTGGCCATGGATTAATTCCCTAACATTCACCATAGTTTGATACCTAAGCAGAGGGTCTTAAACTATCTACAATCTTAAAAAGAATCAGTGTGAATCCTTGTTTCCTTCCACTCTTTGGGGAGGGATGCCCACAAAACTTTTCTCATAGCTGACTGGTCAATGTCATTTAATGAAAAAGACAGCCTCCTAGAAATATATAAGAAATGGGCAGGTAATTTAAGTCTGTGGGAGAAACAGATGGATATATCATGCTGTTAGTGCAGCAAGTGTTCTATTTAAGTAATCTGAACTAGTTAAGAATTCTGAGATGAGATGATCCAGAGAAATGAACTGGAGGTGGTAAATGGGAGAGAGGAAGAGCTGAGTCCTAGTTACCTAAGCAGGAAGCTGGTCCATGATTCCATCCCCTTTGTTGCCAAGAAAACTCCGGCCCCCCTGACTATGGGAAGGGAAATTACATTTCCCCATTTCAGAGGAGTTTGAGAGTGAAGCTGAAAGTGTAAGTAGTAGAGAAACTGAAAGTGGGGGCTGGCCCCCCGTATAAGAACTCCAAGAGGGGGGGATGGCTGGTAAGAAAGACATTGCCAGAAGATGAGAGACGGGAGCTGGCGTGAGTTAATGGAATAGGGAGTAGACTAAATAAGCCTCTGAAATTGAGGGATTTGGGGATGAGGGTTGGAGAAACATGATTGTAGAAGCCAAGAAGCTTGTGGTATAGAACAAAGGACCAAGAGAAAAGATTCCTTGAAAGAAAAGAGGGTAGACTATGGGGTGGCAAGAAGTTGGGGCTCTAGTTATACTGGAAAGAGGTTGGGAGGCAGGCAGTGTCCTCCCAATAGTGGAACATAGAGTTGGGGGGCAAGGGGAGAACAAGATGTGTAATGAAACTACAGCTCAAGCCTGGATGGAAGAAACCGTTTTATTTGGTTCCATGAAATCTTGGCGTTTGAGATGTAAAAATGGACTATTTAGGTGCCAGCTTTTGGTTATAAAATCTCTAGGTAAACAGGTTTTTCTATTTGAGTTTCAGGCTGTGTGACTGCCATCTCACAAAGTTGATTCTTTGTAGGGGGAAAGGTAGTAGTGCTAGACTTTTTGTTCAGAGCAGTATTAAATTGAGATCTAACAACTAAGACTCAGAGTGGTACCTCATCCCAAGTGTAGGACTGTCTGGTAGACCTAGTTGAGTGATGATACTTTCAAGTTTCTCGATCCCATCTGAAGGGCTTCTCATGTACCTGAGATGGGAAGAGTAATAAGTCATCTTGGGTACTAGAATCCAGAATGAACTAGAAAATGGAAGGGACAAGAAAAGAAAAATGCCAAGTCAAGGTAAAAGAGATAGAAATTATTTATCTGGAGAGAGGGATGGTTAGAATATGGACAAGGATGAGATCAAGGGAAATTTTGGTTTGTTTTTCTAGGAGAATTGGGTAACTCCAGTAATTACAAGATTAACTGAAAGATAAGCCCTAGACCACCAATTCTTTCAGATTCCTGTCCCTCTTCCCCATTCCTGCTCTGCCTCTCCTGCTAATCTTTATTCCCCTTTCCCAACCCCTAATCCTGTTCATCCAAACCTTTTTCCCTTTCTCTAACTTCCATCTTCTGTCTCTTCCTCTGATCCATACTACTTTTCCCTTTTTAGTCCTGTTTTTACCTTCCCATTACTCCTATGTTCAGTTCCATACCTTAGTACCCCTCTCCAACTCTCATTCCATTTCCAAACCTTCAATTTTCTGCCCTTTCATCTCCCACCCCATCCTTCTGATCCTTTTCTTTTTCTTTTTTACATCAACATTCATGTTTTTTTGTTATTACTCCAACCCTCATCCCTTTGTCCCCCACCCTTTTTCCTGCCTCTATGTGGTCTGTCAATTAATAAAGGTTAGTAAACATTGAAGTGCCTTCAATGAGAACTGAGGGAAGTATAAGAATTAAATAAAGCAGACCTTGCTCTCATTGATGGAACTCACAACTTTCACACACACACACACACACACACACACACACACACACACACACACACACACACACACATCTTTTCCATCTCCTGATAGTTTTATCCTCAGTCCTTTCCTCACCACAGCCTGTTCTGTTCTGATCTTTATCCCCTAGATCCTTTTACCTCTGATGTGGTAAATCAGGAGGGAATCCAATATATTCTGGGAAGTTGGAGTGATTCCAATCTTATTGGGTTTACCCCCATCTCATCTATCTCAGCCAGATAAAAGGAAGCCCAAACTCAAGTTCCTTTGTATTAGGATGGCTTAGGAATCCTGGGATGCCCTAGGATATTTTGGGAGCCTTAGAGCAAGCTAATCTTTCTCAAAGTCCACTAAAGTTTGAGCTAGCTGTGCTCAGTGTCCCTGGTGCTCCTCTTCAGCTCCCCATTCACTCCTTTCTCCCCTGTTCTACTTCCCTCTGATCTCATGTTCTCCTCCATTTTTCAAGGGCTTAATCTCTTGCTGCTCTCCTTGCTCCTGAACAAGGCTGTCACCTGCGGGTTCCCATGGCCTCGAAGGCAACCTCCCCATGGTTTGCTGGACATGAGGAGTGAGTTCAAGATCAGCCTGAGGCTTGCCAGAAAGCTGCTTTCAGAGATCCGGGGTATTGCCCATCTCTTTGTGAGTCATCAGAATCCAATTGACTAAGGAATGGAAAAACTTGCTGAGACTCGTTTGGCAGGAGGTTGGCAAGGGAAGCCACCTTGGAGAGCCCCCTGTTAATCTTTTGCTTATACAGGCAGATACACACCTGGTTGGAGTATCTTTGGACTTTCTTCCCCTGAGGGAACAACTTCCCAATGTCACCATGACATTCAAGACCTGGCTCCAACTTTCAGTGAGTTAGAGAAGAGGATCTGCCATCAGGGTTGAGGTTGAAGAGGCTCCTGAAGATGAGGGTGGATTTTGGGCTTTTGTGGGAGATTGATAATTGATGAGGCACTGAGATAGGGGATGAGACTTAAGGTGGATAAGAGAGGATGGAGGAGGTTTGAAGGGCTGAAACATGGGATGAGGTTAAGGATAGGATGGGGAGAGTGATGAAGGTCTAAGATGGGATTGGGAATGAAGGATGAGGAGGGGTTTGAAAGAATTGCACAGATGAGGGAATAAAGTGGGTGGGCTAGAGATAAATAAAGTGGGTGACTAAGATGACCTCATGAGTCAAAGCCTGAATTCATTGTCGAGAATTTTTGATCTCTTGCCTTAACCCTATTTCCATTTCTGATTCTTTCTTTCCCAGGACCCAGATCGACTCTGTTTGCTTTCCAGCCTTCTGGGCCACTTCCAGGCTCCTCTAGGAGAATTAGAGGGCCACCAGGGCTGGAAGGGATCCTTGAGGAAACGGGTTTGGACTGCCCAGCTGGACCTTCGGGACCTGCGGTCACATCTCCGTTTTCAGGTCTGGCCACTCCTCTATGCTCTAGGTTCACTGATTTCCTGAGTAACTCCCTGCTTTTACCCTGGTCTATGCGACTCACTTGATTCCTTGTCTCTTGTCATAGATGAAGGCTATAGGATACAGTCCTCGGGAGGATGAGGAAGCACTGGGTCCGGAGGAGAAGGCCTTAAGAAGAGTTTCTCTCACTGTGCACCAGGTCTCCTGGCCACAACTCCTGAGTACCTACCAGCTTCTCCGATCCCTGGAGCTTGTCCTTGCCAGAGGTGTCCGGGATTTCCTTCTGCTCTCAAAGGGAGTCGCTCAATTGAAGTCCCTGGCTACTTAAGAAGTACAGCTTCCCACCAAGGAGTAATGCTCTCCTCCTACCTGTGTCACACCACCCTCCCTTACATTTGGTTTCCAACCTGAGGCCAAACCCCCTGCTATGAGCCAGCTAGGAGAGAGAGCTCCAGTTCCAGCTCCAGTTCCCTTCCCCTGCCAGTGATATCATCTCTGCTCAGGAAACTGTGGCATGTGCCCCTTTGGTTCTCTCTCGCCTCATCCACTTGAGCCCATTCCCATCCCATAATTTAAGAGCCTTCAAGTTCACGCAAGATATTTATTTCTTGGATATTTATTTATTTTTCAGGAAAGTGCTGATTGTATTTATTCTTTTTTGGAAAAAAAAATTGGGGATAGTCTTCCTTTTGCTCCCTTGAGGAACCCAGAGAGTGAGATCAAATACTCATTCTTGGGCAACCTAGTAATAAACACTTTCAACCCCTCTTTCTCTTTTTCTTCTCTGAGCACATAAGTCCTCTGGGTAGACCCCCACATCAGGAAGTATGGTTTACCTGGTAATGGGAAAATAGAAGGGAGAAATGCAAAAGGAGATCAAAGCAGAGAGCCTTCAAAGGCAAAGTGCCCATGATCATCTGCTACTCCCTCATTGCCATTGCTTTGGGCTTGGCCCAGCTGCGTGGCTCTTTGTGGCAACCAGCCTTGCTAGGATTTTAACAAGTGTCCCAGTGCTTCTCAGGGCCAGAGCTTCTGCCTTGGGATGGAGCCATGTTCAGTGTCTCTGCTTGGCCCTCTTCCCTGGTCCTCTGAAGGTACCCCAAACAACTCAGCTCCAGGCAGCCCGGGCTGGTATTGATTCTAGAATCCCTGGTCTGCTAGTACACTCCTTCTCCCCACCACTTCTTGTCTAGAAAGTATGGAGGTAATAGCCCATCTCTGGAACCCATATCCTGAGAGGAAATGAGGCTTCCTAAAGTAACAGGGATAATAGGCAGATAACACAAGTGAAAGTCAAAACCCCAGAATTACATCTGATCTGTGAGCAGATGCTACAATAACTTTCTAAGGGTCTAGTTTTGTGTTCAAGGATGGGTGGAAGTAATGATGGTCATAAAGGCTTCAGAAATAGCCTATGAACTTCCTAGCTGTGTGACCCTGGGCAAGTCACTTAACCCAATTGCCTCAGCAAAAAAAAAAAAAAAAGCCTATGAATGCAAGTCTCTTTAATTCTCCCTTCAGCCTGCTGCTTCTCCCCCTTCCCCCCATCCCCACCAATTCCACATTATCTGGGCAAGATAGGAAAAGCTACCAAGGGCTGGGCTTCCCTTCTAGGGATTAGAACACAGGAATAGAAGTCACCATGAGGTAGGGAGATCATCTCAGGCTTGAAGATGGGGTTGTGGCAAGAACAAACAGGGGGAGGGAAGAGGGGGAAATGAGAGGGGTATTAGACTGATGGACTTCAGGTCACTGTGGCTTGGGCCGTCCCAGACGAGCCTGTAGTTCCTGCATCATGTTGGGGTGAGCAAGGCCAAACCTGAGGGAGCAAAGAGGATCACGAAGAGTTAATGAATTATGATTGGATCCCAAAGATTGGTTTTTTCCTCCTTCATCAACCTTGCCCACTTCTTACCCATGGCCTAGGGGCCGTTTCCTTGCTGTCACTGGGGTCCCCTCTGCCTTAGGGGGACTTGGCACTGCAGTTTCCTCGGATTGGAGCAATCTCAGTTTTGAACCTGGGGACCCTTCATTGGGAAGAGAGCCCAGAGACTCATCACCATCATCACTGTCACCCTGCTTTGGTGCTGGTGCCCTTCGAAAAGAGGGTCGTGATCGGCGTTGGGAGGCGTTTCTGGAGAGGAGAACTCGACTTCTGGGAATGGAGAGGTCCAGGCACGGACCAGGAATGGGGGCCTGCGGGAAAGCGGAAGACAGGAATTTTGGGGTCATGTCCAAGGTTTGGCCCTAACTAGACCTTGGAATCTTTCTCATTGACATTATGAGGTACTTTATCATTAATATTAATAATGATGATTTAAATTTTAATTATATTTTACACTTGTGTAATACTTTACATCTTTCAAAATCCTTTTCACATCATCTCACCTCATTCCAGCTACTGTGGGCTTCAGCAGGATTAGGTTCAGGGGACAGTCTTATTGTTATTGTGCTGGTGGGTGCTGTGGCTTCTGATCCCCCGCTTTCTGAAGCTTCCAAGGCTCCAGAATCTATAATTGCAACTTCCTTTGTTCCTCTGCCTTGACCAGGCTCTGCTTTCTGTAAGTCCCAGCCACTTCCAGGTTTCTCACTGGATTCCCAGGCTCCAGGAGCTTCTGAATCCTTGTCTCCATCTCTCCATCTCTCTGTATCACAGCACTTGGCAGGCTCCAACTCCTCCCTGTTTCCATCTCCTTGCCTGCTTGCCATCATCATCACTGCCTCCAGCCTCCTGCCTCCATTAGTCTCCACTTCCTCCATGGACTGATTGTCCATGGAAGTTTCTCCCTCTACAGCATGGCTCCCCCAAGCCTCGGCCTCTGTCTGGGTGTCTCCCTCACACTGTGTCTCTTCCTCCAGGGGCCAGGTACTCACACTCTGGTCCCCATCAAGCTCCTGCTGGCTTTCCCTGTTTCCCTGGCCCTTTTCAGGCTTTTCCTCTGACTTGCCTTGTCCTTCCATCTCTTCCCCCCTCCCAAGCTTCACTTCCGTGTTGGTCATTGCCATCTGTCTCTCTACTCCCTGATAAAAGGCAAAGTTCTCCTTCTCACACGTGCTCCCTGCCTCCTCTTTCTCAGCTCTCCAGGATTCTTGGGCTTTTGCTGAACCTATTTCTTGTTCTCCCTCAGACCCTTTCTCCTCCCTTTCCCAGGTTCTCCCAATCTCTGATTCTATTATAACTTGGTCTCTATCAGTCATTCTCCCTGCTGTATGCCATTCTTCAGTTCCTTCAACCTCCGGGAAGCCTTCCTCTAGTGCTTTCCTAACTCCAACCTCTAACCAATTTGAACCCGGAATTTCTCTAACCTCCCTAATTTCTTGGCTGATTGCCTCTTCTGTGTCCCAGTCTCTCTTGATTTCCTTCCAGTTTCTTTTTACCTTCTGCTCTGTCTCCTGGCTTCTTCTATCATCAGACCCCTTTAAACTCAGCCCTGACCCCTCTTTTTCTCTCTCAGTGTCCCATAGGCTTCTGGCATTTCCTTGCCAAACTTCAGCTTCTCTCTCCATTGTACTGCTGCTTTTGCCCCCTCTCTCCTGACTTCCCCCAGTCTCCTTCATCTGCTGGCTTCCTATGACCTCTCCTTCTACCTCCCAGTATTCTTTAGCTTCTGTTGCTTCCCTTTCCTGGAGTTTGCTGACTTCAGACTCTCCCACTTTATGGCCTCTACCACCCTGGGCCTCTTGGCCTCCCTCAAGCTCCTTTTCCTCCATCTCTGGTTCTGCTGTTCCAGCCTCTCTGGTTCCCCAGCCAGTATTAACTTCTGCTGTTGGGACTTCTTGCTCTTTGAACTCTTGGCTTTCTTTAGCCTCCTGGTTTCCCTGGTCGTCTCTAGTCTGGGGAGTAAAAACTTTTTCCTCATCCTCACTGCCTCCCTTGTCTTTTATTTCCATCACTTGGCAGCTCTCAAATTCCCCTTCCATTGTCTTCCAGCCTTCTACTGCGATGGAATCTTGCTTCTTCACTTCTTGGACATTTCCATTCTCTCTGTCCTTAATATTTGGGGCACTATAGGTTCTTATCTCACAGCCCTCCAAAATCTTTTTCTCTGAAATTCTGAATGGTTCTTCCTCCTCTTTTCCTTTGAGTTCTTCTTCCATTAGATCCTGAACTTTGCTAGGCTCTCTCTCTGTCTCTTGGGCTCTCCCAGTTTCTGCTTCCATGTTCCAGTTTGCCCCAATCTTGTCAGAGTCCCGGTCTTGGCTTTCCTCATCCTTTGCTTCCAGCTCTTGGCTTTTTCCTACCTCTTCCTCTCTCATTATCTTGGCTCTCCTTACTTCTTTTTCTGGTCTTGTTACCAAGGTCTCATCTGAGTCAGCTATTCTTTCTGTCTGCTCAACCTCCTGGGAGCTCCCAGCTTCTAGTTTACAGTCTCCCATGACTTCTTCAGCTTCCACTGACTCTATCTCTCCGCTCCTACTAATATTATCTAGTGTTCCCTCCCATATCTTAGTCTCCTTAATGTCCTGACCTATGGTTTGCCCTGACTGATTCTCACAATGCTCCCCAGCTTTTCCCTCCAAGCCTGAACTTCCTTCAACTTCTACCTCTGATTCTAGAACTTGTACAATCTCCCTTTTTTCTAGGACCCAGAAATCTGCCACTTCTTCCTCTCTCTCTGTTCTTTGGATTGGAACTTGCTTTGGGGATGAGCTTTCCTCAGTCTGTCTCTCCTCCTCTTTCTTCCTTTCCAAATCTTCCCCAGGAGTCTCTTCTGTGTCCCAGCCTCTTTGAATCACTTGCACATTCCATTTTGTACCGCTCTCCTTATCCTCTGCTTTCCAGGCTTCCTCGTCTTCTTTTTTGGGAATTGTTTCTGCTGCCCTTAACCTTACAACTTCCCTGGATTCAGCTTTCTCCATGACTGAAGTTATCCAGACCTCAGATATTACATTGTCTCCTCTCTCAGCCTCTTCTCCTGGTTCCTGGCCTCCCTGTAGCTTTTCTAGATCTTTCTCTATGGGATTTAGCCCTTGGACTTCCAAAGCCACTTCCTGGTCCATTTCCTTTTTTTCACATCTGATCCCAATCTTCTGGGCCTCCGGAGCTTCTCTGATCTTATGCTTCTCCCCCTCCTGTTTTTCAATTATCCTATCTTTCCCAAATTCTCCCTGCACAGCTCCATTAGGTGCCTTCTTGATCTCATGACTTTTCCTGGTTTCCATTCCTATCTTCTGACCATGACCTTTTTTCATCCTTTGTGCTTTCTCACCTTCTTTTGCCTCTTGCCAGTCTCTGACATTTCCTTCCATCTCCTGGGCTGGCCTATCCTTTTCCTTCTCCCAGATTATTCGATTTTCAGATTCCACCCCCAAGGTTATCAAAGCCCTTCCTTCAAGATCTCCTGGCTTTATCTCCTCCATTTCTTCCTTCTGTTCTCCCCCAGGCTCAGTTTCCTCCCCTTTCCAGTAGTTCTCAGCCTTCCCTACACTGACTTCCTTTTTGCTGGAGTTCTGATTTTTCTTGCCTTGTGCTTTTAGCTCTTCGCCACCCTTTTCTTCCGAGGCAAACCCTTTTGTTCCCAAGTATTCTTCAGCCAAGATCCCTTCCTTTTTGCATTCTCTAGCCTCCACTGCACCTGTCTTTTGTCCTTGCTTGGGCTCTGCCCCCATCATACACCAAGCTTCTCGGACCTCCACCTTGTGGTTCCCTCTGATCTCTCCTTTAGCCTCTTTGGAATTCTTGTTGCTGCTGTCCCAAGTTGTATAGACCCCGGTCATGTCCTCATCCAGGTCTACCCCAGCTTCTTTTCCTATCTTCCAGATTTCCTCAGCTTCTGATTCCTGTATTCTCCTGGCTTTTTTTTCTTCCCCTTTATCCCAAGCCTCTCTTGTCTCTGACCCTCTAGAGAAAAAAGTATCTTCCAGATCTCTGATCACTTCTCCCTTTTCCAGTGTTTCCTTAGGCGCCTCATCTTGCCAGCTTCCTCCTGCAGGCATTTCCCTGAGCTCTTTCCCTCGGTCCCCATCTCTCGTGCTGAGGCTCCCTCCCTCTGCAGAGGGAACTGTGTCCCCTAAGAAGTAGGAAGCAAAGGTGCTTAGTGAGTCCTGGAATGAGAAAAGGAGACAGAGGTGAGGTATGAGGGCAAGGAAGAAGACCTCAACTTTTTCTTCCAGTCACATTATGATTTTTTTTGGGGGGGAGATACCCCGGGTACAGGATAAGAAGAGTAAGGAGTTCAGGGGAGAGGGTATTTCAACAGAAAGAGACCGAAAGAAAGCAGACTTCGGAGCACAAAGGGAAAGTAACTGTGAGAGGTCTTCAAAGTGGAGGAAGGAAACTGGGTGCTGTAAATCCTGCAGCGAGAGGAAGGACAACATGGACCACAGACAAAAAGAAAAGTGCGTCTATGTTGAGAGGGAAGGTGATGGTATCAGGAAAACTGGAAGAAACAAGAGACAGAGATGAGTTTCCAGGAGGAAAAGGATCTTTTAAATGGGACAGGGATCTTGGGGGAGGAGGGTAAGAAATCTGATCCCCAAAGCATAGATCTAGGATTCTGGGATGGGAAAGGGGTCTACAACCCTGGCATCTCCTTGCCCCTCTCACCAGAGCCTCCCTCAGGGCACGGTGCACCCCAGGGAAGTGAAGCCTCAGGAGATCCATCTCTCTGTCCTGTGTCCACCCAGGAAGCCTGTAATGATCTTCCCCTCCCCAGTCATCCTGCCTTCCCCTAGGGCTGCTACTTCCTTTTCTGCCCTGACCCCTCCCATTCACCCCCAACACCACAGGCTTTAGAGTCCAGTACTTCCACCAGCACAAACCTGTCAACCTCCACCTAGTCTGCCTTTAAATCTCCGAGCTGTAAATGCATGAGGGGTAGGTGCAGGATGCAAACGGGGGGGGGGGGGGGGCAGAGGGCAAATGGGGTGGAGAGAAAAGAAAAACGCAGAAAGCTGCAAGATTGGAGCAACATGGAAACTAACGCTTGGTGACTCAAGGCCTGTGCTCACACACCTCAGCCGTTTCAGCACCCCCTCCTCAACTCAAACCACAGGCCCTTCTGGGAGAGGAAGTTGGGGTTTGTGGCTCCTGCTTCCATCTAAGACGAGAGACTGAGTGGGGGGAGGGGAAAGAAACAGAGAAGGGTGAGTTTTGTGCCTGTGGGAAGTCAAGGCAATGGTTACCGGGTCCACCTTAATCCCTCCAGCCTTACTGGTGAAATTTCCCAGTGTGGTCCCCATGGGCCCATGTTAACATTTAGGTCACTGATGAGAGGGCAGAAAATGGCATATTAGAAGTACTTCAAGAAACAGAGGTCACATTAACCTAGGGGCTTCTGATTTATGTAAGAAATGAGAAAAGAAAAAAAGAACTGAAATAGTCCTGGGTTAGGGACTTAAAAAAAAAAAAAAAAAAAAGTTGAATCCCCTCTTCTCCAGAGGTCAAAGACCACCAACAGATGGCAGTAGAGCTCAGGGGAGATCAACTGAGGACCTCTGTATTTATCACATATGGATGACATCACCAGAATAGAAAACATCAGCATCCTCTGGGGTAGAAACAAGTACAGAGGCAGAGAATTCTAATCAGGATGACAGGAGAATATTGATATGTAGAAAAAATATGTGCCTGTGCATGAGCAAAAGTAGTGGAGGTGGGGTTCTCATTTATCTTGCTAGGCTATTTAAATCTCTTTTAAACTAATATGTCTTCTGGCTGGTGTAATAAAAAGGGACTTCAGTACAAAAGTGAGGATTTTGAACAGATGCTGACCTAAAGCATGCTTTCAGTCTGGGGTTACTTTTTTGGGACCCTGTATTCAAGAGAATTCTGGAACACATAGTGGTGGGGCCATTAAGGGGTAGTCAGGTCAGGGCACTGAGTTCTTATTTCCCCCTTTTTATTGTTTTTTTTTTTCTGGTTATACATGTATATTAATTTTTAAAATGCGCATTTCTTTGTGAATCATGTTGGGAAAAGAAAATTCAGAAAAATCACAAGAGAAAAAAAGGGGGAAAAGTACATAGTAAAAAATGTGTTGTTGATTTACATTCAGGATCCATAGTTCTCTCTCTGGATGCAGATGGCGTTTTCCACCCAAAGTTTACTGGAATTGCCTTGGATCATTGAGCCGCTAAGAAGAACTACATCTTTCACAGCTGATCATCACACATTCTTGCTGTTACCGGATACATGTATTCCAGGTCCTATTTGTTTCATTCTGCATCAAATCATGTACATCTTTCTAGGCCTTTCTGAAATCAGCTTGTTCACCATTTTTTATAGAACAATAATATTCCCATAATGCATCTGTGGGCTTGGAAAATACTCTCACCTGTGCTAAGTGTACGCTTTACAATGGAAAATCATCATACAATATTTCAGAAATTTACCACAATCGCCTCCTTCCCACATATGTAATCCAAAAGAAAAACCCGCGGGTATTATCCTTTACAATATGTCAACTGCAGGACGTTTAAATAAAATAGTGGATTAAAATCTTTGCTCTTCTTTGTGGGGAGAGAGACAGACACAGAAAGACTTATGCTCCTCTTGTAGATGAGGAAGCAGGTCCTGCCAGGATCCCAGAGCGTGGGCGTGTCTGAAGCTGCATATAACTCAGATTTTTCTGGCCTGAGAGCTCAGCACTTCGTCAAATCCCTTTTTTAGCGGGGATCCATTAAGGCTGCCTGGTAAGGAAATTGGCTCCGGAGATTAGGTTTAAGACAAGACCTCCAGGGCGCACTGTATTTAGGGTTGGGTGGAATTGCTTCTAGGCGCCCTGCCTCTGCTGGGCCCAAGTTATCCCAACATGAAGTGGGGTGCGAAGGAGACTAAGGTGAGAGGGCCAGGATAACCTCAGGAGGAGAAGGGATCGAGTTCACTTCTTGCACTATTCTTGCACAATGTTAGCATTTAATTTTTTTTTTCCTGAGGCAATTGGGGTTAAGTGACTTGCCCAGGGTCACACAGCCAGGAAGTGTTAAGTGTCTGAGGTCGAATTTGAACTCAGGTCCTCCTGACTTCAGGGTTGGTGCGCTATCGACAGCGCCATCTAGCTCTCCCTCTCCGTTAGGGTTTTAAAGGCAAACTACCGGAGGGACCATGACGCTAGTGCTGCCATCTTTGTTACTGGCAAACGTCAGCAGGATCTCCCAGACTTCAAGGAGCGAAGCGGCTTTGGAGCAGCGGCGAGATTTACAGCGGGCCAGATTCCGCCGGTCCGGGACGACGGGATCTCGGATTCGGCGCGCCCTTCCCTTAGCACCTTAGTCTCGCCTCAGGTCCAGGGAGTAGCCGGAAGGGCAGGCCCACCTGACAGGAAGGGCCGCGTGAGGATCACGTGACTCCAAAACTGGTACCTGTTTGTCTCGCTCCTGGCTGCTCAGCCGGGCAACTTGTTTGGGACTCCGGTGCCTTCTCTCCGCTGCCTCGGGGGAGGAGGAGAAGCGCGGAGGGTGGGGGCCCGCCGGACCTCCCCTCCGCCTCTCCCGAGTCTGATGAGGCCGCCGTGACCTCCAGCCTGGCCAGTGTTTGACAGCTCTGATCGCTGAGCCGCCCACCATGGTGCCCACGGACGCCTGGCAGCAGCATTCGGATTCAGAGAGTGAGTGTCTCCTGACCCGCGGCCCTCCCGGGGCCGGCTCCTCACGTCCTGGCTGCCACGGGCGAAGGCAGACCCGGGGCTACGAGGATGTTCATCCTTCATCGCCCATTCACCCGGAGCGGGAGAGCGCTGGTCCTGTGGTGGGCGGGGGTCCGAGGCGGAAGCGTCCCCAAGTCCCTGGGCCACCCGTGAGAAAGCCGAGAATGTCGTTGCACTCCCCAGGGCTGCGTCTTTCTCATAAGATGCCTGGGGAGAAGGGATGGGGACAGAACTAGATGTCCGAGTGCCTCCAGCTTTAAATCCACTTTGCCGGTGCAGCGAGTTCTGCGCCTTAGTGAAGTGACTTAGCGCCGATATTTGCGTCCAGATCGCAAGTGCAAGCCGTTGCTTGGTGGGCTGAACTCAGAGAAGTTAGCGGACTAACCATTGGGGGGAAGGGACTTCGCCTTGGTGGGCTAACTCTCAGCACCTGAAAAGGACTCGGCAAAAATCTACGCTTTGAGCCGATCTTTTATTGGGGAAATATAATGGGGGGGGGGTTTGACATCGTAACTTAACCTTCTGTTTGAATAAAGTAAAAGGTTGGGGCTGTAATCAAAAGTCCATTTGAACGGGAGGCCTACTTAAGAATAAAAACCCAGGGGCAGCTAGGTGGCGCAGTGGAGAGAGCTCCAGCCCTTAATTCAGGAGGACCCGAGTTCAAATCTGGTCTCAGACACTTAACACTCCCTAGCTGTGTGACCCTGGGCAAGTCACTTAACCCCAGCCTCAGGGAAAAGAAAAATAGATAAAAACCTGAACAAAGTCAGAAGGGTCTGCTTATGATCCTGTCAACGCCCCCTGCTTTCCTTAGGGAGTAGTTGGCTTCCGGATTGTTTAGAGATTCAGGCTCTCCCTGCCAGTACCCATCTGACTCTCCAAGACCCAGTCCTGAGGCTGGCATAGAGGGAGGGCTTCGTTTTGATAGGTTGCCATTGGGTTTTGGATCAGATGAGGTCATGCTTCTAAAGCATTTGATAAGCCTTTAAAGCCAAAATAGAATTAATAACCCAGATATTAGATCTCAAATGGATACCGTTCACAGCTCATAATACTGAATGAAGGGGCCTGAGGAATGAAGTGAACTTCTCTCCATCCACATCCTGTGCTTTCCTACGTTTGTATTTTGGGCATCTCTCTTTGTCATTTATCCTAACTCTTTATGTAGAAACGCTACCCATTCACTCTCTGATGCCTTCCTGGATCCTCCACAGTTAAAAAAATATGTATTTTTGGACCTCACATACTTCTTTGTATCCTTCGTGTGTATTTATCATTTATTTTACATTATGGTTGTTTGTACATAAGTTAGAGCTTTTCTCTTAGGCAATAAGTTCCACGAGATTAAGGACAGCCTAAAATACACACCACAGGATATTATATATAACAGGTGCTGAGTAAATGTTTGCTATATTGAATTGAAGATTCTTTTTTCCCCTTCCCTTCCTAGGAGAGGAGCTTCTTCCTAGCAAGCCTTGTCAGCCAAGGGCTCAGTCTGTCCAGTGGAGAAATCTACTCAGTTTTTGGTAAGTGACAACGGGAGAAATTAAAGGGGATAGAAAAGGAGGGACCTGAGTGGAGAGGAGCCATGTAGACACAGATAGTTAAGAAAAGAAAAAGCACAGTTACGAGTAAAGGAGTAAAGTGGATGAGAGATGAGGAAGACAGAAATTGAGTATTAGGACTAGTGAAGAATACCTTGTGTAAGAAACAGTTTTTACCCTGAAACAGCTTATAGTCTAGATGTTTAGACAGAATGAATGAATGAGGGTTGGGGTAGCATTTATTCTGTGCAAAATTTGAGAAAACAAGTAGAAAAGCAAGACAGTCCCTGCTTTCAAAGAGCTTACTTCTTAACAGGGGGAAACAATACAGAATATAAATATGTGAAAAGTTGTATTGCATTTGAAGATTGTGTATGTTAGAGAAGGTTGACAAATCTCAGTCCAGTCATTTTATAGATTAAGGAAGTAAAATCCATAAAAGAACTTATTGGCGGAACCAGTACTTAATGAAATGCTTTGCACTTAGGAAGTTTTTTATAAAATTAATGAATAATGAGTAAACTGGAGGTAGAACTTGGGTTTCCTGACTCCAGTCTAATCTATTTTTCCCTGTTCTACCTAGATCTTAGAGATCTTTTCTTTACATAATCCAACTTTTTATAGTTGAGGCTGATGTCCAGAGAAGTAAAGTAATTTGGCCAAGTTTGTTGTAGTACAGCTGAGACTGGAATTCTACAATTCAGTAATAGAATATCACAAAGCAGTGTATGCTAAAAATTAAACAAGTAATAGGACAGATAAATGCCCTACCTTATTGGAGTATGAAACAGTTGCTTCAGCATGATAAAACTGGAAATGTGTTTAGAAGACTTGCATTATTTAACCTACATTGGATTATTTGTTGTCCAGGGGAAAGGGGCAAGGGAGGGAAGAAGGAAGGAGAAAAATTTGGAACACAAGGTTTTGCAAGGGTGAATGTTGAAAACTAACTTTGTATGTATTTTGAAAAATAAAAGTTATTATTATTACCAAAAAAGAAAAAAAAAACAGTTACTTCAGGGTAGGGTAGTTAACAGAGCTGTCATGGAAGAATAGGGATTCAATCTGAACCTTTGAGAAACTGGAGAAAGGGACAGGAAAAACAGAGAGAGGAAAGATCGCAGAGAGGAAAAACAATGGCAGTTACTTTGTAAGTAGTGGAATCTTGATATCTTGAGTTATGGTGAGAGGTGCAAATTGATCAGAGAGAAATGGACATCAGGAGAGATTTAGGGGGAAATTGGGAGTGGGAGGAGAAAGCTGTCATTTGAGCACTGCTTCCCTTTTCACCTCTAGGCTCCTAGGTCTTTGCAACAATTTCTCCTATGTGGTAATGCTCAGTGCTGCACATGACATCCTCAAGCACCACAAGGCACCTGAAAATAACAGCCACGTGAGTTACTGATAATAATAGGGTTTTCAATTTAAAACTGGAAGAGACCTTAAGCATCATGTAGGTATTCAAAACAATGAAAGGTCATCATCTTTTAGAGGAGGAAACAGGGCCCATAGAGGCTTACTAGCTCACGTTGACTTAAAACATTCATTCATTAATTTATGCTGGATTTAAAAAAAAATTATTAATGTGTTTTATTTACAAAGCCATATGCATGGGTAATTTTGTTTCAAATTTTTCCCTCCTTACCCCCAGCCCCTCCCTTAAATGGTAGATAGTTCAATACATGTTAAATGTGTTAAAATATATGTTAAATCCAATATATGTATACATATTTATACAGTTATCTCAATGCACAAGAAAAATTGAATCAAGAAGAGAATAAAAACCTGAGAAAGAAAACAAAATGCAAGCAAACATCACCAGAAAGAGTGAAAATGCTATGTTGTGGTCCACACTCAGTTCTCACAGTCCTCTCTCTGAGTGTTTTATGTCTGTCTTCATCACTGAACAATTGTAACGGGTTTGAATTATCTTATTGTTGAAGAGAGCCATGTCCATCAGAATTAATTGTTGTGTAGTCTTGTTATTGTGGTATCTAATGATCTCCTGGTTCTGCTCATTTCACTCAGCATTAGTTCATGTCCAAGCCTCTTTGAAATCATCCTGCTGGTCTTTTCTTACAGAACAATAGTATTCTATAGCATTCATATGCCATAATTTATTCAGCTATTCTCCAGTTGATGGACATCCACTCACTTTCCAGTTTCTAGCCATACAAAGAGGGCTGCCACAAACATTTTTGCGCATATGGGTCCTTTTCCCTCCTTTAAGATCTCTTTGGGATATAAGCCCAGTAGAAATACTGCACAGTTTGATAACTTTTGGGGCATAGTTCCAAATTGCTGCCCAGAATGGTTGGATCCATTCACAACTGCACCAACGTGTATCAGTGTCCCAGTTTTCCCACATCCTCTCCAACATTAGTCATTATCTTTTCTTGTCATCTTAGCCAATCTGAGAGATGTGTAGTGGTATCTCTGAGTTGTCTTAATTTGCATTTCTCTGATCAGAAGTGATTTGGAACACTTTTTTTTTTTTTCCCCTGAGGCTGGGGTTAAGTGACTTGCCCAGGGTCATGTAGCTAGGAAGTATTAAGTGTCAGAGACCAGATTTAAACTTGGGTCCTCCTGAATTCAAGGCTGATGCTCTATCCACTGTGCCACCTAGCTGCCCCTGGAACACTCTTTCATATGAGTGGATATAGTTTCAATATCATCATCTGAAAATTGTCTGTTCGTATCCTACAAAGGTACCACAAACAGGTCCCTTTCCCTTCTTTAAAATCTCTTTGGGATATAAGCCCAGTATTAATACTGCTGGATCAAGAGCATAGTTCCAAATCATTCTCCAGAATAGCTGGATATATTCACAATTCCACCAACAGGAATTCAGGGCTGGTTCAGTATTAGGAAAACTATTAGTATAATTGACCATATTAATAACCAAATTAACAAAAACCATATGATCATCTCAATAGATGCAGAAAAATCATTTGATAAAATCCAACATCCATTCCTATTAAAAACACTTGAGAGTATAGGAATAAATGGGCTTTTCCTTAAAATGCTCCAGTATTTTTTGCAAGAAAATCCCCCATGGAGTCATGAAGATTTGGACATGACTAAGCAATTGAACATTAACAAGGAGAGAAGAGTGCAAGTGTAATATATGAAGGACATGTTCTTTTTTTTTTTTTTTAAAGAATGGAATTGAATTGAATTTATATATATATATATATATATATATATATATATATATATATATATATATATATATATATTTTTTTTTTTTTTTTTGAGGCTGGGGTTAAGTGACTTGCCCAGGGTCACACAGCTAGAAAGTGTTAAGTGTCTGAGATCAGATTTGAACTCGGGTCCTCCTGAATTCAAGGCTGGTGCTCTATCCACTGCGCCACCTAGCTGCCCCTGAAGGACATGTTCTTAATAATCAAATGAAATTTTTTTCCTTTTTGATCTGATTTTTCTTGAGCAGCATGATAATTGTGGAAATATGTATAGGAGAATTGTACATGTTTAGCATATATTGGATTATTTGAAGTCTAGGGAAGGGGCTGGGAGGGAGGGAAAAAAAATTTGGAATACAAGGTTTTGCAAAAGTGAATACTGAAAATTATCTGTATTTATGTTTTGAAAGTAAAAAAGCTTTAATAATTAAAAAAAAAATTTTTAAAAATTCAAATGAAAGTTCCAGAGGAAACTTGTTAGGGTGGGTAGTAGAGAGGAAAGTATAACGAATCCCTCCTCCTTCTTAATGGTCAGGATTGGGTTAAATGAAGTAATAAGACTTGGCTAATTACAAATGAGGTACTTATCCTTCAATTTCAGTATTGTCAATTTGCTTTAGTTTTCGATCTAGTGTTGAGTAGATTACCTCTCCCATGGTTGGGGAATGTTGCTTAGGAAGGTTATGCCGAGAAAATGATCTTCTAATTTAAACTTTGAAATAGTTATTCTGTATCATAGTTTTTTCTTTTTCTTTCTTTATTTTTTTCTGAGGCTGGGGTTAAGTGACTTGCCCAGGGTCATACAGCTAGGAAGTGTTAAGTGTCTGAGACTAGATTTGAACTCAGGTCCTCCTGAATTCAAGGTTGGTGCTCTATCCACTGCACCACCTAGCTGCCCTATCTATCAGTTATTCTGAAAACATTGTATAAAGGAGATTTTTTCTTTCTCTATTTAGGTGGATCCAGAGCCAACACCCACTCCTCACAATGGTACATCTCGATATGATTGCAACGCTGTATCCACAGCTGTGAGTATTTATGATTCCCTAAACCCTTCTACTCCAGCCCCCATTTCATCTTGCTTTTAAGATCTTCTAGATTTAAGTGTCCTGCCCTTGAAGTAATAAAAAGACTGTCCACCCCTCCAGACAAGACAGCCTTTTTTCCTTTCTGTGTTCAGCTGTATTAGGGTAATCTAAGGCCCTGGCCCTGGGTTATCCCAGGATTGAAAATGGAGTCTTATTTATTTATAATTTCTATCCTAGGCTGTCCTCCTGGCTGACATTCTGCCTACATTCATTATCAAGCTGCTCGCTCCTCTCGGCCTTCACTTGCTGCCCTACAGGTCTGGAGCACACGGGGGTAGGGTAGAAATGAAGAGGAGTAAATAAGAGAAGATGGTATAGTTTAGTGTGACTTTAGGCAAGTCATTTAGTTTCTCTAGGCCTCATTTGTGAAATACAGATGGAGCAGATAATCTCTTTTGTTCCTTTCTGCTCTACACCCTGTGATTTCAAGGAAGTACAGTGGTCTGGAGATCTGGGAGGTGGTCCCAGCTCTGTGTGTAGTTGTGTGATCTTGAGCAAATTACTTGTCTGTGGTCAGGGGTGGTACAGAAGTAGAATGCTGGGATCAAGCAGAAAAAAATATCATGGTTTGTGTGTTAAATGGGGCTAAATTTGAAGGGGAGAAGACTAATTGATCATCTTCCTTTCTAGCCCTCGAGTTATCCTTTGTGGGGTCTGTGCTGCTGGTAGTTTCCTTCTGGTTGCTTTTTCCCAGGAAGTTATGACCAGCCTCAGTGGTGAGTTATATGGTTGGGAGAATAGTTCACAGGAGGATTTAGTTGATATGGATGGAGGTGGCAGGTTGGGGCAGGATGAAACAAGATCAGGACTACATGAAGAAAAAGATTTGGACAGTTCCATCGAGCTAACCTCTGTCTCCACTTTCCTGTTTCTAGGTGTGGTCCTGGCCAGTATATCCTCTGGGCTGGGGGAGATAACCTTTCTAGCCCTTACTGCCTTTTACCCCAGGTAAATTGGAGAAAGGGAAAGAGTCTGAGGCAGGGTTTGTTTTTTGAGGAGATACAGGGAGTGAGGGGCAGAGCAGCCCTGCTGATCTCACTCTTACATCTCTTCTTAATTGTCTTTTCTTCAGTCAGGTGGTTTCCTGGTGGTCCTCAGGCACTGGTGGAGCAGGGATACTGGGGGCTCTGTCCTACCTTGGTCTGACCCTGGTGGGTCTTTCCCCTGGAAATGCATTAATCTCTATGTTGGGCATCCCTGTTCTCCTGCTGACCACGTGAGTGTCTCTTCCTGTTAAAACTTCTATACTCTTGTGTGCGGAGTAGGAAAGGAATAGTGGCCAAGGAAAGAGAAGAGACTTTGAGACTCTTTTCTCTTCTTTTTTCTTTCCTCCAGTTACTTTCTGCTGCTCAAGTCTCCTGATTCCTTGGCTTCCCAAAGAGATGAGGTGCTTGAGACCTCAACTCAGCAGCCTCTTATAGCAGGAGAGAGCTCAAAACCCCGTAAGTGAGTTGATGGGCTCACTAAGCCTGACACTTGTTCTGTAATGTTGGTCACATCATTTAAGTTTTTGAGCTCTTACTTTCTTCACTTGGTAAATGGAAATAAGAAGCTGTGGTTCACAGGAATTTGGAAAGAATGTGTGTGTGTCAACTTAGGTCAGATATAGGGAAATATGGAAATGATAAAGCATTGCCTGAAATTAGGAATTATTGTTGCAACAGATAATAACTTTTTGTGTAGTATGATGAAAAGGTCTTTAGATTTGAAGTCAGAGAATCTGAGTTTTTTATTCCAACTCTGGGTTTCTTCAGCTATAAAATGAGACAGTTGGACTAGCTGGTCTTTAAGGTCTTGTTTAGTCCTAAATCTATGAACCCTTTACATCTCCTTTTTAAAGATACATTTTTTTTTAACCAATAAACTTCAACAAATATAAACATTTCAATGTGTATAGGAAAAAAAAAGGAAACCGATTTTCTGTTAAGTACGTTTTGTCTTTTTCCTCCCTAACATGTGTAAGTATGTGTGTGTGTGTGTGTGTGTGTGTGTGTGTGTGTGTGTGTGTGTGTGTGTTGGGTAAAGGATGAATTTCTAATTTACTCCTTTTTTTTCTAGCAGACCCCAACTTCAATTTGAGCCTCTCCTTCAGTGACAGGTGGAATGTCTTCAAGGTATGGGAAGACAGAATAGGGGATAAAGATATAATATTTTCCATGTGGGGATAGAATTAGTAATGGGGACTGATGCTCTAGTGTTTGCCCAGAGAATTGTCAGGCTTATGGCTGAATCTAACTGCATCAAAAGCTCACCTTTTTAACTTCTGAATATTCTAGGGTCTCCTGAAATACATTGTCCCCTTGGCTCTGGTTTATTTTGCTGAGTATTTTATCAACCAGGGGCTGGTGAGTAAGGAAATATCAGGGAGGGAAATTGGGTAAAGGGAACATGGGGATTAATTGGCTGAGGATTGGGGTAGAGAAGTAAGGAGGAAGCATCCGTAACTCCCTTGAATCTGCTTCTCTATCTAGTTTGAGCTCCTTTTCTTCAGAAACACATCTCTGAACCATGCCCAGCAGTACCGATGGTGAGAATGGAGGTGGGGGGTGGCTGCCTGAAGAGGGCAGATTCATCTGGGGAACTGGGTTGTTCAGATAGAAGGGAAGCTCTTTTTACCACTCAGTTCTTTATAGGTATCAGATGCTGTACCAAGCCGGGGTCTTTGTCTCCCGATCTTCCCTCCATTGCTGTCACTTCCGTTTCATTTGGATATTGGCAGTGCTTCAGGTAGGATTCTTGAAATCCCTCCTTCCCTTCATTCTTGCCTTGTTCACTTGACTCCTAGAAACACTTGTTAGTGGAAAATAAGGAACCTGAACCATAGGCCTACTTAGGAAGCTCTACTGAAAAGATCCCAGAACTTTTGAATCAGGACACCAGCTATGCCAGTTACTTGCTGTGAAACTGTAGGGAAAGACATTTGACTTCTTCTGCCTTTTTATTTCTCTTGAAAATAGGAGAATCCTTTTTTAACCCACATCAGGAAGAGTGCTTTAAATTTTACAATTTTCGCTATGTGAGATTGGGATCAGTGATAAATTTCTTTTATTTAACTTTATTTAACCCCTTTTTTTTTTTCCTAGTCTGAGAATCCTATTGAAGTTCATTATTAGGGTCTGTCCTTGCCCTTTGAGAGTTATACCCTTCTCTACTCATTGATTTTGTTACTAATATCCAGCTCTTCTTCCCAAACAGTTCCTGAATCTGGGCTTCCTAATGGCTGCAGTGTGGTTCAGTTTCCTTCCCAGCATCTACATTGTTTTCCTGATCATTTTGTATGAGGGATTCTTAGGTGGAGCTGCCTATGTAAACACCTTTCACAACATCGCTGTTGAGGTCAGCAGGAGTTGGTTGGTCAGGGAGGAGGTTGGGAATCAGGGGGAGTGAGAAGAAATAGATCGTTGGAGTGTAAGAGGGTGAGGGCACCATAAGTCTGATTTATCATGTGGTCAAATGGTGCTCCTTAGTTTTATGTGAATCTGGAGTACTTAGTCCCTGATGCCAAGTAAGAGGGTAAAGCAATAGTGGGGGAAAAGGAGGAGAAAATTGGGATTCTTTTGACTGACCTCTCCTTTACTTTTTCTAGACTCAGGATGAGCACCGGGAATTTGCCATGGCAACTGCCTGTATAGCAGATACTTTGGGGATCTCTCTATCTGGGGCCTTGGCTTTGCCTCTGCATGATTTCCTGTGTAGGAGTCATTGATGACCCATCTTGGAGCCTTTTCTATAGCCTGGGAACAGAATCAGCTAGAGGATCTATACTCTCCTGTGGCTTCTGTAGAACCTTCATCTGGAACTGGATGCAAGAGAGACTTAACGAATGTGCTTCTTACAATGGGGCTAAGTGGATGGTTGAGGGTCCTGGAAAAATGTCCATGGAAAAATATGGATTTTCCATATAATTTGTCTTCTACCTCTAAACTGAGTTTTCAACATCAGGCTGCCAGACAGGTGCTGAAATTTGACATTCATGACTTCCCATTAGCAACACATTTTATCAAATAACTCACTGTCCTGTTTCTGCCGAAGAAATGTGTATGAGGCATAACAAGGGTCAGCAGATAAATTTGGAAGTTAAAAGAGACATTTGAAGTTCTGAATATGCCCAACTAAGGGAAGCCAATGAGGATTATGCTGCCATCTAAAAGTTAATGTGGTTTGGGATGGGACTTTCACAGTAGGGGCTCAAAACAATCTTTCCTTCCCAATGAATAGTATAAACTTATTTTTGTTTCATTACGGAGAAGGTATACAAGGTTCCTAAGTAATGTATGGCAATGGGCTATCAAACAACACTCATCTACCCCCAATTCCTCTCCCAGTTCTCTCTTTATTCTTCCTTCTCTACAATTAACACTACAGGAATAGTCCTATTGATGTGATTATTATACTTCCCTAATTAATAAGATGCATTAAAGTGCCCATTAAAATGATCTAAGATGCCACTTTGGACTGTTTTGCCTTTGGGAAAACACCGTAGACACTTTTCAAAAAGTTTTTGTTTTTTCATAAAAATAGCTACATTTTATAACTTTTATTCCTATTATTGTCCCAAAGGAAGGATCTAAAAATCAGTCTTTAATTGCTTTTAATGTAATATTTGCGTTTGATTTTTTGTTAAGGATGGAGATTCCACTAATAGATCTTAAGATTTTTTAAGCTTCTCTAGACATATTTAGCTGTAGTTAAAAATGTTCACTCCCCATTGACCAGTCTTCTGTTAATGAATTTTTCTTACCTTAGCTCCATCTTCCAATTCCCACGTTGAATACTTGGTTTCTTATACTATGTTGAAACACATCCATATAATGTCTATACAACAAATTATGATCAAAGGAAGCACATTATGTTCTTATTCTTTATCCACAAACCTTACTTACATTGCAGTATTTACATTATTATAGATTGGAGAAGAAATTTTGATTAAATTGATATTCTTATACAAATTAGAAATTTTAAGCAGATAAAAGTCTCATATTTAACTGATACTTTCAGTGATTTTGTCCTGGCTATAAAAAGTTCACCAGATATACCAATATTTCATGTTTTTATAATGATTTAAGATTTACAAAATTCTTTCCCCAGGTCCACCTTGCAATTTAACAAATTTATCATAAAACAGAAGTTCTCCTCCCACCCCCACCCCCACCCCCGTTATACATGTACATTCATTCTTTAAAACACATTTCCTTATGAATCATGTTAGAAGAGAAAAAACCAACAAAAAGTAAAAACCATGAGAGAAAAAGGGAGGAAATGAAGATAAAATGTGTTGATTTACATTCAGTTTCCATAGTTCTCTCTCTGCATGCAGATGGCATTTTCCATCCAAATTTATTGGGATAGTCTTGGATCACTGAACAGCTGAGAAGCGCCAAATTTTTCATAGTTAAGTCAATGCATAATCTTGCTGTTACTATGTACAATGTATTTCTGGTTCTTGTTTCGCCCAGTATCAGCAATCAGTAAATCCTTCCAGGTCTTTCTAATGTCAGCTTGTTCATCATTTTTTATAGATCAATAACTCATATACTTAAATATAACTTATACAGCTATTCCCCAATTGATGGATATCTATTCATTTTCCAATTCTTTGCCGCTACAAAAAGTATTCTAAACCAATTTTTAATCTTTCATTGTTCCTACTTAATCAGAGTAGAAAATGGCAAAATTTTATAGGGGAGGTTAGAGGTTAGGTCAATGGAGTGTTGTGGAAAGAGCACAGGGCTTGGCTGTTTCCTAGAGGTTACTTTAGGGCACTTATACATCCTTGTGTTTGTTTGCTCTTCTGTAAAATGAAGGGATTGGAAGAAGAGTATCTCTTCCAATAGATAGTTGGTAACTAGATCATATGATCATGTGAAATCTTTTGCAATACAATAAATTATGATAAAAGTTTGACTTTAGAATACAACAGCATACTAATGATTCTAATAATAAGAATTTATTAAGCTTCTGCACTATGCTGGCCACTAGAGATCCAAAACAGAAATGAAGTAGCAAATGACATAGTTGGAGGCAGTATGGTAAAAATAAGGGTCTGGATTCAAATTCACCTATAACTTTAGGTAAGTCACTCTTCTGTTAAATGACAGAATATTTACAAATATTTACTAAATAAATACAAGGTTATGAATTTTTTGAAGGGAGGTAGGTGATACATAAAGCAGCTTAAGAGAGGCTTCATCTATGAGGTGGCTTTTGAGTAGAGCTTTGAAGGGAATAAGCATAAGGCACCTACTGTGTGTCAAGATGTGGTAAGTGTTTTACAAATAGCCTCTGTAAGCCTTACATTGACACTGCTAAATAGGGGCTCTCAATTATGCCAATTTTTTTAGTTGATGAACTGAAGTTAACTTGTCCAGGATCATACAGCTATTAAGTATCTGAGGCCATATTTGAACCTGTATCTTTCTGACTCCAGATCTGAACTTTGAAATAAACTAGGAGCCGAAGAGTAGTGGTGTTCATTTCAATCAGGGTACAGCTACCTTCTGCAAAGGCAAGGAGACGGAAGATGGAATATTCTGTGATGTATAACAAGAAGGTTCTTTTAGCTAGACCAAAGAATATGTGACAGTTGGAAAGTAGGTTGGAGCTAGATTGTTAAGGATTGTGTTTTTTCCTTGAAGTAATTTTTTCCTTTTAAGGGTCTTCCTTAAAGAGCCACTGGAAGTTATTGTGAGGGGATCGACATGGTCAGACTCTTGCTTCAGGAAAATCACTGACAGCTGTGTGAAGATTAGATTGGAAAGAGGAGAGAAAAGTCAGGAAATCCCCTGAAGAAGCTATTGCAATACTTGGGTAAGAGTCGATGAAAGGCCTCAAGGAACGATGGGATGAAGGGGGTGACTGTGAATAGAGAAAATAGGACACATCTGAGAGATAGTATGAAAAGAGAATTGACAAGATTTGACAGCTGGATGGATATTTTGGTCAAGTGTTAAAAGGAGAGGACAACAAAAGTTAGCAAGGATATCTTCATTACTAAAGCTAATGGCTTTGCCTCAATACTCATCCTTCTTGACCTCTTGGCAGTCTTTGATAGAGATAATCCCAGATACACTCCCCTTACTATGTTTTATGACATTGCTATTTCCCTTTTCCTTACCTGTCTGACCTCTCTCTTTTGCTAGGTCTTCATTCAGGCCACTTTTATTCCAAGGGGTGTCCTCCAAAACTTGTCTTAGGACTTTTTCCCCTCTGTGCTATCTTGCTTAGTGATCTCATCAACTTTCAATCTGTTCCATTTCCATCTCTTTGAATGATTCTTAGATCTACTATAATCTGTGCATCTCTGTTGTGTCCTGCTTTCTAGAGCCCCCTAGTTGGGGGCGACAACATATATTGTTGCTTTCTAGAGTCCCCACACCAAGGGGAGTAAGATATGCCTTCCTACTGGAGAAGTTATGAGGTAGGACTCCTGAGGATGGTAGGAAAATGGAGTCTGTTTATTTCCTTTTTATAATGTAACAAAAAACAACACTATGCTCTCTGGAGCATATACACAACTTGCTATTGTATGTAGATTGTCACCTGGTATCATTCAGCTTCAATCTCTACACAGGTTGTAACCACCCCCTGACTTCTCAGGAAGGCCGAGAGTCCTTAGGGGAGGTGGGGAGCTGAACCAGACATTGTTAGCAGGTTCCCTCTGGGCTGAAGGGTCTTATATCTTATTCAGAGTTTCCCCACTGACTCTGGCCCTCTACACATCTCAAATATTGATGACAACTTTCTCAATTTCAACATGTTCAAAATGGAATTCAGCTTTCCCCCAAATTCACTCTTCTTCTCAGTTGTTACCATCAAGGATACCATCAATTACCCAGACTCACAACTTGTGTTTTCTTTTATGCCTTAGACTAATCTCACATCCCATTTGCCAATCTTGTCATTTCTACTTCACAACATTTCTCAAATACATCTTCTTATCTCTACTCACACTTAACTTTCTGCAGTAGCATTGGTGATCTTGGTCTCCCAGGCCAATCTATTCTCCACCCAGCCAATAAAATGATTTTTCTAAAGTGTAGGTGTTGGGGAAGTTAAATGTTTCAAATCTGGCCTCAGACACTTAACATTTCCTAGCTATGTGATCCTGGGCAAGTCACTTAACCCCAATTACCTCAGGGAAAAAAACACAAAACAAACAAAAAAACCCACTTTTTTGATATATGGTATATTTTTTATGGTATATATTTTATTGGGAAATGTTACAAAGGTGAAATTGGAAGCACTTGCTAACAGCTTGTGTATAAAGGATGAGAGAAAGTGAGGAATTCTGGATGACTCCTGGGTTGTGAACTTGAGAGATTGGTGTGGTGAGAACAGGGAAAATGGGAGAGGGGGACTTGGGGAAAAGAATGAAGATTTTGGGATATATTGAATTTAAGATATCTGAAAGATTGGAAATCAGCAGAAGAGTTTGGGTCAGAATAAGTAAATTTGAAAAACATCAGCATAGGTGTGGTAATTAAATCCATGGGAGCCGCTGATCTCAAATGAAGAAGAGTGTGGGGAGAGAGGTTTGAAACAGCTGCTGTTTAAGACCTAAAGAAATTAGGAAGTACTACCTTCCAGTAATACCCTTTATCTGCCTTAATTTTCTCAAATCCACAAACAATTAGTAAATGCCTACTACGAATTCAATCTCTCACGGTTGTTGTAAGGATAAAAATTTGTAAAAATAAGGATAAAATTTTAAAATTGTATCAAAGGATAAAATACTTGTAGAGCGTTCTGCAAAATTTAAAGCGCTGGGAGATTGTTCGAGATTGAATTTTAAGCTTCCTCTCATCTCAGTTTGTAATAAACTACAGTATAGTCTACCCAGCCCGGAGCTCTCCGCCCAGACTCTAGGGCTCATCTTTCCCGGCGGCCGTGCGCCGGAAGTCCGAGGCCTAGAGGAAGTGACGTCAGGCACCCTTGCCTAGTCTTTCATCATTCGTTTCTGCGCGATTTCCCTCCTGCCCTCGATCAGGTAAGAGACGCTTGTTGCCGCGTGCTCCCGGCGTCCAGGCCTGGATAGGCGACCGAAGCGGAGCGGTTCTCGCGGGGACCTCCCTCAGAGCCTCACGTGCCCCTTGTCTTCGCGAAGGGTAGTGGAGGGCGCCCTCCTGACCGATCCTGCTCTCTCTCGTCTCCAGGCCCCAGCCCAAGACCCGCCCGGTCGGTCGCGTCCGCAGCGCCCGCCGCCATGTCGCGGTTTTTCACCACCGGCTCGGACAGCGAGTCCGAGTCCTCTTTGTCCGGGGAAGAATTGGCACCCAAGCCCGTGGGAGGCAACTACGGCAAACAGTGAGCGGGTCTCCGGGGGGGGGGGGGGCGGCGGGGGGGAGGGGGGAGTGCTTTGGAAAGAGCAGCGAGGACGTGGGAGATACACTTTAGGGGCGAGTGTCCCAGGAAGAAAGGGGGGGAGGGGGATATGTCTTAGGGAGAGCAGGGCGAGGTGCCCTGAGAATAACGGCGGGGGAGAGGCCAGTGCTTGGGAAGAGCATTGCGGGGAAGTGAGCCCTAGAAGAGCGGCCCTCCGCTCTGCCGCTCCTCCGGTCAGCCTGGCTACTAGCTCCCTTTTGGGAGAGAAATCGGATTTTGTGGAGTTTTGGCTTCGAGGAGGGCCCAGGTGGCTCTGCAGCCCTAATTCCTCCTTCCGTAGAGGAAGGAACTGTCAGCGGACTTACTCTTTCTTGGCCATACCAGGCATGGCAGTTTCCGGTGGCACCCCGCTCTTCTGACTCCCAAATCCACTGTCCATCCACGGAGGGGAGGGAGCAAGACCTCTTTATTCCTCTTCTAGCCACTTCCACTTAGGGGGGCTGTAAGGAAAGTGTGAAACGAAGTGTTAATGCAAACACTAGTTAGTCCCACGACTGTATACAACAGCGAATGCTACTATAAGTTAGTGATGGGAAAATCCATTAACAAGCTGTGGGCACTCGGAGATACAAAGGTAAGGGAAAAGGGCCCTTACCTCAAGTAGCTTGTCTTTTGGAGGAAACTATATACACAGATAAGTAGCTTAAAACAAGTTCAGAAGTAGGAGAAGCATTCATTATGGAAAGGTCTCATGTGGGAGGGAGCCTTTGAGCTCATCTTTAACTAGAGTTAGAGATGACTAGATACTAAAGTCAGGTGATAGGGCTTTCCCGAGGAAAAAGCCTATAAAAAACCACAGGCACAGGAGCCAGTGTCATATAAGGGTGCAGCAAGTGTAAGGAGTATAAGAGTAAGGGGGAGCAATATATCTCAAGTCTGAAAAGTTGTCAGATGATGCAAAGGCTTTAGATACCAGAGAAATTTAAAGTAGATTTTAGTTACTAGGGAACAATGATAGCTTCTTGAATAGGAAAGTGACATGGTGAAATCTACTTTTAAGACTTGTCAGGCAACTGTATAGAAGATTGGTTGAGGAGAGGAGGCATGCTGGGTCTAGGAAAACCAATCAGAAGGCTGACAGATTGTGTGAAGTGAAAAGGACTGGAGTGGTTACAATGGTTGTGTGTATGTGTGTGTGTGTTTGTGTGTGATATATTAGGATAATTCTTGGTGATTATAGAATGGGCCTTATTTGGCAATTGAAGGATGAATATGAGGAATTGTTTGAGTTGTGAACCAGAAGGTCATGTGTAGATTTAGAGGTAAAGGACATCATAAAAAAATCTAGGCCAACTCCTTTGTTTTTACAGATGGGGAAACGACTCAGGGAAATTAAATGGCTCCTTGTCATGTCATATAGTCATCAGTTGTGAGATTTGTAAAACTTTTGTGTTCTAAATTTTTCTGTCTCCCTACCTTACCCCTCCTCTTCAAAGCAGGATGAAATCTGTTATGGGTTAAATATCTGCAATCCTTTTAAACATTTCTATATTTGTCATGTACGAGAAAAAAATCAGATCAATAAGGGAAAGAAAAAAACACAAGGAAAAAAAGGTGAAAATACTGCAACATTACTAATACATTCAGTCTCCATAGTTCTTTCTGTGGATGTGAGATTGGTATTTTCTATCCCAAATCTGTTGGAGTTACCTTGAATTGCCTCATTGTTGAAAAAAGCCAAGTCCATCACCATTGAACATCCCATTATCTTGTTAGTGTGTACAGTGTTCTCTTGGTTCTGCTCATTTCACTCTGCATCAGTTCCTATAAGTCCAGACTTCTCTGAAATCAGTCACTTCCTAATTTCTAATAGAACAATTATATTCCATTACATCCACATACCATAACTTATTCACCTTCATGTCTAAATCATGAACAGTGGTGATTTGAATCTAGGTCATTCAACTCCATAACAGTGATTTTTTTTTTTTTTTTTTTTTTTTCACCTATTCTGGGTGTTGCTATGTTGGATAGAAATAAAGAAGTTAAAAAGTGGATTAAATTCAAAGCCACAGGACAGGAAAAATATCCAAGGAGAGAATTGCATTGGAGCAGGGAGGAGTTTAATTGTCAGAGAAAGAAAATCTGTAAAGGACGAGGAAGAGCCAGAAGACTGTTTTGGTTGAACTATATTTTATGAAAGTTAATAGAGTAGAGTGACATAGGGCTTGAAAAGGGTAGGTTAATGACAAATTTTGGAAGGCCTTAATTGCTAAGGCCAGGGAGTTTGTATTTTATCTTGAACTGTCCTTATTCCTCACTTCATGACTGGCTGTATTTGCAGTGTGACTCCTGGATGCTCTGCCTCTTCACCTCTGGCTTCAAGTTTCAATTCAAATCCTTCTGAATTGTGTTTTGTGGAGAAGTTGGAGATCTTTTTCCACTTCTTACCTCTGAGATTAGCTTTTATTTACACTGTAAATATCTTTATTGCACATGGTTATTTGTATGTCCTCTGTGATTATGAGCTTCTTAAGGGCAGGGAGTTTTTGCTTATGTATTTCCCGCACATAGTACACATCTAGTATAAAGTAAGTGTCTAATTTATGTTGACTGACCCACACATCCCCAAGAATTCTGCCTTTCCCAAGTTTATGTTTGAATTGGAAGGGATCTTAGAGGTTGAAGTGAAATTGTATATAATAGAATGCTAGACTTGGAGAGAAGATGACACCAGGGTTGTCAATTTTAGTGACAGGATGATGGTGGTTCATAGGAAAACTAGAAGAGGAGAGGTTTGGAGAGAAAGAAAACACATGGATTCTATATGGATGGGATGTTAATGTCTGACTAGCGAGGGAGAGAAATTAAGACCGGATTTTTTTATTTGGATCATTTTATAGAGAAAACAATGGAACTCCTCATAGGAGCTTAGTAAGATAGTATAGCTAGAAAAGAAAGAAGGACCCAGTGTAGAGCCTTAAGGGATACCCACTGTTAGTTTGACATGTTCTGGAAGATGATCTAGTTAGAAGACTAAAAGGGAAGTTAAAGTTGACTTCCTATTTTAGGGTTATTGCTTTAGTCTGCTAAGTGAGTTTCCCTGCTGTCATTTTTTTCCCCTCTAATTTCTTCTGCATATACTATCAGATTGAAAGATCGATGTTAACCTTATGGTTAAAATCCTTCAATGATTTCCCACTATTTACTGTCCAAACTTTAGCTTGTCATTCATATTCATATGTTATCTGACCCCAAACTATCTTTCCTCCCTTATTTCACATTCTTCCCTTTTATATCCTCTTAAGCAGTAGTCCTCAAACTTTTTAAATAGAGGGCCAGTTCACTGTCCCTCAGACTGTTGGAGGGCAGGACTATAAAAACAAAACTCACACTCTGTCTCCGCCCCTCAGCCCATTTGCCATAACCCTGTGGGCCACATAAATGTCCTCAGCAGGCTGCATCTGGCCCACTGGCCGTAGTTTGAGAACCCTTGTTCTTAAGCTTCAGCTAGTCCACACTACCCATTCCCTTCTATATGGGGATATGTTGTTCTTATCATAACTGCCTATAGAAATCCAAAGAATTCTCCAAGGTAACCAGCTTCAAAATGGGGATGAGGACAATATCTTACCCATCTTTGTGTGCTCCAGGATACCTAGAACTGGCTTTTTGCATATTGTGGACCTGATTCTTTCTTTTTTTTTTTTTTAAATAGCTTTTTATTTACCAGATATATGCATGGGTAATTTTTCAGCATTGACAATTGCCAAGCCTTTTGTTCCAACTTTTTCCCTCTTTCCCCTCCACCCCTTTCCCAAGATGGCAGGTTGACCAATACGTGTTAAATATGTTAAAGTATTAGTTAAATACAATATATGTATGCATTTCCAAACAGTTACTTTGCTGTACAAAAAGAATCAGGTTTTGAAATAGTGTACAATTAGCCTGTGAAGGAAATAAAAAATGCAGGCAGACAAAAATAGAAGGATTGGGAATTCTATGTAGTGGTTCATAGTCATCTCCCAGAGTTCTTTCTCTGGGTGTAGCTGGTTCAGTTCATTACTGCTCTATTGGAACTGATTTGGTTCATCTCAATATTGAAGATGGCCACATCTATCAGAATTGATCATCATATAGTATTGTTGTTGAAGTATATAATGATCTCTTGGTCCTGCTCATTTCACTCAGCATCAGTTCATGTAAGTCTCTCCAGGCTTTTCTTAAATTATCCTGCTGGTCATTTCTTACAGATTAATAATATTCCATAATATTCATATTCCACGATTTATTCAGCTATTCTCCAATTGATAGGTATCCACTCGGTTTCCAGATTTTGGCCACTACAAAAAGGGCTGGCACAAACATTCTTGCACATACAGGGTGAACCTGATTCTTTGGAGGAGTGGGGAGGGAGAGGTGTTTTAGAAGAAGTGATTCATGTAATAGCATATAATTCAATTTTTTCTTTCTATACCAATCAGAAGAAATGATGGGGGTTTTCAAGACTTCTTTGAGCAGAGTCATTTATGATCACTTTCTCTCCACAGGCCATTGTTGCTGAGTGAAGATGAGGAGGATACCAAGCGGGTTGTTCGAAGTGCCAAGGACAAAAGGTGAATCTGGGGTTAAGGATGGGATCCTAAAGGTGAAGAAGTCAAAGGAGTTTTTTTCTGTAGGTAGTAGTTGGAGAGGATGGAGGACATTTGATTTTTCTGATCAGGGTTTGAAAGGGAATGGTTTAAGAGCTTGTCTTTGATGTGAGCCTTCCTTCCCATCAGGTTTGAAGAGCTGACCAACCTTATCCGAACCATCCGGAATGCCATGAAAATCCGGGATGTCACTAAATGTCTTGAGGAATTTGAACTCCTGGGAAAGGCATTTGGAAAAGCCAAGAGCATTGTGGACAAAGAAGGTGTTCCCCGATTCTATATTCGCATCCTGGCTGATCTGGAGGACTATCTGAATGAGGTTTGAGGCTACAGTGGGGATTTTAGTGGGACAGAAGAGACTTAAGAATTCAGTGCTGTTTCTGTCCTGGGACTTGGATTGGGAAAGCATCTCATCCTCACTGTCTTGCCTTGTTTCACATTTTTACTTTTCTGGTCCCTTAGCTATGGGAAGACAAGGAGGGAAAGAAAAAAATGAACAAGAACAATGCAAAGGCTTTGAGCACCTTGCGTCAGAAGATCCGTAAATATAATCGGGATTATGAAGCCCAGATCACCAGTTATAAGCAGGTCGGGAAAATTGCATCGCACTGCAGTATTCTGTACTTGTTTCATTCATTGAGCATTTTGTTAAGTGGCTATTATGCCAATATTGTGCTAGGTTTTGGATTAGACCAAATGACTAGAAAGCTGGAGTATGACCAGTTTGGGGGGATGGGATGGAGCCAGATATTTTCAGGGAGTGGTAGCATCCCTCACTCCTGCCATTCTCCTCTTCCAGAACCCTGAGCAGTCTGCAGATGAGGATGCTGAGAAAAATGAGGAGGATTCAGAAGGTATGAGTGAAGTACTGATTGGAAAGAAAGAAGACAGAAGTTGGGAAGATGTTTTCTTTCTGTGGTTTCTTTGTTCTTTGACCTTGTTGCTACTTGTTTAACTTCACTTGGACTTCCTTTCCAGGTTCTTCCTCTTCAGATGATGATGAGGATGGTCTTAGTGCCACAAGTTTCCTCAAGAAGAAGTCTGAGGCACCATCTGGGGAAAGTCGCAAATTCCTCAAGAAGATGGAGGTGAGATCTGGGGAGGAAAGATGGGGACTGGGGAAGTCTGCCTGCTTTAGGTCAGAGTTAGTTCCATGGAGAAGCCTTATAAAATTTGATTCCACATACTGGAAACTACATGAAAATTTCAGCAATATCCCTTCCACCTTCAAACTGCTTAATGGGTTTTGGCCATCTCCTGCTATTCGTTCATTAAGGATGAAGATGAGGACTCTGAGGATTCAGATGATGATGAAGATTGGGGTTCAGATTCTACTTCCTCAGATTCTGATTCCGAGGAAGATGATGGGAAATATACGTTGTTGGCTTCCAAATTCCTTAAAAAGTGAGTAAAGCAAGGGAAGTTGTAGAGCTAATTTAGATTAATTTTAAGATTGACTACTCCAGTTATGGAACTCTATATCATTATACATATATGTTCTTGTGCACTTTGACTGTAGCAGGAGGATGACCTAGTAGTTCTTATATACTTTGGTTAGATACAATGGCATTATGGCATCCCACAGTAGTGTTATAAGTGGATGGCTAAATTGCAAACATCTAGCATTGTATGATGACTTGACCATGTTATTTTGAAAGATTGTGTTCCTGGGCACTTGTGTGGGGCATATCTGTTAGTAATCCAGATCCTGGATTTTGTGGTTGATGGTGAGCCATAGATTCTCTGAATCTAGCTAGAGCCTGAAATTAGATCAGGAGAGAGAAGGGACACTGAGGAATGGTAGAACAGGAGAACTGAGAGTTGAGGCTCTTAGAGGGTATCAGTTCTAATCTCACATCTTTTTGTATCTGCTGTATCTTTTTACAGAGAGAGCACCACAGACAAAAAGGTTGCAGAGAAGAAGCGAGAGGACAAAGCCAAGAAAAAGCACGATCGAAAATCTAAGCGCCTAGATGAGGAAGAGGAAGATAATGAAGGCGGGGAGTGGGAAAGGGTTCGAGGAGGGGCACCACTTGTCAAGGTGAGGTTTTCAGGGCTGACATGTCATATGTTGGAGGTTTGGGGGTTAATAAAGGGGAATGGGGGCTAAAAGTACTGTCAAGGCAAAGTGGGAATTTTGTTGAAGAGGGTACTTTGATGGCCTTGGGTGTGACGGGGGCATGTGTTGCCTAGGAGAAGCCTAAAATGTTTGCCAAGGGAACAGAGATCACCCATGCAATTGTAGTCAAGAAGCTGAATGAGATCCTGCAAGCTCGTGGCAAAAAAGGAACTGACCGGTGAGGCTTGTCACTGAATTTTATTCTTTCTACACAGAGGAAGGGTTGGTGGGAGGGAGTTTTGGATTTGAAAGCTTTTAAGAGACCAGGCCTTCACCAAAGTGATACTAAGAGGAATAATGAGAGGCTGTTGCCCATGGAAAGAAAGATGTTTTTATGGATTGGGCTTTGAGGTTTCTCCTTTAATCCTCCTTCCTTTCTCTCCCTATACAGTGCAGCCCAAATTGAGCTGCTGCAACTGCTGGTTCAGATTGCAGCAGAAAATAATCTAGGTGAAGGAGTAATTGTTAAGATCAAATTTAACATCATTGCTTCCCTCTATGACTACAATCCTAATCTGGCCACGTATATGAAGGTGAGTGAAAGTATTTTGTGGTTAAGAATTGGGACTGGCTTTGAGGAAAAGAATATTTAAAATTTTGCTCCTATATGAATAATCGAAGAAATGGAAAAACAATCTTATTTGTATAAGTTGCTTTTAAAAAATGCTTAAGGCAGGGTATTAAAAGGAAATATACTGGTTTCAGACTCTGTATACTTCCATTTGTACCTTAACCTCTTTTTCTTCCCACTTCTTGGCAGCCAGAGATGTGGCAGAAGTGTTTAGACTGCATCAATGAATTGATGGACATCTTGTTTGCAAACCCTAACATCTTTGTTGGAGAAAATATCTTGGAAGAGAGTGAAAACTTATCCAACTTTGAACAGGTAATTAGGAAAAAGAGAATGAGAAACAGACAGGGGATTGGGGGGAGAAAAAGTGACTTCAGTTTGGGGTAGAGATTTGGTGAGTTTTATTCTTGGGGTGGAATTTACTTTTTTTAACTACTACTTACTACTGCTACTATTGCTGCTGCTGCTACTACTACCACCACCCCTACCACTACTTAATACTACTTATTCCTTTCTCCCCCACCTTAGCCACTTCGTGTTCGTGGTTGTATCCTAACTCTGGTGGAAAGGATGGATGAAGAGTTTACCAAGATCATGCAGAACACAGATCCTCATTCCCAAGGTGAGATTGGGCATATATGCTTAGGGTAACTGAAGTATATGAAAATGATGGAAAATGCTATTAGGAGAAAATTCAGATATCACGACTTCCCTCTCAAATGCATAAAATGAAAGCTTGAAATCAGGATATTTTTCTGACTACTACCAGGGGCCAAAATTTTCTGGTTAGCCAGTGGGAGTAATTGTCAATTTTTGTCTTGCTCAATGAATGAGTTCACTAGCAAAGGTGGTTTGTCATCCAAAAAGTGGATGGCTTTGTCCTAACTAGTCTGTTGTAGAAATTTACCAGTGACTGATTCATCAAATGCTGATTACTTTGCTATTCTGTGTGAGGGACAGATACAGAAAATTCAGCAGACAACCCCTGTTTTTTAAGAACTAGGAGGGGAAAAAAAGACATGCACAAATAACCAAAATACAAAGCTTTATTTAAGTGTAGCATGGGGGTTACCATAAGTCAGCTTTGTAATAGTTCAGATTTTTTCTTTTCCCACTGTATGGAATAATGAGGGAGTGGCTTTTGAAGTTAGACCTTGAAAGTAATATTTCAATAGGTATAAATTGTTTAACCTATCCGCTTTCATTCCCTTATCCTTGAGAAACATTCAGTCTAATAAAAGAAGTTTAAGTACATGTACAGGTATATACAAAATGCTGGGGTATCGGGAAGAAAAAAATTTGTGTAAGTCATGCTTGAGCTAAGCTTTGAGGAAAGGAATCTATGATGATGAAACCAGAAGCACATTCTAGTATGTACAGAAGTCTGGAGACGAGAGAGAAGGCTGTGAGAAACTGAGACTAAAATCAAATTATACCCTCACTCTGTGTTATCCATAACAGAAATATAGTTCTCAAGAGTTCTTTCCTTTTTACCTTTTTATGCTTCTCTTGAATTCTATATTTGGAGGTCAAATTTTTTGTTCAGCTCTGGTCTTTTCATCAGAAATAAATGAAATTCGCCTGTATCATTGAATGTCCATCTGAAAGATAATGCTCAATTTAGCTGGAGAGCTGACACTTTGGGAAAATCAAGTTGTGTGAAAGATGGATTGGTCTCGAGTGAAATGGGAGGTAGTGAGACCAATTAGAATGCTATTGTATTGTAGCATTTTCACTGCTCACCAGAGGAAGGCTCCTTGGATCTTCCTGGTCTTTCTTCTTCTTCTTCTTTTTTTTTTTTTTTTTTTTTTGGAAGCTGGGGTTAAGTGACTTGCCCAGGGTCACACAGCTAGGACATGTTAAATGTCTGAGACCAGATTTGAACTCGGGTCCTCCTGAATTCAGGGCTGGTGCTCTATCTACTATGCTACCTAGCTGCCCCTCTTCCTGGTCTTTCAAGTTTACATGGCTTCTCACTCCTGAGGGACACCTATTCCAGACTACAAAATACTTTAAACAGATTAAACAGAGCAGAAGTGACAACACTCCTGAATTAGAGGGGTAGTTCTTTAAATAGAGAAAAGGAGACAGATAAGAGGTGCTTTTAGCAACATTATATGTATTGAGGCATTTAGTGGAATAGACTAAGCAAGACCTGTGGGAGGAAAGCTTTTGTACAGTCTTTTTGTTGTTTTTCTGTTCTTGAAGGCCAGTGACATTCAGAAGGTGATATCCTCACTTGCACGTGAATTAATTATCAGTGAGGCAGGGCTGTGTAAAGACACCAGTTTCATTCTCCTCTGGAGCCATTTGGATCCAGTGGCAAGATACAGATCAGGACAACTGGAAAAGGCCCCCAATACAGTGGGAGGTCTTGGCCTTTCCTAGCTAAGGTCTTTCCCACTTCTCATTTTGTCTGAGGTAATGCTTGTTCAGTGATCAGGGCAGGAATTAGACTTGGTAAGAAAGTAATTAAAACTCAGTGAGCAAGACAGGCTTGGAAGCTGCTTTCCAAGCCATTAGTGAGGGTCAGAATGGTTTGGGTTTGGGCCCTGGGGAAGAGTTTGAGGCATGGTCAGGTAGCTTCATCTGAATCTCAGTGGGCTTTATCAAAGCCTGGTTTTCCAATTCTTCATTTCAAGAAATCATAAAAGAAACTATATTGGCCAATAAAGTGCATTATTCCAGGTTTTTTTTTTTTTTCCCCCTTCTTAATGATTGAATAAATAAGTAGGAAATTGGGGGGGGAGAAGAAGAGAAAAAATTTTCCTCTTGCTTGCATCAAAGAAATCTGTAAAGCCAAAATAACTTGTGAGATTTCAGTGATTAAAATTCCTTTAGGCAGAGTACCTATAGGTAAGGATTTGATTTCCTATGTGGACAGCAAGGAGAGAGCATTTGCCCAGTGGAACTAGCCAGTTGAGTTTTAAACTGCTGCTACTTGTAGGTTCCTTGGGCTCACATTATGCCTCTGGAATTTACTGTTTGATCATGTTTAAATCATTCAGCCTCTTGCATGCTTAGTTTTCTATCTGTAAAATGGAGTTGATGATAACTTTGTAGGTTTGTTGGAAGATCAAATGACATGAGAGGATATAAAGCATTTTTTTGAATCTTTAAAAGGGTTTAAGTTGCTATTGTTTCTGTAAGATTTCTGGGCAGGGGAGACTTTTTCCAAAGAAAACAAATGTTTTTCTTATATGCCAGAATATGTGGAGCATCTCAAAGATGAGGCCCGGGTTTGTGCTATCATTGAACGTGTTCAGCGCTATCTGCAAGAAAAAGGAACAACTGAGGAGATCTGCCGCATCTACCTTCGACGAGTACTACACACCTACTACAAGTTCGACTATAAGGCCCATCAGCGACAGCTTGCTCCCCCTGAAGGGTCCTCAAAGGTACAAGGCTTGGGGAAGAAAAGACCCCTAGGATATTTGGGCTATTGATTTTCAAGTTTGTCATTGAGAGAGACTCATGTGATGAGTTAGAAATTGACTTTTGATATTGGATCTTTTTTGGAATTCCTAGAAAATCTAGTGTTTGTGAGGGTGGTATTGAGAGATCATGCTGTGCCTGGGATTTCCTAGTGTCTTCCACTCTGAACTCCAGCCCTGTTTCTTGTTTTTCCAGTCAGAGCAAGATCAGGCTGAAAATGAGGGGGAGGATTCAGCTGTATTGATGGAGAGGCTGTGCAAGTACATATATGCCAAGGATCGGACAGACAGAATTCGGACATGTGCAATCCTCTGCCACATCTACCACCATGCTCTTCATTCTCGCTGGTACCAGGCTCGGGACCTCATGCTCATGAGTCACCTACAGGATAATATTCAACATGCAGACCCTCCTGTGCAGGTAGGAGGGTAAAGTAGGTGGAGAGAGGACAGAGGATTTTTTTTTTTTTAAAGGGAAGTTCACAATGGAGCCAGGATTGGTTCCTGTGGTTGGAAAGAGTCCTAGAGATCCATGTGTTCAAGACGGGGAAAAGGCAGTTCTGGGCTCCTCTCTAGTTACAGACTGGTTTAACCAGAAGAGGCACAGGTCTGGCTCATGAACATTTAAGTTAGAGACTCAGAGTCTTTAATTCCTCATGTCTTTGATGCTCTGGTTTGTCATTAAGCAACACGGAGTGGCTAACGTGTAGAGCGTTGCTGGATGCTCTGGGGAATACATAGACCTTGCAGTTTGAGGAACTTCTTCAACTTGGGGAACCAAGAATGTCAAGAAAGCAGTCCTTGGGTTTGAGGTTTTCTGAATTGGGTCAGTCTTGTTGGAATTGCAGATTGTCCTTGGAACACATCCAGCGGACTTTACTTTTAGCCATAGAGATACTGCTTTTCATTACTTTTTGCTATAATTATTGAACTCCTCAGAATGGATCATCTTCATCTCAAATAAATTCAGAGAAAACATGCTAGGTTCGTAGGATTGTTAGAAGAAATATTAATGAAAACTGCTAAATTCCAAACTGAATGGTATTTCTGGCTATTGTTGCCTAGATTTTGCTTGTTCCATGCTCCTCTTTGGGTCTCAAAAGAGTTTTTAGCTTCTTCGTGGCATACAAGTCAAAGAAATTTTTTGCCCCAAAATGTACAATTTTAATTTTAGAGTCCACTAATTAACATTTATGTTTTATTCTAAGTTCTTTGAAATTTGTGGTTTGGTGAACTATTAAAAATACAAAGTGGTCTATGAGATGCTAGGTGAACCTATTAAAATATTTTATCTCATGAAAAGTTTGAAATGCAAAATTAATAATACTATGACTCTTTGGTTGGGATACTAAGAAAGGTGTTTGAGTTATAAAAGATTAATTTAAGTTTGATTTCTAACTCACGTACTTTTAAAATTTCTTTTGGCTGAGGCAGTTGGGGTTAAGTGACTTGCTAGGGTTGGAACAGCTAGGATGCATTAAGTGTCTTAGGCCGTATTTTGAACTCTGGTCCTCCTGACTTCAGGGCTGTATGCAATCTAAGCTGCCCACATAGTTTTTTTTTTGTTTTTTTTTTAATTTCAATAATGCTTCCAATTATATGTAAATATAGTTTTCAACATTCATTTTTGTAAGAGTCTGAATTCCAAATTTTTTTCTCCCTCCCTTTCCCCTCCTTAAGATAGCAATTGATCTGATACAGGTTATACATGTATAATCATTTTAAATATACTTTCATATTAGTCATGTTGTGAAAGAAAAACCAAAACAAAGGGGAAAAAATGGGGATAAAGCACACAAAAAAGAGGTGAAAATAGTATTCATACACAGTTTAGTCTCCACAGTTCTTTCTGAATATAGATGACATTTCCCATCTCAACTCTATTGGAATTGTTTTAGAATTGTATTGTTAAAAATCATAGTTGATTGATAATCTTGTTACTATGTACAATGTTATCCTACTTTTGCTCACTTTACTCAGCATCAGTTCATGTACAGGCTTTTCTGAGATCAGCCTGTTCATTATTTTTTATAGAATAATAATATTCCATTACTTTTATATAGATTTATATAGCTTAATGAGCCATTTCCCAGCTGATGGGCGCCTACTCAGGTTCCAGTTCCTTGCCACTACAAAAAGAGCTGCTACAAACATTTTTGCACCTGTGGATCTTTTCCTTCTTTTGTGACCTCTTTGGGATATAGATCAAATAAGTCTCTTTTTTTTTTTTTTTTCTTCTGAACATCTTCCTCATTTGTAAAATGAGAATAACAATAACATTGCAGATTGTGGTTGTCAGAAAAGGGTTGTGTAGGTGTGAGATGACTAAAATACTTGAGGATTAGGACACAGGGTGAGTATTCATTCATCATGTAAAGGGAAATGGAAGTAGCTAGAATAAATAGACTTATGTCCTTCACATGTTCACAGCTTGTCAGCCTCACATCCAGAAAAACCTGAGTTCAAGTCTTTGTGGCCCTTAGCACCCACTGCTCAAGACAGTTCTTAAAATGCTGAGAAAATCTCAGGTTGCTTGCTGTCTTGAAAAGGGAGGAGGAAAGGAGAAAAATTTAGATCTCAAAAATTTGTAAAGATGAATGTTGAAAACTATCTTTGTGTGTATTTTGAAAAACAAAATACTTTTAAAAAACCCAAAAAACTGGGGGAAAGATTCCTAGAAAGCCTTGACCTGCATTGATCAGAGGGAGCTTTTTTATCTGGGAGTTATCTCATGTAATGATAGCACAGACACAATTTTTTATTCTTGTTCATCAAATAGTAAGTCCTGAGTTTGTCTCCTTTTCCTTTTAATGAGCTGAATTTTTTTTCCCCCCTAGATCCTTTATAACCGTACCATGGTGCAGTTGGCATCTGTGCTTTCCGCCAGGGCCTAACCAAAGATGCACACAATGCCTTGCTGGACATCCAGTCTAGTGGGCGTGCTAAGGAGCTACTGGGCCAGGGTCTGCTGCTCAGGAGCCTGCAGGAGCGAAATCAGGAGCAAGAGAAGGTGGAACGTCGACGCCAGGTGCCCTTCCACTTGCATATCAACCTGGAGCTGCTTGAATGTGTGTATTTGGTGTCTGCCATGCTTCTGGAAATCCCATACATGGCAGCCCACGAAAGTGATGCTCGGAGGCGCATGATCAGCAAACAGTTCCATCATCAACTTCGAGTGGGCGAGCGGCAGCCCTTGCTTGGTAAGGTGCAGTGACCTAGGGCTACTTGGCTTGGCTGTAGGCTTGGTTCTTCTTGCCTGATCTCAGTGGGGATCCTTTGACATGCTTAGAATAGAGTTTTTTCACTGGTGATTATGATATGATGACTCTTCATAAAGCAACTGCAAGTACAGAAGTGTTTCCTAGAATATGTTCACTATCCCTCTGTGTATCCATGAAGATTTTAAACATTGTGTGGAAACAGAAAGTTGTCTCTGATTTCACTAACAATATTAAAAGTAAAAAGGACACTTATATAAATGAAGGGGGAAGTGACTTAATTACTTCAGGTCATTGCTAATTAGGGGTATCACTGCTTTTAGAATCTGTCTTCCTCTCACTTTGTATGGTTTCCCTGTTGTAATAAATGAAGACAAGGACTTCTCTTGCTTTTTTGTCTCAATTCTAGGACTGTATCTTTAAAAATGGTCCCAGGTCTTTTTATACCACCTGTCCAATTCTTTAGGTCCACCTGAATCTATGAGGGAACATGTAGTAGCAGCTTCTAAAGCCATGAAGATGGGTGACTGGAAGACCTGCCACAGTTTTATTATTAATGAGAAGATGAATGGAAAAGTCTGGGATTTGTTCCCTCGAGGCCAACAAAGTCCGTACCATGCTAGTTAGGTAAAAATGGGAATGAGAGACCTTGATGTGCTGGTGCTAGGCAGAGGGGAGGGAGCACCCGGAGCTGGTTGGGTGGTGGGGAGAATAGAAGATAGGAGCACATACCTAGTTACCTTTCTTATTTTTTCCCCACAGGAAGATCCAGGAAGAGTCATTGCGCACCTATCTTTTTACCTATAGCAGTGTCTACGACTCTATTAGGTGTGAAGGCATAGGGAATCTGTGTCTTGGGAGGGAAAAGGGACTAAGCTTAGTTGATAAATAACCTTGCTTTCTTAATTTTTTCCTCCTTCCTTTCCAGCATGGAGACTTTGTCTGATATGTTCCAGCTAGATCTGCCCACTGTTCATTCCATAATCAGCAAAATGATCATTAGTGAGGAGCTTATGGTAAGGAAGAAAGGAGAATGGTAGTTTCTTAAGGGAGGAGTTAAGTTATTTTCAGAGGAAAGAAACCAGTTTGGGGAAAATGCATTTCCTTCTAACTAATCCTATTTCCCTGTTTCCGAACCAAGGCCTCTCTAGACCAGCCCACACAGACAGTGGTGATGCACCGCACTGAGCCTACTGCCCAGCAAAACCTGGCCCTGCAGCTGGCAGAAAAACTGGTAGCTTGGTAGAAAACAATGAGCGTGTATTTGACCACAAGCAGGGCACCTATGGAGGTTATTTTAGAGGTAACTCTTCCCTTCCATCCCATTTATTGTTTCTGTGATTTTTTTTTTTTCTTTTTTCTTTTCTATATTGACCTCTCTTCTCCTCCTCCAGATCAGAAAGATGGCTACCGAAAAAATGAGGGAGGCTACATGCGTCGAGGAGGCTACCGCCAAACAACAGTCACAGACTTCCTACTGATCTCTGCAGGGCACACAGCCCTTGAAATGTAACTTTCTTGGCAGCGTAATTAAAAGTCTATATTGTGTTGACATGATTCTGGAAGGTAGTAGTGCTGTCATAACCAACATGGATTTTGTTTGTTGGGGAGGAGTTCTTTGAGCTCAAGTAAAGTCGCTCACTAATGGCTCAAGCACTAGACTGGAATGTCCACAGATTAGGCCCTCTGAGGGAAGAGCCACAAACTTGCAAGCTCTTCTGACTGAGGCATGGGTCAGTATCACTTTAAAGCATGGAAGATGAGGGAAGAGCACTGACTTTTGTGTGTGCTGACTCCAAGTAATTTGTGTATTAAGGGGGGAAAAAAATTAATTTAGTCTTCTAAGGTACCTTCTTATGCTGACCAGTTTAACTGTTTGGGCCATTAACAATGTTTATTGAGAGAATACTCACAATCTTTGTATATGTTTAAGTCAGTTCATCAAATACTAAGTGTCAAGTTACATTGGCTGTGTGCTCGAACTGTTCTGATGTGATAAGTGCCACATTCCCTGCTATGATTTTGCATGACATGATTAGTATATACATGAAATGATTTTGAGAGATCAGGAAGTAGAAAGAAAATTCCATGAACTGGAGAGGTTTGGAGAAGGTGGGTGTGACTTGGACCTTTTATTCCATAGAATATTTTGAAAAATTGATCAGTATGCTTTGGGATTAAGTCTTGGAAGCTAACTGGTCTTGGAATGTACACTTGCATCACAGATATCCACAATGGTTGTCAAGGTAGAAAGATGGGCAGAACATAGTATATAGTTCTGCCTCTTCAAGATGGCCCTCAGAGTTTTCCTCTATTATGAAAGTAGAAGGATATATTTTCGTTTTTATTCCTGCTTCTCTTTTTAATTTTGGCCTTTTAATGACCCTATTCCAAAATGGTATAATACTAGGCTTTTGGCTCTGAATCTGAGGACTAGAAGCAGGCAGAGATATCTGGAGCATTTTTTTTTTCTCTTGTCATGCATCCAAGATTATAGATAATCTCTGGAGCCAGGAACCTTTTGGATGAGGGAAACACTGGTCTACTCTAGCAGGCTGGTTATGATCCTGTAAGGATCCCTGACCTCTCATTTCCTAGTTTATATTTCACCCGCTCTTAAAGGGTTAAAAAACCAAATCACCTAGCACTTAGAAAAATTAAATTTATGAGCCAAGTTTGCAATTGTATATAGAATTAGACACCTCTAATTCCCTATTCCCTAAAAGAATAGTGATATATTCTCAGATCTTTGGAACTAAGTTTGATTTTTCCAGGGGTCCACTGACCATCCTGTTGCATGCAGCCTTCAATGAAAGCATTGAACTTGGGATCAGGAGACTAGAGTTCAAGCCCTGCCTCTTAGCTGTGTGACTTTAATGAGCAAATAGCTTAATCTCTTTTGATTTCACTCCTCATTATTAAATAGCCTTATTAACTAACCCCCTGAAGAAACCCTTCAAGTGTAAATACTAGTCAAGTACCTAGTTATGTGTGAGCTCCTGCACTTAGATGCTAAAGGAGGGGGAAATAAATGAGAAAGCTGTCAAGTAGTCTGATTAGATGGATAGAAATAACTTCCAATAAGTAATCATCAGTCTATTGAATAGAACTGGCTCAGTAGGAATCCAGGAAGAGATTACTTCTAGCTAAGGGAACCACTGATGAACTTCATAGAAGAATAGGTAATGTGCCTTAAATGGGCCTTAAAAGATAACATGAATCCTTTTATCCTTGTCAGATTCAAATGGTTGAATGTCAGTTCAGTTGGGGTGGATTAGCTGCTGTTAGGGATGGTGTCCTCAGAATCATCATCAGGTCTTAAAATGAATTTTGAGGGATGGGATTGGTGTGATGTGGGAAGGCTTTAACAGCCTTGGATTTTTTTATTTTTTTGCTGAGATAATTGGGGTTGAGTGACTTGCCCAGGGTCACACAGCTAAGAAGTGTTAAATGTCTGAGATAGATTTGAACTCACGTCCTCCTGACTTAAAGGCTGGTGCTCTATCCACTGCACCACTTAGCTGCCTTGAGCCTTGGATTTTCAGAATAAATTTTTCTCTGAAGAGCAAAAATATAGGACCAGTTTTATTGATATATAGATTTCCTTATAGAGATATGAAAGTAATTAGCACAAGTATCCTTCCCATTTTATAGATTAGGAAAATAGATACTTGTCTGTGGTTGGCTATAAATGTTGAAAGTTGTATATGTATAACACAAATGTAATTGATGTAGAAAACAATTTAAGCATCAAAGGACTTCAAGCCTATAGTATGCTATAGTATGTTCTGGTTTGTTGTGTAAAGGGCAATGGTCTGAGATGAGATGGACATTATCAATTAGGTCTAGATGGAGGTGGGCTCATTACATAGCTGAAAATCTATCCCATTGAGTAGCTGTTGAAGGTTTGACAGGACACAAAAAGTTGACAAATAGTAGCTGGAGAAAATTGATGGGAGGGAGGAGTGGGAAGGATGGCAGAAGAGGCATTACATTAGAATGGGTATGAGCAGAAATTACAGCATTAGATACAAGAAAGGACTTTGAACAAAACTTGTTGTGACCTCATGATTTCAAATAGAAGCTGCATAATTCATATTTATATAAGATACACAAACTTGTTTTTCATATTAGCCTGTATATAGTTAAGGAAACTGAGGTTACTCTAGGGGCTAGGTTTGCCTATGACCAAAACTGTCAAGTCCTAGGCTGGATTCCGATCTAGGTACTTAAGTCCACTGTTGTAGCCAGAACATCCTAACAGTGGCCTCCAATCTAAATGGTTGGAGTAGATGATCATTTAGTATCTTCCAACTCTGATTTGAAACTAGACTTTTCCATGTAACTTAGTGAATCACTGGACATGCTGGTACCAAAGGAAATAGACATAACTGGCAAGAGTAGAGAGAGCCATTGGAATAAGATCATATAGCCAGAGGTTGATTAGAAAACCAATCTTCTAAGATAAGGTATATTACTAACGCCTTCCATGTGTAGCTCACAGGATACACTAGTGAGTCTTGGTTTTTGTCCTAAGGAAAACCAAGGAAAATATTAAATCCTTCAATTACATGTTAAGTCAGAGTAATCTCTTCCGTGTTGGAAATAAGTATTACAGATTTCAGATCATCATATAAAACCAGCATGATGCCCAGTTCAGCCGAATCAGGTGTAGTCACAGCAATAATCATGGATCCATGTTTGCAGATAGGTCTCAGGAAACAAATCCACTCTGCTGCTCTTTTCCAGGTGGTCTCCAAGAGAATTGGCCAGTTTGGATTTGGGTGAACACACTTCCATGATTCAGGCCTAGGGAGCAGTAGGGAGGATAAGAAGGTTATTAAGTGGCATCACTAATGGGTAAAGTTGGGAAAAATCTAATGGATGGGTGAATGCTTTGTGGTTCTTTTGAACACGTTGACAATGCTTCAAACACCTTGTCTCTTAAGCATTAGGTTATCCAGTGGAATAGGTCAGGTTTATTTGTGGAAACAGGTCTGCTATGCAGCACTAGGCAATTGATCATTTGAATTGTGTTCCTTGGAGTCCCCTCCCCTTGACCTTTGCCTTTCCTCACCTGGGCTAGGTCTAGCCCGCAGACCTGTTGATTTGGGGGAGAATGGACTCGGGGTCATCTTCGGCGGGTGTAGCCAACTTGGTTACTCCAGTTCGTGTCGTCCGTGCCTTCTGCTAGCGTCCTCTGGATGAGGATTCGGGTATAGATATACCAACCACAAAAGAAGAGGAACAGCAGTAAAAAAAAGAACAAAAAGTAGAGTGTGATTGGACCGGCTTTATGAGACCAAGTGGTGTAAGACATAGTAACGAAAAGCTGGGGTGATCCTACACGGGGAAGGGTATTGGGAAATGATCAGACAAGGTCTGCCGGTCTGGAGTACCTCCGAGAACCACACTTGTCAGCACCCTTCTCCTCCGCCCGCACCGGGGACCTTCCTTTTATGCTAGTGGCGCCCTAGCACCGCAGCCAATCAGCGGACGCGGCCTTTCTCTATTTCCCGATACGACGCACCACTTTAATGCGTGGCTCCGCCCCCTTTTGGGAAGAATTGCGCATGCGCAACGTGCTTCCTTGGGCGTTCCGGATGGCTGTTTTCCGCTTCTCAGCTTGTGGCTGGGGCGAAGACGACGACAGCAGATTGGGGGTGGGTACGGCGGGAAAGCTTCCGCGGCGCGAGTCGGCGCCGTTACGGGCCGGGGTAGCCGAGTGGGCGTGCGAGGTCTCGCGTGGAGGAGCTTCCCCATGTCTCCGCCCCCACAGCCTCTATCTCGGATCGGAGCGGGGGCGGGCCCCTCGCCCCCTCCCCGCCTGCCGGGCTGTGCTGTGGCCCAAGTCCAAGTTGAAGGGCAGCAGTCGAAGGAAGCAGGCCTCAGTTAGGGGAGGTGTGTGCGGGGCTCCCAGCCTCAGTCTCCCGACATGGAGTGGACTCTGTGGTTCTGGCTTGGGGGAGCTGGTGAGTTGGAGGAGGACTGCCTGCCCTGGAAGCCCTCGGGGTTTGCCGGGGGTGGGGGCTGGGGGGGCAGTGCTGGTGTAGCGGAGGGAAAAGGCGGCAGTTCTGTTCCGCAGCTCCTCACCCGGCCGGGGACTTCTAGAGGAGGAAGTTGGATCTGGCTTCCTAAGGTTCCTTCTAGATCTGACGTTCTGTGGTTCCCCAGGAGTCCCAGAGGAGGCTGGTCCCAGTAGGGAGCACGGGGGCATGGGGGCAACTTTTAGAGGTTGGCTTTGTGGCTTCGCTCCCTTTTGCCAGAGGTTTTAAAAGCACACGTGGGAAGGAGATGTAGGGGCTCCCTGGCATTGTCACTGTTTTACACATGGTGAGTTTCCTTTTCCGATCCAGCTACCTTCCACATTTCCATGGACCCCTCTCCGGTGCTGGTCTCCCTAGGGTCAGACGTGCTCCTGCAGTGCATTTTCCCTGCAGTGGGCAAGGACACGCCAACTCCCACTGTGTTCTGGCACCACGGCCAGTGGCGTCTGGCGGAGTATGATGGGATCTTAGTGACCCAGCGCCCAGGCACAGAGCTACCCGAGAGTGCAGAGGGCCTGCGGAAGGGCAATGCTTCCCTGCTGCTCCATCGTGTGGCCATGGCAGATCTGGGCTCTTACTACTGCACTGTGACAGTTGGGGAACAGCAGGCAGAAGCTGGAGTTCTTCTGGAGATTTCAGGTAAGGGTGCCGCCTCCTGGTAGAGGCTTAGTGGTTCCGCTGAGAGCACTGGAGTAGGAGTTAGACAACCGGGGTTTAGATCCTGGAGCCCGGCCTTAGTGACTATGGGACCCTGGTCCTCAATCACTTATATGGCCTAATGAATAAAGTGCTGCACTTGGAGCCAGGAAGACTTAAATTCAAATCTTATATTACTAGCTGAGTAACACTGGGCAAGCCACTTAATCTCTCTAAGCCTCAGTTTCCTTACCTGTCAAATGAGAGGGCTGGCCTCTAAGGTCCTTTCCAGCTCAAAATCCATGATATCTTATGATTTATCAAGATAGAGGCTGATAATCCTAGAAATAATAAAATATAACCCAAGAACAACTCCTGCTCCCTTTTGGGTAGTGTTATACATTTTCATCATATTCCCTATGACAGTATAGAGAAAGCATGATTTTTCTACTTATCATTTCTATAGTGTTGGTGTAGTGTAGGCAAAAGAAGACTTGACAGGGAGTTAGAAGCTCTAGATTCTAATTTTGCTGTTGCTGCCATCACTTGCTGTGACTAGAGCAAATCAAAAATTATTCTATCTATAGTTCCCTCTAATGTTAAAAAGTGGGAATAGTCTGCCATAACTGTCTTACAGAATTGTGATGATGAAGGGAGATAATACATGTGAAACTACTTTGTAAGCTATGAAGTTCCAGATAGATTTACCTTTATTATACCATAGATGGCCAAATTTTTTTTCTGCCAACTTGTGAACCCCAAGCTGTTCTGCCATTTGTTAACCTACAGCCAAGAAGCAATTGCTATCTTAACGAAAACCAAATATTGGAAACTTTCTATAACACTGATTCTTGTGAATTTCCATCCTTTCTATTTTCCAAGCAGTTGGGTATTTAGAACCCCTGGATCTTTCTGTCTTAAAGGTACTAACTGAGACAGTCATGAGGAGGGAGAGGAGGCTTCCGGATCTGCATTGTTCTAAATACTCCTCCTGTTTTGGGGACTCTTCAGGTAGTTGGGAAGGATTCTAAAGTCTGATCTCCTAATTCTGCCAATATGCAGAATTCTGGGCAGTTGTCATCCCAATTCACTAGAGACTGATTGTTTTTAGAAAGCCAGAGGTTTACAACATGTAAATCTCCCATCTGCTTTTTTCTGCTTCTGAGCTGCCAAACACAGCGGGGGGAAAAACCCGAAGCCAAAGTTCATTTCCTCCCTTATAAATTATTATTTCTTAACAATCATCTTAGACAATGCACTCTCCCTTCTATTTGACAATCTTTTTAATTCATCCATTGCCTATCCTTATCCTATTCACTATATTATCTTGTTCCATTTCCTTTCTTTGCTCAATCTTCCATTCTCAAGCCTTATCAGATCTCATCTTTTATTTTACTGAGATTCTTTAAAAATAGGAACTTTTACTGCTACTTCCAGTGGCCCTCAAAACATGTTTTCATCCATTCTCTTTTTGTAGAGGAAGAGGTATTATTTGGCTCTACAAACATTAAAAATCTATAATGAACAAAATCCTGTGATTGGATTAGAAACCAAAAAAGGGAAGCAGTCCTTGCAAATCGGACAGGATGAGATGGGTGTGTGTGACATTAATATTCATACAGGTAAAATATAACACAAAGTATGCAACTGGGGAATAGAAGAGAATGTTAGACAATGCTCTAAGAGTGACTTGAGGGATCACAACTTTCAGTGAGACCATGGAACAAGATTTTTCTTTAAAAAAAAAAAAAAAAAAAAAAAAGTAACCTGAGCTATTCTTTGAAGGAAGATAAAGATTCTGAAAGGCTTTAATGAGCATTCATTCTAGTCATAGGACAGCTTGTGCTATAGATGCACTAGATAGGTTACAATCAAAATTGTGGAGGCTTTAAAGCCAGGCTGAGGAGTTTGTATTTTATCTTAGAGCTTAAATAGAGATCCTCCTCAAGGTTGCTGAGCTGAGGGTGACATGTTCAAGTCTGTGCCTTAGGAAAATTATATTTGCAGTGGGAAGAATGGATTTAGGAGGGGAAAGGCTTTAAGCAGAATGACCAATTAGTATAATAAGTATAGGTAGATAGTATAATAATTCAAAGGAGAGTGGATGTGGAATTGGACTCTTGCAGTGGCAAGGTAAATTGTGAGAATCAATCAATTAATAAACATTAAGCACCTGCTATGTACCAGACATTGTGCTAAGTGACAGGGGATCTAAAAAGGCAAAAGAGAATTCCTGCTCATAGGAACCTTACACTGTAATGAGGGAGACAACATGAAAACAAAGTAACAATGTAAGTAGGATAAAAAGGAAATGGTTAACAAAAGAAAGGTACTGGAATTAAGAGAGGTTAGGGAAGTCTTCATGTAGGCCATAGAATCTATAGGATCTTAGTTGAGATTTAAAATAAGCCAGGGAGATCTGTAGGTAGAATTGAGAAAGGAGAGCATTCTACGAATGGGGAACAGCCAGAGATAAGGAGTGTTCTGTAGGTAGAATGGAGAAAGGAGAGCATTCTACGAATGGGGAACAACCACGAGGTCAGTGTGTCACTGGGTCAATGTATATGTGTTAGAGAATAAGGTATAAGAAGATTGGGGGGAGGGTGTGAAAAATTGAGCTGGGTTTTGAAAGAATTTGAATGCAAAATAGAGCATTATTTCTTTGATCCTGAGGGCATAGGGAGCCACTGAAGTTTATGGACTAGGGGTTGGTATCACACCAGTTTCTGTAAAATCATGTTAGGTGCGATTGCAAGATGGATTGAGAGAGATATGAGGCAGGCTACCCACCAACGGGCTGTTGGAATAGTTTGGTTATGTGGTGGTGAGGGCTAGAATACAGGTTATCAGAGGAGAGAAGGAAGTATATTTGAGAATTATAGCAAAGATAAAATCAACAGGCCTTGGCAACTGCTTGGATATGGGAAGTGAGATGATGAGGAATCCAAAATAACTCCTATGCTTGAGCAATTGAGAGGATGGTGTTGCCCTCTCACCGTAATAGAGAAAAGGGGATAATGAATTGGGGGTGGTCCTATAGGGATAAATAATGAGTTTAAGATGCTTACTCAACATTTGGCTTGAGATGCCTGAAAGATGGAGGTGCAAGATTGGAGGCAACAGAGAGGTTAGGATAGTGCAGGTAGATTTAAGAATCATCAGCATAGAGAAAATAATTAAATCCCATGGAAGCCAATGAAATTACCAAGTGAAATAGTAAAAAAAGGGGACATATAGAAAAGATGGAGAGGAAGAGTCAGTAATACTTGGTGACTGATTAGTAATGAGAGTGAGGATAGAATCAGATACTTCCAGTTTTTTAATTTGGTGACTTGAGAAGATTGTACTATCAACAGAAATGAGGGTGTTTGGAGAAGAGGTAAGTCGAGGGAAGAGAGATCATGATGAAGTCTGCTTTGGAGATGTTGAGTTTAAAAGTGAAATAAGACACCTTATTTCAAGTAAAGATATAGGTCTATCTGAAATTCAAGAAAGATTTGGGAATTATTTGAAACAAGATGATAATTGGATTCATTGAAGAAGATGCCATCACCAAGGGATGGAATATTGAAGAAGAGACAATTTAGGACAGAATCTTTTTTATTTTTTTATTTTATTTTTTTTTTATTATATATATATATTTTTTTATAATATTATCCCTTGTATTCATTTTTCCAAATTACCCCCCCTCCCTCTATTCCCTCCCCCCGATGACAGGCAGTCCCATACATTTTACATGTGTTACAATATAGTCTAGGTACAATACATGTGTGTGAATATCATTTTCTTGTTGCACAATAGGACAGAATCTTGAGGAATATATATGGCTGAATCATAAAAGGAAAAAATCTCACTAAGAGAACAGTATCATTCATAGAAACCCAAGATGAGAACAGATCAGCAATATCAAAATCTGCAGAAAGGTCAAGGAAGATGAAGAATGACAAAATGCTATAGCATTTAATAAGAGGTCACTGGTTGACTACAATAACGTAGACAAATAAAAATAATTGCCAGAAAATCATGAATAAGCTTAATTATCATAACCAAAATGGTTGGTCCTCAAGAAGTGTTTTAAAAAATGTACCTTCTTTTCTTTGCAGAGGAGAGAGAGAATGGCTGTGAAATATTGCACATATTATCAGATTTGGTTAATGTATTGGATATGTTGATTTTTAATTAACTGTTTTTTTTTCTTTGTTGCAAGGGATGAACTCTTTCAGGGAGAGAAACATATTTATGAATAAATGTAAAAATATAATTAAAAAAACTGTTGAGATTCTCAAGCTCTGAAAAAGGCTAAATATAATGATGGGATCAAGACTCAGATAATGAGATTTGAGTGAGTCAGAAGATGGTAGGACTAAGTAGTAATAGAAAGAAAAATGATTACAGGGAAAGAGGGTTTTTGCCTCAGCAACAGAGATTGGGGAGCAAAAGGTGTAAGATGATGATAAGTTTCTCAATAGGTAGGAAAAGCGAGGGTAAGATGAATGGATTTGGAATAAAGGAGAGGATGGGGAGACTAGTGGTCTTGGTGGGGATAAAGAGCATGTTTAGGAGAAGAGAGATGGAAAGATGCTATTTTGATTCCAAGAAAAGAAATTTCAGAATTCAGGATTATGGGAAAGTAGTTATATGTGATATTGAAGTCTAAAGTATGAACACATCTTAGATAGCTAAGAAAGAGAAGGTATGGAAGCTGTGGGGAGTTGTAGAGGTTGATGACCTTGATGCTAAATATTGAAGTCACCAGAAATGGGATACCAAATGTTTGAGTAGAGAGAGAAATTTTAAATTTTACCACTCATTGTGGTAGAAGGCAGAAATGACATCTGGATCAGTAGATGACAGCAATGAGGATTTTTAGGCAGAGCATTGCAGTTGGATTGGGTTAACCCCAAAGGAAGGTGGGTTGTTGAATGATGGTGGCTGAGGGAAAATCTAGAACAAGTAGGGAACAAGGAGTAAATCACTTCTTCCCTCTTGTATTTGTATGTCAAAAAACATGAAATGAAGAATAGCCAGTACAGGAGACGGTGTCTTCAGGTGAAAACACCAGAATGTGTGAGTGGACAAAATCTTAGATGAAAAAAAAATTTTTATAAGGATTGGAATACCTCTTTGGTGAACATAAATAAAATGTAGTTATAGAAGAACACATTTTCAGACATAGCCAATATAATGATTTATTTTGCATTCTCATTTATTACAAAACAAAGTTTGAAGAGGTGGATGGAAAAGTCATTGGTGACATTGATATTTGGTGGTGAGGGTGGGGTTGAAGAGTTCTGAGTCAGTCAGAGTTAAATGAGTTGCTCAGGGTCACACAGCTAGTAAATGTCGTGTCAAATGTCTATCAAATGCCCAGGATAGCTATTTGTAATGGTGGCACTGTGAAAGTCTTTTGGTGAAGGAAAACTCTAATTCTAGATAAATAACAGAAGCAGCCATTTCAAAGCTACTCATGATGAATACTTGCCTGGATTTGATAAGAGGACTTGTCTAAATCTGACACATTTGAAATCAGATCCTCCTGATTCCAGGGCTACTGCTCTATCTACTATGTCATCTAGCTGCCCCTAACAGTGACATTTTAAAAGCATCAGCAAAACAAAAGGCTGGGAGAGGAAGGGAGAAGATCAGAGAACTGGAGTTTGAGATAGAATGATGGAACTGGAAATCAAATAATAAGTGGGTAGTGATAAGGAAGTGGTTGCAGAGAAAAGAGGGTTTGTTGTTTTTTTCCTGATCAAATCACTGGGGAGCAAGACATAAAAACTTGCTAGTGAAGGTCAGGGGAATTGACCAAGTACAAGAAAATTTGTAGATTAAATCAGCCGTAAGGTTCTTTTTTTTTTTTTTTTTTGCTGAGGCGATTGGGGTTAAGTGACTTGTCCAGGGTCACACAGCCAGGAAGTGTTAAGTGTCTGAGATAAGATTTGAACTCAGGTCCTCCTGACTTCAGGGCTGGTGTTCTATCCACTGTACCACCAAGCTGTCCCTTAACCCTAAGGTTCTAATTAGAATCTTGATATGAAGGTATCTGTGGTTATGATGTGTTCCAGGTAAAACGTGATTTGCTTAGAGGGTCCAGGATAGCTATTTGTAATGGTGGCACTGAAAGTCTTTTGGTGAAGGAAAGCTCTAATTCCAGATAAATAGCAGAAGCAGCCACTTCAAAGTTACTCATGATGAATACTTGCCTGGATTTGATAAAAGGACCTGTCTAAATAGGCCCTAATAGCTTCATTCAACTCACTGCAATTTTATTTTGCTGAACCTCCTCCAATCCTGCAAATGACCAAAGTAGAGGAAGAAAAGGTAGTTGGTAACAGCAGCCAGGAAGGCCATGGAATCCATCTCTTTTAATGCTGATTGTTTTGCTACATAACACTTCATCTTAACAAATGTTAGTGCTTCCCTGGTGCCTGAAGCATAAAATTTAAACTTGTGTGGTATTCTTCACTAGCTCTCTGAATTATACTCCTGTGCTTTCCCATCTCTGTGCATTTCTTACCCTGGTTCCTTTACTTAGAATGTCTTCTCTCCTGAAGCTCAATGCAGTTGCCACTTTCTCCAGGAAGCCTTTCCTGATTTCCTTTCTCTGTAACAAACTTGCCCTTTAAACCTTACTCGGTTCTTTGACTTGCATCTTTGTGACATGATTATCATGTAATGTTTAGTATTAGCACCATATCTGGCACTTTGTAAGTGCTTAATAAATGCTTTATTTATTATTATAGTTATCTCTGCTTTTGTTTTATATCTCCATCAAACCTACCATATCCTGTCTTGACATTGTATCTACTCCTTTTTTGCATAGGTGTTTTGCATGCATTGAAGTGTTTAATAAGAACTGAATGAATAAAACAAATGCATGACTCTCCTATGAAAAAAACCAAAACCTTTCCTGCTTCTGCTTACTGCCCTTTTTCCCTCTTGCAGCCAAACTTCTGGAAAGAGCTATGATGATGATCTGCTTTCTAATCTTCATTCTGCACCTGTTACAACTTCAGTAAAATTATTTTCTCAGAAGTAGCCAATGACCTCTTTTTCTTCAGATTTAATATCTTTGTTTCAATCTTTAACCTCTCGTAATCTTTTTAGTATTTGACATTGTGGACTCATTCTCTCCTGGCTTTAATGACATCGTATTTCCCCAGTTTTTCCATTTTTCTAACCATTCTACCATTCTTCTTATCTCTTTTTCTTATCTGTTTAACAGTCATTTCTCAACACTGTCCTTGGCCCTCTTCTATTATTCCAAAGAGATTTCATCCAATTTTACCTCTTTAACTGGCATATTGAAAGGGGTTGGAAAGATGACACCAAAATCTATGTCTGCCTATTAGGTGTCTCCACCTAGATGTCTTGCTAGCTAGGACCTTAAGTTCAACATAGCTTAAAACCACATTTCGTATCTTACTTATTTCCTTCTGGCTTTGCTAGCCTATAGATAACTTTCATTCTCTACAATTAATCCTGTAGATTCATTTTGGAAAAGTTTTCCTATCTGCCCCCACCCTCAATGCCTGGTTTTCTTTCTTTCTTTCTTTCTTTCTTTCTTTCTTTTTTTTTTTAATTGCTACTCTCATTCTAGGCCCATAGCATTTCTCTTCTAGACTTACAAAAGTCTCCTGACCTCCTTGGTTTCCCATCAGTCCTTTTTCCACACCACATCCATCATGATCTGGCCTTGATATAATGTCATTCCATTTCATTGGGTCCCTTTGGCTTTCTTCAGTTAGCAGCAAAATCTCATTCCTTAGATTATTACTCAAAGTCACAATAGGGCTTCAGGCTTCCTTTCCCTTCTGACCAAAAGTGGTCTGCTCATCACTGCCAGCATAAATTGTGTCTGTAATTTTGTTGCTTTTGCTTATTTCCTTCAAAGCCCAACTCAATATTTTGTTTATCATATGTAGCACATTGTTCAGGGTTTTGCCTCATATTAAGTATTTGCTAAAGAAAGGAAGGCATAAAAAAAGATTTCTTTCCCTTTTGGGGAGAACAAATTAAGATAATGAAGTTGTTTGGTGAGTAGGATAATAGATTTAGAGCTAAAAAGGATTTTGGAAGTTGTAGAGTAGAAGTAGGGAATGTCTGGCCTTGCCAAGGCAACCACAGCTGATGATGAGCTAAGAGTTAGGTACAACAACCTCCTACAACTTGACTTCTATAAGTTGATAATTTTGTATGGCCTGCAAATGATATTATAAATATTCAAATGACCCTTGGCAGAGAAAAAGATTCCCCAACCCTGTTATAGAGTCTTAATTACCTCATTTAACTGAGAAGGAAATGGAAACCTAAAACTGCTAAATAATGTGCTCTGCGGTTCCACAGTTAATAAAGTCAGGAAGCTGAGTTTGGATGTTTGAACCCAAACCCTCTGATTCGCCAGATAGTGCTTTTTTTTTTTTTTTTTTCACATGTTATAGTAGTAAGGACTTCTCTGTTTCAGGTAATCATTGTCCTTAGGAGCTAGAAAGAGCCAGAGAGGAGACAGGTCTGTTCTGTCAGCTGCCTTCACAGTATCTGTAGATCTTTTTACTTTGTCCTACATATACTGAATAATTTTCCCTTTTCTCATGCTCTCAATGCCCTTTCAATTTTTCTCATTATATAAAAATGAAGACCCTTGAGTAGCTTGGCCCTGATTAATTTAATCTAAAAAAAGTTGATATTCAATAAAATACTTTATCTTATCATGTGATTTTTTTCAAAGCACATTATAGATATCTTCTACCATGCTAGTCATAACTCTATGAGGTAGTGTTGTCTTCCATTTGATGGGGAAACTGAGACTCAGGGTAAATAACTTAAGGAGCACACTGCCAATCAGTAGTACTTCCAAGCAGAAAACATATGTTGATTTCTAGTCTAAAGTTCTATCCACATTTTGATTTTGTCCCTGAAACTGTCAGCTAGGAAACTCATTTCCCTCTTAAGGTTTTTGCTTTGGGGGTGTTAGGCCGGGACTTTGAGCTGATTCTGATTTTGTTCTCTTTCTCCCTCTCTCCATGTCTTTGCATCTATATTTCTCTTTCTTTTCTCTTTCTGTTACTTTTTCATCTTTGGATCTATATTTTTATATTTCTCTCTCTTCCTATCCCATTTTATCTTTCTCCTTCAGGATCCGACCTGCAGATCTACACAGAGCCCTCTTCTTGGGTGACTATGGGCTCTTCAGCACTGCTCAAATGTCGCTTCAGCATAGGGGATGTAATTGAATTGAGTTCACTCACAATACGTTGGTATGCTCCAGGGGGACGAATTGTAGCCCAGTTTCCACCAAAGAAGGAGGAGGAGGAGGAGGAGGAGGAGGAGGAGGAAGAGAAGATGTGGGTGAAGGGCCTGGGGGGCTAACAACCTTAGGCTCTTTTTCTGAGGCAGAGCTGCTTTTGGGCAATGCCTCCCTGACAATACTCAGAGCCCAGCCTAAGGATGCAGGACTCTACAGCTGCAGTGTGGGATATGGAGGTGAGGAACGGCACAGTGAGAGCCTCTTCAGTGTCATTGGTGAGGAAGGGTAATCCCTCTAATCTTGAACCCTTTGCTTTTAGTTTTTTTTTTTTTGTCCTTGATATTTCTGAATTTTAGCCATTCAGATTCATTTCTTCTATCCATCTTGGTGAAAATTATATCTCTTGTGATCTCTGGGTCCCTAAAGCATCCCTCATCTATGTCTGTAGATAGTTGTAGTATCTTAAAGACACTGCCCATAAGTTTGCCCCTATAATGTGTGCAAATATTTCTTAATACATTCTGGTGGCTCCTGCTTTGCAATGAAAGCCTTTTATGTTTTCATTCAACTTCTGCCTCCAGTGATTGAGATTCTAGGTCTTAAAGCTAAATCAATCTAAATATTAATATTGGTATTTCTCACTCTTTCTTTACATGGCTCTAGCTGCCCCCCACATCTCCTTGTTTCCAGTCCAAGTCTCTCTAGGAGAGAAGATTACCCTGCTGTGCCAGATCAAAGGTTTCTACCCTGCAAGGGGTCTTCAGGCCTGGTGGTTACGGAATGGTCAGAGGCTACCAGAGGCTATCTCTATGGGGTCCCCCACACAAAATCCTGATGGCACATTTGATTTGGAGCTGATCTTAAATTTGACCCTTGAGTCCCATGATCTAGAAGCCAACTTTACCTGTCATGTTACTCATCCTGCTCTGGAACATCCTCTGCAACAGATATTAGACATGGAAGTCAAAGAAGGTGAGGGAGATACAGGGACTATCTGAGCAAGAGGGCAGAAAATTATTATTGGGAAAACACATGAAAAGAAATTTGAGAGACTATATAGTGTGGTGGAAAAGCACTGGAGTTAGAGGGAATCCTGTTTGTGCTACTTGCTCTCTTACTTTGGGAAATCCAGCATGGATAAACTTAGCTCCTTTGAGCCTCAGTTTTTTTTTTTTAAACTATAAAATGAGGCATTTGGGTTAAATGATCTTTCAGTTCCCTTCTAACTCTTAAGTCCTATGGTGACATTTCAAGCTGAATATTCTCTAAGGTTTGGGGAGGGATGTATAAATGTAAAGACAGGAGAAAGGCATTTAGTAGGTCACTGGTAGAGGAATGGAACATAACTGGGAAAATAGGTAAGCTTGAAAAATGTATAGGAAAGTGAATGAACTTTAAGGAAAATATGACTGTAGTGGGATAAACTGGGAGGGGTGACATTATGGGAAGAAAAAGGAAAGGATGGAAGAGAAAGGAGGAAGGAAATCCTTTAGATGTTGGGGAGATGAAAAAAAAATTCCTGTAAGGGAGAAAGTTTTGGGCAAATCTTGTGGAATCTTTGGTCCCTGTGAATGATGAAAAGAAAAGAATGGGGGAAGAGCCTAAAAGTGAAGGAAACATATCCTAAAATTAAGGAAAACTGAGTTGTGTGTAGGTATGAAGCTCATATCTTTCAGGGATTTGAAGGGCAGAAAAGTCAGATGTATGGGCAAGTCCTGTGTTAGAACTGATTTATAGTAAAATTAAAGGAAGATAGACTTTATATGGGGGAGCAAAAGGTAAAGAAACTGACTCATCTCTCCCTTTCTTCTTCCATTGTTTAGAAAAGTGGTGGGAAGATGTTCAGAGCAACAATAGGCCATCAATTATTAGCAGCATCCTGATCACCACCTTGGGTATTACTGTTATAGGTTTTGCCATCATCCACAGCTTGAGAAGGAACAGAGGTGATTGGGGAGTAAGGAGAATGGGGAGTTATGAAATATAAGAGAAGGGAGATGGGAGGAATGCAACAGGGAGAATTGAATAACCTGGAAAGGGAAAAAGATGGGGGTGAAAAAAGAAGAGGCAATCCAGAAGGTGTGGAATTTTTGAAAGTTAAGAGGAAAATGGGAAGCTCTTTCCTCTTTAGAGCAAAATTTCCTCATTTGAGAAGCCTTATATATTACCCAGGCCTAGAAGAAGAAGAGCAGGAGCAGGGAGAAGTCCGGACAGCAACAGATGAAGAGGACAGGGAGCAACCTCAAGAAACATCTGACTTCCAGTCTCCTGGAAGAAACTGGGAGGTGGAGAAATTATTACCAAGGGATCATACTGAGTCTGAGGGAGAGATCCTTCAGGGAGACAGAAAAACTGGATTCCTACAGGGCTATAGAAAGACTGTCGGGTTGATGGAAGTGAGGTATTCAAGGATCAAGAGACAAATCATTGTAGAATGTAGAGAGACTGAGGATAAGATCCTTGCATTAGAAGGTACTAGGGAGGGTCAGATCTTAGTAGAAAAAGGTGAAAGTAAAGGGCAGAACCTAGAAGGATATGTAGAGAGTGAGGGACGAGTTCTGGAAGAATTTGAAGTGGATACTGAGCTACAGTTTCAGGAGGCTAAAGAAATAAAATCTGAAGGGCAGATCATAAAAGGCAATAGAGAGATAGAGGTTCACAAGAGAGATAAAGAAGCCACTGAAAAACAGAATGGTGAAGGACATACTGAGAAAAGGGATGCTGAAAGACAGACCCAAAGAGGAAGGGATAATGGACTGACCCAGGGAGGGGATAGAGAAGGACTGCCCCAGGGAGGGGATAGAGAGGGACTGACCCAGGGAGGGGAGAGAGAGGGACTGACCCAGGGAGGGGAGAGTGAGGGACTGACCCAGGGAGGGGAGAGTGAGGGACTGACCCAGAGAGGGGATAGTGAGGGACAGATTCAAGGAGGGGATAGTGAAGGACTGACCCAGGGAGGGGATAGTGAGGGACTGACCCAGAGAGGGGATAGTGAAGGACTGCCCCATGGAGGGGATAGAGAGGGACTGACTCAGGGAGGGGAGAGTGAGGGACTGACCCAGGGAGGGGATAGAGAAGGACTGACCCAGGGAGGGGATAGTGAGGGACTGACCCAGGGAGGGGATAGTGAGGGACTGACCCAGGGAGGGGATAGTGAGAGACTGACCCAGGGAGGGGAGAGAGAGGGACTGACCCAGGGAGGGGATAGAGAAGGACTGACCCAGGGAGGGGATAGTGAGGGACTGACCCAGGGAGGGGATAGTGAGGGACTGACCCAGGGAGGGGAGAGAGAGGGACTGACCCAGGGAGGGGATAGTGAAGGACAAATTCAAGGAGGGGATAGTGAAGGACTGCCCCAGGGAGGGGATAGAGAGGGACTGACCCAGGGAGGGGAGAGTGAGGGACTGACCCAGGGAGGGGATAGTGAAGGACTGACCCAGAGAAGGGATAGTGAGGGACTGACCCAGAGAAGGGATAGTGAGGGACTGACCCAGGGAGAGGATAGTGAAGGACAGATCCAGGGAGGGAATTCCAAAGAAGAAATCTCCAGAAGGGATGCTAAAGTGCAAGTCCACCTAGGGGATGAGGAAGCCATTAAAGGACTTGGCTTTAAAGAAGTTGGAAGAAATGAAACAAGACGAATAGCAGGGGAAGGAGAGGCCATGGAACAAATCCCAAGTGGATATGAAGGGATTGAGGGCTGGATATCAAGTGGGAAGATTGATAATCAATCATTGAGGATAGATGAGGATCTTTCAGAACAGTCCCCAGGGGCAATTGGAGACAGAGTTCTTCCCAAAGACGAAGACATCATCCAACTCCAGGGATAGATGAAGAGATCAGAGGGGCAGAAAGTCAAGGGAAGAATATAAAGAAAAGTTCATCTCCTGTGCCTCCTGATTTTGTGACCATAAGTTCCAGATAAATTGATCTGTATGGCCATGTTTGATCTTTTGAACTTCTAGTGATGTTAAAGCAGATTATTGAGGTAAGGGTGGCATGGGGGAGATTATCAGTTTGGGTTTTTGAACAAAATAGGTAAAATGCCTAATAATGTGCTCTCATTTTTTACTGGAAGAGGAAAAATGAGAGAACATGTTGCTCAGTTTGGGAAGGATTTCAACAAGTTGAGCCATAGTTCAGAGAAACCTTTGAAAAAAGGGGTGAAAGGCTATGCAAAAAAAAAAAAAAAAAAAAAAAAAAAACTAGAATTGAGATTATAGAACCCTGACACATAAATTACAAGGAAGGTGTCATAGGGAATAGATAAAATGCTTTTTATCGGGTGACTTTAGGGAACTGAAACAGCCTACCTACTTTCTCAGGCCAGAGATTGAAGGATTTGGGGACTGAATGTAATTATTGAAGGAAAACTTTAGGAAATGTCCCCAGTTCATGGTAATTCTGTACATAGTAATTAACATTTAAATTTTTCTAGCCACTTTTTATTTATCTCACATGAAGGAGATGGAATTTGAAGTTCATTCTAGCACTGTCCCTGCCTGATTGCTTCAGATACATTTGTTCATAACTTAGTATGAATGGTAGGGTTTTGCTGAAGAATAATTTGTCCCACTCATTTTCACAAGTTTAAAATTGTTCACTTTATTATCGATAGTAGTAGCTTAGTAAGTATAATGAGAGTGATTTACCTCACCACCTTCCCTGGGGCTTTGTGTGATGTTCCCATTCAAGAAATGTATGTTGGTTAGAATGAAGGTGAGATGAATGGGGAAAAACCAGCTTAGAGGCCCTACTTCCTATTCCTAACCTAGTATTCATCGTAGCTGACTAGAAAGGGATTCAAATGCCAACAAAAATACTTTTCCACAACCTATCTTACAGATTGTCCTCCAGTATTTGTTACTATCAATATTTGTTAATATCAAAAGACGAAAAGCCCACTATCTCCCGAGGTAGACTATCATGAATTCTCACTGTTAAGGTTTTCTTATATCAAACATAAATATGCCATTGCTATCCATCTCTGCTTTAAGTATTATCCAATACTTCCATGTGACTCCCATCAAGATACTTCAGAACAGCTCATATCCATCTGTCTTATGATTACATCTTCCTAGCTCAGATAGTTTTCATGATTTTGGGATTATTATCCAGATGTCCTGCCCCTCCCTGGTCCTGGTACTCTGCCTCTTGTTACAGCTTTAGAGATCCCATTAGGTTTTTTTTGTTTGTTTGCTATATCACACTGTTGATTCTTATTGAAATTGCAATTTACCTAGATCTTTTTCAAAACAATTGCTATAGTTCTCTCTTGGATTTGAGGATTTGATATTTTTAACCCAATTAAGAAGCTTTATACTTACTCCTTTTAAATTTCATCTTATTAGATCAGGGCTTCTTTACCTCTTTTGCATTGTAGATCCCTTGGCATTCTGGTGAAGCCTATGTGTGGACCCCTCCTCAAATTAATCTTTTTAGATGCATAAAACAAAAAGTTTAAGATTAACAAAGAAAATCAGTTACATTTATCCAAAAAAAAATTTTTTTTAATTCACAGGATTCTATAATAAAGAATAATTATGGTATCATATTTAACCCAGTATTCTATCTTAAGATTTTATTTGGGATCCTGAGTTTGTTAGGCCTAGAAGCTATCACACTCCACTTTGTCGCATGTAAATTCAATAAGCATGCTACTCTACCTTTATCTAAAATAAAAATATTAAACAGCATAGGACCAATCCCAACTCTCGAGACACTTAAGACCTTTTCCCAAGTTAACACTGTTTTTGGTTCTAGTTAGTCAGCCAGTCCTCATTCCACCCAACTACATATCATCTACTTCATATTTCTTTACCTTATCCATAAAAATAGCATAATAATACATTTCCAAATATTTTGCTAAAATCATATATATATATATATATGATATATCCTTTTATCTTTACCTTTCTAGTTACCCTATCAGAAAAAGAAATGTTTAGTCTCTTTTTACCTGGTTTCAATGATACCATATTGACACTTTGTGAATCGTTGGTTTCTAGACATTTACTAACCATCTTTTAGATACCATGTTCTAGATTTTAACAGGAATTGAAATGAGATTCATTGGCTTATCTCTTCATATTTCTACTCTGTTCCCCTTGTTGTCCATCTCCAATCTTGTAGCACCTCTGCCAATCACATTGTCTGCTTGGTCTTCACTTTCCTCATCTATTTGTTTGGAATTGGGATGAATTTAGATGATAATCTGTCTCTTCCAACTCTAAACTGATTAACCTAATATGTTTGATTGCAAATTCAAATTGCAAACTCCTAAAATATCTAATTGCAAAATTCAAATTATGTAAAAAAATGGGGATTGGCTGTTTGCCTCAGTCTTCTAAGTGTTTCCAATTCGTTTTATCTCTGGATGTGGCTTGTTTTCATATGTAACTACCTAGGGAAGGTACATTTGTATATAACCATATTGCCTACCTTGCTGTGATCACTCTCTAGCTTTCAAGATTAGCATACTTAGAAGTGTATATGGGTTGGAGTTGTAAAACACTTTTTAAACCATAAAATTTGTTATTACCCCACTACCTTAAACCTTTTGGTAGAAAGATGCCAAAAGCTTCTTAGGTGTATACTTAATCATACTTCATTCCTTCACTCTTCCTGACCTATATCAGTACATAAACTTGGGCCTTAAAGTTAAAGCAGTATCCAGTGCCTCCCCTAACTATAACTAAGGAATCACAAAGTTGTCAACATACTTGTAGTTCCTGCTTTATTCCCTTTCCACATTGTCTTCATTTTTCTGGTATGAGAGAGTTTAGCCTTCTGATTTTACTAAGAAAAGACCGGGAGGACAGAGTAACAAAGCATAGGAAACAGGTGGATTTCTTTCAATGGGAGACTAAATTATAGGAGCAAGCAGCCTTCATCGCAAGCTTCCCTCCCCTCCCCTTCCCCCCTTTCCCCCCCACACCTCCAGAATCTCGATCACTTGACTGGTGGATCTTGTTCCAATACTTAGGAAAAGAAAGCTGGGAAACAGATGGGAACCAGAAATTGTCCTAACAATTCCAAACTGCCTATTAACCAGTAATTCCGAGAACTACTTTACCCGTTTTTTCATTGGAACTGTTAATAAAGGAACAAAACTTTTAAAAAAAATAGTTTTATATTATTGAATTTATCCAAGACATCATCTAAAGTCGTTAACGAGAATAAGCGGGGCAAAGGGACAGAAGACAATAGTCTAAATGATAAATTAGGGCTCCATACTGCATAGGAAATGTCAATCCAACCTCCCGGGTCTTTTTACCCTCAAACCGAACCCTATATGAGTCCCGGTAAGGCGGAGGGATCAGGGATTGCACGGCAGTACTGTGACGTTGCGGCGCTGGTTCCACTAGGCAGAAAACCGTACATGCGTAGTGGCTGCCTATAGCCTGTCTCCTTCCTTGCCCCTCCCCCAGTACTTCACACGCTCATTGTCAAGCGACGGCGGCGAGCGGGCGGTCACGGGGCGCACTAGAGACTCCGATACCTTGTGCGCGTGCGCCTTTCTCTTCATTTCTTTTTTTCCCCCTTATCCCTACCCCAACCCCCGTTTCCATTCCCTACTGCCGAATGTGCTAGGAGCGCGAGATTCACCTTTCTTTGCTATCTCTTAACCTAGAGCTAACCGCCTAGGTGTGAGTGCGTCTCGCTCGTCCCCCTCCCTCCTGGGGCTTTCATACGCGCGCGCACTCTTCCCCTAACCACCATCCCCTCCCTGCTTTCCCCCCCCTTACTGTTTCTTTCGCGCACGCGCGCCGGCTCGCGCCCTCTCTCTCGCTTCCCTCAAGCCCGCGAGATCCCCCCTTCCGCCTCGCGGCGCCTTCTCGCGCCGCCGCCTCCTTGTATCCCTCACACATCGGGCCCCCCCCCACTCGCTAACGGCGGCGCCCCCTCTCCCCAACCCCCTTCATTCCCCGCGCGCTCGGGCGGGCCCGGCCCCAGCCCAACCTCCCCCCCCCCCCCAACTCCCCTTCCGGACGCCGCCACCATGTTGAAGCCGCAGCCGTCTCAGCCATCTCAGCCCCAGCAGACACCCATCCAGCAACCGGCACCAGCACGCCGGCCTCCCGGGGGAACCAGCCCCCCCAACGGAAGCCTCGGGGGGACCCCAGCCTCCGCCTCGGTCCCGGGACCGCCCACTGCCGCTTCTCCGGGCCTAGGGCCTCCTGCCGGAGGCAGTGGGATCCGCCGGGGAGGTGAGGGGGTTTTGCCGCCTCAGCCGCCGACACATCAGCATCAGGAACGGCCCGGGGGCGCTGCTACTGGCAGTACCAGGTGAAGAGGGGCAGGACGAGGGGGGAATGACGGGATGTGGGCAGCTCAGGGCCCCTGCTTGTTGGTAGATGTCTACCATTAAGGGGCGGGAAGGAAAACCCGCGGATTGCCTTGACTCGGCCACTTTCGAAGGAAGATAGTGTCCAAGGTTGGGCGGTGGGCTGCAGTTGTTCGGGGGGAGCAACACTAAGGTTCCCCGATCCAACTTTCAGGAGGGGTTCGGCGGGGACTCTCGGGCTCAGCCAATAGGGATGAAAGAGGAAGCAACGTGTGCCCTTACAGACTGGCCAATGGAGGAGGTGGGGTCCCCGACTTGAAGCAATGCAGAGTGGGGACTCTCCTTTTGATCCCATTTGGGAAGAGGGACCCCTAAGTCAGGCTTAATAGTGGAGTATGATGGGGAAGAGGAGGGGGTGGCCTTTTTGCCAACTAGCAGATTGTTCAGGAGAGCCTAGCCCTGGACGGGGAGGGATGGACTGAACAAAATGGAATGCCCCCCCACACACACACTCCCGGCCTAAGAAGAAGTGCCAAGACTCTGGAGGACCTAGCGTGCGTGTTGTGCGTGGTGTGTGTGTGTGTGTGTGTGTCAGTGTGTGTGTCAGTGTTAGTGTTGAAGAGGTTTCATCAATGGCCGGGGAAGGAGGGAGAGGGAAGGGAGAAAAGGAGGGGAGGTAAAGGTGAGTAGGGTCCCGGCTCAATTGATGTGAAGGGTCTCGCGGTCCCAAAGCTTAGCCAATGGATGGGAAGAGGCGGGAAGGGGTCCCTAGCTATAGCCAATTGGGGGGGGCGTGGAGTCCACAGTTGGGCCAATGGGTAAAGAAGAAATAGGTTGCGCCTACCCCCCCCCCCCCGGAGGGAACTGCAGACCCTGTATAACCCCCTGTGCGCGCGCGCACCCTAATACGTGCGCGTGAAAAAGGTGCCGTCTTATGACAGGGCGTTAGTACAACGTTCCTAGGCTCCGTGAGAATAGCTGTAGCCGGCACGGTCTAGACCAATATTTGGCTGGCTGTTTCTAAGGTCAGGGCGGGGGTGGGAATTCGGCGGACCACACATCTCTCTCGTGGAGCTTATTGAGGCTGCACGCAGGCGCTCTGGGGGCAGGAAGGCGAGCGAGCGTGAAGGAAGCTTAAGGGCTTTAGTGCGCAAGCGCTGAATGGGTGAGGCCTCCCTGTGGATAGTGTCTGCGTCTGCGCGATCTCCTCACCCCGCCAAACGGCCCCCCTCCCCCCAACGGCCAGTTACATCAGCTTGTGAAGACCCCGGTATCAACGGCGGTTAGTTCTCCCCAGAATGGGTAATGGGGCTTTTCTTAGGGGGCTTGCTAAAGGTGCCTTTGGCTTTCTCTATGGAGTGATGGGTTTATATTGACTAGTCTTAGATCCGGCTCCATGTGCTTGGGGTTTGTTTGACCATTGGTTCCTTGGTGGTGGTGGTGTTTTAAATTCTTAGCTCTGTTCCCTTGACGTTTAACGAGGACAGGACAATGACCTGTTAATTTCTTGTTTCACAGAACAATTTGGACAGGGAATGAAACTATGGGCTTTGAGGTGAAAATAATAACCTATCAATTCTCTAGTTCTTTTCTTAAGATGAGGGGGAAGTCTGGAGACTTTATTAGATTTATAGATTTTCATTGCCCTTGGTCTGAAAAGGTATAGGGACATCTCTTATGCAGCTTTTATTATTTCCTAAAAAAGAAGCGGATCTGTCTTACTTGGCTAATGTTGGGTTAAAACATTCTTGACCCTTGTAGGTAGAAATGTAGGAGGGAATTGGGCAGACTTTTAAATAACTGGAAGTGTCTTTGTTTTTATAGGGGACAGAGCACAGGAAAGGGGCCCCCACCGTCACCTGTGAGTACCCTTCCAATAGTCAAATTCAGAGATGTAAAAATATGAGATTGAAACAGATGGGATAGTACTGAAAACGAGGTTCATTGGCAAAAGAAAAGTCAGAAAGGTAGAGGACTAGATACCTGATAGCTGTCTTCCCTGTTAGTCATCAACTTGTCACTTCCCTGTATTTTCAGGTATTTGAGGGTGTCTACAATAATTCTAGGATGCTGCACTTCCTTACTGCTGTCGTGGTATGTACCTGTCTTCTAAAGTAGCTTGGAGGGGACTTTAGATAAAGTATGATGTGAAGTCTTTAAGTATCACTCTTTTTGCCAGGGTTCCACTTGTGATGTAAAAGTGAAAAATGGTACCACATATGAAGGTATTTTCAAGACTCTGAGTTCAAAGGTAAATATTCATCAACCTGGTTTGGAAATTGGAACCATTTGGAAAGGGAGCAATGTGGGAAGGGCAGTTCAGTCAGTCTTAAAGATAGACTTTAAAACATTTGTTTAACTATTTTATATTTTATATATAGTTTTACATTTGCTTTGTAAAAATATTGTTGCTAGGCAGGTATGCATTTTTATGATTTCTCCAACTTGATTTTTTCTTTTCATAGTTATGTAAAGTATGTGGTTGGCATTAGAAATTGGGAGTTAGGACGGATAATAGGAAATATTTGGGAAGGAGATCAAAAGGGCAGGTACCACAGCAAATTCCATACTTTGAGAAAATTTCAGACTGTATCTGCCTTCTCCAGTATTGATTTAAGGCCTTGGGGGGGGACGGGTCTTGCAGTTTGAACTAGCAGTGGATGCAGTTCATAGGAAGGCTTCTGAGCCAGCAGGTGGTCCCCGTCGAGAGGACATCGTGGATACCATGGTGTTTAAGCCAAGTGATGTGATGATGGTTCACTTCAGAAATGTTGACTTCAATTATGCCACTAAGGGTAATGTTTTGGGGGATTTATTTATTCATTGGGAGGACAGGGAAATTTGTTTTCTCATGTTCAAAGTGACTGTGTGAGGTCACATTGTGTGTGTCCGTCCCTATCTGTCCCTGTTCAAGAGAATAGGACTTCAAGAAAGCCAGGTAGTTCAGTGGGTGGAGCACAGACCCTGGAGTCAGGAGACCACCCTAAGTTCAAATCAGGCCAGATACTTATAAACTGATTATAAGCAAGTTACCTAATCTTAATTGCCTCCCACTTTTCCCCCTCTTCTCCCCAAAAAAGAGTTGGAGTTGTGTTGAGGCTTTGTTTTCCCAGATGTAGCATCCCCATTCTGCCCTTCTGAGCTTTAAAGACATAAGTCTATGAAACCTCATGTGATTCTTGGTTTCAAACTATTCCCATAGATAAGTTCACAGATTCTGCCATTGCCATGAACTCAAAGGTGAATGGTGAACACAAAGAAAAGGTGCTACAGCGCTGGGAAGGGGGTGATGGCAACAGTGATGACTACGATCTTGAATCTGATATGGTATGTTATATCTTTTGAGAGCTTCTATAATGTTCGGCTGATGTTGGGTTATGGGTTGATAGGCTTGGACATTATGTTGGGACTTAAAGTCAATTTAAGATGGTACCTTTAGAAATTGTGGGAGGTACAATTATTGGTTCTTTCCTAAAATTTATCTATTTTTTTCCTCTTTCTTCCTCTTCCTTATAACATGTGTCTTCTTTCCCTTGTCCATTTTGCAGTCTAATGGATGGGACCCTAATGAAATGTTCAAGTTCAATGAAGAAAATTATGGAGTAAAGACAACTTATGACAGTAGCCTCTCTTCTTATACGTGAGTTTCTGAACACTTTCCAGAGGTAGAACTAGGTAGGGCAACTATCAAGGTGGCAGAAACAGATTTCCATCCCAAGTGGGGTGTAGAAACCTAAACACCACTTTGATACTGATCTTTTTCTTTTTTCCCCCCTCCCTTGTCTTTTTTTCTCCTGCTTCTCTTGACTTTACATTGTGGTTGTGATGGGTTATGGGTGGGGAATCCTCTAGGGTTCCCTTGGAGAAGGACAACTCAGAAGAGTTTCGTCAGCGGGAGCTCCGTGCAGCCCAACTGGCTCGAGAAATAGAGTCCAGTCCTCAGTATCGTTTACGTATTGCTATGGAGAATGATGATGGACGAACAGAGGAGGAGAAGCACAGCTCTGTTCAGCGACAGGGCTCAGGTCGTGATAGTCCCAGTTTAGTGTCCAGGTCAGTACATTGTTGAGGGCCCCAGGATTGGGGGGAAGAGAGTTGGTAGTATGAGATAAATAGCTTTAGAAAATATAGATGTTCTTATTGGCAAGGTTTGGCCTCCATGGAAGTGAAGCTAATTATATATTTCTGCAGCAATAGGTTTTATTCTGCAACTTAAGTAGAATCAGAAAGGAAATTAGAAAAAGGACCTGGGTAAAAGCCTTGGTACAGTGATTTAAGGAGAAATATAACCCATCTGTTTTTTTAGTTTTTAGGTTTTTTTGTTTGCTTATTAATTTCATTTGTTCCCTTTTCTTAGGGAAGGGAAATATATTCCTCTGCCCCAGAGGATGAGGGAGGGAGGTCCTCGAGGAGGAGTTCGATGCAGCAGCTCCCGGGGAGGTCGACCTGGCATTGGTTCCTTGCCCCCTCGAGGTGGCCCCCACCACCCTGATAGTAGTGGTCCTAGTCCTGGTCCTGAGCCCCGTGGCATCAATGGAGGTGAACCAGAACTGTGGGAAGGAAAGGGAAATTGAGAAAGTGGGACTGGATGGGGTCAAAAGGTTAATAAAGTGCTATAACTTGATATTTGCCATTTTTGTTACATTTTTCCTTTTTCTTTTTTAAACATGTAGGTCCTTCCCGCATGTCCCCGAAAGCCCAAAGGCCCCTTAGAGGTGCAAAGACCATGTCTTCCCCTAGCAGCCGGCCCCCTGGAGAAACTTCTGCCCCACCTCCTACAGGTAAGACTTCTAAAATGTATTGTATGGGGAGTTAAAAATTATAGAGAAAGAGATAAAGAATAAGTTGTGAAGTGTCCTGGATGGAATTAAAGAGAAATGTGTGGGAAGAATGGCAGCAAAGCTTTGGATAAAGAGAGAATAATAAGAAATACTACTTTTTTGGGATGGGATAGGTGTGTCATAAGAATAATTATTGTCAAATAAGTAGAAGAAAATGTATCTTGCCAACATGTATGTTAAAATGAATTAAGTGTCCAAATCTATTGTTTAATTTGTTTAACTTTGGTAGTTGGTCGGATGTACCCACCTCGTTCCCCCAAATCAGCTGCTCCTGCCCCAGCCTCAGCTTCCTGTCCTGAGCCACCTGTAGGCTCTGCAGTTCCCACCTCTACAACCTCCATTCCTCCAGTTTCATCAGCTATGGAACCTGGAGCTGGCCCCATTTCCCCCACCTCCCCAAAAGTTACGGCTCCTAGTGATGGTAAGGGGAATGGTGGGAGTCTAGGGGAAGATTAAAGGGCAAGATTTAATTAATTTCTGATTTGGTCTTTATAGTATATGGCTTTTTTTTCCCCCACTAAGGAAAAGAACTACCCCAAAAGGAGCCTGGGAGAACTCTGGAGCCACCAGAACTAGCCCGAATAGCTGGAAAAGGTGAAGATTAGTTTCTGCCTCCTCATCTTTAAACGTTAGGTGTCTTTTTTCTCATCCTTGAATGTTAGGTGACTTTTTTTCTCTGTATATTTTAAGAATAATGGGGAAGAGATAAAAGCTATGAAGGCTTTAATTCCAATATGTCTCATTATATTCCCTTAAGTTTCCTTGTTTGTTTTTTCCTAGTTTCTACATTTACAAGACTTTATTTAGCCTAGGGAAGAGAGATAACTTCCCTATGATATTTTACTCTTTTCTGTTGTTCTCTTCTAGCCCCTGGGCTTCAGAATGAACAAAAACGTTATCAGTTGGAAGAACTGAAGAAGTTTGGAGCTCAATTTAAGGTGAGGATTGAGAAAATTAGAATGAATTGTGAAATTACCTACAGGTAATCTGATATAAATTAAACGTGCAATTCCTCTAAACATATTTCAATAATATGTGTTTTTGACCTGCAGCTCCAGTCTAGCAGTTCTCCTGAAGCCAACCTAGATCCTTTCTCCCCCCGAGGTCCCAAAGAGGGTGGGGTGGAAGCCAAAGGAAAGGAAAAAGAAGTGGAGGGCCTTCTGGCTCCAGAACCCCTGGTGTCTTCTGGCTCCTCTAAAACAGAATCTCCACCTGATAAGGAGGAAAAGCTGTCCCTCCCCTCAACAGGAGGGACTGAGGGACCAGAACAATCTCAAACACCTCGACAGAACCAAATGGGCAGCCCTCCTGGGGGCATCAGCAAAGGGGATGACAAAGAAGAGGGACCTGTCACTGAGTAAGTGGGGTAGGGACTTGGGATAACATGCTTTAGTGGAAGGGAGAGACTGAAGGAACAATGCAAAAAGATGGGGGTATTAAGAGACCTACAGTTATTAACCTTGTGTTTCTTTCATAGTCAAGTGAAGAAGTCAACACTGAATCCCAATGCCAAGGAGTTCAACCCTTCAAAGCCTCTGTTGTCTGTGGTAAGATGGGAGCAGAAGAGGAGATTTTAGAGAACTGAAAGGACGAGGATGAACAATGCTCTGATGGAGTGAGGGGAAGGCAGTAGCAGTCTGTGGGTCAACAGCAGTTCATAATATTTATTCTTTATGTGGAAATAGGCAGTGTTGAGAAGGGGGAAAGAGGGAATATATAGGGGAAACATAGAGACAAGAATATTTTAAGAACACTTATTAGGAGAAGGCTGAATAGTTAAGAATTGAGCTAGGCTAAAAGTGAAGTTATAAAAGGGACTTGATAGACTTGAGGAGGCTAAGGTATTTACACTATTCAGTAAATACTTGTCTCTTACATACTTGAGTTGTTAGGGAAGTGCTGCTATATTCCCTTAACTCCCCTCAACTCCTCTCCCCTTTTGTTTTTTAGAACAAGTCAACCAGCACCCCAACTTCTCCAGGTCCCCGGACTCATTCAACTCCTTCAATCCCTGTGCTGACAGCAGGCCAGAGTGGGATGTATAGTCCCCAGTACATCTCCTATATACCTCAGATCCACATGGGGCCAGCCGTGCAGGTAAGAAGGGGAAAAAGGGGTAGAGTGGGGGATTTGGGAGGAGAGCAGCTAGGGTATATAACCCTGAGGTTTTGTCAGTGCTTCCTGAGAGGAAAATTGGATGATTTGAGGGAATCACAGCCCTGGTCCTTTTGATTTCTCCAGGCTCCTCAGATGTACCCATACCCTGTATCTAACTCTGTACCTGGTCAGCAGGGCAAATACCGGGGAGCTAAAGGTAAGAATAGGGAAAAGAGGTCTGAACCATGCAGCAGCATGAGTTGTTCTCATGGGATTGGGGAATATTGGGTCATTAATTGGTGAATTAAAAATACTTCATCTGGCTTTCAACTTTCATTCTCTTTTGGTATTAATACTGAACTTTAGCTGTGTCCTTTCTCATCTATAGGTTCCTTGCCCCCTCAACGCTCAGACCAGCACCAGCCAGCCTCAGCACCCCCTATTATGCAGGCAGCAGCAGCTGCAGGACCCCCTTTGGTGGCTGCCACACCATATTCTTCCTACATCTCCTATAATCCCCAGCAGTTTCCAGGCCAGCCGACCATGATGCAGCCCATGGCGCATTATCCCTCACAGGTAATTGGGGGTGGAACCAATGTAAGAATACCCTTAGATGTTTTGTTGGCCTTCCATCCTACTTTTGGCTCTCCAGGATTTGGGGAGGTGGGAGTTAGATCATATGCCAATTGGCATTTGTTGGGATGTATAGAAAATATCAAGAAGGAAACACAAGCCTTTCCCTTCTTTCTCTATCCTCTAGCCTGTCTTTGCCCCAATGCTTCAGAGTAACCCAAGGATGCTGACGTCAGGCAGCCACCCCCAGGCCATCGTCTCATCTTCTACTCCTCAGTACCCTCCAGCAGAGCAGCCCACTCCCCAAGCCCTTTATGGTAAGTCTCTTAAATTTTTAGATTCTTTGCCCTGAAATAAGCTCCCTTTCCTTTTCATGCATTCTTCCTGCTGATTCTTTTTCCCTCTTTACTGCTGCAGCCACAGTTCACCAGTCCTATCCACACCATGCCACGCAGCTCCATGCCCACCAGCCGCAGCCAGCCACCACCCCTACTGGGAGCCAGCCGCAATCCCAGCATGCGGCCCCCAGCCCTGTCCAGGTGCCTGACATGGGAGAGGATTAAGAGTTGAGGCAAATACTAGGGTTATAAAATGATGGGAGTAAAACTGGAAGAAAGAGGAATGAAGAAGGGATCTCCCATCAGAATGGGAGGGTTTGAGGTGGCACAAAGTAAAGCTAGTTGTGAAAATAGTTTGTTGCTTTGTCTGCCTTTGGAACTAATCATCTTTTTCTGACAGCATCAGGCAGGGCAGCCACCACACTTGGGTAGTGGGCAGCCACAACAGAACTTGTACCATCCAGGTGCCTTAACAGGCACACCACCATCTCTGCCACCGGGACCTTCTGCCCAGTCCCCTCAGAGCAGCTTCCCTCAGCCAGCTGCCGTCTATGCCATCCATGCCCACCAGCAGCTACCCCACGGCTTTACCAATATGGCCCATGTCACCCAGGTAAGTATTCTAAAATAATATTTTCTAGACTCACTTTTTAGTATATTTACACAATAGGACTTGATTTTTTTTTTTTTTTTTTTTTTTGCTACCCAGAATAGTTTTCCCAGCCTTATTGAATATCCCATTAATTCCCCTATTGTGATTTTAATGTAACCCTTGTTATTTAGAACATGATAGTTATTCCCAAGGACTCATAAATTTCTTTTCCAAGTTGTTCTCCTTCTGAACAGTTTTACTAATAGTGTGTTTCCTTTTTCTCCTGTTTTGGAGTGGAAAAACAAAGCCATAGGAATTTTTCTGATAATGATTTGTAGCGGCTGTCTGAGATAGGGGTTTTTGTTTGTTCCTTGTGAAGTCCTCACATCTGCTTCTTTTCTGAAGGCCCATGTCCAGACTGGAATTACAGCAGCCCCACCCCCTCATCCTGGGGCTCCCCACCCACCCCAGGTGATGCTGCTGCACCCACCCCAGAGCCATGGGGGTCCACCTCAGGGGGGTGTGCCCCAGAGTGGTGTGCCTGCTCTTTCTGCTTCTACACCTTCACCCTACACCTACATCGGACACCACCAAGGTGAGCAGACAGGCCTTGTTTATCTGCCTTTCCAGGAAGGGAGGGATAAAGATATAAGAGGGGAGGTAGAAGAAAGGATTCGTGAAATCCAGCTGAGGGAATTTGGCAAGGAAGATTTTAGGCTGGTGGCAAGAAAGAATTGTAGGACTGAATGGGAGACAGAAGGGGCTGCCTGATAGATGTTGCCCGTTTGCTGCATCTGGTCTGCAAAAGGTTTTAATGTGGTTTGTAGGCCATAGCTGCTGCCTGAATTTGATTAAGTTTGTTGCTCCATTCTTTGCACTCTGTCCTTGGGCTTGTCACCTATAACCTGACTTGTGGCTTATCAAGCTGTGGTTAACTGTAGTAGCGTGCCAATTAGGAAGGGTTAAAATAGGAATGAGGCTGATAAGGTGGGAGTGAGAGCCTGTGAGAAATGAAAACTAACTTGAGAAACAGGCACATGCTTTGAAAGGGCCAGTGTTTAACATTGGACTTTGTGGTTTGTTGTTTTTACATAAATGTGGCCGCCTCCTTCAAAGAAGTTGGACAGCTCTAGACTAAGGGATAGATGGCTAGGTTCTAATGTTCCTGATCTCTTCTCTTTCCCCTTCAACCAGTTCAATCTCATCCCTCCCAGCAGCTCCCCTTCCACCCCCCGGGGAACTGAAGATGGTCCTGGCCGTCACTTGAGAGACTTCCTTGAGTGGAGGGAGGAGTGACCTATATCTCTTCCCCCAGCAGCTCGGACCAGTACTCTAGCCCTCCACTCCCCTCCCCAGCCCACCCCACAGGGGGAGTAGGGAACTCCTACCAAGCACCTTGAATGGGGCAGGGGGTGGGGTGTGGGGTAGTTTGGGGGGACCTCAAGGCGGGGCCAGGGTCTAGAGGGAGTGGAGGATTCCTGCTTGGCCCATCCTTCCTCCTACCCCTCCCCTTCATTCCCTGCCATCCCTGCTGGAGACGGAAGATCTTTTATTTTCTATTATTTATAACCTCAGACTTGGGTTCCCTTATCCTTCTTTCCCATTAACCTGAGACAGACACATAGACAGATGCCCCACAAGGATGGTTGACAAGGACTTTTACTTTTTATTACATAAAAAATATTTAAAAAAAAAAAAAAACAAAAAAAAAAAACAGAAAAAAAATAAAATTTTAAACTAACTCAACATGCCTGGAATTCCCTCTCTGGGGAAAAGGACAAGTGTGACCCTAGTCTATCACAGGACCAGGGCATCAAGGAAAAATACAGAGGTAAGATATTGGGGGCCAGAGTCCTTAAGTTGAAGGGAAGGGTGTCACTAATGAGATTTGTCTGGCTGTGTTTCCTTGATTTGATGATCCGGTGTGTGTATGTGTGTATGTGTGTGCGTGCTCGCGCATCTCTTCCTCCCAGACACAGAAGCAGAGTGGTATAGTGGAGAGTATAGAGAAGTTCTTTAATTATTATATTACTTGTGTGACCTTAAGCAATTATTTAACCTTTTTAGCCCTCGGTTTCCTCATATGTAAAATGGTGTTGGGGGAAGGAGGGGAGTTGAACTGGATGAGCTTTTTATTAAAGATAATTTTGCAATTTATAATTCAAAATATTATGAAGTAGTTGCACTCCAATTGAAAGAAATTACCTGCCTTCTCTTCTTGGGCTTGCTAGCTAGAATAAAGAGAATCAGTCTTATATCTTGTGGCTCTTGGCAAAGGTTCTGATCTTGTATAACTAGATTGTGATGGTCTAGGTCACTAGTTTGAAATTGTTTAATATCTCATTTATGCCCTGATGGCTTGTCTAATGGAGGCTAGGGTTTAAGAGGACTGATCTGTCAAGTCTTAGCTTAGGAACTATTTCTCAGTTCTATTATTAACTTGTAGTTATAATCTGGTTTGTGGGTTAAATAAGGCAATATGTGATATATTTCAAAAAGTGAATTATTGCCATGATTCTTACTTTTGATTGAGTATGGGGATTTGTAAGGTTTTCAAAAGAGCAGTGGAGTCAGGTTAAAAAAAAAGGTTTAGCTTTTAGGAAAAGTAAACACTAATTGCTGTGAAGACATTTTAGGCATTTCATGGCTTTTCTTTGGTGTGTGGATAAAAATAGCTAGACATAGGTTTTTGCTTTATTAAAGAGAGAATCTGGTTATAGATACTGCATTTTCATGTTTATTCCATGATTGCTCTTGAAGGAATGAAAGCAGATGTTTGTGTAATTCCACTCTTACTCTATTGTGATAATATTCCAAAGACTCTAAGATATTTGGGGAATTTTACCTGGCATCATGGCATACACGGGTAATAACTACTATTGGGGAGGCCGAGACTTGCGAATCATTTGAGCTTGGGAATTCTCAGCTGCAGGGGCTGATCAAGCTGTCTAAGAGAGGGGTAAATTAACAAGAAATGGAGCAGGCCAAGGCTTCCATGTCAGACAACAGTGGGATTTGTTCTTGTCCTGGTTTTTGTACTGCTATAGGGGAATTTCTTTTAAAATAGGATTTATCAATCATGTTTACTTTTTGGGCACATTTTAAATAATGGGACGACTTGAGTGTATAATGAGGCAACAAACACTCTTCTTCCTTGCAGTGCTCTTGGATTGTTGGACCACTCAAATTAGAAGCTTCTGTCTTTTAAGTTCCTTTCATTAATTCAGATTGCAGTCCATATGTTTGATGTGTATCCTCCCATATTTTAGCACAAAAGGTACATAACTCAAGTGTCCTGTACCTTTTTTCTCTTGACCAGTGGAACACTAGCTTCCTATCTTAATATGTATTCATCTCTTCCTATTTATTTGATGACATCTTTTACATAAACCTGCTCTTTTTTGAAGTTGCCTATTACTTTTACTATATTATAGTTTGCTCACACTGTGCCTTTATATCATCTTTGTGTTGAGTTTTTGTTTGGCTACATACCAAAATAGCAACACTTAGGCAAATATTTCTGAATACCAATATATTGCCTTTGTTTCTTAGATTTGATGCTTATTGGGGGCAATTTCCAAAAGGTAATTCCATGTCCCCCCTAATTCAGATCTGGACTTAACTTGTTTGTCCATCTGTATGTACTGATGCACAAGTGCTAGATTGTTGAGCAAAATGCATACCATGCCATCAGGGCAAGATATCCTATATCCACTTCCAGTTTTTGCTATGTAGATGGTCAAAAGCATATCCTTGGGTGATTATGGATTTCTTCTAGAAACTATGAATTTCCGGGGCTAAATGCAAACAATATGTCATTTTTAAGAAAAACATTTAAGATTTTTAAGTGTTCTCTTAAATTTGGACTCCTTAAAGGAGAATATATTGGCAAGTATATATCTATCCATTTTATCCTCACCTAAAAATTTATAATCAGAGGGGGTAATTAAGCAACAGAAAGAAAAAACCCTCTTTTTTGATTTTTTTTTTTTTTTAAATAATTTTGATGTATAGATTGACAGATTCTGGAAGAATATTCTAGTATTTAGTCAATAAAGTACAGTGGGTTTTAAAATGTATTTTTCATTTCCTACTCATTCTCTCACTTAAGATGCCTTCATTTTGTGTTTATAACTCATTTTGTACAGAGTGTATTGTCACATGTCACTAGTTTGGTATTATGGGGCATTTTATTTTTTATTAATAAGGTCTTTGGTATTTCTCTCCATATCCTCTAGCATGTCCCCTCTAGCATGAATTCTTTCTGGCAGTTTTCCCCATCTTGGTTCTAAAATAATGTTATTTCTCTCTTTTCTGAATAATTTGGACATATTAAATACTTACTAAATGCTTTTTTCATTCTGTGAACCTGTTCATCAAGCCAGGGTTCAAAAATTGTACATGCATCAGTACAGGTGGTTCAAATGTTCTTGATGGGGAAAAAATTCATTCAAATATTTTCAAATCTTTTTCATTTTTCTAATGATTGCTCTCATTCCATTTTCATCCTTGAGTACTCTTTAGTTTACTTGACTTGGATCTTTTGTAAAGCTTTCTTTAAATAGGTTCTCCTCTCAGCTTTGAGAGAAAATAGTGTTCATAATCATCCATCATTATTCTTAACAGTTTTGCCTTTGGATGATTTCTTGGCAAGTAAAATGTTTGGTAATTAAGGGATTTTCTGGTCTCTTCTGGCAATTTACATTGATTAAACTTTTGCATTGTAATTGGTGACGATATTTTTGATGCTTATTTTCCCTTTTTTTGGTCAATTGCTGTTAAAGTAGATCAGGACAGAATTGTTTATATCATATGTACCATAACATTTTTTATCTCCATTATTAGTCTCTTTACTAATTCTGATCTTCATGAAGTGTAGGATAGTTCTTTTCATGGAAAATACTTTTAAGTTTTGTCTTTTTTTCTCAGTACCTGTGACAATGTCTGCCAAAGAAGGTATTTAATGATTGGTTCTTACTGTTTTTTTCTGAATGTAGGTTTCTTTATTTATAAAATGGGAATAATTAAACTCCATGTGGTTGTTAAAAAGAAAAAGACTTTTAAAGCCTTAGAAAGCAGTATAACTAGGCCAGTTGGGATAGTGTGAGTGTTGGATTATGTGTAGACCAAACAGTGTAGGTTGCTTACATTTAACTGCCTTTGTTAAATTAGAGTCTGGATGAAGTGAAAGGCAAATTAAAAAACAGAAAAACTTTTGACCATTTCTGATACATCCTGGCTGGACAAGTAAATCACTTAATCTTTCTATGCTTTAGTCCAGTAGTGGTGTCAAACTCCAGTAGAAACATTGACTTAGAAAACCCAAAGTTAACATTCTGTTGAATTGAGTTTTTATTTTAAATATCTCCCAATTACATTTTCATCTGATTGTAGCACTGAGAAGTTTGGGCTTGAGAGTTAGACAACTCTGTTCTCTTGTAAAACTTCTAAGTTATAGAGAAGTATCAGTCTGCCCTTGGTAGAAAGGAAGTTTTCTTCACTGAGGATTTCTTTATTAAAAAAAAAAAAAAAAAAAAATCAGATCCAGATCTACTCCCAACTTTCCATCGGGATCTTTTTTAAAAATCTAGTAGTTTGTAACACTTAACACTTAATGCCTAATTAAATTTCATCTAACTTGATTTGTCCTATTCTAATCTATTAATTTGGATCTGTCAGTATTCTGACTCTTCTTCAGTCTTTATATAGTCAATCTATAAATTTGTTGTTTTAGCTTCAAGACATCAATTCCTTATTTAAAAAAAAATCTTAATAGTTCAGCTAAACCACAGACACACCTATCATGTCTGACTAAGAGTTCTACCAGTAATGTTCAGTTTCATATTTGCTCTTTCCATTTATACTTTAGTCATTGTATGTTATTTCTCTGTTTCTGCTTACTTCACTGCATCATTTTACATCCTTACATTTCCTGAATTTCTCATGGTACAGTAAGATTTTGTTAACTTCCTACATTGTGATTTCTGGGTTAATACAACAAAAGATGCTGCTGTGAATTACTTTGAGTAATGTTTTGTTTTTGACCTCCGTGTGGTATATTCCTTAACAGATCTTTGGAATAAAGAGGGTGGGTCAGAAAATTCAATGATTAATCCAAAATATGATCTTGTTATTAAAAATTTGTATCCTTTCAATCAGATAAACATTTAAGTGCATACTATGTGGGAGGCACTAGGAATACAAAGACAAAAGAAATCAAAAAGAAACCTGCCCTCAAGCACTTATATAGGACACATCTACCTTTGTATTTATAAATGCATGTAAAATAAATACAAAGCATTTGAAGTGAAAGAAGATCAAGGAGTAAAGTGTCATATAGAATCTGATACCTGAGTCAAGTTCTGAGGTGCAGGGATGAGTGACAAGCTTGGGTGAAAACTTTGAAATCAAGAGTATATGGTATTTCTAAGGTGTGAGAAAGCCAGTTTGGGCTGGAGTTTGAGCTAAGTAGTGACATGACTGAATCTGTGCTTTTAAGATATCACTGGTAGTTTATGTGGAGGCAAAGAGTCTAATCACAAAACTTGTTTTAAAAGTCCATAAGTGATGGAGTGTGAGTGATTAGATGAGTTAATCACCAAGGAAAGATGATGGTAGGTTGTAAATACAGATGACTGAAAAGGTTAGTGGTCTTCATAGAAATAGGGAAGTTTGGAGTAATGTAACACTGAGTCTGGATATATACAAATCTGGGAGTTTATAGAAATTTAAGCCAACTGGATGTGGAGGTAGAGCAGAGAAAGGGCCCAGGACAATATTTTAGGGGATATAACCCGCAATTAGGTGACATGATAAATGGATGATGATCAAGCAAAGGAGATGGGTTGACCAAACTGGAATACAGAAGAACAGAGACTGGAAAAGGAGAGACTATCTGGAAGGAAACAGGTCCAAATTAACAATTTGGAATACTTTTAGGCCATGCTAATGACTAGTAGTAACGAAAAAAATCATCTTTTTGAAAATAGCATTTCAGGAGAGGTTTTGCATTTTCAAAAATTGGAACTTCTCACAAAGACTAGCTATGCTGTTTCTGAGCACTCATCTCCCTAAGACTTTTTGTCAAGTGACCTAAGATTAAATTTTTAGATCTGATAATCTTTTTATTTTTCTTTGCCATTCTCAAAGCAAAATAGGATATAAAGTAGTTCTAGACATGTTTTCTTATACCACATGTCCCAAATGTTGTATCTGTTCCCTTTGTTCTATCCCTGAGATAGTTTTAAATTTTAGTTGGAAGCAGGTACCTAAGCAGCATCCAGGATCAAGACAATACAGTGGTTGGAGGAATATACATGTAGAAAGATTGTGACTGTTACTCTTGCAGAAGTGTTTCTTTGGGTAGAAACCTAAAATTCACACCTTACATAATAGATGGGATCGCCAAGAGCTTTAGGTGATGAATGTATCAGGCTTTCTAGTGTAATTGAATTTGCCTCAGAAAATCCAGTGACACAATGACTTTTAGAATCATCAAAATTTCAGGTAACCCCAAGAATCAGAAAAAGATTTCAGGATATTGGATAAATTTAATAAGTGATCAGATCTGTGATCTAAGTGACCATTAAAAAAAAAAAAGGTCCACTTTAGCACTACAGGTTGGCTATATCCATCCCCTCTATGTCTCAGTATATCCTACTAGAGATAGCAGGAAAGGCTTAAGGTCTTGTTTTTATCTTACTTCCTGAACTTGAGCTGCTTGTGTTTCAAATCAGTGAGCAGTCAAAATCTCAATGTCACAATTACTTAATGTCCCTATTTTCTTTGGTCATATCTGTTTTGCTTGTGTTTGTGGTTTATGCTGAGTATAACCAACCACTGAAGGTAGAGGGAGAAATTACCTATTACCAGATACATCCTTAATTATTAGCATACATATCATTTATACCATTTGACTTGTTTTGAACAAATATGTTTTGGAGGTAGAAGGGATCTTTAGGATAAGTACTGAGAATGGGAAAAGTAAAGTTCACAATTCATTAAAGAAATAATCTAACATATATTTTTTTCCTTGTGAGTTTAGAAAAATGAGGAATGTGGTTAAAATCACTACGCCATCCACTTCTGTGTTTTCTGGAAAGCCCAAGTTGTAGTTACCTCTGCTTGCAAAAGGAATATTGTTAGAATGAAGGGAACAGGAGGTGGGAGGAATAAGGCCCTCAATCTAATGTGAACAGAGAGAATGAAGAGTTTTTAAAGTGTTAATTATGGACTTTGCCTGTGATCACAGATCATATAATCTTGTTGCCCAGAAATTCATATTAAGCTTCTTTCTTCACAGTTTCTTTCCAGAATTCTTATTAAATCCTTAGAATTGAACTAGTTTAAAATGGGGGGAGATGGAAAGGAGAGGTGGAAGGTCACCAAGAAAGGCAGGGAAGGTGGCGCATATTAAGTCTTCCAGCTATTATCTATATCTTGTACAGGGAGTCAGACCAGTTCAGGATTATATAGAATCACTGGGAGCAGGCTGACCCAAATTGAAGAGTTAATTCTCTGACCACCCTCTCTTAAGATATTCCCAGATGAACTCAATCAGAATGAATAGAGAGCCCCAGGGAGAATTAGTCTCCCAACTGGTGTCATCCCTTTTAACTCTTATCAGCACAAAGCAACAGTGAGTGTTCTCCCATATGTATCCAAATTGGGGGTGGGGAGAAGGGAGGAGAAACAGCTGAAAAGCACTGTGGATAGAGCATGGGCCCTAGAGTTAGGAGAACCCGAGTTCAAATCTTGCCTCAGGCACTTGACATTTCCTAGCGTTATGAACCGTGGGCAAGGCATTTAGCCCCAATTATATCATCAAAAAACAAACAAAAAAAAAACCTCAAGTGAGCAACTCATATCTCTAGCTCTAGTAGTTTCACTATCTCATTGTCCTGGACAAGCACCTACCTTGTTCACAAACACATGTGTGCTCCACATCAATCTGGTGGAAGAAAATTGCTCCTGTTAATAAGGTTTACATCCAAAGTTTAGAAAACAATTTAAATGCCATTTAGGAATGAACTTGACCCCAGTGAACCTGTTCCCCACATCGGAGATGTTTTAAAGAGTGCCTTCCTCTTCCCTATACCTTGCCCACTATTCAACCCCAAATATTGGTCTCTAGTAAGGTCTCCTGAAAGAGACTGGCATCTTATTTTGCAAACAGCAGGTGCTTCCTTGTATGAAGAATGGGGCCATTTATTGGTTACCACTACCAAAATGTTGCTTTCCAACCATGGCTTCTAGAGTCTATTTGAGCATGCTAATTTTGCCTGTCCTGTCTAGTGGTGTGTGTTTTAGTACTTTCTCCCACGATTTCCCTTTTTTTTAGGCTCCAGATTTTTCAAGTTTCTAACTTTTTCTACTCTCTTCTTAGCAGTAGCCCAGATTATAACTGTGACACCTCAGTATCTTCCCCAGATACAGAGCTCCCAGTTTCTTCAGCCACCTCAATGCCTAGATGTGTCCCCCCTCATTTAGGACAGTCAGTGTAAATAATGTGTAGAATGGCTCTGCTAGAACTTGCAACCAGAGGGGAGGGAATGAGAGTCCCATAGGGGGTAAGTACACTGTTCTCTCCCAGATCAACTTCTGTGCCCTTGCAGTGCTAGAAAACAAGATTTTGACTGCATACCCACAGAGCCCAGTTACAAGGCCAATAACTGAGCTACTTCAAACTGGTTCCTAGACTCAAAAGCCTCTCAGAATGGTGAGCCAAATGGGATGTCTTGGGGGCAAAGTGATCTATCTCAAAGTTTGAAATAATCTCCACCCTTGATTAGAGCTAAAAAGCACTGCACTATTTGCAAATATTTAGTGGTACAGTGGAGATGGAACAAACATTGGGTCTGGAGTCAGTACTCTTGAGTTCTCAAGACACTTAACTAGGTACGTGACCTTATGCAAGTCAATTAATCTCTTTGCATCAAGTTTTTTGCGGAGTAAGAGCACCTACCTCACAGGGTTGTTGTGAGGATCAAATGAGATACTATTTGTAAAAGGCTTAACACAGTGCCTGGACATAATTAGGTGCTTAATAAATGCCTCTTCACTTCCTCATTCTTGGTGGTGACTGCTGTCAGCATGTTTATAGTCCATGTGGCATATGATGCCAACATTGTGTGGTTTGTACATTGTGTGGTTTTGTCCCTCAAGCCTTATTGGCTGCCACAAGTTCAAAATGGGAAGGTTGGGAAGGGATTCCATCAAGAATTGGGCCTGTGTAGAAAAAAATTTGTCATCAAAGTGTTCCGAACTTCTTTCTCAAACCCTCATTTTTACTGGCTCTTGATCAAGTTCGAGATCAGGAATATTAACTACTCAAAAAGCTGTGCAACTGGCAGCATTGAGTGGGAAAGAGAAGGAAACCACTTACTAAAGACGCATTTATTAGGCACCAGCTATGTGCCATGCACTCCCCTGGGTGTTGACACTTGACTAGTGATAATGTACTGACCTTCCGTCCCTTTGGCAGTCACTCCTGCATTCCCTGCTTATTTCCATCTCTTAGGTCCCTCGTTTCCCCTCGGGGGACACTTTACCTTATTCATTCCCTTGTTTCCCAACCCCTTCCCCGTATATTTTTTTTTTTTTTTTTTTTTTTTAATATCATTGGATAGACCTTGCCCCCACCTTGCCCTCCTACTTCACTCCCGTGGAAGCCTGGATTCCCTCCACGCTCCATTCCTTCTTACTACGCCGTCTGTGTACCCTTGGCGTAAGGGGACCCGCAGCTTCGTCACGCCCCGCCTCTGGGGTCCGGTGGCGATGAGTAGCAGTTGTTAGGACAAGAAGGGGAAAGGGATCACCGTAAAGGAAATTAGGAAGGAGACATGCTGTGTTCTGGAGGTGGAAAGATCTGCAGTATTCTACAAGATAGCTTAACCGCATCCGGAAGTGACGTCACGTGAGGGCGAGCAAGAACTACGTCCGAAACTCTTCAAGGATTTCCGGCGGAGCGGGGTCCGCGGAAGAAACTTGAAGACATTCTAGGCCACAGCGGGATATCAGATCCCACAATGCAATACCAGGAAGGACAAAGAAGCCCCGCCCCCTCTGCCATAGCCTCACGGGATTTGTAGTTTGCTGAGGGCATATTCAAAAGGACCTGTAATATAAATTGAGGCACTTTCGCGGGACCTTATAAAATACTATTGGACTACCCCGACCCTGGGCAGTAGGTATTTTATGCCTGAAGTATATTGTTAGCTTCTTTAAAGCTCCTTTCCTGGGCCGGCAATACTTAGAAATTCACACAAAAGTACTATTTGTCAGGCCTTGTCCTTTTGACAGACTACCTGCTACCCCTCAGTTCCTAAAAAAGGGGGAAACAAGGCCGTTAATACTTAGCCTGAGCTTACTGCACATCACTGCCTGCCCTCCAAATCCATCCCCTTTCCACATCTTTGATCTCATGTCATTTTTGGTGGATCTCAAAGTTCCAAAGTGGGTGTTGTAGTGGGTTGCAAAGATCAATGACTGTCAGTCTTGAAATCAGGTGACCTGAGCTCAAATTCCCTTTCTGACATAACGTGTTACTCTGCTTCACAATACCAGTGACCCCATGTTGTGAAGGAAGTTTTGAAAACTTGTGAGCCATTAATAAAAGACTGAACTGGTCAAGCATTCAAGGTCCACCATCATCTGATCTCTGAAATTTTTACTTTTCCAATTCCTTTTCCCTTATATTTTTGAAACTCAGATAAAATGTTTACGTCTTTTGTTTTCCAGCTTATATTTCTTCTCTGGAACGTCTTCACCTAACATCTCTTTGAAGCAAATCTAGCTTCAGACTCAACTAAAATTCATCTTCCTGAACCCTTCCCCCAAATAACTCAACCAGAAGCAGAGAATTCTCAAAGTACTTTATTATATTTTCTATGTGACTTTTAAGGATAAGGACTTATAACTTCATAGATTCCCTATAGGGACACTCCCTCTACCCTTGCTCTGCAACTTTAGGGTTACTTAGAGCAGTGTCAAGAGGTTCAGAGTGTTCAGAGTTCAGGTCTTCTGACTCTCTGATAAAGCTGTTCTCTGTCACATTGTTCTGTATTGTGATTAGATGTACATGGCTGTTCAAAAAAAATTGTTCTCAAAAAGGTACAGTACCGGGTGTATTTATAAGTAAGTTCTATCATCAAATAACACCAATATTCCATAAACACTTTGCAAAATGGTAAGGATCTCATCAAGGATATCCTTTGATCATTTTGAAAGTACTCTTAAACCTAAACTGGAGGGTGACAGAAATTTCTAATATCCCTAATGAACAGATGTTAAAAAAGCTATAAAGTAGATCACATCAAGCTGGATTTATGCTAAAAGTACAGGATTGATTCAACATAAAAAAAAGTTGCATAGACAAACCCAAACATCCCAATAACTGGGGATTCACTATTTGATAAAACTGAAAGTAAGTCTAGCAAAAATTAGGTTCACAGCATACTTTCCTAACCTGGTTTCATAAATTAAAAATGATCTCTGGGTTAGACAAATAGCTCTTACCATATACCAAGTTAGATTCCAAATGTATATTTTTGCATGTTGATCTCACTCCCTTTGTACACTCTTCCCCCCCCCCAAAAAAAAAATTTAAGAGCAGTTTTGTCTATGAAGTTAACTCAGCACTTTCAAGGAAAAAACTTGGGAAAATAGGAATCCATTAAGACAATGCTATTTGGGGGAGAGCATTTTCATCTATCCGAGAAAATAGGCAAAAGATGCTGGAACGAGAGTGCTGGGCTGTTTCTCCTCCCCCCACACTGCTCCAAATCATGACTAGATACCACAGAGAGGATTTGCCTCATTTTGCCTTGAAAGGAGAGGGGAAAGGGTTAGTCCCTATATTTAGCTGGCCTAGGAAAAAATACTTCTCTAAACACCATAAACCCTCTTTCTATCCTTACGGGTTCTACCAGCATCCCAAAGCGGGGTTAGACTGGAAGTGAGAAACAACCAATGAATTTAGCTTGGGGTGGGCAGGCTTTTCAAACCATGTCTCATCTTCCTATACCCTCAGGAACCAAAGTATCTTCTCCATTTAGCAGTTTCTCATAATTCAGAGGCTTTAAGGTATTGCATTAGAATTAGAAGTCAGGAAAACATGGATTTGGATGTCTCTCCTAACCTGTATGGTAATTTACCTCTATCATTTAAAACAGTCCAAGATGCCTTCCAGCTCTGAATTTATGACCACATTTATCCTTTTCCCTAAGGATGCTTTAGAAACCAGCTCACATTTTAAAATTCTTTGAACTCATTTCTGGGAGACAGACTCCCTAGCAATCTGATACCATCTTCTTCCATTCCTCATATTTGTGAACCCGTAGAAAGTGAAAGCTATGAAGGCTCATGTTTTTAGAAGCAGTAATTCTCTACCCTGACTGGGCAGGCTTTTTTATTTCAAGTAATCAAAAAAGAAGAGGCAGCCTAGGATGGGGGAAGGGGAGATACTCTTGGGAATTTGGAAGACCTAGGATGTCATGTTTTCTCCACTATCCCATAGGACCAATGGAATCAAGGTGTATTTCACCTGCATTTTTTCCCTCCCACTGTAAAAAGGTGTTAATCATGTCTTACTCACCTTGGGATTCTAGTAGTAACTCTCCATTTTCTCTCAGCAGCCCTGCTTGGTTTCGACTCCAAGGGAACATCATGCCTCACTCAGGATAAGCTGATCACCTGAAGTCTCATGACCATGCTGATTGACTGACTTGGTTTTTGATACTCAACACCTTCTCAAACCCCAAAATTGCCCCTTCTTCCATTAGACTGTAAGCTCCTTGAGGGCAGGGACTGTCTTTTTCTTATTGTATGCCCAAGGCTTAGCACAATGCTTAGCATATTAAGTAGACCCTTTTTGTTTATTGAACTGTGTGAGGATCAAATTCAGTAATTTATACAGTGCTTTGCAAACCTTAAAGCACATTAACCAGTGTGGCTTAATGGACAGAAAGCCAGCCTTGGAATTGGTCCAGGGGTCTCTCAGTGCCTCTAGTCAATTCTATAAGGCTATTATTATACATTGTTAAAGAAGGTGCTGATGTATATTGGAAGAGGGAGTTTCCACATACAAGTCCGCTATACACACACACACACACACTGAACTGTCCAAACAAAATTTTAAACTTACATTCTACAAATAAAGGTCAGCCATTTCTATTTAATGGATCTGTTTCTTGATGTATATGATGAGGGAATTGATGGCTCTTCACAAACTCTCACACACTGTGTATTTAAATCCCTTATTAGCAATAATAACACTGATTCTATTTTATATTCCACAATACTTCTAAGCCAAATTTAAGACTTAACAAGTATGATAATCAGAAACTTTTAAAAATTCTTATACTCAGATGTACAGCACTGGTGAGGAGAACAGCAGTGGTCTTTGACTGTTAGCTTTGACTTTGCCTCTTTAGTAAATTTTACAGTAGGGTAGTTTAGCAGCAACATTTCTGTCTTTTTGAGATGTTCATTCTTTCTTACTAACGTTTCTAGAATATGTTTGTTGGCAAAGCACTTTTTTTTCCACAATTCTTGAAGTAGGTGGTACAAATAATACTATTGTCATTTTGCAAGTAAGGAAATGAACTAGCTAGGACTAAAACTGAGGACTTGAGGAATTCCACATCCAACTACTGTTAATGATATACCCCTGATAACACTTTAGAAGTCACTATAAAATCCCCAAAAGAAAACATCCTTAATAGAAATCTTCCATTTGAAGGTACAAATACTAGTACCCAACCTTTTAATCTCTACAACAGGAAGTTACTACACATGTTGTGTTCCGCCAACCACACAACACTTTATTTTTCCCTTAAAACTTACAAGCCTCTCAGATCTAGGAGACATCAGTGCTACAGATGGCAGGAAAGTCTGAGGACCTTTTAAACTTCCTAAACTTGAGTTCTTGATTCAGGCCAGTGAAGTTACACAATGCTGGAAAGAAGGCTGGAGTTGCGCTCAGCTCCATTTAATGTTTTTATCCTCTTCAGTCAAAGCTGCTATATTAGTGACCAGGCCAGTACCTATAGTTTTACCACCATCCCTCAGGGTAAAACGCTGACCTTTCTCCAAGATCATGGGTTGTCTTAAGATTAAGTTTAACTTCAGATCTTCCCCAGGCATGGCCATCTCCTGGAGAAAAAAAATGGGGGTTAGATAATCACTGCCCTCAATTAACCAAGATGTGGGTGAGGGAAAAGGGAATTAAGAGATGAAGACGTAGAAAAGCAGAAAAAGAAAATCACTGCTACCCACATATAATTTCATATAAGCAACAACCACCCTCAGCTATTGTCTTTTTTTAAAAGAAGCAATTGTATGTAGGTAGAGGGAAAACCATCAGAAACACTTAATGTGCTAACCATGTGTCAGGCTGTGCTGGGTATATGAAAAATGCTCACCAGTGAACTACCAACTCACCTTATCTGGGGGCAGAAGGACCCGACAGGCCATGTCCCATGTAAGAGAGAACATGACAGGCATGAAGTGGGACACAAATGGTTTGTGACGGCCACCTTCTTCCTTGCTGAGAACATAAACCTGGAAAATGAAGCAAAACAATTAGAAGCCTTTGTCTACTGTTACCAGTGTCTTCCTAAAAAGAGAACTGGACCAGGGCTTAAGGGAAGGATACAGCCCAGGGATTCCTGGGACACTTTCAACTATAGCTTACCTGAGCCTCTACCTTCTGATGGGGCTGAATGGAGCCTGGTTTGACCATCACCATACCCCGTCGAACATCCTCCCTCTTCAGCCCCCGAATCAATGCACCAAGATTATCTCCAGCCTCAGCTCGGTCCAGACTCTGGTGAAACATTTCAATTCCTGCAACAGGAGAGCAATTTCAAAGCAGGAACAAGAAGGGAGCAAGGCCTCAGTGTAGTGTAAGCAAGAACAGATGAAATAGAAGGGTTTAATAGTAGGCTATGAACTTTACCTGTGACCACAGAGCGAATGTTCTTGCTGTGACCTAGGAATTCACATTCATCTCCCTTCTTCACAGTTCCTCTCTCCAGAGTGCCTGTCACCACTGTGCCACGGCCTAGAACAGAACAATTTAAAATAGGACTTCACTGGAATTGGGAAAAATTAAAAATGTCGAGGAGGGATGACTTCAAACCAGGAAGAAAACACTTTTCAAGGGAATCTGGAAAGAGTTGGGGAAAACGTAAAAGCCAATCTCACCAGGGATGGAGTAAACAGACTCCACAGGTAACAGGAAGGGCTTCTCTAGATCCCGAGTGGGCACAGGAATGTGAGTGTCCACAGCATCCAGCAGTTTCATTACAGCATTCACCCCTAACTCTGGCTGCCGCTGCTGTGGTTAAAGAAGAGGCACAGAGTTAGGGAAAAGCCAGCTTTTTCTCTGAAAAATACAGAGCAGCTTAAGTAGAAATGTGGTATACAGCCTGAAGTTCTTATTCAAGTCTTCCAGACATCTCTCCATAAGATCTTAGACATGGGTCAGACTTATGGTCAGTCCAGTTCAGGGGTGTATAGCATTACATGGAACAGTCTACCCAAATGGGAAAATTATTTATTTATTCTCTGACAACCCTCTCCTTTCCAAAGTATTCCCAAACAGATTTATTCCATGAACCAGAATGAATAGCGTCCCAAGGAGAATTAGTCCCCCAACCTGTGGCCTTCTATTCCCACTTACCTCAAGGGCACAGAGGGCAGAACCAACTATGACAGGAGTCTTCTCTCCATCATAGCCAAACTCAGTGAGCAGCTCCCGTATTTCTAGCTCTACTAGTTCTACCATCTCATTGTCCTGGACAGCATCTGCCTTGTTCACAAACACTACCATGTGCTCCACACCAATCTGGTGAAAGAAAATTGCTCCCATTAATGAGGTTTATACTCAAGTTTAGAAAAGAACATTTAAATGTCATATAGAAATGCTCCCGACTCCTGTAAATCCATATCCCACTTCATAACTTTTTTAAAAGAGTGCCTTCCTCTCTCTTCCCCCCACTGTAGATTTAGGTTTCTAGTGAGATTCCGCCTAAAGAGACTGATACCTGTTTAGCAAGCAGCAGGTGCTCCCTTGTCTGAGGCATGGGGCCATCATTGGCTGCCACCACCAGGATGCAACCATCCAGTGGGGCTGTGCCAGTGATCATGTTCTGGAGACAGAAAATAGTAATAGTTGAGCATGCAAATTCTCTTGGTTTTCAGTTTTTTCTGCCTTTCCTTTCTCCAAGGGATGTGCTGTAATTAGTCTTTTCCATTATCCCTCTTTTCCTGGGTCTCAACTCCTCCTTTCAAGCCTTTTAACAAGTTTTCTTATTTTTCTTACCAACACCCACATTACAACATAACGCTTTTGTATCTTCCCTAGAGCTCCAAGTTCTTTCAGCCACTTTAGTGTCTAAGATTGCTTAGATATGGTCATCTCACCTTGACATAGTCAGCATGCCCGGGACAGTCAGTATGAGCATAGTGTCGAGAGGCTGTGCTATATTCCACGTGGGCTGCATTGATGGTGATACCCCGGGCTCGCTCCTCTGGTGCATTGTCGATCTCCTCATACTTCTTAAATTTGGCCCCACCACCCTCTGCCAGGACTTAGAACCAGAAGAGAAGAAACAGATGAAGGAAGTATACACCCTTTAAGTGGTCCTGTTCTTGTTTTCCTTCTGACTACTTCCTAGGTCTAGATCCCATATCCAAAGGAAAAGGACATCTGGGAAACATGGATTTTTTGAGCTTCTACCCCTCGCCCCCGACATGCGTAGTTCCCAGACTCAAGGGACGTCCTCCATCAGTACCACTTTCCCATTTATAGATCTTTTCACCTCTGATAAAGAAAACGCTATTTTTCTCCCCATGCAAACACGTCCACGCCCTTACTCTTGGTGATCGCTGCTGTAAGTGTAGTCTTGCCATGGTCCACGTGGCCAATGGTGCCAATATTAATGTGAGGTTTGTCCCTCACATAAGTCTTCTTGGCCTCCACAGCGAGACCCCGAACGGAGAGGGGCAGGGAGGGCTTCTGCACTGGGTTAGAAAGTTGGGTCTGTAGAAAAAGTAAACCCATCACGGCCAGGGAAAAAGTTCTGCAGCCCCTGATGGTGCAAAGAGAGCTACTTTCACACAAACTTTCCCCTTGGCGTTCATAAGGTACAGGGTTCGTGGAGACAACTTACCCTTTTCAAAAACTTATGCAGCAGCTGGCAGCTCTGAAAAACTGAGAGGAGGAGAAAGCCTTAGAACGGGAAAAGGCCTTGCTTTTCACTTGCTCCACCCTTTCTCTCCCGTCCCTTCATCCCTTCTCAGCTTCTCTCCCCAAATCCCCTGCTTTTCCTCCCTTCCTTTATTCTTGCCCCCAACTTTCCCCTCCTACTTTTCTTCTTTTTCCATGAAAAAAATGCCTTCCGTGTCCAATCCGCCTCCTCCATTTAGGGGTGGTGAATGGCTGTGTAGGGCAGCGGGTCCTCCCCCTCTGCTCCTTCCCGCCTAGCCTGCGCTCCCCGCCCTCCTACACCAGTCTCCTGGGCGCCTGAATCCCTCTTATGCTCCTCCTGCCCCTCTTCCGAAGCCAGCCCTCCCAAACCCTCCCAGCCCAGCCCTCCCCGTCGCTTCTGCTCTGGCCCGAGGTCAAAGGACCACAGCCGGTCTCCCCTCCGCCTTCCTACCGCCAGGTCCGGGCCGAGCGCGGAACATGACGGTTGCAGCCATCACGACGAGGAACGGGGGCGAGAGGGAAAGGGAGGGGATAAAGGAAACACTACAGGGAAAGGAGCGCCAGAGGAGAAAGGGACCGGGAACCGAACAGCGTGCGAAGCGCTAAGGGCACGGGGAACTGAAAGGTACTTCCGTCGGCTGGAAGTGACGTAAGAGCAGGAGAGACTATTGAGAAGCTCCCTCTAGGACCGCTGTGGCGGACTTCCTGTGCGGAGGGGATACCCGGAAGGAGACTGGACCGAAGGCCGGAGACTTAGCAGGTGGCTAGCTCCCACAATGCACCGCTAGGAACTACAGCCAAATCCCGCCCCCGCTTTGTGTTGTCCCTTGGGATTGGTGGGCTTCTGGGGAAGTTCTTACGAGACGGTTATAAACAGCCTGGCGAGACAATTTTCGTCTAGTGATCGTGAAATCCTTTTTGCCTCAGAGATGACCCTACCAACCCCGGTGGGCAACTCATGAATGAGCGAAGGAAAGCATTTGAGTACTCTTGCAGAGAAGCTGCTCGCTTGCGTGGGCACTTTCCTCCTCGCGGGGGTGCCCCTGCAAAGAAATCTTACGTCTAGTCCCTACCCCAATCTGCTGTTAGGAGTTTGCAAAATCCTGAATATGCGAAAGAAAGATAGTCCCTATCATCACAGAGCTTACAACCTAACAAGGGCAGACAATACTAAAGGGTGTTCCATAGGAAAGGATGTTTTAATCTGGAAATTAATAGGGATGCTGAGTGGACGTGTATGGCAGCTAATTGACACACCACTTCCTGAAAGCTGGGGCAATGTTGATTTGTGTATAGGACCTAAAGCAAAAAATGGAGGGAGACTAGGTTTTGGGAAGAAGATAGTGGTTTTCAAGCAGAACTATGTAGGAGGAGGGTGGGGGGAGGGGTTAAACATGGTTGGGATTTAAGACTAAAAAACAATTCTCCAAAATTCCAAACAATATTCCAAAAGTGAGCAGGCTTGTTTCTCCAGGGTATGAGGTGAGGCCTGGGGTCTCCCCTACATCGCTCTGGAGATCCATTCTTGTTTCTGTCTGAAATCCTTCTATTAGGGAGCTTCTTCGGGGTTCCCCTTTTGAAAAGAAAATACTTCTAAAGCATTAACAAAATGTACTTAATGTGCTAGATCAACTTTTAAAATGAAGAAAGGAAGACCCCCTAGTCCAAATTACTGCAGAACCTTCCTGGCTGGTTTCTTTGCTCCAATATTCTTTCTCCGATCCATCTTGCAAGCAGATTATTTTATAAAACTTAGCTCTGATCATGTCACTCCTAATCAGAAACCTTCAGTGGTTCTCCCAAGACCTATAGCAGGCATTGTGGTATTTTATGGAAAGAGTAATATTTGGTCTTGGAGTCCTGAGTTCAGAAATCTTTTCTGATACTTATTTAGTGTGTAATCTTGATAGATAACTTCATTTCAGTTTTCTCATCTGCAAAATAGAGAAATAGAGCTTAAATTCATAATTCATAAAGTTGTTGTGAGAAGAAAAGTATTTTCCTTAAAATTCTACAAAAATGTGAGCCATTATTATTACAGGATAAAAGCCAAACTCTTGCACCAAACTTTAGCATCTGATTCCTATTTACTTTAGGGATCTTTCCAATCTCAGCTTTCACTGTTGTCTTCTACTTTTAAACTTCAGCCAACTTGTTCCATCTGGAATGCCTTTATTTTCTCCATCTATTTAAAACCAGCCCCTGTTTAAAAGGCCCAGCTCAAATTCTTTCTACTTAGTGAATTTTCTACCAAAACCTGAGTCAGAAGGGCACTTTTCTAAGAATTATCAAAGTACTTTGTACCCCTACCGTGACTATTATATTTGTAACAGGAGTGATCGAGACTCCTAATCAATATGATGAGTCTCCTGATCAATTAGATAAGACCTTTGTTAGAAGAGCATACTTCACATAGAGCACAAGTGCCAAAGTCTCTTGTTGAGAGTACTAGTGATTTTCTCTTATTGGTCTTCAGTGATTAGGGCTGCCTTAAAAGATGAATGTGTACTGAGAATCAAGGATATATCAGAGGAACCATCTTAATAAAGTCTATAAAAATGATAGTCCTTGTGAAAATCTATCTCTGGTGGAATTCTGGGTAGAATTTATAATCAAACAAGGAAGAAAGGAAAACAAGTTGGGCAATTTTGATTACATGAAATGTAAAAGCTTTTGCACAAACAAAACTAATGAAATTAAAATGAGAAAGGAAAAAAGAAAATTAGGGAAAAAATCTGCAACAACATTTTTTGATAAAGGTTTCATTTCCAAGATATATAAGGAATTAATTCAATTTATAAGAGCCATTCCCCAATAGATAAACAAAGGACATGAGCAAGCAGTTTTCAAAGGAAGTCATCCAAAATATCAACAATCATATGATAAAATTTTCCAAATCATTAATAGTGAAATGTGAATTAAAGCAGCACTAAGATTTCACCTTATACCCATCAGATTGGCAAAGATGACAAAAAAGAAAAAAATGACAAATGTTGGAGGAGTTGAATGAAAACAGGCATGCTAATGCACTGTTAGTGGAACTTTAAATTGATCCAGCTATTCTGGTAAATAATATAGAACTATGTCCCCAAAGTCTTTAAATTTTGCATATCTTTTACTTAGGAATACTACTAATAGGATTATAAAGGAAACAAAGAAGAAAAGGATCCACGCGTACAAAAATATATCATCACTTTTCATAGTAACCCCAAACTAGAAACTAAGGGGATGTATGCCCATTTATGTCAGAACAGCTAAATTAATCTTGGTATATGAATGTCATACTTATGACAAGCCACGGAGACATATGTAACACAAGTGTCAAAGAACTTCTTTGTGATCACAAAGCTACTAAGTACTCAAACCCCAGCCTGATATTCTTCACCATGCCATTCTATATTAATAACAAAAGGCTTTCCTTAACACAGAGGATAGTTGCAGAATCCCAGAAACCAAACACCATCCACATTGGAGGAGTCAAAAGTGACCTGAGTCCGTGGATTTCTCAACTTTATTCAAGTCCGTAAGTACCAAAGCTTTGGCTCTCCCTGAAGTTCCTGCAAAAACTAGTCAGCTCATGTCATGTTATGTAGTCCCAGAAGAGAACGTACAAGGATCTGACACAATTTCCTCATTTAACAGAAGAGGAAACTGAGGCACAGAATGACTAGGACCAGAATTTTAATTCAGGTTCTCCACTTCTCTTTCTTAGGACATCCTGCTGTCTGATAGACCAGTGACCTGGCGAGAGCCAAAGTAGATGTTGTTCAGAGGGGCACCGAGGGTAGAGCTCTCCTCGGGCTGCTCCATTGAGAATACCACAGTCTCTTAGGTCGGGTCAGCTCCTGAGCCACTGGATACCCTCTCCTCAGGGGAGATACCCTCTCAGGGGAGATACCCTCTCCTCAGGGGATTAAGGAGAGCCCAAGGCATCTCAGGGGCTTCTGGAGAAGGTCTCTCCCAGAAAAAGGACAAGGTCATGAACTCAGGGACAGCTGGGTGGCAGTGGCTAGTGCTGGGTCTGAAGTCAGGAAGACCTGAGTTCAAATTTCATCTCAGAAAAAGTATTAGCTACGTGACTCTGAACAAGTCTTCCCCCTTTGCCTCAGTTCCCTCATCTGTAAAATGAGCTGCAGAAAGAATGGCAAACCACTCCAATATCTTTGTCAAGAAAGCCCCAAACAAAACAAAATAAAACTCCAAAAAGGGGTCACGAAGAATGGATAAGACAGAAAACGACTGAACACCATAAATTCCCGTTCCAGACTCCCCAAGGGGGAGGTGGGAGTTCTTTCTCAAGGTCACCTCAGCCTTCCCACATCCCTCTCCTAGAGGGTGCTGTCTCTTCAGCGAACAGAAGGAACCGACACTCTAGGAGGCCACCTGACCCCTCCGTGACCTCTAACCAGCCTTTCCCCCCTCCTCTCTCTGGTTTCATGCTCCCCTAGCGGGAGTTTCGCCCGCATGTTTGGGATACTCTATCTCGAGGCATCGTCTCTATGGTTGACTGGCCGAGCTCCTCCGTTTTCCTTACGGAAGATGGGCGGGCCGGTCCTAGCCTAGACTAGCGCATCTCCGCGGGATAGCTCCGGGGATGCCCATCCTGAGGGGCGGCGGGGAAGACGCTAAACTTTTACAGCCTCCTCCTCCTCCTCTACACTGAGTCCCTATTCCTACAGCCTGGGAGAACGATCTCTATGATCCCCGCGCCTTAGGAGGAGGAAGTCGGAGGAACGTGCCTTTCTCTCTCCGCTGCCTTATCTATGGTTTTTTTTTTTTTTCCCTTGATGGGAAAGGGGGTCCTGGCGCCTGCGCAGTAGCTGGCTGGTCGCTGGTCACTGGTTGTTGGGGGTGGGTGGGGGAGCGGGAGCCACCGCTGCTGCCGCCGGAGCAAACCGCGGGGACCGAGATGCAGGTGGGACCGGAACCGGAACCCCCCTCCTCATTCCCCTTTCCCCACCCGGACCCTCCCCCCTTCCCCGGGCCTGGGACTGGAGGAAAGGCCGGAGGTCCTGGACCGGGGCCGGGCTCAGAGCCCGGGGGCTGGGGGAATGCCCCCAGGACGGCTCCCCCCGGGAGGCCGGTGCTGCGGGTCGCGATGGGCGGAGATGAAGGCGGCCGCCCGCGGGCGGAGGGAAGGCTGGCCATCTCCGGAGGCCCCCCCACTCCGCCGGAGCAGCTCCGGGGTCGGGCAGGTCTCATCGCCGCAGAGCCAGAGGCGGGCGGGCCGGGGTCGGGGCGAGTGGGCAGAGCAGCTTGGCCGCGGAAGCTTCGGCATCTGGGGAGGGGCTCCGCCTGGTTGGGGTGGGGGGCGGAGGCCTGTGGCGCTTGGGTGTCTCCCTGGCTTGCGCCAGACCTTCCTCTTTGCCAGCCTCTTCTTGGGGACTTGTCTGTGTCTCCCGTCTCCGTCACGGGTCAGGGTCAGGAGCCGTTGTCAAAGGTGCCCAAGGATGGGGGCTTGGCGAGGGGAAGGGCGTGGGGCGCGCCCTCGGGGGGCAGGCACTGTCTGGCCCCGGGGTTTATCTCCTCTGCCCATCGCAGGTTCTGGTGTCTGTCTGTGGGAATTCATGTTGCTATGGGATCTAGACTTGCCCGGAGCTTGTCTCCTTAGGGGATTGGAGTAGGAGTGACCTCCTGAGTCTTCTCACCTAGCAATGGGCACAGGGCAGTTGCTCTGTCTCTTAGTGGGGTCGCTGTGAAAATGCTCCGAAATCACAAAGCATGACGGAAATCCATAATTTGTCCAGCAGAAATTAAAAAACACGACCCCTAGCATGGTCACCTAGGGATGCTGCAGATAGTGGCCGGGTCTGGGTGAAGGAGCACAGGGTCAGTGGCTCCCACTCCGGGCTGTAGGCCGTGGGACCGAGGGCCTGTGTGCCCACATCCACCACTTGTCTGACCTTTAGCCCATTTTGTTTCTTTCTGTTCTTAGTGACAATAAAAAGTAGTTCATCCAGCCTTCTTGTTTTTTTTCTTGTGACTGAGGGAAAGAAGGTCTAAGGTAGTTGCCCTCACAATTTTATAGTGAATAGCTACAGAACCTCTGATGTAGAGCAGGCAGGAGTAATACTCTCATAAGTATTGTAAGCACTTAAATGAGCCTTAAGCAGAGAAGCCAGGGGCAAGTCCCCCCTGCATTGCTGGAGTAAGATAGTGATGGATTTATCTCTGAAAAGGAGGTGATGGAAAAGGAACCTTTATCAGTAATTAAAGGGTTGGGGTTTTTTGGAGGATGGTGACCAGCTCACCTCTAACTCTGGGGATCAAAGTCAGGCTGAGATTGCAGTAGAAAAAATGGAGGTGAGATACCTGGGGAAGCCTACCACAGCTCGAGAAGTGTGAGAACCTGGAGAAGGGGAAGGAAGCAAACATTTCTGAACTGGAAAGGAACAATATGAACAGAAGGCAGTATGGAGAAGTGGGAGCTCCTCAGTGGGGGAGGAACAATGAAGGAATTTCTGGTACCTGGGGAAAAGGTTTAGAAAAGAATAATAAACATGAACCCTAATCCTGTTATATATGTGCCTCTTTTTCCCTTCTACAGTTGCTGCAAATGACCCTGAGTCTTCTGGCCTTCCCCCCCACTTCCTTCCCTCCCCTGGGTCCCCCACTCTCCATTTCATCTGGCTCATCATGAATGGTGCCCCTTCCCCTGAGGATGGGGCTTCCCCTTCTCCTCCCCCTCTGCCACCACCACCACCTCCTCCAAGTTGGCGGGAGTTCTGTGAATCCCACGCTCGGGCGGCAGCCCTGGACTTTGCCCGACGCTTCCGCCTCTACTTGGCCTCCCACCCCCAATATGCAGGGCCTGGGGCTGAGGCAGCCTTTTCCCGACGTTTCGCCGAGCTCTTCTTGCAGCACTTTGAGGCAGAGGTGGCCCGGGCCTCTGGTTCCCTTTTATCATCTGGCTCAATCCCTCTGAGTCCTGGTACAGAAACCCCATCCCGTGATCTTTCCCTGGAGAGCTGCAGGAGCAGTGGGCCTCTGACTGTGTTGGGTCCTTCCCGATCCTCTGAAGACCTGGCTGCCCCTCTCCCTTCCTCAATCTCTTCATCCTCCTCAAAGCCTAAGCTGAAGAAACGTTTCTCCCTTCGCTCTGTGGGCCGATCAGTACGAGGCTCAGTTCGAGGGATCTTGCAGTGGCGGGGAGCTGGTGATCCCCCCTCTCCAGTGGGACCCTTGGAGACCTCTGCCTCTGGGCCACCTGTCCTGGGTGGAAACAGCAACTCCAACTCCTCTGGTGGGGGTGGTAGCACCAATGTGGGGTCAACTGGCGGTGGGGCATCCCCCGGGGAAAGATGGACACATCGTTTTGAGAGGCTGAGACTAAGTAGGGGAGGGGGACCCTTAAAGGAAGGGACAGGGACAGTACAAAGGGAGGGGCTACTGAGCTTCATGGGAACAGAGGAGGCAGCTGTTGGTGGAGGAGAAGGTCGAGGGGGAGGAGGAATTGGAACCTCATCTGGGGGTGGGGGACCACCAAGGTGGCAGAAGTGTCGCCTGCTGCTTCGGAGTGAGGGGGAAGGAGGAGGAAATCGGCTGGAGTTCTATATCCCACCTAAGGTGAGAGAGAAGGGGAAGTGTGACTGGGGATAAATAATGTAAATGCCTTGCAGATAGAACCCCAGAAGTTTGTAAGCTGATAGGTTTTACTTTTCTTTCTTTTTTTTTTCTTTTTTTGAAACTTGGACCCATCTTGCCAGCTCTTGACACTTGTTAAGTGTACAGGACTAGGGTGGTGATTTAAACAGTTTTTCTGCCACCTCCACATTACTTACAAGGTAGAGCAGGGAGCCACTGGGCTTGTGTTGACACCTCTTTGTGAAGTGGGAAGAGCTGGGAGGCCAGGTTCCCCCCTCCCCCCAGAAGTGGAGGAGTATATTTGATCGTGAATATTGAGACTCCTACCAGCCTCTTCTACCACAGGCATCCCGGCCCCGGATCAACATCCTGTGTTCTACCATCACAGATGTCCGGACAACCACAGCCCTGGAGATGCCGGATAGGGAGAATACCTTTGTGGTCAAGGTCAGCGGCTTTGGCATTTCATTCTTCTTTTATCATTCATTCCAAAGAATATGATTCTTGTATGTGGGGAGGGGGGGAGTGCAGTATGGAAGATAGGCAGGCTCTAGGTTTTCTCAAGGACTAGAAGTTGTGAGAAAGATGCCATGATCCCACAACCAAGGGACAGTTCCCCGAAATGAAGACATGCTCTTGAAGTTTAGGCCTTCTTTTCTCTTTCTCACTCTCTCCATGTATATGTGTGTACGTGTGTATGTACATATACACACCATTATGCATACACACACATGTAATACAAATATACTTACTAGGAAAGTGATACACAACAAAAGGAAATGGCTGGAGAGAAGGTTCTTCTCATTGAGGTTGGTTGAAGGCACCTGGGAAGCTCTCAATGTCTTACTGGCCTACTCTTGCCCCCATCTGCTGTCTGAAGTACCTTACCCTTGTCTCCATAGGTGGAGGGTTCTATGGAATATATTCTGGAGACAGCTGATGCCCTAAATATGAAGGTTTGGGTGTCTGATCTACAGGATTGCCTGAGCCCAGGGTGAGGGGCCTGAGGGGGCAAGGGAGGGTAGGTGGTAGAAAAGGTGCTTAATGCCGCTCAGTTCACCTTGTGACTTTTCCCTCTTCCCCCTTTTCCCTGAAATTTTCTGTGCCACTGATTCCCAATCTGATTACTTCATTCCCTACCAGAGAAAAAACAGACAGCCTGGACCTATCCTGCCTCAACCACTCAGAGAGTCTGCCCAGCCAGGAGCTGCCCTTGGGGCCTAGTGAGAGCAACGAGCACTTATCTCAGGGTGAGACTGCAGAAAAGGACAGCCAGACTCTTGGGGGTAACTTGGGTTGTTAACTAGCTCCTTCTCAAAATGTTAGAGCTAGAAGAGACCTTATAGTCCAACTTCCTTGTTTTACAGGTGAGGAAACAGGGTCAGAGAGGAGGAGTGTAAGTGGTAGGGCAGAGTTAGGACTAGAACCCAGGTCTGCAGACTAACGGTGCAGGGGGTGTATCTTTTGAAGACCTGTTGTCTTAGCTTATTTAATGAATCAGCGTCAATAGATTGTCATCCTCCATGATCTCTGAGGTCTTTACCAGTTCTAAGATGGATATATTGATTTAGTGTCCAGAAGATGCTTTGAACTCTGGACATAAAAAGAACTTGAAGGTGTTGCTTTTACTCTTAAGGGCCATTGTGGAGGGGAAGACTTAGCATTAGATGAAACCAGCAGTAGTGTGAGGCAGGACCTGCCATGTGCCTGGTGAGTGCTACCTGCAGCAGTTACAGTGGATCTGAGAGGAGGAAGAGGCCACTGGTGGTTGAAATAGTCAAGGGAGGTCTCCTGGATTTTGATGGGCTCAGGTGTTAGGACAGTGGAAGCAGAGAAGCAGAGGAAAAGAATTCTGGGGCATCTAAATGGCTCAGTGTAGAGCACCAGCCTTGAAGTCAGGAGGATCTGAGTTCAAATCTGGCCTCAGACACTTAACACTTCCTGGCTGTGTGACCCTGGGCAAGTCACTGAAGCCTGATTGCCTTAGGAAAAACAACAACAGTAAAATGAAAATAAGTGAGATGTGTGTATGAAGGGCAACAAATGATCAATTAGGCTGGAAGGAAGAAGACAGGAGAAAAGACTGAAGAGTAGACTGAAGTTAGGCTGAAGTGCTACACCAAGTTTAGTCTTTTTTGGGTTAAGTGACTTGCCCAGGGTCACACAGGTAGGAAGTATTAAGTGTCTGAGGTCACATTTGAACTCGGGTCCTCCTGAATTCAAGGCTGGTGCTCTATCCATTGCGCCACCTAGCTGCCCCCCAAGTTCAATCTTTTAGAAAATGAGCCCATAGAGGGTTTTTGAGCATCAGGTTGCTTTTAGGAAGATTTCTCTGATCTCATCTAGAGGATAGATTTGAGGAGGAAATTTGAGCCACAGAGACAATCAGAAAGTTATTCTCCTTTTGTGGCCTAGGAAGAAGAGTTAACTGGGGAGTGGTTTGGGTTATGGAGGGTGCTGAATCTCATGCTTTTCCTGCACCTTTGGTTTTTCCTTTAGGGGCATATGGGGGCCTCTCGGATCGTCCTTCAGCTTCTGTCTCCCCCAGCTCTGCCTCCATTGCTGCTTCCCATTTTGATTCAATGGAACTACTGCCCCCAGAGTTGCCCCCCCGAGTCCCTATTGAAGAGGGGCCCCCAGTGGGGACAACTTACCCTCCGCCAGCCCCCTACCCTCCTCCAGACACTCCAGACACTCCAGGTACCAGGGTGTATATGTGTGTGTATATAAATGTGTGTGTGCATATAGTAACATACCTATGGATACACGTGGATAGAGAGGAGGATATTTGTGTGTTTTTGTCTCATAAGTCTTTCTAACTACTTCTAATTCTAGTTCTCTTCTTACCTAAAATCTTTTTCCGGAGTCTTTCAGCTGTGAGGGACTGTGAGTGTAGGGGAAAGGGAAGTTGTGAAAGGGAAGGGCTTCAAGACAGAAGATTCTTGTCCTCAGGGATGGGGGAGGCTTCCCTGACACCCCGGTTTCCCCACTCTTTCCTCCCTGAAGGTTCGTTCCTGTTCCAGGGGGAATCAGATGGAGGTGATGGGGACCACCCCCTTTCAGAATACCCTTGGTTCCATGGGACCCTCTCCCGACTCAAAGCTGCCCAGCTAGTATTGGCAGGGGGTGCTGGCAGCCATGGTGTCTTCCTGGTACGTCAAAGTGAGACAAGGAGGGGGGAGTATGTCCTCACGTTCAACTTCCAGGGCAAGGCCAAGGTGAGTGCCTCCATGGAAGGAAGGGCTTCTTTCTTAGAGAAAAGGAAACTTCAGGGTCTCCTTGGGAAGTCTTGGGAAGCTTAGAAGTATCCCTTGGAAAGAGAGTTAAGAGGAGGGGAAGTTTGTGAAGTACGTGATTCCCAGGGAAATGGGAAACTTGGGGAAAAGATCTTAGATCCCAGGGGAAAGGGTAGTTTAAGAGAGATGACAGAGAGAAGGTGACAGCCCTCGGGTCCCGAGAAGAAAGCAGTCTTTACCTTCCCCATCCCGGCCCCCAGCACCTTCGTTTATCCCTGAATGAGGATGGTCAATGCCGGGTGCAGCACCTCTGGTTCCAGACCGTCTTTGACATGCTGGAGCACTTCCGGGTCCACCCCATTCCTCTGGAGTCTGGGGGCTCCAGTGACGTCACCCTTGTCAGCTATGTTGTGGCCTCCCAGAGGCTCCAAGGTAAGTGGGGCTGCAGGGGAGAAGGGAGGATGAGCAGAGAGGAGAAGGCTCTCAATGCAGGTTGTGGGGCATGTTTAGAGGGGGATGAGGGAGGGGTGGAAAGGAGAAAAGTGTACCTGCAGAGAGGGGCTTAACCACTCTTCCTTTCTGTCCCTTTGGAGGGGACCCTCGAACCAGGGGGAGGGGGGAAGGTGGTGAGAATGGGATTGGTACATTTTCATTTCCATCAAAAGCCTCTGCCCATTGTCTGTCTCTGCTTCCATTCTTCCCTACTTTTTCCTCTCTCTTTTCCTTATCTATACCTTGATCTTCCTCTGTCTTTTCTTGGCAATGCTTTCCCTGTTCCCCCATGTGTTTGCCCCATGTGATCTTTGCCCAACTCTCTGCTCCTCCTCTTTCCCCTTCCTGACCACTCTCCAACCCCTGCTGTCCTGTCTGCCCTCCTCCTCACTCCCCCTCAGGCAGGGAACGGGCAGGGAGCCGAGCTGGGGTGTGTGAGGGAGATCGCTGCTATCCCGACGCCTCTTCCACCCTCATGCCCATCGGAGCGAGTGACTGTGTGTAAGTGTGCTTCCTCTCCATGTTCCATCCTCCATGAGGGGGCTTGGAAGGTGTGGGAAGAAGGTATTTGGGTCCTGAGGATAATGGAGGTAAAAGGGAGGGAGTGCCAAAAAGACTTAAGTCCTATGTGTTCTCTCTGAGTCATCTTCCCTCCTACCCTTTTTAGAACCGAACATCTCCCATGACCCATCCCAACCTACTGACCCTGATCCAAGGGCAGACCCTGCACACCCTGGGGAAGAGGAGGAGATGGTGGAAGCACCAGAAGCTGCAGAGCAGGAGAAGGCAGGCAGTGGAGGGACCCCAGGAGAGCCAGGCCCTGTGGCTGAGCTCGAGGAGGCCACAGCCCTAAACAGGGAGCCCCCAGGGCTAGAGGGGCCTGCTGGGGAGGTGGGAGTGAACTCTTTTGTGCATTTCTTGCAGTTGCAGCCAGGGAATGCCGGGGAGGAAGGGGCCCGCTCCAGAGCCATCAATAACCAGTACTCCTTCCTATAAGGATGAATATCCCCACACACAACTAATTCCCCTTTCTTCTTGGCCCCGGGCCAGGACCCAGGACAGATCCTCCCCAGAGAGGTACAAACGCTTCCCTTGCCCCTGTTTGTCTAGGGGGTGGGAATGGTACAGGACAGAGGGACAGAGCCATTAGTAACTTCCCAGATGACACACTCCAAGCCGCCCCTTTCCCGGGGCGGGGACTTAGGTCCATTACCTCCTTTTGGGGGTGGGCCAATTGTGCTCAGCCTCGCCCCCTGTGGGCCATTTCTCCAGTACCTTTCACAGCTCTCTGTGATGTATTGGAGAGGGGCTGTATCAGCTACATTAAGGATTTTTTTTTTTAAGTGAAATGGAGAAACATCAATAAAAAAGGTTTATCTCAGCTCTCTGGTCCTTGGCCCAATGTTTGTGTCCCAGGAAGGAATTGGAGATGGGGATGTGATTGGCTCAGGAGGTGCATATAAGAATGCTTTTTGATCCCAAATCAGCCACTTCCCACGTTAAGCTAGTCATAAGTGCCTTCTAATGCTTAATACTCTCAATCTGGAATTACAACCCTCTGGGAGGGCTGTGAAATAGTCGGGGGTGAGGGTAGCTGCTTCTTCCTAAGTGGGTGATTCTGGGGGAAGTCAGAGAGAATAGCCATCGAACTAGGCTGGAAAGGCTAGACTGGGGGGGGGGGGCATTGTGAGGTGACTTGGAAACCTGGTGTGGAGTGAGGGAACCTGTGTCCTGGCTCTGTTGCTCACTTGACATGGCACTCAGAGGAGCCTCTCAGTGTGGGGGCTCCCTTTACTCCTCTGAAAACCAGGGTAGATTAAATGTGTCTCAGGACCTTCTAGCCCCAAAATGCTGTGTCCCCGCTTGTGACTGTTCCCAGCTTTTGTGGTGCACTTCTCCAGAAGGGGGCGCCCCCGGGCCTCCTCCTTGTGGGTTTTAAGAGAGAAGAAAAGCGCTGGCAGGAGGCGTCCAGGCAAATCACTTAGATTTAAAGATGATTAATTGGACCCTAAAAGATGAGACGGGTCATAGGAGCATGCGGGGCTCCCAGAACTGACTGCTGGCTGGTTGCTCTGCACTGCACCACACTGCTGCCGAAGGCCCTCTCCAGCCCGCTCCAGCTGCCCTCTCTCTGCAGGTTACCTTCCCCCCTGGCTTTTCCCCTGTGCTCCTGCCTGTCACTAGCACTCCCACCCGGTGGGATGCTCCGGCTCTGTGTTCTTCCCTTCCTTCTGTCCCAACTCCCCTCCTCCTGCAGGCCCCAGGCGCTGTGACCTTGTTATTCTGAGCCTCTGGTTCTGACAAGAGACAGACAGGAGACAGCTGGCCCTGCAGTGTGCCCTGGGCAGGGAGCTGCCTGGAGGCTGCTTATTTCCCCACTTGGTCTTCTCTCTGGGGTTCCCTCATTACTCAGCTGGGGGGGGGACCTGAACCAGCACTTCAAGAGGGAGAAAGCTGGGGGATCTCGGTGTTAGGAATGGGGAGTAGGAGAAGCCCACCGCTTGAGAGATTCACAGGATCTGATTCAGATCTAATCTGACTAGAAACAAACTGTATTCTTGGTTTTCAGAAAATTATCTGTATGAGGCAAAAGGGGACTCTGGAGGAATAGATGGCACACAGGAACCAAAGGCCTTCCTCCTCAGTTCCCATGTTTGAATGATAATTGTTCCTTTCCCTTAAACTCTGGGCCTTCACATCTCCTCACAGACTCGGAATGTTAGAGCTAAGATGCACTTGAGAATTTTGGTCCAACTCCTTGTTTTAGAGATAAAGAAGCTGTCTGCCAGGGTGACAAGGGGAGTTGATGATGAGCCCTTGGGGATAAGAATGAGAACACCTTCCTCAATCGAACCAGAAAATGTTTGGACATCTTCAGTAGAAAAGGATCTTAATTATTTTCTAAATCATTTTCTTTCTCTTTTTAGAGACACCTCTGATATTCCTCAGTGTGGTAACTGGATAAAATATTTTTCCTCCCTGAGCCTCTAGTTTTATCTGTAAAATTAGGGGATTTAAGGCTTTGGACTAGCACTTGATAAACTTTAGAATCCCTTTTTGGTTTTTTCCTTATTAAGATTCTGTGCTCTTTTATCCCACATACAATCTTTTGCTCCCTTTAATATTCTCTCTTTCTCTTTCCCCTCTTTCCTCCCTCCCTCCCTCCCCTTCGCTCTCTCTCCCTCCCTTCTTCTTTTCCCCCCCTCTCCATGTTTGGTCACTCTTGCTCCTTCAAGACGGGCAGTGGCCCCTGTCACTCAACCAGGGTGGGGAAAAAGTAGCCTGAGCAGTAGCTTAGGTTATAGTGAATTTGCCCTCTCACACCTCTCTCCACGACCCAGATAACATGGGATCACGCGATAGGTCTAAAAGTCCCCTGATTCTTGTGGGTGTGATTCTCTCACATAACTGCCCCATTTTGTGTAGCCCCCACACTCCAATCTCCCACCCCCCTCCCCCAGAGGTCAGGGAAGGACTCAGCTGTGGAGGAGAGACAGTCAAAGCTGTGAAAAAGGGGAGGGGGAGGAGAGCTATGTCCTCACATTACCCTGGAGGTTGCCCTTCCAGCCCAGGCAGAGAAGTGGTAAGGTACTGAAGGGTTCAAGAGGGAAGCATTCCTAAATCTCTTTGCACTCCCACCCCACAAATCACTGTTTTTCACAAGTGAAGAAGTTCCCTCTCCCCCCCTTTTCTTGCTTGCACCTTTCATTAGAGTATTGGAGCCAAAATGGATCTTAAAGGATTAATCAACTAGTATGGTGTCCTCATACTGCAAATGGGAAAATGGAAGCACAGGAAAATGATTTTCAAAAAGTTACACAACTCCCTTTCTATGACCTTCCCCTCTAATTCTTTACTACTATTCTCATCTCCTCCCAGCTCTTCTCTCACTTCTTTTCCTTACTCCTTCAGCTATTGCCTTCCTCATTCTCTCTCCTATACCCCTCCTAACCAGCCCCCAATACTCAACACTCTCCTGACCCCCCAAAGTCCCCTCCTACCTCCCCCATTCTTCAGCAGTTGCCTAGTGGTAACCAGACGCTCCACCCTGGGGTAAGGGTGGGGGCTGGTTTGGAGCAGCTGCTACTCCTGAGAGGCTGACACTGAATCCAGGGTTCAGAAACTTCTTGTGCCTTCAAAGCCACTCTTTCAGTCCTGCCTGGCTCCTGACAAAAGGGCCCCCAAGCCCCTTCTCCTTAAGATTCAGCTTGCTGCTTATTCCACTGCCCCCTTTCCTCTGCTTTGTTCCCCTCAGCTGTCCCTTTTAGGGCTTTATCCATTCTTCCTCCTTCCCCCATGACTTCTCCAAATAAGGCAACTGTGGCGGAGTGGAAAAAGTGATGGATTAGGAAGAACTGAGTGTGAATCCCAGTTTTGCCACTTATTAGTTATGTAATTGTGGACATCTCTCTGGAATTCACTTTTCTCATCTATAAAATGAAAGGGTTGGAAAAGATGGTCTACAAGGTCCCTTCCAGTTCAAAACCCAAGATTTCCCCTACACCAGTGCCTGTCCCAGATTTCACCAGATTTGATCTTCCCCAGTTGTACCCATATCCACTTCCTCTGTCTACAGCAACCTGATTTAGTTATCCTTCATGACTGCCTGTCCCACCCTAATTTCCCTGAAGGGATCTATCCAACTCTTGAACACAGTATAAACATTATTGTTGTTCTCCACTAACCCTACATTTTTCCTGTGAACTTTTCCAATCCTCACTGCCACAAATAAGTGATAATATATTAACTATAAGGTTTGGGGTCAAGACCTGTCAGTGGGGGGGGGGGAGAGAGAGAGAAAAGAAACCTGTCAATGTGGAGGAAGCCATGACTAGAGAAAGAATTGTTTCTATCCATCCTTGTCTAAGAAGGTATCTCTACCCCCATTTTAAACCTTCAGACCATATGTCTCTCCCCTCTGTGCCATCAGCACATTTTGTAGCCTCTTGGGTTACCCCTGTTGCCATCTTCCTGGGGGAGGGGGGGAATTCCCTATCAGGAATAGTGGAGCAGGGACCTGTGTTTCCCGTGCCTTTTGGAGGGCAGGTGGGGAGGTGGTGTTGGCAGGGGGTACATGCAGTCCTGGCTCTGCTCACCAGCACTTGGACACTAAATCCCATGTTGATGGCTTCTGCTGTCCCCCTCCCTGGGGTAGGGTTACCACCTTCTGCCCTGTCCCTTTGACCCTCTCCCCTCCTCATTTCCACTTGCCCCTCTAAAGTTGCTATCTCCTAAGCCACAACAGAAAAATCTCCCCTCTACTTTTGTCTTAGATTTCCCTGGCCCCTTTCACTTAATCTCATAGTTTTGATCTCTATGTGTTTCCTCCTTTATTTCATTAGGATGAGGAAGATGCTATGGCAGTAGGGACAGGCTGTGCTGTCCAGGTGGAAGTAGTGGTGGAGGGAACTAATGGGAGGGGGAAAAGGGATGAAAGTTGAAAGGGGGTGGAAAGAGGAAAAAATAAACTTGTGTTGAGGAAGCTAGAATTTGATGGAAAGAGGAAGCAAGGGAAGTAAGTTGAAGGGAAGATGAGAAATATAGACAGTCTCAGTTTCCCCCTGCCCCCTCTTTCCCTGGGGCAGGGGCCACTCTGGCCTTATGAGTGACATCTCAGGCTGCAGCCCCACTGTTCCCCCTCTGTCAGCAAAAATACCTCTCTCTTCTGGCCCCTCCTGTAGGGTCTTGGCCAGCCAATCCTGGACCTGGTGGGGGGGTTGGGCACCCCCTCAACTCACTCATAAGGGCCAGCTGGGGGTGGGGGGGTGGCCGGCTGCTGTAGGTTGGACGGGGGTCAGAGTTGCGTGGAGGGAGACAAGCCCATTAGGGGGGCTGAAGAGAGACAGACAAGCAGGTGGAGAGATTGAGGAGGAAATCCCCACGTCTGAAAGAGACCCCCAAGAAAGAACGCACCGGCCCCTGGCCCCCAGGAAGGGAGCAAGATGGAGGCCGCACACTCCAAGACCACGGAGGAATGCCTGGCCTATTTTGGGGTGAATGAGAACACTGGCCTCAACCCTGACCAAGTTAAGAGACACCTAGAGAAATATGGACCCAATGGTGAGTATTGGAACCCGAGTCAGTTATCTGTCTTTCTCAGTCTGGCCCCTTTCCCCTAGATCTGGGGGGGAAGCTGAGGAGGCTGAATTCTGGAGGGGAAGTGGGGATTGGTGGGGTGCCGCTCCAGGCTCCCTCATCTGCTCACTTTCTCATTCTTTGGCCCAATTCTTTCAATTTGGCTGTGGCATTATGGGAATGGAGAAAACTTGGGCGGCAGAGAGAGTGGATCCTAAATGAACTTTTTCTTTTCTTTTCTTCCAACCCTCCACCAGAACTCCCTGCAGAAGAAGGTAAGTAAAACAATCCCGGATGTCTCCCTCTCCTTCTCCACCCCCCCCCAGTCTCTCTGCCCTCTCCTTTTGGGTCTGTAAACCACCCAAGTCCTTTTGTTAATGATTCAGGTCCCCCAGAGGGGAAGAGCGGCTCATTTCTGCCCTTTTGCTGTAAAAAAATTAAAATATCACTCTCTTCTAGAGAGAGGTTCCACTCCCCCCAGGGTCTGCCTCTCGCGCCTTGGGGTGAGGAGTTGCTCAGGGTTGGGATTCTGGTTTCTCCAGGCCCTCCCACCTTCTTACCTGCTCTCATCTCTTCGTTTTTCCCTTCCTCTCCCTATCCCCATCGTCTGGCGTCTCTCCATCATCACTACCCCCTGTGGTAACATCCCCCCCCATTCCTCTCGAAGGCAAGTCCCTGTGGGAGCTGGTGGTGGAGCAGTTCGAAGACCTCCTGGTCAGGATTCTCCTCCTGGCCGCCTGCATTTCCTTCGTAAGTTCTCAAAGGCACCCGGCGAGGAGCGGGAGTTGGGGGAGGGGTGGGGGAGGAGGAGGCCCTCCAGGAGGTGATTGGGGATGAGGGAGAAGCCCGGGAAGGGCAGTCGTGGAGTCCCTCCCTCGCGGGTCCTGCTCCTTCCTCCCTAAGCCGGTGCTAGTGCTCGCTGAGATAAAGCGCGGGGCGGCTCTCATGGAGCGACAGGTCCCTCTCATTAGCATCATTACGGGTGTGGGAGAAGTCTATGAGTACTGATGGTAGCCTTCGGGCTGGCAGAGTCCGGGAGGAGGAGGATGGAAGGTGCTGGAAGGAGGGAGGGGCGCTCAGGGTAGCGCTGGAAGCCGGACTTCCCGTCCATCGCGAGCTCTGGGCGGGCGGAGATTCGGAGGTTCGGAGGTTCGGAACCCTGAGAGTCCGCTCGGGGACCGCGGGCAGAGCAGCGGGGCAGATGGCGGGACTGCCAGTCCTCCTCCTCCTCCCCTTGGACTCTGGAAGTTTCCTCGGGGAAAACTCCAGAACGCGAGGTCCACACTTAAAAGGTGTAGGGACCATAAATGACAGTTACAATAATAAGGCAGCCGCCCCCCTCCCAGCACGGACCATCCGCTAGTACCCCTCCCGACATGCTCTGGGCCCGGCCCGGCCCGGGAGTCCCAGATCCTTGTGATTGGGCCCGCGGGGAGCGGGGGCGCGCGCGTGCCGACTCCCAGCGGTGGGTCCGTCCTTCTCGGCTTTCCCCCAGCCTCGTTTTCCAAACGGGCGACCCCTTGCTTTCTCTCGGCTGGGGCCTGAGCCTCAGGGGAGGGCCCGTAGCCCCGAGACTTAGGTCTAATTAATCTGCACGAGCCCTGACCTTGGCGGCCTCCAACCCCGGTCTCCTTCCTCTGAGACAAGTCCTCAGTCCTCCCGCCCTCACCCCGCATCTTCCAGACCCTGCCATTCCCCGCCCCCCCTCTTCCTTGGCTCTGGCGCCCCCAGCCCCCAGCGTCCGCTGCGGCTCCCCCAGCCCGGTGGCAGCTCCGCCCTCCTCCCGCTCAGCCTGGGCCCCTGGCCTTCCAGGCCCGGCTCTCCTCAGCCCGATCCCCTTCTCTTCTTGGCTGTCGGAGCCCTCCTCCTTCTCCCCTCTCAAATTTGTACTTGACATTTGCTGGGGCTGGGGCCGGGCAGGGAAGACAGCTGGGGCCGGGTGTGCGCACGAGGCCCGTAATCCTATCTCCCGCAGCTCTCTTGAAATCGGAGCCCCCTCCTCCCTCAGCCTGGGCTGGGGGGGGGGGGGGGGGGCCGCGGCGCCTGTGCCGCTGGGCAGCTTTTCTGGTAACAGTTTTCCTGTTAGTGGGGGAGTGCCGGGGGCTGGGGTGGTCTCTGTGCCCAAGAGAAAATCAGACTCAAGGGGCGGGTAAACGGGCCTGAAATAGATCCCCGTCCTTGTGCGCGTGCGTGTTTTGAGAGACATTAAGAATATTAGACCTGCAGTAGCGAGACCTGGGTTCAAATCCAGCTTGTGGGGGACCACAAGCAAAACCCACAGAGCCTCAGGTTTTCTCAGCTATAAACAGGAATAGTGATCATTGCAGTGTCCACAAGAGTTGTTACAAGGACCGTGTTTGTAACCTAAAAACTACACAGCCATGAGTTGTTCCTCCGGGGACTGGGGCCCATGCCCGCGTGAGAGGAGTCGAGCATGGGCCGTGATGCGTCCCAAGGCCCAGGGATCTTTCTGAGTGTGAATCCCGGTTCCCACCAGGCCAGCGGGTGCATGTCATTAACCCTCCTCGGTCCGCAGTCCTGGGCCCGCGTCACTCCCCCCTCCCTCCCTCCCACAGGTGCTGGCCTGGTTTGAGGAAGGCGAGGAGACCATCACGGCTTTTGTGGAGCCCTTCGTCATCCTCCTCATCCTCATCGCCAACGCCATTGTCGGGGTTTGGCAGGTCAGGATCACCCCCCCACCGGGTCCTGAGTTTTATTCCCTTTTTATTTTATCTCCTTGTGCTGCTTTTTGGCCCCCTCTCGTTAGCATACCCTTATCCCAACATTTTCTTGCTGGAAGCCACTGTGTCTTCTCTCGTTCTGGCTTCTTCCCGTCTGCTTCCCCTCTCCGTTTTCTCACTCCTCCCGGCTCTTGGTGGTTGTTTTTTCCTGTCCCTTTCACTCCTCTCAGGTTCTTCTCCCTCTGCACCCATCCCCCACTGACATTTCTAGACCCCCCCTTAGTTTCTCCATCCCTGTCATGGCAAATACTCCCTTATTCTCCCTGGGTAACGTTAAGGATACCCGGCACACAGAGCCTCAGACTCCCACCCTATAACTCCTCCTTCTCGAGGAGACCCTGATCTCTCGAGGCCCCCCATGCCTGCCTGACTCCGTGGCCTCTCTGGCCTCTCTCCTCCCTCGGGAGGCCCCTGCCCACCAGCCTGCTCTCCCCCTCCAGGAGCGGAATGCAGAGAACGCCATCGAAGCGCTGAAGGAGTACGAGCCCGAGATGGGCAAAGTGTACAGGGCAGACAGAAAGTCCGTGCAGCGGATCAAGGCCCGGGACATCGTACCAGGAGACATCGTGGAGGTGGCCGGTGAGTGCTCCGGACCTGGGGGAGGGGCGGGGGAGGGGCGGGGGAGGGGAGGGGAGAGCCCAGGCTGAGCATTAGTCCAGCTGGGTGTGTCCGAATGGGGGGAACCGGAGTTACAAGGTTAGGGTGGAGGCCCGAGGTGTGAAGAGGCTGGGGGGGGGGGAGGCAGGAGGTCTTGGCTCCTCCTTCCCAGACTCCTGAGGAGGTCACCCCGGGGCATTCAGCCTTCTCCCCCTCATCAGCGCCCCCAGCAGCTGCCCCGTCCTAGAGTCTCTACGAGAACAGTCAGTCCTGTCCCCGAGGCTGAAAGCAGAGCCCCCCTCCCCCCCTTCTCTCACCCGGCACTTGTTAGCAACAGGTGTACCCAGGGCACTGCCAATGGGCCCCGTCGCCCCCACCCCTTGCTTGGCTCCCCCTCCTTCCCCCACCCCAGGCTTCGTCAGCTATAAATCTTGACCTCTCGGTGCCCTTGAGGAGTCTCGGAGGGGAAGGAGCGTGGGTGGCCGGGAGATCAAGCCCCCGGCCATGTATGGAAAACCTGGGCCACGGAGAGAGCACGAGACCTGGTGTTGGGGGAGGGGTGTGGGTTGGGAGGGAGTTTGAGGAGTGTCCCCGCCTCCCAGAACCGAGGGACACTTAATGCCCAGCTGGGGAGAGGGGTGGGGGCCAGGCGGCTAAGATTACGAGGATTCTGTCCCCTTCAGCGGTTTTTATATTTGCCCTTGTGCCCAGGGCTCTCTCCATCCGGGCCCCCGGGACACATATGTACGCTCTCCCCGTACCAGCACCCCGTTATCAGAGTCTGGAGACTGGGGAGGGCGCCGAGGATTTCCCTCCTCTGCCCCGACACGGCGGCAACACCTTTTGGAGCCAGGGCCGGGCCGTCTATAAATATGACTGGGGGAGGTGACGGGGGTCCCGACATCTGCCAGCCTCTTCCCCCCGTGTTTCCTCTGTCCTTAGGGGGTGCTCCTAGGGCTGGCTGAGGTGGGCTTCTTACACCCCGCTAAGAGGAGGAGGAGAATGAGACCCTTCCCCCCAGGGTCATCCAGAAGGGTTGGATTTGTTAGGCCGAGGGCCCAGAAGATGTTTTTCTGTTTCCTAAAAGGTCCGCAGAGGTCATCCCACCACATGACATGTGTCTGCTCAGCTCTGAATTCTGAGTATAACTGATATACTCACGGGTCTCCTATTGCTCAGGCTACAGTCTCTCTTCCCAGTGGTGGATGGGCATCTCTTCTCTTTCTTCTTCTTTCACCTCCCTCCCCCATTTTTCTATCTCCCTTGCTTTTCTTCCCGTACCTCAATTTCTTCTCTCTTCTTTATCTCAACTTACTCTCCTGTTAGCTTATTTTTCCCCTTCCTCAACCTCACTAGGAGAATTTGTTTCCCCATCTTGCTTGCTCCCATGCATATGATTTGTTACCCCATTTTTATTCTGCCCCACATCCTTTTGTCAGTCAGTCATTCAGCAAATATTATCAGCAAATGCACATGTGGAGCATGTTAAGCAGTGGGGAAATTTGTAGACATAGTCCTGACCCTAAGGGAGCTCACAGACAGAAGTTCTTGATTTTCCGTTATGGATCCCTTCAGCAATCTGGTTATAGTAATATTTTTAAATGCCTAAAATAAAATGCAGGGGAAAACTTGGGAGAAGTGACTTTTGTTGAGTTGGAAATCAATCTGCAAAGACAGGTGGGGAGGGCACAGAGGTGGGAAAGTGATGAGTTTATCCTACTTTCCCCCCTCCACTTATATCTTGGTATACCATTTCTCTTCCTCTTTACTATTCTCTCTTTTTTGTTTTTTTCTTTTTGCTAAGGCTGGGGTTAAGTGACTTGCCCAGGGTCACACAGCTAGGAAGTGTTCAGTGTCTTAGGTCACATTTGAACTGAGGTCCTCTTGACTTCAGGGCTGGTGCGCTATCCACTCTCTTTACTATTCTCCTGCCCTCCCTTTTCTCTGATTTTTCCCCATTCTCTTAATTTTTTCTTAGTCCTGGTTCTCCTTTCCTCTTTCATAATTGCTTTACCATCTTCTCCCTCTTCTCCCCAGCTTCTCTTTAAAGTTCATCTGCTTGTCTCTTGTTTACATGTTTTCTCCTCCTTTGTTTATTTGGTGCATTTTCTCTTTCCCTCTCGTTTGTTTCTCTGACCTTTTCTGCCTCTCCATCCTCAGATCCTTTTAGCATACTACTTCCTTGTATATGTGTGTGTGTGTGTGTGTGTGTGTGTGTGTATGTGTGTAGTATTCCTATCCTCTGCTTTTATATAATTGACTTTTGAATATGACCTTCACCCTTCCTTAACTCAGATAACCCACGCTTATAATGTAAAACGGAGGGAATTAAAACAATTCATCAAAGTTAAAACACATCAAGTCCTACATTAGATGCATTGTACCAACAGGCTTCCACTTATACAAAAACGGAGGAAAAGCATATTCTCATACATCTTCTTCAGAGCCAAGTTCAAGGCCAATTGCAATACTTTTTTATTTTCTTTCTCTCTCTCTTTTTTTTTTGCTTCTTTCCATTAATACAGTTGCAGTCATTGTGTATGTTGTTTTCTGAATTCCATTTATATGACTTTGCCTCATTCAGCTCATCTGTCTTCCTATGTTTCTTTATATTCATATTCATTGTTTCTTATATTCAAATAATATTCTATAACATGAAGATGCCATAATTTGGTTATCTATTGCCCAATTAATGGGCACTTATTTCATTTTCCATTCTACTCTATTACTAAAAAAAAATACTGCTATCAACATTTTTTATAAATGGGATCTTCTTATTTTTGACTAGTTTGAGATCTTATCCTTGTAGTATGCACATAAGGATGTAGAAATTCTGGTAGTTTTCTTAACATAATTTTAAATTGCTTTCCAGAATGGTTGGACCATTTCTACCTCAGTCAATAGGGCATCTTGGTGGAAAGAGTGCAGGGCCTGAAGTGAGGAAGATTCATCTTTCCCAGTTCAAATCTGGTTTCACCATCTATGTGACCTTGCACAAGTCAATCCTATTTGCCTCAGTACCTCTTTTCTAAAGACGAAAACTATTTGGTAGGAAAACCTCAGATGGAGTGACACTCTTTGTGAGTCAGATACAACTAAGATACATTTAACAAGGGCCTCTCTTCCTATATTGCTTCAGAAATTGACTATTCACATCTCTAATTATCTGAGGTGAATCTTCAGAATTGCTTTGATTAACATCTCTTATTAAGAGTGATTTGGAACAATCTTTTATATGGCTTTTCAGAGTTTCCATTTTTTTGAAAAAAGGTTTGTTCATCTCCTTTGACCACCAGAGAATGGTTCTTGATTTTATTTATGTTAATTCCTTATGAACCTTGGATTTCAGACCCTTATCAGAGATATTTAAAACAATTTTTTCCATCAAATATTTATTTTCTTATTCTAGATACAAATGTAGTCTGGATTTTGTTCATAGCATACTGTTTTAGTGTCATTTTATGTATCTTATTAACAATATGTTATCTTTTTGTCCCTAAATATATCTTTCTCTTCTTGTTCCTCCCACAGTTTTCAGGAGTAAAGAAACAAGCTTTCCTCTCCAACTGACCTTTTTTTTCCCTCTTCACAGTGGGTGATAAAGTTCCTGCAGATATCCGTATCCTATCCATCAAATCTACTACCCTTCGGGTTGACCAGTCCATCCTGACAGGTGAGAGGTGGAAGGAGAGACGAGGTCTTTGGAAAGAGAGAAGGAAGAAGATAAAATCTTGGAAATACAAAGGGACAGAGAAAATGGGAGGAATGACATGACTCTAGGTCTTTCTCAGAGTTTCTGGTGGCCACCACCCTTTGTTTTTATGTTTTTCAAACTTTTCTAGTTTGTGATCTATTGGATATAGGAGAGGCGTGGGGAAGAGGAGGTGCTAGCTCCCCAACTACCCTTAATCCATTTATCCTTACCACAATACCCCTCACTTTAAACCAAGTGATTTTCTATGCAGAGATCTAGACTTCAAACTCTTTTTTCCTCTAAAACATGTTTCTTTCTTTACTTCAAAGACTGACATGGAGGAAACCCAAGAATGTTGTGACACCTCAAAGGACCCTCTCACATTGGGAAATAATACCCCATTTTTTTTTTCAACTTTAAATCTTTTTTTTTTTTTTTAGAATTTTTTTCCACAGTATATATGCATGAGTAATTTTTAAAATAATATTATCCCTTGTATTCATTTTTCCAAATTATCCCCCCCTCCCTCCACTCCCTCCCCCCGATGACAGACAATCCCATACATTTTACATATGTTACAATATAACCCAGATACAATATATGTGTGTAAATACCATTTTCTTGCACATTAAGTATTAGATTCCGAAGGTATAAGTAACCTGGGTAGATAGACAGTAGTGCTAACAATTTACAGTCACTTCCCAGTGTTCCTTCTCTGATAATACCCCATTTCTAATAGACGGTTAGAGTCAGAAGGAACTGTAGAGGTCATTTGTCTGACCTTTTTCTCCATGGAGGAGGAAGGGCAGGGCATCAATGGGAGTCCCTTCTTAGGCCAAGGGAGTCCAGGACTGAAACAAGAGTATCTCCCTATAAAGTACACTTCAACTAGAGTTTCTGAACCACGACCCATTCCTTAGTAATGGAAAATAGGTGGGAGACCTTGGGAAAGAGGACAAGTTCTTAATTCCTGGAGCTGTTTGGGCTTAATGGGCAGTGCTGACAGAAAACTGTTCCTTGGAGTAAGCTGTTGGGAAAAGAGGGCCATAAAATTGGAAGGATGGAATACAACCTAATATAATCAATATGAAATATAATCTCTGGTCCGTCTCTTTAGGTGAGTCTGTATCTGTCATCAAGCACACAGAACCTGTCCCCGACCCACGAGCTGTCAACCAGGACAAGAAGAACATGCTTTTCTCGGTGAGCTCCTTGGGGCCTGCTGTTGTTGCACCCTGGTGGAGGGCTGGGGCTGAACCTGGGGGGCAGGGAGATAGGAGGGAGCAGTGCCCGATGTGAAGGCCCTGCCCACAGTGTGCTCCTCTTCCCAGTTAGAGTGGAGGCCTCTAGGGAGTGGGAGACGGAGCTGTCCCTCCTGTCCCCCTCACCCTATTTACCGGTGTCTGGTTCTGCCTCTCAGGGCACCAACATTGCAGCAGGAAAGGCAGTAGGCATTGTGGCAACCACCGGAGTGAGCACCGAGATCGGCAAGATCCGGGACCAGATGGCAGCCACAGAGCAGGAAAAAACGCCCCTGCAGCAGAAGCTGGACGAGTTTGGGGAGCAGCTATCCAAGGTCATATCCCTGATCTGTGTGGCCGTCTGGCTCATCAACATCGGCCACTTCAACGACCCTGTCCACGGGGGCTCCTGGTTCCGCGGGGCCATCTACTACTTTAAGATAGCCGTGGCCTTGGCTGTGGCCGCCATTCCTGAAGGTGTGATAGAGCGCTTGGTGTGCCCATTTCACTGCTTCTTGATGTGCCCCTTCCCTGTTTCCGCTGCGCCCCCTCCTGGCCCTAAGTGGAAGAACGCCACCTACCCCCAGCGTGCCTGCCTGCTGTGCATCCTGGTCTGTCATGTTTTGGTACTAGAGCACCCCCTCCCAGGGCATCGACATGGATACTGCACCCCAGCAGGCCTCCACCCTCCTATCCCCTCTTCCGACTGCCTTTCCAGGGACACACTCACTCCCTACCCCCTTCACCTGACCTGCAGGTCTGCCAGCTGTCATCACCACCTGCCTGGCCCTGGGCACCCGCCGGATGGCAAAAAAGAATGCCATCGTGAGGAGTCTGCCCTCTGTGGAAACTCTGGGCTGCACCTCCGTCATCTGCTCGGACAAGACGGGCACCCTCACCACAAACCAGATGTCTGTCTGCAAGGTCAGTGGAGCGAGCCGAGCCGGAGGCCCAGCTAACCTTGGCCTTCCGGCGGCACCCTCACACCCACTTCCCCCCTGTCCCCTGGAGCCACTTCTTTTAGCCTTGAAAAAGCTCAATTATTCATTGAAGGTGGCACTGATGCTGGGTAGGGAGCAATGACCTAGGCTGCCCTTTCTCTGCATTCACGCCATAGAAGGAGCGGGCCCTTCCCTCTCAGCCCAGCTGCAGTCCCTGCCTCCCAGACTGGCCACTCCCTGGCTCAGCTTGGAAAACAGAATAGAATGATGTTAACTTTAGAATACCCACTGTTATAAATAAGACTCCATCCTTGCCCTGATTATAGCATAAGGAAAGCTTGGGGGAAATTTGGTGGGGGAGGATTAGGGCGAGCTAAAAGCAGATGCACACCACACTGGATGCCTGCTGATATCACCCTTCGTCTGGAAAATATGGGGGAGGAAGAAGTTAGAAAAAATTTAGCTTTCCCCTAACACTGATAACCTTTTTATTGTCTAATCCTGGAAATGAGCTTAAATGAGCATTTAGAGAGGAGAGATGCCGAGAATCAGACACCTGTCTAGAGAGTGAAGGCCATCCATCTCACTGAATGTATCTAAAGCACTAATCAGATCTGAGGGAGACGCTTTCTTACTTTCTTATCTCCCTTTTTTCCCTCTGCAGATGTTTGTCATTGACAAGATAGATGGGGATCTCTGCTCTCTGAATGAATTTAGCATCACTGGTTCCACTTATGCCCCTGAGGGCGAAGTGTAAGTGGCCAAAATTTCCCTCCCATCTCCCAGATTCTTTTCTCCTTCAGCCTTGTCTTTCCCCCACATATCCTTTTTGACTAGCCTCTCTCTCTCTCTCTCTCTCTGGGCCCTACATTCAATCATTGTTCCTTTACCTCCCTCTGCTATTTTTGTCTTCTCCTTGCCTTTCCCTCCAGACTTATTCTCTCCTACCTGTCCCATCTCCCATGTTCCATGGGTAACCCACCACTTTTGTTTACTATCCCCTTTTGACCACCTGTTCACTGCTTTTCCAATCCATCCCTTCCCTGTCTTCCCCTGCCTTTCCCTTTCCCTCTGTCTTCTCCCTTCATGCTCCTCCCCAACCCCCCACAGCTTGAAGAATGATAAGCCGATCCGGGCAGGCCAGTATGATGGGCTGGTGGAGCTGGCCACCATCTGTGCTCTCTGCAATGACTCCTCCTTGGACTTCAATGAGGTGAGAAGCACGGATACCTTTTGTTCCCAAGTCAAAGTTCCACTTAGCTAGGACAAGGGGAAATCCTAGGGAATGGTGGAAAAAACTGAATCCTTTCCTGGTTTGGGAAGAGAAATGGGAAGAGAGGTATGTTTCCCATCTCCCTTTCTCTAAGCATAATTAATAGGAGTTGTATTTGTTCTTGTGTGTGTGTAGGAAAAGCTAGGTCTCTGAAGAATGGAAAACATTATTTTAACCATTTCTACCATTATTTTTACTCAAGTCCAAAGGTGTTTATGAGAAGGTCGGGGAGGCTACTGAGACAGCACTCACCACCCTAGTGGAGAAGATGAATGTTTTCAACACAGATGTGAGAAGTCTCTCCAAAGTGGAAAGAGCCAATGCCTGCAACTCTGTAAGTTTGAAAAGCTCCCCTTCAATTATGGGGATAGGGTGTGAGGAAGGACACAAGACTTGAGTCACAATTAGATTATTCTTTAAATTGGGAATAATAATAAATACCCCAATAATAAATAAATTCTTGTGAGAATAGCATTTTAGAAAACTTTAGAGGGCCTAGAAATATGAGCTACTAGGATTGTTTCTAACTCCTTTGTGTACCTTGTAGATTTTTTTTATTTTAGATTATTTTCTTGTGGAGATGGATGGGGTTGTTTTCTAATTCTTTATAATGTTTGGCAGAAAAACCACTACTTCCCAAATCACTTCCTACTTTTAGGCTGAATAAATCTCATTTACTTTTACTTTTACTCCTAGGTCATATTCTTAACTTGTTAAAAAAGAGCATTTTTATGACTCTCCTCTGGGCCTGCATTAAATGAGTCATGATGCTGATAAGAGGAAGGAATATTTTCCCCCTTTCTCTTATCTGCAGAAGCAACATTTCCTAGTGGTTAGAGTTCAGGGCTTGGAATCATCAGAAAGCCACAGCTTCAAATCTTACCCCTGAAACTTTGTAGTATTCTCTTCAAAAGTCATTTAGCTTTTCTGGATATTCAGACAAATCCCTAGGAGTAGGAGAGAACATTCTCTCCACTGAAATCCTCATATGAAGTACCAAACTTAGTTCTACACTAATATTATTGGCTATGTTTTGTCTCCAGGACTTTTTTGTCTGTAACGTTATAGGTCTTATTTCACGATGCTGTCCACCTCTCCACTCCACTCCAACCAATTTATGCCTAATCTCCATCTGAACTCAAGCCTAACCTTTTTCCCCCTCCATTTTCCCAGGTGATCCGCCAGTTGATGAAGAAGGAATTCACCCTGGAGTTTTCCCGTGACAGAAAGTCCATGTCTGTCTATTGCTCTCCAGCCAAATCTTCCCGGGCTGCTGTAGGAAACAAGATGTTTGTCAAGGTTAGAAGCTAGCCTGCCTCTGGGTCCACAGAAAGGCCCTCCCCCCAGATGTTCTCCTGCCCTTTATAGGGGTAGATAGAGCTGTTAGCCGCCTTGATGCTGCTCCCCATTTTTGGAGAGGAATAGAGCTTTCTCAGCTGTTTCTCTTCTTGTAGGGTGCTCCTGAGGGAGTCATTGACCGTTGTAACTATGTGCGGGTTGGCACAACAAGGGTGCCACTGACAGCATCAGTGAAGGACAAAATCATGACTGTGATTAAGGAGTGGGGCACAGGACGGGACACCCTACGATGCTTGGCCCTGGCCACGAGGGATGCCCCGCCCCGGCGAGAGGAGATGTCGCTGGATGATTCTGCCAAGTTCATGGAATATGAGGTTAGTCCCCCCAACAACTTCACTCTTCCCCGGGTTTGACCCATCCTCCGAGCCACCATGAAAACCACCATATTGGAAGTCAGTGACATTTGTGCTACCCCCACTTTCCCATCCTCATGCTCGCTCCATCCTCCTGGTAGATCTGGGTTCTCTGGAAGGTGTGCCATTTCCCATCCCTCCGCTGCTCAGAGGGCCTCAGTCTGGGCACTCTGCCCCCAGCTGTTCTGAATCACTGCCCTTCTCCTTCCCCCTCCCCACCAGTCTGGTTTGCTCTGTCTCCTCAGACGGATCTGACATTTGTTGGAGTAGTGGGGATGTTGGATCCACCTCGCAAGGAGGTCATGGGCTCCATCCAGCTGTGCCGCGACGCGGGGATCCGAGTCATCATGATCACGGGCGACAACAAGGGCACGGCCATCGCCATCTGCCGGCGCATCGGCATCTTTGGGGAGAACGAGGAGGTGACCGGCCGAGCCTACACAGGCCGAGAATTTGACGACCTGCCCTTGGGAGAGCAGCGGGATGCCTGTCGCCGCGCCTGCTGCTTTGCTCGGGTGGAACCTTCCCACAAGTCTAAGATCGTTGAGTTCCTGCAGTCCTTCGATGAGATCACTGCGATGGTGAGGACTCGGGGAGCAGGGTGGGGACAGGATGCAGAGAAGAGCGGAGGAGACCGCCTGGAGAGGCGGGACGTGGAGGAGAGTGGCCTGGGCAGGTCGGTTCTGGGCCCCTCTAACACCCCCCCATCTCTTGACCCTGCAGACAGGGGATGGGGTAAACGATGCCCCAGCTCTGAAGAAGGCCGAGATTGGTATTGCCATGGGCTCTGGCACTGCTGTGGCTAAGACTGCATCCGAGATGGTGCTCGCAGATGACAACTTCTCCACCATCGTTGCTGCCGTAGAGGAAGGGCGGGCCATTTACAACAACATGAAGCAGTTTATCCGATACCTCATTTCCTCCAACGTAGGGGAGGTCGTCTGGTGAGCAGCTGGGGTGAGGGAGTAGCTGGAGAAACAGTACATCTTCAAAAAACATTAGTGGGGAAAGAAAGGGAGCCCTTCTTTCCTCAAAAGAGAAGGATGATAATCAGTGACTAATTTCCCCACCTGCTTTCCCTTCTCCTGTAGTATCTTCCTGACTGCAGCCTTGGGATTGCCTGAGGCCCTGATCCCTGTACAACTGTTATGGGTGAATCTGGTGACTGATGGGCTTCCAGCCACAGCCCTGGGCTTCAACCCTCCAGATCTGGACATCATGGATCGCCCCCCAAGAAGCCCCAAGGAACCCCTTATTAGTGGCTGGCTCTTCTTCCGCTACATGGCAATTGGAGGTGAGGGACCATATCTTTTTACTCTTACCACCAAGTCCCAATCCTTCGTCAGTAACTTGTTTTGAACTTCTCTGTCCCATGGGACTTCTACTAGAGACACCAATTCCCAATGTTTCCATCTCCTGTTTCTTCTCATCTAGCCCATCTCTGTGCTTCCAGTTTTCAGTCATTTCTCTTTCCTGATTGATTTTTCTCCTACTCTGATTCCCCATTCATTTCTCTAACCTTCTTTCCCTCCAGGTTATGTGGGTGCAGCCACAGTAGGTGCAGCAGCTTGGTGGTTCTTGTATGCAGAAGATGGGCCTCATGTCTCCTACAACCAGCTGGTGAGGAGGGGGGTGGTTAGCTGTTAGATGGGCTGGTTTCCAGGAGAGGACTAAGAAAGGGTGCAGGGAATTTTACATGGGATATTGTACCATGTGAATCGGAAAGAAGGATGTTCCTTGCAATAAGGAAATTTATCACCAGTGATAAACTCTGACCTTTCTATCTCTGTACAGACTCACTTCATGCAGTGCACAGAGGAAAATCCTGACTTTGAGGGTCTGGATTGTGAGGTCTTTGAAGCCCCTGAACCTATGACCATGGCCTTGTCTGTGCTGGTCACCATTGAGATGTGCAATGCTCTCAACAGGTGAGAATGCTGTTCCTTTCAAGTCTCTTCCTTTATATTTTCATTCACTGGACATTCTTATCCTTGTCTTTTTCTGAATTATTCCTCTGCCTTCCCTCTTCTTTTTCCCACCTTGCTACTGTCTTCCTACTTCAGCCTCTCAGAGAACCAGTCCCTACTTCGGATGCCCCCCTGGGTGAACATCTGGCTCCTTGGGTCCATTTGCCTTTCCATGTCTCTCCATTTCCTTATCCTTTACGTCGACCCCCTACCGGTGAGAAAGCCTTGTGCCCCAATGTCAAGAGTAATGTGCTTCCCTTTGGACATAGGTCTTTGGGCTGGGGTTCAGATAAGAATGATAGGGCTGTCAAAGGGGCGAAGATACCATAGGGACTAGATGGGAGATTCTGGTCTCAGGCTGGGCCCTGTGCAAGAATGTAGTTGGGTTCGCCATCCTTCCTCTGGGGGATCCCTTAGCAGCCAGACCAGGGAGAGGATTACAGGCCCTCACTCACTTTGGGCCCACCCACAGATGATTTTCAAATTGCGGGCACTGGATCTAACCCAATGGATGATGGTCCTCAAGATCTCACTGCCTGTCATCGGTCTGGATGAACTCCTCAAGTTTATTGCCCGGAACTACCTGGAGGGTAAGTTGTCTCCCCTTCTCAAGCACCTCATGACCTCAAGTCCCCAGTGCTGCAGATGTAGCCCCTCTGCGCTGCTCCATGTCCCTCTTCCCTTTCCACCCAAAAAAATCTTCCTTTCTAGGTGGAAATGTGTCTCCCAAACTCTGACCAGACCTGTGTCTGCAAAGGAACAAATCCAATTTCTTACCCCTTCTTTCCCCTCCTTCATGTGGTCCAATCCACACTGTCTCCATGTGCTCTTCCCCTAAAGTGTTGTTGTCTTGGTCCTATTCTCTGCTCCCTTCTATGGATAACTCATTTCTCTCTGTCCTCTCTGGCTGTAGGGTAACCTGTTTTTCCCTCCTTCATCTCTTTGAATCCGTGTCACAGGTATCGCCCTCTTCTTCTCTTTCCTTCACCCCCTTCTCCAAGCTGCTGTCCCCTGCCTGCCCCTTCCCACCTCCCTTGATCCTTTCAATCCCCTGCGCCTGCTGCGCCATGCTGGAGCCTAATATGCTACTATCCAAGAAAATGGGGTTGCTGACCCACTTTGTGGAAGTTCCAAGATTTCCTTGGTCTCACTTTTCCTCTTCTCCCAATCTTGGGAGTCCTGTGACCTTACATTGCGCTCAGCGGGGCAGGGCTAAGAGCTGCTCATGGGGATGCATGGGGGATAAGTGGGAGGGCTGGCAAAGATAGAGACAGGGAGAGGTGAGTATGGGGAGGGGAAAAGTGGGGGGGAAAGCAGGATCCAGAGTCTGAGCCCCTCTTCAAGAAGGGGTCACATGTAGAGGTGAGTGCTGTCCCTCTAAGAGAGCATCCCAGGGGTTTCGGGGTGGAGGTGTAGAAATAATGAGGGTAGTGAGTAGTTATTTCTCCCTTCCCTCCTTATCCATATCTCTTCATTCATTCCCTTCTGTTTTCTTTCTAGATCCAGAAGATGAAAGAAGGAAATAATCAGCCCCCTGGTCCCCAATCCCCTTCACAGCCACCTTCTTCCCACCTTGGTAGAGAAATACATCTTCAGCCGGTGACGTGGCACAGCCTCCCAAGATCCCTTCCCCAAAGCCTTCCTGCCCCCCCCATTCTCCCCTCTGCTCCCTCCCTCCCAAATCCCCCTTTCATTTTTCTGTTTATAAAATACTTCAGTCCTATCCCCTCCTATGCCTCTTCCCACCTCAGGCTCCCTCCCTCTTTTTACCCATCCATTGGCCCTGCTGCAGGGGCTGTAGGGACAAGGCGACCCTCTGAGCTGCTAATTTATTGACATTAAATGAGAGCAAACTCTGGCCTGGACCTCCATGTGTGAGAACAAAAGCAAGTCTGGTTAAGTCATATATGACCTCCTGAAAGCACATTCGTGTTACACACACATGAAAGCAGCTGTAGCCAGGGAGCATCCTACGCATGGGCTGAGGTTTCCCTGTTAGCTTCAGGGCGTTGCAGAGGGGACTGAGAAGAGGGAAGGGCTGCTATAATAAAGATGGGGAGGCGGTCCATGGGACCAAACGGTTCAGAAGCTGAATTAGTGTCAGTACTGGCTGAAGGGCAGTGTGGGTTAGGGGGCCCTAGAGCTTCAAGAACATGCTCTTGCGCCTTTGGCTGGGGAAGGAGGGGTCACAACCCTCTCTCAGCTGTCATCCCTGAGAGCAGAAAGGCCCAGTTTAACTGCTATGGGAAGGGGGGAATCTAGATGGGGCATGTCGAGCCCCTCCACTGCTGGCTCAGAGGAAGGGGACTGAGTTTTCCTGAGGGGCTAGAAGGCTATGTTTCATCATCCCCAAACCCCAGAAATCCTTGATTTTACTGGAATCTAAGAAGGCAGGTTCTTTCCCCAGATACAAGTGTGGGAGGAAGGGGAGATGGCAGATTTTGATGCCTGGCCTCCTGCTGTGTTCAGGTGTCCTTTATGTCCTTCACATCTCTAAGGGGGGTCTCATCCACAATGTTTCGCACTTGGTCCAGGGTCTCTGCCTGGCGGATTCTCTCCAGGCGTACCTGTGGAAAGGGGGTTGTATGTGAGGCAGAGAAGTGCTAAATTTCCCCTTGCACCTCCAGTTGATAAATTGATGACTCCCTTTTCCCCAGTCCTTGGGAAACAAGCTAGGTTGTGGTAACCATCATGGGAAGTCTGGTGATAGGGGGTGAACAATCACAAAACAGCAGTATTTATGATGTGGATTTGGGTAAACTGCTCCCTCTGTTTGGGCCATCTGAGCAGGAGGGAAGCGGACTAGACCTCAAAGGCCTGCTTCAGTCTGGACATTCCATGTTCTAAAACTGTGGAGATGTAAGCATGAGATGTTTTTCTGTTTAGTTTTTGCTTTCTCAGCAACAGCTGAGCGGGCAGGGTGCCTTCTGCACGGAATCTCTCCCTGCTCAGGGTAGATGCACGGTCTGGGCACTCCTCCCCAAGGTGACTTGCTCCCCCAGTGGCTCCTCGGCCTGGGAACCCATTTTTACCTGCAGGGCCTGGGACAGCCGAACAAAGTCCCTCTGTACTTGTTCACTTGTCTCCAGCTCAGCCTGAAGCCGCAACACCTTGGCCCTTTGTTCTGAGAGAACATTTGTGAGCTGAGCCTGGTAGGGGTGGGAGCAAAAGGAAGTCTGGAGTCCCAGGTATCGGGTCACCTACCCTCCACCCCTGCAGCCCACCAGGAAGGGGAGGAAGAAGACAGTGAGAAGCACAGGGAGAAGCCTGGGCCGAGGGAACGGCATTCCCACCTCCCCGGTCCCACACCAGAGCCACAGCAGGTAGAAGTGGAAATAAGGAATGAAAGGCAGGAAACAGGTCTCCCTCTCCACATGAACAGCTGCTCAGACCTTCTCCTCAGTCCAACTGACAGCTGGGGGGGGCGGCTGCCTCTGAGACACCTGAAGCTGCTGCTCCGCCTGCAGGGCATGGGGGGGAGAAACGGGTGAGGGGGAGAAAGATGAGCTCTTTCACTTCCCCAGAAGCCTCCCCTTTCCATATTCCTGTCCATGCGAAGCCCTTACCTTGCTCTGCTCCTGCTGGATCCGTTCCACCTCTGTCCTTAGGCTACACAGGGAGGCTGGGAGGTCAGGGGGTGCAAATCAGATCTATTATCCCCTATCACCATCTTCTCCCTCCTTCCATCCCGGCCGCCATCTTTCTATACTCACCCTCTAAAACCTCTGTGTTGTCATGGCAACAGTGGGATGGGAGAAAAGAAGAAAGCGAGCGTCAGGCCTCGGCATCTCTCTGCCCCCCCCCCCCCATGTGTGTCCACCTCCCTCACCCGTTTCCTCTCGCTGAACTCTCAGCTTCCTCTCCAGAACGGCCCTTGAGGCCGTCTCCTCCTCCAAAGCCTCTCTCAGGGTCACGATTTCGATGCGGAGGCGCTCGGCTTCGTGCTCCTGAGCACGCTGGCATTCATGGGCTTCTTGCCGCGTGCTCCTCACCAGCTGCTGCAGCTCCTGGAAAAGCAAGATGCTGCTGCCTGGGACAGGGCGGTGCCAGAGGTCTCCGTGTCACTGGCTGCCACACGTACTAAGGCAGGTGGCCGAGGGAACACCTCGGAAAACAGAAGTGCTAGAAGCAATCTGAGGATTAATGGTCTGTTCACCTCGTTTATCAATAAGGACACAGCCCTGGGGGGGAGGGGGGCAATTTATGTGCCTGAGATCACAGAAGTCCTCTCCCGAATTTTCCCACTATAGTGTCTTATAGTCAGGTCAGACCCTCTCTCCCCTTGGGAAAAAACTGCCCCAGTTTCCCATCCCCCTCCGTACCAGGGGAGATGTGGGCAGCTCCTCTTCTCCACGTTCTTGTTCCTGAACTTGGGGGCCTGAAGGCGAGGGCTGCTGGCAGCGCAGGCCTTGGTTCTCCTCGTTGAGCCGCTTTATCTCATAGCAGACACGCTTGTGGGAGGCAGCCAGTTCTGCCTGCAGCCAGGCGAGAGGTGGTGGTAAAGGGGGTCCTCACCCCCATGCTATTCAGCCTGAGGTCCCCATACTCAGGACGCTGATGCTGCCAATTCCAGCTCCTGAGGGGCTGCCCCAACCCGCTGGCCGTGGGCCCACCCGGGCGCACCAGGGCTCCTCTCCTAACGCACCCCACGTTCAGACACTTCTCTGCCCTATCTCTGCCACCTCCTGGGCTGAAGCCTGAGGTGTCGAATGAAGGTTGCCCAGCCTCCCTGCAGCCCAAGGCCTCCTCACCATCTGTTGCTGAGCCCTTTCCTGAGCCTGGCTCACCGTGCCCTGCAAGGACTGTAGAAGCTGCTCCGAGTTCTGCACCTGCGCCAGCAGGACCTGAACCTGGGCGAGGAGAGACACTATCAAAGAGGCCGCCGTCCCCAGGGAGGAGGGCAGGCCGGCCAGGAGGAGAGCAGGTTGGCAGGGAGGAGGGCAGCAGTGAGCCCGCCAGGAGCCGCGGCTCGGCTCGCTCCCTACCTGCTTGGCACAGTCTTCGCTGCTCCGCCTCAGGGCCTCCTGAAGCTCGTCCCGCTCTCGGCCGGCGCTCTCCAGCTGCCTCCGAAGCTGCTGCAAAGATTCCTGCTGCTGCCGCCCCTGGCACAGAAATTCCCGCCACACAGAAGGTGAAGGGAGGCCTGCCCTCCCAGGAGGCACTTGAAAAGTCTTACAACCTTCTAGATGGATAAAGCCTTAGAAACCACTGGATCCAGTGCTTCACCTGACAGGGGAAACACAGGCCCTGAGGAGGGGAGTCCTGTGCCTGGTGCATGAAGGGCTGCAGGTTTCCGATCCCGGCCCAGGACTCCCTCCCCCGCCCTGCCCGCCATGCCCCCCGCTCCTGGGAGCCTCCACCAGACTCACCTCGAGCTGCAGTTGCTCCCACTGGTGCTCAGGCACCAGCTGGTAGCCTGGGGGCGGGAGGTAGATGCCTTCGGGAACCAGGGTCCCGGTGGAGATGAGGGAGGCCGTCTCCTCCTGCTCAGGGCTCATTCCTCGCCGCCCTCGGGGCAGCGAGGCACTGCTGCCGGCCCCCAGCGAGAAGGAAGAGATGGAGGCGCTGTCATCACAGTTCCGGGCAAAGACCTCGGCGGCGGCCCCCCCATCTGCAGCCAGATCTTCGGGTGGCTCCAGGGGCGGGGAGGGATTCCGGGGCAGAGGGAGCAGCTCCGTGGAGCCATGCAGAGAGTGCTGGGCATGGGCACGGCCCTGAGGAGTGCCAAGGGGAAGAGAGAAGTTTGGCAGGAGGCTCCCTCTGGGTCCCCTCTCCTCCCCCAGCCCCTGCCCGCCTCCCCTCCTTCACCTGGCCACCCTGGATTTCCTGGATCAGCTCCTCCGCCCTCAGCAGCTTCCCCTTCAGTTCGGCGATCTCCTGCTCCATGGGCAGCACAATCTCCCGGAGTTTCTCCGAATCCTCATGAGCCTAGGCACCCGGGAGCACGGCCCAGCTGATCACCGGCGACTGGCCCAGAGCCAGCCCCTTCCCCCACCCGCTTGGCGATCTCCAGGGGTTCTCAAGTAACGCTCAGACACACACCTGTCCCTGGCACAAAGACCTCCTCCCTCTGGCCCCCTTCTCGTTACTTCCCTTTGTGAGCGGTTATACTTAGAGAGGGCTTTGAGGCTTGCCAAGCACCTTTCTCACAGTGACCTGTGAGGAGGAAATAAAAATACTATCTCCATTTTAGAGATGGGGGACTGAGGCTCTGATACACTGGCAGGATCATAGATACTCGAGGCTAGAGTGGAATCCAGGTCTGCTTCGGAATCCAGGCTCTTTTCACTGCTATCTGCTGCTGGTGCACTCCTGAATCCTGCAACTTTCTCCCGCTGCCATGCTCAAGCCCTCCTGAATTTCCTTCCTCTCGGTGAGAGCCCAACTCCAACACCCCCCCCCCCCAGTCTTCCTGACAGGGAACGACTTCTCCCTGTAGCGCCTGCTTCCCTCACCCTCTACTGCACAGGTATCACACGGGCTGGCCAGAGCCAGCCTAAGGGAAGTACAGAAAAATACAATCAGCCTAGATAACGTGTGTACTGAAAACTAAGTCACTGCGCTGTGGCCGCAGGACTCTCTCTATGACTGACAGCACCGCTCTATGTCCTGGCTGTTACCTGATGGCTGTTTGTGTTCCGGCCCCCCCTCCGTTAGCCTGGAGGCTCTACGAGAGCAGGGACTGAATCTGCCCTGTGCCCTCCTCCTCCCTCATCTCGCAGGGGGTTGCACAAGTTCCGTGGATGTGTATCAAGCACCTCCAAGCACTTCTTCCCCTTCAAGCTTCTCTCTCTTCAACAAGGCTCTGCTATCTGGGCTCTTACACTTCCCTAGGGATACCCAAGGGCTTCCAACCTTTTCCATTTGCTTCTCCAAGGAGTCCAGGGGGTGAGAACGAGAAAGAAGCTGCTTCAGCCGGCTCAGCTCCCTCTCTCTGGCCTCCTGGTCTTGCAGCTGCTGTTTCCGCTCTTGCTCCAGAGAAGAGATTCGAGCCTCGTAGCTACTAATGGAGTCTAGAAGGAAGGATGGAAAAGCAGTGTGGAGTAGGGGGAAGAACCCAGGAGACCTGGGGCCAGATTTCATCTCTTCTCTTTACGACCGGTACGATCCCTCCATCCTTAAGCTCCTTCACGTTTAAAGTGATAGGGCTGGACTACAGAGATGCCCGTGAGGTCTCTTCCTGCTCTACGTATTTGAACCCTATGAAAGGAGGTGATGGGACAGGGTCAGCCAAATTCTGAATCACTGAGGGGGTTTCACTCCTGGGGTGGCGAAGGTTAGGGAGGTCCCAAGGAAAAGCGGATGCACTGGGCAGAATAGAACTTGGAAGGAAAGAGTAAAGAGACTCAGATAAGGAGGAGAAAAGATATGGGTATGGTGGGATGGTGGGAGGGAAAGGAGGAAGTGACAGAAAGGGAACCCTGGTTCAAAGGTGATAAAAGTGAACAGAAATTTCCAGGGGTTAAAAGGGAAGGAAGCCTGAAGGAAAAAAGGCACAAAAGAAGGTACCTAATTGCCCACAAGTTGCATAGGGGGTTGGATTAGAGCTGAAATGGAGAGCTACTGATTGAAATGACACTGCCAAAATGGAGAGAGGAATCTCTAAATAACAATAATAATCACACCCAATAAGAGTTACGTCGCTTTTGAATTTTGCAAGGCACTTTGTATACATCTTATTTGATCAATCCACTGAGGCATTTAATACAAATATGATCAGCTACAGTTCACAAATGATGAAACTGAGGCTGAGGTGAGATTTGTGCCAGGAGCAGCATTTATACTGGAGTTTCTCCTGACTCCCAAATCTGGCTCTCTTACATCCCCTCTGAGGAAGGGCTGTAGTCAGAACAAGGAGAGAGGTTCTGACAACCGTAGAGCACAGGGCAGTCGCATAACAAGTAAGCGGACGGCTTTGGTTTGGGTCGAGTCTCCTGGGCTAACCAGAATACCCACAGCTTCCGTGTTTATAGTCCTTGCAGGCTTACCAGAGGCTTTCTTCCTAACAGCTTGAAGCTGGCAGTGTGGACATGGCCATCAGGCCTCTAGTTGCCAGGCCCAGAGCTGATCTGAAACAAAGCAGGACCTCTGCCTTATTCTTTCAGGCCCTTCTGTGCTCTGGGGGTCAACACCATAAAAACAGCTTTCCATGGGGGGGGGGGCGAGTACTCAGCCTGGACCTGCAGGAGCTCTCGCTCTGCAGTCGGCTTTGGACACTTACTAGCCATGTGACCACAAGCAAACCCCATCATTTCTCTGGGCTCAGGCCACCCTGAGGAAGGCTCTAAGTCACAGATTGGTTGTAAAGTGATAAAGTCCTGATAAAGACTGATTTATTTCAGGTAAGTAACTGGTAATACTCGAAGGGCTACCGAGACAATATCTATAGTCATTTAACTGTACATTTGCTTATAGTATACATACGCGTGTGTGTATGTGTATCTGTATTCTCTTCTATAAGCCACCATGAAGGCCCTTGCTTTTACAACCATATCCCACAGGAAAGCGTGTACTTGGGGGCGTATAAAAGACTGGGGGGGTTGTCAGGGAAGAAAAAATTGGGGTTTGGGGAAGGCAGCGGGTCTTGGGGGAGCTCAAGTGGAGGCTGAAGGCCGGGAGCCTCGGGACTCCCGTGAGAAGCGGGGTGTGGCCAGCGGACACATGGGGAGCCTCTGGGTGGGGTCTCACCTTTGAGGATGGTCTGCAGGGAAGCGACCTCTTCTCGGCACTGTCTCCGCACCTCGGCCACGGCCTCGGCCTTGGTGCTCTCGCTCACCTCTGCCACGGCCTTCATGTTCTCCATCTCGGCCAGGGCCGCCCCCAGCTGGGCTTTCAGTCTCCCCAGCTCCCCAGCCTCTGCCTCCAAATTGTCGCCCCTCATTGGTGGGTTTGGCTCTGCAAAGGTCACTTCTCTGAGACTCCCCGACCCCGACTTCCCACCTGCCTTTCCGCCTCATTCTCACAATGGGAGGCCCCCAGCTCCCCAGGAGTCTCCCTCCCGGGGCCTGACCCTCTCCCCCCCTGCTGCTCCCCTCTTTCACAAGCCCTTCTTTCCTAGGACCCGCCCCTACCCAAAGCTCGCCTCTAGTTAAGCTTCTTTTTCCAAAGTTCCAACCACTCACTCTCCTCAAGCCCCACCCCTTCCTTGGAAGTGCTCCAAAGCCCTCCCTTTTTCAAGAGCATCACTTTTCCCCCAAACCACCTGTCCCTCAAGGCCCCACCCACTCCCCACAAACTCCTCTCACCAGCAACGTTCCTGTCCCAGCCCTATTCTATAAATGCCCTTCCACTTTCCCACAAAAGTTCCACTCCTCACTCAAAGACCCACTCCCTCCCAGGTATGCTTTCCCAAAACTCCACCCCTCTTTTAAAAGTTCCACCCACTATTTACTAGCTCCACCCCTCGTCCTCGCAACTCCCCCCTGTTTTTTCCTCCAAGCCCCCTACTAAAATCTCACTTTCTCCAAAGCTTCGCCCCCAAGCAAAGCCCCACCCACGCCCACAAGTCAAGCCCCGCCCCTTTCCCTTCCGACCCACCTCCTTGCCTGACCTTCACCCACGTGCCCTTTCTCAACTCCTCGCCTGCCCCGCCCCCTTTCGAACGTCCAACTCTCGGCCCCTCCCTTCTCTTCCCCCCTCCGAGGGGAGGCTCCGCCCCCTTCTCTCTTCCCAATCTATCCCCTTTCCTGGATTCCTTCCCGCCTTCTCCTCTTAGCCGCCAGCCTCCGAGCCTTCTAAAGCATCGGTGCTCGCTCCCTTCCGTACCAGCCGGTGGCTGCCGCTGCCCGTTCTCGCTCGCAGTTGCAGTTGCCGCCGCCGCCGCCATTGCCAGAGCTCAAACCCTGGTTTCGCACTCCCAGGCTGCAGCCCGTTGCTCCTTCCGGGTCCGCTCGGGTGTTTCCGGATACGCTCGGGTGTTTCCGGGTCCGCTCGGGAGGTTCCGGATGGTCCTCTCCGACCCGGCGAGCGGAACAGCAGGGGATGATACTGCCCTACTCCGGTGGTGCTGATGCTGATGGTGTCTCCTTTGCCGAATCCGAGCGACTTCTTAGAAGCAGCCAGGCTTCCGCACTATTCCTTTCCCGCTCTGAGCGTGCAGAAGTCTCCCCCGCCTTTCCAGGCTTAGTTAACGTCCCCGCTCCCGGGCCATTCTACCGCTCGGAGATCCGGCTGGGGAATAGAGGGCTTGGATGTAGAGCTGGGTTCGAATTCTGCCCCCGGGCCTTCCTGGCCGTGGGCCGCAGGGCAAGCCGCTCCACCTCTCGGTCTTGTTTCTTCACTGGCCAACATTCCCACGCTACCTGCCTGCCAGGTACACACTCGAACACGTCCTGTCACACGCTAGCGTTCTCTTCTCCCTCGTGCCATTCGTCACACTGAGGCAGCTAGGTGGGACACTGGGTAGAAGCTAGGCTCGGAGACTGGAAGCCCTGGGTGACCTGTGCAAATGCCCTCTGCCTCAATTCTCTCAACTGTAAAATGGGAATAATGGCAGCCCCTCCCTCCCAGCTTATGAAGAGGGTGTCCCGGGACAATACTGGTAAAGGGCCTGGCGGACAACAGCCGCGGTATTAGGGCTGTTAGATCGCCTTCCCTCTCCGCCAGATACATAAGTGTGCGCTCGAGAGCTCACATTCTGGGGCTTTGCAAACTGCCCATGCAAATGAGGTAGTGCGTGACTTCATTCCAGCGAGTTTAGCCCTATTTTTAATGAGGAGACGGAGTCACACAGGGAAGGTCTGAGCAAGGAGGGCGTGTGCCAGCTCGGGGCCGCACGCAGGCTCCTGAAGTGTCACCTCACGGTGCTCCTCAGACTTTTTAAATGGGGGCTAGTTCACCGTCCCTCAGACCGTTGGGGGGCCGGACTGTAGTAAAAACAAAAGCTGGCACTCTGTCTCCGCCCCTCGGCCCCATCGGGCTCTGCGTGAGTGTAAAACCTTATTTTGTCCACGATGGGCCCAGCGCACCCTCCCAGTCCCCCGGCTGCAGAACCCGGGAGCCTGCATGAGCGAGGGGAGCGCTTGCACAGTGGAGATGTTGGCGTCTATAGCCCTTCCAGACGCCCTGTAAGCTGCTCTCTAAAGCCGGTTCCCACCCGCTTCACCTGCACGCTTCTTTCCTTCTACCCCCTGCTTTTAAAAGGTGAACTCCGTAAGAACGGGGCTGTTTTCTCTCCTCCAGACTCCTCCACATCCGCTGGCTAGACACAGGTTAGGGTGACTGGCAATAGCCCAGGACGTTTTTGTTAATGCCCAATGACGAGTGAGGGCAGTTTCTGAAAGCGATCCCACGCCCTCCCGGGCCGCTCCTCCGGACTCACTTCGCCTCCCTCCGAGCCAGGAGAAAGGCCGGGGTTTGCCACCTGTGGGGGGTCTCCTGAGGGTTGTCTGTCACAAACAGGAAGCTGCGGGGAGGGGAAGAGGAGGGGGTGGTCTAAGGTCAGGAAATAGCTACAGAGGTAAGAAGCCTCTCCAGTTTGGCCCTAATTCCCTCCACGTCTTCTTGTGCAAGATAATGGAAGTCGGACCCCCTAGTCCCCCCAACCGCCCTCTAGCTCTGGAGTCTGGGAACCAGGCTTCTCGGCTCGGCCGCGTCCCTGTGGATTTAGGCAGCTCTTTTTCCCCTGGTCTTAGTTTCCTGTAAAATGAGGATATTCTTGATTAGTGTAGTGGCCAAATGATTTCTCCCCTCCACCGCCACCCTCCTAAGTGGGAGGTTTGGACGCGAGGTGCAGAATGTTTTCATAGTAAAAACTAAGACATTTAGATTTCTAATACAGTAAATGTTACAATGTATCTTGTAGTAGTTACAGTAAATGGAAGCCGCATAAACAAAAACTCTTTGTGGTCCTCAATAATTTTTAAGAGTGTAAAGAGGACCGAAAAGTTTGAGAACCGCTGTATTATATGATCTCTAAAATTCTAGTTCTTATATCCTGCGTTTCTATGTTCCTTTTTTAGCTCTAATATTGTGTTCAAGACACTCCATCTCTTGACTCCAGACATTCTGGCTGAAATGCCTTGCTCGGAATGCTCGCCCTCCTCCCTCTCACTCTTGACCTTCTTTGGCTTTCTTTAAGTCACATTTTAAAATCCCAGCTTCTTGAGAGGAAATAATTCCAGTGCTTTCCCTTTGTTAATTTGTTCCTATTTATCTTGTATAAAGCATGCTATATAATATATACATGTCCAGATAGGCCCAAGGACATTGTAGGCCTCTAGTATTTCTTGACCTGAAATTAATTAGGTTGAAATGGCAGCTCATTGGTCTGTCTGGTAGTGAAAAGGAAGTACTGACCTTGGTGGCTATATTTCGCTAAAGCCCGTGTTACTTATTTGTCCTGGGTGTTAATATATTGCCTCACCTAGAACTTCTGTGTCTTCAGTACATCTGAGCTCTGAATTCAAGAGTCTGTTAATCCGTGTGGACTGCTCCATGTGGACTGCTTAAATGGGAAAAGTGAAAGGGACCGATGGAGGATAAGAAAGGAAACCTTGGGCCAGGGGTTCTTCTTCAGCTTGGCTAGTATAATGCCTTGGTTATAGTAGGTACTTCCTCATTCAGTTGGATTGGATTGGATGGTGACACAGACTATATTTAATAAAAGTTCATGGGTTCTCATAGGTTTCTGTGATTTGGAGATTTTTTTCAGTCTTATTTGGATTAGAGGTGCTTGATAAACTGTACACAGACATATACATAGTCTACTGTGTTTGTATGAAGTGAAGAGGAAGACTGGGTTATTTGGGGAGAAACAGAGCTGTATGTGTCCCCTGAGGGGGACCTGGCTGTGGGTGGCCTCCCTTCCTCCCTGGGGGCACAGGCCTGTAGGCAGGCTACCCTCTGACAAGGCAACCATGGTTTTTGGTTCAGCAACTCCCACCAGCCCCTGCTTGCCCCAGCATCCACCTCGCGGATCCGGACACTCTCAAGAGTTAGAGCCCGACTCGCCATGCAGCAGCCCCCCTTTCTTCTTCCTCCTTCTCTTTCTCTTTCTCACTCCACAGGTTGCCAAGCCCCAAGACCCACTGAGTGTGGAGGCTGAAGGTAGGAAGAAGCAGAGGTGTGGGGCTCTTGTCCCAGCTTGGCCAGTCTATGGTGTAGCGTTGGACAGTTTATCACTCTCTGGTCTTTATTTTTCTTCCTGTGTAAAATGAGATGGAAGATCAGTTGAGATGATCTGCAGGAGGCCCTTTCCAACTCTAAATTCGAAGTCTTATTGGGAAGGAACTGACGAAATTAGTGTCTCCTGGGCTTAGGGTAGGGGTTGGGTTAATGATGGGAAGAGGAAGAAGTAGAGATGGTAAAGAAAAATAGCACATTTTAATTTTAATGTTTTTGAGACATTTCTTTATAAAAATTTATATATATATATATATATATATATATATATATATAATTTCTTTGTAGAAATAAATAATTATATATTAAATAAATACATTTCTTCATATAAATGGGAAGTAGCATAATGCGAGTATTTTCATCCCTTTTAGACAGATGAGGAAATTGAGGCTCAGAAAAATGTGTAATGGGGCCTGTGGTTCTGTAACTAGTGAAAGTTGGAATTTCTTCCTAGATCCTGTGTTCCATCACCATTTTCTCCCCATAGTCCTCTTCTCTCCACAGAGGGGAAGGATGCGGTTCTGTCATGCTTGATTGGCCCCAGAGATGAACTCTTTGAGCCAATCACCTGGTCCGGAGGAGGGCAGCTATCCTCTTTGCAGCAACTGACCCTGAAAAGCCCAGGTTTGAGGGCCCATGTGGGTCCTTTTGAAGGTCTCCCTCTTCATCCATAACGTCTCAGCCCAGTCTGGGGGCTTCTACCTCTGTGAATTGGGACCACTCACAAAGCAAGAATTGAAACCCGGGGCAGCTATCAGTGTCAATGGCAGTGGTGAGGGGCCATAGTAGGGGTCAAGGGTGGGCATGGAGGTGAAGGGGAACCTGAAACTCTGGGCTCGGTACAGAGGGAAGGGGGCGAGGATGGGAATAGCTCTGGGCCTCAGTTTTCCATTCTGCTGAGAAACATGTGTGTTCCAGCCACTTCTTCCTTGTATGATCATGAGTAAGTTATATTCTCCCTCCCTTTTTAGGTCTCAATTTCTTTACCTGTAAAATGAGGGGTTCAGATTGGATGATAAGGTCTTTGTCCTCTCTAAATCTTATGATCCACAGAGTGGCCTGTTGTTAGGGGACCTAAGGGAAAAGAGATTGTTAAGAATCTGGAGGGGGTCAGTGGGTAGGATGGTTGGGAGAATTAAAACTGGAAGATTCAGAGAGAGGTATTAAAACTGGGTCTGAAGGAGAGACTTTGAGATATGAAGACAAGACTAGGAGCTGCCCAGAGATCAATAGATGTCCCTGGGCCCAGCTCCCAATCTGTCTCCAACTCTATCTCCATGTTGCCAGGTGAACTGTTCCAGTGGAATGCTACTGGCCCAGAAGGCTGTGGTCTTAGGAAGGAATCCTCATCTGCAATTAAACCTTCTGACCGTTTAAGATCCAAGTTCCAAACTAATCCCTCCACCCAACTCTACATATGGGCTGAGGACAAACCTGAGCTGTGGGATCCCTTCGCTCCATGTACTGACCAGAACCAAACAGAGGGTGAGAAAGGGGCTGTGGAAGGGAGAGGCAAGAGGAAGTAGGGATGGATAGGTTAGAGACACCGGGTGGAGGGCACCCAGGTGCAAAATGGATAGAACTCTGGAGTCAGGAAGAACTGAGTTCAGATCCAGCCACAGACACTAGCTACGTGACCTTGGGTAAGTGATTTAATCTGTTTGCCTCAGTTTCTTCAACTGTAAAATGAGGATAATAATAGCATCTACCAGAAAGGTTGTTGTGAGGATCAAATGAGATAGTATTTATAGAATGCTGAGTACTGCATCTGGCATATAGTATGTGCTCTATAAATTCTACTTATTATCAATTATTAAACAGCAGGAGCTTCCTCCTTCCTCCCAGAGCCCAGCTTAGATTGTTTCCTATACCTAAAATATTAAGGAATATTTGTATTATTTTTACATATTTGTAATAATTTTGTATTAATTTGTAATATTTATTAAGGAATATACAGAAGTGGAGATTCAGAAAAAACATGAGTTCAAATTCAATTTCAGACACTTAATAGTTATGTGATGCTGAGCAAGTAACAACCTCCATCTTATATAGGTTCCTCATCTATAAAATGGGGATAATAAAAGCATCTCCCAGGGTTATTGTAAAGATCAAATAAGATAATATTTATAAAGGACTTAGTACAGTGCTTGACACATAGTAGGTACAAAATGTTTGTTTCGTTCCTGTCTCCACATGTTGATCCTTCCAAACATTTCTGCTGCCTCCCTTGTGTAGCCTTCCTTGATTCCTAGATCTCTCCCTTTTCTGATTTGTATTCAAGCTTTGAAGGGCTGTTTAATTGGAGAGACTTAATGGAAGAGAGGCTTCATCTACTCCCTAGGGAGAGGGCAAACTTAGGAGCTAAGGGTCGAAGTTTTAGGGAGGCAAATTTAGGCTCTGATATAATGAAAATTGTATTTATTAGAGTTGCTCCAGAGTTGGGATGGGTTGCCTCAGGAAGTAAGTAGTAGTAGCATCAAGTAGATGCTGAATCACTACTTTTTTATATGTTTTAGTGAGATATTAATATTGATATATATGTATTTGAGTATGTGTTGAATCCAATGATCAGCTAACTTTCCTGTGCTCTTATAATCTCATAGCACTTTGTATGAAGTTTGCTATGTTCTAATTTGTTCCCAGACTTTCAGGTTCAGGAAACCCTTGCCTCACTGTAATCCTGTAAGGTAGGAATTGTGGGGGGTAGATGTGGGTGGGATAATCAGATTTTACAGACTTACAAACTGAAGCTCAGAGAATACATGTTAATTCCCATGGTCACAAAGCTAGTAATAGAATCAGAGCCAGATTTCAAATGTAGGTCCCCAGATTCCAAGTCCAATGTGGAGTCCAGACTGTTCTCCGACTTCCTACCTCTTTGCTTTATCACATCTGAACTATCTTGGTTTTAGGAAGAATTTTTTTTTTTTTTTTTACAAATATGGAATACTTCCAAAAAAGCAGGCAAAAATGTGGCAGGAGCAAAAATGTGATAGTATAAAGAGCATGGAATTTTGGAATTTAGGATGAGGAATGGATTCGAATTCCAGCTTGGTTAAATCTCTTTAATCCCCTCTATGCCTTTCAGGGTTGTTTCTTCTTCTGTAAAATTAAAGCATTGGATTAGACTGTACATTGTTAACCAGGAGGTCTGTAAGTTTACTTTTTAAATATTTGGATCATTATAATCCAGTATAATTGTTTTCCTGTTTAATCTTCTGTATTTGATTTTATGTTTTTAAAAACTCTTTATTCTGAGAAAGAGTTCAGAGGTTTTACAAAACTGCCAAAGGGATTCAAGGAACAAAAATAAGTTGAGTCCCAAGATTAGATGAACTCTCAAGTTTCTTCCAGCTTTTAACATTTTATGATCATATTAATGGGTGTGACCAAATTAACTCATTACCTGCTCCCTGATCTTACGCTATAAGGAGTCAGTATGGAATGAGCTAGGCTGGGTCCTGGGATGGCAAATACAAAGTCTGTGGCTGGGCCTGTTCTCCTAGCCTTTCCAGCTTGGCAGGATCTGATGGGCTTGGTACTGCATTAGCAAAATTTCCAAGAAACCAGGGCCATCTCCACACCAAACTACCATGGAAGATTTTATTGGAAGAAAAAAAATATAAATTCAAAAGAGCAATGGATTTGCAATTGAGGATCCTAGGGTATGAATCCTGGTTCTAGATTTATGAGCTATATGACCATAAATAAATCACTTATTCCCTTTAGATCTTACTCATCCATCAAATGGAAATAATAATACTTAGACTTCCTACCTTGCAGATTTGTCAAGGGGAAAATGCTTTGTAAACCTCAAAGTGCCATAAATAGGCACTTTTATTAATAAAAGAGGAGAATAAAAGCAATCAGAAGCACAAATAAAATAAAGCAACCTATTAGAGATGGGGAGAAAATGGAGAGGGGAAAGAAAGAGAGGGATGGGGGGAAGGGGGAAAAAGGAAAGATACCAAATCTAGAGAAAATTCCCCGGGACCTTCCTGAGCTCTGTGATTCTCTAGACCTAGAGGTCACTCCTAGGGCTATTCCCATCCTGGCTTCTCATTTTGAGAATGGTATCTTTTGGTTCCATAACACACTTTCACCACCTCTTCCTACAATCTACTCTATCTCTATGTGAATGGCCAATCTCAGTCCTGCAGACCAGCAGTCTCTAGCATGAGGGCCTTGTACTCCTAGTGGACCATGACATGACCCTAAGCTATTGGAGCATAGAAAGGTAGGTACAGATCTGACCATGTCAATCCCTCTACTTAGTAAATTCCAATGGTTTTCTTTTGACTTTAGGATCAAACACCATTTCACTTTTATCTCATCTTCTTTTTCAAAATCTATTACTATATTATACTTTACTATATCAATTTACACATTTTTCTATAGTTCTTTGTATTCTCCATATCCATCATTACTTATAATAGATGAGAAGTATTCTTCCATTTGTTCATATAGCATAATTTTTTTTTTTTAGCATTTCCCAATGAATGGCTGTCTATTTTATTTTCAGCTCCTTATTACAACAACAAAAAATAATGTTCTGAATATTTAGGTGTATACAGGAACTTTCTGCCTTTTATTTCCTTAGAGTAATGACTAGCAGTAGGATCTCTGGATTAAAGGGTATGACTTTTTTAGTCATTTAGAAGCCTAATTTTTGCAAAAGTGCTTTTCTGATATTTTCAAATAAGGTGTTACTCCCCAAGCAAGTTGTGGTCTTGACTTTATTTAATTCTGTGTAACTGAGTTTAATGGTTTCTGATTCTTTCTTATCTAGTCTATTCTGCTAATCCTTGCTTTTATTTGTAACCATTTAGTTTTGGAATGTGTTGTTTTTTGTTTGTTCCATTTTATTTTCATAAAGAAGGGAATCGTGGGCAAAAAACCCTTGCAAAGCATATTCCTCCCAAGAGATGAGAAAAACACCACTAGAGGACTTGTCCATACTAATTCTTGTAATTCTAGTCTTCTGAAATTTACTGATTGTTAATAAAATCAAAAGAGGAAGACAGTGTCCTTTAAACTTGACCAATTGATACCATCATAATTATCCTGAGTTTTTCATCATTTAATATAATCTTTCTTTACATAGTCATATATTATTCTTTTGGGTAGGCTTCATAGACTAACCTTGAGGACCTGATGCTTTGTTTGTTATCTTAGAGAATAGGGGCACTTCATTCACTTTGTGTTCTGTCCTTAGGGGTGCAGTTTGGACCAGGTTCAGTTCTGGGGAGCCTCACTCTAATAAGAAGAGTTGTTCTCACACTCAGTGGCTCATTAAATCCCCTTCCTCTGACACTCTTGGAATGATTTTACTTATTGAATCTCCCCCTTAATGGAAAGAATAAAAATATATTTAATGTATGATATGATGCAGGTACAGGACAAATAGTTTATTCCTTGACACTTAAGAAATGTTAGACTTAAAAGACTCATAAGAACGTTAGCAGAATAGAATTCATCAGTTTAATTTTTAGCTACTGGCACAATCTGTTTCCTAGTATTTAAACTTCCTTAGAACATATGGTAGTTTGCAAGACTACAAATTAGAGATTCTTCACTTTATTGTCTAAACAATTCCTAGTATATATCTTTTGGTAAAATAGCCATGCTTGGCCTAATTCTCTCATCAATGACTATCCTCTCCAGAACTTGCAGAAGTTTTACCTTCCATGAATTACTTCCAACACAATGAGACCCTATTCTATAAAGTTAAATGACTTGCCCAAAGTCACACAATTAGTGTCAGAGGTTGGATTTGAACTCAGATCTTTTGGATTCAAGGCTCAGCTCTCTATGCATTGAATCATTTAGCTGCCTCAGATCCCTTAGTCTGGTTGCACCTCTAAGACTGAACATTCCATATCAGAGCAATCATTTGCTTAAGTTCATTATTGTTCTTCAGTTCTGCCTGACTTTTCACGACCCCATTTAAGCTTTTCTTGGCAAAGATATTGGAGCAGTTTGTTATTTCCTTCTCTAGCTCATTTAAGAGATGAGGATACTGAGGAAAACAGGGTTAAGTTCAAGGGCCACACAGCCAGGAAATGTTTGAGGCTGGATTTGAACTCAGGAAGAGGAATATTCCTAACTCCAGGGCTCTCTCACTTTCCTTAAGGTTTGCTTAAGTTCTGGAAAGAATCAAAACAAAAGAGGCAGGGTGTGTGCTTTAGCTTTCATGTGCTTATGGTCAGTGGAACCTACTGCCCGTCTTTGACTCAACTTTCTAGACACTCATTGAATGTCCTTCATGCTTTGAAGCTGGAAAAGAAGAGAGCATCTTCTACTTTTAGTACATTTGGAGTCCTTAGATCTTCTGGTTCCATAGCCAATAAACAGAGATTCATTGTCTCACAGTGCAAGGCCCTCAATGATGAGTCATATTTGGCCTCATAATCCCATCCAAAGCTTCCTTGTGGAGCCAGGAATCATGACTCTACTTAGGCATGTTTCATGGGCATGGAGGAGAGGGGTAAGGGAAGAAAAGATGGCCCCTACTATAATGGAATCATAGATTTAGGGCTAAAATGGGCCTTATAGGTGTTTTAGTCCAGCATTCTCATTCTACAGCTAAGGAACCTGAAGCCCAGAGAAGTAGGTCTTGAGTAAGAAAGATATGAATTGAGATCCAGCCTTAGATATTCCACTAGATGTGTGATCTTGCACTGATCACTTAGAAACCTCTGTCTGTCCCAGTTTCCTCAACTATAAAATGAGAATCATAATAACACCTACTTCATAACAATTACTTGTTGTCAGGAAATATTTGTTAAGTGTTTTGTGTTAGGCATATAGTAATGATATACAAATGCTTGCTATTATTGTTATTTTTATGGCAAAGGAGAGTCAGGATTCTAATTTGTGGTAGAATCAACCTCAGGGCCTCTGAATCCAAAGCCAGTTTTTCTGGCAGACACTACCTTACATTGTTTCCTTTACTTTGTATTATTTCAACTAAACCTTACCATGTTTTTTCTCATGGTGCAATAATATTCCATTACATTTCTATTTATATAACCCTTGGCAAATCACTTAATCTCTCAGTGCACTAGGTAGTTGTCAAAGAATTATATTACAGGAAGAAGGTGTGAATTCTTTCTGTATGAATGAAATCCCTACATTCCTATACCACATTTTACTTGGCTATTCCTCAATCAATGAGTACAATTTGCATCCAACTTTTTGCTAATATCAATGGGACTGCTCTGTGAGAAAAGTCATGAAATCATTCATAACTTTTGGTGAAGAGATTTCAGTTTTGTACAAATACTTCACCTCAAGGAGGTAAAAGACAGATAGATTCCATATACAACAAAATTTTACACAAACAAGCAAACAAATTGGAAATACAATATCTACCCATTGATTCAGGAATGGCTGAAGAAATTGTGTTATGTAGACTTGATGAAATGCAGTTGTCCTATAAGAATTAAACAAATGGAAAAAGCAGTATGTTACAGTTAATATAAGGTTGGCCTTGAAGACATGAAGTCCTTCACTTAAGTCCTGCCTCTGGCACATATGCTAGCTATGGTATACTAAACAAGTTACTGAACCTCTATATTTTAGGTAGGTCTCTAAGGTGATCTTCTCCCTTTATGCTGTCTTCTTGGTATCCCATGGAGTTCGCTATTATCTGTGTAGAGATCCCAGATCTCTATCTATACCCAACTTCAGTATTCCTCTTAATCTTCAATCCTGTGTCACCAATCACCTATTGAACATTTTAAATTGTATTTCAATTGTACATCAGATTGTATTGTAGGGAGACATTTTAGATTAAACATGTCTAAATCTGAGCTCATCCCTAAACACTCCCCTCTTCCAAAGTCCTCTATTTTTGTTGAAGAAACCTTCATGCTACTGGCCATCCAGGTTCATAATTTTGGCATTATCCTGTACTTCTTACTTATATTATATATATCTCCCTCCCCTTATATTCAATTACCAAATTTCCACTTCACCCTTTAAAACATCTCTTAAATCCTACTCCTCTCCTTTCACAGAGCTACCATCTTACTTCAGGTATTCATTACCTCTATATCCAAATCAGGTCATCCTGGGTAAGTTACTTAACCTCTGTTTGCCTCAATTTCCTCATCTGTAAAATGGATATGCCAAGCTTTCCTTGAAGTCCTTTCCTTTGTTCCAGTTTCTAGGGAAGAGGTGGTCCTTTTCCTTACAAATACAAATCTATTTTCTTGGGTCCTGATCTGAAGTCTGGTCTTTCCCTCTCTAAGGGAGAGTGCACATGCTAAGTTTGAGGAGATGTAGAGAAATGGTCAGTTTGGATAGCAGTCAATCTGGGAAGGGGCCAGCAGCATCCAAGATTGCTGATGCTGATGGAAAGATGCACATCCTATCAATCTATGCTTCATTCAGGCTATTTATTTATATCTTACCCAGTAATAAACTTCACTCCCTAGGAAAATAAGCTATCTTATGCCTGACAACAGCTGTTTCTCCATTAATGGGTTGAGTTTGCACATTTACTTTTATTGAAGTAAAGAATTTAACCTAAAGCTATTGATATAGAAGAGACTTGTTATATCACAGTCACAAAGTGATAAAATATACTATCTCACTGAATTCAGCTTTGCTCATTTAGAATCAGTTCCTCAGACCAGTCAAAGACAGTAGCCATCTCAATTTTTCCTTTGAAATCACTGCTGATGTTCATACAAGGTTCTGACAACTCTCTCTGGCATCTTTTGTGTCCAATAGTCAAGATTTCAAACCCCCAGAAACAGAGAGAGGGAGAGCTCTCTTGATGTGGGTAAAGGTTTCTCTCTTTTGGTTGGTGAGCAGACTTGTGTTATTATTTTTCAAAGAACCCTACTCAACATTAAAATTTAAACTATTTCCTTCACTTTCAGGCCTATATATCTTCTTTTCTTTATTTTTCCCTGAGGCATTTGGGGTTAAATGACTTGTCCAGGGTCACACAGCCAGGAAGTGTTAAGTGACTGAGGTCAAATTTGAACTCAGGTCCTCCTGACTTCAGGGCTGGTGCTCTATCCATTGCGCCACCTAGCTGCCCCCCATATTTTCTTTCATTCTTCATTCATTATGGGCATGAGAGATTACATAGAGGAAAAATCAATTCTCATAAGAGGGGCTATATTTATAAAGTTGTTAGTTGTATCCAACTAGATTAGTGCCCAGATTTTTAATGTATGTTGTCATTTTAAGATGTGTTGTTTTCTAAACATTTTCCCTTCTGATTTTTAGTGATATGTAGCTAATTATTTTTGTAGATTTGTTTTGTATTGTGCTTCTTTGCTGAAACTATTATCTCAATTTTCTGATCATTTCAAGGGTTTTCTAACAAACCATTACTTTATTCTCAAATAGCCTTATTTTTGCCTCTGCTTTGTCAATGCTTATTTCACTTAATTTCTCTTTCTTGTCATTGCTATTGCCAGCGTGTATAGTATTATATCAAATAATAATGATAATAGTAGACACCTTTGCTTTAACCCTGATCTTTTAAGGAAAACTTTTAATGTAGTCCTTAGTTTTAGTCAATTTAACAAAATGTGTTGAGGAAAGATCCTTTCATTACAGTGGTTTTTTTTTTTTTTTTTTTTTTTTTTTTTTTTTTTTAGTGTTTTAATATAAATGAATACCTTTGCTGAAGGCTTTTCCTGATTCTAATGACACAATTATTGGGTTCCTTCTTTTTGTTTGTTTTTATCATTTATGGCTCAGGGTTGCTTCAAAGACTAGATACACAGTCTGGACCCAGTTCTGGAAACCTGCCTCCAAAAGGATAAGTTTTTCTCTTTCATTTGTTATCTCCCAGCCAGAATAAAATTGAGTGAAATCTCCAAAACAAAGTTGAGATATGGCTTGTTTCTTCTAAAGTAGAGGCTGCTAAACTCCTATAGTTTCATCAAAGGACAATATATGATACCCTTTATGTCATCTACCATAACAAAGCACTCACATCTGTGAGTAAATACAGGAAACAAAACAATTTTATAGCTAATTAGACTCCCTCTTGGGGGACTGCTGGACAAATACTTTCTATTTACTTCATATTTGTTCTGAATAAGTTACAACAATATGTGGAGGATTGACATGGTCCAGATCTCCTGATCTGGCTTTAATTCTTTAGTTGGCTGGATTCTCTTTTTTTCTAAGAAATGAGCAGTTAAGGAAATCTCCCTGTCGGAGGCCAGTGCTTGCCTTTCAAATTCATGAACTTTAGAATGCATAATTAAACATGAGGTAATCCCCAGGTCTGGAAATATCCATTGTTAGAATTATTAATTTCTGGCTTATTCTCAGAAAATGAAACAGAAAGGCCGAAGTTTAATATGGCTCAAAAATCCCCCTCTTAGGCTCACCTGGGGAAGCACAAAATACTTGCCATGTGCTTCTATTGCTAGCTGCCTTTTTCTGCTATTTCATAGCTCATTCCTATGCACTTCAGAGGGAATGTCTCCTCTGACAAGATTCTGTTTTCTGAAGTTTCCATCATCCAGTCATCAAGAGGCACCCCGAATCCCTGGGAATTGTTAGAGGAATCCCCAATGTCCTCTCAACGGGGCACAGATTTAAGTTTGGTATTTGATTAGGAGTTTTTAATTTGTTCTTTTTCTAGCTTTTTTAGTTGCAAGCCCAATTCATTGATTTTCTCTTTCTCTATTTTATGCAAGTAAGCATCTGGAGATATAAATTTACCTTTATTACCGCTTTGGCTGCATCCCACAAATTTTGGTATGTTGTCTCATTATTGTCATTCTCTTGGATGAAATTATTAATTGTGTCTATAATTTGCTGTTTTACCCAGTCATTCTTTAGGATGAGATTATTTAGTTTCCAATTACTTTTTGGTCTGTTTTCTCCTGGCCTATTGCATGTGTTTTTAATTGCATCATGATCTGAAAAAAAAATGCATTTACTATTTCTGCCTTTGTGCATTTGATTTTGAGGTTTTTATGCCTAACACGTGGTCAATTTTTGCATAAGTTCCATGAACCACTGAGAAAAAAATAAATTCCTTTCTGTTTCCATTTAATTTTCTCCAAAGATCTATCATATCTAACTTTTCTAACATTTTGTTTACCTCCTTAACTTTCTTATTTATTTTGAGATTCGATTTATCTAGTTTTGAGAGAGCAAGGTTGAGATCTCCCACTAGTATTGTTTTGCTATCTATTTCTTCTTGCAATTCTCTTAACTTCTCCTCTAGTAATTTCCATGCTATATCACTTGGTGCATATATGTTTAGTATTGATATTGCTTCATTATCTGATACCCTTTAATAAGATATAGTTTCCTTCCTTATTTCTTTTCATTAGATCTATCTTTGCTTTTAATTGATCTAAGATCAGGATTGCTATCGCTGCTTTTTTTTTTCTTCACCTGAAGCATTATATATTCTGCTTCAGTAGGGCACAGATTTAATTCTATGGAAAGGAAACATCTTTCCAGGGAAGGTCCAAACTAATTCCAGCAAGTTAAGTAGGGGATAGGGATTATCAAATTAAGCATGGACTCTCCCTACCAACTTCCAGCATATAATTACTGTGATTTCTTATTTTCTTCATATTGAATTCTTCAATATTCACTTCATATTAATGTAGTGAGATTTCTCCAGCCCAGCATCTCAGAACCAGACTGCTACATCTCCCCCTCAGGTAACTAGAAGAACCCTTAGGAGTTAGGTAATGTCTTTTCTCTGCTGCTATCACATCAAGTTCTTACAGATTGTGTTTCTACCACTGTAAGAGACCACTGACTAGAACCCCTTTTCCTTTTAACCATTTAACATCAATTGGCTTTTATGAAGGGATATTTACTTCTAAGCAAGAATGAAAATATGAACATTTCCTTCAAAATCATAGCCTATAGAGGCACACTCTCTTGTAGTTCACTTTGGTCTCTGAAGAGAATGGGCTCAATCTGAATTAAGTTCGTTCATAGAATGCTTTACAAAGTTCATGTCAATGTGTGGCAAGATGAGTCCTTGTCTCACTTACTACTGAGCTGTGTCCCCAAGATCATGCTGTCCTCCTCAGAGCATTGATGCTGAATAGGCTGTCAGGAGCCTTGCTCTCTCTACCTTTCACAATTAACAAGGTCAGAATCTCTAATCCTTCACCTAAAATAGAAATATAAGAAATTCAGAAGCAAGGAACCACGGTTTCACTGGGTTAGTGCAGTCCTCATCGGGGAGCAGGCCCAAGGGTTCTCCCCTTAAAATATTGTCTCCCTGGACACCATCCCCAAAGAAGTCAAACCAAGTTCAAAACGGAAGAAAAGACTGACTTTGTAATCAAGAGTACTTGGATTTAAGACCTGCCTTTGGCAAATACTGGTTATGTGGTCATTGCCAAGAAACTTCTCAAGTAAATCTATAAGAATATATTATAGGAATTGTTGATGTACATTGCTAGAGGGAGTTTCCCATACTGGGGAGTTCTCTATGAAAGTGAAATCAGTCACAGGCTTCACAAACAAAAAACAATTAGATATTCTAGTTTCTGATAATCTTCTTTGTTTCTACTCTATAAATTGCTATCTTCTTTCTTATTTTCAATTTAATAATTTAGTTTTTCTTTCCTTTTTTTCTTAAAAAATTAAATTAGTTGATGATCAAAAATAATTGGTATTTTTTAAAAAGCTAGCTTTTGGTTTTGTTTATTTATTAATTCAATTAAACTATGTATTTAGAAATTCTCAAAATGTCTTCTTTTGTGCTTGTATTGAAATTATTAGTTTTTTGGCTTTCTAATTTGTGTGAACAACTCATTAGACCTCTATTTTTCTCCTTTAGAAATTTAAGTTTTCAGAGATTTAAATCTGCCACTGATTGCTTTTGTTCCATCACATAAATTTTTCTTTGTGGTGTCACCGATGTTATCTCTTGAACATATTACATGTCTCTCTCTTTGTATATATATATATATATACATAATATGCATATATAATTTTTCTATGATTTAGTCTTTGACCCATTCATTACTTAGAATATAATTTTTAGTTTCCATTTAGTTCTGCCTCTTTTATTAATATTTTCTTATTGAATGTTATTTTATGGCATTACAGTTTATAAGGAGTATGATTAAGATTTACAGGTTTTTTTGTACTTATTTATGAGTTCTTTATGACTTAGGAGATGATCTTTTTTTTTTAAGGTTCCATGTGTCTGCAAAATAACTTTTATTCTTTCAGATTCTTATGTGATATTCTTTTTAAGCCTATCAAATTTGACATTGAATTTGTAATTTCCTTTAAAAAATTTTTTTAGTTCATCAAAGTTTGAAGGACAAATATCAAAATTTCCTATTGGTGCATTATTGTTTAGTTTCTTTGTGTGTTTCAGATAGCTTTTCTTTCATGTTCTTATAGAATATGTGTGAGGCCTTTAAGCACAAGATAGTTTGTCTGTTTATTCCTTTTGATAACATCTATTTTCACTCCTATTGTGTCTAAGATCATGATTGTAACTCTTCCTTTTTTTTCCTTTTTTTTTCTTTCTATTTGGTAAAGCATAATGTACTATATTCTTAGCCCCTTGGATTATCATTTTTGTTTTGTTTTATCTCATTTCGTCTTCACCCCCATATTCTAGTTGAGGAAATCAAGGCAAACAGGTTTAGTGACTTCTCAGACTCATACAGATAATAAGGCTTTTCATGTCTTCCTGATTTCAGACCTAGCACTCTATGCATTAGCCACCTAGCTAACACTTTATTAAGATTTTTTTATGTTTCCATTAATTTTATATTCATTTAAACATACCAGGTCTTTCTTTATTTCTCTTACTACATAATTTTACCTAATTTTTTGCTTCCAAGTTGTGTTTATTGTTTTTTTTTTGGAGATTTTTCATTACTCTCCTTTATGCAGAAAATAATATCTATTTATGTAATCATTGTTTGGGGAGGTTTTGGGGGACTCATTTTAAGTCACTCTGAATCTTTCTTTAGGCACTTAATAAATGTTTATTGTTTGGAAGTGAACATTTTGGTATAGTGGATAGAGTGCTAAAGTTGGAACTAGGAAGACCCTAGTTCAAAATCCACTTCTAACACTCAAACCTCTACCAGCCTGGGTAAATCATTACATCTTTCTGACCCTTAATTTCTTCATTTCTAAATTGAGGGGATTGAAAAAATTGATTTTCCAGCTTTCAATCTCTGATCCTATCTTAGTTTTTTGGATTTTGGTCAGAATTTCTTTCCTTTTTCCTCTCCTCTTTTTTTTTTTTTTATTCTTTTACTTTATTTGACATGCTTGTTGCCATTTGTAGGTGATGAAAGGAAGCTCGATTGAGTCATAACCACTTACTTTATAATTTTCCCACACTTCTCCAATCCCTTGAGTCCTTACTTAAAGACTGGATGACTATATTGAGAAGATTCTTAGTCCGGCATGAATCGGATGAAGTGAAAGCTGAGATCTTTTCTAACTCTGAGATTCTGTGAATTTGAATAAATTAATAATTTGAACTGTGATCTTTCTCCCCCAGATAATGTGGAGCTTACTCTGGCCCCAGGATCTCCCCTTTGGCTATCCTGTGAACATCCGCTATCTCCCCTCACCTTGGGTCCCACATCATGGGTTCATTGGCGCCCTGAGAAAAACACTTCGCTCCTGAGTCTAGAATTGGAAAAGGGCTTCCCAGCCCGGGAGTTCTGGGTTACAGACACCAGAGGAAAAGGTGCCCTACTAATTTTGCCCCAGGCTGTTCCCCAGGATGCTGGTTCTTACTTCTGTAAAAGTGGCAATCTCACCATCAGCATTGAGCTGAAAGTCATCTCACCAGCAGGTATGAAGAGTCATGTTCTCTCCAGCTTTCTCTTGAGGGTAAAAGCTGAAAGATCTAGTCTTCTTTCATTCTTGAAGCAGTTTGAGGGGTATGAATATGAAGGCTTTTGTGGGCTAATGTGTAGGGATCCCCTATCTCACAGTCTAGTACTTGTCTTTGAAGGTTGAGAGAGAGAGGAAAAGATTCTCTCATTTCATAGTTCTCATCCCTCTGCAGGATGGCGTTGGTTGTTGGAAGCTGGAGGCTGGAAGATTCCAGTTGTTGCTTTGGCCTATGTGTCCTTCTGCCTGGTAATCCTGGTAGGGTCCCTCCAAGTTCAGAAAGGTGAGAAACCACTCTTTCTCCCTCCCCCTATCCCTGTTCCCAGAAAAAAAAAATCCATCATACTCCATCATAATCTCAGTTTGGACTTCCCTAAGGAATGGCCACCTGCCCCATGCCTATGTCTGTCTATGTCTAGCCTCCCTCCCCAAGTCTAGCCTTTCTGACTGATTCCAACCCAAACCCTCCTCTGACTCCTGGTTAGCCCTGCTCTTACGAAGAAAAAGGAAGAGGATGACAGATCGTACCAGGAGGTAAGAAAACTCAATCTGGAGAAATCACAGAACCCTTGAGCTTCATCTCAAATCGGCATCCCTATTCCCTCTCCTGGAACTGAGGTTCTTCTCTCCCTCTCCACCTCCAATCATTTCTTCTGTATCAGCCAATAGCAGTAATTCACATTTTGTGAGTTTTTCTCACAATAAAAGTATAAGATGGTAATACAGATATTATTTCCCTTATTTTACAGATGGGGAAACACAGGTTCAGTTAGGGGAATGTCCAAGGTCCCACATCTAGTAAATCTGGGAACCAGGATTCAAACTCAGGAGTTTTAGTTCCAAGTGCAGTGCTATTTCCATTCTACTGCCCAATAGTCAGTTTCCTTTCTGTTTCTCCTACCCTTTAATTACCTCATAGCCCCTTAGGTTTGTGTTCCAGTTTCTTCATTATTTTTCTTAATGGGATCAGGTTCTTCAAAGTGATGTCTCCAGGGAATGAAACCCAGAGTCAATATGGGAATATGTTACCCCTGTCTGGAGTGGCAACTCTTGGAAATGGTGAGCAAGATCTCTGAATTCCTAGCTGAGATATACTCAAAGAATATAGTCCCAATCCTGAAACTCTTCCAAGTCAGTGCTCTTAAGATATCCCAGTCTAGGGCTTTTTATGGAGAGGGAGCTCAGAAACAGGAATGAGTACAGGATAAAGAGAGAAGCTGGAGAAGAGAGGAGAACTAAAGGAGAGGAAGGAGAGCTTGGGAGGGGCCAGCTTCTCTACTGGCAATCAGCTTACTTCTAAAGGAGAAGACAACTATGTCTAAAAATATGTACAGCATAAATAGAAAATGAATAAATATAAGAACATGCAAAGCAGTTAAATACAGGGGAGTTTGTGAGGGAGGAGAAATCAGAAAAGACTTCTTGTAGAAGATGATATTTGAGCTGAATATTAAAAAAGAGAGGGACAGTCTAAGACCTAAAGACAGGAGATGGAATGTTTGAGGAACAGAGAGAAAAGCAATATGGCTGAATCACAGAGTCCAGTTGGAAACACAGTTTGGGGCCAATTGTGAAATGCTTAAAAAGCTAAACAGAAGAGTTTAGATTTTATCCTAAAGGCAGCAGAAAGCTATTGGAACTGAATGAGTTAAGAAGTATCTTGGCTAAATCTATGCTTAAGGAAAGTCACTCTGGCATCAGTGTGGAAGATAGTGAATTTGTGAGAAATTGAAGACTAATTGGGAGGCCATTGCAATAATCTAGGTGAGAAGTGATATGGATCTAGGCTAAGGTGGTAGCTGTTTAAGTGGAAAGAAAGTGAGAGAGAGATGATGTAGAGATAGAAACTGCAAGACTTGGAAACTGGTTAGTCATATGGGGTGAGGGTGAGTAAGGAAGCCAGGATAAAGCTGAGGTTGCAAACCTCAGTGACTGGAAGAATGGTGATGTCTTTGAGAGAAATAGGGAAATTTGAAGGAGAGGTATGTTTGAAGGGAAAAATAATGAACTTGGCTTAAATATATTGAGTTTGAGATGTTTCTGGGATATCTATTTTGATTTGTCCAATGGGCAACTAGTGATTTTAGACCAAAGCTCAGGGAAGAGCCTGAAACTAAATATAGAGAGAGGGGAATCATCCTTACAGAGATGATCTTTTAACCCATGGGAACTGATGAGGTTGCTAAGATAAGGTTACGTAAAGAGAAAAGAACTCTTAACACTTACAATTAGGGGGTATGGTGTGGATTATGATCCAGTAAAGGAGATTGAAAAAGTAAAGGGAAAAGGACCAGAAGAAGGCAGTGTCATAAAAACTCACAGAAGAGAGACTACTCAGGAGGAGGGGGTGGTCCACTAGGTATAGAAGAAGGTATTTCTAGAATAAGATCAGAGATGCCTTATTCTTGAGTTTGGGAAATATTGTGTAGGCTCTTTTTAGAAGAATGTTCTTAAAAGTAGAAAATAAAACATATAGAATCATTCACTGTAATCTCTTTATGGTAGAAGGAGGGGTGGTAGTGGTCCATGGATAGATTACTATCAGATTTGAGAATTAAATTAGATCATTAGTAGCTTTGGAGAGAGCAGTTTGATTTGAATGAGTTCAGAAGCCAGATTGCTTCAAAAATTGAGGGAATAGGACAGAAGAGAGAAAGTGAAGGCATAAGTGTAGATGGTTTTTTCAAGGTATTGGGTGACAAAAAAAAGATATAAAATTTTAAAAAGAACACTTTGTGGGGATGGCAGAGACAGAGACAGAGACACAGAGGCAGAGAAACAGAGACAGAGACAGACACAGAAAGAGGGAGGAAGGAAGGGAGAGAGAGAGAGAGAGGAAGAGAGGGAGGGAGATGGAGAGGGAGAGAAAGGGAGGGAGAATCAGTATTTCCATCTATTGGGAACATGTAGAGGAGTTGGCTAGAAGAAAACTATCTCTGTCAGTGATTGAAGGAAAATGTCATCAAGGGGTTTTGAGATGAAGAAAGGGGAGATAGGGAGTCAATTAAGGAGAAATAAAAATACTATCTTGCTTTGGTGAGGGTCTTCTTGAGCTTTTATATCTGTCCTCTAGTTCGGACCCTGAAGTGGACCCCTGACTTTGGAGGAGCCACTCCATCGTTTGGAAACCCATCCCAAAGGGATCAGAAAACAGGAATCCCTGGGCTCAGGAGTCCAGGGCTGGAAGGTGAATGACTCTTAAGAGAGGATATCTGTTCTTCTCAGCCTTAGAGCCCTAGACAAAGTCAGAGGAGAAAGAAACGTGGCCTAGTAGAAAGGACATTGGATTAGGAGTCATAGTCACCAGTGGAATCCTGTCTCTGGTGCTTATTAGCTGTGTAACGTTGGAGAAATTCATATGGACCACATGATATTTAATTTTCATGTCAGATCTAAATCTATTGCCCTATCATCCTCTTTGACCCAGGGGATAAGGGAAGTGTTTGCAAGAAGATTGTCCACTTCTTAGGCTCTAAGGGATGATGAGTCATGGGAATCTGGTTAGTGGAAGGGAGAAGAATCCATGTGGGTCAGGGCTATTGGGAGCAAGATGAGCTGGGGGAATTGAGAGAAATGACTGATTGACTTCTTAGATCCGGAGGAGGAAGGGGAAGGTTATGAGGAGCCAGACGGTGAAGGAGCTTCTGTGGCCTATGAAAACAGCCAAGACCAGCTCTCCCAAGGTAATAATGAGTTGTTCCTATCCTCCAGGGACCAATCTCCTCCTTGTTACAGAGCCCAATCTTCCTCTATTCAGCAACTACTCCCACTAGCTCCTTCTTCCCTTTTTTTAAGGCAGTAAGAGATAGTAGACAGGAGTGTTCAACCCCTCTTTCTGACTCCCCAGATGCTTGGGGCTATGAGAATGAAGAAAAAAGAACCTTGGCTGATGAAGAAATGGAGGATGATTCTTTCTCCACTGGTAATAAGGAACTGGGAGAGAACACCGTATGGGACTGGAGACAGAGACCTCTAAAGGACTACAAAGCCTGGGGGGAGCTGGGGAAAGGGAGGGATGGAGCTCCTATGGAGACTGTCTTCCACCTTCCCTCTCTTCTCTCCAACAGCAGAGTCTTATGAAAATGAGAAACAAGGAAATGGTCTCTACCTGTCCTACACAACAACAGGTGGGGCAAGAACATTCCTAATTTAGGAGCTGGGAGAGTGGAAAGGAGAATAGAAATTTAGGAGTTTAGACTCAAAGGCTCTTTTCTTTACTCTTTAGGCTTCTTGCTCCCAAAAGGGCCTGTGTGGGACACATGCCGGGAGGCTTCCTCACTTGGTGAGATGTGGGACAATCTGTTCTGACCCTGACCTCAAGGAAAGAGAAGGGAACAAGCATTTGTATAGCAATTACTCTGTACCATCCACTATACTAAGTGCTTTTTAACAAATGTTATTTCATTATTATCTCAAAGTTCTTCCCTTCCTCCCTCCCTCCCTCTCTCTCTTCCCCCTTCCTCCCTTCCCCCCTTCCTCCCTTCCCCCCTTCCTTTCCTTCCTTTCTTCCTTCCTTCCTTCCTTCCTTCCTTCTTTCCTTCCTTCCTTCCTTCCTTCCTTCCTTCCTTCCTTCCTTCCTTCCTTCCTTCCTTCCTTCCTTCCTTCCTTCCTTCTTTCCTTCCTTCCTTCCTTCCTTCCTTCCTTCCTTCCTTCCTTCCTTCCTTCCTTCCTTCCTTCCTTCCTTCCTTCCTTCCTTCCTTCCTTCCTTCCTTCCTTCCTTCCTTCCTTCCTTCCTTGATTCTGCCCTCATTGAACTTCCTAGGACTGAACCTAACCACTTCTATAGTGAGATATACATTAATCCCTGTAACTCAGGCTCCCAAAACCCTCTTCCCAGTCGGGCCCTTGGGATTATTTGTGCCCCATATAATCTTTTTCTTTCTCATTTGCATCTCTTCATTTTTTGCCTAATAGCAGGGTCTCAGTCTTATGAGGACATGAGAGGGATCCTTTATGCTGCCCCTCAAATCAGGAACCTTTGTCCCCAGCCTGGTCCTAGTCAGGAGGAAGGTGAGTATCCTTTAATTTTCAGCTCTACTTAAGCTTTCCAGGATCCAAATGGTCTCTTCTCTTTTCTGCCTCCCTTTCCTCCTTTAATACAATCCCTTGTGCTATTCAGATGGTGACTCCTATGAAAATATGGAAAATCCAGAAGAGTCTGGTCCAGGGTGGGAGGCAGGGGATTGGACCCCAAGCTGGAACAATAGGTGAGCTCTCACCTGTAATCTCACTCCATTAAGTGAGTAGGAAATAGGCCCCCTCCAGAGGTTGAGGAGAGGAGATTTGGAGCTTATGCTGGCAAACTGGATTCTGGATGGTGAAGGGAAGGGATGGAGGGAGGAAAGATCTTTATTTTATTTTTATTATTATTATTATTTGTGGAACAGGGTAGAGAAGATGAAGCAGAAATTATTAGAGAATTTGGAATAATGTCTGGTCTTTTGGGAGGGAGGGATTTTCAGAGGGCTAGAGAGAGGGGACAGGGCAACCACTGAGCACTAACCTCCCCTTTTTATCTTTCCCTCTTTAGGTCCTAGAGACACAACTCCAATTTAGCATTCTTTTGATGCTTAGTCTCTGTCTGGAGGGACTAAGGCCTGATGATGTTCAGAATGTGTGTGTGTGTGTGACAGAGAGAGAGAGAGAGAGAGAGAGAGAGAGAGAGAGAGAGAGAGAGAGAGAGAGAGAGAGAGAGAGAGAGAGAGAGAGAGAGAGAGGAGGAAGGGAGGGAGAGAGAACCTATTATCCTTTTTTTCCCTCAATAAAATCCTGTGTTTCTAATTTCAAGAAATTGTGACTCCGTGTATTGAGAAATCACTGAAATCTGGTATGTGAGGTCAAATAATTTTTCCTTGGGAGAAGCTTCTTCAGGACATTTCTAGGGTTTCTTCTGAGGCCTTTTCAGAGCTGGTCTAGATTGGAACTGTTTCATCTATCTGATTTATTTGTTAATTCAAAAAATATCCATTGTGTATCTAATATTTGGACAGGATTCATCCTCCCAATTTCTCTATGGATGGTAAAAACTGAAACTGCTCCTGTCCCTCAAAAAGATTACATTTTGCTAGGGGGAAATAAGTTATTACAGATAAGTAAATACAAAGTAATCTAAATGTAGCACCTATGAGTACTATTTGTCCCCTCCCCCTACGCTTTGCACCTGCATTTTCTGGATCTGACTACCCTCCTTTGGTAAGACTGTGGGTCCGGATAACAAAACCTTCACCAACATGTTTAGACAGAGGACACAGTTAGTTCAAAGTGAAGGTATTTAACAACATAGTAAGAAAAATAACAATAAAGAATTTCCCCTGAAATTAAAGCCATCTATAGTTATGAAAAAATGCTCTAAATCATTGTTGATTAGAGAAATGCAAATGAAAACAACTCAGAGGGACCACCTCATACTTCTAAGATTGGCTAAAATGACAAGAAAAGATAATGATGAATGTTGGAGGGGATGTGAGAAAACTGGGACACTGATACATTGTTGAGAGGATTGTGAAGGAATCCAACCATTCTGGAGAGCAATCTGGAACTATGCCCAAAGGGCTATCAAACTGTGCATACCTTTTGACCCAGCAGTACCATTACTAGGTCTATATCCTAAGGAAATCTTAAAAGGAGGGAAAAAGAACCCATATGTGAGAAAATGTTTGTAGCAGCTCTTTTTTGTGATAGCAAAGAATTAGAAAATGAGTAGATGCCCATTAATATGAGGAATGGCTGAACAAGTTGTAGTGGATGAAAATGATGGAATATTATTATTCTATAAAAATGATGAACAAGTTGATTTTAGAAAGGTCTAGAAAGATTTACATGAACTGATGCTGAACAAAACAAGCAGAACCAGGAATACATTGTACATGATAACAAGAAGAAAGTTCGATAATCAACTATGAAAGGCTTGGTTCCTCTCAGTGGCTCATTGATCCAAAGCAATCCTAAGAGACTTTGAACTGAAAATGTCATATATATCCAGAAAAAGAATTAAAGAGACTGATTATAAATCAATTCTATACTTTTTCATCTCTCCCATAGGTTTTCCCTTTTGCTCTGATTTTTCTCTCCCAACATGATTCAGAAAGTAATGTGTATTAAAAAATAAATTTACTAGGAAAAAAAAGAATTTTCCCTATAAACTCAGGACACACTTTTCTAAAGATAAATACATTCTCATTATGGGCACAGGGGCAGCTCGGTGGTGCAGTGGATAGAGCACTGAAGTCGAGTTCAAATCTGAGCTCAGACACTTAACTCTTCCTAGCTTTATGACCCTGGGCAAGTCACTTAACCTTAGTTGCCTCAGGGAAAAAAAGAAAGAAAGGAAGAAAGAAAGAAAGAAAGGAAGGAAGGAAGGAAGGAAGGAAGGAAGGAAGAAAGAAAGAAAGAAAGAAAGAAAGAAAGAAAGAAAGAAAGAAAGAAAGAAAGAAAGAAAGAAAGAAAGAAAGAAAGAAAGAAAGAAAGAAAGAAAGAAAGAAAGAAAGAAAGAAAGAGAAAGAAAGAAAGAAAGAAGAAAGAAAGAGAAAGAAAGAAAGAAAGAAAGAAAGAAAGAAAGAAAGAAAGAAAGAAAGAAAGAAAGAAAGAAAGAAAGAAAGAAAGAGAATTTGTATAAAAGGACTTCCAAGAATCTAGTGCCAGTGAGCCTCAGTCTTTGTCCCAGGACTTCCTATAGTCCAAATCTAGATGCCTGATTCCCAGCCACAAATTATTTCTAGGGCTTACCCACAGTGCTTTGCTTCCTCTGGGGCCCTAGTCTTTATCCCAGAGCCTTTCTTGACATCCTCTATCAGTCCCAGATTTCCTCTACTCAGGACCTACTATAGAACTCCAGGATCCATCCCTGGGGCCTGACCCTCCCCCACTCCCTTACTTCTTAAGCCCTGCATCCCACTTCCTGGGACTTCCTACGACAAAGCAGCAGTTGGACTTCAAGGGATAGCTTTGACACACCTAGTCATCTGCTTCACTTAATGGACTTTTCTAACCACCCAGTCTATATCCTGTAGCTATTATCTTGATATCTAGTATACTCTCCTTATGGGCAGCTAGATGGCCCAGTGGATAGACTGCTGGACCTAAAGTCAGTAGACTGCTGGACCTAAAGTCAGGGAGACTATCTTTGAGAGTTCGAATCTGGCCTTGGACACTTGGACACTTACTAGCTGTGTGACTCTGGGTTATTTACTGCCATTGAACTCAAGTTTCCTCATTTGTTTAAAAAAAAAAATTGAGCTTGAAAAGAAAATGGTAAACTTCAGTCAAGAAAACCCCAAATGGAGTCAAGAATAATCAAATATGACTAAAAAATTGACCACCACCACCACCTATTTCCTTTCTTCCTCAGTGAGTTCAGTGCCCAGCTCACAATCTTTCTCTCTAATCCAATTCCTGCTCACAAACTAGGGGATATTAATGTACATATTGATGTTCCCACAACTATTCTGATTTCCCACTTTTTCAGTCTAATCAATTGACATGACCTCCAGTCCACCTTAGTTACAATACAGAAGTCATAACCTTGATCTTGACATTTTACAAGTAAGTGTTTCATGAACTCTGAAATTCCTTTATTTGACTATATATTTTTTAATCATATCACTTTTCTCTGTACCTTACAGTTCCTGAACAGTTTCATCTTTAATAGGTCCTCCAAACCTTTGACTTCTTAGTTCGTTCCTGGTCCATTAGCCCCACATTAGTTGTATTTTCTTTTTTTCTGGAATTTTTCTCCTTGATGAATCAGTTCAATTGTACAATATCTTCTTTTTTAATTTTTTTTTCATTTTAGTAGTTTTTATTTACCAGATATATGCATGGGTAATTTTACAACGCTGACAATTGCCAAACCTTTTGTTCTAATTTTTCCCCTCCTCCCCCCCCTACATGTTAAATATGTTAAAGTATAAATTAAATACAATATATGTATACATGTCCAACAGTTGTTTTGCTGTACAAAAAGAATTGGACTTTGAAATAGTTGTACAATATCTTCTACCCTTGAATCTTTTCACCCCTTGCTCATTGCCAATTGTATTTTGCCAAATTATGATCTTGGATTTTGCCTAGTATCCATCTCTTGTTTCTATTCAGTCCTATCAAATAGAATTAGAAGAAATCATGAAATTATGTTGATTTGGTCCACTATGAATTTGTTACATAATCTCAATTGGACCCTTAAGCAACTCCTGTAATGTCCTCCCCCTATATTCTCTTTTTCTTTTCTTTTTTTTCTTTTTGTTGTTTTTTACTGAGGTAATTGGGGTTAAGTGACTTGCCCAAGGTCACACAGCCAGGAAGTATTAAGTGTCTGAGGCCAGATTTGAACTCCGGTCCTACTGAAGTCAGGGCTGGTGCTATATCCACTGCACCACCTAGCTGCCCTCTCCCCCTATAATTTCAGCTGAAAACCTCAATTCATATTTAATCTTCTCAAAGAAGCCTTTATTGTCCTAACTCAAAGTACATTGTTTTCCTTCCTCCATCTTTCTTTGGTCTATTTTCTCCTTTGGTCCTATAACATTTGATTTATATTATATTCTTATGTTGATATGTCCCTATAATGTTATGTGGTTAGTTCTTGGGCAGAATCATGTTATAATTAGTATCCCAAGCATGCAGCTTGGTGATCTACACTTTGTAAATACTTAATATTTAATGGGAATTCAACTTTGTTGCATGAGAGAGGTTCCCTGCTCTCAATAAACTAAGTGTTGGGGGAGACTGGATTAAGAGAGATTTAACATTCACATGATAACTTGAGAAAGAATGTTCAGTGCCAATGAGTTATTGGTACAACAAACACTACAAGAGTGCCAGTAATTCAATCCCACCTAGTGCCTACTTTGTAGAAAGAGCTCTCCTCTAAACCAACTTTACAATGTACAAAATCCTTTCTTCCCAAGATGTTGCTAGTGCAGCTATTATTATCCTTACTTTATAGAGGAGGAAAGTGAAGTCCTGAAATTTTAAATGACTTGCACAATTGACTGATGGCTACAGGGCTCAAACTCAAGTCTAGAGTCTGACTCTAACTTAATGAGCTTTTCATCATACTTTTTCATATTTTTCATCATACAACCCATGCTATGGGTTGGATTGAGTAGGGGTGTGCTGGAGAATGTTTAACAATTGGCTCTCGAAAACAAAACAAAACCCCACAATGTATTTCTGGCACACTTTTACATATGATTTTCATTATTAATTTTTTTCTATGGGGAGCTAGGTGGCGCAGTGGATAGAGCACCAGCCCTGAATTCAGGAGGACGGGAGTTCAAATCTGGTCTCAGACACTTAACACTTCCTAGCTGTGTGACCCTGGGCAAGTCACTTAATCCCAGCCTGGGGGGGGGGGAATTTCTATCATTTTCTTAAGTTTAGACAATCAACAAAATATCGAATTAAGCTCTGAGGTGTAAATGTTTTCACTGAATATTGCAGGATACAGGATTATTAAGAGATGATCTCTACCTTCTTGGAACTTACAGTCTACTAGGAGAATAAGATGTGATCCAAATAATAATAATACAATAATAACAGTAGCTTTCATGTATTTCAAAATAAGTTTTTATTGATATATTTTATATCATTATAGTTTCCTCCAGTAGCCTCCCCTTCTTCCCAAAAAACCCCATCTTATATAACAAATAATTTTTAAACAAAAAGAGGAAAAAGATGGGGAAAATTATCATAACTTATTTTTATGTCAAAAAAATTGAAAGTATTTGCATTGTATACTTGTGGACCTGTTTGTCTCCTTGGCAAAGAAGAGGAGTGGGAATGACTTCTCATATCTTTTCTAAGAAGCCATATATGCTCTCTATACTTTTGCAACATTAACCTGATTTTTTGGTGGTTCTTTCTAGTTACATTATTGGAGACATCGTGTATACTGATTTTTCAACAAATATTAAGTACCTACTATGTGTTAAATGCTGAGGATATATCTGAGAAAAAGACAGTCCCTTCCCTGAAGAAACTTGTAATCTAATGGGGTTGCACAACACATAAAAGAAAGCTAAAGGCAGGGCAGGGGTACCAGACTCTAAGTGAGGGGGTCACAATATTTCCTGAAATATGCTCATAGTAAGTGAAGATTGATCTGGAAAACTCGGTTTTATAAAGCCCTTTATAAAGGAAAGCTTTTGGAGGAGTGGAGAGCTCCACCTTTTAGCCCTCCAATCAAAGGAGAAAGAAGGAAAAGGAAGTCAAGATGAGAAAATATTGAGTATCTAAAATTGAGTTAACATGATGACATTTCAAGTGTTTCATGTCATATTCTGTGACATTTACATGCTATATTTTGTTGTTTCCAAGTCTTTGCTATCATAACAAGTGCTGAATAGCTATCATTTGTAGACACTTTGTATTTCATCCTCATGTTAACCCTTTGAGGTTGTTTTTCAAGATGAGAAAAATGAGGCAGGCAGGCATTCAGTGACTTGCCTCTGTCAAAACAACTAGTAAGCGTTTCCTTATCCTTAACCCTTTTCTCTGAGGGTTCTCCTTTCAATATGGTCCAAAGGGGAAAAAAAAGGGGTACTTCACCGAAATATAATGTTCCCACCCTAAATCTGATCCCCACTCTAATTTCTGAGGGGGATTAGGACTTCAGACTAGTGAGACTGTGGACTGATTTGGGTTTCCATAAATGAGATCATAGTAACTATCACTTATAGGAGGGGAGCTAGGTGGTTCAGTGGCTAGAGCACTGGAGCTCAGTGCCATCCTGAGCAAGTCACTTAATTTATGCTTTAATCCCCTGGAAAAGGAAAGGGCAACGCCAGTGTCTTTGCCAAGAAAACCCGATAATTTGGTGCACGAGGTCGTGAAGAGTTGGTTATGAACACAACACATCAACCCCCATTTACATAATGCTTTTTAAAAATGTCATTTCATTTATCCTCACAACACCCCAGTCAGGCCCGTGGTATTACCCCCATTTTGCAGATTGGGATACCGGGGCAGAAAGAGCTATGACCCACAGCTACTCGGATAGGACTCACACTTTCCTCCCTCCTGACTTCAAGGGCCGTGCTGTATCCCCATGGGGGTGGGGAGCAGTTATTGAGCACTTTCACAGTGGTAAAATGCTTTCTGCACATTCTCATTTGAGTGAAGTCGATAATCTTTACTGTCTATTACAACCCTAAAACCCTTTGTCCCAGACCACACTGCTAAAAAGCAACACAACTGGGAATCTGACTCAGATTGTCTGGATATGAGACGGGATTTTCCCGTAAATCCAATAAACGTTATGGGCACAACTTAGACCGAGTGACCATGTCGGAGCAAGGATCAGTCTGGGAGTGTTGTTGGCAGGGTGAGTGTGGACCAAGGCCACGGCCACCCTTGGGGGTTTAGCGCCCCCTGCTGGGAGGTTACAGGGTGCAGGTGAGGTCAACATTGGGTTCGCTCGTTCTGGCGGGCATGTTATGTGTAGGTGTGCATGGAGAGTAGCAATTCTGGCTCATCAAATACTATGAAGAGCAAAGGAAGTCAAAAGGCAAGCAAACCAGCTTTTCAAGTCAAATTCAACGTGTGTGAGCGGAAATCCCGGGACACTGCCAAGGAGAAGGACAGAAAGACCCTGAGCATATTACTCTTGTCCCCTCCTCCCATCCAGCAATCAATAAGCAGCTAATCAATGCCGCTAATATGCCGGGGACCACCCTCGGCTCTGGGCATACAAAGGCACTAGAAAATAATATTAGCATTTCTAGGGCCCATTAAAATTTGCAAAGCGCTTGATTTATAATCTCATCTGGTCTACGCAATGCGTGTGGTGTGATAACCCACGACTGCGGGCTCGGTTCCTCCTGATTTCCCGATTCTGCGCTGATTTCGCGCGTTACATCAGAGCCTCAGGCTTCCCCCGGTCTTGCTCCGGAACTACAATTCCCAGTACCCCTCGGGCCCATCAGATAGGGGTGGGAGTTGTCTCTGACAAATCACCAGGAGGCCGAATGCTCAGAAGGGAATTATTCGCTGGGGAGGCCCTATTGTGAGGCAAGAAGGCCGGCAGCTGAGCCAATCCCCGAGCTCAGGGCCTGTGGCGGAGGCGGGAAAAGAAGGTCGCGGATGTATTTAGAATGAAGTTCGGCCAATCTTTGTTCGCAAAGCTTGTGATGACAAAGGGAAGTTGAGGCGGCGGGGAACGTTATCCAACGGGAGCAGACCGCGACTAATGAGGAGCCGAGGACATGGGGAGGGGGCGGGCCCGGCGTTGACTAGCAGGTCTCTCGGCCTGTAAATTTGTTTGTTCCGGGGCGGGCACGATGGCCGCGTTGGTGAGCTGGGACCGTGGGGCTGAGAGGTGGGTGCGAGGTACGGGTCGTGGCGGGCCGAGGCCCAACTGGACACTCCCCTCTCCGCAGGATCCCGTGGTGGTGGACCTGATCAGCGACAGCGGCAGCGACGGGGAGGCCGGCGCGAGCGGTGCCAGGGGCGGGCAGGGTCCGGCATGTTCGAGGGGCGGAAGACGCGGCGGAGGCCGCTGCCGTGTCCTCGACAGCGATAGCGACAGCGACAGTGAGGCAGAAGGGGCCGGGGCGGCGGAGCGGCTGCGGCTGCGGCCTCCCGCCCCGCGGCGGCGGCGCCTTCTACTGGGGGCAGGGGAGGCCCCCGTGGTCCCCGTGTATTCGGGCAAGGTGGGGGCTCTGTGGGAGCGGGAGGGGACCAGTTTCCCGCGCCCTCTGGAAGGTTTGGCAGGGGAGCCCCTCGGGAGGAGCGAGGAGGGGAGGGAGGGAGGAGGAATAGGATGGGAATGAATTGCTATGGGGACGTGGGGATGCTGTGGGCGGATGGGCGGGTGTCTCAGGCTAGGTGATCGACCCAGTGCCCGCGCCCTACCGGTCTGTAGGTGAAGAGCAGCCTCCGCTTCTTCCCCAAGGATCTTAGGCAGCCACTGTTCTCCGGAAGCCCTAGCGGGGAAGGTGAGATGGGGGGTCTGGGGAGGTAGAGGCCAACTGGGCAGGCAGGCCAGGCTGGCGGGCCGCAGCTCCGGTACCTGGTCACCGCGCGCCACGCTGCACTGCGAGGCCCTTTCTCTCTCTCACTCTTAGCACCTCCCCTCACTTTCTATTTGTCCCGGGTAGAGCTTATTTACATACACTTGTTACCGCCCCCGTAGATTGTGAGCTCCTGGAGGGCAGGAATTTTGCCTCTTTTTGTATCCTCTGAATTTATTCCTGTGCCAGTCTATTAGTAGGCTCTTAATAAATACTTACTGACTGATGATAGACAGGGTGTCCTCTTTTTTAGTTTATGATTTTCAAGTAACAGGTAATTTTTAAAATATTAATCCACCCCTTCCAATGCTCTGTTTCTATTCTTGTTGAGCAAATTAAAGCAAACCAAAAATCCCTCCATTTGTAACCTTTAAAGCAGTGGTCCTCAAACTTTTTAAAATAGGGACCAGTTCACTGTCCCTCAGACTGTTGGAGGGCAGGACTATAGTAAAAACAAAAGCTCACAGTGTCTCCGCCCCTCAGCTCATTTGCCTTAGGGTCCTCAGCAGCCACATCTGGCCCACGGGCCTAGTTTGAGAACCCCTGCTCTAGTCTGGCAAAACAAATTGACTCATTAGCCAAGTCCAAAGACATATGTCTACATCAAGATGTTCTTTACCAGTATTTATAAAAAGTATTCTTAGTTTTTTAAAAAATTGTCCATTGTGTCCCTTCCTTTGGCACAATATTGCATTAATATTCACATCATATACCACAAATGATTTAGCCAGTCCCTTATTAGACATCTCAGTTTCCAAGAAAAATGCTATAGAAACTTGCAAATACTCTTTTCTTTGAGGCCTAGTAATAGTGTACTTAAGTCAGTTTGATTCTAAGTTGCTTTCCAGACTGGCTGGAGCAGTTCATATCTCCACTGAACAGTGCATTAGTATACCTGGGATGGGGGATCATCAAAGGCAGAGCTGTCCCTGAGTGGGAGAGTAGAGTAGGACAAGAAAGAAAGAAGTGGTACCTGGGTATTTTTTTTAAAGAGGGGGGGTAGATTCTTATCTGTACCTTTCTATATATTTTTCTAATCACATACAAAAATAATATGATAAGATTATGTCACACATCCAAGTTAGTGTCCTTATAGAGTGGGCGTCATTGGAAAACCATGTGTTTTTTCCCAAGTATAGATAAATTAATTTAGCTAGTATGTAAGACTTAGATTAAAGTAAAATAGTACTTGTCCTAAAGGATATTGAATTCCACAAGAAGAGACAACACATTTATAGAGAGAGCCATGTAAAGCAGCTATTTGCTAATTTTTTGCAGGAAAAGGCATTAACATTTGAGGAAAATTGGAAATGGTTTAATGTAGAAAGTGGCATGTGATCTGAGTTTTGAAAGAAACTAGGGGTTTTAAGAGGCAAAGATTAGGGAGTGAATTTCCATGGTAAAGGCCTAGAATCTAAAGATTGGATGTCTTGTATGAGGAACACTACAAAGGCTGATAGGATATGAGGGTTAGTAATGTGTAATGAGAGTGGGGTAAATATGTGGGCCAGATTACAAAAAGCACATGGATTTATATTTGATCTTATAGGTGATAGGGAATGCTTGAATTATTAAGTTAGAGAAGTGAAATAGGTCAGATCTGTTCTAAGGAAAATTACTTTGGCAATTGTGGGGAGAGACTTGAAGCAGAAAGACTTGGAGGTAATTGCAATTATCTAGGTAAGAGATAATGAGGGTTTGAACTATTGTGGGATCTGTGTTAAGTGGATAGTAGGGGACATATGCAAGAGATCTGTAGACAGAAACAACTAGATTTGTCAACTGATTTAAATAAATACTATGCATGTTGTTTATTAGCTCTAGATACAGGCATAAGGGTAGGGACTGGACCTGATAGGAAACTCCCTCTCCTATTACAGATCAGCACTTTTACTCCAATTTATAGTCCTAGGGAATATCCTAGAGCAAAGCTTCTTAAACTGTGGGTCAATGAGGAAGTAACAGTAAAAATTCAAAATCAAACAATGACTCTGAGGCATTTCTGGCACAGTTTGCTTGTGTAGTTGTGTCACACAATTTCACTGCAGCATTGGTTTTGAAACACTTTGGCTCAGATTCAAGATGGCGTTGACTTAAAAATTTTTCTGGCAAAAAAGTCTTGAGTGGAAAAAAATTTAAGAAGCCCTGGTCTAGAGCACTGAGTTAAATGACTTGAACACAGCATTAGAGAGGTGGGCCTTGAACCCAGATATTTCTGGCTTTGAGGCTGACTATCCACTTACCTGTCCTGAAGATTAAAAAAAAAGAGAGAGATATCACTTCTCTTAAAGAGATTATATCCTAATGGAGATTCACCCAAGGGAGTGGTGCTAGGGAAGTATGGGAAGTCATGAGAATAATGATTCATTGACCTAATTTTTCAATTTTTTTTTTTAACAGTAGTATTGATTTGATTACTGGCCAGAAGATCGCTAGGGTAAAAATGAAGATCAATTAGTCAATAGGTGTAAAGGTCCTGTCGTCTCTTAAGTTATTCTCAGCTAGAGAATTGCCCAGACAACCTGAGTTATCACCTTGTAATCCTAACAAATAAGTATTAAGTGCCTACTACATGCCAGGTCCTGAGGATATAGAAAAAAGCTGAAGAACAGCTCAAGGAACTTATAAACTAATGGTGCAACAAAAGAATGCATGACCTCAAGGAGTTTAAGAGTAGGTCCTCCCATGCATGGCCTTGGAGAGTGGTAGAGCAGCCATGAGACAGAAAATAACCAAGGTGAAAACAGAGGACACTTGGTAATAGGAATTTTGAGGGTGGAATTACTCTTAGGAGATTGCCTTCAGAGGCTGTGGTGCCATGTTTTGAATATCACTAATGGTGACAAATCTTCATACTTGAGTAGGTATTTTGAAGCTTGTTCTTGGACGACAAAGCCAAGCTATTCTCTTCCAGTTCAATTCTGGACCCACCTGAATTGCCCATTTGGGGTGTATAGACTAATATATATGCATCATTGGATGACCTCTGTATCATTAGTACAATTACATTAGGGAATTAGGCATTTTCGCTGATTTTCTACTTGGAAGTAGTGAAAGAGGCAAGCATTGATTTTATATTTTGTATTTGATTTCTTTATTCCATGTTTTACATAACAACTTAATCTCTTTTCTCTGAATCTGAGTATAGAAGCTCATGAGTTCAAATGTTCAGCCTCCCTCTTTGAAGTTAGACACTAAGCTTTCCACAATCACTGTTAATTGAAAAACTCTATGCTACATTTAGAAATTTGATATTCATGAAACATAATTCTAAGGGAGTTGCTATTTTAGTAACACCTGTAAATCACTGCAAAGGAAACATATCGTCCTTCATAATCAGCTTGTGAAAACTCCAAGGACATTTTATATTGTCTTGAGAGCATGCAGGCTGACCTGGCTCCATTTTAGCCTCATTTTTATCCAAAGCAAAGTGGTTTTATCTTATTCCCAGATGCTCATGAATCTTATTCCCAGGCCATGTTAATGATCTAAGGATGCAGCTGGGCCCCATACATTTACAAAGCATTCCTTCAAGGTGGAGGAGTAGCCCTGATTGTGGGTGCATGCATGACCACTTTTCTTAATGTAACCATCTTGATTTCACCCCTGTGATGGTGCCAGTCTCATATCAATGCTATAATTTCCTTACCTGCTCTGTTCCTTGCTCATTGCTTATAAAAAGGAGTTGAATTCCCAGTTCTCTGTCTTTAGTTAGAAACCGATGCAAGCCACGGACCCTTTTATTAATAGGTTTGGCACCATATTTATAAATTGTTCTCTTCCTTGAAGAGAACCTGCCTTAGGGTATCTTTTATTGAACTTTACTCAAGATAGCAGTTAAGCCGAACTATTTTGAATAGTCATGGATCTCATTTAAGAGATTCCTTGGTGTTCTGTGATTCCTCTTGCCTTCATGTTCTTGGGCAGCTATTGCCTAAGGGTCTTTTAGACCTTTCTTTAAAAAATTTATCTAGACTTAATACCTATAATCTGAGCCCCAAAACTCCTTATTGGATATAGTTTTATAGATTCAGGTTTCACATACATATTGCCCAGATTTTTCTAAGCTTGGATATTTTGGACCACACATTGTCTCTACTTTATGCTTGATCATAAATATTATTTCATCTTCTATACCAGCAAAATTACTGGCTCATCCTCTTGGTCTGGTTGAAAAGTCTCTGATCTTGCTGAGCTTCATCGGAAATCCAAGGGTTGGGTATGCCAAAAGCAGTAACTTCACTGATATTTCAAATCTCACTTCTCTGTAGTTTCGGTCTTATTAGGGGCTGCCATGGAAAGATTGTCGTCATTTTTCTCTTCATATCTATCTTGTCCCGTTTCATCTTGTTCCTAAGCCTCCCTACCTTCAGTTCTTTGCATAGCTTTCTCAGTCATCTCTTGAAACTTCATGTTCCTCCTTTTTCTGTTGTAGCATCTTTTTCTGTACTTGAACTTGATCTCTACCACTTCACCAGCCTTTCTGTCAGCAATGTAGAGAGCTTTAGCAAACTTGGCAAAATTTTCATTAAATTAGCTGTCTGCAGTCCTTTCCTCATCAGTAGTCAGACATTTGTCTGACAGACTATATTAACCCTTTGCATTTTTCCAGTTTTAAATACAAGGAAAAATTTTCCGCTTCTGTTTCTTTACAACTGTCTTCTGACTAGGAGAACATATGACAGCTGCAGGAGGAGAAGATCAGTCAGGAATTTTCTTATTTTGAATCTTGAAGGTTCTATTGTATCTTTTTTGCATTTCCACCATCTGTGCAAATCTTTGCTTAGCTCTAAAGTTGCAAGCCACTTCTTGCTGAGACAGTGTGTAGCTCTTGTACTGACTTCTGCTTGAATTGATATGTCTTATAAGATATAGATCTCTCCAGCGTTACCTCTTTAATGTTTCTTTATCAGGTCTTTGCTAGTCTAGGTCATCAACATTCACAATTTCTTGGGGAAACAGGTTGTTATACTTGCCATAAATGTCTTTTAATTGTTTATGTTGAGCAATTGCAACATAATTAACTTTTTTCTCTACCTTCACTTGAATGCCTAAAGCATTGGATGGTTTTCCCCCCCCCTTTCTTTCCATAGCCAATGAAGGGTATTGGGCCATCTGTATTTCTGGAAAGGCATTTCCATATTCAAAATCTTTTTAACAACCTAGATAGTCATTTTTTTCTGAAATCTGTATAGAGGAAGTTCTGTTCATGATGAAACTAGTGTTGCCTGCCTTGATCTCCATGAACTTACCCTTTATACAGTCTCAGCTTGGTTTTGAGAAGGCTGAGTTATTATTGTAAACAAAATTGGTAAGCATTATATATTCTGCTATGCTAATCATTTATATTATTTTCCTGATACCACATCATCCTGCACGAGGTATTCTTATGTTTCACAGAATTCTTTATCTTCATTATTTATGATGTAGTACTCCATTGCATTCATGTCCTACATGTATATTTCTTTAATTTCTACTTCTTTGCTACCACAAAGTGATAACTATTAGTATTTTGACCCATATGGGACCTGTCTTTATGACTTCTTTGATGTTATGCAGACCAAGAAGAATTCTGGGTTAAAGGATATGAATATGTTACGCATTTAAAAAATATAATTCTACATTGCTTTCTAGAATAGACCAATTCACAACTCTGCTAATAATCCAGCTTCCTAATTTGTCAGATTTGTTTTAAAATTGTAGAATTTGCTTCTGAACCCTTGAAGGCAAATTAGATAGTACAGCTCTTACACACACCCCTCAGACTGCAAAATGATATTCATTGTAACCATTTTTCACCTGAATAAGACATTTGGGGATAAGAGAAGTAGGAGTAGAAGGGAGAGGTGTGAGCACATCTTGTAATTTGTCATAGGATTCCACCTTAGCTAAGAGTGGAAGAACAGTACAGACAGGCAGAATCAGGACAATTTTTGTAGTTGAGAGAAATGGTTAAACTGTGCTTTTGAGTTGGGATGGCTCTCAGGAGGAGGAATTCTATGAAGCAGTCTTCAAGTCTTGGAAGCAGCAGGGGCTTTGGACTTTCTGGAAGCCTTCATTTATCTCTCCAGATTTTATCTCTGTTACTGCCTCTTAACCTATGGTTTCCCCTTTCTTTCAGCTGTGGATTTGGATTCTGATAAGCCCCTTTCTGAGAACATCCCTTTGCCAGTTTCTTCTACAGAAAAGAATCAAAAAACTAATGATGAAGAGGAGAACCATTTTTTGTGAGTATGCAGAATACTTAGGGAAATGGCAAAATGTTTGGTGTTGACCACCAGTGGTTGGCAGGTCCCTGGGACACAAGAAGGGCTGAAGGATAGAATATAATGGGATATGTGGGTTTGGGAAAATTTTCATGAACAGACCCAGGCACCAGGACCTCTTTTTCTCTTTATCATTGACTGCTCTGTGATCTATTCCCCATTTTCTTTTGTAAATTTTCTTTTCAGGGTCCGGGACAGTTCTTCTTCCCCTTCTCCCCCTCCCCGATACCGTGGACGATCCAGGAAACCCCCAAGAGCCCTTGGGAAGATAAGGTAAAGTCTTTCTCTCCCTTGATAGCAAGGGTTGGACAGCAGCTGTTTTGGAGAACTTAGTCGCATTCACTGATTAGAAAATAATTAGTGCTTTCTTGGATGAGTCATTGACGCCTTTTTCTAACCCTATAGGGAGGTAAATAAGCGCTTACAGGGTCTCCGATCTTACCTGAGTCCCTTGTCATCTAAAGACCGTGTTTCTGAAAATTCCGAAGATGAAGTGATCTTGGTGGAGGAGACCAGTGTTAGGAAGAGCCCCCGACACTTAACTCTTAAAGTGAGGTGCCGGACTGACCTTGTCAAATTACCTCTCAGTACGGTGAGAACTGGGGACTAATTATAATGGGTTAATTGGGGAAACATGGGGCCAAGTAGCTGTCATGTTTTCCTTGGTCCTTAGTTCAGGGGACAGGCAAGCAGAAAGTTAGATATGCATTCTGGATGGATTGTGCTACAGTGGGGCATGAAAGCATTTCTATACTTCCTCTTTTTTTCTCAGGATGAGCCCTTGCAGGTTGTCGTGGATCACATGGCATCCCGATTAGGAGTGTCCTCTGCCCGAATTCTTTTACTGTTCCGAGAAGTAGAACTTTCCCCTAGTGCCACCCTCAGCTCTCTAAAGATTGGAGTAGCTGACATCATTGGTAAGTGGAGGTAGCTGTGGGGCTGCATCACAGGGAAGCATGAAAGTTTATGGGAAGAGGGGCAGCTGGGTGGCTCAATGGGTAGAGGAGGACCTGAGTTCAAATCTAACCCCAGACACTTAACACTTTGTAGCTGTGTGACCCTGGGCAAATCACTTAATCCCAATTGCCTCAGCAAAAAAAAAAAGTTTCGGGGAGGAGCCCACACTTCCTGCTAAGTCCCTTTACTTCCTTCCCTTCCTCCTCTTACAAGATTGTGTAGTCCTGTCCAGTACTCCTGAGCCTTCGAAAGAGTCAGAATCAGGAGAGGAACTTCGGCTCAGGGTTCAGGGGCAAGAGAAACACCAGGTCCTGGAGATCACTGTATCCCGGGTAAGTGGGGGTTGGAAATCTTTTTTTCCATTTACTCAGCATCCTCACAGACATCTACTACTCTTGAGACTGAATCTTTTTCTGATAAGACATCCAGTGACTATCCTTTCCAAATTCAATTTTGTCTTAAAAAGTGAGAAAAGGAAGATTCTTTCTGTGGCTGATATTCTTGCCTTCCTTTCTTCTGACTTCAGGGCCCTCTACTTTACCTATCATACAAGGTTGAAACTGGAAGAAAGCTTAGAGGTCAGATAATTTAACCCTCTTGTTTTCAAAACCTATGTGTTGAGTTCTTCTGATTTTTTGGTCTTTTTCAGTTCCAATTTTGCAAGTTAACTACTTTACAGTTGGAGATATGTGCTAATTTCCTCTCAGTTTTTTAAAATCATAATTATGGATATTCTTAATCTGTTTTACTATACAAATTTTGTTCTGATCCAGTTTATGAAATAATCTAGAGGTATTTTGATCGTAATATTAAGTCTGCTAATTTGGGAACTTGTGATATAACCTAACCATTTTCTATAAAAATTATTTTGGGGGTTGTCTTTGTATCTGCCTCTTGTGTACTGATATAAGTTAATATATAGATATTTGACACTTTTTAATTTTATAAATTTCTCTCAAATAAGTTTTATTTCTTCTGGATTATAGTTAGTATCCTTCATTACAGAGGAGGAAAAAGACCAGATAAGTATCCTGTCCAAGGCTTCTTTCATATGTCAGTGACATTTACTGTTATTCTACTCCCATCAAAACTTGTCATTTCTCTACCCAAACCCCAACAATTCCTTCCTTTCTGACTTATAGTACTTTCTTTATTTAGGGTGCTCCTCTTAGAACACTGATGTCTCACTATGCAGAGGTCATGGGACTCAAAGGACATAAGCTATCTTTCTTTTTTGATGGCGAGAAGCTTTCGGGCCAAGGGACCCCAGCAGAATTAGGCATGGAACAAGAAGACCTCATTGAAGTTCGGAGTTGAAGTGCAGTGTTCTGCCTTCTCCCTCCTTCCTGCCTTCAAAGTGAGATATGAAGCTGGGACTCTTCAAAAATCAAAGAATGTCTGCCCTTCTAGTCTTCCTTTTCCATCTTCTCTCCTGTCTTCCAATTGCCCTAAAGCTAGATCTGAGAAAGACCCTTCCTTTTCTTCTCCATTTCTCTTGTCATCATTTACCCCTTACCCTTCTTTCATAGGTGTCCCAGGGGTGAAGCTGCTGTTCTAGCATTTGTTCTTGAACGTTTCTATGAGTGCATCTTAGTTGCCTTCTGCTAATTGGAGTATTTGAGTACCACTTACCCTGTATATATGTACACGTGTCCTTTGACATCTTTCTCTTTGCACTGATTATTTTGGACTTGGGGTGTGAAGATAAATTGCAGACCTCTAGTTTCCAAATTTTCGTGGACCCAGTCGTTTTTGTAACTGGATTTAAAATAAAATGTAATTTGGATTTTGGATTTGAACTTTTAATTCCTCCAGGGTTTTCACCTCATTGGTGGGAGGGGGGGGGGACAGGGAAAGTCAGAGCCCTGTCACTTGGTTATATCTTGGATTTAATGATATTTAGGGGCAGGAGAGGACAGCGTTCAAATTCCAGAAGATTCAATGAAATTGGGTTGGTTTGCTGAACTTTTGGTGGTAAGAGGGTCATCCTGTTGCTTATGACACCTCTTCTACCTCTACCCCCGTGACTACCCAGCACACCTCATCTCTCTTTTCAGTGTTGTGTTGGACACTGGTAATGATAAGGGGAGAGGAATAGGAAGGTTTAAGACATGGCTCATGCCCTTATAGAGCCTAGAATTTAGTGGGGAGTGACACTTTAATCAGTATTTTAACAGCTATAGTTTTATTGATTTGGGTACTATTTCACAACATGCAATTTCTGAGATTTAAAAGCTCTTTTGGAATTACTGTGCCTGAAACCTTGTCACCCTGCAGCCAGCCTAAAAATGAGCTTTTCTTAACTAGAAGGGGTCAGTCTTGGGTCAGCCACCAGCGTCGGGGCCCTCAAAACCCTTCTAGTTTTGTACAACTTAGGAATTTGTTCCCTGCTGCCAAAGAGGCTGAGAAAAGTGAGTTACTTCCCTGTCACGGAGATTTTGCTGGATCACATCAGCACAAATAACTGCATTTATATGTAGTTAAATAGCCCGGATAAATTGTTTGTCAAGTACTAGGCAAGGGGTGGATCATCATTGCCCAAATGTTAAGGAGTAATCATGGTAGCATTTGATTTGGACTTTAAAGGTGGGTAATATTCGGGGGGGGGAGGGGAAGGGGGCGCTAGTGTGGGTGCAGGAAATGGTAAGACTTGCCCCTTTCCCACGTGGTTTTCCCCCTAGCCACCGCGGTAGGGCGCTGATGAGCCGGGTCCAAGAAACATCACAGTTCGAGGCCAGGCGCCTGGGGGGGAGGGGGACCCGGGGGCCACGCCCATCCGCCATCTCCCAGCCTGTGCATCCAGAGCGCACGTTAGGAGAGGAATCCCGAGCTGTTTCCCCCTGCAAGCTCTACTGGCACACGAAATGTCCCTCCGCCCTCGGCGAGCTTAGATCGGGAGTTGCAACGTCTCCGGGGGCCGAGGGACTCCTCCGGCCACAAACGGGAATGAAAGCCTACTGTCTCAACCTCCCAACTCGCAGCTTCTCGGGATCCGGGGCCGCCGCTGCCCGGCGCCAGCGGACTGGGGAAGCCTCGGAGAATGTCCGGGGAAAGTCCGGGGAAAGCTTGGAACCCGCCCCTTTGTTGTCATAGTAACGCGTGCCGGGCTTGTCAAGAGCCCGTCACGTGACGTCTCGCTCAGGCTTCCCCCCCTCACCCACGCACGGTCTCGAGTCACATGACTTGTGCGTAGCCATCATGGCGGTGGCTGCGATGCGGTCCGGACCTTGAGCCTCCGCTGTAGCAGCAGCGGCGCGGCGGGGGCAGCAGCGCAGGCGGACACCAGGAGCCGTGCGGCAATCGGGTAAGTGGGGCCGCCTGGACCTTGGAGCGCCGCTCCCGGCGGGCCGGGGTGGATTACGGAGCCGCATTCCCTGCCCTTCTCCCCCTGCAAACTTGGCCGTCTTGAGTTCCTCCTTCCTGCCCGGACCCCTCCGCCGTGCCTTCCGCGGCCCCGCTTCCCCCGCGGTACCGGACTGTGGTGCACGTGTCGCCCCCCAGCACTGCCCTACCGGCTTCGAGCTCCTTGATTCCCGGTGGGGTCGCAGGGACCACGTGTGTTGTGTTTACTTCCCGCGTCTGGTGGGCGGAGGCCGCAGGCCCGATCGCGGTGGACGCCGGGTCTCACGGGCTGCGGGACCTTTGACCCCTCTTGTTTCACTTGTAAGATGGGCTTAATGACATGCCTCCTTCAGTAGCGGGGAGGGTGAGGGGAAATCGTTTGGGACCCGTGTCCCGGCTTTTCCGTGGCAGGGAAGGGTGAGTGCTGGGCCGGGAGTCGGGGCCGGCCATTGTGCTCTGGTTACTCGGCTGGTTCCCCACATTAGGCGGGTTACTCAGTTCCTCCTCCCTTTTTTTGTAAAAATGACGGGATCCACAGTTTGGAGCCTGTAGAGCCCCACAGAAGGAGCGGATCACAGCGCTCCCGGGTCCCTGCTGGGTGCGCCTTCCCCGCCGTGACCGTCTCCTCTTCCAGGTCAGATTAGCCGGCCCGGCCGGACTAGTGACCCGGAGAAGCGGCAGCAGCTATGTCCGGGCTGCTGGGCCAGCCGGACACCGCCCCCTTCCTCAGCCAAGCGGATGACACAGAGGAGGGCGTGGGGGGCCCCCTCCCCGGGCCTGGCAGGGCCGAGCCCCGCCACGGAGAAGACCCGGATGGGGAAGGGCTCCAGCTGATAACTGGCATCTCCCCGGGACATGCGACTCTGATCGTGGGCGTGCTGTGCTACATCAACCTGCTGAACTACATGGACCGGTTCACCGTGGCAGGTAACCAGCGGAGGGGCTTCTGGAAGCTGCTGGTGGTGGTCGGCTGACCTCGTGGCCGCCTCTGGAGCGCCGACGTTTACTCTCCCGCCCGTTTTACAGATGCGGCCTTACCGGGCTGCACAGCTAGTACTGGGAGCCGGGAAGGGGGCCTCCCTGACTGCAGGGCTGGGACCCCCACGCCCCCTGGCAGCCATCTGCGAAGGCTGGAACGGTTAATTCCGCTTTTGTTCCTGCCCACTTTGCATGTGATGGTCTCAAAAATATCACCAAGCAAAGGCCTGGGCCTTCCGAGGGGTCCCACTGCCAGTAGGGAGAGGGGGAAGCTTGGCTTCAAGGACCTCTCCCTCCCCCACCGCCTGACTCCCGCTGTGCTGGTTTCAGGTGTTCTTCCAGACATCGAGCAGTTCTTCGGTATTGGAGACAGCAGCTCCGGCCTCATCCAGACCGGTGAGTGGGGGTGGGCCAGTGGGAGGAGGGCGCTCCCTGCCATCACTCTTCTGTGATACGGGGTCTGGGGGGCAGGGCATTCTAATGGGAGGCTTTAATCCTTCTGTCTCCTGTGCAGTGTTTATTTCCAGCTACATGGTCCTGGCCCCTGTGTTTGGCTATCTGGGGGACAGATACAACAGGAAGTACCTCATGTGCGGCGGGATCGCCTTCTGGTCCCTGGTGACTCTGGGCTCTTCATTCATCCCCAGAGAGGTGAACAAGCATCCCCTGGTTCTGGCCCCGCTCTCAAAGCCCATCTATGGGGGGGTCTGTATGGAACCAACTGAGACAGACCCCCCCGTGTTACTTAAGTGGCTCTGTCCTTGTCCGAGTTATGGGCATTCCTTCTCACCCTCCCTTCCCCTCTGGTTTTTCTCCCTCTGCCCACACCTGGCTTTGTCCTTGATTTTGTTTTTTCTCCCTTAGTGAATTGAACTGCCTAAGGGGTTACAGCTACTGCTTTTTTGTAAATAACTCCTAAATCAGCATTTCAAATCGTTTTGTTTGATCGTTTTGTTGGCCAAGAAGCTTGGAGAGCCGGAGAAGTCAGTAAAGATCCTATGAAACTTTCCAAGATGGAGAATGTCCAATGTTTGCTTTTTGGTTTTCTTTTTTCTTAGAGATTTTGGCTACTTCTCTTTACTCGGGGCCTTGTAGGGGTTGGGGAGGCCAGTTATTCTACCATTGCCCCCACCCTCATTGCTGACCTCTTTGTAGCTGATAAGCGGAGTCGAATGCTTAGTATCTTCTACTTTGCCATCCCTGTGGGCAGGTGAGTTCACAGCGGGAGAAAAAGTAAGAGGAACTAGAATTCTGTCTTCAGGTTGAGAGAACTAGAGACAAAAGACTAGTCTGGGTGGAGATGCTAAGCTCATCTGGGGAGAGAAGCAGCTTCTGTGTGGGCTATCCTATAACCTGCATCCCTTACTCTTTTATCCAGTGGTCTGGGTTATATCGCTGGCTCAAAGGTGAAGGACGTGGCTGGAGACTGGCATTGGGCACTCAGGGTGAGTCCTCCACCAGGGATGGAAGGGAGGGGGCCCAGATTATCCTTTCTGAGACTGTTACTTTTGACCTTCTTCCAAAGTTTTCCTCACCAATAGGAAATGTGCATGAATGTATGTGTGCATGGATATATGTGTGCATGCATGTGTGCACAAGCTGCAGCCTCTAGTTGTTTCTGAGGTCTTGGAGACTGTTGTTTCCCCATAGGTGACCCCAGGCCTTGGGATGATAGCGGTATTGCTGTTGTTCCTGGTGGTGAGGGAACCACCTCGTGGAGCCGTGGAACGCCATGCAGACACCCCTCCCTTGAGTCCTACCTCTTGGTGGGCTGATCTGCGGGCTCTGGCGCGGAAGTGAGTCTTAAGGACTTTTTTGCGGGGAGAGGAAAGGGGCTCAAGGCAGTCAGGGTTACGTGATTGCCCAGGGTCCCGTGATTGCTCAGGGTCACATGTCTGAAGCTTGATTTGAAGTCAGGACCTCCTGACTCCAGGGCTGGACCCACTGGGCCACTTAGCTACCCTGTCCCTAGGATTTTTGTTTAGTCCTTGATTCACACCTCTTGGACTTCCTTAGTCCTTTAAGGAGGATCTTACATACTTCTTGTAAAATCAAGTCAGGTCTTACCATGTGCAGATTCTGATTCTCACTTGTGGGAAACAGGAGCCATGAAATATTAACTCCTATTTAGTGGCTAAATAACTAGATTGAACTTTTGTATGGGGGTGGGGGTAGGAGCATTAACAGCTTTATCTTTTGTCTCCTTGCTTTTTAAGAGTGTCATCTGTACCAGATGGTTCCCTGCCAACTTTTATTGTCCTTTCATTTTCTCTCACTCTAAATTAGCTTTCATCCTTGCCTTGAATGTTCTTGAGGGATGGGAGGTGACTGTTGTGAACTCTGATCTTCTCCCTCCTACAGTCCCAGTTTTGTGCTCTCTTCCCTGGGATTCACGGCTGTGGCCTTTGTCACGGGGTCCCTGGCTCTATGGGCACCAGCATTCCTGCTCCGAGCTCGAGTTGTCTTAGGAGAGACTCCACCCTGCCTCCCTGGAGATTCCTGCTCCTCTTCAGACAGGTACCAGGAGGCTTCTAGGAGGAGGGAGTGGACACGGAAAGGGGCTCTGTATTCATGATTTTCCTTTGTGGGTCAACAACCTGGCAGGATGAATGGTCCTTCTTTCCCCTGCAGGACCCTCTTTTGTGGATTGGTATGTATGTGGCAGCTGGGTAAAAAGGGACAGATTTGGGCATCTAGTCACAGTAGCCAAGGAAGGGAGTAATTGGGGACAAGATGTTGCAAGTCTTTTGAGCTCTTAGAGCCAGGCAGTCACTGGGACCAGGAAGGTTCAAGAAACTCATTGAAAAGTCCAGCTGGAGTTTGAGAAAACTGAAGATTTAGAAAGTAGGAAGTAACTTAGAGTGGAAGGAACATGAATTTGAAAGAACTAAGTTCAGATCTTTTCAAATATATTACATGTGATCTTTGGCCAGTCACTTGTTTAAACCTGAGTGTTGTCATCTGTAGAACGAGAATGACTTTGTCCATTTCACAGGGTCAGGCTCTAAAACTCTATAGAAATGATGAAGGCCGGAGCGGAAGCTGAGCTGGCCCAGGGAGGAGCCACAGTTTCCAGAAGTTGGTGTTGGCTGGGGCAGGAACTGTCACTCATACCTGGTGTCAGCAGTGCCCCGGCGCACGTGGGCCCCTCACTCCCCTCATCTTCCTCTTTTCTCCTTCCCAGTCTCATCTTTGGGCTGATCACCTGTGTGACTGGGATTCTGGGAGTGGCTTCAGGGGTAGAGATCAGCCGCCATCTTCGCCGCACCAATCCCAGGGCTGATCCCTTGGTCTGTGCAGCCGGATTGCTGGGCTCTGCCCCCTTTCTGTTCCTGGCCTTGGCTTGTGCCCAAGATAGCATTATACTTACTTACGTGAGTGTCCTCAGTTTTTCCCTGTTTCCAAGTACCCCCAACCCTCAACCAACATGCAGGAGCGCCCACACAGCCCTCCTGCAGCAACCTTGAGCCAGGGTGGGAGGGGAGGAATGGCACAAAAGTCTTGTTCCCCAGCCTTGATCCCACACCTTCTCACTTAGGTTTTCATCTTCATTGGAGAAATTCTGCTGTGCATGAACTGGGCCATCGTAGCAGACATTCTGCTGGTGAGAGGGTGACCCATCTCTGACCACCCTCTCTGGCATGGTGATGACTGTCCTCATTAGCACTTTGTCTAGAGAGATCTTGGCGAGGCTTCTGGTCCCAAGGGCCTGGAGCTGTGTTCTGTCCTAGTGTAGAGAATTGGCCCTGACCCCATCTTGCTCTCCCTGCTGGGCTTTTTTGTTGGTTGCTTGCTTCCCGAGTGTGTCGCTGCTCTTGGGAGGGAACTCAAGTCCTTTGGTGGGTCGGGCACTTCACCTGTCCCATAAGGAGAGTGGCCTTTCTCTCGTCTCCCTCTGTGTAGTTTGGGCAGAGCAACTTTATTCAAAAAGTATCGGTGGAATGCCAAGTTTGTCACCCCACTCCCCACCCCCCCCCGGTGTTTCTTCTTAGCAACTCTGACCTCTTGTGAAATCTGAGTCTCAATTCCCTCCCCAGTATGTAGTCATTCCCACACGCCGATCAACAGCGGAAGCCTTCCAGATTGTTCTGTCCCATCTGTTGGGGGATGCTGGCAGCCCCTACCTCATCGGGGTGGTGAGTGTGAATCTTCTGGGAGCTTTAGCCCTGCCTAGGTCATCCGGGGCCGAACAGCTTAGGAAGCATTGAGGCTGGGGCAGGGGAGGAGGGAGAGATTCCCCGTCAGTCAGGAGGATGGGTCTGATTTTGGCAATCGCCGATGCATGGTGCATCCGCTGTCTTCTGAGGAGCGAAGAGCTGTCATGTGGAAAGGGATTATGTGGGGTGTTCTTAACTGAAGGAAGCAGGTTTTTGGCTCAATGAAAGAAAAAGCTTTCCAAAAATTGAATGAACTGCCCTGTAGGGTGATGAACTCCTTCCTCATCCTTGGGCCTTCTTCAAATGAAGACTGAGGAGCGCATTAGGGAACTTTTTAGGTTTGCTCGTGCCATTTCCGCAAGATCTCTTAAGTCCTTCCAGTGCCAATCGGGTAGGAGAGGACGGCATAGTTCTTGGCCTGGAGCTTTTGAGGGAGATAAGATTAATTTAGAACTAGAATACAGCTCGAAGCAGCCTTTGAGCCAGTGTGAGATAGCGAGGTGCAAATAGTGCAGATAATCTGACCATCTCTGTCTCCTCCTCCTCCTGCTTATGTGACTGTCTGTCCCTCACCCTGTGTCCCATTCTGCTCTTGTCTCTCTGCCACCCTTACTTCCCCCGGCCCTCCCACCCCATCTCTGCCCACTTTTGTCTTGCTTTCCCTTATTTCTGACTACCTCCATGCTCCATTAGCTGAAGGTGTCTCAGCCCTCCACCCACTCCTCCAGCCCCCCAAGTCTGTGACTACTGCTTGTTGTCTCCCCTCTCCTAGATTTCTGACCGTCTACGCCGTGACTGGCCCCCTTCCTTCCTCTCCCAGTTCCGGGCCCTGCAGTTCTCCCTCATGCTTTGTGCCTTTGTTGGGGCACTTGGGGGTGCTGCTTTCTTGGGCACTGCCATGTACATTGAAGATGATCGAAAGAGAGCTCAGCTCCATGTGCAAGGTGAGCTTCTTCACTGACGGTCTCGGGCCTCAGCTCTGGGCACAGCAGAGAGCTTGGGCTCTGTCTCCCGCTCTCCCTTCCCTGAGATAGGTTTGTCTTCTCCCTTCTCTTTCCAGTCCCCAGGTTTTGCCCGAATCCTCCTCCCTCTTTCCCCCAGCCCCCTCCCTGTCTTTGCCCATTTGCTCCTGCCCTGCCTCCCTGCAGGCCTGTGTCTTGCCTCATGTCCCCTCTCAGATCTCATTGGCTCTCCTCTCTCCCCAGGACTCGTGAGGGACGTGTCCCCTCCAGATGATCGGATCGTGGTCCCTCAGCGTGGTCGTTCTACCAAGGTCCCAGTGTCCAGCGTGCTCATCTGATGGAGTGGATGATGGCCTGAGGCCACTTTATGTTCTGGCCCCCTTAGGGGGATAGGTGGGCGGTGGGCAGGGCAGGACTGGACTGTTGCCCACAGACCTGGGACCACAGGAGTGGGACAGTGGCTGAGCTTTGTCCCTTCCTCCCTCCGGGTACACACGCACACAGACGCACTACATGCACATCAATATTGGTCAGGGAATGGTTCTGGATCAGGCAGGGTCAGGTGGTTGGAAGACCACGGGACAGGCACCCTCCACTTTGTGCAGGGAGGAAAGATCTTTTTCCTCTGCCTCTGCCGGACTGTATAGGTGGGCTCCAAGCCGCCCTCCTGGGGTCAGGGGCGAGGTGCCCCCACCGTCCAGGCGGGAGGGCTTGGTGCTATTTTTATTTGAATAAACTTTGTAACCAGAGCCTCGTGTCAGCTTGTGTCCTTTTCCCTTCCAGGCGCCTGCCCTCCCCCCCCCCAACTTGAGAGAGAAGGGGAGGAGCCCCGTGTGGCGGATTCCGCCTGTTGGTTAGAACTTGGGGTGGCTGTTTTCGGAGGCCTTCCTGCTCCGGCAGTCGGATTCCGTTAGGTCCAATGTGACATTGACTCACCCCTGACTTTTCCTCACAGACACTCCAGAAGCCTGTCTGCTTGCCCCCCCCCCCCCCCACTCCCCCTTGCAGCAGTGCTGCTCCCAGGCCGATAAAATAGGCTTGTGCTGCTCCTCGGCCCTTCGCCCGGCCGGCTCTTCCCAAAGGTGGGAGTTGAGGCTGAGAGATCAAAGTTCCACTGACTCCTCTTCTCCCCTCCCCACTGTGTGTTGTCTTTCACATGAACAAGACCCCATTGGGGAACGCGCCCCTGACATCTACGTACGGTCCAGCCCAAGTCCTACAGAAGGACCTTCAAGAACAGCTGGGGATTCTTGATTAGAGGCCTCCAAGAAACACCCCGCTAGGATGGCTGGGCAGGGGCAATGGGGGAGGCCTGGGGCGCCCCCTCCCCCTGGGGGGCACACGGAGGGGGGGGTGGGAGGCGGGCGCAGCCATGCGAGGAGCCACGATAACTTCCTGTCCCCGCCCGGAGCTCACCACAGCTTCCTGCTGCGGGCAGGCAGGCGCTGAGTGTAGGAGAGGAGGGGAGCAGGGGACGGACCTCCGGGACCAGGGACCAGGTACGGGGACGAGGAGGGAGAGAAGGGGGTTTCTGGCGCTCGAGCAGGAGCCCCCCGGCCCCTGCTGCGGCGACCACGGTGAACCTGGGTTTGCTCTCCCCATCCTGGGAGCGCTGGGGAGCCTTCGGCCGGGCCCTTTGCCGACAAGGGCTTCCCTTGAGGGCAGCCTGAGCCTGCTGGGGCGCAGGGACAGCCTGCGGAGCCCGCCGCTCCCACTGACACCACACCCTGAACCCCAGGGGCCTCCATCCCGTAGGAGGGCCTGGCTTAGTGACACCTTTACCTGCTGGCGCTCAGGTGTCCTCTGCCTCCAATCCCACCTTTTCCGCTCCCATTGTCTTGGGGGAAAAGTTGGGGATCCCAGCAGAGAATTCTGGCTCTGTCTGGTCAGATGGGGAAGGGAAGGGGGGTGGGGCACGGTGGGAAGGCTTTGGGGCAGGCCTTCCAGGTGCCTGACGGCCTTGGCCTGTGCCCAGATGGAGACCGCCTCTCTGGGCCCCAGCCTCCTCTGGCTCCTCGTCCTCCTGTTCCCAGCCCTGCTTGTCACTGCCCTGTGTCTGTGCTGCCGGGACCTTCCTGGTAAGTGGGGTACTCGTCTCTCGGGAGCCCCTCGTCCTGGCCCTCCAGGAGCCATCCCCTCACCTGCACTCCCACGCCCACAAATTCATCCACGTCCTCCGGGGGGCTCACTCCCCTTGTGCCTTGCTTAGCCCAAAGGGACCCCCGTCCCGTCCCACCCTTTCAACCTTTCCCGCCTCCTCCCTGCAGGCCCCAACTCCGAGGGCCCCTCAGTTGACGGGTGAGTGTCTGATTCTTCTCGTCCCCACACGACGGCGGGATGCAGCGGCTGGAGGGGGCCGGCCGAGCGGGGGCTGGGCGGCGAGGGGACGCGGGGCGCTGGGTGGGGGTGGGGGTGGAAGTGGGGCCTCCTCCCTGCCCCCCAGCCCACGCTGCCTTCTTTCCCCAGCCCGCAGCAGCCAGGCGGTGGATTAGTCATCCTCAAACCCCGCTGTGAGTATGGCAGCAGCTCCCTCAGCCCCCTCCTCACACTGCCCTTTCATAAGGGAAGGGAGTCTGGGGACTTTGTGTCGTGAGCGTGTGGCTGTGTGACAAGGGGGGACCGGGAGATTCCAGGGGCCGGGATTTCGCTCCCAATCTCCTCCTTTGGGAACCTCGGCAGCGTCACTGAATTTAGAGCTGGAAGAGCTTTCAGAGTCCTCCCCCTTCTACGGACCATAAAACTGAGGCACAAGTTTGGGGCTGGGGGAATGGGTCCTTGGGGGCAGGGGCCACGGCTGTTCTTTGGTGACCCTCTAAGGGGGGAGTTCTTTTCCTTCTTTGTGGCCTCAGGGGCCCCTTTGGACCCTGTGGACCCCTCCCTCCGGTGATGTCTGCGGCCCGAGTTCAGGCGTTATAGAGGTGTAACCTTTTCTGTCCAAGCTCCCGGACCTTCCCTCCGAGGCGTATCCACAGACCCCATGTCAAGAACTTGTCCTTCGAGACTCTTAGCTCACCGGGATCTTCAGCCTCCTAACAGTTCTGAAGGACGAGGCTGCTTCGTCTTTGTGCTTCTTCCTCCCCACAGAGTAGGCAGCTTAATGAATTCGATTCCCGGATTCGAATGAGCCGGGTGCACATCCTTCAGCTTAATTCATTGCGCACTTGATTCGGCGGCGCCGGGCGGTCCTTGCTCACAGGGGGCAGGGGGCGACGGAAACTAGTGCCGGGTGGCTTAGGAGAGGCGGGGGTTAGTGACTGAAGGGGCTGAGGAAAGTCTTCTGGGAGGAGACGGCGCAAGAGCTCAGGGGGGGCCAAGTTCCGAGAGCCCACTGAGACCCGCTTGGCCCTCATCTCCACCTCGTATGGGTTTGGGAAAAGCAATAGGGAGAAACAGCCCTTACAGGCCAGACAGGATTGGGAAGTTTGGCAGATGACAGGCTACAGCTTTCGGATCCTTCGGTGCTTTATCGCCATATTTGTTTTATTTGGTTTTGCTTTTTTGTTTTTTAGCCTCACGTCCTCAAATTTCCATTGGGAAGCTCGAGGGAAGGGGAAGATTTCTCACTAAAGCCAGAAGAATTTCATGTGTCTTAGGGAGGACTTAGCAAGAATTCCCAAATCAGAGACCGCGTGGAAATATCCCAGGCGTGGGGGCAAAAGTGCTGGGGTTCAAAGCTCACCCGGTGTTACTTATTAGCTGGGGTCCTGGCATAGGCCCTTCTCCGTTAAAGGAGGGAATTAAACGAACTTGAACTCGGAGTCTCTTACAGTTCTAAGTTCTGTGATCTTATGCGTGGATAGGAAGGGCTTTCAGAAATGACTGCTCGTCATCGTATTTTAAAAATATTAACACAAATAAAAAAGTTTTAGATAGTAAGAATAACATTTTCTTAAAAAGAAACAAAAGAGCCTTCCCCTTGCGAACGAGGTGCCTGCCCTGAAATGTCCTCCCTTACTCTCACCTCCTGAATTCCCACCTGTCCTTTTCTAAAACCCTCGTCTCTGCTCCCATACTTGGGGAGCCCTGACCCCCTCCTGCTGTTCTGTCAGCTCTCTGACACACCGCTCCGTAGTAGAGTGAATGCCAGCCCGTCTTCTCCTTCCTGTGTCTGCGTCTCCCATGGTGCTTTTAGCCCGGGGCTCTTCCTGCACTAGGCGGTTCACCAAAATCTGTTGAAAGAATATTAAACTCAGCCTGAGACTCCCCCAGCCCCCAATCTTCTTGAATCTCAAATTTCTCAAAGACACGAGGGCCCCATCTCGGGCTGTCCTCTGATGCTCTGCCCCTTTACCCCACAGATTGTAACTGGCCACCTGCAGTTCCCTGTCAGCCAGATCTGCTCCCCATCCCGTGAGTATCTGCTCAGGTTTCCTCTCTGGCGCCTCTTGAGCGCGGGGCCCCTATTTTCCCAGCCACCGGCCTACCCTGCAGCAGGGGCCTTTGCTCTCTGGCCTCCCTCGGAATCCTGAGACCTCGACGTGGCCGCTCCCCACCTGCTCTTCCCACCTTCCCGCCTCCCCAGAGCCGAGACGTGGCTCCTCCCCCTTCTTACGGGCTCTCAAAGCTCCCTTCCTTCCCCGAATGTGACCCCGAGTGTTTTTTAACTAAAATTTATTCTGGCAATGCAAGTGGATCGCCCAGCTGGTATTAGGTATGGAGGGTCCTCCCGACTTCAGGGCTTTGTCCACCGCCCCCGGTGACCCTGATTTTTAACCCTTTAGGAGGTCTCCACAACCCCCAGAGCCGTCACGCCGCATTCCTTCTCGACGGGATGTAGATACCCGTGAGTTGGGCAGGGGCTGCCCGCGGAGGGTGCTCCTATGGGTGGGAGGTAGCTCCTGACTCGGTCGGTGGTTGATCCCATGTAACTCTTCTTTCTTTCCCAGGCAGTGAGCCCAGCTACGAGAATGAGGGTATGCCAGCCACACGGGGGTGGGGTGGGGGGTGGGCCTGACGGTGGGCTGGGGAGAGGCTTGGGGCCTCCCCAGACCACCCCCTCTGACACCTGCGTTTCCCTGGAGCTAGAACCCGAGGATGCTGACGAAGAAGATGACTACCATAATGAAGGCTATCTGTGAGTCCTGGGGTTGGCTTCCAAGAAGGGGCCTTTGAGAAAGGAGGAGGCTTGGGGGGTCATATGTCCTGTTTCCTCTTGGCAGTATAGTTCTTCCGGATGGCTCTAGCTCTGAACCTCTGTCCAACTCAGCCCCTAACCTGGTCAGTCCTGACCTTCGGGAGAGTCCGTCTTCCAGTGAGTTGGGAGTGAATCGAGTGGGGGGACGACACTTTCTGGGCAGCTGGACCGGGCAGGGGTGGGGGGGGGTTTCTGCGCAGCTGGTAAGGAAGGGCGCGTGTGTTGTGTTTGTGGGTGACAGATATGGGAGTGGGGGTGGAGGGTCTGTGGGTGTCCTGGCCCGACTTCATCCCGGGACCTTTTTCTGTAGCCGTGTGGGGAGAGGACTATGTGAACGTTTCAGCTTCAGAGAGTACAGAAGTGTCTCTGGGTAAGTGACTACCCATGTTCCTACCTTCCTTCTCTAACCAGTAGGACCCTTCCCCTCCTCCCTCTCTGGACCCTTCGGATGCATCCCCTTTTCTCTCCTCCCTTCCCTCTGTCCAGGTGGTAGCTGTGAATATGTGAATGTGCCAGAGGCCCAGGAGAAAAGAACACCTGCCAGCCAGAGTGAGCCTGGAGCCCAGGGATGGGGAGAATCTCTAGCTGGGATGGCCCCTTGGGGAGGGAGCGCTTGGGGAAGGGAGGGTATAAAGAAGTCATCAAGCTGGGAGTCTGGGGATCGGGATCCACCTTCACCCTTCCCCCTGCAGCCCCAGTGACTGACCGGGATGGTGAGGAAGAGGGGCCCGATTATGAGAACGTACAGGAACAAAATGGACATTCTTTCAGTGAGAGATTACCCAAGTCTCCCTTCTCCCCTTCCCAGCTCGGACCCTAACGTTGCCCCAATCTCAGCCCAATGTTTTCCCTCCCCTCTCCCCCCAAAAGTTCCCTCTACTCTCTCCTCCTTAGGAACCCTCTCACACCCAGCCGCGGAGCTATTTGCACAGTTCAAATCTTTCACCTTGCCTTCTTTTGTTTGACAGCCTGAGGCCCAGGGTCTCTCGAATATGTGGGAAGGTGGAGTTGCTGACCACCCTTGCCTTCAGATTCCGGTCCAGACACTGTCCTGAGAGTCAGCCCTTTAACTTATTGTCACTTTGGAAATCCCAGACCTCATCCCTAGCAGTCTGCACCTTCTTCTCCTGACGTAGCCTGAGAACAACTACCCTCTCTTCTCCCCGGCCTGTGGGATGTAGTCCATCCTTAGTGTAATAAAATAAAATCTACGACTTTCTAGCTGAGTGTGGCTCTGGTGCTGTGTGGAGTGCAGAAAGAGCGAGGGCAAGGATTGTCCTTACCTTTTAATCTAGACATCTCAGTGCTGAGTGCTCAGTACTCAGTGGGAGTGTGTCTCCCAAAGCATGTCATGGGTTAAAAGAAAAAGTCTCCATATATACCAAAATTTTTAGTAGCATCTTATGGGATAGTAAGGAAATGGGGACAAAGAACATGTCCAGTGAATGGAGAGTGGCTAACCAAATCATGGTGCATAAATGGGAGGGGATTAAGGCTATAGAAAATATGATATGAGGGATACAGAGAAACATGGGAAGTCATGGACTGATGCAGAGTGAACTAAACAGAATCAGAAAAATGATATGTATAATTATAACAAGTAAAGGGAAAGAATGGAGACAGCAGTGATAAAAACTGAATGTCATGTGGTTATAATGACCCAGCTTAATACATCCTTTTCATCTCTGCCCCCCTCCAAAAAAAAAAAAAAAAAAGATCAAAACAAAACATTGTTTGTGGAGGTAGAGGACCAAGTGGGTGGAACATTTGTTTTGGGCATTTTTTTCCTGAATGCTTTTTCCTCTCATTCTTTGTTATAAAGTTTCTTAAACTGTGGTTTGAGATTCCACATAGGGTCTTGTAAATTATGATTTATTATCAGTAAATGTTTGATTTGTATACTTAATTTTTTTAATTCTAGCTTTTTATTTACAAGATATATGCATGGGTACTTTTTCAATATTAACCCTTGCTAAACCTTCTGTTCCAACTTTTCCCCTCCTCTCCACCCCCTCCATTAGATGGCAGATAGACCAATACATATTAAATATGTTAAAGTATATGTTAAATACAATATATGTATACATATCCATATAGCTATTTTGCTGTACAGAAAAATCGGACTTAGAAATAAGGTAAAAATAACTTGAGAAGGAAAACAAAAATGCAAGCAGACAAAAAAGGAGTGGAAATGCTATGTTGTTGTCCACACTCATTTCCCAGAGTTCTTTCTCTGGGTGTAGCTAGTTCTCTTCATTATTGAACAATTGGAACTGATTTGGTTCATCTCATTGTTGAAGAGGGCCACATCCATCAGAATCATCATATAGTATTGTTATTGAAGTGTATAATGATCTCCTGGTCCTGCTCATTTCACTCAGCATTAGTTCATGTAAGACTCTCCAAGCCTTTCTGAAATCATCCTGCTGGTCATTTCTTACAGATCAATAATATTCCATAACATTCATATACCACAATTTATTCACCCATTCTCCAATTCATGGGCATCCATTCAATTTCCAGTTTCTGGCCACTACAAAAAGGGCTACCACAAACATTTTTGCACTGTATACTTGTTTTTTATACTAAGGTTATATAAAATTTTCTTGGATGAAAAGGCTCATGAGTGGAAAAAGTTTAAGAAGCCTTGTTATAGAGGATGGTTCTTTGGATAAGGAAGGAGAGTTATCTTTTTTGGAAATGAAAGTGATATAGGAGATTCTTTTTAAAAAGACAGTTATTTAGAACTTGGAATGCTTTTTCACTTGTATTGATATGGTTAAGATCATGGGCAACCTTATAAAAACCTATAATACCCAAAATATGGCTGAAATCTTGTATAATTTAGATATAAGAGAGAATATCTACAGATAAAAGAAACCTTAAGAGATCCCAGAAGTTCTCAGATGTTTTGGTCTCAGGACTCCTAGATCATCTTAAAAATTGAGGACCCCCCCCACCAAGAGCTTTTATTTATGTAGTTATATCTTTTTATGTTTACTATATTAAAACTGATAGTTTAAAATACTAATTTATTTTAAACAATAATAAAACCCACTATATTTTAACATGAAGGAAAATTTACAAAACAAAATTTATTGAGAATAGGTATTGTTTTACCTATTTTTGCAAATCTCTTTAGTGTCTGAATTAATAGAAGACTGCGAGATTCTTATATCTGCTGCATTCAGTCTGTTATGATATGTTGTTTTGATTGAAATATATGACTTTACAGCTAGGTAATTGAAAAAAGGAAGGAGTAATTTAATAGCCAATAACATCTTAATATTATCATATCATGAAAATTGTTTTGACCTCATGGAGATACCATGGAAGGATTTAAGGCCCTACAAAGGATCATGGACCACATTAAATGTTTGTTTGTTTGTTTTTCCCTCAATTCTCATTCTTGAGATATAAAATTTCCCCTTATCACCACCTTGACTGCATCCCACAAGTTTTGGTATGTTGTCTCATTATTGTCCTTTTCTTGGTTGAAATTATTGATTGTGTCTATGATTTGCTGTTTCACCCCATTCTTTAGAATGAGATTATTTAGTTTCCAATTACTTTTTTGTTCTATTTTCCCCTGGCCTTTTATTGAATGTAATTTTTATTGCATTGTAATCTGAAAAAAAAATGCATTTACTATTTCTGCCTTTCAGCATTTGATTTTGAGGTCTTTATATACTAATATATGGTCAATTTTTGTATAGGTTTCCTGAATTGCCTAGAGTGGAGGGGATGGGGGAGAATTTCTAGCTGGGATGGCCCCTTGGAGAGGGAGCAGAAGAAAGTGTACTCCTTTCTGTGTTCATTCAATGTTCTCTAAAGATCTATATACCTAACTTTTCTAACATTTTGTTTACCTCCTTAATTTCTTTCTTATTTATTTTGTGGTTTGATTTATCTAGTTCTGAGAGTGCAAGGTTGAGATCTTCCACTATTATAGTTTTGCTGTCTATTTCTTCTTGCAACTCTCTTAACTTCTCCTTTAGGAATTTAGATGCTACACCATTTTGTGCATATATGTTTAATATTGATATTGCTTCATTATCTATGGTAACCTTTAGCAAAATATAGTTTCTCTCTTTTAATTAGATCAACTTCTGCTTTTGCTTGATCTGAGATTAGGATCTTTACCCCTGCTTTTTTTACTTCACCTTGTTAGGATTACTAGGTGAGAACTGAGGTTGTCTGGATGGTGACAAGGTGAGAATTCAGGTTTTCTGGACAATTACAAGGTGAGAAATCAGGTTGACTTGATAGAGGGGGCAAGCTCATTGGCTGGGGTGGTTCTTCCCAGAAGCCCTTGCATTATCCCACGCCCATTCTCTGGGAGGATAAAAAGAGACAGCACTGGGCGCAGAGGGCAGATCGGCCTGGAGAAGGATAAGAGCTGGAGGAGATTCAGAGCCAGGATTCAAGAAGAAAGACTCTGCATTACATCAGCCCTGACGGGGCTCTCTCTACAACATAGTTCAATTAGCCTTAAACTATCAAGCAAGTTGTAGGAGAAGGAAAAGTTCTAAAAATGAACAGAGGAGGAAGTGTGAGGAAAAAAGGAAAGATCAAGATCTTTCCCTAGAGCAAGAGGATTTAAATGAGGAATTATGGTATGATTCTCTTGAAGAAGCTTCAACCCTGCCTAGAGAACAGATTATTGACAGGCCCACATCAACCCCACCTTCAGAGATGGAGGAAGAAAGAGGGGAAGAGGCAGAAACACAAACAGAATTGCCTGTGAAGAAGCCTAAGCCTATGACAAGATTAGAAAAAGCATTGGTTAAAGCTAAGAGAGAAGGACAGGATATAAGTGATTTTATACATGCATATCCTGTGATTGAAAATACTGACTCTGTAGGTAAAAAAAGGAGAAGATATGCACCTTTAGATTTGAATAAAATTAAGGATTTGAAAAAAAGGTTGTACCCTTTATGGGGCTACATCAGCTTATGTCAAAATGTTACTAGATGGTTTGTCTTATGAAGTCCTAACCCCGAATGATTGGAAATCCATAGCAAGGACATGTCTGGAACCTGGAGAAAATTTATTATGGCTTGCAGAATTTCATGAATTATGTAAAATTCAAGTCAGATGCAATTTGGAAGTAGGAGTTAACACACAATTCACTTTTGAGCACTTAGCTGGTGAAGGTCAGTATGGAGAGAATTCGGAACAGATTCATTATACCATGACAATATATGAACAAATTGCTAAGGCTGCAATAAAAGCTTGGGGTGTCCTTCCTGGACAGAAAGATCGTGGAGAGGCTTTCACTAAAATACAGCAAGGTCCCAATGAACCTTTTGCAGATTTTGTGGGACGTTTGCAAACTGCTGTCAAAAGAACTATTGGAGAAAATTCAGCTACAGAAATAATGACCAGACATCTGGCTAAGGAAAATGCCAATGAGATTTGCAAAAGAATTATATGGGGATTAGACAAAGATGCTCCTTTAGAGGAGATCATAAGACGTTGTGCTACAGTGGGAACAAATGCTTTTTACACCCGGACAATGATGAATGTGGAAAGACAGGGTCCCTCCTGGCAAGGGCCTTCTAGAGAAACTCGGCCATGTTTTCAATGTGGAAAAATTGGGCATCTAAGAGCTCAGTGTAGATATGGAGATACAGTGAGAAGACAGGGTGAAAGAAGACCTAAAACCCCATGTCCAAAATGCAACAGAGGACTCCATTGGGCATCAGAGTGTAGAATAATTCAGGGAAATGGGATGAGGGGCCCAGGTCCAGGGCCCCTAGCAAAAAAGACTTGGGGCATGATGGCAGCTGATGTTACACCCAAAGAACCTTTAGAAGGCCAGGACTCTGATTTAATCAATCAGCAGAGAAGCAATCACATGGCAGAAAGGGATTACCTGATAAGTCAGTCAAAAGGCAATCAGATTGCAAAAATGGATTACACTTGGGGAGAATACAGGCCTTTTAAACCAACAGGGCTGTGTCCAGTGCAAACAATTCCAATGTAATTGCCAAATGATGAGAAGATATTTAGAAAGTGGTAAATAGAAGGTAATTAGATAGGTTAACTGCCTGGGAGAGAGGGTTTGCTTGTATTTCTCCAGCAGGAAAAGGAATCAGATGGGTGCCAACGAGTCATATTCACCTTGTCCATCAGAGAGAGACAGAAAAAGAGAAAAACCTCAAAATAAAGGAGAAGATCTAAGAAACATCTGACACTGAAAGAGCATGGATAATAAGAAGACTGTTAAAGAACTTAAAAACCAGCAGGAATCATTGGACTTCCTCACACAAGATGAGACTAATGGACAATGGACTTATGGACATTTATAAATTTTCAATTTATGATTATTTGATTATGATTATGTTATATACTTCTAGCATGTGTTATGTTACTATGTTACTATGTGCTTATGTAATTTATGTAATTATCTGTAATACTTCCCATATTGATGGATTTATGTTTCAAGGTCATGACTGTCCTATGTTCTAAATCAAAAGAAAGGGGGAGATGTTAGGATTTCTAGGTGAGAACTGAGGTTGTCTGGATGGTGACAAGGTGAGAATTCAGGTTTTCTGGACAATTACAAGGTGAGAAATCAGGTTGACTTGATAGAGGGGGCAAGCTCATTGGCTGGGGTGGTTCTTCCCAGAAGCCCTTGCATTATCCCACGCCCATTCTCTGGGAGGATAAAAAAGAGGACTCTCAGAGAAAGAAGAAGATTCTCTGCAGGAAGGGAAGTCACCTCTAAGGACAAGAGTTAACAGCAACTGCCTGAAGACAACGGTTCACTACAGGAAGAAGAATCTGTCTGAAAGATTTGAGTAGACACAGCATATCTCTTCCCAGAGAGCCCCGTCAGGGCTGATGTAATGCAGAGTCTTTCTTCTTGAATCCTGGCTCTGAATCTCCTCCAGCTCTTATCCTTCTCCAGGCCGATCTGCCCTCTGCGCCCAGTGCTGTCTCTTTTTATCCTCCCAGAGAATGGGCGAATAATAGACGCATAATAGGTTCTGCTCCAGACTTTTACCTTTGCACTATATGTATCGCTCTGCTTTAAATGTGTTTTTAGTAAATAACATATTGTAGGATTCTAACTTTTGATCCAGTTTGCTATCTGCTTATGCTTTATGGGAGAGTTCACCCCATTCACATTTATAGCTAAAACGACTAATTCTGTATTTCCTGCCATCTATTAAGCCTAAATTATGCTTTTTTCTTTTCTTTTCCCCCTCAGTTCTCATTTTTTATTTCTCTGTAGGCCTTGATGTTATTGACCACCTTCTTTTCTTTGACATTTTGGGTTTTCAGAACATCACTTGCTTTGTTCTCTTAAGTATCAGAATATTCCTTAGTCTCCTTTCCTGAATTCTCATCCAGCTTATACCCTGTAACTGTAATTTAGGAATCTGTTCTAGTCCTTTTCTCCTTCTATACTACTTCACTTGGTGATCTCATCATTCCCCTCCCCCCCATTTAATTATCATTTTTATACTGATGATTCTATCTATCCTGCTCCAAACTCTTTACTGACCTCCAATTTGGATATCTAACTGCCTTTCAAACATATCAACCTGAATGTCCAGTAGATACCTTAACTCATGACCAAAACGGAATTTATTTTTCCTTCTAAACCCTTCCTCTCTTCCTAACTTCCTATTATTGTAGAGGGCAGCACCCCCTTCAAATTCCTCAGATTGGGCATACAATTCCTTCTTTCCACCTCTCAAGCTCCATCCAATTGGTCGCCAAGGCCTTTTATACTTTTACAACATCTGTCAAATGTCCCCCATTCTCTCTGATATTGCCACCAGGACCAGTATAGGCCCTCATTTCCTCATATCTGGACTATTACAATAACTTGGTGGTGAGTCTACCTGTCTCAATTTTTTGTCCACTCTGATCTATCCTCCATTTAACCACTAAATGTCCTAAAATGAAGATTTAATCATGTCACCACTTCTCCGTCCCTATTCAATAAACTCCAGGGAGTATCTCCAGGAGCAATAGAGAACCATCTGTTTGCTATCTAAAACCCTTCCTCATCCCCTCCGTTGGTATAGTCTTCTTAAAACTTACTGCCTAACAAGAACTCTGATCCAGTGATCCTAGCCCCTCGGTCGTTTTGTCTCCAGGTATTTTCTCTTGGCAGTCCCCCTTCCTGGAATATTCTCCCTCCTCCTCTCTGCCTACTAACTTTGCTGGCTTCCATTTTTGTTGTTCAGTCATGTCGTATTTTTCATGGTCCCATTTGGAATTTTCTTGGCCATTTCCTTCTCTAGCTCATTTTACAGAGAATCATCTGAGGCAAACAGGGTTAAGTGATTTGTCTAGGGTCACATAGCTAGTATGTGAGGTCAGATGCATTCATATATATGCATATGTATATACATATATGTATAAATTTGTGGTTTTATATTATATTTATTCATATATATGCATATATATGAACGAATATATAAAACCATATATATGAATGAATATAATATAAAACCACAAATGTATACATATGTATTGTGTATTTGTATTTATGCATAAATGTATACATATATACTATGTGTATGCACAAATGCATATGTATCCATATATGTACATAAATGTATATGAATTTGTGGATACAGATGAATATAACATACGCATGTTTGAACATGAAATAATATATTAAAAGGAAAGGAAGGAGTGAGAGATATCTCTACCTAATAAAGGAAGTTATGAGTAGTGAAAAAACAGAGAAAGGCAGCAATATGGCAGGATTCTGTCCTGAGAAATCGGGTCAGATAGTTCCCCTACAACACTGAGCAGAACAGTCTGTCTAGATTGAAAGGAGCATCTTGAAGTATTGTAAGAGATATAACTGAGGCAAGATAGCCACAAGTCTTGAAAGTCTGCAGGTAGAGACTAGACAATGCAACAGAAAGGTATTCTGGTCCTCCAAAAGGGCATTTAGAGATGGAAAGGACTTTAGTCCAACTCCCTCCTTGTATAGATGAGTAAAATGAGGTATAGAGGGAAGAAGTGATTTGCTAGCACAGTATGTACAATGTCTACACATAATATATAGTTAATATATGCTTACAGATTTGCAAAGAAAATTGCTATTTGAATCCAAGTTTTGTGACTCTGCATCCAGTATTCTTGTCATTCCTTATACTCTGACTGCTTTTTGTTCTTTGGAGGATTTATTTGATGTTCCCTCCCTTACAGCTTCCCTGTACCAGCATGGAGAGGGTCTGGATCCTTGGAAGCTGTGCCATAGCTGCATAAACTCTGATAGTTTGCAGCGACCGTGGGACTGTGTCTGTGAAAATCAGACATTTTACTTTTGGAAAGTATTGTTGCTAGAACATTGGCTAAGCAGTGGCTAAAGTGATGAATATTTTTCACTTTTATTGTAACTCATAAGGAGTCACCAACTAAACCATGGAGAGAGTCTGTTTGTGGAGTTAATATTTACATTGAGGAAATTATGAAGCCTGAAAGTTTTGGAGTTAATCAATGTATGGAGTCCAGAGCATTGCACTAAGAATTGCAGTGCGAGGATGCTGGGCTTGAAATTTGGAAAACTCATCTTCCTGAGTTTAAATCTAGCCTCAAACACTTATTAGTTATGTGACTGTAGGCAAGTCATTTAATTATACTTGCCTCGGTTTTCTCACCTGTAAAGTGAGCTGGTGAAGGAAATGGTAAACCACTCCAGTTTCTTTGCAAGAAAACTCCAAATGAAGTCACAAGGAGTTGAACATGATTAAAACGCCTGAACAACAGCAATATTGTGTGAGATGATTTACACTACAGAGAATCTTAAATTCAGCAAACATTAAATATTTACTCTGCATAGAACACTGAACTAGATGCTGTGGAAAGTACAAACTTTAGAGTAGATATTAGCTCTTTTGTTCTTAGAGTTCACAGTATAATAAAGGAGCTACTGTTGAGATTGCAAAAGGCACCCCATAAGTTTGGGGTCACAGACAGGTGTTGCGAAGTGTCTCAAAAGAATTTGCAGGCTTGAACCCAGTTCCTAGTTAAGGGACAAAGTTTTATTGTAATTGTAATGGCATTACAAGCGAGATAAGTTCCAAAAAAAATTAGCAAGAAAACAGAAGCAAAGAGACACATTTATCCTGCTTTCTATCATTGACATGCTAATTCTTTGGCCCAGAGGTAGGGCCAGGGAGAAGTCTAGGAATTTGGTTTTCACTGACCAGATTATCAATCAACAATGAATTGAGGTGTGGTCTATTCACAATCAGACAGATTGTTGTTCTTAGATTGGGAGTGTGGGAAGTCTCTGAGGCCGACTCCAAAGACAGATTTAGGATTACTGACTTATTGTTAGAACAGAAGCCCCCCTAAAATCAGGGGACCACAAAATCATTGCCATATTACATCAATACCACACATGCAGAAATAACTGATATATAACACCACCAAAGTGTGCGAGAATTTCAAAGAAAAGACTGTATGAGGTTTTAAGGAGATTTAATACCCACTGAGGAAGCAGGTGGAAGCTTCCTGAAAGAGGTATTATTTATTGATCTGACCTTTAAAGGATTTTTGTAAATGGCTGGAAGAGGGAGGCATTCTAGGCTTAGGGAACAAGATGGCATGGAGGTGGGAAATTTAGGACATCTAGAAATAATGGGAACTCAAGTCACCTTGTCCTTCCCCTAAATTGAAATTCCTTAATCCCCAACTCACTCCCACTTAGTCCTTATCCTTCAAGCATTTCTCCAATTCCTCTCTGATTTTATCCTTCATGCATCTCTCCAATTCTTTGATTTTATCCTCCCCAACTTCTCCCAGATTCCTTCAAAACATCCTTTATTTCCTCACTCTTTCCTGGTTTCTCTTCCTTCTGTGTATACTTCTTCCCAAAGTATGGCACAAAATCATATTTGGACTTTGTCTGTGACCTTTACTTGTTAATAAAAGTACCTTTCAGCAGGGAGAATGCCTCATTGTGAACTGTCACAATCTTTATCCCTCATCTTTGGTCTCCTGAACCTCGTCATATGGACCCCATCAGAAGGACTTCAGTTTGGCTGGAGCATAGAACAGCAGGAGAGACAATGCCACAAAGACTGAGGAAGGCATGGAAACCAAGATAAGGAGTTAAAAGTTTATTCTGTAGGTTGTAAAGAGCCATTGCAGATTTTGGGGACAACATAGCTAAGAAAATTGAACAAAGATTAGTCTAACTGGAACATGAACGATGAATTGGATAGTTGAGGCAGGAAAATATGTTAAGTTTTTGTTAATAGTCTAAGGTGATGGTAATGAAGGTCTGTCTATATTATGATGGTGGTAGTGGGTATAAAAATGAGAGTGGATTGCTGAGGTGGATTCAACAGGACTAGATAAAAACATAAAAGGTAACTTGGTTGTAAACCTGAGAGATTAGGTGAATGGTTCCCCACTCTTATCCCCCTATTCGGAAGTAATCAAATCAGAAGTTGAAGCAAGTTTAGGACTGAAAGCATAAGCTCTGGTTTAGACATTGTAGAAGTATTTTGAAATCTCCTTTTTAGTTCAAATGAAAATATTAAGAAATAAATCTTTCTCCAATCCCTTTCTGGATTTACTTAAAGGAAGGAAATTTTATCAACATTTAGACAAACTTATCAGGAAACACTTCTCTCCACTTTTGATAGTTTGGACATTTATCTATGTGAGAAATAGATGGGGATTTGCTTTCACAGTATTATGGAAATTAAATTGGAGAAATGAAATTTAAATTAGAAAATTGAAACCCCATCCTTTTCTTCCTCCTTACTCTTCTTAGGTTTAAACTTTTCTTTTAGGAAAATGTATAAAAGGTCATTAAGTAAAGTTAAAGTTCCCAGTAATGCCATTATCTTTCTATCACCAAAGGCATTAGGGACACACCTGAAACCAGTACCCTCATCCTATTTCCTGAAGGGTTTAGGTCTCTAAGTAATCTGTGACTAGGTGGAGCTGAGAGTTAGGTGAGTTGAAATGAACTCTTGAAGGGAAATATCAAAAAGGATTGAGTGGTTTTAAGAGAATTATTCTCCAAGGCCTTGAAGAGAAAGATTAAGTGACTGTTGTTCTATTTGATAAGGTAAAATCTTAACCTTGAATTGTGTAAATGTTAGTTATTTTTTTTTTTTTATCATATTGTGAAACTTTCCTTGTCCAAGATTCCTATAAATGTTACTTCAAAAACTTGTTGGGTTAGAGATTAAGTCTTAAGTCATATGAGACCTTTGATAGTTTGGACATTTCTCTATGTGAGAAATAGATGGAGATTTGCTTTCACAGAATTATGGAAATTAAATTGGAGAAATGAAACTTAAATTAGAAAATTGAAACCCACAAAAGAATGTAATCAGGGGTGGAGGTTTTAGATTTAAACAGGAAGCCTTTTGGACTTTCCTTCCTCATAATATCTTCTTCCTTAAAATGTAAGCTCCTTGGGGGCAGGATTGACTATGTAATGAGAGATGGAGATTCTATCATTTCTGTAACATCTGATTAATGGAGAATTGGGGGAGGAGTTTACTCTTCAGGATAAGAAATAAAACACTGCCTTTTTGGTTCCAAAATTGTGTCTACTAACCTAGGCATCCATTCTTGTAAGAATGTAAAAAAAAATCTTTCCTGCATTCATCAGTGAGTCAGTGGAATTCTTGGTAAGACATTTTGTTTCTTACATCTATAAAACTAGAAATGTTTGGATTTAAAATTAAACTAAATGACAAAACTGTTTCTGGCACACTTGTGCCTAAAACATAAGTAACACACACACACACACACACACACACACACACACACACACACACACACACACACACACACTTTTTTTTTGAACAGCTGGTTCAAAGTGTCTCATAGATAGTTGGAGATGCAGGTCCGTATGGAGCTCAGGAAAGAGTTTAGGATTTCATCAGTTGGGGAATGGCTGAGTAAGTTATGGTACATGAATATAATGGAATATTATTGCTCTATAAAAAAACCATCAGCAGGATGATTTCAGAGAGGATATGAACTAATGCTAAGTGAAGTGAATAAAACGAAATGTATGTAGTTATCAACTGTGATAGACTTGGCTCTTTTCAACAATAAGGTTATTCAGGACATTTCCAATAGACTTGTGGTGGAGAGAGCCATCTGCATCCAAAGAAAGGACTATGGGAAGTGAATGTAAATAACAACCTAATATTTTCACCTTTTTTTCGTTGTTATTTGCATTCCCCCCCCCCCTTTTGATCTGATTTTCCTTCTGCGGCATGATAAATGTGGAGGTATATTTAGAAGAATTACACTTTTAACTTAGATTACCTGCTGTCTAGAGAAGGGGGGAGATGGGGAGGGAAGGAGAAAAAAGGATTTACAAGGGTGAATGCTGAAAACTATCTTTGCATGAATTTTGAAAAATAAAAAGCTTTTATTAAAAAAATTCAGGATTGGCAGCATAGATTCCTGAGTGATCTGAATAGAATTGAAGCTCTGACAGTGAATGACATTCTTCTTCTACAAAATGACTAATATGGAAATGCTTTACATGATTGCACATGTTATAGACCTGTTTGGTTAGCATCTTAGGGAGGGAGAGGAAGGAGCAATAGAATTTGGAAATCAAAACATTAAAAAAAAACCCAAACATTAAAATTTTATTGAAACATGAATAATAATAATAATAAATAACAAAAAGAAAGTGAATGACATTGTCAATGTAAAGAGCCAAAAGGAAGACGACCAAGGGTAAAACTTTGGGAATTTTACACCTTAAGGAATCAGAAAGTAGGCTTATTGAAGGCAATAGAAGAGAGGGAAGAGAATAAAGATAATGCAGAATCTGAAACAAAAGAGGAAGTGTCCTGAAGTTTAAAATGCAATAGAAAAGTTGGAGAAACTCAGTAGAATAAGAAAGAGAAAGAGAATTGTTGTTCAGTCATGTCCAACTCTTAGTGAGCCCATTTGGGATTTTCTTGGCAGAAATACTGGAGTGGTTTGCCATTTCCTTCTCTAGCTTATTTACAGATGAGGAAACTGAGGCAAGCAGGATGAGTCAACGTTCTTTAGTATCTGAGACCAGATTTCTACTCAGAGAGAGACTTCCTGAGTCCAAGCCCAGCACTCTATTCGATGTACCACAGGAAGCAGCATGGCATGTAGAAGAAGCCCTAGAGTTGAAGTCAGAACTAGGGTGGGAGCACACACTTGTGATCCATGTTACCAGGAAGGCTGCAAGTGATGGGTAGATTGAGCTCAGAAGTTCTGAGTTGCAGTGGGGCTAAGCTAATCAGGCATTCCCACTAAGTCAGGCACTAACACAATAAGCCTCCATGGTGGGAGTTAGGGGAGACAAACTGGTCCAGGTCAGAAGCAGGTCAAAACTCTCCTGCAGATTTTTAGTGGGATTGGGTCTGCCAATAGTCCCCATATTTTCATCATGGGCAATTTAGGAAGATCGGAAAATTGTGGGGACAAAAGCTAGACTTCAAGGGATGGAAGAAAGAGTGGGAAGTAAAAGAATAAAGGAAGTAGATAAAGACTATTCAAAATAATAGTTCATAAATGGACAAAAAAAGAGAGATGGTAGTTTAATGGAGTAAATGAACCAAAGGGATGATCTTCAAAATTGAGGAAACTTGATCATCTTTGTAAATAGATGGAAAACTATTTGGTAAAGATTTGCAGGGTCACACAGCTAGTAGGTGTTAGGGGTCTGAGGCTAGATTTGAACTCGGGTCCTTCTGACTCCAGTGCCTATGCTCCATCCAATGCATCATTTAGATTTCTCAAGAGAAGACATTCTAAAGGGAGAAGTTAAAGATATGTGAAAAAGGACATATATATTGGAGCAAGTTCATGGAGGAGGAAGAAGGGGATATCAGGTATATATTCAGAGAGATGAGGTTTGGGGATAAGAATCTCTCTTTCTTTCTGATTTCTACCTCATATCCTTCCATCTCTCCTTCTGCCTGACTCCTGGTAAATCTACATCATCTTCAACTTGACCTCTAATTTCCCTACTCCTCCATATTTTCCCAATCCATCCTTCTTGTCTCACTTTCCCCTCTTTATTTATTCATTGACTGGTTCAATTCAATACTATAGAATTTATTTTTAAATCTCTTGCCAGTCACATTGTCCTATTCTATTTCTGTATGACCTTATTCTCCTCTTCTGCTTCTACTCCAAAACTACTTATTGGTATTGGAAAAAGTTATAAAGCAGGGCCAAATAGGAAAGTTACAAATTTGTTAATTAATCTTAAGGGGACCTTCACTGATGCCTAGGAATTCTTTTATTCTTTCCTTCTTGAATCTCTCTCCTGAGTAGCTATTCCAAACCTCCTGTTTTCTCAAGCTTCTTATACCCTTTCTTCTCTCACCTCTCTTATAGGATGATCTTATTTCTTACTTAAAGCCATCTACCAGGAAATCCTTCATTTCCCCTACTCCATACCTCAAGCCCTTCTTATTCATTCTTCATTTTTTCCTTCTAGTCTCAGATAAGGAGATGCTGCAGAAGAGTTATGCCAGAATTCAGTCCCTCTCAATGATCAAGTACCCCAAGAGAGAACTCACCAGCTTTAATATAGTTTTAGGTAATACAGAGTTGTGTAGGTGGGGGGGGGAAGATAATGTTTGGTTATAGGGTAGATGGAATTGTTGGGGTGAGAAAAATATAATTGGTTATTTTAAAGAAAGTGGGCTAGGACATCCACTCAGGATTAGCGGTCACACCTTTCTGATAATTAAGAAATGTTAATTGTTTTATGGAACCTATTAGCATCTTGCTTGTCTTGTTTAATAGACCTGAGGTAGCAGTTTCCTTGAAGTCTGAGTTTGTTAGGGAGGTAAGCGTTGTTCCAGGCCAAAAGGCAAAGGTGGACAATATACCTTTTGGGGATGATAACAAGTTAACTTGTAACTTTAAACGAATTCAAAGGAAAAGCTTTAATTCATGGATGGGGAAATGTGAATGAAGCAACTCTACAAAATGAGGCAGTAATACAGAATAGGGTTAGTTACGGAATAGAATCATTTCAATTTCCTCACTTTCTTATCTTTTCTTAGAGCTTGTTTCCTCTCTGGAAGAGGACAATCATGTCCTCTCTTTTGCTTATCTTGTTTCTTCTTACCACTTCCTCTCTATTACCTACAAACATGTCTAGGTCTCTCCCAATGTTAAAAAAAACAAAACAAAAAACAAAAAAAAAACCCCTTCATATGACCCTGCTACTTTTTAAAGCTACCATCCTATATATCATCCCATCCCTGCCCCTATAACAGTCAAGTCCTAAAAAGGATTGTCTGGGTTTATTGCTTCACTTGCCCACCTCCAACTCATTTCTGTATCCTTTAGAGTCTGATGGAAACTCCCAGTTAAGGTCACCAATATTTATTTAACTGCCAAATCCATTGGTTGTTTCTCAGAACTCGTTCTAAATGACTTCTCTGCAGATTTTGATATTACAAATCACTACTTCCTCCTGAGGACTCTCCTCCTTTGGCTTCTGGTGCATTACTTTCTCTTGATTCTCTCTTGTTCTTTTCTAATTTTTCTAACTTTTCCTTGTTAATGCATCATGAGGCTCTATCCTGGACCCTCTACTCTTTCTGCATCCTTCCTGACCTAATCAATTCCTATGGGTTCAATGATCATCTTTATGCAGATTACTCCCAAATTTACCAAATTCAGCTCTAATTCCTCCCATGAGCTCAGGCGCACATTGCAAATTCTCTGCTTTCCACTTGGATGTCCCATAAGTCTGGTTATCCCATAAGCATCTCTAATTCAGTATATCAGAAGAGATGATATCACCAAAGAAATGCCAGGAAGGGGCAAATATCTAACAAGGAATCCAATTTAGCAATCCAAGGAATATGTACAAATGGTAGAAGGTAGGGCTGAGAAGGAGAGTCTGGGACTGGTCTCTCCCCAAGTACAATTCCTTCTCCAAATCTCTCTAGTGTTGTGAAGAGTGCCATCAGAATGGGAAGGTACCATAAGACTCTTAGAACAGGTCAAATATTCCTATCCATTTAAAAAATCCTTTTAAAAAAATTCATTGATTTGGATAAAGACCTAGATGCCCATTAGGTTTGTTAAGGACTTGGTTCTCAGAAAAGTCAAACATAAAATATTCAATCAAGAGAGAAATCTACATTATATGTCAGCTATATTAATATTGTTTTAGATGGATGTGTATATGTATATATGTGTATGAATATAGGTATTTGTGTATGTATATAGGTATTTGTGAATGTATATATATATATATATATATATATATATATATATATATATATATATATATATATATATATATATATATAAATATATCCATGATTTATTGTAATCTGCATGGAGGAGGTGAGGGAGGGAGAAAAGGGGAAAAACAAAGAAAAAGTATGTATCAGAGAACAAAAGAAAACCTATAAGGAAGCAAAGTAAAGATGGACAGTCATGAATAAGGTCTTCTATTTTTATATGCATTTTTGAAAAGAAAATTTGTTGTTGCTGAGCACAAGACAATTTTTTTCTTTTTTTTTCTTATTTTAAGTTTTAAATAAATAAATACATTTTTAAAAAAGACATTAATCTTGGAAGGAGACACTAGATGATAGAATCTAGAAAAATGCTGCTAGGCTAGGCAATTGGGTTGGTGAAGAATGATGGGATAAATATAAAGTTTTATGAGTGGATTTTAAAAATTGAGTTCCTTGAATAGGAGCCAGAAGTTAGGACAATGTAATGAAGATTTGGGAGTTCTCCTGAACTGTTTATGTCAAAATGTGATAGGGCAGTCAAAACAATTAATGCATTGTTGGGCTATATTGAGAGGCCCACCTTCTAGGAAGAAAGAGGTAAGAATCCTACTATTTTCTGCCCTACTTAGACTATATCTGGAATTCTTTGTTCATTGATAATATTGAGAGCATCCAGGATGATGAAGGCCCACAAGTTCATACTACATGTAGACTACTTTAATGAATTGAGGGTGTTTAACCTGGAGAAGATTTAGGGAGGCAAATTTGTCATCTCCAAGTATTTGAAGGACAGTTATGAGGAAGAGTATGTATTAGATTTGATTCTTTTTACTCCAGAGCACAGAATGAGGAGCAATGGATAGAAATTGTAAAGACAAACATTTTAGCTTGATACAAGGACAAACTTCCCCACAGAACTGTCCTGAAGTGGAATGTTTGTCCCAGAAGATGGTAGGTGGGTTGCTTCTCATGATGTTTGTAAGAAAAGACTTGATGACCATGTGGTATAAAATCCCTGTCCCAGGGAGTATTAATATGGAAATCTCTCCTTATTGATGGAGATGAAGGTGGGCAGAGTTGGCGAGAGGGACAGAGTTTCAGTCTTCACTAACCCTTTCTTTGGGACTCTCCAAATAGGCAACAATTTTAGAGCATCTGGTGGCCGTCCAGCTTTAAGAGAAAAGATGCAACCCCCCTTCAGGTTACTGAAGGAAAAGACTCTTGGAAGACTTGAGAAGAGCTGGAAGTTTCCATTATGTCCCTATTCTGGGATTGCTACTCTAGACACTTCAGGGAGTTTTTCTCCTGGTTGAAATCCAGGACTCTCTCTTGGTTGAATTGAGTTATTTCCTTCCCTTCCTGATAAATCTTATCAGATTTCTGTTTTGCTATGATTTAGACCAAAAGGTTTCTTTGCAATTCTCTACAAAACTGGTAATAGATAGGGAAAGGGTCAAACTTTGTATATAAAGCTTAGAGATGCCCTTCTCCCCAAAGGCCAAAGTGATTTAATGTTAGCTTAAATCTGTGATATGTCCTAGATGATCAATACTTTAGGGCTCAAATGTAGTTTTAGTCTGGTATTCCTTTCTAAGGAGAGCAGTTACTAGTTCCCAGCTTCCTGCTTCCTTCCCCTCCTGGCAGGGATGAAAAACTCCCTTGAAGAAATGGCAGAAGAGCCTAGAGTTGTCTATTCTGCCTCCCTTCAAACCGAGCAGCATGACAGGCCTTGTAACGGGCTTTTTCACACATGTGGTGCCCACTGCTACATGCATATTGTTGAAGAGAATATTTTTTTCAATTTGGTTGGATTAGGTGGCTTTTGAGGTGTTATGTAACACTAAAATTCTATAATTCTTTCAATCGCCCAGGTTCATAATCTCAGAGTCATCTTTGACTCTCTCCTTCCTCTCCCCTTATTCAAGTTCTTAAATCCTATTGATTCTACCTTATTTTTTATCATTCAGAATTTGACAACAACAAACAGGAACTTTCCATATACAAAAAACTGAAAAAGAGAATTGTATTTGAAACTGTAACTGAATAGTATAGCTTGTGTTTTAAAAGTATACAGTACTTTTTATTTTATGCAGAACTCATACAGGGCAAGCACCCACAAGGTGGTCAGAAAAAGTGATATAAGAACATTTTCAAAGTCTTTTGAGAACTTTAGAATTGATTGTATGACATGGGAGACACTGGTCCAGGATCATCCAGAGTGGTGAGCCCTCTTCAGAGCAGGGGCTGTGCTCCATGAGCAAAGCAGAATGGAATTAGTTCAGAAGAAATGTGAGATGTGCAAAGTTAGAAAAGCCACCCCAAACATTTATAGGGAGTATTTGGGTCTGATCTGTGGCAGATTTGTCTGATCAGCCTTTAACATAGTGATGCCATTTCGGTTCTCTTCAAGAACAAAGGACAACAATCAACTTTTAATGTAAAAATTCAAAGCTATCTTGCTTCTCTGTATCTCTGTTTCTAATTCCTTCTGTTTTTGCCACTTTACTTCTGTTTGCCTCAATTTCTTCAACTGCAAAATGGTGACAGCAGCAACTGCTACTTCCTTGAGTTAAAGGAAGATTAAAGGAGGTAATGTTTTCAAAACACTTAGCATAGTGCCTGCATATAATAGGACTATATTAATGTTAGCTATTATTTTTAAGTGGGGCATTGAAAATTAGAAGGTGTAAAAATATCAGATGTGTGTTATTTCTTAAGCAGAGTAGAAGCCTCTATATTAGCAACTCTCTCTACTGCTCAAATGAAATTTCTTCAATTACTTCTTACTATGACTTTTAGTGCCTGAATCAAAAAGTTGATTTGAAGTTTATTCCATGTTGCTTGCCATAGGGTGTTTCAGGCTGCTTGCTCTGGGAATCAAAATGACTGGTTATGGCTCTTCTTTTTAGTCTTATTTCATACTGTTTTATTCCCAAGTATTTTTATTCTAATTAAGCTGGGTTACTAACTGGCTCCACTTATTAGAAAGTTACTACTGTGGATGAGAGTTGCACAGGGTTTGATATGAATGAACTGGTTATCATTTCTCATCACTGGGAAGAGTACCTAAATTAATTTACAAGGTTATGGGCTTTGGGTTTGGATTTTGGGGGAAAGGTGTTGTGTTGTTGTTTTCAATAAAAGGGGGAAGATGTAAGAGAGGGAAAAATTCTTGGTAACTAGGGGGAAAAATAAAATTTAATTTATAAAAATAAAGCACAGAAATATTGGCATATATGGTGATGTATTTTTTCCTTCCCCCTGCAGCCTCACAACAGTAGAAATTAAGCCTTTTGAATAATAAGGCTTATTATTGTTTTTAATTTTTGTATCCTCAGTACCTCGCACCATTCCCATACATAAAAGATGTTTAATAAATGTTTGTTGAATTGAATCAAGTAGGAAAGGAGAGAGGAGATGATGATTCTGAAAAGTGGAAGAGTTGTTGATTGAATTCCTTCCTGCTGGCCTCAGTATCCATCAAGTCTGAGACTAAGTCATTTGCTCCAAGTATGGTTGAGTTCTTAAGGAGAAAAAAAAAAAAGGCTGTTTGGGAAGTGAAACAGGGAGTTATGAGAATGTTAGGAGGATTGATGAACTGCATAGAGTGTTAGCTGAGATTATTTTTACAAATTAAATTTTACTTTTTTTTATTATCAAAGATTTTTTCTTCTTTCTTACTTACTTCAACCTTGTAAATGGTTGTGAATGGTAAAGCCCTGACTTCAGGGGTGGTGCTATATATCCACTGCACCAACTAGCTGCCCCTATTCCTTATTTCTAAAAGCACAAACATATTCCATTAAATTCATATGCCATACTAGAAACTGGAAAATGAATGGATGTCCATCAATTGGAGAATGGTTGGGTAAATTATGTTATATGAAGGTTATGGAATATTATTGTTCTGTAAGAAATGACCAGCAGGAGGAATAAATACAGAGAGGCCTGGAGAGACTTACAGGAACTGATGCTGAGTGAAACGAGCAGAACTAGGGGATCATTATACACTTCAACAATGATACTGTGTGAGGATGTATGCTGATGGAAGTGGATATCTTCAGCATAGAGAAAAGCTAATCCAATTCCAGTTGATCAATGATGGACAGAATCAGCTACACCCAGAAAAAGGACACTGGGAAATGAGTGTAAACTGTGAGAGTTTTTTTGTTTTTGTTTTTCTTCCCAGATTATTTTTACCTTCCGAATACAATTCTTCCTTTGCAACAACAACAACAACAACAAAATTCGGTTCTGCACATATATATTGCACCTAGGATATACTATAAGATATTTAATATGTATGGGAATGCCTGCCATCTAGGGGAGGGGGTGGAGGGAAGGAGGGGAAAAATTCGGAACAGAAGGGAGTACAAGGGATAATGTTGTAAAAAAAAAAAATTACCTATGAATATGTACTGTCAAAAAAATGTTATAATTATAAAATTAATAAAAAAACTCCCCCCCAAAAAATTCATATGCCATAATTTGTTTAGCTTTAGTTGATAAATATTCATTTCATTTCTAGTTCTTTGCTATTTCAAAAAGACCCAGCTAGAGTTATATGTCATAACTTCATAATGGGTGAGATCACTTCAATTTTGGTGTCTTTAAAAGATATACCAGGTATTTCCAGACACAGATCAATGTCTTATAATTTTTTGGGGGGCATTTTATGTCTGTTTTTTAAGTTTGTATTTTTAAGTACCATGGCATAATAGGTAGATAGTTGGTCTCAAAGTCAGTAAGACTTGGATTCAAGTCCTGTTTTTGATATACTTGTTTTCCAGTACAAGTCTAAGTCCTCTGCCTTGCAGCCCCTGAGTTTAATAAGTTTACTCAGTTTAATCCCTCTGACTGTGAGTTGCTATCAATCTGGTCCCTATCACTCCTTAAAGAAATTCTGTCAAACTTGATAAAATCAGAAGAGAAGGAGATGTCTCCAAGTGACTCAGGTTATTTTAACTATTTAAACTACCTATCATTTCCATAAATGTCCTTATACTGTTATATGAATGTTGGACTTTAAACCCCAACGAAGGGGATTATGGTTGTGTAGTAACCCCAGGGCATCATTTATCCTCTCAGAACTTGAAGGAACTCTAAGATTATAAGACACAGAGAAGAGACCAACTTGCGTTGGTAGAGGGAGTTTGCTAACCTAGGAGCCACCCAGTGAACTCACAGGCTCAGTTTCTATCCCCATTCTATAATTCAACAGATAGTGTCTATTAAAAAAAATTCCTCAGGGGGGCATGCCCTAATGAAATATTCTGCATCAATCTACATTTTCTCCAATGATGGTCAATGGCCTTGGAATAGGAACAGAGAAACTGGATGGGGAGGAGGGTAATTCACAAGCTGATAATGTAAGAAAGTTCAGAGTCTTATTCCAGGGTAACTACTAGTAAAGCACAAAAGTGGTAAATTATGAGGCTAGAAAGGGAAACAATTAAAGTCTGAATGAAGGAAATGGATTGCAAGAACAGGGATGAGTCAAGAGAAGTCATGATGTGGGTAAAGACATCTTGGGACAGATCTACTCACTCAATAGGAAACATTGCATCAAGCAGGGAACCTAAAAACAAAGAATCAGGAGACAGTCTTGAAAACTGTGACCACTGACAGCAAAGAAGAAAGCCAGCTATGGATCCTAGAGAAAATTATCCCTTATGGCTGGGAGTCAAGTTTCCGAAAGGATTAGGCCTGGGAAAAACACCAAGGTCCTTCAGTGCTAAAGGCGTGAGTTCACTTGATCATGTTATATGTAATACATATACTACATATGAGCCTTCTTTATCTGTGTTTATATATATATATACCCACTTTTCCTACTGACACCACATGTATTTGTAAAAGAATGTCCCTGGGTTTATGAGGGAAAATTTTGCAGGTAGTGTTCTTATCATTCCATTTCATTAAATGTCTTTGTTTTAGACTAAATATTTCCCCAGGCTGCATATTAAAGGGAAGTATACCAAGGGGGCTAATGAACCAGGTTTAAGAGTTTGGAGGGAATAACTCTAAAGGAAATGTTATATTAATATGTACTTAAACTGTAGGTAACAGGCATTTATAGTTTTGTTTAAGATCTTTTTTGTTCTTTGTTTATTAAAAAGTTAATGTTTGTATATTGGATTACTTGCCATTTAGGGGAGAGAGTAAGGGGAAGGAAGGAACAATTTGGAACACAAGGTTTTGCAAGGGTCAATGTTGAAAAATTATCCATGCATATATTTTGAAAATAAAAAGCTTTAATAAAAAATAAAATGTTAATTTTTTAAAGTTATGGTAAATAAGAATTTTTTTTTTTAAATCAAGGAGATTTGATAACTGAATGTGAGGGTTAAGGTCAAGGGAAAAGTAAGATAGTTCCAATTTTTCTAGCCTGGAGTATAGAGACAATATGGTATCATTCATAGGAATAGGGAAGTCAGAAGGAGAAGGTGATTTTTGGGAAAAGATGAAGACTTCAATTTTGGTGACTTTTAAGTCTTTCATTAGCATCCCATTTTAAACCCACATTGTGGCTTGAATAGGACCCTGGGTTCTCAAAGACTTTGACAAATGAGGCAAATTTAGAAAAGCTTTGAGAATGGGCCCTGTGATGGACTATATGTTTGCCGTCTGAGGACTAGATAAGTAAATACATGGAGATTCATCACCAGAAGACTGACCACCGGATGATATATTTTGATTATGAAGAACTATTTACAATGGTATAAAGAGACTGCAATCTGAATTACTGCAAAGAATGTCCACACTGATGAAATAATAATCTTTCTAAGAAACAAAGTAAGACTTTGAGGTATTGTTGGAACACGTGGATGATGTCCATGATTACCTGGAGCTCAAGAAAGAGTTCAATCTGGAGTTTGTATCTTCTGAAGTATAATTCTCAGTGATTAATGAAGAATTATCCTGTGAAATTGTTAGTGGAAGGATCCTCTCTTTATAATGATCAATATAAAGAAATCTTTGTTGCATACCTTACACTGCAGAAATCTTCAGAGAACAGCAGGACTAAGAGCAGACTTAGGTCCAGGGAGTGTCCTCCAGACTGAGAAGGAAGTTTTTGGTTCCTAAATTCCTGGCTCCAGTCCTGGAGAAAATATGTTGTAACTTCTAAAATATGAGGAAAATTTAGAGGGCCACAGACAGTGGGGGAACTCTGGGTGAGGAATAAGACCCTTCAGCCCAGAGAGAATCTGCTGACAATGTCTGGTTCAGCTCCCCATCTTCCCTAAGGGCTCTCGGCCTTCCTGAGAAGTCAGGGGGCAGTGACAACCTGTGTGGAGATTGAGACAGAGTGATACCAGGTGGCAAACTACATTCATTATTCAAGTTGTTTATGTGGTCCCACCTGCACAGTATATACTTAGCACATGCCCAGTGTTGTTTTGGTTACATAAGGGTATATAAAGGGGGAAGACCTTAGAATAAACGGACTCCATATTTACACCATCCTCAGGAGTCTCACCTCATCACTCCTCCACTAAGACAGCATATTTTAACTACCCCAGCATGGGGGCTCTAGAAAGCAGGGAATGTTTTGTCTCCCCAACTTTGGGGCTCTAGAAAGCAAGACATGACACTTGATGCCTAAAAGAAAATAGTGGAGATACCAAGGAGTTGTAGAACCTCATCTTTTTGGAAGAGTATTAAGTACTAATTTCCTGGCTAGAAGAGGTAAGATTCCCTACATATCATAGTCCCAGAATCCATCTTTCCATCGAGAAAAAGGGGATTTCATGAATTACTCCAGCTTCTTGGGGAGAGGATCGAACATGTGACCTCTGTAGTTGTAGGAACAAGGAAACAAAATCAAAAGCAAAAGGAGAAGCAAAAGATTGAACTCTGTCCCTTGCTATTACCATGAATTTAGGCAATGCAAGTCTGCCAGGAAAGAAACCCCTGCTTAGAAATCCTAGGTTCACTTCATTCTGAGAGGAATCCGAACCACCAGGTAGTATTTTAAGTCTGTAAGTCTAGATAGCTCTCTGGGGTGAAAGTGAGACTCATGGCAAAGACAGGGGAGATACTTCAATAGCACTTCCAAATTTATTTCCCATCTGAAGAAAGTTCAAATCATAAGGTAGTACTCAGAATCTGGATTATCTTTTTTTTTTTTTTTTAATAATAATAGATTTTTATTTTTCAAAATGCATGCAAAGATAGTTTTTAACATTCACCCTTGCAAAACCTTGTGTTCCAAATTTTTCTCTTTTTCTTCCCCTTCTTCTTCCTTCCTGAGATAAGAAGTAATCCAATATAGCTTAAACATGTGCAATTCTTCTAAATATATTTCCACATTTATCATGTGGTGCAAGAAAAATTGCATCAAAAGAGAAAACAAACAAACAACAACAACAAAGGTAAAAATGTTATTCTGTGATCCACATTCAGTCTTCATAGTTCTCTCCCTGAATGCAGATGTCTTTTTCTATCATAAGTCTATTGGAATTGCCATGAATCACTTCATTGTTGAAAAAGTCCATCACATCATCTTGTTGTTGCTGTGTACAATGTTCCCTTGGTTCTACTCACTTTACTTAGCATCAATTCATGTAACTCTTTTCAGGCTTTTCTGAAATCAGCCTGCATGACATTCCATTACATTCATAAATCATACCTTATTCAGCCATTCCCCAACTGATGGGCATCCACTCAGTTTCCAGTTCTTTGCCACTACGAAAAGAGCTGCCACAAACATTTTTGCACATGTGGATTTTTTTTTGCCTTTTTTATGATTTCTTTGGGATACAGACCCAATAGAGACACTGCTAGATCACAGGGTATAACCCTTTGGGCATAGTTCTGGACTATTTTTGATCCCTGGGGAAAGGTACAACTTATTTACGAAGAAGAAGACTTATATTGACTCTTAATGAGCTACTTTGAGGCTTTTTGTATTTTCTAAATTTTCCATGAGGCTGATTAAAGGTTATCTCTCCACCTCCCATCTTCTTAAACTGTTGTTCTCAATCCCTTATGGAGTCTTGTAACTAAATGTGAAGGTTGTGAAGTTATGATTTATTAACAGCAAAGGTTTGAGTTGCATACCTGTTTTATGCATCTATCTGGGATTTACATAAAAATTTCTCAAGTAAAAAGGGATCTCCAGTGAAAAAAGTTTAAGAAGCCTTGAAGTACACCCAATCCTTAACTTTTGCCACAGTAAAACTCCTAGCAAACAAAGCAATAATTAAAAAAATTGTGAATAGTGTTACATTGAACCTATGGGAAATTGGGAGTTTTAGATTCCCATTGTCACCAAAAAATGTAATTTTTTGCTAGAGTTGCTAAAAAATACTTTGATGCATATATTTCTTTGTAACAAAATGTTAATTCTGATAATAGGCATGTTTCCTAAAACAACAACCATGAAATAAAGCACAGGATGCAGTACATAAAATAAATTGGAAACTTTTCTTAGAATTCCATGACCCGTTGTGCTATTTCAATTTTTAAAATCCATTGATTTTTTTTTGACAGTATTCATTTTTTGTAACACATGAAATCTATATTACCATAAATACTATGCAGCAAATAAAATTCTTCCTCTACCAAATTATGTATGTTATTCCCTCTTTGAACCAAATCTGATGAGATTAAGGTTCAAACAATGCTCATCATTTTACCTTTTTTCCTTCAACTGTAATAGGTCTTTTGTGACTTCATGTGGCATAATTTACCCAATTTTATCTTCTCTTTTCTCTTAGTACAATCCTCTTTCCACCACTAATTTTTTTTTTTTTACCATTACATTAAAGTCAACTTATAACTACACTTTTAAGTATATAAGTATACTCCTTCTAACAGCCTTGACAAAGTACAGTTCTCAAGAATTACATGTATCTTCTTCCCATATAGAGATGTAAACATTTTAATCTTTAAAAAACATTTCCCCCTTCTGTTTACCTTTTTTATGTTTCTCTTGAGTTTTGTACTGGAGAACAAATTTTCTGTTCAGCTCTAGTCTTTTCATCAGAAATGATTGAAAATCCCTTCTTTCAATGAATGTCCATCTTTTTTCTTTTTTTTTTTTTTCCTGAAAGATAATGCTTAATTTTGCTAGATAATTGATTCCTGGTTGTAGTCCAAATTCCTTTTCCTTCTGGAATATCATATTCTAGGCCCTCTGATCCTTTAATGTGGAAGCTGCTAGATCCTAGGTAATCCTGATTGTGGTTTCTCAATATGTGAATTGTTTCTTTCTGGTTTCTTGCAATATTTTCTCCTTAATGTGATAATTCTGGAATTTAACTACAATATTTCTTGGAGTTTTCATTTTGGTGTTTCTTTCAGGACACGATTGGTGGATTCTTTCAGTGACTAGTTTACTCTCTGATTCTAGGCTATCAGGGTAGTTTTCCTTGATGATTTCTTTCTTTCTTTCTTTCTTTCTTTTTTATAGCTTTTTATTTACAAAACATGCATGGGTAATTTTTCAACACTGACCCTTGCAAAACCTTCTGTTCCAACTTTTCCCCTCCTTCCCTCCACTTCCTACCCTAGATGGCAGGTAGTCCAATACATGTTAAATATATTAAAGTTTATGTTAAGTGCAATATAGGTATACATATTTTTACAGTTATCCTGTGGCACAAGAAAAATTGGATCTAGAAAGAAAGTAAAAAAAAAAACTGAGAAGGAAAACAAAAACGCAAGCAAACAATAACAGAAAGAGTGGAAATGCTATGTTGTGGTCCGCACTCATTTCCCATAGTTCTCTCTCTGGGTGTAGCTGATTCTCTTCATTACTGAACAATTGGAACTCGTTTGAATCATCTCATTGTTGAAGAGGGCCACAATCATCAAATTGATCATCAATAGTATTGTTGTTGAAGTGTATAATGATCTCCTGGTTCTGCTCATTTCACTTAGCTCCTTGATGATTTCTTAAAAGATGTAATTTAGGCTCTTTTTTTCATATGGCTTTCAGGTAGTCCAATAATTCTCTCTCTTGGATCTATCTTCCAGGTCAGTAGTTTTTCCACTGAGGCCTTTTGCATTTTTTTTTCTATTTTTTTGATTTTTGTTTGACTGATTCTTGATTTTTCATTGAGTCATTCACTTCCATTTATCCAAATATAATTTTTATTGAATTATTTTCGTCAGTTATCTTTGCACTTGGCAATTATACTTTTAAAGGAGTTGTTTTGTTCAGCGGATTCCTCCCCAAAGACACACACACATTTTGCCAATTCAATTTTTTAGGGAATTGTTTTCTTCAGCATATTTTTTTTCCTAATTTCATCAAATTCATTTTTAAAGGAATTGCTTTCTTTCTTTTTCTTTTCTTTTCTTTTTTTTTTCTTTTTTTCTGAGGCAGTTGGGGTTAAATGATTTGCCCAGGGTCACACAGCTAGGAATTGTTAAATGTCTGAGGCCAGATTTGAACTCAGGTTCTCCTGACTTCAGGGCTGGTACTCTATACACTATGCCACCTAGTTGCCCCTAGGGATTGCTTTCTTTAGTCAATTTTTGGGCTTCCTTTTTCAAGGTGCTGGCATTTTCCCTCCCTCAAACTTTCATAACTCTGCAATGTTCTCATTTCTTTTCCCCATTTTTCTTCTATCTCTCTTTTTATATACTTTTTGAACTCTTCCAAGAGAGCCTTTTGAACAGGAGATCAGTTCATATCCCTCCTTGACCTTTCATCTGCAAATATTTTGCATTTTCTGTCCTCTTCTGAGTTTGTATTTTGGTTTTCCCTGTCTCTATAATAGCTCTCTATGGTGAAAGGGTTTTTTTTTTTTTTTTTTGCTAATTTTTAAAGGTTGAGGTCTGCTTTTAGGACATAGGGGAGATTATCCTGAGCTTCCTCTGCAGATCAACAGGGGCTTCTCACTGATTGCACTGGGGCCAGTGCTGCAAGATTCCCCACTGTGCTGAGTGGCCTGGCTAAGTTTCACCTGTTATTCTGGGATTCAGGGGCCCACAATTTGCCTTCTGTGTTTGCATTGGAGGCCTCACAGCTGGTCTGCTGATCTAGTCTTCTGAACTAGATCATAGTAACCAATGTTGCTCTATTTTGGCTAACAGCTTCCTGCTAGATTCTCCAGACTTTTCCATGCTGGACCTCCTCTGCACTGGGCCTGTTCTGGGCAGCATTCTCTCTTGCCCAGTTGAAAATAATCTTTTATGAAGTCCTTCCAAGATATCTCAAGGTGGAAAATTATTACCCTGTGAATATTTGTGGGTGCTGTCACTCCAATATTCATTCAGAGGCTTGATCTAGTGTTGTGTTGCCAGTGGCTGTTGGAGGTCTAACTCAGTCCTGTAGAATGGATCTCTTCATGTGAGAGAGGATGATGATGATGATACAAGGAGACTGAGAGGCAGTTACTATTCTCTGACCTCTCGCCTCTTCCCTCTTGCCTCCAATTTATTTCATTCCCAGTCCACAAGAACATTTGTGTCAGTAAAAGCTGCTTTGCAACTCCTTCAAATGTTATGATTCTCAGCTGTGGAGGCTCTTGGAGAATTGACCTGCCCCTTCACTTAGCCATGGTCCTTAACAGTGTTGATTCTGAAGAAAGGCAAGAAGAGCTCAGGCAATGAATGTCCTATCTACTTTTTGCCATCTTGGCTCCACCCCAGCAAATAAAATTCTTTTTTTTTTTAAAATTAATTTTATAATTATAATTTTTTTGACAGTAAATATTCATGGGTCATTTTTTTTTTTACAACATCATCCCTTGTATACACTTTTCCAAATTTTCCTTTCCCTCCCTCTACTCCCTCCCCTAGATGACAGGCAATCCCATATATAATAAATGTGTTACAGTATATCCTAGATACAATATGTGTAGAAAACCAAATTTCTTGTTGCACGGTAAGAATTGGATTCCAAAGGTATAAGTAACCTGGGTAGAAAGACAGTAGTGCAAACATTTTACACTAATTTCCCAGTGTTCCTTCTCTGGGTGTAGCTATTTCTGTCCATCATTGATCAACTGGAACTGAATTGGATCTTTTTTATATTGAAGATATCCACTTCAATTAGAATATATTTTCATACAGTATTGTTGTTGAAACATGTAGTGATCTCCTGATTCTGCTCATTTCACTCAGCATCAGTTGATTTAAGTCTCTCCAAGCCTCTCTGTATTCATCCTGCTGGTTATTTCTTACAGAGCAATAATATTCCATAACATTCATCTACCATAATTTACCCAACCATTCTCCAATTGATGGACATCCATTCATTTTCCAGTTTCTAGCCACTACAAAAAGAGCTGCCACAAACATTTTGGCACATACTGATCCTTTTCCCTTCTTTAGTATTTCCTTGGGATATAAGCCCAGTAGTAGCACTGCTGGATCAAAGGGTATGCACATTTTGATAACTTTTTGGGCATAGTTCCAAATTGCTCTCCAGAATGGGCGGATTCTTTCACACCTCCACCAACAATGCATCAGTGTCCCAGTTTTCCCACATCCCCTCCAACATTCTTCATTATTTTTTCCTGTCATCTTAGCCAATCTGACAGGTGTGTAATGGTATCTCAGAGTTGTCTTAATTTGCATTTCTCTGATCAGTAGTGATTTGGAACACTCTTTCATGTGAGTGGATATAGTTTCAATTTCATCATCTGAAAATTGTCTGTTCATATCCTTTGAGCATTTATCAATTGGAGAATGGTTTCATTTCTTATAAATTAGAGTCAGTTCTCTATATATTTTGGAAATGAGGCCTTTAACTGTAAAAATATTTTCCCAATTTGTTACTTCTCTTCTAATCTTATTTGGATTAGTTTTGTTTGTACAAAAGCTTTTTAATTTGATGTAATCAAAATTTTCTATTTTGTGATCAATAATGATCTCTATTTCTCCTTTGGACACAAATTCCTTCCTCCTCCACAGGTCTGAGAGGTAGACTATCCCCTGTTCCTCTAATCTATTTATGATCTCATTCTTTATGCTTAAATCTTGGACCCATCTTGATCTTATCTTGGTATATGGTGTTAAGTGTGGGTCCATATCTAATTTCTGCCATACTAATTTCTAGTTTTCCCAATAGTTTTTTTCAAATAATGAATTCTTATCCCAAAAGTTGGTATCTTTGGGTTTGTCAAACACTAGATTGCTATAGTTATACCCTATTTTGTCCTGTGTACCTAACCTGTTCTACTGATCAACTAGTCTATTTCTTAGCCAGTACCAAATGGTTTGCTGCTTTATAATATAGCTTTAGATCAGGTACAGCTACACTACCTTCATCTGACTTTTTTAAATTAATTCCCTTGAAATTCTCCATCTTTTGTTCTTCCATATGAATTTTGTTGTTATTTTTTCTAGGTCATTAAAATAGTTTGTTGGGAGTCTGATTGGTATAGCACTAAATAAATAGATTAGTTTGGGGAGTATTGTCATCTTTATTATATTCACTAGGCCTATCCAAGAGCACTTAATGTCTTTCCAATTATTTAAATTTGACTTTATTTTTGTGGCAAGTGTTTCATAATTTTGCTCATATAATTCCTGACTTTTCTTTGGTAGATGGAAAATAAAATTCTTAAGATAAAAAATTTTGTTTGTGGCGCCCTTTTTGTAATGGCTAGAAACTGGGAATTAAATGGATGCCCATCAATTGGAGAATGGCTAAATAAGTTATGGTATATGAATATTATGGAATATTATTGTTCTGTAAGAAATGACCAGCAAGATGAATACAGAGAGGCTTGGAGAGACTTACATGAACTGATGCTGAGTGAAATGAGCAGAACCAGGAGATCATTATACACTTCAGCAATAATACTATATGATGATCAATTCTGATGGGCATGGCTCTCTTCAACAGTGAATTGATTCAGACCACTTTCAATTGTTCAGTGATGAAGAGAACCATCTACACCCAGAGAGAGAACTGTGGGAACTGAGTGTGGACCACAACAAAGCATTTACACTCTTTCTGATGTTTTCTTGCATTTTTGTTTTCCATCTTAGGTTTTTTTTCTTTTTAGATCCAATTTTTCTTGTGCAGCAAGATAACTATATGGATATGTACACATATATTGGATTTAACACCTATTTTAATATATATTGGAATACCTGCTAGGTACTAGGGAAGGGGTAGAGGGAAAGAGGGAAAAACTGATCTCCAGTTCAAAACCAGAAGTTTTTGCAAGGGTCATTGTTGAAAAATTACCCATGCATATGTTTTGTAAATAAAAAGCTATAAAAAAGGATAAAAACATTTTAAACCTAAATTTCCACTCTTTTAGATTATATTGTGAAGATATATTATATATTATAGTTTTAATAAACTTCTCTATTCTGTCCACCCTCTGAAAACCAAGGAAGAGATTATTTTCTTTTTTATTATAGCTTTTTATTTATAAGATATATGCATGGGTAATTTTTCAGCATTGACAATTGCAAAACCTTTTATTCCAATTTTTCCCCTCTTCCCCCCACCTCCCTCCCCCACCAAGATGGCAGCTTGACCAATACATGTTAAATATGTTAAAGTATAAGTTAAATACAATATATGTATACATGTCCGTACAGTTATTTTGCTGTACAAAAAGAAACAGACTTTGAAATAGTGTACAATTAGCCTGTGAAGGAAATAAAAATGCAGGCGGACAAAAATAGAGGTATTGGGAATTCTTTGTAGTGGTTCATAGTCATCTCCCAGAATTCTTTTGCTTAGTGTAGCTGGTCATCTCATTGTTGAAGAGGGCCACATCCATCAGAATTGATCATCATATAGTATTGTTGTTGAAGTATATAATGATCTCTTGGCCTGCTCATTTCACTCAGCATCAGTTCATGTAAGTCTCTCCAAGCCTCTCTGTATTCATCCTGCTGGTCATTTCTTATAGAATAATAATATTCCATAATATTCATATATCACAATTTATTCAGCCATTCTCCAATTGATGGGCATCCACTCACTTTCTAGTTTCTGGCCACTACAAAGAGGGCTGCCACAAACATTCTTGCACATACAGGTCCCTTTCCTGTCTTTAAAATCTCTTTGGGATATAAGCCCAATAATAACACTGCTGGATCAAAGGATATATGTACAGTCTGCAAAGAAGAGATTCCTGAGACTTTAGTTTCTGCTGTTAGAAGGCTCCAAGACTGGTGTGGTCCTGACATTACCTCTAACACTCTGTCCTTCATGGCTGTTGGATGGCATTAGACATTGTGAAGGATGCACCAGCTTGAAATACTTTCCTTTTTTTCAGATATTAAAAAATCATTAATATTAAATTCATTGTGGACAGTGGCTGCTGACATTTCAGCACAAAATTTATCTATTAAATACATTTATTTTCTTACTAAGTTGCATCACTGCTTTTACATGCTTCAAAGAGCCCAAAGGATTTGCACTATCTTTTTGGATCATAATTGCAACGCAAAATTTGTGTTTTAATGTCAAACAATGAAAATAAGCAATTAATGCATAAGGAAGCTTTTTGTTATAATAGGGAAGAACAAAACTAGTGAAGGGCCTGATCGGATACCAGTCACTCCAAAAACTTGGGGGAAATGGAACTTTTCAAATTTCTTTTTTCCAATTTGCACATAGTCATAAATGTGGGAGGATTTCCAAAACAAAAATGAAACTGAGATTACTAATAAAATTATGGGAATGCTTAAAGTCAGTAAAGTTAAGCAGGAAAGTTGATTGTTGATTGACTGTATATGTTCTTTGTTTAAGGGATCTGGGACCTTTTACTTAAAACAAGAATAATACTCAAACTGAGTATTTCTGAGATTTCCTTGAAACAACTCTGAATGGGAGCAGTACAAGCCAGAAACAGAAATAATTTGGAGGTCACTCTAATTGTCAGCCTACTCCATTCCTGGCTATGTGGCTGTTTTAGAAAATCCCTGGAAAAAGGCAAAAAGAGGGAAAAGACCAAGTTCCATAATGAAGACTCTTTTATTGGTTAGCATAAAAGGTTGTTTCTTGCATAATAGTCTACTTCAAAGGTGTCCGGGCCAACTAATTCATTGCCAATCCATAAACAGTTACCTATTCTTTACTGGCACAAAAGGGCACATTTTCAAGAAGATAACATATAGTCACTTGTCCAAAGGGAGAAGCAGTTATATTTTTATATCTCTTTCCCGGTACCAAGATAGCTCATTATAATTTTTAAAATATTGATTTTTTTTCATTTAAAATTTCTAGATATATTTGTGTGCTACTGGGTATTCCCAGCCCACTAATCCATCCATTGTAACAGAAAGAGGACAAATAGAGCAGTTCAACAAAACTACCACATCAGTTGAATCTGATGTATGCAGTGTGTGGCACTCATAGCTCCCCATTTAACCAAAGCAGGAAAGGTGGCACATTTTCATAAGTCTTCTCCCAGGTTGAGCTTTAATTACACACTTTTCAATTTTGGTTCTTTATAGCCAAATTTAAAGGAGCCATTTATATGTCTACAATCATTGTATATATTGTTTTTGTAGTTCTGATAATTTCATCTATACAAATTCAGATAGGTCTTCCCATTTTTCTCTGAATTCTTATGTTCATCATTTCTTATTGCCAATTTATGGGGAAAATTTGCATAGTTATCCCTTAATTGATGGGGAAGACGATTTCTAGTTTTTGTTTTGCTACTTCAAAAAAGCAATTATTTGATAGGCAAATGCCAGCGCAGAGTTTGAATTCCAGATCCTCTATTATTTGTCTCTCCTACTAATCTCAGATTACTTTTCTCTCTTCATTTTACACTCTAATCAACTGGAAAAATTCTCTACTTTCTAATACAGGTTGAATTCGGCTCAGTATATTTCTTACATTTGGAATGCCCACCCTTTCATTGACTAACAAATTCCTTGGGAGGCAGTGAAACTCTGCTCAGGAAACTTGACTCCCTTTCAAACCTACTGAGTATATAGCTCTTCTGGGCTCAGTAGTCAATCATCTGTCCCCATTGCCATTATGAAGACCAAGGGATCACTGTATCATTCCAAAGTACCAAGTTCTCTGGTGATGAGCCAAAGCACATGTGATGGTCTACTGGAAGTGACCAGTGACAGTTACTCCATTACATCAATGTTCATTTAAACATTTACTGTCTGCAAAGTAGTATGCTAAGCCTGGGGCATTGAAGCAGGATTCTCTAACTTGTGTTTTATTTATTTATTTGTCCATTCATTCACTTAAAGGCATCATGGTGCAGGGGAAAAATTCTTGGTTTTGAAATCAGAGGACCAGATTCAAAGTCCCCTTTTGCTATTTTATCTGTGTGATCTTAGATCTTTAACTTCAATGGTTACATTCTTATTGAAAACATTCTCATCTGCAAAGTGAGATGGAGGGATTATATTGGAGACCTTTTAAAGTCTTCCAATCAATAGCACAAAATCTATGATTCTCATCGAGATTTTAGTCTGGCTGGGAGTAAGACAGAAATACAAATACAAATAATAGTTGTTAATGTTGACTAGTTACCAACTAATTTTGCAGCTTTCCCTCCTCCATCCCTCAGCCCATTGCCCTCCCCTAGAAATAGAAGAAATGTTCAAGTGCCACTAAGGAATGTGACTACTTGGAATATAATATTTGGGCAAGCAACAGGTGGCATTCTACTCAATGGACCTACTTCTCTGACTGCAGTCTCATGCAATTCTTAAGAGCTTTTATTTCACTCACTCTGCTGCTGCATACATAAATAGCACTAATCTCTATATTTGTCTGCTTACCTCCATTTCCATCTAAAGTAGAAGTTTCTATTTTGCAGTCTGTGGATCCCCAGGACCCCCAAGATTCTTTTGGGAGGTCCATGAAATCAATATTTTCATGATAATACTAAGATGTTATTTGCTAATTAAAATATTCCTCCCTTTTCTAACTACATATCTATGTAAGGCTAGATTTTCTTTATATACTTTAACTAAAACAACACGTTGCAATAGATTAAATGCCAAAGCAGACAGATGAATGCAGCTGCCTTCTAATAAGCTAGACATTTAAAGAGATCTGCAAAAATATGTAAAATGATGCTATTACTATTCTCAATAATCTTTGTTTTGGAAAATGTGGTTGTTTTTCATAAAATATTATTTATATTAACATGTAAATGGGCTTATGCTTTAAACATTTATTAGTTTTCTTTCTGTTATGGTAACTACTGATAGATATGACCTAGTACTTTAGGGTCCACAATAATTTTTAAATGTCCAGGGATCCTGAGACTAAAAAGTTAAAAAACTGCAGATATACATACATATATATATATATATATATACGGAATATATATATACACATATAATTATAATTCACTTGGCTTGTCTTTTGACTCTTGTTTTCCTTTCTGGGTGTGGCCCCAAAGAATTACTCAAATATGGAATAAATGGAATTTTTGTCATTTTAAAAACTAATGATGTCAACTTTGAATTCCCAAATGACTAGCAACTGTTCCTGTTAGTAGTCTGGATTTTCATCTTTCCCCGTCCTATCTTTTACGGAATTTTTCCTGAGAGCATTTTTGATCTAAAATAAATAAATAAATAAAGGGCTGGTTACATTCTTATTCATTTCTCACCTCTTTACTTCCAGGTAACTCCCAGATTAGTTTTTAGGCTTCTGGTGGGATGGCCCATCCTCTCCCAGGGTCAACAACAGCCAGTCTGATAAAAGGCCACACTGGCTGCTCTCAAGCTGCCAGTCTTGACCTTGAGGGATGGGGGAGGAGAACAGAAAGATTATCATCTCCATTTCTCATTGACCATCTCAGTATTTAATACAAACTGGTCCTTTTGCCCTTTAAAGTCCCCTAGTCAATAGAAATCTTTGACCTTTTATTCCTCCTATTGTAATTTCCTGAGGCTACTCAACCCCAATTTTCTGCTATCTAAAGAACCATAAAATTTTAAGGAATTTAAAACTGTCCATTGAATCATTTGGACTAAGGGCTGCTTCACAAAGGAGTTATATTACACAAAATTGCATGATAAGTGCATGGGAGAGACCTTAGACAAACTGTTCTCTGCATACAACAAGTGCTTAATAAAATTTTCTTTCTGTTGTTGCTTATAAATGACCACATCCTGCCTTGTAGTTACATGAATGCCATCAGCTCTCACCCACATGAGAGTGGGCAATTTGGTATTGGGTACTTTGTATAGAGAGTTGTGTTTAGCAGAGACAGGGCTGACTTTAAGGCTGGGACCTGGAGACCCCACGGAAGTTTTACTGAGTTGGTTCTATTGATGTGGGTGATGTAGACACTAGATAATGGTTGGCACCAAAAGTTGGGGGTTTGGTCATGTGCAGATTTCACAATGGCCATTCTTTTTGGCAAAAAGTAAATTTATTTAGGGAAGAGGTTACAGACAAAACAAAGGGATACAATAGGCACCAGAAATGGTAAATATGAAATAGAGTGGGGAGCATCGAAAGGCAAGTCCTTCAGTGGAAGTCACAATTACTCAATAGAAAGGGAATATCCCATGAGGCTGGGGCATGCCCTTAGCTGGTGGACTAAATCCTGAAAGGGGCTTAGCCCCCTAAAAGAGTTAGTTATAAGGAGGAGAATTGAGGTTGAGAAGCATAGTGGAGTTAGGAGAGGAAGGAGGAAGACACTATGAGGAAGAAGTAGCCATGGAATTGTCCATAAATAGATTTTATAGGGAAAATTTAATCTCTGGGACATCACTGGGATTTTTGACAGGACATGGCAAGATGAGAGTTCTTAAGACCTTTACAAAGGTGGGTCTCAGGAGTTTGACAAAACTTGGATCTCAGACTGGATGACCTCTCCCTAGTGGGTGGGACTGGGGAGCTAAACTGATCTCTGGAAATGACTTGTCCCTAATTGCCTCAGGGATCAATTCTTTAGTTTCTCTCAGTCCAACACTCATCACTATGAGAGTTCTTTAACAGAAGATTTGTTAAGAACCTACCTACACAGTGTTAAGTATAGTGGAGGATACAAGCAAATAAAACAGTCCTCTTGCCCTCAAGTTGTTTAGAGGTGGGATGGAGCAGGACAAAGATAGATAAAATACAAATTCAGATAAAATTTTATGAGATTACCCGATATTATGAAATTGAGCAAAGATCTCCTTTCCATTTAAGGGATCAGGAAAGTTACAAGGAGGAAGTGGCCTGAAGATGAGCCTGAAATGCTAAATTGATCATTTAGAGAACTAAGGAGAGTGTCTAGTGAGCAGAAAAGCAGGACCGGAGAGGACACAATTTGAATCTTCTTTTACTTAAGCTTAGTTAGGGAAGATTTCCTGTAGGAAATGGGCTTTGGGCTAAGAGATGAAAATGGTAAACTATTTCTTCTCACACTTTCCCATTCTCCTTCCCTACTCCTTTTCTCTCTGCTTCTCTTTGAGACCCTACCCCTCCCCCTTCCCACATCCTGCACCGTCTCTGGGGAACGGAAACTCAGAGGATGAGAATGAGATAGGGGATGCTCAGCTGCTGCTTCTCTGATATAGGCATGGGGGTGGAGGTGGGGAAACCAAGAGGATTCTGGGAGGGGAGTGAGGTTTGGGCAATAGGACACTAGGAGTCTCAGGAAGGAGTTTGATCCAAGGTGGGGTTAGAGTATAGTTTGAATTCTGAGATCTAAGAGAAATTGGGGGATTCTTGTTTTTGAGAGTGGCCTGGCCATGGACAATATTCTCAAATGCCCAGAACCCTTGCCCGTAAGTAGAACTTGTCCCAACGATATTCCCTGAGATGCTCTCTCTAATCCATCACAGACAATGAACAGAAAACTGTTAAATATAATTACTTCTCAGGCTAGGCTGGAAAAAGATGTGGAAGAGAACAAAGATAGTATTGCTGAGGATCCTGAGCTCTCCTTCCTCTGCTATTTCCCCCCATTTCTTTCTCCTTTCTTCTTCTCTCCCCTCCATTTTCTACTTCCTTCTCCTCCCTTCCTCCATTCTCTCTTTAATCTTGAAGTCTTGGGGGCAGGGGGTATACACTGGGGAAAAGGAAATAGAGAACTTTAGACTGAGAGGAATGGCCACAGCCCTCCTTGCACTTTTATCTGACATCACCGAACTTTGTTAGTTTTCAAAGCTGGATGTCCTGCTGTTATTAAATCCTCCCTTCCACGCTTCTCTCTGCTACCAGTAACAAGTCCTTGGTATAGTATTATGGTCTTCTCCAGATTTACCTTGACTTCACCTCTCTGCTTCCCTTGTGAATCCTGGAATCAAGGGACCTGGGTCTGAATTCAACTCCCACATTTATTTACTCTGGGACATAAGCAAATCTCCAAAGTGTCTGGGTCTCAGTTTCCTTAATTGTAAAATAGGAATAATTAGATTTGTAATTCCTACTTATTGTTGTAAATATTATTAATCATTGTAAAGAATTATTGAAAGTATTATTGTAAAGAAAGTGCTTGGTAAATGTCAAAGTACTTTAGAAACAGGGACTCCAATTATTATTATTGTTCCCACAGTGAGCATTCCTTTACTTCATGGAGCACTCTACTGTTATATCAATCAGTTAGTATTCACAGGGCACATCACACTGAGCTGGGAGTTGTACTCTGATAGTGTTTCTGCCTGCACCGAGTTTATAGTCTCATGCTGGAGGAATTAGGAAGAGACAGAACTCCCTGAAGACCAAAGTCATAAAGCTTCTGGGTCAAAAAGAAAGCTGGGTTACACTGGTTCTTTGTTCGTGTCAGAGGCAGGTGATACAATTATTGGAGGGCTCACAGGAAGATGAGTTCAAATCTGGCCTTAGATACTTAGTAGCTGTGTGATTCTGAAGAAGTCACTTTACCCATTTCCTCAATTGTAAAATAGGGATAATAATAAGTTCCTACCTTGTAGCATTTTGCCTGGAACCTCCCTTCTCCTCCTTTTCTTCCAGTTTATTCAAGAATCAGTTGTGTAATATGTTTACTCAAAAGTCAGAATATCCAGTTTTTGTGATACTGGGTCTCTATTCATAGGTAAGTAATTTGTTAAGTTCTTTCATTTTTCTCTTGAGTGTCTCTTCTCCCCCAAGACCACAAACGCTCTGAGAGTGGGGGAAATTTTTCCTTTTGTCTCCACCGTGCACAGCTCTGCACACAGGTGGTAATGCTTGTTAGTTGTTTAAATTCAATTTTTACAGTGTGTGTATATGTGAAATAGGATTTTAGGAGTATAGAATTTAAAACTGACAGGGTCTTAGACATCAAAGCCTATTTTCTCATTTTATAAAGGACAATAATGGGGGGAAGTGACTTGACTAAGCACAAACAGGAAATAGGTTGAGCTAAATTCGAACCCCTGGTCTTCTGACATGCTAAGATCAAACATACTCTTGTTTGGTAAATGCTGAGCTAGATTAGAGTGTCAGAAGTTTGAATCCCTGCTTAGAAACTGTTTGTGTAATTTTGTGCAATTACAATCTCTGTAAGCTTCAGTTTTCTCATTTGTGAAATGAAAAGGTTGGACTCAACAACATCTAAGCCTTTTTAGACATAAAAATCAATGATCCTATGAAAGCAAATAATCAGCCACCATAAAAAAATTTCTTAAATAACACTAAAAATAAGAGAAATAGTAAAGGAAACACCTGAGGTTTCATTGTCCATTCATGCAATTGCCAAAGATTATTTTTTAAAAGAGACATTAATTTTGGAGGGATTGTGGAAAAATAGGAACATATGTTACAGAATTGTGAATTGGTGTAATTAATTGCAGAGAATAATTTTAAGGAACAGAGAATGTAAGATCTACCCTTCTTCCAGAACACTGGAAAACAGCATGAAGTTTATCAATGCCATAACCAACCACAAATCTAGAGGACGATGATGAAATATGTTACCTACCTCCTGAACTCTTGAGGGATTCAAGAGACAGAATGAAACACACATTTTAAAATGTGACCAATAATGAGAATTTGCTATGTTTAATGATAAATATTTGTTAAATGAGGCTTTTTTTGGGGGGGGACAGGAGGTAATAGAGAGAGAAAAAATGCTTGTTAATTGAAAATTTAAAAATGAGTATTTTTTAAAAAGCAATTAATAAAAATAATTCAGAAAGCATAGGAAGCTATGTAAACTGATGAGAACAAGTAAGTAGAACCAGGAAAACAATTTTTAAAATGACTATAACAATATAAATAGAAAGCACAAAGAACTAATAGTGAATGTTGTACAAATAACATGCATGAGAAATGAGTGGGCTTAGAACGGGTGTCCTGTAGAAATTGGGATTTTAGGTGGGATTTGAAAGAAACCAGGGAAGCCAGAAGGCAAATGAAAAAAGAATATTCCAGGCATGAGAGACAACTAGAGAAAAATAATGGAACTGAAAGAAGCAGTATTATTTTATTTGTGGAACAGCAAAGATGCCAGTGTTGTTATGATGAGATGTGCAAGTGGGGGCAGTTCAAATTGTAAGAATACTTTAAAAGTGTGTGTGTGTGTGTGTGTGTGTGTGTGTGTGTGTGTGTGTGTGTGTGTGTATGTGTGTGTAAAGGTTATGAAAAGCTTAGAGAAGTTTATTTTTGATCCTGGAGATGTTATGGAGCCACTGGAATTTGTATTTTATTTTTCTCAATTACATGTCAAATTGAAAAAAAAAGTTCACTTAAAATTTTTTTGAGTTCTAAAATTTTAATTCTAAATTCTCCCCTCCTTCCCATCCCCTTAAAAAGACAAGCAAATTAGTATAGATTATATAAGTGATGACATGCAAAATATATTTCCATATTAGCCATGTGGCAAAAGAAAACAAAGAAAAAACCCTTCAAAAAACCAAACCCCAATTATGTTTCAATCTGCATTCAGACTCCATCAAGTCTTTTCTGGAGATGGATAGCATTTTTCATCATCTGTCATTTAGAATTTTCTTAGATCACTGTGTTGCTGAGAATAGCTCAATCATTCATAGTTGATCATTCTATATTGTTGTTACTATATATGATGGTCTTCTCGTTCTTTTCTTGCATCAGTTCATGTAAGTCTTTCTAGGTTTTTCTAATTGCATCCTGCTCATCATTTCTTATAGTGCAGTAGTATTCCATAATAATTATATACTACAACTTGTTCAGCCATTCCAAAATTGATTGGCATGCCCTCATTTTCCAATTCTTTGCCCTACAAAAAGAGCTGTTGCAGATATTTTTGGGGGGCAGCTAGATGATACAGTGGATAGAGCACCGACCCTGAAGTCAGGAGGACCTGAGTTCAAATCTGATCTCAGACACTTAATATTTCCTAGCTGTGTGATCCTGGGCAAGTCACTTAACCCCAATTGCCTCAGCAAAACAAACAAAAAACCAAACATTTTTGCATATATGGTGTTTAATTTCTTTGGGATAAAAACCTAGTAGTAGTATTGCTAGGTCAAAGGGTATTCACAATTTGATAGTCCTTTGGACATAGTTCCAAGTTGTTTTCTAGGATGGTCAGATTCACAACTCGACCAATAATTGTTGTCCCAATTTTCTCTTATCTTCTCCAACATTTATCTTTTTTTCTTTTTTCTTCTGTCACATTAATCAATCTATTAGGTGTAAGGTGGTATCTCAGAGTTATTTTAATTTGCATTTCTTTAATCAATAGTGATTTAGAGAATTTTTATGTGTGACTATAGCTTTGATTTCTTCATCTGGAAATTGTCTGTTTATGTCCTTTGACCAGTAACCAATTTGGAAGTGCCCTGTATTCTTATAATTATGACTCAGTTCTCTATGTATTTTAAGAAACAAGGCTTTTATCAGAGAAACTTTCTGTAAAATCCACCTTCTCTTAATTTCCTTTTTCCTTCTAATCTTAGCTATATTGGTTTTGTTGATTAAACTTTTAAATTTAATGTAATCAAAATTATCCATTTTACATCGCATAATTCTCTCTGTTTCTTGTTTGGTCACAAATTCTTCCCTTATCCATAGATCTAACTAGTAAAATTTTTCATGCTCCTCTAAATTGCAAAATTCGTAATTTTATCTCTAAATCATGTACTTAATTTGATTTTATTTTGCTACATAGTGTGAAATGTTGGTCTATATACTTTCTGTATGTGATCTTTGTGACATATTGATGTAATCTCCTTGTTAGTATTTTATTTAAAAAAATTTGCGCCAATACTAATTAGGGGAATTGGTCCACAGTTTTTTTTCTGTTTCTTTATCTTTGTCATAAAAGGAATTTGGCAGGAATCCTTCCTTCTTAGCCCATTTTTCAAAATAACTTTTATATTATTGGAATTAATTGTTCTTTAAATATCTATCTTTTGATAGAATTAACTTGTGAATCCATCTAGACCTCAGGATTTTTCCTTAAGGAACTCATTGATGGCTTATTCTATTTCTTTCCCAAGATAGCATATTTAAATATTCCATTTTCTTTTCTCTATTTCTCTAACTCTGGACAATTTATATGTTTGTAAATATTCATCTGTTTCACTTAAATTGTCATTTTTTCCCTTTTCATTTTTGATAGTTGTTATTTGGTTTTCTTCTTTTAAAAAAGAATCAAAATAACCAGTGGTTTGTCTATTTTATTATTTTTCCATAAAACCAACTCTTAGTTTTCTTTATTAGTTCAATGGTTTTCTTACTTTAATTTTTATTAATCCCTTCTTTGATTTTTAGAATTTCCAATTTAGTGTTTAATTTGTCCTTTTTTAAGTTATTTTCATGCCCAATCACTGATCTGTTTTTTCTTATTTTGTTGACGTAAGTGTTTAGAGATATGAAATTTCTCCTAACTACTACTGCTTTGGTGGCATCCCATAGATTTTGGTATGTTGTCTCATTGTTGTCATTCTCTTTGATGAAATTTGTTGATTGTTTCCATGATTTATTTTTTGACTCACTCATTGTTTAGGATTAGATTATTAAGTTAACAAATAATTTTTAAACTATGTTCCTGTAGACCTTTATTGAATAAAATTTTTATTGTGTTATGATCTGAAAAATGACCACTTGATATTTCTGCTTTTTTGCTTTTGATTGTGAGGTTTTTATTTCCCAATACCATTTTATTTCCATTCAATTTTCTTATATCATATCTTTTAAATAATTCTATTCATCTCTTTGACTTTTTTCTTGTTAGTTCTGAGAGGTGAATGTTGAAGTTGCCTACTAATATAATTGTGTATATTTCCTCCAATAATTCATTTAACTTTTCTTTAAGAATTTAGGTGCTATTCCATTTGGTGCATTTATGTTTAATATTGATATTATTTCATTGTGTATGGTATCTTTTAGCAAAATGTAATTTCCGATTTATCTCTTATAATTAAATCTCTTTTTTGCTTTTTCTTTGTATGAAATCATGATTTCATACATCATTTCAAATCTACTCCTGCTTTTTTTTTTTTTTTTTTTACCCTCAGCTGAAGGATAATGGATTATATTCCAGCCCCTTACTTTTACTTTGTGTGTATTTCTCTGTTTTAAGTGTTTCTTGTAAACAACATATTATTGGATTTGGGTTTTTAACTATTCACTTCTGCTTTATAGGTGAGTTTATCCCATTCACATCCACAGTTAAGATGGCTAACTGTATATTTTCCTTCATTCTATTTTTCCACTGTTTATGCTCCTCTCTTTTTACACTGTCCATTTTCAAAAAATCTGTTTTGTTTCCAACTGCTGCCTTTCTTAATCTACCCTTCCATTTATCATTCCTCTCCTTACTTTTCTCCCCTTCCCTTCCTACTTTTTTGTAGGATAAAATAGATTTCTATACCCATCTAAGTATGCACACTATTCCTTTTTTGAACTAATTTTGATAAGAGTAGGGTTCAGACATTTTCTGCCAACTCCTCATTTTCCTCTCCAGTATAAAAGCTCTTCCTTTCATGTTTCTTTTATGTAAGATAATTTTCTTCATTTTTTATGTGTTCCCCCTGCTCCCAGTACATTCCTCCTCACTCCTTAATTTAATTTTATTTTTTGGGAAATCATTCCACCATAGTCAACTCATACCCATGGCCCCAGTTACATATTTATGTGTGTGTATACATACATGCATATACATATATATATATATGTAATCATAACTAATATAATTACTAATATAATCTAACTACTCTACTAATGATAAAATTTTTAGGAGTTATAAGTATTATCTTTCAATATAGGAATGTAAACAGTTTAGCCTTATTGAGTGCCCATGATTTCTCTTTCCTATTTAACTTTTTATGCTTTCCTTGAGTTTTTCATTTGAAAGTAAAATTTTATATTTGATTCTGGGTTTTTTTTTTTTTTTTGTGTGTGTGTGTTTTGTTTTGTTTTTATTCCTGAAGAATTATGTTCAATTTTGCTAGGTAGGTTATTCTTTGGTATAATCTTAGGTCCTTTACCTTCTGGCATATCATATTCCAAGATATTTCTTTTAGGGTGGAAGCTGCTAAATCTTGTGTAATCCTTTCTTTTTGGTTTCTCCATGACCTAAGAGATAATATTTCTGCAAGTTTTAATTTTGGAATCTCTTTCAGGAGATAATCAGTTAATTCTTTCAATTTGTGTTTTACTCTCCAGTTCTAGGCTATCAGGGGAGTTTTCCTTGATAATTTCTTGAAATATGATATCGAGGCTCTTTTTAAAAATCATGACTTTCAGGTAGTCCAACAATTCTTAAATTACCTTTCCTTGATCTATTTTCTTGATCAGTTGTTTTTCCAATGAGATATTTCATATTTTTTTTCCATTTTTGACTTTGTTATATTGTTTTTTAATGTTTCATGAAGACATTAGTTTCTACTTACCCAATTCTTTGTTTTATGGAATTATTTTCCTAAGTGAGATTTTGTATCTCTTTTTTCCATTTGTCCAATTCTACTGTTTAAGGAATTCTTCTCTTCAGTGAATTTTTGTATCTCATACCATTTGGCCAATTCTTAATTTTTAAGATATTAATTTCTTCAGTATTTTCTTGTGTGCTTTTTTTTTTCTTTACCAAGCTGTTGATTCTTTTTTCATAATTTTCTTGCATCACTCTCATTTCTTTCTCTATCTTTCCTTTACCTCTTTTATTTGAGTTTGAAAATCCTTTTTGAGTTCTTCTAGGAATTTTTATTGAGTTCATGTACAATTTAGACTTTTCCTACAGGCTTTGCAAAGACATAGTAGCCTTTTGAATTTGTATTTTGATCTTCCTTGTTGTCATAATAATTAATTATGATCAGGTTCTTTTTTTGTTGTTTGCTCATTTTCCTAGACTATTTCTTTCCTTTTAACTTTATGTTAAAGTTGGGTTCTCCTTCTGGAATAGAAGGGGCATGGTCACAAGCTTCCTTTTTTTGTGCTGCTGAGCTAGTTCGGTGGTAGGGGATCTGTAAGTTTTCAGTGCTTCCCAGATTGCATGATTTAAGGAGAGGAGAGGTCATTGTTCTCTTGGCTTGTGCTCTGGTCTTTATCCAGGAAGAGATCTTTTTCTCTCATAGTTGCTAGTGGTATCATTCCTCTTTTATATTTTAAATTTCTGATCTTTAATGACCAATTATAATTTTTATATATCACTCTACAACACTCTAGTGGGATAGGCAAATAAACAATACTACCCATTTAAATATATGGATAGATTAAAGGTATGAATAAATAAATAATATATTAAGCAATGAAAATTGGAATAGAATTCTATTCCTAGCTTCAATTCAAGACCACAATAAATTTTGCTTTAACAATAATGACCTTTAAAGGTTATTATGATTTAAAATTTTTCATTCACATTTGAATATTGATAAATGCAGGATTACTTTTTAAAGTCTGGTCCCTTCTCCCAAATACTGTCCATTAGCTACACCTATCAAGGTTAATCTCCAAATGTGTTGAATTAAGACATTATCCTTATCCTGTGAGGACTAACATTCTATTTAGTAATTTATTTTAAAATTGTAACAAAAGAACGTTCAATGGGCTTCTATCAGGTGATATAAGTCAGAGCTTCTTAAACTTTTTTCCATTCATGATTCCTTTTTGCCTGAGAATTTTTTACATGACTTGGTCTTGAATCTGAGCTGAGATATTTCTGGCAATATTTGTACATACACAGTATAAAGTGTGCATGTTGTATGTTCAGAACCAAGGCTGCAGTGAAGTTGTATGATACAAAATGGTCAAGAGCTGTTGGAAACACCTTGAATTCATTATGTATTTGATTTTGAATTAATTTTTGGTTGTTGCATTCAGAAACTTTTTACTGTTGCCAAATTTTCTATGACTCCCACATTCAGTTATAGGGTCTCATATGGGGTTGCAGCCCACAATTTAAGAAATTTTGGTAGAAGTGATTATTTTTAATGAAGGTATATCATTATACTACTAAAATAAGGAAATATTCTTTTAGTTTGAATGGATAGTGTTACACAAGTAGAAGACAACACTAACTTCTGAAAATATCATTCACATACCAGTGGTAAACAATAACATTAATAGAATGACTAAGTTTCTTTTTATTTTTTTTTATTTTTGAATAAAGCTTTTTATTTTCAAAACATATGCACAAATAATTTTTTTTAATTTTATTTATAATTTTTTGACAGTATATATGCATGAGTAATTTTTTTTATAACATTATCCCTTGTATTCATTTTTCCACATTATCCCCTCCCTCCCTCTACTCCCTCCCCCCGATGACAGGCAATCCCATACATTTTACATGTGTTACAATATAACCTAGATACAATATATGTGTGTAAATACCATTTTCTTGTTGCACATTAAGTATTAGATTCCGAAGGTATAAGTAACCTGGGTAGAGAGACAGTAGTGCTAACAATTTACATTCACTTCCCAGTGTTCCTTCTCTGGGTGTAGTTATTTCTGTCCATCATTGATCAACTGGAAGTGAGTTGGATCTTTTTTATGTTGAAGATATCCACTTCCATCAGAATACCTCTTCATACAGCATTGAAGTGTACAGCGATCTTCTGGTTCTATTCATTTCACTCAGCATCAGTTCATGTAAGTCTCTCCAAACCTCTCTGTATTCCTCCTGCTGCTCATTTCTTACAGAGCAATAATATTCCATAACCTTCATATACCATAATTTACCCAACCATTCTCCAATTGATGGACATCCATTGAATCATATTTTGAATAATTTTCTTCAATATCTTCCTCTTCCTCATCATCAGCCTTTTCACTTTCTTCATCATAATTATCACCATTATCTCCAATAGCTTCTCCTGTGAAATATAATACTGATCTTGGGACCATATTCTCATGTAAAAAAGTGACTAATTTCAAAGTCTGCTGAAAAAATAGCTTCCACATCATCATCCAGATCTCCCCTTTCAGGAACTTTAGAAGAGAAAAGAAATTGAAGAAAGAATCATTGGAATCTGTTTTCATCATAGTTCGAATGGTCCCACATTGCTTGTGTTTCTGTTCCTTCTTAATAGTTTTTAAAGTGTTATTTTCTCCTTTTTTCCAATCTATTTGACACCCTGTTCAACTTATAATTTCTGATTAATCAAAGAAAAAGGAACAAGAATCATCTGGCTTTGACTGTGTATTATATGTTTCCATCAATATCTCATTTATGAAATATTCATTGGGTTCAAGGTAAAATTCTAATGTAAAATCATGGGTTAACTAGCATCTGAAAACTTCACTTTAATATCTTTCAAGTCCTTCAGAATAGATTCATCATGTTCCTGAACATGAGCAAGTCAACATTTTTAAAAAGTCAGCCAAAATTCAGTAATTCTATCAGGGTCTTCTTTTTCTTCATCTTTTTTTCTCCTCTTCAAACTCAGCTTTCTCTTTCATTTCTGAAATCTCTTCATTATCATCTGGTTTTTCATTCAAATTCTTCCTCTGCAGAATTAATGATTTTATTTCTCTTATCAAAAACCTGCTGGTAAAGAACAGCACACTTTCTTTTAAGAACATGAACTTCCTCATGGAGCTTAGCTTTTGTCACATTTTATTTGAAGGTTTTTGAGGCTATTCACACATCTCTTTAACTACTTTTGGCAAGCTTTCAATGTATCCAGTTGATGCTCTCATTAAACCTTTCTTGAAGAAATTCAAAACTTTGAGGATTCTACATCATAGCATTCAACTGATGAGCTTGCTCTTTGTAGCTCCACTATTTTTTCCTGCTTTTATTTCTTCAACATTTTCCATACTTCATTTGTCAAGTTTAGTTTCTTTGCTGTCAGTGTCTGCCATGTTGCAAGGTCTCTGAATATTTGAGTCCATGGCTGCAACAGAGAACAAGTGGGAGGAGTATGGGTGCTGTGACTCAGAGTGGTACTGTCACACCTCTTGGTCTTATAATTGTAACCAGTGCTCCTGGTCTCTAGCAGCCACAAGAGCTTTTCTGCTTTCTGCTTTGGAACTGAGACCAGGTCCCTACTCCCTTAAGAGTGATCACAAGCACTCTTCTCCACCCTGGAACTTTGAGCAGGATTTCTGTTCCCCTTCAACCACAAGCACTAGTGCTTTTTTCCACTCTGGATCTGAGACCCCAAGACCTGGGTCTTGAAACCACTTCTAAAAAAAGCGTCCTTCACAATTCCTTTCTGCTGCCACCACTGCTGTCAAGGCCTGCTGCTGGCAGCCCATGCTGCACTGTGCTTCAAGCCAATAACTACTCTGGTAAGACAGAGCTTTCCTGCAAACTTCCTAAGTTGTTTTGGTCTGGAAAGTTATTTCACCCTGACCTTTTGTTGGCTCTGCCACACCGGAATTCAGTTTGAGGTTAATTTTTAAATTGTTTGGAATAGAATTTGGGAGAGCTCAGGCCAGTTCCTGCCTCTATTCTGACATCTAGGGTCTGCCCAAGAGACAATGGAATTTATTAAGTTGGGAGCTGACATGGTCAGATTCAAACTTTAGGAACATCACTTTGAATGAATGGACTCCAAGTAAGTGAAAGACCCAAAGAAAAGTATCATATATGCAAAAATACTCACAGTGACATTTTTTAATAATAGCAAAAGCCTGAAAGCAAGATGGGTATGCATCAACTGAGAAAGTAGGAGAATATGAGAAATTCAGAGGAAACTTAGGAGTTTGGAAGACTTGAATGAAGTGATATAGGACAAGGAAATAAGAACTAAGGGAACAATATATTCTAAAGTCCACAAAATATAAATGAAAACACTATAGTATGTCTGAATTCAAATTCATCACAAGCAATAATTTTGAAGAACAGAAAATGTAACATTTATCCTTTGTTTCTGATAAGGAAATAGGGCACTGTAGATGTAGAATGTTGCATATTTCATCAGACATTTGTTTTGTCAGTTGATTTTTGCTTAATTAATTTTCTTTGTTAAAAGAGTGATGAGGGAAATATATTGGAAATGACTGTCATTTAAAAAAAAATCCCAAAGAAAGCAGTTTTTCAAAGTACGTGAACAAATTAGACCAGAGCAGGGGACAGATGAGGACTAGGTATGTAGTTTGAGGTATCATCTACATAAAAGTGATATTTGAATCCATTGGAGAAAATGAGATCACTGAGAGGAAAGCCAAAGCTTTTGGGAGATACCTAAGAGATAGATAATGATTTAGTGAAGGAGACTGGGAAAGATTGGAAGATTGTATAGCTAGAGAACTGTGAGAGAACACTGTCATGGACATCAAGGGAGTGTCTGGAAGGTAGGAGTAATCAGCAGTGTTAAAAGCTTCAAAGAGGTCAAGGAGCTTGAGGATTAAGAAAAGACTATTGGACCAAAAAATTAAGAAATCGTTGGTTCACTTGCAGAGAACAGTTTCAACTGAATGGCAAGGTGAGAAGTTAGATGGCAAGAGAGTGGAAAGGTGAGAAAATGGAGACAATAAGCATAGATGGCTTTTTCTAGGAATATGTGAAAGGTAGTAAAGAACCAGGGTGATTGCTTGAAGGGATGACAAAGTCAAGTGAAAGGTTTTTAAGAAAGGTGGCTAAAATGAGAGAAATGTAAATTAAAGTATCTTTTACCTTACACCTCTCAGATTGGAAAAAAATGACAAAGATGAAAATAGAAAATATTGGAGGAACAGTAAATGACAGAAGCACTAATGTACTCTTGGTAGACTTGTGAATTGACATGACCATTTTGGAAACAATTTGGAATTGTATTAAAAGGGTAGCTTAATTCTTCAAAATCTTTGACCCAGAAATATTACTACTACTAATCTAATAATAACAATAGCTAACATTTACATAGTGCTTTAGGGCTTGCAAAGTACATTACAAATATTTCTCATTTGTTCCAACAACTCTGAGAGGTAAGTGCTCTTATTATCCTACTTTCACAATTAAAGTAACAAAGGCAGATAGAGGTTAAGTGGCTTGTCTAGATCATATAGCTAATAAATGACTGAGATTAAATTTGAATTCTGGCTTTGTCTTCCTGATTCCAAGTGGAGTGCTCATTTCACTTTGATGTCACCCAGCTATAGGTGTGTGTGTGTGTATGTATATGTATAAATGCACACATATTATACATATGTATATATATACATATGTGTATTTTACACACATATATACATATATGCATGATTGTGTATAAGCAAGAAAAAAAGGAAGAAAAAAGACTAGGGACTGTTTAGTTTTTATATATTAATACAATGAAATTTTATTGCACTGTAAGAAACAATGAATATGGAGAACTCAGGGAAACTTTGTAAGATTCATAGGAACTTATACAAATTTAGATAAGCAGGCCAGAAGAATAATTTATGATTACTATAATAATGTAAAGAGAAATAATGTTGAAAGATTTCAGGATTCTTTTTAATGCATTAACTGCAACTTCAGAAGACTAATGATGAAGCATGTCTCCCACTTCTTAGGGAAGAAATGATAGATTGTAGGTACTGAATGAGGCAAACATTGTCAGATATGGCCAGCATTTTGCATTGTTTGACTTAACTGCTTTTAAAAAAATTAATGATGGATCTTTTTTGGGGTAGGAAGTCATTAGGGAGGGAGAACAATGTTTAAAAATAGTATCGATAATTTTTTTTAACAGAAAGAAAGGGGGAGTTGTGGATATGTTTATGATTGTCAATAAGGAAGAAGCTAGGGGATTAAAAAATCTGAATATTAGGGAAAAGAGGGTGTTAGCTGGGGCAAACTTTTAGAGGAGGGAAGAAAAGATTCTAAATTAAGGGCACAAGTTGAGGAGGTAGCCTTGGCAAGAGGTTAGAGAAGGGACTAATGAAAGGTGGATGAAAAAGTGGAAGAGTTTCAAAATATAGAGTAGGGAAGACAAGAAAGTTCACAGCAGATGGTTTAGATTTTCTCAGAAAAGTAGGAAGTGATATCTTCAGGGTGATGATGGATGTTATCAGCCTCATTCTCTCTTCCTGTGTCATCGAAGACCAACGATTGGAAAAAGGTCAGGCTGATTGGCTATGACCTATACAGTGGATAATCTTGCCACCTTTGATGTCTGACTTTGCTTTAGACATCTTCTTGGCCTTTGGAACAAATTGTCTACATCTGCCCATTCTGTTGGAGGAAAGTCTTCACATGTGTGAGGCATACATTTCCCTAACTCATCAGTGGGGTTGGTTTAGATTGTTGGTCCAGTCTACCAAGATATAGTTGTTGGGCATGCTACAGCTTCTTGAAGCCACAGATGAGAGTTGAGAGATAAATAGATGCTACAGATGGATAAGCAGTCCTGGAAAGAGCTTGGCAAACCCTTCTACCAGAGGTGCTACTCCTCCCTGAACCCACATATACAACATGCTGTTTCTCATGCTATAAGGAAGGAGCTCACAGATCTTAAAGTGCTCTAGAAATGTAAAATCTTACCATTACCATAATCTTATCTTTTTTCCCTCCACCTTGATATTGCTTTTCTTCTTACGTATCAATGAATCATTCAGTATGATTTTATATTGCACCTTTTGTATACAAGCCTATTTGGGATATGAATGTTGACTGTTGTTCAGTCATTTGAGACTCTTTGTGATCCTATTGGGAATTTTCTTGGCAAAGATACCAGAATAGTTTGTGATTTCTTTCTCCAACTCATTTTATAGATGGGAAATTGGAGGCAAACAGGGTTAAGTGATTTGCTAGGATTACACAGCTAGTCAGTATCTGAGGTCACGTTTAAACTCAGGTCTTTCTGACTCTAGATCCAGTACTCTCTCTGTTACACCACCTAGCTGCCCAAATACAAATGCAAAAAATGAAACAATCCCTGCTCTCAAGGAGCTTACATTCTCACGGGGGATTCAACTGCATCCATAAATATATACAGAATAATATAAAGAAGATAAATATAAATAAATGCAAAATAGTTTAGCAACAGAGATCATTAGTACTTGGAAGCAATCGGGAAAATAAAAAAGCTTTAATAAAAAAAAGAAAATCCCTTTGGTAGCACTGGGAACGATGGAGATAGAGAATAATCAGGAATCTATTATAATACTGTTGTTTGTTCTTCATTCTTGAAGCGGATTAATGATATCATAAGGATGATGTCTTGGGGGAGAGATGAGGAACTCAATTAAAATGGTAGCTGTATGAGCAGAAAGCAGAGACTGAATGTGAGAGATGCTGTAAAGGTAGAAGATTTGTCTAAGATTTGGTAATTGATAGGATGTGTAATATGAAGAATTAGGAAGAAAGCTAAGTTTATAAACCAAGAAGTCTGGAGGAATGGTGTGCCTCCAACAAAAATTAGCAAGTTTGGAAAAGAAGTAGGTGATAGAAGAGGAGATGAGGTGAGATGATAATGAGTTCTGTTTTAGACATGTGATTTTGATGAGAGACTTTTTATGTCTCTGGGACATCCAGCTTGAAAATTCCAATAGGCAATTCATGGTATATAGCTGATGTTCAGCAGACAGACTGGAGCCAGGTATATAGATCTGGGAATCATGTTCATAGAGATGATTATTAAATCTATGGTTGCTGATGAGGTCTCCAAACACAAATGTAGAGAGAGAACAGAAAAGGACCTAGTACATAGCATTCAGGATGACTCAAAATTAAGGAGCATAAGATGAGAGTCCAAATTATTCATTTGGACCCCACTCTATTCCAATCAGTATTAATCAGTTTAATATTTTACTTATTTTATGATTCAAATTTCAAAAAGTTATAATAATTAATTAAATAATATAGGGATATTTAAATAAGATGGTAAGCTTATATGTAGTATGTAGTAGGCTTTTATAATTGACCTATAACATTAATATAATATTTATTATTTGCTTACCAGTGCACTTGTGCAACCATAAGAATGCTGACAAAGCTATCAAATTCCATGTTCAAACCCAGGGAGGATTCCTTGATTTTTTAAAAAGTCTCCCCAACTTATTTTTATATCTCTGGACTTTTTTCTCTTGTCCAACACAAATAGGTGACCATCTTGTGACCACTAAGTCAGTGGAGACACTTCATGCTTCACCTAACTTGTGTCTCCCTGCTGATACATCATTTTTGGCCCACAAGAACAAACTCTAACATTCGATGACATTCTGTATTATGCCTCTTTTGCATATTTGGATATCAAACTTTATGATGGGGGATTAGGGACATCTCAGATTATGAGGAAGACCTGAGGACCACTTCATTAGAGAGGACCATGGACCATTTAATAAAGTGCCATTGACTCAGACCTCTGCCTCAGAGGTTTTACTTCCAGACGGAGCAATTATAATCCCCACAGATAAAACAGCAAAGGAGACTGAGAAAGAGAAGTTAGTCAAATAGGAGAATCATTAGAGAGTCGTGTCATGGATACCCAAAGAAGAGAAAGTATGAAGGATGAGAGGATGGTCAGCTGCATCAAATGACGGACATAGGTCAAGAAGAGTGAGGACTGAGAAAAAAACATTAGATTCAACAATAAAGAGATTGTTGGTAATTTTGGAGAGTAGATAAGATGAGGCAAAAGCCAGATTGCAAAAGGTTGAGCTTTGAGTGAATATAGATAGGTTTTTCAAGGAATTTTGCTGAGAAATGGAGAAGAGAGTATAAAAGTTTAAGGAGATAATAGGGTCCAGTGAAGTCTTTTGAAGAATGAGGAGGCTTGGGCATGTTTGAAGGCAAGTAAGTAAATAATCAGTGGAAGGGAAAAGGTTGAAGATTAGCGAGAGGTGAAGGGTGGTTGAGGTTGCAATTTGATCAAGAAGGTAGAAGTTGATGTGATCAAGGGCACATCTAAAAGGACTGGATTTGGCAAGAATAAGAGGGTGCCTCATTATCAGGGAATACAGAGAAAAACTTTACTTTTAGCTCTAATATGTTTCAGTGGGATCAGAAGATTTTTCCTCTTACCTAAACCAGTAACTAGAGGAGTCTGGATAACCCAGGTGTCATAGAAGAACTGATGGCAGCAAAGACTGAAAGGAAAGTTATCCCAGCAGAACTATGGGAGGCTTCTTAGGAAGAAAACTGTCACTGAAAGGAGTCAAGGCTCAGCTGTGAGTGTTGTTCCCTTTTCTTTCCTACCTGCAATATTTCTTTATATTATGTTCCCCCTAGGTTCTAGGCTCCAAAACTCCCTTCCTACTTACATTGAGCATAAAGATGGAAAGGTGTTAGAAGGGAGTCATAATTTAAGCATCAAATCTGGATATCAGAACCATTGGCCAGCCAGATGTTAATAAACGAAACTTAGCTTTGTTACTGAACCTTTTTGTGTATTTCCCACAGAGAAAGAGCCAATAGGATCTAGAATCAGAAGGGTCCTTGAAGGACATGAAGTCCATCCCTCTTTAAATTAAAAATGGAGTGAGACCTAGAAAGGTCAAGTGGTTTACTGAATCAGGAAGTTATATGTGACAGGATTTTGGCTTTTTTTTTTTTTTAAGGGGAATGGGGGTGAGACAATTGGGGTTAAGTGACTTACCCAGAGTCCCACAGCTAGTAAGTGTTAAGTGTCTGAGGAACTCAGGTTCTCCTGACTCCGAGGCCGGTGCTCTATCCACTGTTCCATCTAGCTTCTCCAAGGATCTTGGCTTTTGAATGAATACAAGCCAGAGTCCTTCCTTATCTTCCCATAATGAAGTATTCTGGCCTAGAAACTAACAAGTTAGCATAGTAAGAAATGTGTAGTGGGAAAAGGGTTGTTTTTGAAAATCAGAGGATCTGAGTTCAATTCCTGACCTTATCACTAACCACTTGGGTGACTTTTAATATAACGGTTTCACCTCTCTGTATTTCAGTTCCTTCTTCTACAAAATGAGGGGCCAGGTGGGGTTGAACTTGACCGCTGACGTGGCCTCTAGCCCTACACAGTGCTGGTTGTGAGGAGGTGAGAAAAGTCAATTGACTAAAAGGGGGAATGAGGGGGCAGAGATAAGTACAGGTGACTGAAAGACACAACACAACCAAAGAGACCTGTTTGAAGCTGTGTCAAAGCGGAAGTTGTGACTAAGATGAGTACCTGTAGCTTGCTTAGAGCTTAGATCCGGAAACTCCTCTCAGTGTCGATTTTTCACTTTAAACAGCTGACTGAGCATGTTGTGATTGGATGACTCACTGTGGAGGAGGATACAGGAAAAGATGGAGGAGCCAAGTTTTGATTCAAGATCTTAAAAGAGAATATCCCCTGAATCCTTTGCTTGATGGCAGAAGGACTAATTAGAGCTGAATTTGGAGGAAAATTTGTGGATTTGGGCAGGGGAAGTAGGGTGGAGGATGTGTGTGTGTGTGTGTGTGTGTGTGTGTGTGTGTGTGTGTGTGTGTAATGAGCAAGTTTTGTTATCCCATTGAGACAGTTTTGGGGGGAGTGGTTTCTCTCCCCAATGTCACTTCATTAGTTGGGGACGCCCCCAAATTTCTCAAGCTTCCAATAATAGTTTGCATTGGTAGCCTTATGTATGAAGAATAAGGCTTTTTGAGACAGCTGTTCCTAAATGATTCTGAATGCTGTTCTTTATGCCCTGTAAGGTTCAGTGTTTGCTTATATACCTACTTGCCTTTATTACTCAAGCTGGAATTAAATTGCAGAAGCTGCCAATGGAGATAATTGTGATCATATCTAGATAATTGAAATCATATCTATTCTTTTTCATTCTGGGGGCAGGGCACTCAGGAACACCAGTCCTGGGAATAAAACAAACAAACAAACAAACAAACCAGGGCTAGAAAGGCTGCGTGGAGCTCACTGGAATGGAGAAGATGATATAGATGAAGAGATAGGATAGTTAAGAAATAGCAGGTTGGGGCAGGCAGCTAGATGGCTCAATGGATAGAGCACCAGCCCTGAAGTCAGGAGGACCTGAGCTCAAATATGGGCTCAGACACTTAACACTGCCTGGCTGTGTGACACTGGGCAAGTCACTTAACCCCCAATTGCCTCAGCAAAAAAAGAAAAAAAAAAGAAAAAAACAAAAGCAGGTCAAGTTCTGATTCCAATTCAGGGAACATTAAAAGTAACTTTGTGAGCCAAAGTCTCACAAAGTTACTCCTAGTGTTTCCCAATGTAACTGTTTGTTACTTTTACTCATCTGTTTGCTTAAAGCAATAAGAAGTTTTTATCCACAAATAGATTTCAGAGTCAGTGAACTCTGGATGGGGAAAAACACTTTACATCTATATTTTCTCAAACTGAATTAAAAATTTAACAGTTCCTTCAATTTTGAATATGGGTAACATAGAAGTATTTGCAGTACTTGTGACTTACTAATAGAAGTCAAAGATCTTTTTTCTATCTTATTACCTTAGTTGCATATTACAGAATATCATTTACATTCATTACTGCTTCAAAATTACTGAGAACTATTACTATATCTCACATGGTCACAACCTTTCCCTTTTAATCCTATTTATTTTATTTTATGGATTTAGTAATATCATTCTGAGAAGGGGTTTCACCAGACTGCCAAAAGGGTCCAGTTTGCTAAGAATTTTTGCCTTAGCAACATTTGTTTCAGGGATTTGAAGCAAAGCATGGAAGAAAAGGAGAAAAAGACCTAAACTCCTATAGAGTTTAGAGACTCAAGCAGTAGAGACTTTGACCGGAACCACTATGGCGGCTGCATAGCAAAGAACTAGGGTTCTCAATTTCCAGGGCTCTGAGGAAAAATGAAAGGAGTCATAACTGAGGCTCAGGTGGGTGGAATAGGACAGAATGGGGGAAACAGCTAGGTAGGCAGTCTTGGTGTGTCAAGTATTTAAGTATTCAAATATTTAAGGCAAAAGTCAAGTATTTAAATAAAGGCACAAGGTATATCCCTAGAATTACCTATCTAGGGATATGGATTAAAAGGAGGTGTGAAACGGAGAGAACAGGTGAGATACAGTGCCTTTAGTTAATGGAGGGTAACTGTCAGGATATGTATCTAGCACAGCTAGGGCAGGCAGGCTGCAGAGGTCCAAGTGACAGGAAATCATCGGAGTTTGAGGGACAAGTGATCTATTTATTTCCTGTGTATGCATGGATATGTGGCTTCCCCTCTCTAAGTGTGACTCCCCCTCTTGTAAATGGGAGAGGATCATCCTTGTCCCATCTTCTCACAAAGTTGTTGGGAGGGAAATGATTTGTAAATTGTAAGATGACAGAGAAATGGGATCATTATTGTTCTTCTCTCTGGGTCTCAGATTACTTACCAGTAAAATGAGGGGAAGCAGCTAGATACTTCAGTGGATGGAACTAGGTTGTATAATACAATAAGAAAGTTGGACTAGGTTGTTTTTTTTTTTTTTTTTTAATTATTATTCATTTGGATCATAGATCTAGAATGGGAAGAGACCTTATCTATTTCATCTCCCTCATTTTACAAATGAGCAAGCTGAGACCAAGGGAAGCTAAATGGAATGTGCAGTTATCCAGATACTAAAATCAGAGGCAGGATTTTAAATCTATAATTTCAAATCCTATGGTTCCAGTCAGTGTTTCTTCCCCCAAACCCAGCTTTAAATCCTATAAATGTAAAAGATAGGTAACTTCTTCCACAGAAAGGATTACTGCCAAATGCATTTAAGCAGTTCTAACACATAGAGCAGCTATGTCTTATCCTCTTCCTGAGTTCAAATTTGGCTTCAGACACTTATCTGGAGTGAGACCCCCGGCAAGTCACTTAACCCTGTTTATGTAGTTTCCTTATCTGTAAAATGAGGTGGAGTGTAGAGGGCTGGAACTCTGGAGAAGTATATATATATATATATATATATATATATATATATATAAGTATATATATATACTATATATATATACTTATATATAGTACAGTATATATACATATATACTTAGTGCATAGTATGGTAATGTAGTGGTTCTCTAGTTCATACAGAATCTGTATGCTGTAATGATGTAATTACAATAAGGTATATAAGGGCTAAGAAGGACTGGAAGAGGGACATTCTATCTTTGACCAGACTCATGGTAGCTGTCCTACTTCCTGCACTAAGAGAAAGAGTGGTCCCGAAGTCCTCCAGAAAGCTAGCCCGAACACTACAATGGAGAAGGACATGGCACTATAGTATCTCTGTCAAGAAAACCCCAATGGTGTCACAGATTTGGATACAACTGAAAAACAACTGAATAACAGCAATCTCAAATAAAGGGTGATTATAGGAAGACTTCATTTCCCAGAATGCAGAGCCAAAAAATGACACTGGGAAAGATTGGGGTGGAAAAGAGCTGGCTATTCAGAGAATATGAGGGAGGATCCTAGGCATCTTCCTTTGACTTTCCCTAGGCCAATGCCTGAGATTGAGCTTAGGTGAGATCAGAAGTTGTGACTTAGATGGCTATGTAGTGGGAGGACATAGGGTGCTGAAGGACCAGGACAGAACACCAATGGGTTCTTTGAAGAAGCTCCAACTCCAACCAAATTGCTGGGACTTCCCTATTGATGCTGTGAACTTTTTCCTTGCTGTGTCTCATTTATGCCCTATCCACAGTATTCACTGAATGCTTTGGCTACTAGCAGGAGGGCTGCATTGAGTAGCCTCAAATGAGCCAAATTCGTATTTCCTAGAGAGGAGACTCTGAATGGGGGAATGAGCCAGGATGCTATTATTGCTAAGAGGTTGTATCTCTTGAGTTCGTCCTCAATTGACCCACAGACACTGAGACACTAACAGATTGAAGGCAGCCAGTATGTGTGCTATCATCATGGGAATGTTGGTTCCTTCCCACTGAGGCAGTTCCTTCAAAGCCTGACAATGGCCACACTCCAGCCCCATCCCTTAGGAAACCCAGCAGGAGACTCACTCTGGTTTTTTTTTTTTTAACCCTTTATTTTATAGCAATTGTCATTAATATAGAAGTAAATAACACATTTAAAAACCTCCTTCTTATAGGGGCAAAGGATTCAAAATATTTACAAACACTTGGGTAGGGTAGAGGAAGACAGGACGACGAGGTCTTCAGAGAGGAATGCGACTGGTGGGAAGTGGTAGTATTTCCGTAGATGAACTCTGGTCTCCCATTCCAGATGTGGTGCAGGGAGAGCATTCATATATTCCCCCCAAAAAAACTCAAAGCCAGGGAGGAAGCCCCAGGGATCCTCCACTGAGCATAGTGTTAGATGACAAACTGAGGGCATTGATGGAAGTGAGGAAGGCCTGGAGGGGTGCTGCAGGCCAGGCTCTGGGAATCCTGGGAGAGACAAACTGGAGGCTTCTCCCAACTTGGATTCACCAACCCAGAGAATACAGAGAAGGGCTAGAGCTTGGAGGTGTGGTGGCTGTGGGGCTACACAAGACTTTGAAGCCCAGGCATTTGGAGCTCAGAGCTGGGGCCTACCGCCTGGCCTGGCCAATGGGAGCAGACCCCAGCATCCAACCTCCTTTCTTGAAGACCTTTCCCACCCACCTCACCTAGGATCTGGTTTCTAGTTCTGCTTCTAGATTACCAATTGCTTTAGGTTGTAGGGACTGGCCAGGAGGATTTCACCAGTGGTTGGGCACAAGGCCCCCTTTTCTTCTTGGAAGTCTCCCACACTCCACCCTGGGAAACCACGAGGTTCTTCCCCGCAACCTCCCACTCCACCCTAGTGTTCAACTACTGGGTGAAAAATTGAGAAGCACCAGTTCACAGGGAGATTTCGCTGTAGGAAGAAAGAGATTTGATTTACCCTTCCGTCCCTGATCAGTCCAAAGAAAGGAGGTGGGCATAGTCTGGGGGTGTCTGACAGACTGAAAACAGGAAGACAGACTAGGCAGAATAAGTGGATCCTCCTGCCCAGCCTGAGAAACACACACTGCACCTTCACAAGAGGAAGAATCACTAGGGGATTTTTTTTGTTGTTGTTTTGCAGTTTTCACATCTATCATCATTATTATTTTTTGCTATATATGTGTATTTTTGTTTCTTTGACAGTGACATAAACTGAGGTAAACATCTGTGACCAAAATCTCTCTTATGGGGCAAACCTCACAACCAGAGAAGGCAGTGAGGCGTAGTGTGAAGAACCCTGGACTGACCATGAGTCACAGGACCATGGCTCTAGTCCCAGCTCTCTCACAAACTTGCTGTGTGACCTCGGGGAGGTCGCTGCCCCTCTCTGGACCTCAGCGTCCTCATTGGTAAAGTGAAGGGTTTGGACTAGAATGGTACATACAACTAGTCCCCTTTCCATTCTAACAATCTACAATTCTACGACGAGAGAAAAACCTCAACAGGATCTTTTTTTTTTTTTTTAATTTTTGTTTTTGTTTTTGTTTTTTTTTAAAAGAGAGTTCGAGAAGTTTGTCTACGGCAGAGTCTCGCTTCAACATTATTGCACGAGAGCTCAGGACTTTGAGGAGGCCTAAGGCAAAAGGAAGAGTCCAAGTTGAAGAGTTCAGGATTGGGCACCGGTGGTGTCAGGGCCTCAGCAATTGCTTTGGGCCTGGCTACAGGCCTGGGGCTCGCCCCATGGGACAAGTGAGGCTGACTGCCCAAGGGAAGGGAATGGAAGCAGGGATCTCCACTGAGATGGGTCTAGGGAAGAAGAGGGGAATTTGCTACTTCCCTAGCACATCTCCAGAGGGCACCAATGCCTGCTGGAGAGGGGACGCTCTTGGGATCTTGGCTGGGCTAGGGATGGTGCCCTTCCATGCCCTCTCCGTCCCTCCCTCCCTCTCCAGCTTAAAGCCCGAGCAAAGACTCTGCCCTGGAAATGTCCAAGGTCCTTTGCCCCCTTTGAAGAGAATGGAAAGAGGCGGAGGCCAGTGTAGGGTCAGCTTGGTTTGTAAACTGTGCCTAGGTCTGGGGTGAGGAGTCAATAGCCCTTTTGTGTGATCTGTGGGGAGGGGACTGGGGGTTGTTGCTTGTTGTAGGATGGGTGTGTGTGGCACTCCACTCCTAGGAGCCACCTGGGGGCCCATCCCACTCAAGGGCATTAGGTGGGGTCAGACAGGTTGGGTGCTGCTCCCCAAACCTAGCCCCCCTTCCCTCACCTGAGTGCTGGATTCAGAGGGGCTCAGGCCCTGATGGAAAGAGTGGGGGGCTGCCAGTGCCTACCCTTTTCTGGATTGATGGGGATGAGGGACCCCCGATCCTGAGGGTGAGGTTTGGACCGGGTCATCTGGGCTTGTAAGGGGTCCCTGGAGCCTCCTCTCTCTGTGGAGATTTGGGGGATGGGGAACAACAGGAGGCCTTTTCTGGGAGGGAGGGGCTGGAGGAGCCATCTGAGTCTGGGCCCCTAGGTTCCCTGGCCCCACCAGATATGAGGTTATTGCTGAGTCCCCTGAGGAGTCAGGGGTGGTGGGGAGCTTGGGAAAGAGGGGTTCCCAGTGGGGGGTGGGCCCCCATTCTCATTTCCTTGGTCTTCCCCTTAGACTGGCAGGAAGCTGCCTACTTCTAGTGTGTTTCCATTGCACCACGAGGCCCTCACCCTAGGATTCTTGCCTGGTTCCCTGAGGGCTTTGGTGGAGACTAATGTGACCTATGAATCCTGTTCCCCTCTTTTAACGGGGCCAGTGGAAGAGACTCACTCACCTTAGGGTGAGGCAGGGGATTCACACCTTCATTCACCCACCCGTCCCTTACACAGCTCCCTCCTCCACTCAAGAATTTCTCAGTATGTCCTTGGCATGGAGTACATGCTTGTTGCCTGACTGACCTAGGGTACTACAGCTGGTAAGTTGGATCCTGACCCAAAGTTACTGAGCAATTTCTGGCACAAAGCCCCTGCAAGTGAGGGAAAGGGTCCAAGAGTTCCCCTTCAGGTCTGCTGCTTGGTCTCCTTGGCCCTCCCACCATCCAGGGCTGGAGGCTGAGCTAGGAACCCCCACTTTGTGGCTAACTGAATACCGAACCTGGGCAGATAACTGCCCCCTCCAGTTTTAGCCTCTTCTGTAAAATGAAGACCATAACTGTTCTTCCCTTCTGGCAAGGCCTTTGCCCCATTACCAGGTAGCGTTGGCCCTCGCCACACAAGATTCTGGATTTTTCTGGGGCAGTACAGCAGGAGACTAGGCAAGCTTTGGGACTGGAACCCATGGCTGCCTGCCATACTCTTGTCTCTGTCCCAAGGTCTCCATGCTGTCCTGCACAATCTCTGGCCCTCAGCTTCCCGGCCATCCCCTCCCTCCATGTTCCAAAGAACTTTTCCTCCCGGCCCAGGATAGGAAAATTCTGCCCCCAGACACCTGCCTTGTTAGTCATTGTCCCCAGGCCACTGAGCTTGGGGATTGATTGTTTATTGGGCCTCTGTCAGAGTTTCTCTAAGAAGACCATTCTTTACTGATATCTTCTAAGAGTCCTCCTTATCCTTGATTAGGCTTCTTCCCCCAGTCCAATGCAGGGGATCGCCTTCCTGCTCTAACTCACGGAGAGTCAGATTGAAGGGCTAATGACCCAGGCTAAGAATTTAGATGAATTTGGACTAGATACTTCCTCACCCTGCTCTCTTGCCTTTCCTTGCATTGAGGCACTATATCTCTTGGTACCTCAATTCAAGGGTGTCTCTCTAACTGCTGAATTCTGACCATATCCCCAGTGCTGACTGGCCCTGGCAGATGGGCGAGATGGCCTCCTAGAAATGACAGGACAGACCTACCGGCCTGCCATAGTCAGGTGTGACAAGCTCCCTTTCCATTAGGGGACTCATTGTCTTTCTTGGGGAAACATCGTTTTTAGCCTAAGCTCTGGCACCGAGTTGCTGTGTAACTTTGGGCTTCCCCTCTCTGGGCCTCAATTCCCATCTGTAAAATCAGAGGTCCCTTTCTGCTCTAAATCTATGATCCTGTGACTAAATGAACTCTTGAGATCACTTCTAGCTCTGACATTCTATGTTCTATGTCCGGGACACACACGCACATACACACACACATACTCACGTACACACACTACACATTTGCTACATTTTTCAGGTAGCTGGGTCAGTTCATCCCTATGTCCTTCTTTCTTTTCTCCTGGTCCCAATCTTCTCCTTGACTGTCCTGGGGGCTGCCCTGCTCACAGTTTTGGAGCATGTGGGGCTGGGGATGGAGGTGGAGTTACCGTAGTTGTTCCCCTTTCCCCATTCACTGTGGCCCAGAACCTGCTGACTTCACCAGTGAGAGTCCCTTCTCTCTTCCTGCCCACCAAGAAAAACCTGACCCTCTCTCTTTCCCCACGGCAAAGAGAAGGGAAAGGCAAAAACTAAGGGCCTGAGGAGAGGGTGGGGCTCAAGAAAAAGGAGGCAGAGTCTGGGGGAAGAGATGGGGAGGGCAGGTAAAAGGACAGAGTGGCTAGGACAGGCTGAACGCATAAGATAGTCCAGTGAAATTGGTAAGATGGGGAGAAGGAATTGGGGATGGGGAGAAAGTAGATGGGAGACAGCCCTGCCCCCTTAGCTGGGTTGGGGATGATGTCCCTAAGAGCCACCCTGTGTCCCACAGGATCCTACCTTCTAACCTTGAGTCTGCTCTGGCAGTCTGTCCCTCTGGATGCAGGTCCTGGGCTCTAGGCTCTGGGCACCTCACTACTTCGTCCCTCATCACCTGTCGGGGAACAGGCCCAGCCCTCTCTCCTTCCTGGCCCCCAGACAGATTTTTGGTTAATGTCTTGCCCAAGGCCCCTGTGGAACAGCTCTAGCCCAGTCCTGCTCTTCCACGGCACCAGAGTCCTCCTCCAGGGGAGGGATAGTGCCTGGAGCCTGGGGGCTGTGGGGCCCACCGTCTCCCACTCATCCAAACAGGGCATTCTTCTATCTCTGTCCCGACTGATCCTTGTAGAGCTACTCAGGCTAGTACTACGATATTACTATTGTCTAACCGTGTTTCTTTTTTGCTTTGGGAACAGTGACTCCTGGTTCCTTTAGCAGGCGAAGGAAGGGCCTCTCCCCACCCCGAGTCCCCCGTCCCCGTATGTCCCCCTCACCCACTGGGTCTGGGGGAGTCCTTGCTAGCCTCGTGGGTGCAAGCGCTGGGGTGAGGAGCCCTCCCTAGGAGTTGCCCCAGAGGGGCCCTCGAAGGGGGGACTGGCGTCGGGCAGGGGTGGCTCAGACGCAAATCTCTATTGCTGTAGCCAGGACCAGCTGCCCCTTGCTCTTGTCCTGCCGCCCATCCGTCCTGCTGGCCGGCCCTGGGGAGGTGAGACCAGATTCAGGAGGGGTGGGAGGGGAGGGCCTGGTCCCACCGCTCTCTGTCAGCACCGTCCTCTTGAGGGGTGCTGGGGCCTCCTGGCGGTGCGGCCCGGCGGGCAGGCGGTCCCCGGCAGGCTTGCGGGTGCGGCAAGAAGGCCGGCGACGGAGCTCTGAGGTGAGCTCGTGCTTGAGGAAGCGGAAAACCTCCTTGGCGGGTCCCCGTCTCTCAGGGTCCAGGGCCAGCAGCCGCTGGAACATCCGCAGGGCCGGCTCGGTGAAGCGCCGCCACTGGGAGGGCAGCCCCGGCAGCCTGCCCTTCTGCCACCGCACGAACTCCTCGAAGAAGGCGTCCGTGCCAGAGGCGGCCTCCCAGGGGAAGTTGCCCGTGAGCACGCAGAAGATGAGCACGCCGAAGGCCCAGACGTCGACGCCGGTGTCGACGGCGAAGCCCTCGGCCCTGCCCGCCTGGCACACCTCGGGGGCCGTGTAGGGTATGGTGCCGCTGACCCGCTTCACGCGGCAGCCCACCCTGCGGGTCATGCCGAAGTCGGCCAGCTTCACCCGGCGGCAGTCGCGGTCGAAGAGCAGCACGTTCTCGGGCTTGACGTCGCGATGCACCAGGTGCCGCCCGTGCATGTAGTCCAGGGCCAGGCCCAGCTGCTGCACACACCGCTTCACCGTGTCCTCGGGGAGCCCCACCTGCGGCAGAGGACAGGGGTCAGAGCGGCCCCCCGACAGCCCCCTCAGCCCACACCTCCCCAGCTTCCTTCAGCTCGCATCACTCCTGTATTTGTGCCTCGGGCCCCGCCTCGCCCTCCTGGTGCAGGGGAAGAACGGAGTGACATCCTCCGGGTCTCTAAGTGGGGGCATGCAGCCTGGCCCCTTCACTTAATAACTGAGCGACCCTCTCTGTGCCAAACCTCCTCCATGAAGGATTTGGAGACCCAGGTTCTAGTCCCGTTTCCACCTCTTCTTCCATCTGATCTTCACTCATGAAAATTCCCTTAGACCTTCATTTCCTTTTTGCAATAGGGATAAAAATATCTATTTTACAGGAGAGTGTGGGGGCAGAGAGAGAAGGGGTAGGAAAGTGCTTTGGAAAGAAGAAAGGGCCGCAGAGATGTGAAGGATTATGAGGCTGTTGTCACTGCTGGAGCAGCAAGGTAACGGGAAAACCTGGGACTTGGGGCCAAGAGTCCAGGGCATGTTCTGGCCGGTCATTAAGCCTTGGAGTCTCAGTTTCCTGCTTTGTAAAAGGACAGCAGTGTACCGGATGATTTCCAAGACCTCTTTCTAGAATTAACCCTTCAGGAGTCCATGATTCTGTCCCCTTCCCTGAGTCCTCCCTTCCCTGCCCCACCATAAAGGCTTGCTACTGACTTACTGGGGTCAGGGGAACTGGTAGGGGAGCCCTCTGGGCCTGGGAATTGTGTATAGATTGACAGTGACTGCTGAAATCTGTTCTCTATACTAAGATGGTCCTTCTGCCTAGGTAGATTTGGGTGTAGGCTTGCATGGAGGCAGGGGGATGGATGCCCTGATCTTACCATATCCTATTGATGGCAGTTCTGAATTCGAGTCTAGCTCTGCCCCTTTCCTTAACTAGGGGTTGGAAGAATCTTTGTCCCTTTGTCTTTTTTTTTTTTTAACTCAAGCTTTTCTAATTCCCCCTTTTTCCTGCTGGACCTTTTAAACCAGTTTCTTCTGCTCCATGCTTGGCTTGATTCAGCTGTGGAGGACAGAAGGATTTCCTGTCCTAGTTTCTCTCCTTTGACTATCCTTATGGATTTAAGATCTGGCCCATAAGACAATCACTAGCTGTGTAATCTTGGGCAATCTCTTAACCTTTCAGTCTTGGTTTCCTCATCTGCTAAATGGGGAAAATAATCACATACACCTCTTAGGGTTCTTATAAGGATCAAATGATATAACATACATGAATTACTTTGCAAACCTTAAGGCACTGTATAAATGCTATTGTTATAAGTATTGGCCAGGGTCCCATAGGTCATCTAATGGCTAAAACTCTGGGGAGGAGTCCTACAGATATTGGCTCCCCTAGGAAGTAGAGCCCACAAAGAAATGAGGCATCCTTCTATTTTCCTCCCCCTTCCCCCAGGTTCCCAACTAAGTTCCCAAACCCTAGGTCCCCAGACTCTCCTTATACATGTTGGGAAGAAAGGTGGGAAAAATGAAAAGAACAGTCTGGGCTGATGTGTCCAGAGAATATGCCCCCCTAGATGTTGTCTCCAGGGGGAAGAAGTTGCAAGGTGGGTCATGGGGGATACCTGGGGAGGGATGATGTCAAAGAGGTCCCCACCGGGCGCGTACTCCTGCGCAAAGACATAGCAGTCCTCGGTCTCAAACACCACATCAAAGACCTTGATGATGAAAGGGCTGGAGGAGAGTGTATTGGTAATGCTGACCTCTCGGAGGAAATTCTTCAATTTTGTCTTGCTTTTATTCACGAACTTTAGTGCCATCTTGGTCCCTGTAAGTGAGACAATACTGTGAGCCATCCTATTTCATCTTCCTCTGGCTTCCCATCCTCCAGATGCCCTTGTTGGAGACAATCCTCCATCTCGGCGGACACATGCAGACTATATAAGTAGGTTATAACCCATCCCAAAATATGTCCCCCTGTACCTGTGTGCATTCTGGCACATATGTACCACATTTGTGTGCCAGTTTAGGAACACAGGCTGCCTATCTCTATGAGTGGAGACATGTATAATCTACATCCCAGTGCACAAAACGTGCTCTAATGCTCCTGCGGACATTCACACAAAGGATACACCCATCTAGGGACTCAGGCCACCCTGGAACCCACCTGTACTCTTGTGGGACACCAGGTCCACTTTGCCGTAGGTGCCTTTGCCCAGCTCCCGGATGAGGTCATAGTGCTTGCTGACATCTGTGCCTGAGAGGGTGCGGATGGTGAGGGCCTGCATGTCCTCCGTGAGGAGGGGCACACCACTGCCACTGCAGCAGGCCAGGGCACGGGGGGGCTCCTGCTCCGGGCAGCCGCCACTCATTTTCTCCCTGCATGGAGGGGAGAGACATCAAACAGGTTGGAGGAGAGTGGCTGAAGGTGCAGCTGTTGACAAGTGGAGGCTCAACCTGCTCATAAATGACCATGGGAAGTGAGGGGATAAAGATCAATAACCCAAATACCTATTCCCTCCCAGAAGCTCAGAGAAACAGTGGCGAGGACACTGGTTTTAGAGTATTAAAGCCTGGGTTCAAATTCTGCCTTGCACACACCCTATTAAGTTAGTTGTTTAAATCACTAGTCACTCTGACCCTCAATTTCTTCATTTGTAAAAGAAAGGGGTGGGACTAGATGCCCTCTGAGGTCTTTTCCAGCTCCAAATCTGTGATCTACAGCTCTGAAAATCCACAGCCCCATCCTTATTCTTTCCGCTATACCACATGTGCTGGGGAGAGAGTGGTGGACAGTATGTGCCGATCCTAATAAAGAAATACTCTGTCCTCTCAGTCAAGTTTAACTCCTCATGACCCCATTTGGGGCTTTCTTGGCAGATACTGAATTGGTTTGCCACTTTCTTTTCCATCTCATTTTACAGATGAGTAAACTGAGGCAAGCAGGATTAAGGGCCTTGTCCAGGGTCACACAGCTGGTCGATGTCTGAAGCCAGGTCTGAACTCGGGAACATGAGTTTGAGGGACATCACATGTGCCTCATTTTGGTTGTGACTAATTTTTGGTTCTTGGCAACCACTAGCCCCCAAGGGCCAACTGCGGGAGGGAGACACCGGGATCACAGCCATCCATCCGCGCTGTGTGACTAGGAACCAAGAAGTCTCCCCTGGGTGGGCTCAGACCGCAACACAAATTTGAGAAAAGAGTCCTGAGGACCTTAACACAAAGAAGCCACTAGGGGGCAATAAGTGTCTTTCCATTTTTATTATGGGAGAGACAGAGACAGAGACAGAGGGTTCCATTCATGGGTAGATTCTAGATACTTGGATATTCCCAGGGAGAGAGTATAGTATGGACTTCCCTGAACCTTCATTTGTTGTTCTATAAAGTCAGGAAATAAAGCTAGATAGCCTTTGAATTCTTTTTGTTATGACTTGATTTTGAATCCCAGGTCCATCACTTTTATTGACTTTGTGACTTTATCCTTCTAAGCCTCAGTTTCCTCATCTATAAAATGGAGATATTAATACTTATAGCATTGCCCCCCACGGTTGTCCATAAAACACTTTATAAAATGTCTAGAGCTATAGAAAGAGGAATTAGAACTATTTTAATTCCTGTCAAATACTATTGGGAGCGATGCCAGAGGTATGTCTGGTACCAGGGAAATGTGACTGAGAATTTTAGGCTTGTGACAAAAGCTTCATCACACCCAGATTTGTTTCTGGCTCTTGGTATGCGAAGATTGTGGCCTGGGTTCTGTCCCTAAGGAAGCATCGTTGTTCCTCAGACCCCTGGAGGACCAACCATTGCTTGCAGACTCGGACCCCCTTTCCACTGCCCCCAGAGCAGAAGCAGTCTTTGAGCCATGCTGTGCGTTACAAGCTCTCAGCCTCCTACTCAATGGCCTCCCTCTATCAGTCCCACAAAAGGGCCTCATAAGGCAGGCACCAACCCTGCAGGGTCTCTTTGTCTGGGGTCTCTTTGTTTGGTCTCAGAGAAGAGCCAGTCAGACCCTATCAGAAAAGCCAGGCCTCCTCCTCCTCCTCCTCCCCCTCTGTGTCCGGGAATGGCGACAACAGCATTTCATCCTCCATACAGAAAGCGGCCCAGGCTTTCAGGTTGGAGACCAGAGCCAGAAAACAATCACACGTTTATAACCAGAAGGTCCCTTAGAAATCACCTAGCCAACTCTTCTATTTTCCAGATGAACAGGAAGTAATTTGCCCAAAATCATAGCATTAGAGATGGGATTTGTCCTAAAATCGAATCAACCATTCTAATATTCCATTTAACCAAGGCCCAGTTCTGGCCTGCTTTCTAAACTTCATACAGAATTGTCATTCCCTAGGACCCTTCCCTTCTCTACCACCCACTCACCCACTCAGAACAAAGGGCGCAGCAGAAATTACTAGACAGTCCTATTCTTATTGTAACTAGGGAGAAAGAGCACCTGGGAAGGAAGTACATTTTAACAGGTCTGTAAAATTTTGACTACCAGAGGATTTTGCTGAAAACATTCAAATTTAAAACCCCCACCACCTCCTCCTCACATCCTGTCTCCTTTGCCTTGGGCTTTGAACCCTTTTGAACCTCCATGCATCCTGTCTCCTTTGCCTTGGGCTTTAAGATAAAGCTCCTCAGAGACAGTGAAGGACCGCACAGAGTAGGCATTTTGGGAGATGCTGGCCCATGGTTTGTGATATGCTGATCTAATTTCAGTTCCTGAATGCTTTATCAGTTTCTACACGAACACTTTCGAAGATGGGGAGCTCACTACTTTGTGCAAGTAATTGTGACCTACTTACTTGTTAAAGCACTCTGCAGACTTTAAATCACGCTTCCTCTCCTCTTCTAATCTAATTTCCTTTGAGGACAATGAAAGGATCATGAGATCTAGAGCTGAAAGCTACTTTACGGATCATTTGGTCTAAATTCCCTCATTTTACAGGTAAAAAGCAAGATCTGGCAGATAATTTTTAAAAATAGGATTACATATTTTGACCTGGAATTTAGATTTCAGAAATCATCTAGTCTAATATTCTTCTTTTAATTGCATATATATTCCCACTATCTATCCCTTCCATCCCCCCACTCTTCCCATTATAAAGAAGTGGCTTAGGTACAGAAGTCATTTTCTCAAGGCCACACAGGTATAATGATAAAGAAAAAATGTGACCAGGGCCTCCAAATGCTGTACCATAATCCACTGACCTCTGCTTTCCACCTTTCACCCTTTAACCATTTGGCTGTCTTGACTAGAGTTTTACTTCTGCAGACTCATAGAAATGAATATGAAGAGAGGTCTTCACAGACTTTCCAAAGAAGGAATCGTTAAGTTTGATGGTGCTGCTCTGAGCTCAACAGTCCCACAAACCTGGTTAGGGAAGACTTGTTTATCTTAGTGAGTATGTGCCTATGTTTACAATGTAGATCCCTCCTGACCTACTTTCAGGAATCTGCGTAGACCCCCCCCATTTCCGAGAACTCTCAGGAGCTGGTGCTCCCCGGCTGACGTGGCTGTACAACCCATGAGCCTCTGCGTGTGTGCATGCATGGGTGTGCACACGTGTGGAGATAGGGGTGGGGGAGCACCACCTGTCCTTGGAGAGAGACAGAGGGTGAAGCAGACTTTGCTCTTCCTTTCAGTCTATTTTGGTTTCTTCCTTCAGTTCTGTTTTGCACCAATGCCCGGCACAGCCTCCTGGCTACAAGATTATGATTGCTTGTTTGCCTTTTTTCCTCTATAGAGTCGCAGTCGGGCTAACCTCACGGAGTGCGGAGATATCATCCTCCTGTTGGCTTATCTCAATGCCAGCCTCTCATATCTCATCTAGTCCTTGCACCCAGCCCCTGTCCAGAGCTACTGCTACAGTATTAGGTAACAGTTTTAATGGGGTACATACGCTATGTGCTTAGGAATTTGGTTCTTTTGTCCCCATCATTTCTTCTCTGGAGATTTAAATGGGAACAAATGCATGCATTATATTCTGCAAAACTCTGGATGAATTAGCAAAGATGACAAAAGATGGAAATTGTCAATGTTGAAGTAACTGCAGACAGACAGGCTTACTAATAGACCGGAGGTGGGGCTTTGAATTGGTTCAACCATTCTGGAAACAATTTGGAATTATGCTGAAGAACTGACAAAAATATCCACAAATTTTGGCCCAGAGATCTCATTGCTAGGCATATATCAAAATACTGATGGAAACCTCCCCCCCTTTTTTTTTTGTAGTAAAGAAATGGAAACAAATAGCTATTGACGGATAAATAGTTAAATGATGGTTCATGAATTTAATGGAATATTACTGCACTGGAAGAAATGACAACTATGAAAATTCAGGGAAGTATAGGGGAAAAATCTGCAAAGTGAAGCAAGCAAAGTCAGAGAAACAATATACATATCAATGATTACAGCAGTATAAATGGAAAGAATAAAAAAAAAAAAAAAAAAAAGGAAACTGAATGCTGTATCACTATAATAACTAAGTTTGGTCCCATAGAAAAGTTGAGAAAATGCATCTCCTTTAATGCCATTGCAGAGGTGGGGAACTATGAATGTGAAATACTGCATATACAGTCAAGCCATTGTCAATGTACTGATTAGTTCTTTTGAGTTGATTTTTTTTTCTTTTCTTTTTAAATTTTTGCTAGGAAGGATGGCTCTTTGGGTAGAGGAAGTGGAAGTGGTACATTCAAAATATGTCGCATTTATACAGCAAGGTTTATAAAGCACTTTACACAAGCAAACATTATCTCATTGGATCCTTATAACAACTCACACAACATTGGAAATGAGGGACATGTTAAATGAAAGCTATAAATAAAAATAGGATAAAATATTTCATTTTAAAATGCTGCTTGACTTGTGGGGAGCAGATGAACCCATACATGTGAAGTCAAACAATCAATCTTAGAGTTGGAAGGGAGTTTGGAGCTATCCAATTCAGCTCCAATATGAACTAGAGCTCCCTCTACAACACACCTGACAAGTGATGACCCAGGCTTTGCTTGGAGGTTGATAGTAAAGGGGGGCTCACTTCTTCCCAACGCAGCACATCTGTTTTTGGATAGCTCTAATTGTTCCTTATATCAAGCCTAAAATCTTTCTCTTTGCACCTGCTACTTATTACTTCTATTATTTCTCTCTGCGGCCAAACGGAACAAATCTAATCCCTCTTCCATATGGCAGGCTGTCAAACACTTGAATCCCACTATCCTGTTCCCCTAAGACTTTTCTTCTCCAGGCTAAACAAATCCTTCCCATAGAGTAAGATTTGGGGACCTTTTACTATCTTAGTTTACTGATGTCATTTCCAAAATGTGATGCCCAGAATACAAGATTATATTGACCACTTGTGTGGTCTTGACAGGGAGAGCAGAAAGGGATGATTTTTTGCCTAGGTCAGAAATCTATGCTCTTTTTCCTACAATCTAAGAGCTAGCTTTTTGGGCTGCCTTATCACAATGCCCATTCAGTTTATGCACTTTGTTAAAAACCCTAGTACTTTCTCAGGCGAACTGCCATTTAACCATGCCTCCCTTATCTTATACTTAAGGAGTTTATTTTTTAAAAAACAGATTTTTACTGATTGGCTCATATTTTCTATATTCCCCATGTTCTTTCTCCTTCCTCCCAGAAAACTCTCCCAATAAAGAATTTAAAAAAACCACAAAAACACAAAAAACCCCCCAAAAAACTATAGCAAAACTATAATTAACATATATCCAAAGCCTAGTTATTATGAGAAATATTCCACATCTGTGGATCCTAACTTTTGCAAAGAATAGAAGAAGGGAAAGGTATGAAAAATGGATTTTTTGGACCCAGGGCCTTTAACTTATTAACATTATTACATTTCACCTCAAGTAGACCGGGCTCAATGTTTTAGATTGTTCAGATCTCTTTGGATTTTGTTATGGAATGTGTTAACTATCCTTCCTAGTTTGGTGTTATCTGCAAAGTTGATAAGCATGCTTTTTGTGCCTTTATCTATGTCATTGAAATAGCCCAAGGACAAGCTTAGAATTCTGAGAAGCTTTTCTAGGAAGGTGAAAAAGCCTTTCGAGTGGACATCAGACCATTAATAATTACTCTTTGGGTCCAGCCATTCAATCAAGTCAGAATTTATCTAATTGTATTATTATCTCTTATTCTTCAGCTTTTCCCCAAGATACAAATAGCTCTTTTTCTTTTAAAGTGTTATCATAAGAACTGGTTTTGTTTTTCTAAAATTCAAAATGGATATGAACTTTATAGGTACATGTGGACTTTAGATTTATATTACCTAACGTGTCACTATTATTATTTATTCTGAAGAAAAATTCAAATGAGAATCATGGTGATGTAGTAATGGTTATGTATCTGTTTTTTAAATAGTAACTGAATAAATTAAAAATTATCTGTCTCTCAGCTTTCCATATTTTTTACAAGAATAGTTTGAGAGTATCAAATTCTTTATAAAAATTTAGTAAGTTACAATTAAAATAACATTTTGAGTTTTCCATCCAATAATTCTGTTCAAAAAGGAAATACATTTTAGTCTAGAATTACTTGTTCTTGATGAAGCAACATTGGCTTTGTGTGGCTCCTTTTCTAGATTTCCCTTAACTATCCCTTTAATGAAAGATTCAATAATTTTGTATCAAGAATCAAAGTCAAGTTCCCTGGCCTATGATCAGCAGGACCTACTCTCTTCCCTTTTTCAAAATGTGGTATAGAACTTGCCCTACTGCAGTCCCCTGGAAATCTCTTTTCTTTTCTGAGATCTTTCAAAAATCACCAACAGTGGCTCAACAATGGTATTTGCCAGTTCTTGGTACTCTGGGAAACAGTTCAACTGGACCTGCTGATTTGAACTCATCATGGACAGATCAGCTGTAAAATGTGGAAAATTTATGAAATGATGAAGAGTGAAATGAGCAGAACCAAGAGAACAACTTATATAGTAACAGTGATATTGTTTGAAGAATAATTGGGAATGATTAAGTTATTCTGAGTATTATAAATACTCAAATCAACTACAAAGGATGATGCTACCCATGACCAGAGAAAAGAACTAATAAAGAGAAATGTATATAATATGGTTTTACATATAAACACACAAGATATTCACACACCTGTACATATGTATTTACAATATACATGTACATGCACATATATATACAAATCTGTGTCAAATGGTGGCCATCTCTAGTGTAGTGAGGGAGATAGTTCAGAACTTAAAATGTAACAAAAATGTAATTAAATTAAAAAAAAATTTAAATGGGAAAAATAATAGCATATACCTCCCAGGCTGTTGTGAGAAATAAACTGCTTAGCACATAATACCTGGACCACAATAAGTGTTTGATAGATGCTTGTTTCCCTTGTTCCTTTTTATTATCTTTCAATTCACAATTAGCCATTTTAACTTTATCTTTTCTAGTCCCAGGAGCATTGTCTTCATCGGAGAAAACAGACATAAAATAAAAGATGGCTCTGTTCCACCTTCTTTCTCTTGCCCATGATTTTTTTTCCTACTCATCCTTACTAACTGTCCTATTTATTCTTTGGTCCTCTTCTTTCTCCCAATTAAACTAAACAAATCAAGAAACTAGCAAAATCATCCAAAAGATACAAACTCTTGTATTTATTCTCCATAATCTGCCTCCATTTTTTAAAAATGTAAGCTAGTTAATGAATTCTTTGTGTATTCACATAGATAACTCTCACTTTTCTTCTTCATCAGAACTGCTTTTCTTTGTATCATCAGAAATTCATTAAGAGCTTCTCATACTTACTAGGCTGACTTTCCTGAAAATTTTTAGTCCAAGGGATTGTCTTTCTCTGAACAGTAAGCCAAGCTTTCTTTTCCTTTTCTATTACAGAGTCTAAGATGGAATGGTCCCTTCCCACTAAGGTTCCTATCTTTTTACCTCACTACAATTTCCACTTTGATGAGAATCAGAACAAGAATAGCAAGTTCCTTCATTGATTTCTCTACTTTTTGAAGACTGGAATTATCAGTAAGGCAAGCTAGTACATTATTATCTGCTCTGTTATTGCCAGAGAGAAAGAGATCTCTAACTCTCCCTTCTGCCCTCTAGAAGAGTCAGAGGTTCTCAACAAATTTGCCAAGGAGTTTGAAACTTAACATTCAAAGCCATCTGGCATATATCATGGTTAAAACCTTGGGTATTTATCTTGTCACTTTTCCTCTTATGATTGATTTCTGCTCTTTTTCAGATGGTAAAGGAAGATGGCAGGTTAAGAAAATGCCTTAATTTAACTAAAATGAACCTGTCACATCAATATATTTTTGGTAGAGCTCTTACTTGGACTAACTATTCTAAAAAATGTTCTGGAATTATGTGAGCAAACTGATTAATATGTTTAAATTCAGAATCAAATCTTGACTCATGATTTCATTACTGGACAAATACCCCAATGAGGTAAAAGTCATCAATAAAGATCCAAAATATAACAATATTCACAGAGGCCTTTTATTTCATAAAGTACTGGAAATAAAATGAGTGTCCACGAACTGGGAAATTGATAGATTGTGGTACATTAATATAATGGGAGATTGATGTGCAGAATTTAAAGAAATGTAGAAAAATTTCTGTGAACTGATGTAAAGCAAACAGAATCTGAAGAATACACACAATGATGATAATAATGTAAATTAAAACCACACCACAAAGACATTGAAATGTTGAGTGTAAAAAAACAATCTTGGCTCTAGAGAAAAGATAACAAAACATATTTTTCTTCTCTCAGGAAGCTGGGAGGCATATGGGGCAGAATGGCACATACATTAATCAGACTGGGTCACTCTATTGATTGTTTTTGTTTAGCTACTATCTTTTGTTCTAAGAAAGGGGTTTATTTTGGAGGGAGAAGGGCTTTATGTATAACCATACCTAAAATTGATTGTGATATGGGGAAAAAAGATATTTATGAATTTTATTTAAATAAACAAAAAAATAGACTTGTCTTCTTAAGGAATACAGTGGACAGCATAGGGAGTACTTAAGGACAGTGGGGGCAGCTCTCTCCACATTGGCCCTGTCATTCCAAACTGCAGATTTCTATACAGTAACTTTTCTTCCTGAGGAGAGATTGTAGTTTTGCCTTAAGATTCCTTCTTCAATAATATTATTTTGGTCAAGAGCCCACAGATGAATGTAAGTTCTAGAAAGCTTGAGAACATAAGAGGAGGAACATTTTGGCCACGTTGATGGGCCCTTGAAGGTTGACTGTGGTTTAGGGACAAGGGCTTTTGTTGCTTTAGTTTCTCTTACAATTTTCTCCCAGTTATATTCTGTAAACGAGTACAATTTTAAATGGAAATCTAGCCTCTCTAAGTCCCTCTACCCAACCTTTAAGTCACTCCCTTAATTTTGGCTTCCCCCCTATCCTAATGCACATTACAGGCCCTTGGGTTTTCTCTTTATACCCCTCCAACCTGTGGAATTGGGGGCAGGATGCCTATTTCTATTAATGGCATTCACCAGTCACTCAGACTTCTAAGGATCTCTGTCCCTGACATCCCAATCATTCTTTCTCCCCCTCTTTATGCAGTGTTTAAATTTGTTGATTCTTTCTGTTTTATAGTTGTTGAATCTGTTTCTCTTCTTCCTTTCTACTGCTAGGCTCTCAGCAGTTCTTACCTGGATTGTTATGACTTTCTCTCCCATCTGCCTGCCTCTAGTCTTTTTTCCTAGGACTCTTCTTCCCAATTCATTAGATGTAGATAAATAGAATGATTCCCCTAGAGAAAAACTCTGATCCCATCCCTCTACAGCCTTCATACTTCCAATTGCTTAGCAGTGGTTCTTGAACTTTAAAACACTTTAAAAAATTATTTAGGATTGCTCAGAGGGCTTTTGTTTATGTGGTTTATATCTATCAATATTTACCATATTAGAAATTAAAATGTCTTGTTATGATTATGAAAATTGTATTATATTCTCTTGGAGCCTCTGAAAGGATCTTAGGAATCCCATCAGTCTATAGACTGTACTTTGAGTATCACTGGCCCAAAGGATAAGGCCCAAACTCCTTAGCTTGGTATTGAAGGCCCTCTATTATCTGATTTTAATCTACCTTGGCAGCTTCATCTCCTAGAACTCTTAAGATTCAGATAAGCTAGTCTCAATGCCCTTCAAACATATCATGGAAGGTTCTTCTATCCAGGAAAGGAGTCAAGGGGTGGATGGTGAAAAGAGCACTTGTTTAAAGACAGATCTAAATTCAAGTCTGTACTCTGCCCCTAACTAGCTTTGTGATCTTGGGTGATTATTTGACTGTTCTGGGATTCAGTTTTATCAGTTTTAAAGGAGGGCATAGGGCATAGGACAAGATGATCTTGAAAATCCCTTTCAGTTCCAACACTATCATTCCACCATGTCCATCTGAGGTTAGCCAGAAGGCATTTGGTGTGAAATGACTCAGATTATTATTATAAGCTGAAAACAGTCCAGATATATGGGACTTTATGCTTTAAACAGACATCCATAAGAATGGAGATGGATTACAGAGCCCTCCTTGGTTATACAATCTAATAATTAAAAACTCTTAAAAATAATGTTTTTTTCAAGTTAACTCAGTTAACTTAAGTCTTTCCTGTTGCAACCTAAACCCACTGGTTCTTCTGACTGAGGGAAATGGACCAGCTTATCATTTTCTTTCTCTAATGGTGAATGGCTCATAAGTTGCCTCAGGCCCTCAGGAAACATCAGACAAAACATTCAAAGGGAAACTGGGGCCCAGATGGATTCACAAGTGAATTCAACCAGACTTTGCTCTTTTAGAGCAAGTAACTTCTATCCTATATAGACTATAGAAAAATAGAGAAAGATGGTAAGTCATCTAACTCCTTTTATGAGGCAGATCTGATTGTTGATTCTCAGACAAATGACAAAGCTGAGAAAGCAAACTACAGACCTGTTTTTACTGAATGCTCTCAGACCTCTTTCCTTCAGGGTATGTCTCTTGTACTCATATACCTAACCTAAAAGAGTTCTCCAAAGTAAGGATTCACTACTGGTGTCACTGATTCCAGTGATGATCACGCCTATACTCAGAGATGGTAGGGATGCAGAAGCATTACGCAGGTTTTAGCAGAATCCTCCACAGGGAAAGGACATGAACAGAAATAGGCTGAGATTTGGATTTAAAAATTCACTGGTAAGGCTGAAGAGAGAGGGGGCCACCCTATGAGATAATAGATCCTCTGATGTATTCCAATAAAGGATTAGGTGTTACAGATCAGAGAAAATCCAATATGAAATCATCAGTGGGTTTTCTTTTCTAAACTTGACTGTTCCTTTGTTCTTTCTCTATTCAATAGTGCCAAATGAGTACAATATAAGGTGTTATTATTATTTTTAAGAGTTAAAAGCCTATAGACTTCTAACAGTAACACTTAATAGCTTTCTCTCTTTAACTAGAGATATATGTGTGTGTAAGAGTGGTGATGGAATATTTCATCTGTTTTTGTGCCTTCCTGTAATAATTATTCTCTATGTCTTTGGAAAACTACTCCCCCCCCCTTTTTTTTTTTTTTTTTTTTTTTTTTTGGTTCTGGTTTTCCTGATCTTGACCCTATAAGCACAGGCTGATTCCTCGTTTCCTGGGCGACCTGGTTTGGTTCCCACACACTTTGCATTCCTATTGCTGTTTCACATTCTCTGAGACACCAGCCTTCAGCCTATGTTTCCCAGCTGGGTTTCCTTTCTCTGCCCCGAGATAATCAATCAGTCTTTTGACTCTTGGGATAATTTCCTCAAAGATCATCCAGATTTCTAGGACTTCTTTTTTTTCTCCATTTCAGAACTTTCCACTCCTACGTCCACTCTTTGCCCAGAAACTACTGAAATTGGTTTTCTAGAAATCCATCATCTAAAATTTTCTGATTTAAAATTTTTTTCCTTTTGAGGGTTGTTATTTTTCTCTGTCTATAGTCATTTTTATGAGGAAGCAACAATGTGGTGCAATGAATGGATGGAACTCTAAGCCAGCAGTCAGATGATGCAGCCCTGCTACTAATTTCCCGTATATCTTAGAGCAAATTGCTTCTATCTGGGTCTTCCTTAGCTTCTCATCTGTGTATAAAGTAGGTTGGATTAGATCAGGAGTTCTTAACCTTTTTTTCTGGATCCTGAACATCTTTGGTAGTCTGATGAAGTTCACAAGCCACTTCCAAAAATCATGTTTATGAATGCATAAAACACATAGGATTACCAAAAAAACCTCAATTATATTGAAATACAATTATCAAAATAAAAATAATTCCCCCCTCCCCGGCAAATTTACAAGTTCTAGGATAAGGACCCCTGCTATATGGGGTATCTGACTTGATAATTATATCATAAATGTCTTGACAGCAAGAACCAGACCTTCTATTTTGTCTCAAATGCAGTCAGCAGTGCTTTGTACACGCTTCTTTGCAAAGCATTTAAATCATACTCTTCACTCTAGGCAGATTTTGGTTCCACCTTACTAATTCAACCTTATTCTCCAGGAGTTCCCATAATTTTACAATAGGTAGATACAACTATTCACTATCCTTCAAACATAGTTCACCACTTCTCTGCCTTTTAAGATTTAGCTCGCCTCACTAATCTTTTCTTTTCTTAGTTTCCTCATAAATAAGGTTAAAGAAGGGAAGGGTTGAGGGAAATTGGATCAGCTAAGATCCTCTGCCAAGAAATCTCCCCTGATCATCTTAGCCTATAGTGAACTCTCTTAAATCCTATACTTATTTTATTGCACTTCATAAATATTAGGTGTGTTCTGATTATTTAACAACAAATTGAAAGTTTGTAGCAAACCCGAATCAATTGATACCACATTTTTTCACATTTTGGTAATTCTTGCAATATTTGAAACTATTTCATTATTATTAAATCTGTTATGATGATGCTATGATCAATGATCTTTTATGTCACTATTATAATGGTTTGGGGTACCATGAATTGTGCCCACATAAGATACAAACTTAATAAGTGTGGTGTGTGTTCTAACTGCTCCAACAACCAGTCATTCTCCCATTTTTCTCCCTCTTCTTAGGCCTCTCTATAACAATATTGAAGAATATTACATAAACTTCATCAATAAAGTGGCAACAGGATTTGAGAGGATTGAACTTGAATTTTGAAAGTTTTACTATAGGGAATATACTCTCTCTCTCTCTCTCCTCCCTCTCTCTCCCCCCCCCCTCTCTCTGTATACATACATACATACATACATACATACATACATATATATATATATATATATATTTATTTATTTATTTTTATTTATTTTTTTTTTGCTGAGGCAATTAGGGTTAAGTGACTTGCTCAGGGTCACACAGCTAGGAAGTGTTAGAAGTATTAAGTGTCTGAGGCCACATTTGAACTCAGGTCCTCCTGACTTCAGAGCTGATGCTTTATCCACTGCATCAACTAGCTGCCCTGGGAAAATACTATATTTATATATGCTATAGAGAAATTTTTCATCAATGAATGCAGCAAACATTACTGTTGTTATTTTAAGCAATTACCAACCTTCAGCAATCCCCAACCTGATCAGTAAGCAGTCATCAACATTGAGGCAAGACCTTCCATCTGCAAAAAGATTACTAATTGCTGAAGGCTCAGATGATGGTTAACATTTTTTTTTTAGACATAATATAATTATCATACATCATACACTTAAGAGACTACAGTACAGTATCCATACTGTACTGTAGTCTCTTAAGTGTATGATGTATATGGACATAACTTTAATATGTTCAGGGAAGTAAAAAATTTTGTGGGACTTCCTTTATTGTGATATTTGCTTTATTGCTATTCTAGTCTGGAACTAAACTTGCATTACCTCTGAGATATGCTTATTTGTGGATTTCAGTCATTTGGTACTAAGCATGGAGAACAGCAATATAATATAGTGGAAAGAGTGAAACACCTAGAATCAGGACACTACTTTGAATGTTAGTTCTTTTTCCAAGCTGTTTGACTTTGGATATTTTTCTGATTCTTTAGTTTCATCATCTGTAAAAAAACAAAACAAACCCAAACTTGGCCTCCATTGCAGAATGGTAAAGAAAGCACTTTGTAAAAAGAAGTGTGAATTGCTGTTGGATATCTTTTTTAAAATATAAAAATATATTTAACAAACATTGGCTGTGTACTACGTACTGTTCAAAATAACAAGGATACAAAATAACATTTGTCTTCAGGGATCTTAGATTCCACTGAAGAATATAACTCCTGCACAATTAAGTAAATGTATATATAGCAAGGATTTTGGGAAATAAGGAAAAGTGTTCCCTTAAGATGAGCCATGAAAGAAAGTATGCATTCTAAGAAACAAAGACTTGAACAAGTCACAATCTCTTCTGGCCTCAGTTTCTTCTTCTGTAAAATGAAGTGTGAACTAAATCATTCTAAGAGATTTCTAAATCTCTTCTAATTTCTAAATCACTTCTAAGAGAGTTCTAAATTTATGATTTTACTTGGGAACATTGTATTTTATCTTAGTGGGAACAAGGAATCACTGAATATTTTGGAGCATGAGAGTGTCATCATCATCACCATCATCAGCACTATTATTTATGTACCAATAAAAAGCACTTCACAATTATTATCTTATTTGACTCTAACAACTGTGGCAGGTAGGTCCTGCTCTTATTATCACCATTTTAAAGATGAGGAAACTTAGGCAAATAGAAGGTAAGTGAGATTCAGAGTCTCACAGTGTCTGAGGCCAAATTTGAACTCGGGTCTTTTTGTCTTCAGATCTGGCACTTTTATTTATTATGCCACAGATTGCTCCTAAGGAGGCCTATTTTAGCAGATGTGGGAGGTGGGTGGACTCAAAAGGAAAGAGAGTGTAAACAATGAGAACAATCCTAAGGCCACTGAAGTGTTCAGGCAAGAGGTGATGTGGGCTTCCCCTAATGGGATTAAACAGAGTGTAAATGGATGCAAGAAGTGGAGTCAACATGATTAGCCAGACATGACTGGATATGAGTATTCAAAAAGACAGAAAAGTCAAAGATAACCAGGAAGTTAAAAACATGGATAAATGGAAGGATTGTAGAATCCTTCCTGGAGGAGGAGGAAAGTTCAGGAAGATAATGAGTACCACTTTACACTTATTAAGTTTGAGATGTTTCTTGGACACATAGGTGGAGATTTCTAAAAAAGAGTTGGTGGTAGAATCAATAATTATATACACAAATTCCTAAAGTTTAGGAAAGAAAAAAGAGGAACTAAATGTCTCATTAAAAAGCCAATTTGTTACCTTTTGCTTTTGCTACATCTACTGGCCCAGCCCCTTTTCCAGTTATACATCTCTTTGATGATATCTTTTATGCAAGAGATTCCTTTTTAGAAATAATGCTACTGACTATTTTCACCATAAACTTCTTTATTGCCTTTTGGGTGACTTGCAAATTTAATTCCAAGATTAACAGCCATATATAGCTCTACCAGAAGAATAATTGTTTTAAAAAAGTTTGCAATTTATTTCAGGGCAAAATTTGGAGTTATTAAAATTACAACATAATTTCCCAAATACAATCTATCACTTTCTCTTCCTCTTAAAGAATTCTAGGTCCAATACATTGTTCTTTTGCAGTGTCCAAATATATATATATGGAGCATGTAGAAGACTTTAACATATAGGGAATCTGATTTGGACTTTATACTGGATATTCTTCGAAGCAATATCTTTAGAGAGCATTTATCTGGTTTGTTTTTTTTTTTGAGGGCCTAATTGATATTAGTCATCAGAGGGTCATAAAGTTATTTTTGTTGTTCTTTCTTTTTAAGAATCTTGTGTTGAGAAGATCAAGATCAATCCTGTATTATTTATTTAGTGACCTTATTTAAAATTAACTGATTTTATCCTGTAAGTACTTTTGTCCTGTAATTGCTTATGTCATGATCCTTAGTTCAGAATTCAGCTGGTCTGTAATGGGTTAATTTTAGAAACCCAGTTCTCCTGCAAATCACTGATTTATTCTTGTCTCAAGATATTTAGCTGACCTTGGGGGATACATGTGAACACAAGAGAGTCATATCTAGTATCTTTATTCCATCAAGCTATCTTTCAAGGATGTCTAACTTGCTGTACAAAAAGGCTTGGTCTATTATCTTTTGACCCTGTACTTGGATTCAAACAATGAGTGCTTTTTAGGCATTGGGGGAAAGGAGAGCATTGTTGCTTGCCCCATTACCAAATTTCCAGCCACCTTAGCTGGAACCAGTCTCGTTGTCCTTAATTCCATTATGTCACTTACCCTATTCTATTTGTTCTGTATTCCCCAGAACCTATAAAAGGGAACCGTTCTTTTACTCAGGGTCTCTGACATAAATAGCAAACCATTGACTCATTTGTTGACAGGTAGCATGCCCCTACTAATAAATGTTATCTTGCTCAGAGAATTGCCTTAGTTACCTTGTTAATTTTTACTTGAAACAGTATATTTTTGATATGAACATGAGTTTTTAAGGCAACATTTTATTCTACTAAACAAAAAATAACAACAGTGAGATCATTTTGTATGCACTACACTTTTTCAATCAGTTGTGAGATTGTAAATAGATGGTCTTTTATAGTTATCATTTGGGAAAGTTTATCTCTTTTCATTTCTTCATTAAAAGTTGCCTCTGAAGATACATATTAATTATTTTCAAAAAATTTAGTAAAGATAGCAAAGTAGTCATGTGGGTTGGTAGTTAATAATTTCTCAATTTCTTTCTTTTCGTGCACAATGCTTAGCATGTAATATGTGCTTAATAACTTTTTAATTCATCTGTTTAATTCTTCGGAGATTTTATTTTTAAAAGTTTGTATTTAATCTGGCATTAACTTTGACTGCCATATTTTGACTTACTCTTTGAGGTGATTGATTTGTATCAGTTACGTTTTCTTAGGAAATGTTGAGAGCCTTTTCAATGCCTGTTCTTTTGTCTATTTCCTATTTTTATGACAAGTTTATTTAAGTAGATCTGTTAAGCTATTTTTATTGTACATTAAAACTTTTCCTAATTTTAAAATTATCTATTATAATATAATATTGACCTTGATCTTTATTCTAACAGGTTGATTATCTGACTTCACAGAAATTTTATTTACAATGACTTCCTATTAATAACTGGGTATTTTTAATCTATTAAAATAAAATCAATTTTTCAATTTTTGTGATTTTATCAGTTGTTTGTAATGTCTAATACCTCTTGACTCTTCCTTTGAAGAACGTATCTGTGTTATGTAGAAATCTGATATGCAAACCTCTAACTTTTTACACTTCTTAACCTTGAGTCATGTTTTCCAACTTTGTTGGCCATTTTTCTCATGTGTATCTTTTCATTGAAGCATTACAAGATTATAACATATATTTGTATATATACATATATAAATTTGAAGAGTTTTATTCATTCTTTCATAAGAATTTTGCACTATAGTATCCTCTATAAAAGATGTTAGCCGATAAGCTTATGATAATTTCATGGTGACCTTTTGGAAAATGATCATCATGATCAATGCAGATTGAAATGACCAAATGTGCCATGAAATGATGTTTCTTGCTTCTCTTAACACAGGATAGAATGAATTTTTGCCAGTTTCTTTATTTGTCTTCCAAAGAGAAACCTTCCCAACTGCCTGAAACTTCCTTTTGTCGCCAGGTTTCGTGGAGGGTGAGAATGTTAATAGATATGATTCAATTCCTCCAGTTGCATGTTGCACCATTGGTTATAAGACAAAGATCTTCCATTTAGAGTTTCAGCAGTTAAATTTATAGATAGTCTAAAAACTGTGCAACTCTTAACAGTCTCTGTCACCTTTTCTAAGATTCTGCTGCCATTACGTATAGAAGCGAGATAAAAAGTCCTTTTTTTCCCTCCTTTGTTTTTAGGTTGCTATGGCCAAAGAATTAACCACTCAGGGGCCAGCCTATTCATTATGGTCATTTGTTCTAATGTAATAAAATTAAGGCACACAACTTTCCTTTCTTTAAAATAGTAAACTACTATGGTATAAGGTTATACTTGGAGTCAATTATAATCACCTTTTTATGTTTAACTAGTTAGATGGGGTTTTCATGCATGTAAAACAAAATTGATCAATTTTAAAAAGTGGTAATCTTACAGAAAACAGTTTCATTAGGTTAGAGGGGTTAGAAGCCAAATTGCAAGGAGCCAAAGAAGTGAATAGACGGTGAAGAAGCTGAAACAGTGAGTGTAGATTACTTTTTCTTGAATTTGGCTGGAAAAGAAAGCAATAATTTCAAGGTATAGCAGGGTTAAGTAAAAAAAAAAAAATTAAAGATAAAGTAAATCTAAATTTGGCAGCTAAGCAGTGCAGCAGATAGAGTGCCTAACCTGCAGTCAGGAAAACTCTTTTTCCTGAGTTCAAATCTGACCTCAGACACTTACTAGTTGTGTGACCCTGGGCAAGTCACTTGACTCTGTTTGTCTGTAAAATAAGCTGGAAAAGAAAATGGAAAACCATTTTGGTATCTTTGCCAAGAAAATCCCAAATTGGAGTTTGCAAAGAGCTGGACATGACTGAAATAATACTATGAGAAGAACAAGAACAAAACCTAAGTGTATAGGTGAAGGGGAAAAGGTCAATAGATGCTGTTACAGAATGTAAAAGGGTCAATTAAGGAACAAGAAAAAGATTGAGCTACAGCAGTGAAAGTGAGATTAGGCAATTTTTAGCAGATCTAGTTAACACGTGCTCTTCCAATAGCATTTAATAGTACTGGGGTATGAGAGGCAAAGGAGGATGGTGGCAGTAACCCAGAACTCTGGCAAAGCATGACTGATAGCAGGACAATGAATCTGAAAGCAGTAGTGTTGAAGGAAAAAAAAAATCAATACTATTCTTTGCATCTAGACACTAGTCTGCCACAAACAATTTTATTTATTTTAAGAGTTACTTAATTCTAAGTCATTTCTAACTTAGAATGGGAATACCCAAAGTGAGATAGTTTTCCCAAACCTGCTGATTTATCTCTGATCCAACACTATTTTGTGATATAACATTTATGAGTCTTTCTTATTTATATGTATTGACATATGTCTTTCCTAATTAAGATATAACATTTTCATGATCCTATTTTGTGATAACATTTATGAGTCCTTTCTATTTACATGTATTGATATAAAGGTAAGGAAACTGAGGCTGCAAAAGAAGTGACTTGCCCAGTCACTCAGTTAAATAGTGGCTGTGCCAGGATGAGGAGCCAGATCTCTTTCCAGGTCAGGGATCTTTCTCCTATACCATACTATCTTTTGTATTTCTCAGACTTAACACAATTCGTTACCCACCACAGGTTCAATAAATGTTTCCTTGATGATGATAACAAGTCTAGGCTCTACTTCATTCAACAAAAATATATTAAATGCCTTTTAAGTGCTAGGTACTGTGCTAAATGCTAAGGATATATGCTTCAGTGAACCTAAGTGGCCCAGTGGATAGAGTGCTGATTTTGAAGACAGAGTTCATATTCAGTCTCATAAATCTCCTAGTTGTGTGACCCTGGACAAACCATTTAACCTTTTTCAATCTCAATTTCCTCATCTGTAAAATGGAGATGCTAATTAATACCTACCTTTCACTGTTGTTGTGTGGACTGAATGAAGCAATGTTTTTTAAAGAACTTTACAAACTTTAAAATGCCATGTTTAAGCTATTATTGCTAATGCCTCCATCAATATGGGCATTTAGGTGTACTAGGTGCAGAGGATAAAGAAACCATCTAGATCAGGAAGACTCACTTTCCTGAGTTCAAATCTGACCTCAGACACTCACTGGTTGTACGACCCTGGGCAAATCACTTAACCCTCTTTGCCTCAGTTTGTCCATCTATAAAATGAACTGGAAAAGGAAATGGCAAGCCACTCCAGTATCTCTGCCAAGAAAATCCCAAAGGGGATCATAAAGAGTTAAAACGAATGAAATACCTGAACAACAACCACCGATGTGGATTCCTACTTCTCCATTCCCTATCCTGTGTGATTCTTGTTTGTATTCTCCCATGGACTTTCTATGGTACCTGAAGTGCCAGTGACCTTTTTTATTTTTATTTTTTTCTATTTTGTGGTTATCAGTGAAGCACTCAGGATGTCCATCTGTTATTCCTTACTTTTGGTACAAACAATTTTTCAATAAATAGGTTTCCTGGATGATATCCCTTATAGCATTTCTGCATGTAGGTCATCCTTAGAAATATATTGTTCCCTCCTTGTTCCCGATGTCCTTGGGATCACCTACCCTTTTGACTCTTTGGAGGTTGTATGGTGTTCCAAGATTCAGAACCATCTGCCACTAGGAAAATATTCGTGTTAAAGAGGTGTTAAGAATATAGATTTTTTGGGAAAAAAACCTCAACAGTTTCTGTCCTTAAGGAACTCACAGTCTACTAGTGAGGATATAACACATACATAAATAAGCACGAAACAAGGTAGAGTGTGATGGGTGCAAATGAGAGAAGCAGACATAGTGGTCTTATTTGCTGTCAAGGCACCCCATCCCCCTAGTCACCCAGGCTTGAAATCTTGGTGTCATCCTTGGCTCTTTACTCACATTCACCCTACATACCCAATCTCTTACCAAATCTTATTTTTTCCACCTTTATAACGCCTTTTCTTTTGTCCCCTTCTTTTTACTCAGAGTTACCCCACAAATGTAGGTCTTCTTGCTTTAGGGTATAACAACACTTTTCTGGTTAGTATCTCTGCCTCAGGTTTCTTCCCATTTCAATCTATCACTCAGCTTCCAAAGTGATTTTTTTTTTCTAAAGTACAAATCTGTCTATGCTAATACTTTTCCTTACCCAACAAACAAACCCCAGTGGCTCCCTATTACTTCCAGGATACAATAGAAAATTCTGCTGGCATTTAAAACTCTTCCCAACTTTTCTCATATTTGTATATTTTTCTTCTCTACTCACAATCTACAATCTAGTTACACTGGCTATATACCATCTCCAGATTCCATGCCTTCATTGGCTGCCTCTCACTTTTACAATGTTCTCCCTCCTCAACCTTCACTTTCATCTCTATCTCCTGACTTCTCTGGCTTCATTTAAGACTCATCTCAATCCCACTGTCTGCAGGACATCTTTCTCGGTCCTCCCTCTCACTTCTAGGACCTCTCCTCTAGAATTATCTTCTAGTTTCACTGTATATCTCTCATATTTATAGTCATCTGCATGTTGTCTCCTTTATTAGAATGTAAGCTCCTTGAGGGCAGGACCTGTATTTTTGCTTTTCTTTGTTTTTGAAGTGCCACAGGAAACATCTAATAAAACTTGGTCGACTAACTTTAAGATTTAAGAGAAAGAGATCAATTTCTATTGGGAAGGGCCAATAATTCTATTTTATATCTGTCTATCTCTATTACTTATTTATAAGTAAAACTTTCCTGCTTCCTACCCCAACCCCCTCACCATACCACACCATCATCATGCTCTCATCTCTACTTTTTTTCTCTTTCCCTATGAAACTGTGAACTCGTTGGGGTCGGAAACTGTCATTTGCCCCCTTTTTTTTTATTCCTAGTGATTAGCACAGTGCCTGGCCCAGATGTTGAGTGAGTGTAAGTGCCTTGAGGTCAGAGACTGTCTTATTTATCTGAATTCCAGTTAGTACTTGGTACAATGCCTGGCACACAGTAAGTCCTTAATAAGTGCTTATAGACTGACCCTGGGAAGAGTCAAGGAGGAAGAGATTACATCTTCCAAGTAATGAAGTAATGAATGGATAGATGAATAAGTTAAGAATGAGGCACAAATATTTCTGCTTTTTTCCTGTCTCTGTATCTATGACCACTGGTTATTTTCATTCACATTAATTCTTGCAGAAGCATGGACTGTTCAAACAGGAAGAGATCATAGAATGCTAGAGCTTGAAGGAATATTAATATTAACTAACATTCAGTCCAATATCTTCATTTCACAGAGGAGGAAACTGAGAGCTGGAGAGGAAGAGACTTCCTTAGGATCTATTCCACTCAGATCCCGTTTGTCTCTGAGGTCAGTAATTTCCACTCCACCTAAAGGAAGGCTGACTGGCAGATGGGGACCGTGGAGTGGAACCATTGTTGATGGTGCCTGTACTGTGTGATTTTAGGGCTGGCAGGCTGGAGCTGGGTTTGGGCCTCCGACTGGTGCCAGGAGGGGTGGGGGAAGCTGCAGGCTGAGCTCCGGGGGCTCCCCGGCATTGCTATCTTCACAGCTCCACAGATGCTGCAGAGGCTGGGACGGATGAAGGCGCTCAGTCTTTGGAAGCAGCCCACTCTGAGGAGGCGGCCAGTTGAAGCCAGGAGGGCAGTGAGGGCTATGATACCCACAGAGGAGATTCCTCACCTGGGCACTAAGCTGGCTCAGCTTCCACCACCCTCAGCTGTCTGGGGAAGAAGGGATCAGGGACGCCTAACCACCCTCCAATTCCCATGGATCCTTAGGGCAGTCACAGGGCAGGAAGCCTGATACAGTGGATAAGTTCCTACTAAGTATAGAATTAAGAAGACAGCCTGACCAGGTTAAAATTCTGACTAGTTATGTGATTTTTGGTAATTATATCAGCTAATTTGTACTTTAGTTTCCTCATCTGTACAATGAAATATTTGGACAAAAAAAAAGAACAAATCTGATGAGGAAGAGAGTATAATGCATCAGAAATGCCATATTTGGAGTAAGAGGACCAGGGTTTGAATTCTGGGTCTGACCCTTACTATCTGTAGGACTTTGGACAAGTTACTTGATATTTATGAGTCTCTCATAACAGTTGGCCTCTGACTCTAGGATTCTGTGACTCAGTGACTAAATGAGCAGTAACATTCACCCTTTTCCGCCTGGAGAGCCCAGAAGTACAGAGGTCTGAGAACATCAATGGGGAAGTGATCCATTCTTGGTGCTGTCTCTTCATCTGTAAAATGGGAGTAAGGAGGGTTGTTTCTGACAATGTCTAAAGCTCCTTCCAGCTTTCTACAACCCTTTACCTTTTATAAAAAAGGAGGGAATCCCAGGGTTCTAAAACTTGTTATTCTATTATGTCCCTGGAGAAATAGGTTGCCTTTGTTCTGTACCTAGGGATGGATAACTGAGTCATTAGCTACCTAGGCAGGTAGGTGGCTAAGGTGATGGCTCTACTTTTTCTCCCTTTCCCCTAAGGCTTCTCAAATAAGGCAAATGTTACTTTCCTGTCTTTGAGTGTCTGTCCTACTGCCTTTTCCAACAGCAGAAAAGGCAAGATAGATGAAGTTAAATCACAGGATAGGTCACTTGGGAAGGTTCAGGGGTCCCTGACTGGGAATACTGTCAAATGAGGCACACAGGCCTTCCCCAGGGAACTCATCATCAGGAAATCTCATTATCCTGCAAGATTGAATCTGCCCTGGTAGTCACATCTCATCTGTATCCTCTGCCCCTCTGATTGGACTCTCTGCCTGGCAGGCAGGGTCATGGGTTCCTGAGCCTCTATTTAAAGAAAGGACTCTATATAACCCTCTTTCTATCTACCACCAGCTAACCAGTTTTGGGATTTTTTTTTAAAACGTCTCCATCACACCTTTACACCAAGTCCTTTCTCTTCTGCTTCCTTCTTTTCATTCTCTCCTCATCCTTTAGCTTATTTTTGTGTATTGTCTTCTTCCATTAGATTATAAGCTCTTTATAGAACAGAGCTTTTTAAAATTTGCATTTTTATCCCAGTACTTAGCACAATGTCTGATACATAGTAAGTACTTAATAAATGCTTATTGATTGGCTAATTGACATAGGCTCAACTCCCAGTGTTACTAAGTTTAACTTGAGTTTGGCAGTGGCTGAGACTGCACAGAAGGAAAAACCCAGAGTTGAGATGGTTTGGAGTCAAAAGACTCCATGGGACCATGGAATCACAGACCAATCAAATCATAGTCTTAAAAGTAGAACATTAATTAGGACTCAAAGAGCTCTTGGTACATATAATAAAGACCACCAGAAGTATCTACTTATAGCACAGAATACAGAGTATAAAAGCTGCCAAGGGGTCCCCATGACCCAGATCACTTTACAAGTAAGGAAACTGAGACCCCAAGTGGATTGGCCAATGACAAGACTGTGATTTGGCAGCAATAGTTGCATTTCGATCCCATAGCAGGTGTCAATAGTTTTGGCAAGCAATTAACAAGCACTTATTAAGTGTTTACTGTGTGCCAAGTGTTGTGCTAAGAATTGAGAGACCTAGAGAAAAAGCAGACAGTCCTTGCCCTCCAGGAGGTTTCAGTCCAATAGGAGAATAACTTGTCTTTAAATAGTGTATATAAAAGATACATTCAGAGTGCATAGAAGAAGGTAACCTAGGAGGGGAGGAATCTAGCAGCTGAGGGGACAGGGAAAGGCTGCCAATAAGGGATATACAAGTGCACAGTGCATGTACAGATATGCACGTGAACATGTATACACACATGTGTATGTGTGTGCATGTTTATGTGCATACACACGTGCTTTATTTATTTGTTGTGTGTCAGAATTGGAGTTTAGTAGCCTAAGCAGCGGAAGGGGCATGATGACAATAATCATCCATCTCTGGAGTACCTTAAGGTTTATCAAGCACTGTCCTCTCAACAATGTAGATAGGCAGCACAATATTATTAGCACTGATTTAGAAGTCTGGAATGTTAGATCTGGAGGGACCATAGAAATTATCTAGTCCAACCACCTCATTTTACAAATAAGGAAACTGAGGAACTGTATGGTTAAATAATCTTTAAGTGTCAGAGCTAAGATCTGAACACAGGTGGTCTGACTCAACATACCCTGCTTCCTTTATACTGCCTCTCCCACTATGATATTCCATCTACTGCACCAAAGATATCTCTGTTGCAAATAATGTTTGGGGGATGGAAAAGAAAGGATCATATAAACAATGCAGATGAGAGCATGGGAGCTTAGAGTATTAGACTTGCTCATGGTCACTTAGTGTTAAAAGATGGCTTAAGTCTAGAATTCTTTGTATTAGAACTCATTGTGTTTGTCTAGATTGGTGGCCTGACCTTCCCTCCTAATAGCCTGAGTATCTTCCCATATCCCAACAGGGGCCAGGACAATTAGGTGGCACTATAGCCTCCAGGATCAGACCTATGACAAGAGCAGTTACCTAAGACTTCCTACCTAGCCCTGGGAGCCAGGCTGCTAATGCTCTGGATGGAAGCCTGGCAAAGTGGACCATCCTTGGGCCTCCTTGGTGGAGATATCTTAAGATCTAAAATCCCTGCTGCAGACAGCCTTAGAGTTGCACACAGCATTGGATTTGCAAAGGCACCAGGAAAACCAGTTTCAAATTCACTGAATAATGAAGAGCTGGAAGGGACTTAAGAGATCGATGAGATGAACCTCTGCATTTTACAAAGGAGGAAACTGAGGCCCCAAGAGGAATAGTAAATGCCTTTGCTCAAGGTCATCTAGATGTAGAGCTGAGACAAGAACCGGGCTCCTGGTTTCTACATCAGCAAGCTTCATTACCAATTAATATGCACTGGGACCAGCCTGGATCTTAGCTTCTTTCTCTACTCCTCTTCCCAATCACTCACTCCATCTCTCTCCCTTTCTGGTTCTTCTTTCCCATCGCCTTCCCCTCCCCCTCAGAACTGTGTCTTTGGGGCAGACCCCCAGCTCCTCCTGATGACTGCCTCTGAGCTCCACTCCTTTCATGGTCTCAGACCTTCACCTTGTTCCACCCTCCCTGAGGCTGTGAACAGTCCACCCCCCTTCCTGCACAGCACATCCTCAGGGTATTTATAGCTGGTGACTATGTCTCCCTGCAGCTGTCACTCCCAGAGCCTGGAAATTGGCTCCCCTGATACTTCCCCTATACTTGGTACTTCCTGTCTTAATGGTCTGAGTTCTAGAGGGACACCAGAGAATCTCATTACATGTAGCCCTGAGAGTCCAGAGCATTGGGTAAGGGACATAAATGGGTGAATAGAATGGTCATAGAAGCAAAGGGAAGAAAAGTCACCAACTGGAGAATCATAGACTGTCAAAAATGGGGAGGAATGCTAGAACTGCAAGGACCTTAGATTGGATGGGCCCTTATGGCCATTCAGTCCAACCAACACTGCCATTTTACAGATGAGCAAACTGAGTGACTTTTCTAGTATCATCTGTGAATTAGTGGTGGAGCGGGGGCTAGAACCTAGGTGTTCTGAATCCCAGCTTTTTCAGTTTACACCATGAGACCATATATTGAATGCCTCTCGTGCCCAGCTCTGTGCAGGAGGAATGGGCATCCTGGGTAATCAAGGCTGTAGCTGGATGAAAAAGAAAGGTCCTGCAGAGAAATCCCTTCCAGTTCTCACCCTCAGTAGTAGCTGGAAAGTAGGGGAAGAGGGAGAAAATATGATATCTTCTCTTTTATCCCCCTTAAACTCAGGCTCTTTGGTTACCCTACTTTTTAGCTTGGAATAAGCTCTTCCCTCCCCAACATCTGACCATATCTCCTCACCATAAAATCTTCCATGACTTAGAATCAGTGGCCCTCAGGTGTATGTATCAGGTCTATTGCTTGCTACTAGTGGTGATCTTGGGCAACTAATTTCCTTTCTCTGGGCCTCAGTTTTGACATCTGAAAAATGAAGGGGGTGGATTAGACAATTTCTAAGGTCCTCCCAGCTCTAAATCCTATGATGCTACTCTTCAGCCCACACTGGTTGTTCCCTTCTCTGAATTCCTACAGCACTCACTGTCTGTCCCCACTCATCTTGGCACTCGATCACAGACTGCTGCATGTTGTTTAACTTCTCATGTGTCAATCTTCCTCTCCCATCTAGAATTTTAGCTCCTGAGGGCAGGGGCTGCATCTTTACCTCCTTTCTTCCTTCTTATGGATCCCTGTTCCTGTCTTCCAGAATTTGGCATTGGGCTGGGTGGGTAACAGACAATTAAAATTGGATTAACTTTGGGGTGGGCTCCTCAGCTGAGGTCTGGAGGTATTGGGGAAGGCAAAGTACAAGGGAAAACTGCAGGTGGAGGGAAAGGAGATTATATCAGGGGTCTGGCATTGAGGCTGCAGCCTTCCTGTTTCCTTCACTGCTTGGGGCTGATGGCTGCTATCTGGATGGATGGAGGAGAATAGCCCCCAAGCTCAGAGAACTTAAGGGATTTACTTTAAGGTTACACAGGTAGTAAGTGAGGAACAGGACTCAAGATCTCTGACTCCCAATTAAATGAGTGTTCTTTACACTACCTAAGGTTACTACTATCCATGTTTCCTGGGTACAAGTCTGAATTCTGATACTAACTGAACTGCTTGACTTTTTTGGGCCTGTGTTATTCTCTGTAAGATGGATAATAATATTTGCCCTATTTTTCTTTTTTTTTCCCTTTTTTTAAAAATTAAAAATATTTATTTTTTTTTAAAAAAAAATTGCCCTATTTTCAAGGCAAAATTGGACTTCTGGCTAGTCCCAGAACTCCATATGCCACTTCCAGTCTCCTTGGGAATCCTCACTCATGCCTAGAATGCCCTTCTTTCTCATTTTCATTAAGCAGAATTCTTTTCTCCCTTCAAGCATTAGCCAAGGTACCAACTCCCCCATGAAGTATTCCCCATCTTCCTCTATCTCAATCTTCCCATACCAGTCAGTATTATATCCTGGGTCAGCAAGAAAAGAGTGCCATGGATTTGAATCTTAGCTTTGCTACTTTAGCTGACTTCTCAAACTCTCAATTTCCTTATTAAGGGAGGTCAAATTAAATACACTAAGCATTCATTATGTATCCCTTATGGTTCCAGATGGGCAGCCAGGTGGTGCAGTGGATAGACCACCTGCCTTGGAGTCAAGAGAACCTGAGTTCAAATCTGTTTGTAGACACTAGCTGTGTGACCCTGGGCAAGTCACTTAGTCCTATCTGACTCAGTTTCCTCATTTGTTAAATGAACTGGAGAAGGAAATGGCAAACCATTCTAGTATCTCTGCCAAGAAAACTCCAGATGGGATCACAAAGAGTGGGACATGATTAAAATGATTCAACAGCATGTGCTTTGTGCTGGAACACAAGGACAAAAACTGAAATAATCCCTTGCCCTCAAGGAGCTTACATTTTATTGAGGAAGAATGATAAAGACATACGTGGGGGCTGGGCTAATTGGCTTCAGGAATTCCTTCTGGTTCTTTACTGCTTGCTACTGTACTTTGGTCTTTCCACCCCTCTCCCCCTTATTTTAACTGTCAATATAACGGTCTATAACCCGGCAGAGTGCTTTGCTTGTAGTAGGCTTTTAATAAACATTATTGGTGAATTGAATTGCTTTTCTCATTAGTTAAGGAAAGTTCTTTGTAAATCTTAAAGCACTACTTAAATCTGAGTATTATGAGGGATTACTATAACTGAAATGTCACAAACCTCCAAGGCTATAAGGAGATTTCCTGATTGGTGGAGAGTGAGCTAAGGCTTGGAAGAACAGACCAATGACTTAGATCAGAACCCCACATTTGGTTTGGATGTGATCTGAAGAGAATAAACGATGTTCTCTGGGGAATTGTAAAAAGGTGCAAGTGGGGGTAGAGAGTGTAGTGCTTGAGTCCCTGGGAAATCAGGGTAATGAAGGTAAGCCTGGGAGAATTTGAGTACACACCAGCTTGGGAAGTATAAGGCCCTTTCATCTGAGATTGAGCTAGGTTTCTTGTATCACCACTTCTAACACCCTTCCCCTGGTGTATTCTGTTACCCTTATAGATAAATCTTAAAAAGTTACATTCCTGAGGACTGAAATGTGTAGATATGAAGTAGAAGGGAAAGAGAGAAGGAAGTGTGCTGAGAGTCTCAAAGAGATGCATGAGCAAAGGAGACAGGTTTCAGGAGAGCTCAGAATCCAGGGAGCCAAGCAGGCTCAGGGGTCAGGAAAGGATGTGAGGATGATGGCCTAAATGTAAGCATCATTGTGATGAGATTAATAATGAGGATGATGATGATGGTAATAGCAGCTAACATTTGTATAATACCTACTATATGCTGAACACTGTGCTAAACATTTTTTTAAAAACTACCTCATTTGATGCTCACACAACCCTGGGAGGTAGATGCTAGTATTTCTCCCATTTTATAGTTCAGGAAATGAGACTGGGAGAGGTTAAGAGGTCTGTGGTTACATACCAGATAAGCATCTGAAGCTAGATTTGAATTTAGGGCTTCCTGACTCTAGGCTCAGCATTCTCTCTACAGCATCACCCAGCGAGTTGTAGTATACAAGGCCATAGGCTCAGGGTGAAGAAGATGATAAATACAATTTGGTCTTTCAGGTTTTTTTGGTTTGTTTGTTTGTTTTACTCTTAAGGAGCTTACAAAAACCTTAGTGTCAGCCTTGGGTCCATACCCTAATATTAAGCAGAAGAATAAAGCCAGGAGACGTGGAAGGAAAAGAGCATATATAATATAGTGGAGAGAAAGATGCATTGAATTATGCCATCAGAAACTGAAGTTCTGTTATGTCACTTATACCCTATTATACTTACTATATGACCGTGGGCAGTTACAACTTCCCTTGGCCCCTGTTTCTTCATGTGTAAAATGAAGGGGTTGGACTTTTGAGGTCTCTTTCAGCTCCCTGTCTCTCATCCTAGAATTTGGGGGAAAGCACTAACTTCTCCACTCTACATCTCATCAGCTCCCCTGTCCCCTACCCCCATCCCTTTAGCCCAGGGCCACCTGGTGGCTATAAAAATAACTGATTTCCTGTCAGTGCTCTACTGTTGTCACTTCCTGGGAGAGAAATCCAAAATAGACTCTGATCCCCCAGGGGCCTGACCATGCCCATGTTTTTGAGCATGTGTTACTTAAGGTGATACTGATTTTCTGAGCGAGGAGGGGGAGAGAGAAAAAGAGAGGGGGGGGGGGAAGAGAGAGAGAAGAGAGAGAAAGAAGAGAATGTGTGAGAGAAAGAAGAGAGGAGGAGAGGAGAGGAGAAGAGAGAGAAAGGAGGGAGAAGGAGGAAGAGAGAGAGAGGGAGGGAGAGAGGAAAAGAGAGAGGAGGGAGGGAGGGAGAGAGAGATGGAGAGAGAGATAGAGACAGAGAGGGGGGGAGAGAAAGAGAGAAGAGAGAGAAGGGAAGGAGGGAGGGAGGGAGGGGGAGAGAGAGAGAGAGAGAGAGAGAGAGAGAGAGAGAGAGAGAGAGAGAGAGAGAGAGAGAGAGAGACAAAGAGAGAGAGAGAGAGACAGAGACAGAGACAGAGACAGAGAGAGACAGAGAGAGAGACAGAGACAGAGACAGAGAGAGAGAGAGAAAGAGAGAGGGAGAGAGAGACAGAGAGAGAGACAGAGAGAGAGTGTGAGTCCATCACCCATGCATTTTACTCTCTTCCATGGGCACTGACCACTGCCATCTATTCCAAGGGATGTCCTACTGCCTGCTCTGGGGGTGACTCAGGCACTGTGCACCTCCATTCTCTCCCACAGTGAGATCACAGTTGTGTGCCTCCTGTTGTACCGGGCACCGTTTGAGGAGTTGTGGGGGATAATACAACATGAGAAGAAAACATCTGCTCTCTGTTTTCCCCTGGTTAATAAAGGGTTCTTGCCTTACTAGGTACAGCCTTCGCCCTTTGATGAAGGTGGAAGTAGGGGATGTTCTCAGGTCTGGTAGGACCAGAAAGGAACAGGGCATTCAAGTAGGAAAAGTATGTGTGATTAATCTATACTTTAAAATTTCAGAATCTCACTGGTGACTGACTGGTAAACATACAATAGGGAAAGAATCTTGCATAGAAAGGTCAATCAGTAAACATTTATTAAGTTCCTACTGTGTGCCAGAGACTGTGCTAAGTGCAGGTAGCCTTGGTGTCTAATAGCCTTGAAGGCGTGTGAGATATACAGCTGACATACACTAATTAACCTGTCTTTCTTTGGAAGGCACAGCCAGATTTCTAGCTTCCCCATCAAATGCCTCTTTTATCCTTGTGCCAAGTATATTTCCCAACTTGGAAATCTACTGGATTATTTTAGGTTGGGATGTTCAAGCCTCGAGGCACTGGGCCATGCTTTTCCCTGGGGCAGAGGGCAAAGTCTAACAGCCTGTTTGCAGAACAACCTTTCTTCTGTTCTGGAGCCTGGTACAGCTGAGCTGGGGGTTGGGGGCAGGGAGAAGGGAGGCACCAAAGGACCTTTGAATGTAACAGCCCTCACTCGCCCTCACTCCAGCTTTCAGGTGATTTTAGGGATTATCATTAATCCAGGAATCTAAAGGAACTAAGGGTTTACCATTCCTGAAAGATGATCCTAGACATTTCCCTACGGCCCATTTTAGGTCTAAAGTAGTGATTTTGGGGTTTGAACTGAAATTTTTAATACAGTTTCTCTAATCTGTCTTTTCTGATCCGTTTCCAGTATTCACCATACCCAAGATCCTCATCACTCCTTTTCTGGACTAGCATAACATTGTCCTAATTGGTCTTCCGGTCTCTAGTCTGTTCTGTCTCTGCTCTACCTTGCACCTGCTGTCAGATTTGTCCTCTTAATGCCCAGATCTGATCACCTTCAACAGCTCCCAGTTGTCTATCCAGATCTTGGGCTGGTGTTCAAGCTCTTTAAGAGTTGTCACTGACCTAGAGAGTGGTAGAGGAAAGATCATTGGTTTGGATTATGTTCAAATCCTGCCTTTGATCCTCTGGGTTTTTTGTTGTCTTTGAAAATGTGGAAAATAATAGTAGTACAACCCATCTCGTAAGATGAGCCTTTTAAAAGAATGAGCTCCAGCACTATAGAAATGAAAGTTATTATTAAGAGTGTTCTTCATTCACCATTCCCATAGCTACAGTAAAGCCTAGTACAGGACTGGGTCCACATCATATTCTTTTCATCACATCCTGGATTCAAGGAGACCTGATATCCTTTGCAAAGCAATTAGCTCTTTTGATCTACTTAGATCTCAGGTCTTTTTTACTTAGTCATTGCCTACTGCCTGGTTCCTAACAAAATCACTCTGCATTTGTCATTTGGGAATCGCATCTCTTCTACTTTTAAAATTTTTTCCAACTATCTTCCCCTCTTCAACATACAATTGAAGAAGATCGTTCAAATCCATTGCTATTATTCAGAATATCAGTGACTGCATTGAATTTATCATAATCAATCGATTATTCCCATTCTTGATTTCTACATATCATAGAAGTGGGAATAGAGATGGGAACCTGTTGTAGAACCCTGAATGACCCCATGAAGACTACTTGAGATGTCTTCCCAGACATGGAGACTGTTGAACACTGGTATATCCCTCTGGATGCTGTTCCTTGTTTTCAAGAAGAGGTTAAATGACTACTTGTAGAGGGCATTATAGAAGGGCATGAACAGGGCAGGACTTGGACCAAATGATTTGAAAGATCCCTTCTAGGGATCTTAAATTCTCTGATTCCATAGTGGAACTTTCCTGGGCCTTCAATATCCCAAAGACAGGCTTTTTCCTACAGTCTGCAGTTGCTTTGTCTAGCCTTGGACAGAAATTGGATTCTGCATCTATTAAGTAGGAGTATATTAACTTCTGTAAAGAAAATGCTTTATAAATACAAAAGATTAGATCAATATAAGTTAGTACTGGAAGAGTGTGTCTGGTGAATCCCAGAGGGAATGAAGAAAAGAGAGAATGCTCACCTTAGCTCTGGACTCCAGCTCCTAAGACACAAAATGGAGCAGGGAGTTTCCCTAAGGTCTGTCTGTTCTACTCTCAACATTGGCCAGAGGCTTAATAGCCCAGAAGCAGAAATCAACAGCCAATTAATAACACTGAAGTCCAGGCCTTGCCTCATAAAGCAGAGTTATTAAGTGAGTACTGTTGTTAATGAACTGATTAGAAGGAAGAGGGGATCCAAGTCTAACTCAAAGTGGGATAATAAAGGAAGAGAGAACAAGCCTGACTTCAGGCTCAGTCTCCAAGGACAATGTCACTGAAGTTTAAGTCTGGAGGGCATCTTAGCATCTTGTCTAAGTCTTCATTTTATAGAAGGGAAAACTGAGTTTGGTGAAGGAAAGTCACTTGCTTATCATTACCCAGATAGTTAAGTGGCAGAGCTGAGACTTGAATCCAAGTCTCCTAATTCCCAGTATTGAAAGCACATAAGAACACCTTTTTTATCAGTCTGTCTTTTCTTACTCCTCACTCTACAGGGAGTAAGTAAGTACCAACCACATGATGGGGGAAACGAAGACTAGATTTGAGGCCAGAAGGTCCCACTGTGAATCCTAACTGTTACTTACTAGACCCGTATACAAGCAATTAGGCAAATCACTTAACTTCTTTGAAGTTCAGTTTCCTCACTTGTAAAATGGGGACAAATAATCCTTGCAGCCCCTATTCTTCTAAGGCTGTTGTGAAGATGAAATTTGATAAAGAATGTAAAGTTTAGTAGCCTATATCATTAGGGAGCAGTAGATTTGGAATGACAGGATCTAGGTTTGTATCCTGGCTTTAGTTATTTATTTCCTGTGTAGCCTTGGACTAATTACCTCCTTTATCAGGGCCTCAGTTTCCTCATTTGTAAAATGTTTTTGTGGAAAGTGCCAAATTTTGGAACTTAATAAATGCCCATTGAAATGTGAATGGAAAGAACCACAAAACAAATAAATGCTACAAAATTAGAAGGCACATGTATGACCCTAAGAGACATGAAAAAATTTTTTTTCCAATCTAGTGATCTATAATGCTTATTCCCCTTGCTCTTCTTCTCCTAACTTTTAAAAAAAGATTCTTTGAAATAAAGGATGTCTTTCCAGGGGAAGGGAAGAAGGGATAGAGGGGAAATTTTAGGTGATATAGAAACAAAAGATATAAAAATAAGAAAAATCTTTATTGAATGAATAATGGTGTTGGTCTAGAAGACTTCTAAGATCTGTCCAAATCTCAACCCTGTGATTCCATCCTTCCTTCCTCAAACAAATATATGTGATCATTATAATAGGTGCAGATATTTCTTCCATGCTATCTTTCACAGCTGCATCTAATATAGCTACAGGTGACTTCAAGGAAATGGATCACTGAAGATGCAGGGAGACCAAGAAGGTCCTGAATCTTCTTAATAACCTGGCTTTTTCCCAGAGAATTTCTAAACTAGGTCCAGGTTCCAATAAAGAAAGTTTGGTGTGACCACTCTCACACTTTCTTCAGTTATTTTATTTCTGGATTCCCAAATGTTCCTCTTCTCCTTAAACACTGTTACTATCTTTTGTGACTTCAGTTAGGGGCCCTTCTAGTAGTTATATGAATAATGTTGTTATTGATGATGATGATAATGATGATGATAATAAATAACTGACATTTCTACAGAGCTTGAGGCTTTCAATTGCTTTGCAGACATTACATCATTTGAGTCTCCTAAGAACCACGTGGTTGATACTGGCAGTATCATTAACCCTGTTTCACAGATGAGGAAGCAGTCTGAGAAGTTAGGGGAATTGCCCCCAGTATAACACAGCTTGGAAGAATCAGAGGCAGTTTTGCATGTAATGATGTATAGATTCCTTTTGTTGGTTTTTTTCCCTCTTTCTCCCCCCCCCTTTTTCTTTTGTTAAATCATTGTAGTAAGAAATGGGTCTCTGTTGGGATGAGGAAAGGAGAGAGAGAGAGGGAAAAATCTAGCGGATTTATAATGAAAAGATATTAATAAAAATTTATTTTAAAATGATCAGAGACAGGATTTGAAACCAGCATTAGGCTGATTTTAAGCCCATGACTCTATTTACTATAACCACACCCAGGTCTTTTAAATTATTAATCTCCTCAATTTCCATAATCTTCAATCCTATGGTTACCTATAAAAGACATAAGACATCTTGGACTCCAAACATCATTTCTGAAATCCTGAACTCTAAAATTTCTCTCTGATTACAAGCTCCCATCTTTCTGTCTCTTTGTCCTTGCTCTTGAGTCTGCTGCTTTGCCCTCATTCTGATTTTCAATCCCTCATTTTTTCTAGTTTTTTCAATTATCCTTTCTGACTTGATTTCCCTTCATTTATAGCCTTGAATGCCATTTTAATAAGATAAAAAGTAGCCCTCCATCCTCAAATCACTGACTCTCACTCCTTAAGACCCAACACTAGATAACTCCTTTGCTCTAATTCTTGAGCCACCCAGCACTATAGGCAGAAGTCACAAAATTGATGAGTCCCATTATAAAATAATCTGCATTGTTGTCATTACACTGAAATCCTTCCTTTAATCTTTCCCTAAGCAGCTGTCCCAAACTTTTCCCTTTCTTTGAACAACTTCACCTCTACTCCTTCTCTCAGCAAATTTCTTGCCTTCTTTATTGTGAATCGCACAATTCCTTCACACTTCAAAACCTTCCTATGTTTTTTTTGACCTGTCCTGTCTTCAGTCTCAGAGAATGGCCTCTCTTGCCAAGCCTAACTCTTCCCTTTACCCTTAATCATAACCCCTTCTATCTCCTGTAGCACGCCACTCCAACTGATATTTTCTCACTATTTTTGAATTTTCCTAAGTCTCTACTGGCTCTCTATCTCCTTCCCCCAATTCAAAGACACGAATAGGTTCCTACTCACCAAAAAAACACATATCTATAAAAACTCTTGTAGACCCAGAAAGCCTCCTCTTTCTTTTCTTTCTTACTGCTGTAATTCTAGAAAGAGTAGAACACATTCACTGTCATGACTTCCTTGTCACTGACTAATTCATTCCTCAGTCCTTTTATGCTAATATCTGACTCTCTCACTTTACTAAAAACTCTCCATCCTCCCCTCCCCATGTCCCTAATGACAACTGCCAAATCCAGTGGACATTTTTCAATCTTTTCATTTTCCTTGATTTTTCTGGCCAAATTGTGAAACTGACCATTTCCTTTTTTGATGCTGTCTCCTCCTTTAGCTTTCTCTTCCTGACACTCCTCCTACCTACCTGACTGATCTTTTTTTGTCCTCTTTGCTCATCTGTCTTTGATGACATAGTGTAAAGAGCACCAGATTTGAAGTTGTTCCACCTGAGTTCCAATCCTGATTCTACTATTTATCAGTAACTTACGTGATCTTTCCTGATCTATAAAATGAATGTTGGATGATATGTTCTTTTAGGTTCTTTCTAGCTCTAAATCCTATGATCTATGTTAGAAGTATAAATATGAATGTCCTCCAAGGCTCTGTCCTCAGGCATCTTATTTTATTCTATGTATATTTTCTCAATTGGCAATCTTACCTATTCATATGGCTTTGAAATTCATTTCCATATAGGTGACTCTAATCTATTTAAGAAATATTTACCAAGCACCTACTATATACCAGGCAAAGATAAAATAGTCCCTGCTGTCAGGTAGCTTATGCTCTATCTGAAGGAACACATGCTCCGATAAGTAAATATAAATCATATACAAAATAATTTTAATGGGATATTAGGGTTAGAACCAACCACCTGAAGAATGAAGAGGGGTCTAGTATTCAGAGGTAGGACTGAATGTGGAAGGGATCCTAAGAGACAGGTATGGAAGGAGACCATTACAGAAATGCATGGCCAAGTAGAGCCTGTGCAAAGGCATGGAGGGAGAAGTAGGAAAAGGTCATTTTGACTAAAACACAGAATATATGAGGGAAAATAATGAGAAATCATTCTAGATGGACAGGTTCAATTCAGATTGTGGAGATCATTAAATTTCAGTTTATATTTAAACCCAATGGCAATAGGACGTCACTGAAGCTTCTTGGGGGGGAGGATGATCAGACTTAGGTCTTATTCATATCCTTTTAGCAGCTGTATGCCAAATCAATTTATACAAACCCAATGCTCCCCCCAAGTGCCTGCTTTACATTTCCTACTGTCTTCTGCACACCTTCACTTGTATGTTCCAATAATTCCTTACTTAACATGTCTAAGCCTGAATTTGTCTTTCAACAAAAACCTCTTCACTCTAACTTCCCAATTTCTGTTGCCCATACCACAATTTCCTGTCACTCAGTCTTGAAATGTCTTTGGCCCTTCTGTGTTCTGCACTGTCCACATCTGATCAACCACCTCAGCTCTTTGATTGTGCTCCATTATCTTTTAAAATCATCCTCTCTTCCTCATTTGACCTGCTGCTACTCTATTATACCAGGTCCTCATTATCTCTGGTCTAGAAAAGTCATTTAGCTTTCTAACCAATGTCTGCTTTCCTACTTCTCCCCTTTTTCACCTAACCATGTTGTCTTTCATCTCAGGATCCTCAGTGCCTGGTACACAGTAGGAGGATCCAAGTCAAGCTTAACCTCTGATGAAACTGTGCCTCAGATGGGAAGAAAGACCTTTCTGAGTAGTCCCTGGGATCCAGTACCAATTGCTCCTTTTCCTACATTTCTATTTGACCATATCTCACAGCTCTACCAGCTAGCATGTCAAAGACTTGGAGAAATCTGCCTTGAGAGGTGATCTTGCCCTCTTTGTTGCCTAAGTTTCCCATCTACAATTCTTCTGGATTGAAAGAATCTCAAGGATTGATTACTGAGCTATGGGGGAGACTTTATTTGGAGTTCTGGCTCTTTATTAGGTATGATCATGAGCAGATGCTAATATGTTGAACCTCTGTTATCAAATCTGTCAAATGGAAAGAACATCACCTTTATGAGAAAGTACTCTAGAAAATATAAGATATGCAAAATACTGGGGTTGTAGACAGAAGGTTGTCCCCAGAATCAGGAGGGCCCAGATTCAAATCCTACCTTCGTCCAACCTTATCTACTTGAAGCAACATCCTAGGATTTACTGTCCAAAGTCTCTTCCAAATGGGTTTTTAGGAAGAGTTAATACAACTACTAAATCATAGGCACAATCTGCACCAAAGAAGCGAATTCCCACCTCAGGAGCTTTCCTCCATTCCAAATGACCTCCTTCTTTATGATTAATGGCAAAAAATCAATAATGCTCTGGTCTCTGCCAGGAAGCAGGTGGAATGACCGTTGCTGAAGAGGGATGCTGGAAGCTCCAGATAGCTGCTGACTTCCTGATTTTGACTCCAGTCTTCTCTCCAGTATCTTTTTTGTCTTTGCCTCAGGTAGACCTTATACCTCAAGGTACCAGATTCATTATCTCACCCTAGGTATACTCTTCATTACCATTCATCTAGACTTCAAAACCTTCTAAGAGGCCCCTTTTACCTTCACATTCTCCTACATACTATTGACAAACTGGTCTTCCTTATGTCTGGCTCTGATCATATCATAGTTCTGCTCAATCCCCCTGATTGCATCCCATTGCTCATGAATGATTAAGGCCCTTCTTCAGATAGCTCCAATCCATTTTTCTGGACATATTTTACACCATTCACCATCATAAACACTAAGCTTTGGCCATGGTGAGCTATTTACCATCTTTTTCTGTGCATCTCTGACCCTGGGAAGATTTTCTGTTCCTGGAATGCTCCTCTTGACCTGTCTCTTTCTGCTAAATTTCTTCTCATCTTTCAAAACCTGGTTAAAATACCACCTTATCTCTGAAGGCTTCCTAGATCTATTGAGTCAGTAAGAATCTTGCTTCATTCAGGAAGTCTTCAAATAACACTTCCTTGTCCTTCTCTAACTCACTTATTATGTATCTTACTTAGTAGCTGTGTGAACATAGGTAAATTTACCTACATTGTACCCCATCTACCCTTGTGCTTTAATCCTGTAACAATAGATATGAATTTAATGAGACTGTGTTTCATAGCTATAGTTATCTGTGTATATATTATAAACCTTTTGTAGACTAGACTGCAGGAGGTGGAGACTGTCTTATCTAAGATCTATATCTATGCACTAGGACACAGTAGGAGCTTAATAACTATTTATTTATATTTTTAAAAATATGTTATTACATTCAATAGGTCCCAGCTCTAAGCCAATTTTTTTCAAGTCCTTCTAACTCTCTCGTATTTAACAATGATGTCGAAGTCTTTTTCTTGGACATTTCCTCAGTTTTTTAGTCACTGTTCTCTCTTAATTCTCTTACTCTAATTTGTCTGCTCCTTCTTAGCCTTCTTTGCTTGACCATCATTCAAATAATACAACCAATACTCTAACCAAAGCCCTCTTCTTTTCTTTCTTTATATTCTTTCTTGGTGATTTCATCAGTTAGATTATCTCTATGTAACAACAATAATAATTAGCATTTATATCATACTTTAGGGTTTTCCTATGTTATTTTATTATATTATCACAAAAGCTTTGAGAAGTAGAATGCTTTTCTTATTTCATTTTTATCTATGAGGAAACTGAGGTTAAAGGAAGTGAGATCTTCTAGATTCTAAGTTCAGTACTCTTTCTATATATCCAGCTTTAGTTTCTTTCTTGAAACTCTAGTTCTATGGTCAACAACATCTTGTTAGGAAATTTCTAACTATATCCAAAATAAAACATGTATTTCCTCCTATATCCATCCCTCCTAAAAACATGTTCATTTATGTTGAGAGCAGCACCAGTCATACACATTTGCCACTTTGGAGTCATCTTTGACTCTTCTCTCTCTCCTTTAACACTCCTTCATCCTCATCTAACAATCGTTGAATCTTGGATTCTGCCTCTCTTACATTCATTCTTTCCTCTCCACTCACACAATCACCACCTAGCTTAGCCCTGCAACATCCCTTGCCTGGATGATTACCATCAACTTTCTAATTGGATTCCCCACTTCCAGATTCTCTCTTTTCTAATCTATATTTTCTGCATCCTATACTCTGAGCACCTGACAAAAGAATCTTCCTATTGCAAAAATCTGACCATTCTGTTCCTTATTAAGAGAACTTCAATGGCTTTTTGACTGCCTTTTAGAATAAAATACCAAATCCTCAGACTGGTCCTTTATAATCTGGCTCCAGGCCACTATTTTAGGCTTATTGTAAATGATCTGACTTCATATACTCTCTATTCTAGACCCAGTAGTCCACTTGCTTTTTCCTGAGTTCTTCCTGGCTTCCCTCAAGGTTTCGCTCAGGTGCAACTTCCTTTGGAAAGCCTTTCCTGATGTCTCTGGCAGTTGGATTCTCTCTCTTTCCAATGACCAGTAGACCTTATGTTTATTCACTGTGTCCTTCAGTAGAAAATGAGCTCTTTAGAGGCAGGGACTGTTTTTTGTTATTGTTTCCTCAGAATCTAGCACAGTGCCTCATACGCAGGTCATTCATTAAGTGCCTATTGGAGGACACTGTACTCTAGGGATACAGAAAGACTCATCATTCCGACTGTTCGTTCTCATCTCATATAGAATATCAGAATTGGAAGGTTTCTTAGAAATCTTCAGTCCAACTCCATCTTATAGATGAAGAAATTTATAATCACAGAAGTGACTTTCCCAGGGCCAGTAGCCAAAAATCTTGGTCTCCTCACTGCTGACTGATGGCTCTTTCTACTGTCTCTAACTTTATATTTCAATAGGTATATCCAATGGAATAAAGAGTATCTGAAAAAAGTTAACAAAAGTTGGAGATTCATATGTATCACAGACTAGCTAGGGGTTTGGAGAAATCCAGGATAACATTTGTCTCCTTAGGATAAAAAAAAAAGTCTAGAGATAATTCTATTTTTAAAATAACTGCTAGGGGTGGGGGGAAGTGGATGGGCACACATTCACATCCATTTTCTCAATACAGCTTTCTCACACATATATCAAATACACACACTTCCTTCCCAATGTCCTTCATTAAGCCACCCAAGCAAACTGATTGTGTAAATGACCCCAGAGCTGGGAGACAGAACACCTGGTTCTGAGCTCTTACTATTAGCCCCAATTCTCCTTCACTCAGACTGGTGTGAATGAATGTGAGCATATATGTGAAAACACTTTATAAACCTTAAAATGCCTTATAAATGGAAGCTAATAATTTAAAAATTATTGCAGTCAAAGAGTTAGACTGGATGATCTCTAAGGATTTGTCCAATTATAAAATTTTGAGAGCGTATTTACGGAGAATCTACAATTTTCATAACTCTATGTCCAAATTTTTTTGAGGGGAATTAAAATATCTAGTCCATGGCTTCAAGAAGCTTATATATTTAGACAGAGTTAAGATATGAATATAGGAAAAATTACTAACACATTACTAATATATGAATCAAATAAGTGTGACTAACAATAGCTTACTTAGAGCTGGACTAATCAGGGAAGCTTCATAGAAGAGGTAGAATTTGAGTTGGTTCTTGAGGCAAGAAAATAATTTAGAGAGGAAGAACTAAGGCATTTAACCAGAAGAGAAAACAGGTAAGGGCACAGTATAGTCAGGAGACAGAGAGGAGGTTTTGGTTGACTATGAGATCAAATGTGCTGTGAGGCAGATTGTAGAAGGCTTTGAATGCCAGGCTAAATGCCCTTCTCCTGTAGGACATGGGGAGTCCTTGAAATAGTCTGAACCAGGACTGTCTTGTTTTTTATCCCCTGTGAAAGAGTCATTCAGGGCTCTTTCCCTCTCAGCCCCTCTTTTGATGAATTTAGTCTCTCCAGGACCAGAGATACTAGTCAGAAGATTGGAGCTGTCATGAGCTTAGTGGGAGTAACAAACACAAAACTCAGGAACCATATTCACTGATATATAAAGACACACTCAGAAAACTCAAGAGCTTTCAGAGTAGAATAACTGGTGGAGGAAAGGGGATTTGTAGACCTTCTTCACATAGGCCCTCCTCCTATTTCCTAGATTATTTGTGTGGTGGCCACTGATTTACAAACTGAGAGGTACAAGTCCAAAGGAGTTTAGTTGCCTGAGGTCACAAAGTAAATAGAGATTTGGTATCACACCTGAAGTAGAAATGGTGATAATCTTTGGATCAGGAGAAGATGCTACATGTCAAAAAAAAGTCCCTCAGAGAAAAGATTTGAGTGGGTTTTCTTTATAACTTCCATACCCCATTCCCACTTCCTGAGGCTCCTGGGAAAGAGGTTCAATTTTCCTTTCAAGACATATCAACCTTGGAAAAATACAGTAGTTCACTAAGAAATTCCTGCCAGAAATTATAGCTTTGGAAGGTGCTTTTGGGAAACTGATTCACAAAATTTTTTTGTCCAAGATCATAAGGAATAATGGACTATAGAAGTCAGAAGACTTAATTTCTAGCCCCAACAGATATAATTTGGATGTCTACCATGTAGAAGGTATATTCGGCCTCATTTTTTAATCTATAAAGACAGTGGTATCTCACTGGATTATGAAAATCAAATGGGAGACTAGATGTGGAAGTGTAGATAGCAATAAAAAGTGAGGAGTCACCAAAAATATGGGAAACACTTGGTGCAGTGATGGAAAGAAGGTTGAATCTGGAGTTAGTCTTATCTTTGATGCTAATTATCTGGGTGACCTTGGACAAATGATTTCTTTCTGAGCTTCATTTGTAAAGTGAGAAGATTGGTCTACATGAACTCTAAAGCCCTTTACAGCCCTTAATCTCTGTTCCTAGTGCCATTGTAGAAACATTATTCTCTCAGGAGTCTCTGATCTCAGGGATAACTATACCTATTCTTATCCCCATAACAGGATGAGGTTTAACTATGAGGTCACCAGCCTAATAAAGCAGAAAAACCCATTCCCTCCAGGCCAACACCCGGTTTTCTTTTTAGTTTACATAGCATATACAATTAGTTGGAGTTGGCAGCTGGGAAAGATTCATTAGATGTTTATTTCTATTTAAATAAAAAATTTTGAGGGACCCAGGCTTCTCAGAATCCATCTTATCCAATCATGAATTCTTTCTTCCTGTCAATCATGAAAGAAAGAAGAATGGAAGATGAAAAGAGGCCACCTGAGTCCAAGACTGAAAGGAACATACATGGAACCCACTGAGGTTTAAGAAGAATCTGAGTCTCTCTTCTCCTTCAAAACACCCTTCTCCCCCCAAAAAAAAATCCACACAAAAAACCCTCCCCACACAATGGGGAAAGAGTCAGGTACTCAAAACCTAAATAGCTGAGGGCATTCGGATAACTTTTCTCTTTTATCTCGGCAAAGCAAAGGAAAGAATCACTACACCATTTACATCTTATTGGACGAGCCTTTCTAGGAAAGTAAACACGGTGAAAAAGCAGAGGTCTTTGGGATTGGATGGCTGGATTAGGGAGTGGGCAGGGGGCATCCCAGGAAAGGTTCTCTTAAATTTCATGAACAAAGCTTCATGCTACACTCACAGAGCTAACAGGCTAGATGCTCCATTGTTCTTGCAGATCAAAGGAGGGCATGGATTTCCGGGAGTCAATCTGTCCTTCCCAAAGGGCAAGACTCATGGAACCGAATAATCCAAAAAGGACAGCTCCACCAGCAGTCCAGGTCTGTCCCAAGGAAAGGAAGCCTCGAGGGCAGGGGGTAGGTAGAACTCCGGGCAGTTCCTTTCCCAAGAACAATACCTTATTAAAGTACTTCATCTCATTTGTTACTCGAGACAGAGAGGTCTGAAGTTAAAGCATACTATCTCATCATTAAATCCTAAATACCGGTGAGGAAACTGAGGGAAAGCCCAGGGTCACATAGCTAGCATGTGAAAGGACCTGGTTTGGAAGCCGGGTCTCCTGGCTCTCAGTAAGATGCTCTATTCACTACACAACCCGCACTCCAAAATCTCTTTTTGCAGGGTGGATCTGGCTGGGAGATCGGGGCTTTTGGTGAACCTTTCTTCTCCCTTCTGCGCCCCAACCCCCAAGCCCGGGTCAGCACAGCAGGAGCTCAAAGAAGACAAGGGGGGAGGCCAGAAGGGGGGTATCGAGAGGAAGCTCCTCCTTCTTCCCCCTCCTTTCTGCAGGATCTGAAGCGCCCCCAAAGGAGGAGGGATTCCCCCCTCCCCCCGGCTCCGGGATCATCTCTCCTTCAAACCCTCCCCAGCACAGCGTGCCCCCTCCCGAAGAGAAGAAAGAGAGAGCGGGCAGGAACCTTGGTCGAGCAAGGATAAGGGGAGCCAGAGGGGAGGAGGGGGCGGCGGCTGTTGGGTTGAGCTGAGACACAAAGAGATGTCCTTCAACCGAGTCCAGGCTGCCTGGTGATGCAAGGAAGAGGAAGGGGAGAGGGACAGGGAGTAAGAGGAGAGGGTGATAAAAGCTGGGGCAAGGTGACAACCCCTTCCACTTCCCCATCACCCCCTCTCGCTCACCTGCGGGTTGCTCACCCTGGAGCCCTGGGAAGGGGGGCTCCTCCCCACTCCCCGCCCAGAGTGCTCAATGGGCAGGTGCTTCCCCCGGGGAGGGGGCGCGGTGGCTTCTCTTCCTTTCCACGGCTACCTCGAGGGAGGGAGGGACACAATGGCCTTGGGGAGGGGGGACTCCAGGTAGCATGGGGTGGGGGCGCGGGTGCATCTTACCTGGGCAGAAGCTGCAGAAAGCGGCGCCGAACGGTGGAATGGTCCTGGGCGCCAAGCCTTCAGCCCCGGCCCGTTTGCCAGCCCGCCGACCGGCTGAGGTCCGGGGTCCGGCGTCCGGGTCCGGGGCTGGGAGGCAGGATCTCAAGGCGCCTCGGCCATTTGAGAGGGTCCTGACCGGGAGAGGGTGCGCTGGGGCTGGCCCTGTGCCCTGGCCCCCGGGGAGCTGGAGGGTCCGGGCGCAGATCTTGGGGTGCTGGGGGCAGCGGCAGCTCCTTAAATGCGAGCCACAGGGAGGAGGAGGAGTAGGAGAACGAGGAGGTCAGGGGCTGGGTGCCCCTTTGGCTTCCCCTCGGCCGAGCGGGGCTCCCCAGCAGGGTGGCCCCGCTGCCCGAGCTGCCCAGGTTGGCCCCAACCGCTCAGTTCCATCCCAGCATCTCCCGGCCCCGGGAGGGGCTACCTCGGCCCCAGCCCGGCCCCGGCCCGCCCCGCCCCACCGCACACCTGCCCAGCGCTCGGGGAAGCTCGGGTCCAGGTGTGAGCCTGGCAGCCCTTTTTTTCCACCGCCCGAGGGCACAGATTCTCCCCTCTCTAGGTTCGTCTGGGCGCCCTCCGCGCCTGGCCTCTCTGCCGCCGCCTCCCACCCTCCCAGCCTGCCAGCCCGCCCGCCTGCCTGCCCGCCTGCCTGCCTGCCGCCTGTCTCCACCTCTCGGGTGCGCCAGCAGCCTGCTGGGTCCTAGAGACCGTTCTCTCCTCCCTTCCCCCTCACCTCCCCCCCCCCCCAACACAAACACACCTTTTACCCCACACAGTTTCTAGGTCAAAGCTAGTAGTAATGAGGTTAGAATAGTCTTGAACCTTAGAACCCTAGAAAGGTCACATGGTCCATCCTTTTGTCTCCTTGTGTGTCCAAGCCATCTCAGTTAAGAAACCTTGAAAAGGGAGTCGTCAAGCTGTTGAGGAGGATCGTTAGAGCTCCTCTTTCAGGACCCTCACCCTAAACATTTCCCCTGGCAGCTGTTGATGGTGATGAGATAAGGGAGAAAAGGCAACCCCCATATCTTTGGGGGTTCTCTGAGGCAAGGGTACCACTGGAAAGGCTTGCAGCCAGAGAAAAATGTGGCTGAATTGGGTTAATTAGAACTGGGCTGAAGTGAAGACAGCCAGCTGCCCCCAAAGCCCAGATTCTAGGCCCCACGAGAATCTGTACAGGGAGAAGACAGCCCTGAGCTAAGACTGCTTCTGGACCAATTCGGTGGGAGTGGGGGTGGGAGTAGTAGTGAGGACACAACCCCTACCTGCAACACATAGGGTAGGGCTTTTGTTGGGGGCTGGAAGTCAGACCTCTTTGGTTATCCCTTTCCCATCTGTCAAGTGAAAGGTGGACTAAGATCCCTTTCTGCTTAAAATCATTCCTGTATCAGAACTATAGGCGGGACCTCAGCATTGATTCAATGCAAAACTGCTATTTTACAGCAGAGGAAACTGAGACCCAGATAAGTTTAAACTTAGTCTATTTTCTTTTTTTTTTTTTCTATTTATTTATTTTTACATCTAAAATCTATTTTCTAAAATCTCTTCTAGTTGTTATTCCAAGATGGGAGAGAGAGTAGAGGGGGAAATGGAAAGAAAACTAAAGAAATGAAGCCTTCTCACAGCGGTAGGAACCCTTAGACAGAGCTCTGGCTCAAGGTCTTTTGGAGAATGCCCTGTATCTCCCGCAGGTTGATTCACATTAGGACCAGAGGAGGTAGCCACCTGGGTGGTGTGATTAAGAGCCCTGAGAAAGGACCTCTGTCCAAAAATATCTTCCCAATCAGCCTGTCACAGTGCCTGAAATCCCATTAGCTACTCCCCTGGATTCAACTAAAGAAGGGCTTACTTAAATTGCAAATGTGTTTGCACTGGGGAGGGTGACAGTAAGTAGACTGGTAGTGGAAAGAACATTGGCCCAGGAGTCAGAAAACCTCAGTTTTAGTCCCAGCACTGCCACTAATTATCAGTTTAACTTTGGGAAAGTCATTTAACTCCTATGGGCCTCTACTTGCTGAAATGAGGGAGTTAGACCAGATCAGGGATTCTTAACCTTTTTGTGTGTCTTGGACTTTTGTGGTGGTTGGGTGTACCTGGTTCAGCACAGTGTCTTTAAAGTCTACAATAGGATTATGAAGGAAACCAAATATATTGAAACAGTTATCACAATATTAAAAGTTCCAAGCTCATATTCTTCTTGAAATCTATATACAGCCCTCCCCCCATTTTCCAACCCCAGGTAGAGAAGACCTAGACTAGATGATCTCAACTTTTGTCAACTTTACATGCATTATCTCCTTTTACTCTCAAAATCACCTTCTATTATAGGTGTTATTATTTCCATTTTGGAAATGAGTTGTAGATGAGGCTAAGTGGCTTTCCAGGGACACATGGCTACTTCATATGAGAGGCAGACTTTGGAGCCAGGTCTTTTTGACTACAAGTACAGAATGCTGTTTGCTAAGTCACACCATTTCACCTCTATTATCTCAATTTCCTCTTTAAAATGGGAGCAGTTCTCTGAAGTTGCTTGTGGAGCTGCCATTCTGAGTCTATGAGCTGCTCATTCCCACTTTTCAAATATCAAAGTTGAAATCTCTCTCTTCACTTTCTCCAGGCAGTTTTGAGATTCAAAGGGTCACTTTAGCCTAAAACACAATTGGGTCAATTCCTGTGGGTTGTAATTAGAATTAGAACTGGAAGGTACCTTAGAGATCTGATCCTTTAGCCCATTCCAACACTCTTATGGATGAGGAGATTGAGTTCCAGAAGAGTGACCTGCCCTGAATCACAGAGCTGGTTAATTACTAGAACCTGGGATTAGAACCTAGAAACTAGATTGTTTTTTTTTTTTTTTTTTTCTTTTTCTTTTTCTTTTTTTTCCTGAGGCTGGGGTTAAGTGACTTGCCCAGGGCCACACAGCTAGGAAGTGTTAAGTGTCTGAGACCATATTTGAACTCAGGTACTCCTGAATTCAGGGCTGGTGCTCTATCTACTGCACCACCTGGCTGCTTCTGAAACTAGATTGTTTCTACAAAAAGGTCACTCTTCTTGTGTCCAAAAGGAGAAAGATAACAGTAGGAAGCCCAACCTGCTCATTTTGGGGATAATGATCCATAAGACAGAGTATTGGAGCTTTGAGTATTGTCTCCTGCCCCTTCCTCCCTTCATTCTTGTTACCTTCTGTCTTCAGCTTCTTGTCTCTTCCTTCCTTGGGTGCCCTGACTCTGCTCTCCACTATATTCAAGTCCCTGCCCTTCTCTCCCATACCCTAGGCTCTAGCCAATACTTTCCTTCCCCACTCTTCCCCCTGCACTACTCTAGGTGCAGAGAAGTTAGGTTGAATGCAAGGTGTTGGAAGCTGCCCTCTGGGGAAGCTAGCCCCATCTCGGAGGGCAAAATGTCACTCTAGTCAGAAAGTTAAGACATTACATGATAGCTCCAGATGCCTACAGATGGAGGTCAGGGAGATGTGGTATTCCTTGGGGCTGACCAGGCAGCTTGTAAGAGGGCAAATCCAACCCGCCCTCAGTCTCTTTCTGTAAACTGCCTCCCCAATCATTCTTTTCTCTCTTCTGCCCTTTTCTATACTGCCAGAATCTTCCCACTACATGGGACCCCAAGGCTCCAACAGGAGATTCCTAACTGTGATTCCACGCCCTGGAGTTGCCAGTAACTCGAGCAGGGAGAGAATCCTGGGCCCCACCCACAACTTGCTCTGACCTAATTGGAGTGTAGACAGGCACAAACAAGCCTAAGAGACTTGTAATCTAATATTCCCCCCCCCCCCAGCCCACCCACTGCTAAGGATTTTTAGAATCAGTGCCCCCACCTTGAGGTAGGCAAAGGGGTCCTTGTGAGCAAAAGCTCAGCCCTTCGAGCAAGAGTAAGGGCAAGACTGGCATGGGGGAAACAGAAGAATAGAACCTGGAACTTCTCTGGAAGCTGGGGGGTGAGGGATAGAGGTCTGAGTGCTGCCAATAAGTGGGAATGGAGGGGAGCATCTTCTTTGGGTCTCTTCCCACCTTCACTTCCTGGGATTATCTTCAGGAATCACTGGTTTTGAGGAAAGATGCCCTACCTTAAATTTTGACAAGTTTTCCAAACTCAGCCTTTTCAATAGACTATACCTCCTTGTGGTTGTTCAATTGTTTCAGTCATGTCTGAATCTCTGTGACCCCATTTGGATTTTTTCTAGCTCCCAGAGGGGTTCTATATATACCCCCATATATAATCCTTTTGACTAGAGTGTCTGAATTCTTCCTCAGAATGATTTAGTTTCATCTGGGTGTTCCTCCCATTTTTTCTTGAGGACTAGAGGGAAAAGAGGTATGGAGGTGAGTCCTGGAAGGAGCTATCAGAACATGGATATCTTTGGTTCAAGAACTTAACAATACTATCTGATCTGATATCACCATTGTCCTAACAGTTCCAGTGGGGTGCAATTATCCCCATTTTACAAATGTATCCAAGGCACAGAGATTAAATAACTTGCCTACCATCATGAAGTCTACTGGGTGAATGATAATATGCCAGGATTTCTGTCTTCTATTTGATTTTTGCTGTATCCCTATCTCCTTATTCCCAATGCCTGAAAGGCTCCGTTTCAGGGAAACTTTATTTCCCCTTATTTCTTTTCTGTTCTCAAACTGATGTATTGCCAGTAATGAAGATTTTAGGCTGATGGCCTTGAGTAAACAGATAAAAGAAAGAAAGATGGGAAAAATGCAAATGTTTATTAAATGCTTACTAACGTGTTAGACACTGTGCTAAGTACTTAGAAATATTATCTCATTGAGTTTTTGTAACAACCCTGAACATGTAGGTCCTATTATTATATGCATTTTAGAGCTGAGAAAATGGAAGCCAACAGTTTTAAGTGACTTGTCCAGGATCACACAACACAGATATGAAGTTATAGATGCCATATTGAAAATGGCAATTGCAGGTACACATTCTACCGAATCTCATTTTTTCCAGATTAGGAGACAAGTGTTTCTTTTAACAGTTTCTTAGGACTGGAGGTCTTTCTGTCCTGTTTTAGCTTCCCAGACTATCTGGCTCCCCAAGACAGCTACCATTTTCCCCCCAGCTTTAATTATTTCTAACTCTAGCTCAAACAGAGGTCTTGGTTAGAAAGTTGCCTAGTCATTGGGGACAGAAATCACTCTCCAAGTCTGATCTTCCCTCAGATTAGATAAACCTGTCCCTGACTCTCTAATCCCACCATTCACCTTTTTAATCTCCAGATTGCAGAGATCAGTCATCTAATTATTTGTCTTAACTTATTTCTGTTCTCTGTTTGGTCCTACTTTGCCTTTCATCACTTAAGAATTTTCTTATTAGAATAAGAATGATGATAATAGCTCACAATTTATAGAGTCCATTGAGGTTACAAAATACTTAACATATATTATTTCATTAAGTCCTCACAACAGCCATGTGACATAGAAAGAAGAGTGAATTTTATCTCCATTTTGCAGAGGAAAGAAGAAGGGAAAGAAGCAAATGCAGAAGAGTCTCAGACTAGTGAATTGCAAAGATGGGACTAGAATCCAGGTATCCTGACTTCTTTATTTCCCTCTAACTAAAGATGTATCTTCTATTTGGTACAAATACGGATGTGTATTTATAATTTACATGTTGTCTCTATTAATAGATTATAAGATCCTTGAAGGCAGGGGCTGTTTAATTTTGTTTCTTTGTATCCCCAACACTTGGCCAGTGATGGGCACGTAATAAGTGATTAATAAATGCTGGTTAATTGTTAGATGATACACACAAAAGTATATCTATGACAAAAGGAGAAATTGTGGATGATTATTAGCTTGTGATGAGATCCCAGTTCAATGAAAAACTTGAAGTATGAAATATAGATCCATTGAAACAGTATAGTGCTAGAATGGTACAAGGGTAGAAAATGATTTAATCTCTACCTTCAGGGAGTTTACAGTCTAGTAATTGCTTCTTTTCCCCATATTCTTTACCAATCATAGGAGAAGAACCTTAGGCATATAAATCAGGGCTTCTTAAACTTTTCCCACTTGTGACCTCTTTTTGCCTGAAATTTTTTAATGTGACTTCAGGTATATAGATATATAAAGTAGATATACAAATCAAACATTACTGATAAATAACTTTTCAACCCACATATTCAGTTATGAAACCCCATATGGGGGTCATGAATCACAGTTTAAGAAGCTGGAATATAGACCACACGCACAGGAATATCAAAGCCAAAATATCATTTGGGCTAAAAATGACATGCAGGCTTGGGTAGCAAAATTGTTGTGGACTTGAAGGGAGAGGGTCCATGGGGATGGGGATGGGGTAGTCTACCAACCTACCCTCTCTTTTCCTTCCATGAGTTGAAGAATCTATTTGCACCTTTATTCCTCTCTGCTGGGAACCTAAGCTTTGGGGAGTGTCCTTAGCTTTGCACTCAACCCTACCTCCAGGGATAGACTTAGCTTAATTCATTTGGTGGGTTCCCTCTGTGTGCACATGTGCACAGAAAGCTGCCAACTTCCTTTTTCTCTCCAAGCCAACGAGTGAATGAAGCCTTGGCATGCCACTTGGAGAAAATTGCCAATTCCTGGCAAAGAAGGCACAGACATATATATCACACACTTGATGGGGGCACCTCCTCAGCAAGTGCTCTAACCCCCACATGCTGTTCCCAGCTCTTAGGAGAGGAGCCAGATGAAGTTAGGACCCTGGAAGGTAGTGATAGGAGATAAATGGAAAACCAGGGGTATAAGGGAAGAGCTCTGGGTGAATTCTGTGATATCTACTAACTCAATATGTCACTTTAAATAAGTCATCTGATCTTAATGGACAATGGACATCTTTAAAATGAGGAAAACTATATCCTTTTCCATGGGGAGACTTCTTAACCTATAGCCTCTTTTTTTTATCTTTTAAGAGTTGAGGAGATCAGTCTGTCAAAATGTTTCATTCAGAGTGAGAAATGATTAAAATGTAAGATACGTGCTTGTATATTTGAGAGGCATGGGGTGCAGTGGAAAACAGCGCTAAACCTGGAATCACTCTGATACTGTGACTTGATCTCTGTAAGCTTTAGTTTTTTTTGTCTGTAAAACAGAGGTAATAAGCCTATAATATTTGCCACACAATTTCTCAATGGACATCGTTCACCATTGAGGTCAGGAAACTTTCCCACAAATCACAGGGTGGTGGTTGCGAGAGTAAAATGAAATGAGTAGTAGTAGTAGTGGGAAACCATAAAGTGCCAGTCCTTGCGGCCCTGTGTTGTATATATATAAGTGAAGTTATCTGTATCATGTACACACATGTGTATATATGTACATGTGTAAACACTGTTGTAAAGTGTGTGTGTGTGCACCCTCATTCATTCCATATGTAGTGCTGCCTTTGGAAATAAGAAATAAGAAATCCAAGTTGGAACCTAACTTTTTTTTATTAGTTATGTGAACATGAGCAAATCATTTTGCCTTTAGGAGATTCTGTAATCTCATCCAAAAAGTGGGAAAAGTAATAGCTACACTATCTGCTTCATGGGGCTATTGTGAGGAAGATGCTTTATAAATATTCAAGTTTTATAAAAGGACCATCTGTTAATAATAACAGTTAGCATTTATGGAGCACTTAAAGGCCTGTAAAGTGCTTTGCAGATGTTAGCTCATTTGATACTCACAATAACCCTGGAGGTAGGTACTACTATTAGTCCCATTTTATAGATGGAAAAACAGACATTGAGAGGTTAAGTGAATTGCAAAGATTTTCCAAAGCAAAGAGTGCCCAAGGCAGGATTCAAACTCATTTTCTCCTGACTTCAAGTGTCATGCTATATCCACTGAGTCACCTGGTTGTCAACTAATTATTCATTTATTCATTTCTTTTCTCTGCCCTTCAATTTTCTCATCTATAAAAGGTAGAAATTGATTCCGGTACTCTCTAGGGCTCTTTTTAGTTCTTTTTCAGGTTCTTTTTCATTTTGTATTACCTTTATGGATTTAACAAGCATTTACTATGCATCAGATCCTATTGTAGTTTATATATGTGTAGAGCCATGATTGGAAAGGTGTGTGCCCAAGATGAATTCATTTGGGATAAAGGGTGGGACAGCATAGAAGATGGTTCTCCTTGGTGGCAGTTGTGCCAAAAAGGAGAATACATTCCCCAGAGATGTGGGTCAAGCTCACCATGAGCTGAAGTAATCAGGGAAGGTTTCCCAGAAGAGGTGGAATTTGAGTTGGAGCTTGAAGGTGAGGTATGACTCCAG